>NC_056686.1:75023750-76455000 GCF_018350215.1 Panthera leo
TTATATTGATGGTTCCAAGCAAATGGCCCTGGTCCCAGGACAACACTCACCATGGTTCTGTCCTGCCAGGCGGTTCATCAGGTAGGATTTTCCTGTCCGAGACAGCCCTGCAATGCCCACCACCACCACAGGCTGAGATATCTTGTCAAGAATCTCTAGTGCTTCTGGATTCACCACCAGCTCCTCTTCCTTGTTTTTTATCAGGCAAATGGGGGCTTCCATGGTGAGTTCAGATGCCATGGTAACCTGTAATCCAGAAGAACTGTTCAATATAACACAAGATCCTGAAGATCACCTCTAAATCACCTCTATTCAGAGGTGATCTAGATCACCTCTAAAAACACAAGATCACCTCTAAAAATTTTTTTTTGTTTAACGTTTATTTATTTTTGAGACAGAGAGAGACAGAACATGAACGAGGGAGGGTCAGAGAGACAGAGACACACAGATTCTGAAACAGGCTCCAAGCTGTCAGCACAGCGCCCACCATGGGGCTTGAACTCACGGACCACGAGATCATGACCTGAGCCGAAGTGGGATGCTAAACCGACTGAGCCACCCAGGCGCCCCGTGAAGTCACCTCTAATGGTTGTACAAATTACACACATATCAACTTTCTGCTTATGGAATATAGACATCATTCCTAAGGGAAAAGTGTGTACCCTAGTTAGTGCCTTAAGGCTTGGTACAGAAAACCTGTATCTATTATCTTAATTGTTCTTAAAGTGAATCCTAAAATAATCATATCCAAGAGATGCATAAAATGAACAGAATGAAGAAAGCAAAGGACTGATGATAGAGTCCTGAGAAAACCAACATTTTGGGGGTAAGGCAGAATGAGACACGAAGGAAATGAGAAGAGTGGTCATAGAGTTTCTAAGAATTCCAGGACAATACAGTGGCTCATCAATTCTGCAAATATTTATTGAGTATCTACTGTATGCTGCACTGTTCTAGGTGCTCAGTATCCAGAAATGAACAAAATGGATAAGATTCTTGCCTCGTGGAGCTCCAGTCTAGTAGGGGCAGTCAGGTAATTAACAAAACAAATGAGAAAAGATCTACATGTGTTAGATGATGGTAAGTGGTCTGGAGAAGAGTAAGCAGGAGATGAAATACACGGCAATAGATAGGGTTATTGGGGGTTGAATTATACACAAAATATTCTGAGAAAGAGAAAATGAAGGTGAACAGTGCCCATGATAAGGATAGATTTAGTGAAAGGAAGAGGACAGGAGGTAGATTGGTTGGGGGAGTGAGCGTAGAAGAAGGGAAAAGAAATAATGCAGCTTGTCTCAATATCCAAAACCTTTATACACAGTGCTTAAAGAAATATATGGGTCCAGGGGTTCCTGGGTGGCTCTGTTGGTGATAAGCGTCAGACGCTTAGGACTTATGAGAACGAGCCCTATGTTGGGCTCTGAGCTGACAGTGAGAAGCCTGCTTGGGATTCTCAATCTCTCTCTCTGTCCCTCTCCTGCTCATTCTCGAAAGAAAGAAAAAGAAAGAAAGAAAGAAAGAAAGAAAGAAAGAAAGAAAGGAAGAAAGGAAGAAAGAAAGAAAGAAACATTAAAAAAAGAAATATATGGGGCCAGGATTCATTCATGTACTGAAAAACACTTCTCGTTTATAAGTTTACAGCAAAGAGAGCCAGTTGTGAGGATGTTTGAGGATCTTCCCGGATCTGACAGAGCTCCACATCTGAGCTAGACTCTGCTTTGATTGTTGTCATCTAAATGAATGGAACATTTCATCATACCAAAAGATAGAGACCATCCAAAGAACATTTACTGTGCCTTTATTCTAAGATAACGCTAAGCAACATTCACATGTCTCCACACTGGTTCCAGTCCTCTGCCTAAGGTGGGGTTACTTGAATAGTCATTTAGGCAGTACGGGACCCAAAGTGGTAGGAGGTCTCATGCAAAAAGGTGCCCCTACAAGGGCATGCCCTCAAGTAAAGTAAATGCTCATTGGGCACAATTGGACACCTCCTTCAGGAGACAGAAGTGAGCTCACCACTCCTGTATCATTATAGGTGAGTCTGGATAATATGATCCAGTATAGTTTGGGACAGGTGGTAACACGCAATTACAACTTTCTTAGCTAATTCGAGATATTAATTGAAATAGCAGTCTGCAACTAAGGATAATTTCTGAATAAAGAATGCATCCTTACATAACTTTTCAATATTATATTTACTCTCCACATTTGGGGGGAATAGAAAATATTGTCCATTTGTTTCTTATGAGAAACAAAAATGATTAATTACATGGCAGATATCCATGAATTTTCGGGCCCATAAAAGGGATTTGTCAAAGGTGTTGATGACAGAGGGGGAGATGTAGAGTAGAAGTAAAATTAGACCAAGAGCAAGGAGATAAAGATTGAGACAGACAGACAGACAGACAGACAGAGAAAGAGAGATTGTTTGAAGATCCTGGAAAGAAATGGATGACTGATAAGTTAAAGAGAGACAGCATCATACTGTTTGTTTGGGGCTCAACTGCCTGGGCTCAAACACTGGATTCATACTTTCCAAGCTGAGTGATTACTGGAAAGATATCTCTCTGTCTCCTTTTTTTTCATCTGTGAAATGGGAATTCTTATAATAACTAAATTGTAGGGCCACTAGAATAAAAAGTATCCCAGATTGCATACATATGAACCACTTAAAATTATATTTGATACGTAATAATGCTATGTAAGTATTGCTTAAAAAATAAGTATTGAAGGAGGCAGGAAGGGTGAAATTCCAAAAGAAGGCAAAGAATTGGTTTGGGTAGAAATGGTGACAACTCCTTCCCACAAGTTAAAGCTGGTATGAAGGAAGGAAGGATTATCACAAACAAACTATCCCATGAGAAGTATGAGCTGGCAGAATCAGACCCCACAGGAACCACAGCCAAGGAGGGCACTGTGGAGAGTGTTAGGCAGGGGCAACCCAGAGACACCTGGGATGTCACAGTACAGATTCTGGAGGGAGACTGCTATGAATTAACACCTAGAGCTCTAGTCATCTATTGCCTGGACACCTTGAAAAAGGAACTCGCCTCGGTAAATTACAACTTTCTTATCAGTGTTATGGGTAAAACGGTAATTCCTGGTTAATTCATTACTGTCTGGACCAATGACAAAACCTCTCAATACATTAAATTTTCCACAATTAATGTACTGTTTCAATAATGAGCCTGTGAAGCCACAGAATAGTGAGACAAGTTCTGTGTCAATAGGATTCTGTAAACTGGAAATTACCAAGGAGTAAGAGGGTAACTATAATATTTTTTGGTAAAAAATTCACCCTGATTCTCATGAGACTTCTATGGTTGTTCAAGGAGAAATTAGAAGTAAAACATGAGCCTTTGTAATGCCGTGTTAGGAGGAAATGTGGAGTTCTCATGGTTAATGTTATGAAAAGCTTTGGGAAAGAGATGATCTTACAAAGTGATTTTCTTTTAAAAAATGTTTAATGCAAAGCAGGACTGTGGAAGCAAGGCAAGAAGCTTTTCTCTCCAAAATAAAAAGTAGAATGAGATAGCTGTATTATATACTGATAAATGATCATTATTTTCCAAAGTTACTGACTGTAAGAGTTATCTAGAGTGATGGTTAAAAATGCTTCAAACCTGTATTTTTAATAAATACTGCAGGTTATTATTTGTGTGGATGGTGCGTTTAGAAACAGTGCGTGATGAGCAAACCATATAGTTCGGTCATACGGTTATTTTTAACAGTTGATTAACAATCGATTAGGAAGAATGTTGAATTATTTCATGTAATATAGCTTTGTAGCAACTTCAGAATATTTAGTGTAATTAATGAAAGAACAACCAACAGTCCAAAATTTAGATTTACACGGTCCCTAAGGTATGGATCATCTTTTCTCTCTGTTTTCCCAATGCCCAGCAGGGGCGCAGGCAGGACCTGTCTGAAAAAGGGCGTTGGGAAGGGAGTGGGCGAGTCTACGCCGCACCTCTGTGACTGGGTCGGGGTTTGGTCCCTCAGTCTAAGAAAGGACTTCAATCCCCCTTTCTAAAGATGCAGTCGGATGCAGTCCTTCCATGCAGGGCTTTTGGTGCAAACCCGGGTGGGTGCCAGAAGAGGGGCAGCGCATCCCGGGGACACGGTGCAGGCGCTGTCGCTTTTCAGGCAGAGCAAACCATCCCAAGGGCCACACACCGCGGAGCACCCTCGCCGTTCTTATGCTGTCTTTGCCGCCTGCCCGCGTGGGGTCTCGCTTGGGAATTTGTTGTTGTTAGTTAATGGATTTGTGCATGGAAGACCAGGTTTAGGAGCGAACTTACCTAGGGCGGGCGCTGCGGTCAGGGACAAGTTCTCAGCTGCCCTCGCCTATCCTTTCGCGCTCCTGCAGCGTCTGCCTTCTACGGATCTGGACCGTTCTCTTTAGAAGTGAAAAGCAAACCGGATATTACAGCCATTCTTTGCAGGTTCGGGATGAAGGAGACCTGAAATCGAAACGACATGCTTAGTCGTGTTTCAACTGCGGTGGATTTTCACTTTTAGCTAAGTCAGGACTCTGGAGTGTGTGAATGAGGCGAAGCAGGAAATCCTAGAAGTAGAAGCTTCCACACCGGTCCCTCCTGTACAGTTGGCTTGGGCTTCCCTGGTCCCCCAGTAAATACAGAGCAGTAGGAGCGAATGTGAGCGAAGTAACAGTAGGTTGTGAATATTTCAACAGCCGGTTTTCGCAGCGGTACTTTGTCAGGGAACAAGTTTTTGTTTGTCTGTTTTAAGTTTTTACTTGGTTATTTCTTATCCCACTGCTTTAAAAAAAGTCTTTTTGGTATTAACGTAAGTACTTTAAAAATAATAATAAAATATGTATGTGTACGTATAAAATTGGGGGATATGTACATGTAGTTTAGAAATAATTATAGTTCAGAAATAATCACTATTATTTTAAGTCATGTTTTTCCAATTTTTTTTCCCTAGGTGGATGCAGATTTTGGGAAACTGGAGCTTATATATTTGGGAGGGGGGGGGGGTCACTCAAATATCAGGAAAATTTCAGAAGCAGGTATTTATTTAAAACGAACAAAGAAATAAGAACAAAAAAAAGTTAAATCTAACAAATGCTGCATTCCCCCCCCCCCCCCCCCCCCCATTTTCAGTGTTTCTTCTATTAGGGTACTCCCTGTCGTATTTGAACTTTAGTATGAGCAAGAATTCTGGAACATAACAAAATGTTCCAAATTCTGGAACATAACAAAATGTTATTAACATAACAAAATATGTTAATTTAAGGCATTCCATAGTATGGAGCTACAGAACTGGACTGTGTAACAGATTACTCTGTTTTTACAGTGTGTTGCCTTCTGGATGAATATAGACAGGAGCTGTGCCATGGAATCTGTGCGCTTTGGTTCATTGACGGCTTTCCTCTGCCTAAAACGTTCTGAGTGAATTGAAAAGATGTTAAGAGTATTAATTACGTTTTTGCTAATATGTTTGTGTGAAATTGGCTCTTTGAAAATAACATGGTAAAAACGAAGTACTAAGAGATGTTAGAGATTCATTGTTTATAACGCTATCAAAAATGGCTTCTTAAAATCACAGATTTGAATCAAGAAAGTACATGGAGTATCAGAAAACAAATTTTTAATTGTCAATTTTGAATAGATCCATTTCCTGTGATATTTGATGGAATGCAGCCAATCACATTTCTTTTTAATTGTGGTAAAAATATATATAACATAACTATCTTAACTATTTTTTAAGCGTCAAGTTCAATAGTGTTAAAGATCAGTTTCCAGAACTCTTTTCATCGCGCAAAACTATACCCATTAAACAGTAATTCCGAATTTCCCTCTCCCTCAGTCCCTGGCAACCACCATTCTACATTCTCTTTCTGTGAATTTGATTATTCTAGATACCCCATATAAACCTTGGGATTGGTTTATTTCCCTAGCATAATTTCCACATATTGTAGCATGTGAATTACCTTCCTTTTTTAGTCTGAATAATATTTTATTTCATGTATAATGCCACATTATGTTTGTCTTTTCATCCATTGATGGACATTTGGGTTGTTTACATCTCTTGGCTATTTTGAATAATATTGTGAACATGGGTGTGCAAGTCTCTTTAAAATCCTACTTTACAGAGCCTGCTTAGGATTCTCTCTCTCTCTCTCTCTCTCTCTCTCTCTGCCCCCTCCTTTCCCTAAATAAATAAATAAATAAATAAACAAACAAACAAACATTGAAAAAAAAGATCCTTCTTTCAAGACTTTTGTATGTATACCCAGAAATGGTATTGCTAGGTCATATAGTAATTCTTTTTTAAGGCAGTACCATACTGTTTCCCATAGTAGCTGCACCATTTTACATTCTCACCAACAGTGCACAAGGGTTCTAATTTTCCTAAATCCTTGCTAACACTTGTTATAGTCTTTTCCCCCCTGATACTAGACATCCTAACGGTGTGAGGTAAAATTGTGGTTTTGATTTGCATTTCTCTAATGATTAGGGATGTTGAGTATCCTTTCATATGCTTGTTGGCAATTTGTGTATCATCTATGGAAAAATGTGTACTCAAGTCCTTTCCCCATTTTAAAAATTGGGTTGTTTTTTGTTGTTGAGTTGTAGGAATTCTTTATATATTCTAAATGTTAACCCCTTATCAAAAATATGGTTTGCAAATATTTTCTCCCATTCTGAAAGTTGTGTTTCACTCTGTTGATTGTGTCCTTTGATGCACAGATGTTTGACTTTTTAATTTTCATATGCTATTTTTTGTCTTTGCTTTTTGTGCATTTTCAAGAAATCTTTGCCAAAGCCAATGTCATGAGGCATTTTGCTTATGTTTTCTTTTAAGAGTTACACTTTTAGGTTTTATGTTTATGTTTAGGTCTTTGATTCATTTTAAATTATTTTTTGTATATGGTAAGGGTCTAATTTCATTCTTTTACATGTGGAAATGCAGTTTTCACAACATCATTTATTGAAAAGACTGCTCTTTTCCCATTAAATGGTATTGGCACCATTGGTGAAAATCATTTGACCATATAAGCCGGGTTTCTCTCTAGGCTCCCTCTTCTTTTCCATTGGTCTATATGTCATTATGCCAGTATCACACTGTTTTGATTACTGTGGTTTTAAAATAAATTTTGAAATCAGGAACTGTGAGACCTCCAACTTCATTGTTTCTTTTCAAGATTGTTTTGGATATTCTGTGTTCCTTGAGATTCCATGCAAATTTTAGGATGTTTATTATGCTTTGTTGTTTGTGTTTCTAATTTTGCAAAAAGTGACATTGAGATTGTGATGGGAATTGCCCTGAATGTATACATCTCTTTGGATGGTCTTGACAGTTTAACAATCCTAACTCTTGCAATCAATCCATGTACACAAGATGTATTTCCATTTATTGTTGTCTTCTTTAATTTCTTTCAGCAATGTTTTGTAGTTTTTGAGTGTATACATCTTCAGTTTTCTTATTTAAGTTTATTCCTAAGAATTTATTGGTTTTGGGTGCTATTGTAAATGGAACTGTTTTCCTAACTCCCTTTACGATTTGTTCGTTATAAACTTATAAAAATGCCACTGGTTTTGAGTGTTAATTTTGTATCCCGAAACTTTGCTGAATGAATTAATTCCAACATCTTTTTTTGTGTGTGTGGAATATTTGGGGTTTTCTACATATAAGATTATATTGTCTTCAAACAGGGATAATTTTGTCTCCTCCTTTTCAATTTTAGCAGCTATTATTTGTTTTGTTTGCCTAATTGTTTGGCTAAGATTTCCAGTACTATGCTGAACAGAAGTGGCAAAAGTGAGGGTCCTTGTCTTTTTCCTGATCTTAGAGGAAAATCAGTTTTTCACCTTTGAGTATGATATTACCTGTGGGCTTTTCATATGTGGGCTTTAGTATGTCGAGGTAGTTTTCTTCTATTCCCAGTTTGTTGTGTGTTTTTATCATGAAAGGCTGTCAAATTTTGGCAAATACTTTTTGCATTAATTGATATTTTTAGGTGGTTTTCTTCCTCTTTTTGTTTATGTGGTATGTTACATTGCTTGATTTTCAAATGTGAACCATCTGTGCATTGCAGGAGTCAATCGCACTTGGCATATATTCCTCCTAATGTGCTTTTGAATTTTGTTTGATGGTATTTTGTTGAAGACCTTTGTATAAATATTCATCAGGGATATTGGTCTTTTTGAGAATAGTTGACACAAAATGTTATGTTACTTTCAGATGTATAACAGAGTGATTCAATTTCTCTGTATGTTTGATGTTTGGTTTTAATATCAGAATAATGTTAGACTTATAGAATGAGCTTGGAGATGTTCCCTCCTAATTTTTTGGAAGAGTTTGAAGAGGTTTGGTTTTACTTCTTTAAAGAATGTAATGGTATTTGGTAGTGGCCACCAGTGAAGCCATCTGGTCCTAGGCTTTTCTTCGTTGGGAGGTTTTTGTTTAATGATTCAATCTCCTTGCAAATTAGAGGTCTGTTCAGATTTTCTATTTCTTCATGATTCAGTCTTGGTGGGCCTTGTGTTTCTAGGAACTTATCCATTTCATGTGGGCTATTTAATTTGTTGGCATACAATTTTTCATTCTTTATAATCCTTCTTATTTCTATAAAATTGGTTGTAATGTCTTTTCCTTCATTTCTGATTTTAATTGAGTCTTCTCTCCTTTTTTCTTATCTGGTTACTTTACCTAAACATTTGTCAAATTTGTTGATATTTTTGAAACCCAACTCTTGATTTTGTTGATTTTCTGTGTTTTCTATTCTCTATCTCATTTGTCTTTGCTCCCATTTTTATTACTTCCTTCTGCTAGTTTGGATTTAGTTTGTTCTTCTTTTTACAGTTTCTCAAAGTGTACAGGTAGGTGGTTAGTTTGAGATCTTCTTTATTTCTTAATGTAAGCATTTAAAGCCATAACTTTCCCTTGTTACACTTATTTTGCTGTATCTATAAGCATTGGTATGTTATGTTTTATTATTTGTTTGTTTATTTATTTATTTATTTATTTATTTATTTATTTATTGGTATGTTATGTTTTACTTTTCATTTGTCTCTAATTTCTCTTGTGATTTCATCTTAGGCCATTTGTTGTTTAGGTATGTGTTGTGTAGTTTCCACATGTTTGTGAATTTTCCGATTTTCCCTCAGCTGTTTATTTCTAGTTCCATTCCACTATGATCAGGACGGGTGGTATGATTTCAATAATTTTAAGTGTTTTAAGATTTATTTTGTGTCCTAACATAAGGTCTACCCTGACAATGTTCCATATGCACTTGAGAAAAATGTGCATTCTGTTGTTGGGTGTAGCGTTTTATAAATGTTTGTTAGGTGCAATTGGCCTCTAATGTTGCTCAGGTCCTTCTTTCCTTATTGATCTTCTGTCTGATTATTCTATTCATTCTTGAAAGGGAGGTATTGATTCTCCTATTATTATGTAAATGTTTCTTCCTTCAATTCTGTCAATGTTTGTTTCATATATTTAGGAGCTCGGATGTTGGGTACATACATATTCATAATTGTTATATCTTCTTGGTGAATTGATACTTTCATTATTATTTAATGTCCTTCTTTGTCTCTTGCAGTCTATTAAAGTCTTCTTTGTACATTAGTATTTACCCCTGTTTTCTTGTCTCTGCCCATTACAAAGAAGTATTATGGAATTTCCACAAGTGCCTTAGACATCCTCATCTAGCACAATACATCTAGAGAACCAGGTGTGAATGTGAACAAAATAGTGGCAGGTTGAGAAGATTTCTACAGCGTCTCTCTTGAGAGTATTTTTTGTTAGTGAGAAGGCATTTTTTAAAAAAGATTTTACCTAGTAATTTCTTTTCTCTTCCCCCCCCCCTTTTCAGAAGTACTCTTATTTTATTTTATTTATTTATTTTTTTTTTTTATTATTATTTTTTTTAATTTATTTTTGGGACAGAGAGAGACAGAGCATGAACGGGGGAGGGGCAGAGAGAGAGGGAGACACACAGAATTGGAAACAGGCTCCAGGCTCCGAGCCATCAGCCCAGAGCCTGACGCGGGGCTCGAACTCACAGACCGCGAGATCGTGACCTGGCTGAAGTCGGACGCTTAACCGACTGCGCCACCCAGGCGCCCCAGAAGTACTCTTATTTTAATACTGCTTTTTTTCCATATGTAACAAAAAAATACATGTGTGTATATATAAGATCCCTAATTTTATACTCCAGAGATATTCATCAATATTTTGTTTCATTGTCTTCCAGTTTTCTTCTCAGCTTATATTAGGATGGATTCAGGTTTTTTGCTGGGGGGCGGGATACTTGGTAAAATAGAAAAATACAAAATTTAGAATTTAATGGTCGGTTATCATTCAAAAGCCTATGCAAAAATATCACAGACAGATGTTTTTAAGTTGTGAAATTGAACATGGCAGCTTCAAAACTTGAACCCTAGCTGGGCTAAGTACAACGACCATGTATATCTTGAGAAACGGAGGTTTGTGTTGGAGGAGGGGTGGGCACATGAGCCAAGTCCCATGAGTACAATCCTTCAGCCAACTTGATTAAAAGCTTCTCTCTGTCTCTTTTGTTTTTGCTCATGAGGCTATAAAAATGCAAATCTAGGGATAAAGAATTTCAAGCTAGTTATTTTTGCCTAAAAGATCTAAGAAGTTATTTTAATTTATTATTTTATATCTTTTAAATTTGATGTTTATATTTTATATATTTAAGTAAAATATATATTTACTTTAAAAATTATAATAATAAGGTAATAATAATTATTATTCAGCAATGGAAGAAAATTAATTTTGAGTCTTTCTTCCAGCTTTCCAGGTTTGTAATTACTGCAAAAAAAAAAATCTCTGAAGGTTTAAATTTAAAATTATAGTCCAAGTAATAATGAGAGTATAATGTTAGTAATGAAAGAATGGTTGAATAGTTTCCTAAACTTATGGAAGTTAATGAAACAGGTTAGCTAAAGTGAAAATTTTTTCATGTTATACTACTTTAACTCCAAAAATAATGGGGTGTTTTAGGAACTGTTTATTTGATGGAAATTCTCAGACAGGAAGAGTTTCATTGTAACATCCTGCTACACCAAGCTTGGTGATAAATCTACGGATGTCCTAGCCCTTCCGAAGGAACACAAGCTTATAGTAGTTTTTGTTTAGAAATCTGTTTAATGCAATTCTGTTGCTGAGAAAAATGTGTGTGCAAAGGAATGTGGGTCCTTTAGAGACAAGATGCACAGGGCTTAAAGAATTCTAGAATCATAAAGGGTAGGCACTGTGATATTACTATAAAAATCAACTGCAAACTAAGCATGTTGGGTGTTTTTGAGCATTAAAAACCACAGCGTTTAAGCCTTTAATCCATGTTGAGTTTATTTTTGCATCTGATGTAAGGTAAGGGTCCAATTTCATTCTTCTGCATATGAATACCCAGTTTTCACATCATCATTTTATTTTATTATTTTATTTTTTAAAAATATTTATTTTGGGGGAGATCCCAAGTGGGAGAAGAGCAGAGAGATGCGTACAGAGGATCTGAAGTGGGCTCTGTGCTGACAGGCTGACATCAGTGAGCTCAATGTGGGGCTTGAACTCAGGAACCACGAGATCATGACCTAAGCCAAAATCAGATGCTCAACCAACTGAGCCACCCAGGTGCCCCCAAAACGTCATTTTAAAGGAGACTATCCTTTTCATATTGTGTGTTTTTGGTGCCTTCGTAAAAGATTAGTTGGCCTTAAACATGTGTGTTTCTTTCTGGCCTCTATATTCTGTTACATTAGTCTATATGTCTGCTTTTATGCCAGTATATACTCTTTTTATTACTGTTAGATTTAAAATATATTTTGAAACCAGGAGATGTGATGCTTCTAGCTTAGTTCTTCTTGCTCAAGATTGCTTTGGCTATTCAGAGTCTTTTGTGACTCTACACAAATTTTAGGATAATTTTTCTATTTCTGCACAGAATGCCACTGGGATTTGAATAGGAATTGCTTTGACTATGTAGATCACTTTGGGTAGTACAGACCTTTTAACAATATTAATTCTTCCAACCCATGAATGTAGTATATATTTCCATTTATATGTGTTTTCTTTATTTTCCTTCAGTAATGTTTTATAAGTTTCAGTGTACAAATATTCCCCCTCTTTGGTAAAGTTTATTTCTCAGTATTTTATTATTTTCATTGCTATTATGAATTGGAGGTTCCTCAAAATATTAAAAACAGAACTACTATATTACCCACCAACCCAGCTTCTGGATATATGTCCAAAGGAAATGAAATCAGGATCTCAAAGACATATCTGCACCCCCATGTTCGCTGCAGCATTATTCACAATAGCCAAGATATGAAAACAGTTTAAATGCCCATTACTCAATAAATGGATAAAGAAAATGTGGCATATAAATGAAATGGAATATTATTCATTTTAAAAAAAAGAAGGAGGGGCCCCTGGGTGGCGCAGTCGGTTAAGCGTCCGACTTCAGCTCAGGTCACGATCTCGCGGTCCGTGAGTTCGAGCCCCGCATCGGGCTCTGGGCTGATGGCTCAGAGCCTGGAGCCTGCTTCCAATTCTGTGTCTCCTTCTCTCTCTGCCCCTCCCCCCTTCATGCTCTGTCTCTCTCTGTCTCAAAAATAAATAAAAACGTTAAAAAACAAAAAAAAAAAAAGAAGGAAATCCTGACATTTGTGACAACATGGAATGAACTAGAGGACAAATCTTAAATAAGCTAGATGCAGAAATACAAATACTGCATGATCTCACTTATATGTGTAAAATCGAAAATAATATCATAGAAGCAGAGAGTAGAATGGAGGTTGCTGGGAGCTGGGGGAGGGGAAATGGGGAGATACTGGTCAAGGAGTACAACATTTCAGCCGTGCAAGATAAGTTGTGGAGATCTAATTTACCACAATGTGACTATAGCTAACAATACTGTATCCTATTGTTGAAATTTGCTTAAAGGATAGATGGCATTTTTGCCACACACACACAAAAAGAAAAACACAATAAAAGAAAAGAATTCAGAACTATGCAAAATGTAAGGCAATGGATCTTGCTTGGGTGTTGATTATAATAAATATGTCGCCTTGCCAGGAAGCTAGAGCAACGGTTACATCACTAGAGGGAAGGGTACATATTCAATTCAGTGATGATGTTTTTGGAACACATGGACACTAAAATTACAGAGGATTTTAATTAGTAGGATAGATATTTAGGAGAAAAAAGAGCCATGAGGAATGTCTGGACACTGGAAAGCTATTATTACATATTTATGAGTTTATCAAAGTCCAAAGTACCTCTCGTGTCACTCTCTGAGAGGCCCTGGGAGATCCCCTGTTCCCTTTTTCCACACTAGTTCAGTCCAGTGTGTTCCCTTCATTCATTCACCCTTAAATGATGTGAGACTTAGTCTGGTGCCATATCACTGCACTCCCTGGGCTATAGCTCCAAGTACCTGGTTATTCTTGCTTCAGGGTCACCCTTCAGAGACACTGCCTTGACTCCCCCAGAGAACAATTCAGTGACTATAAGTGGGCCTGAAGTGAAAAAAACATTTCTTCCTTGTCCCAGAGACCCAATCTGGAAAATACCTTTACAACAGTCAGCTGTGTGGCCCCACCATGGCCCAGCACATCTGTTTTGCTGTGAAGACATATGTAAGTGCACTGTTGTTGGGCCACACCTCAAGAAGTACTCCCCCTTACATGTTTGCAACACTTGTCAGGGCTGGTTCACTTTAAGTTGAGAAATTTTGAAATTTTTGACTTTGGTTTCAGGTCTCACTGTTAGGCAGTACTCACTCTAAAGCCTCTTCACGCCCAATTTATAAGGGAGAAAATGTTATCCCTGGATTAATGTTACCATTTCTTGAGTATCAGAGAGTTCACATAATAAAAGTTGATAGACTTTGGAAAGGTTGTATTTAGAGCCACCCCAGAGGAAAAAGCAGGATCTAATAAAAGGAGGTAACAGGGAGTTGCTGCTTAACACACATAAAGTCTCAGTTTTACAAAATGAATCAGTTCTAGAGATCTGATGTGTAACTACATGCCTATGGCTGACAGTAATGTACTGTGCACTTAAAGATTTGTTAAGAGGGTAAGGGTTATTCTGCGTCCACTTTAAAAACTGACTGGTTCCAGTGCCAGAGTGGATCTGGTGTGAGGCCTCCAGTGAGTCTTTGTTGGAAGGCTGAAATAGCAGGTTAACCCCACCAAAGACAATCTTGAGTTACAGCGGCCATGGTGGAGAACTTCTGTCCTAGATAAGCTCATGCATCTATGAGGTGCCCTACAGGAAAAGGTGTCTCAGCCAAGCACTCACCATTAAGGGCAGAGGGAAAATTTTTGTTCCTTTTCTAAAGTATCTGGTCACCAGGATGAAAATGCAGAGTATCCTGCTCCCTCCACAGCCAGCAGAAGGTATTCTGGGAAAACTGGCTGAGGCCACCAAAGGGCTAATCATTCACCTGTGCATCCTTTTTGGAGCACCTGGACCTGGCTCTGTGATTATGACTGGAAATACAAAGGGCTCCCTTCAATGAACAAATCAAAGCACACCTGGTGGAGAGCCCAAAACATCACTATGAGAAGGGAGATAAAGCAACCAGAGTCACAACAACAGAGAGCAAGTAACACACTCCAAAAACCACCTCCTGAAGGGCCAGGCTGTGGACACTGTATGACCCCCTCTTTAATATAGTAGTGCTTGTAAGTGCAGGACACATAACAAGCTTTTAAAACACACAAGGGACATGGGGAGCCTGGGTGGCTCAGTCGGTTGAGCGTCCAACTTTGGCTCAGGTCATGATCTCGTGGTTGATGAGTTCGAGCCCCGCATCAGGCTTTGTGCTGACAGTTCAGAGCCTGAAGCCTGCTTCGGATTCTGTGTCTCCCTCTCTCTCTGCCCCTCCCCTGCTCATGCTCTGTCTCTCTCTGTCTCAAAAATAAATGAACATTAAAAAAAATTTAAAAAAACATATAAGGGACAGAAAACTAGCCAAAATGATGAAATGGAAGAATTCTCCTCAAAAGAAATTCCAGGAAAAAATGACAGCTAAAGAATTGCTCAAATCAGATATAAACAATATATCTGATCAAGAATTTAAAATAATAGTCATAAGATTAATTGTGGGGCTTGAAAAAAGCACAGAAGACAGCAGGGAATCTATTGCTGCAGAGATCAAGGAACTAAAAAATAATCATGACAAATTAAGAAATGCTGTAAATGAGGTGCAAAAAAACTAGATGTGGTGACAGTGAGGATTGAAGAGGCAGAGGGGAGAATAAGTGAAATAGAACATAAAAGTATGGAAAAGATGAAGCTGAGCAAAAGAAAGATAAAAAAAATTCTAGACCATGAGGGGAGAACTAGAGAACTTAGCGATTCAATGAAACGTAATAATAAACGTATCATAGGAATTCCAGAAGAAGAAAAAGGAGAGAAAGGGGCAGAAGGTGTACTTGAACAAATTATAGCTGAGAGCTTCCCCAATCTGAGGAAGGAAAAAGATATTGAAATCCAGGAGGCACAGAGAACTCCCTTCAGACGTAACAGGAATCGATCTTCTGCATGACATAGCATAGTGAAACTGGCAAAATACAAAGATAAGGAGAGAATTCTGAAAGCAGCATGGGACAAACGGGTCTTAACGTACAAGGGTAGACACATAAGGCTAGTAGTAGACCTATCATCTGAAACTTAGCAGGCCAGAAGGGAGTGGCAGGAAATATTCAATGTGCTGAATAGGAAAAATATGCAGTCAAGAATCCTTTATCCAGCAAAGCTGTCATTCAGAATAGAAGGAGAAATAAAGGTTTTCCTAGACAAACAAAAACTGAAGGAGTTCATTACCACTAAACCAGTCCTATAAGAGATCCTAAGGAGGACTCTGTGAGTGAAATGTTGCAAAGACTACAAAAGACCAGAAACATCACCACAAGCATGAAACCTACAGATAGCATAAGGACACTAAATCCATATCTTTCATTAATAACTCTGAATGTAAATGGACTAAATGCTGCAATCAAAAGACATAGGGTATCAGAATGGATAAAAAACAAGACCCATCTATATGTTGTCTATAAGAGACTCATTTTAGAAGTGAGGATACCTTCATATTGAAAGTGAGGGATGGAGAACTATCTTCCATGCTACTGGAAGTCAAAAGAAAGCCGGAGTAGCCATACTTATATAAGACAAATTATTTTAAACTAAAGGCTGTAACAAGAGATGAAGAAAGGCATTATATCATAATTATGGGGTCTACCCATCAAGAAGAACTAACAATTATAAACGTTTATGCACCCAGTTCGGAAATACCCAAATATATAAAACAATTAATCACAAACATAAGGAATCTTGTTGATAAGAATATGGTAACTGCAGGGGACTTTAATACTCCACTTACAACAATGGACAGATTATCTGGGCAGAAAATCAATAAAGAGACAATGGCCCTGAATGACACACTGGACTAGATGGACTTAACAGATATATTTATAACATTTCATCCAAAAGCAGCTGAATACACATTCTTCTCAAATGAACATGGAACATTCTCCAAGACAGAATGCATACTGGGTCACAAAAGAGCCCTCAGTAACTATAAAAGAATTGAGATCATACCATGCGCATTTTCAGATCACAATGCTATGAAACTTGAAATCAACAACAGGAAAAAGTTTGGAAAACCTCCAAATGCATGGAGGTTAAAGAACATCTTACTAAAGAATGAATGGGTCAACAAGGCAATTAAAGATGAAATTTAAAAATATATGGAAACAAATGAAAATGAAAACACAAAAATCCAAATCCTTTGGGATATAGCAAAGGCAGTCCTAAGAGGAAAATACATTGCAATACAGGCCTATCTCAAGAAACAAGAAAAATCCCCAATACAAAATCTAACAGCACACCTAAAGGAACTAGAAGCAGAATAACAAAGATACCCCCAACCCAGCAGAAGAAGAGAAATAATAAAGATCAGAGCAGAAATAAACAATATAGATTTCCCAAAAACCAGTATAACAGATCAATGAAACTAAGAGCTAGCTTTTAAAAAAAATAAACAAAATTGATAAACCTCTAGCCAGGCTTCTCAAAAAGAAAAGAGAGAGGACCCAAATAGATAAAATCATTGAATGAAAATGGATTTATCACAACCAAGCCCTCAGAAATACAAGCAATTATCAGAGAATAATATGAAAAATTACATGCCAACAAACTAGACAACCTGGAAGAAATGGACAAATTCCTAGACACCCACACACTACCAAAACTCAAACGGGAAGAAATAGAAAATTTGAACAGACCCACAACTATGAAGAAATTGAATCAGTTATTAAAAATCTCCCAACAAATAACAGTCTTGGGCCAGATGGCTTCCCAGGGGAATTCTACCAGATATTTAAAGCAGAGTTAATACCTATCCTTCTCAAGCTGTTCTAAAAAATAGAACCAGAAGGAAAAATTCTGGACTCATTCTATGAAGCCAGCATTACCTTGATTCCCAAACCAGACAGAGACCCCACAAAAAAAGAGAATTACAGGCCCATATCCCTGATGAACATGGATGCAAAACTTCTCAACAAGATACTAGCAAGTTGAATTCAACAACAAATAAAAAGAATTATTCACCATGATCAGGTGGGATTCATTCCTGGGCTACAGGGCTGGTTCAATATTCACTAATCAATTAATGTGATACATCACATTAATAAAAGCAAGGACAAGAACTATATGATCCTGTCAATAGATGCAGAAAAAGTATTTGACAAAATATAGCACCTTTCTCGATAAAAACCCTCAAGAAAGTAGGAATAGAAGGATCATACCTCAAGATCATAAAAGCCATATAGGAAAGACCCACTGCTAATATCCTCAATGGGGAAAAACTGAGAGTCCCCCCCACCCCAGATCAGGAACATGACAGGGATGTCATCTCTCACCACTATTGTTTAACATAGTTTTGGAAGTCTTAGCATCAGCAATCAGACAACAAAATGAAATAAAAGGCATCCAAATTGGCAAAGAAGAAGTCAAACTTTCACTTTTTGCAGATAACATGATACTCTACATGGAAAACCCAAAAGACTCCACCAAAAAGCTGCTAGAACTGATACATGAATTCAGCAGAGTTGCAGGATACAAAATCAATGTACCAAAATTGGTTGCATTTCTATACACCAATAATGAAGCAACAGAAAGAGAAATCAAGAAATTGATCCCATTTACAATTGCACAAAGAACCATAAAATACCTAGGAATAAACTTAACCAAAGATGTAAAAGATCTGTGTGCTGAAAACTGTAGAAAACTTATGAGGGAAATTGAAGAAGACACAAAGAAATGGAAAAATATTCCATGCTCATGGGTTAGAAGGACAAATATTGTTAAAATGCCAATACTACCCAAAGCAATCTACACATTCAATGCAATTTCAATGAAAAGAACACCAGAATTCTTCTCAAAGCTAGAACAAACAGTCCTGAAATTTGTATGGAACCATAAAAGACCCGAATAGCCAAAGTAATGTTGAAAAAGAAAACGAAAAAAGGAGGCATCACAATTCCAGACTTTAGCCTCAACTACAAAGCTGTAATCATCAAGACAGTATGGTATTGGCACAAAAACAGACACATAGACCAATGGAATAGAATACAGAACATGTGCTTGTTGGCCACATGTATATCTTCCAGAATTGGACCACAAATATATGGCCAACTAATCTTTGACAAAGCAGGAAAGAGTATCCAATGGAAAAAAGACAGTCTCTTTAGCAAATGGTGCTGGGAGAACTGGACAGCAACATGCAGAAAAATGAAACTAGACCACTTTCTTACACCATTCACAAAAATAACTCAAAATGGATGAAGGACCTGAATGTGAGATAGGACACCATCAAAACCCTAGAGGAGAAAGCAGGAAAAAACCTCTCTGACCTCAGCCACAGCAATTTCTTACTTGACACATCTCCAAAGGGAATTAAAAGCAAAAATGAACTATTGGGACCTCATCATGATAAAAAGCTTCTGCACTGCAAAGGAAACAATCAACAAAATTAAAAGGCAACTGATGGAATGGGAAAAGATATTTGCAAATGACATTGGATAAAGGGTTAGTATCCAAAATCTCTAAAGAACTCACCAAACTCAACACTGGAAAAACAAATAATCCAGTGAAGAAATGGGCAGAAGACATGCATAGACACTTTTCCAAAGAAGACATCCATATGGCCAACAGACACATGAAAAGATGCTCAACATCACTCATCATCAGGGAAATACAAATCAAAATCACACTGAGATACCACCTCACACCAGTCACAGTGGCTAAAATTAATAACTTGGGAAACAACAGATGCTGGTGAGGATGTGGAGAAACAGAAATCTTTTTGCACTGTTGGTGGGAATGCAAACTGGTGCAGCCTCTCTGGAAAACAGTGTGGAGGTTCCTCAAAAAATTAAAAATAGAACTACCCTATGACCAGCAATAGCACTACTAGGAATTTATCCGAAGGACACAGGAATGCTGATTCATAGGTGCACATGTACCCCAATGTTCATAGCCATGCTTTCAACAATAGCCAAAGTATGGAAAGAGCCTAAATGTCCATTAACTGACGAATGGATAAAGAAGATGTGGCTTATATATACAATGGAATACTACTTGACAATGAGAAGGAAAGAAATCCTGCCATTTGCAGCAACGTGGATGGAACTGGAGGGTATTATTCTAAGTGAAATAAGTCAGTCAGAGAAAGATACCATATGTTTTCACTCATATGTGGAACTTGAGAAACTTAACAGAAGACCATGGGGGAGGGGAAGGGGAAAAAATAGTTACAAACAGAGAGGGAGGGAGGCAAACCATAAGAGGCTTTTAAATACAGAGAACAAACTGAGGGCTCATGGGGGGCGCAGGGGAGAGGGGAAAGTGGGTGATGGGCATTGAGGAAGGCACTTGTTGGGATGAGCACTGGGTGTTATATGTAAGCAATGAGTCATGGGAATCTACCCCCAAAACCCAAGACCACACTGTACACACTGTATGTTAGCCAACTTGACAATTAATTAAAAAAAAAAAAGATTTGTTAAGAGGGTATACTTCATATTGAGTATTCCTACCACAATAATGATGATAAAACAAATCTAATACAAAACCTGAAGACCTAAGTGTTTGTCCTCTTCACCATAAAGAGCTCATAATGTAATGGAAATTTCACATTCAGTTCCATGGGTTCCATTAAGCCTCCTAGCTCAAGACATACACCAGCAAGAGTGCCTGCTTTCTTACTCATCTCCACTACTCTTTCAAAATACTGTTTCTAACAATCACGTCACAAATATAGAAGTAGAGTGCAGCACTTAGACTACATTTTATCATTTCACACAATTCCTTCAGTGGGAGGAAATTAGAGACATCACTAAACCCAACCTCCTTTGTCTTGGTTGTTACATTTCCTAGAGTATGAAAAAAACAGAAACTGCACTAATGACCTGCCAGAGGTGTACTTTGATTAGGAATCAGATAGTTTTATTTTCAGCACCCCCAACTCTTCAATATTTTCAGCATGTTCAATTCTTCAATATTATCAATATTATCTTCAACTTATATTGACTCTTTATTTTTTCCTCCACACATGTTCTAGCACATCAAAATGATAAGAAAATAAAAGTAGCTCATTCTTAAAAGTCATCTTATTAATTTGCTGTTAAAGCCATAGCTCTTTGGCTAGCTCCTTTTCTACACTGGATACCAGGAGGACAACATAACATCAACGGCTTCCTCTCAAGGTGTGCTTCTCTTCAATTCTTGCAGATGAACTTGGGTACTGATACAATACAGAATGAGTTTAAATTCATGTGACCATGGACTCAATGGATTCTACCATAAAACAGACCATTTAGGTGTTGCTGGCCCAATAAAGCTGTAAACAGATTCTTTAATTTTCCATTGTGGTAAAATACATGTAACATTAAGCTTACCATTTTACCATTTTTAAATATATAGTTCAGTGGCATTGAGTACATTCACATTGTCATGCAACCATCATCACTATCCATCTACAGAACTTTTTCATCATCCCAAACTGAAACCAAATTAAATGTATCTCAACCTTAACTTCACATAAATGGAATTATACAATATGAGGTTTTGTGTGCCTGACTTAATTACTCTTAGTATACAGCTAGAATTGGAATTGCTGGGTCATATGAGAATTGTACGTCTCATCTTTTGAGAAGATGCCAGTCTGTTTTCCAAAGTGACCGTCCCCCTTTGCGTTTACTAGGAATGTATGAAGGTCACAATTGCTCTGCATCCTCACCAACACATGTTACTGTCTTTTTGGTTATTACCGTCCTAGTGAGTGTGAGGTGGTATCGCATTGTGGTTTGGATTTAATCTTCCTAATGGCTAATGATGTTGAGCATTTTTTCATGTGTTTGTTGGCCACATGTATATCTTCTTCTTTGGAGAAATGTTTATGCATATTTTTTGCCCATGTGTTCTTTGGGTAATTTCTCTTTTTATTATTGAGTTGTAAGAGCTCTTTATACATTCTAGATACAAGTTTCAAGGGTTATTTGGAAGGCAGATGGGGAGCCAACACCATTATTCTAGAGCAATTTTGGCTTCTTCATTCACAGTGCTGGTCAGATGCAACTGTTCAGAAGATCTCTCCAGTGTTATGTTGATAGTCAGATGGGCACAGGTTTTTGGACTTTCTTACAAACTCCACTTTTTATAGCTGCACAAAAGCTTCGGGCAGAAGTGCTTAGTAACTCTTTATCCCACCATGTCTCCCCTATACAGACCTTCACACCCCAGATCTCCTGCATCATTTAGTCCTATATTGACATAATTCCCTAATTCTCTAATGCATGGTGGTAGCCCTTTTTTCCTGACCAAATCCATACTGATGAACCAACATCATAGGAGGATAAACTTCCAATAGAGAAGGATTCCAACATTTTTTATTAAAGATTTTATTTTATTTTTTAAGTAGGTTTCACACCCAGCACAGAGCCCAATGTAGGGCTTGCACTCATGACCCTGAGATCAAGACCTGGGCTGAGATCAAGACTGGGATGCATAACTAACTGAGCCACTCTGGCACCCCTAAAGATTTTATTTTTAAGTAATTTCTCCACCCAGCATGGGACTTGAACTTACAACCCCAAGATCAAGAGTCACATTCTCTATCAGCTTAGCCTGTCAGTGAACATTTTTGAGTGTTCACTGTGCTGTTCCCCTGTGCTGTTTTCACCTATGACCATTGGACAAAAACAGGAAAGTCATTTAATTAGAATATGGTGTCTATAAATCCATGGTTCTAACAACTTGTATTTAGAAGATTATTATTTTACAAAGAAGAAAACTCTGCAATAAGGTCTGCAATAAAGTCGAATAGACTTTACAAATGTGTATTAAATATAAAAAGAGAAATTAAGCAAAGTGCTGATAATATTAATAATTATAATATACTAATATTTTTTGTTACAATTTCTTTATTTTTGAACTCTTGTTGAATGAAAGTCGCAGGACGTACAGACTTCAAAAATGAGCTACAGTATTATGTTATTAATATAAAAGACACTTCATTTTATAATATCCGTGCCAGGAAATATACACCTGTTTTGTTAGTGAACTGAAAATTTTTATCCCAACACCAAATAGTAAAACAATTATAACACTGCCAGACATATCAATGACCTTTGAAATCAATAACCACTTATTTTTTTAGTTGTTTCAATTTCTTCTTTTAGTCAATGTATCTCTAAATGCAACTCCTCAGTTTTTATTATTTTTTTAGACTTTTTAAAATGCTTGTTTATTTTTAAGAGAAGGAGCATGCACACATGCAAGCTGGGGACGAGCAGAGAGAGAGGGAGACAGAGGATCTGCAGCAGGCTCTGTGCTGACAGCAGAAAGCCTGATGCGGGGCTTGAACTCACAAACCACAAACTGTGAGATCATGACCTGAGCTGAAGTCAGAGGCTTAACCAACTGAGCCACCCAGGCACCCCTACTGCTCAGTTTTTTAAATCTTTCATTAAGCAGTTCTTCATTAAGCAGTTCTATAAAAGAGAAAGGGTCCACTTTTGAAAACCCCTAGTTATGAAGAGTCAAGATTTCATATTTAACAATTTCAACAAGTACTATGTCTATTTCTCTACCACTTTAGGGTGCTCTTTGATGAGTTTGTCCAATATTTGCATATGACTGCACATGAAAAGTGGGAGTGTCCAGGGTTTATACCTTCCCATGATATCGTCGGTACCATCCCACTGAGAGTGGGGAGAAGCTGGGTCTGGGTCAGGCCTAAGTACCATCCCCTTAATATGTTATTCCTGTTGGGGAGGGACTGTAAGTTTGATCCTAATTAAGTCTCAATTCCACTGAGGTAGCATAAGCTCATGCATATAACAAATAATAAGAACTGTTGATCCTGTATAGAACACTAGTTATCAAGCTCCAGGTTAAGTCAAAGAAAGCATTTGTATCATCCCTGAGAATTTGTTGGATTTTCAACCCACGATTAGGTTACACGATACAAATCGACTTTCAGAAATGGAAGTTACCCAGGTTGCCATTACCTACTCCCATGAGACTATGCCCATCAAGGCATACAGGTGTCTCCTTTTGAAGGTTACTATAGCCAGTCCACTCAACTCCCTGGCAAGACAGTCAAGTAAACTCCTCTTTCACCTTCATAGGTAACATTATCCACTGGGTATGTTAGAGCTTATGAATGGCAGATGCCTTGTTCTCCCAAACACAGTACATATTCCATCCTATGGCCTTGGGAATCCAGGGTCCCTAGGCCTGTGGAGCTCAGGCGCATGATTAACTATCTGTATAGACTCCAGGATGGAGAGCCTGCTAAAAATTGTTTTGAGGCAACAGTTTTAAACCGGCAACAGTCAGTCTTTATTTGGACTTGCTGTCTTTTTTTAAAATATTTATTTGGGGAGAGCTCAAGCAGAGGAGGGGCAGAAAGAGGGGAACAGAGGATCTGTAGTGAGCTCTGTGCTGACAGGCTGACAGCAGCAAACCTGATGTGGGGCTTGAACTCAAGAACCACTAGATCATGACCAGAGCTGAAGTCAAATGCTCAACCGACTGAGCCACCCAGGTGCCAATGGACTTGCTGTCTGATTGTGTCCCAGGCTTCTCCCATAATCCCAGGTATTTCTTGTTGGAGGAAACCAGGATGAACCAGCCAAGCACCTCCACGCCAGTAACCTCACATTTTGCCTTCAGGGGGAATATTAACCAGTAGGTAGTTTAGGGCTTATGATTAGGCAGATGCCTTACTTACCCAAGATTCTGCTCCTAGTGATCAACCTCTCCCAACCCTTGCTATATTCCACATCACTGACAATACTGAAATGAGCTGCAAGTGTATGTACAGTACACACCCCTTTAGTAAACTGGGCAGCTGGGACTTACTAGAACTGGGAATCTAGGGCCTGGGCCCAAACATTTGTATTGCTTCCCAGGATGTAAGGAGCCCACATCTCAAAAGGTGCTACTCTTGAGGTGGCAGCTGCAAGTGGGCTACAGTCATTTTCCATTTAGACTTGCTGTTGATTGCAGACCAGACTTTCCCCACCAGAGCTCCAAGGTATAATTTATTGGAATAGACTGGAAAGCCAGCCACGTCTTCCCTGGCAAGTCAGCAGCATAGTATCCTCCAGTATTGCCTTCAGGTGGGGGAATATGCTCATTTGTTTAAGTGAGAGGTTGGAATTAGGCCGATGCCCGCAACGCCTAAGACCTGTTCCTGTGACCCAGCCTTTTTCTACACTTGCTTGATCCATGTCCCTGGCTACTCTGACCTTCTGGCCCATGTCCGAACAGTACACACTCTGTCAACCAGCCTTGGGCAGCTGAGAGACTCAGGCCTGTCCCCAATCACCTGCATAACCTCAAATGTGGAAGAAACTGGGTCATTAAAAATCTTTCTGAGGCGGGAGCCTTAAACTGGTGACAGTCAGTCTCTATTTGGATTTTCTGCCTGATGGAGTTCTGGGCTTTTCCACCGGTTAAGAGTCCCAGGTGTCTCTTATTAGAGGATATCATGACAAGTCTGCCTGGCAAGGCAGCCCAGATTCCTCCAGGTCTGCCTTCAGAGAGAATATGCACGTTTGTGTAGTTTAATATTTGGAATGAGGCAGATGCCTAGTTTCCCAAAGAGCCCATTTCTGTCACCTGGCCTATCCTGACACTCTTATCCAGACCCCTGACTACCCTGTTCTGCAAGGGCACATGCATGTGAACTATGCAATCCATAGGCTGCTTCGGACAGCTTGTCCCTTTCATGCTTGTGTGGCTCAAGCTGATCCCCAAACACTTGCATAGTCTCAGGGTAGAGAAAGTTGACCACAAGAAAATTTTTCTGAGGGAGGAGCTTTCAACTGGCAATAGTCAGTCCCCATGTGGCCTTCCCACCTAATGGAGACCCAGGCTTCTCCTGGAACCAGGACTCCCAGGTTTTTCCTAACAGAGGATACCCTATCCTGCCTGCCCGGCCCCTCCCTGGCAAGGCAGCTGTGAAAAATCTCCAGTTTGCCTTCAGAAATATTCCCTATTGGGTACCTAGTGCGTAGGATTAGACAGCTGCCTTGCACCTCCAAAAGCCTGTTCTTGAGACCGGACACCTGCCTACACTTGCACTATTCCAAGGCCCAGGGCTATGCTACCCTGCAATGCCTGCGCATGCACAGTAAGCCTCCCATCAGCTACCCTTAGGTAGCCAGGGTCCTCCGTACCTGTAGAACTTCCTCCAGGCCCCAGCCACCTCCGTAGCTTCCAGGGCAGAGAGAGTCCATATCCTGAAACCTTTTTGAGGCAGTAGCTTTAAACTGGCCACAGTGAGTTCTCATTTAGACTGGCTGCCTGATACGATCCAAGGATTCTCCAGCAATCAAGGTTTGCAGGAGTCTGTCACGGGAGGAATCTCAGCCAGGCAGTGCCGCCCGAACCTGGGAAGGCAACGGAGATTGCCCCAGCTCTGGCTTCAAAGAAACTATACCCCATTGGGTAGGTAGAGTTTGTGATATGCACATGTTTAGTTGGCCAATTGCCGGCTGCTGGTTCTTGGCTCCTTGCAGACTGCGCACGCGCATAAAGCACCCAATTAGCTGGCCTGGGGCGCCTAGGCTCTCCCGACCTGTAGAGCTCGACTCTCCGTGACTACTGGTGTACCCTCCACGGTGGAAGCAGCCCATCTCCTGAAAATCCTGAGGTTTCAGGTGCTACTGGGCGACAGGTTCCGTTTGAACCTGCTGCATAATGGAGTCCTGGCTTCTCCAAGATTCAAGTCTCCCAGGTATATCTTTTTTTTTTTTTTTTTTTTTAACATTTTTATTTATTTTTGAGACGGAGAGAGACAGAGCATGAACAGGGGAGGGTCAGAGAGAGGGAGACACAGAATCTGAAACAGGCTCCAGGCTCTGAGCTGTCAACACAGAGCCTGACGTGGGGCTCGAACTCACGGACCGCGAGATCGTGACCTGAGCCCAAGTTGGCCGCTTAACCGACTGAGCCACCCAGGCGCCCTTCCCAGGTATATCTTAATGGAAGGTCAGTGCACTAGCCAGTCCATCCAGAACCAGGTAAGGCAATCCAGATTCCTCCAGCTCTGCTTTCAGGGGGAATGTGCACATTTGTGTAATTTAGGGCTTGGAATTAGGCAGATGACTTGTACTTCCAAGAGTGTGCCCTGTGAGTCAGCCTCTGCCCGCACTAACCCTGCTCCAGGTGCCTGGCTACCCTGCCCCGCTCAGACCACACATAGGTAGTAGACACTTCATCAGCTGGCTTGGGGCAGCCTAAGCCCTCCTTGTCTGTGGGGCTTGGGCCAGTCTCTAGCCCCCTCAGAGACTCCAGGGTGGAGGAAGTTCACTTGGTGAAAATCATTCTGAGGGGTGGCTTTAAACTGGCAACAGCCAATCCCCATTTGGATTTGTGCACTAGAGAGGTCACAGGCTTCTCCAGCAGCCAGGGCCCCCAGGTGTCACTTATTAGAGGGTCACCTGGCCAGCAGGCCCTGGCACCTCCCTGGCAAGGCCACTGACTCCAATTCTGCCTTCAGGAGCAATATTCCCCACTGGGTAGCCAGGGTTTGTGATCAGTGGGAGGCCTTGTTCCCACTGCCTTGCTCCCAGGGGTCCTTCATGCCTGTGACATTCCAGCATGGCCCCAACCACCAGCATGGATTCAGGGAGGGAGGCCACTCCCCAAAAGTTGTTCCGAAAGGGCTGCTGCAAATGGGTTACAGCTGTCCCCCTTTTGGACCTTTCTGATTAGCTTGTTTTACTGGATAAAACCCCTTGTCAGCTCCCCCTGCCTTATACTGGGATTGAGCTCTGATTCCTTCTGCTTTGCCTTCATGGAGAATATGGGCTTTTCTGTAGGTCATGTCTTGGAATTAGGTTGATACTTTATAGCCCTAAGAGCTTGCTCCTGTGATTAGGCTTTGTTGACACTCATCCTGTTCCTGGTCCCTGGCTCCCCTTACTTTAGAGTCCAATGCACGTGCAGTCCGCACCCATTCAGCTGGCCGTGGTGGCCTAATGTGTGTGTATGTGTTTTTTTTCTCCCCCTCTCTTATAAGAATTGAACATCCCTGGTTCCTTTCATATGCTGCCTTAGCTGTTTAACATGCCACATCATGGTCAAAATTTTCTTATCTTCACATGTACCTTCAACTCAGCAGAAGAATATAGGGAAAAAGAGGCAATGTTTCCTCCCTTTAATACATTTCTTAAATGATTATGTATAATAACATCTCCTTACAATTATTTACTAGAATTACATCTCATGGCAAGATTATCTGCAAAGAAGCCTGGGGAGTTTAATCTCTCTAGTTGTAATTTCTTATTCTACTTAAATTAGAAATTCTAATTTCTCATTGTCATTGCAACCTATGTGTCATGTGCCCAGGTAAAAATTGGGTGTTGTTTTTTATTTTTTTATTTTATTAATTTTATTTTTTTATTATTATTTTAAAAATATAATTTACTGTCAAATTGGTTTCCATACAACACACATTGCTTATCCCAACAAGTGCCCTCCTCCCTGCCCATCACCTACTTTCCCCTCACCATTACCCCCCATCTACCCTTAGCTTGTTCTCAGTCCTTAAGAGTCTCTTACGGTTTGCCTCCCTCCCTCTCTGTAACTTTGTTTTTCCCCTTCCCCTCCTCCATGGTCTTCTGTTAAGTTTCTCAAGATCCACATAAGATCTGCACTGCAAAGGAAACAACAAAACTAAAAGGCAACCGGTGGTATGGGAAAAGATATTTGCAAATGACATATTGGACAAAGGGCTAGTATCCAAAATCTATAAAGAACTCACCAAACTCCACACCTGAAAAATTAATTTTATTTTTTAAATTTACTTATTTACTTTTAAATTTACATCCAAGTTAGTTAGCTTATAGTACTATAATTCCTGATTATAATATACTATTTCAGGAATAGATTCCAGTGATTCATCCCTGTATATAACAACCAGTGCTCATCCCAACAAGTGTCCTCCCTAATGCCCCTTACCCATTTAGCCCCCCCCCACAACCCCTCCAGTAACCCTCAGTTTGTTCTCTGTATTTAAGAGCCTCTTATGTTTTGTCCCCCTCCTTGTTTTTATATTATTTTTGCTTCCCTTCCCTTATGTTCATCTGTTTTGTATCTTAAATTCCTTATATAAGTGAAGTCATATGGTATTTGTCTTTCTCTGGCTAAGTTCGCTTAGCATAATACCCTCAGTTCCATCCATGTAGTTGCAAATGGAAGATTTCATTCTTTTTGATTGCCAAGTAATACTCCATTATGTGTGTATGTGTGTGTGTACACACACACATACACACATATACATATATATGTATATATGTGTATATATATACATACATACCACATCTTTTTTTATCCATTCATCCATCAATGGACATTTGGGATCTTTCTGTACTTTGGCTATTGTCAATAGCACTGCTATAAACATTGGGGTATATGTGCCCCTTAGAAACAGCACACCTGTATCCCTTGGATACATACCTAGTGGTGTAATTGCTGCATCATAGGGTAGTTCTATGTTTAATTTTTTGAGGAATCTCCCTCCATACTGTTTTCCAGAATGGCTGCACCAGTTTACATTCTCACCAGCAGTGCAAAAGAGATCCTCTTTCTCTATATCCTCGCTAACATCTGTTATTGCCCAAGTTGTTAATTTTAGCCATTCTGACTGGTGTGAGGTGGTATCTCATTGTAGTTTTGATTTTATTCCCCTGATGATGAGTGATGTTGAGCATTTTTTCATGTGTCTGTTAGCCCTCTGGATGTCTTCTTTGGAAGAGTGTCTATTCATGTCTTCTGCTCATTTCTTCACTGGATTATTTGTTATTTAGGTGTTGAGTTTGATAAATTCTTTATAGATTTTGGATACTAACCCTTTATCTGATATGTCATTTGCAAATATCTTCTCCCATTCTGTCAGTTGCCTTTTAGTTTTGCCGATTGTTTCCTTCCCTGTGTAGAAGCTTTTTATCCTGATGAGGTCCCAATAGTTCATATTTGCTTTTGTCTCCCTTGACTTGAGAGACGTGTTGAGTAAGAAGTTGCTGTGGCCGAGGTCAAAGAGGTTTTTGCCTGCTTTCTCTTCTAGGATTTTGATGGCTTCCTGTCTTATGTTTAGGTCTTTCATCCATTTTGAGTTTATTTTTGTGTTATGGTGTCAGAAAGTGGTCCACGTTCATTTTTCTGCATGTTGCTGTCCAGTTTTCCCAGCACCATTTGCTGGAGAGACTGTATTCCACTGGATGTTCTTTCCTGCTTTGTCAAAGATTAGTTGGCCATATGTTTGTGGGTCCATTTCTGGGTTCTCTATTCTGTTACATTGATCTATGAGTCTGTTTTTGTGCCAGTACCATACTGTCTTGATGATTACAACTTTGTAATACAGCTTGAAGTCCAGAGTTGTGATGCATCCAGCTTTGGTTTTCTTTTTCAGAATTGCTTTGTCTATTCGGGTCTATTGTGGTTCCATACAAATTTTAGGATTGTTTGTTCTAGCTCTGTGAAGAATTCTGGTGTTATTTTGGTAAGGATTGCATTGAATATGTAGATTGCTTTGGGTAGTATCAACATTTTAACGATATTTGTTCTTCTAATCCATGAGCATGGAATGTTTTTCCATTTTTTGTGTGTCTTCTTCAGTTTCTTTCATAGGCTTTCTATAGTTTTCAGTGTATAGATTTTTCACCTCTTTGGTTAGGTTTATTCCTAGGTATTTTATGTTTTTTTTGTGTGTGTGTGCAATTGTAAATGGGATCGATTCCTTGATTTCTCTTTCTGTTGCTTCATTATTGATGTATATGAATGCAACCGATTTCTGTGCATTGATTTTATATCCTGAGACTTTGCTCTTTGCTGAATTCATGGATTTGTTCTAGCAGTTTTATGGTGTAATCTTCTGGGTTTTCCATATAGAGTATTATGTCATCTGTGAAGAGTGAAAGTTTGACTTCCTTCTTGCCAATTTGGCTGCCTTTTATTTCTTTGTGTTGTCTGATTGCTGAGGCTAGGACTTCCACTTATGTTGAATAATAGTGGTGAGAATGGACATCCCTGTCGTGTTCCTGACCTTAGGGGGAAAGTTCTCAGTTTTTCCCCATTGAGGATGATATTAGCAGTGGGTGTTTCATATATGGCTTTTATGATCCTGAGTCATGATCCTTCTATCCCTACATTCTAGAGGGTTTTTTATCAAGAAAGGATGCTGTATTTTGTCAAATATTTTCTCTGCATCTATTGAGAGGATCATGTGGTTCATATTCTTTCTTTTATTGATGTGATGTATCACACTGATTGTTTTGCAAATATTGAACCAGCCTTGCATCCCAGGCATAAATCCCACTTGGTCGTGGTGAATAATTTTTTTAATGTATTTTCGAATCCAGTGGGCTAGTTAGTATCTTGTTGAGGATTTTTGCATCCATGTTCATCAGAGAAATTGGTCTGTAGTTCTCCTTTTTAGTGGGGTCTTTGTCTGGTTTTGGAATCAAGGTAATCCTGGCTTCATAGAATGAGTTTGGAAGTTTTCTTTGTGTATCTATTTTTTGGAACAGCTTCAAAAGAAGCCATCAATGATACTGTAATAGCAATGTAGCAGGACAGATGGTGGCTGCACTTGTGATGAACATAGCAGAACGTATAAACTTGCCAAATCAGTAAGTTGTACACCCAAAACTAACATTGTGTGACAACTATACTCAAAAAAGGATAATCTAATATCACTGAAAGAAAACTGAGCAAAAAAAGTTTCTAGAAGGAGCAAGTTAGTAAAGATGAAGAGAGTTAAAATTGAAAAGTAACAGAATATAGAATGATTTAAAGGATTAAGATGATTAGAAGGTATCTAAATGATTCCTAGGTTTTTAGCTTGAATAACTTTGTTAGCAAAAAGTAACAAAAATAAAATTCAGTCGATGTTGAATTTTTTCTAGAAATGTTTAATTTCTTGTATATTCAAGGAACATTCAAATGGAATTACATAACCCTGAATACAAGTATCTCCTGATAGAAAAGCATTTATTCACAGTTTATAATACTTATCGGTATCTCCTGATAGTTAGTTCAAGGGGGCAGAGGCTATATGTATTGTTCTGTGATGTGAAGCCAATTCTCAGTTCATACAGGATACTAAATAAACATTGCTATCATGAACTAATGTGTGGCTTAGGAGAAAGTTCTCCCAGGGAAGTTAGATACACATGCATTCTATATCTGTAAGACTCTAGTGTATGCATGGAAACAGTAGGAATATCCTTATAACACTTTGCCCAGAGGATGCATAAAGTTGGAATGAGAAAAGCAAAGGAATGGTGATGGAGCCCTGAGAACACTAATATTTTGGGTGTTACTACAGACAGAATAAGACATGAGGGAAACTGAGAAGGAGTGGTCAGAAATGGTCTTATGAGTTCCAGGAGAACATGCCTCAGAAGCCTTGTTGGAGCGGATGTCCGGAAGGAGGCAGTGATCAATAACATTAAATATTATTGGAGGGCTGAGATATCCAAGCAAAGAAGCGTTTAACGCCAAATTATGCAAGTAGAATGAGATAATTCTATTAGATCTGTAGCCAATCAACAGTTGCAAAAGAAACTTTTCATAAGAGTAATCTAGAGTGATGATTAAAAATGTTCCATCCATGAGGCACCTGCGTGGCTGAGTTGGTTAGGCTTTCTGACTTCGGCTCAGGTCGTGATCTCACGGTTCTTGGTTCGAGCCCCCTGTCTGGCTCTGTGCTGACAGCTCGGAGCCTGGAGCCTGCTTCGGGTTTTGGGTATCCCTCTCTCTCTGCCCTCCCCCACTCGTGATCTCGGTCTCTTAAAAATGAATAAATGTTTTAAAAAATTTTTTTTAAAGTGTTCCATCCGTATTTGCAACCACTTAATTCTGATGTAGTTTGTGCATGGACCATGTATTTAAAAAGAACATGATACATAAACATGAATAAACTTTATCTTTTTAACAGTTGATCAGTGTAAACGAGACTGAATTGTTCCATATAACACAGCTTTGTAGCCTCTATGTAATTCAATATAGTCAATACAAAATAAACCAGAAACCATCTTTTGGGATTGAAGTTGTTGGGGAGCTGAGGACCGTCGTGGCGGCCTGAGGAGGGAGGGGCTGCCCGGAGGGAGTGACCCCACCGGGCGTCCCTGCGAGGAGGGGTCGGGGGTCTGTCCGCCAGCCAGCCGGAGGAAGGCTACGGCCCCCACTTCCGCAGCCACGGCGGCCGGCACAGGTCCTTTTCCCGCGCCGGGCTCCCCGGGACGCCCGAGGGGGAGCAGCACCTCCCGGGACGGTGGCGCGCGCGCGCCGTCGCCCCCCAGGCGCCCGCGTGGACGCGCACTCGCCGAGTGGCGGGAGCAAAGCGCCCCGCGCCGGCCTCCCGCTGCCTTCCCGCGGGCGGCGCGGAGCCTGCGCGTGGGCCTGTGTTGTTAGTCTGGTAGCCGAAGCGCGCGCGGAAAGCGGGGTTTAGGAGCGAACTTACGCGGCGCTGGCGCTGCGGTCAGGGGACAAGTTCTCAGCAGCTCTCGCTCGCCCCTCGCGCGCTCCGCCAGCGTCTGGCTCCTCCGGAAACCGCTGGTTTCCCGGGATGCCTTGGGGCTGGTTTCCTTGAATGGGCTTGGGGTGGGGGTTGTAATATTTACTTATTTCTTATTTTTTCTCTCTTCTCACGCTTACCTTAAAAAGTACGCTTGTAGTTAACGTGAGTATTGTTTTCATAATAAAATACATATATGCACATGCGTTTATAAAACACCTAGTATTAACAGTCCAGAGGTAATCACTATGATTTTGTTGCATATTTTTCTTGAATTTTACTCTACGTGTTCATATGAGTTTTGGTATCATGAAGCTTATATAATTTCGGGTTCTGCTTTAAAGAAAATAACGAATAAAAACTCTAAATATTTAAAACGAGCAAAGGAATCATAAGCAACTTTTTTTTTTTTTTTTTTAAGCTGACAAATGCTACAAACATTTTATCTTCGTTTCCAGTTTTTAGTTCTGTTAGGGTGCTTCCTTCCTGTCATATTTGAATTTCAGTTTGAGCAATAATTCTGGCATATAAAGTTGAGGCATACAGGTGAACTATTTGAATGCATCTTAAAATTGTATTCCCTTATACTGAGCAACAGAACAGGAACTGAAATTAGTCTTTCACGACATTATGTTGTCTTCTGGATGGACATAGGTAGGAGCTGTTTTAATAGACCCATGTGGTCTCTGGTTCGTCTGCTGCTTTTTTATGTCCAGAATGTTCTGAGTGAATTGAGAAGATACTAAGGATTTACCCAATTTCACCAGTATATTTTTGTGAAATTGACTGACAATAATGAGGTAGAAACTAAGTACCAACATTTAGATATTAGAGATTCACTTTCATAGCTTTTTAAAGTTCCTAATGTGACAAACTTGTATCATAACAGTGTACCCCACCATATAAAAGGAATTTCAATATGAAATTTCATATTGTTTTAAAATCTCTTTTTTTTTGATGTATTATGTAATGCTATTAATCACATTCTTATTGGAAAGTTGACCTCAACGAGCCTGTATACCGTACTTCCTCATATTAAATATTAAAGTGTACTCTTCTTAGGTAGTATCATGGTGAAATTAAATTCTTATTTTTTTCAGTTGTCTTTATTTGGGATTATTCAAATTGGGCAATGAGGTGTTTTTTTTTTTTTTTCCTTCTGCAACGCTCCAGGGCACATTTTACTAGTGCGTGTAACCCAATATGGAACTCATTGTTAATGGATATTTAAAAACGACCAAAGCAGAGTTCTTACTCTTGGTAAAACCATACCTTGAAGGGGCAGATACTGTAAATTAAATAAGAAGTGATCAGTGCTAATATGTTACAAATGAAACATTTGAGTCTTTTTCAGAGCAACAATTAATTGTACTTGGAAAAATTGTATGTAGATGGCTTCACAAGAAGGTACCATTTCTGCTGGATCTTGGAGGACGACTTTGATTTCATCAAACAGAGATTGGAAAGCAAAGGAAGGGAATGAGCAAATATGTAAAGGTAGTGAGTAAATGCTAGGAATCAGCTGGAGTCTATTGTAGCCAGCGGGCTCTTTGAGGTTGAGGTTGAAAGATCAATTGCTGGGGTGCCTGGGTGGCTCAGTCAGTTAAATGTTCAACTTTGGCTCAGGTCATGATCTCACGGTTCATGAGTTCCAGCCCCATGTTGGGTTCTGTGCTGACAGAGCCTGGAGCTTGTTTCCGATTCCGTGTCTCCCTCTCTCTCTACTCCTCCCCCGCTTTGCGCGCTCTGTCAAAAATAAATAAACATTAAAAAAATTAAAAAATATATCAATTGCTACCTGGATCATACACTTTATTCCAGGGCAGGTAGTCTTTGAAGATTGTTAGACACGTTCAGAGCTGTGCTTGAGTTCTATCACCCTGATGGGAGGAGAAGAGGGAGGGGGAATAGAGAGGGGACACCGGAGAGAGAGCTTATTCAGGAGGCTTTGGTACAGCTTAGAAAGCATTTTCTGGTCCTTCTACTCAGCAATACCAAGACAAACCTTCCTCTATGACCAAGGATGCCACTTCTGAGTTTATTATGCAAGGGAGTTTTATACCTGTGTTCAACAAATCTTTACTATTTCATAAAAAATAAACCTGAAAATCCAAATACTTATTGATAGTAGAATGAATAAATTATCTTCGTAGAATGAATAAATTATCTTCGTACAGCTCAACGTTTGCAGCTTACAATTCACACGATGAACTAGGAGACTTTTACAAATAGCTTATTGAACAAATGAAGCAAGATACAATGCATACAATGTAATTCTAGTTATGTGAAGCCTGAAAGCAGGCCAAAGTAAATAATGTTATTTAGGGCTCAGATGTACATGATCAGATCCTAGAAAGGGATTGTGAAATGTGTGATGTTAGTTGGCCCTTAGCAGGGTTGTCAGAAGTTGAAATGTGTGCCTTTAGAATTTTAGAAATGTTCAATTTCTATACCTAGTGGTAATTTAGGTATTTGTTTTAAAATTATATTTATATTGTATATTTTACATTTATGTTCTGTGCACTCTTACGTATGTGTCATATTTCAAAATCTTCAAAAACGGGGATGCCATTTGTCAAAATATTGCTTTGAAAAGGAGCAAAAGATTGTGTTGTGATTGAAATACGGGTCAAGAGAGGATTTTTTTCCTGCGCCTTTTCCTTTTTATCTTCCCCACTATTTTTACCCTAAGTAAAAAATATTCAGTGTTGAGGAGAAGACTTCTGTTTCCAGAAAGATAAAGGAGAAATGCTTTCCCTATTCCCCCCACTAATTACCACTAACTGTCCTGGATATTGTTGGCATAACAAACCTTAGAAGATTCTGGAAGGGGAGGAGAAGGCAAATTAGCTGTGTACCAGTTTTAGTGCTGGAAAAGCTGACAACCCATAAATATCAGTAGGCTCCCAAACAAAAAAACCTCAGCAAAGCACATTTTCTTTAGCCAGAGGCCTACAAAAGAGGCAACTTGGTAAGACAAGAAAATTCTAGACAAAGCACTTTGTTCCAGCCCAACAGCACAGTAAAATCTGTGGACCAACCTCCAGACTCCCATACAGCAAGGAAAGGCCTAGACTTCTGCCTCACCTAGGAGTAAAGAGGTACCATTATCCACTGCCTAAATGGTGTCAGAAAATCCACTAGGAATGTAGACTCTCATTCTTTTTTTTTTTTTTTTTAAGTTTCTATTTATACTGAAAGAGAGAGAGAGAGAGTAGAGGGGGGAGGGAGTCAGAGAGAGAATCCCAAGCTCAAACTTAGAAACAGTGAGATCATGACCTGTGGGATGCCTAACCAACCCCGCCACCCAGGCTCCCCTAGGCTCTCATTCTTTTTGTGTGATCATGAGGCACCCTTCCCCCTTCTCACTGGGTGGTGTCAGAGAAGGTATAGTGGACTTTCAGGGGTAAGGAGGCCACCAAACTGTGAGTAACAGCAGAGGCCATATTGGAAGCAGTAATGAGAACTCCTGCTGTCCTCAGCCAAGGTTTCATCAGCAGCAGCCTTAAGGGAAATGAATGGCAGACCACTAAGATGAAAATTTAGGAAGATTTCCTGTTTGTAGGATGAATGGTTAGAGAACAAAAATAGCTTCCTTCCAAATATGGTATCACCTATTTGTAAATATGAAAAAGAAAAAGATCTTTTATGTCACTCTCTGAGAAAAACTTGGGTTCCTTGTTCCTTGGCACAGGTTCAGCTGACTGTACCTTTTTTCCTCTTTTACACCTAACTCCTTCTATTCATTTCATGCCACATCGTCGATGGTGACCACAGGTACTACCTGCAGGGACTGCCCAGACTCGGTCTTTCCTTCGCTTGCCTTGGCCTCTTTCCCCAAGAACAGATTTAGTGATTTGTAAGTGAGGCCAGTTGGAAAGAACATCTTCACCTTTGGTCTCAAGATCCAAACTGTGAAATTAAAACAGTAACTGTTTGGACTTGACATTGGTTTCCAGGTGGTGAATATTACATGTGGGTAGATTCTTGTAAAATTGCATGTATCTGTTATACATTTTTAAAACTTTTCAAGGATAGTTCATTTAAGGTTAAGGAAGTTTCAAATTTATGAATTTGGTATCATGTCAGTCAAAATCCACTGTTAAAAGCAATTGACTTGCATTTTGCCTATTTGTCATTATTATAGCTCCAAGGATCTCAAAACCAGCATTTGTGTTGATGAAACAGAATTAATAGATACAGCATAATCTAAGAAAAAGGCTCATACTAGGAAGTGTACAAGGCTCTGAATTCCCTGATCTAGATCCCCTGAGTGCTCTTTGAAGGGTTCAAGGTCTAAGGATATCCTGGAGTCTGGTAGTTAGAGAGGCTTCCCAATATTACTTGAGGTGTGCCAGCCAGAACCTAAACACCAGAGTTAGATCATTAATTGGACCAGCTACTTAGGAAAAAATCCTTCTCCAATATGGGAATCCTTCCCACTGTGGGAGTAATGAGCAAACATGAAGGAGAGTATCAACCCCTTGCAACTGAGGAGAGCTGTTATTATTACAGTGATGCCACTTTTTGCTGAGGTGGTGTGCCCAGCATGTTTCAGAGAGGTTTGGCAGAATCAGCGTCCGTTCCTTCTTTCCCTCCTCTTTTTCTCCTTCTCTGAAGCCAAACAGCTCCTCCTCTTCATAGGGTGTCATGCACAGCCTGTTGAATCAGAAATGTGTATTTATTACAAAATGTATTCTTCACATTATTTGGCTATTTTGCAGGAGTGTATCATTTGTAAACCGATATATCTACTATGAATAGGCTAATTAAACACACAAATGGGTATGGTAGTAAAAATGCTACTCCTGAAAATCTGTTTCTGTTTTAGAAATCATTATAATTTTGAGGATGATTTGAAGTCATTTTTTTATTTGAAGTCATTTAAAAAATTTTTTTTAATGTTTATTTTTGAGAGAGAGACAGAAAGAGCATGAGCAGGGGAGGGGCAGAGAGAGGGAGACATAGAATCTGAAGCAGGCTCCAGGTTCTGAGCTGTCAGCACAGAGCCCAACACAGGGCTTGAATCCACAAACCACGGATCATGACTTGAGTGGAAGTTGGAAACTTAATTGACTGAACCACCCAGGCACCCCTAAAGCCATAAACCCTAAAGTTGAGTGTAAGTAGCCAATTGCCTGCCTATTTCCCTCCTAATTATATAGTCAACAGGCACATATACACATTCCCTCCAAAGCAGAATAATCATAGAAGTGTTTATTTATAATATAGCTACTTTAGTATCTTTTTAAATATTTATTTTTGAAAGAGAAAGACATTAGCAGGGAAGAGGCAGAAGGAGAGGCAGGGGGCGGCGGTGGGGGGGAAGACACAGAATATCGAAGCAGGCACCAGGCTCCAAGCTGATGCTCAAACCCACACATTGTGAGATTATGACCTGAGCTGAAGTCGGATGCTTACCCGACTGAGCCACCCAGGCACCCCTAGCTAGTGTAATATCTTAAGTGCTCATCCATACTGGAACAGCGTGATAGGTTTAAAAAAATGACCTATCAAAGGCATATCCATGTCCTAATTCCCATAACCTGTGAATGTTACTTTTCTTAGCAAAAAAAGGTCTTTGTTTTCTTGATCTGGGTAATAATTATAGGGATATGTACATTTTGTGATATTTCACCGACTGTATACTTTTCACCTGAGCATTCTATAGTCCCTATGTTATAGTTTAATTGAAAAGTTAAAAAAATTTCTCTTAGAAGTCCTTATATTAATACAAAGTCTGCTTGAGACCTTTAGTTACCAATATTTGTCTTAATCACAAAGAAAAAAAAAAGAAAAGAAAGACAAAAAGAAACATGCTCTAAACTTCTACCTCTTCTATGTCAAAGTTATCTAATAAAGTCAGGACACTGGAGGATTACTGGATAATATAAAGTCTGATATAAATTAGGATTCTTACCCACGCCATAAGAAAATAGTTTCAGATCTTAAAATGGTCATTGCATCAAAAGAGTTTGCAGTTATATTCCACAATAATTTGAGTGATATTAGTCAAGGACTCATTGATTCTGTCTGTCTTTCCTGTTGTCTCCCTAAGTTTCTGTCTGGTAATTTTTTTGCAATTGGTAATTTCCAAAGTTCCTTGTCTCTCCATAAATGTGTGGTTCTAATTTCAAGACAAAGTTTAAAACTTTATTTTCTATTAATATAGTTGAGACTGAAAGTGACAATAGGGCAGGGCTACTTTGAAATTGGTCTAATGCTGAGAAATCAGCTGCTTTTTCCTATTCATTACAATCTACTGTTTATTCCAGAGAACTAAAAAGAATTCCAGGGACAATTGAATGTTTTGTGAATTTTGTGTGTAGAAGAGCTGAATTTCTTGTGCATCCTTCAAACTGCTTTCTGATAAACATATTGTCTGTAGACAAATTTGGAAATGTTGATGAAGAATAATTCATCAACAGGTGGGGGCACCTGGATGGCTCAGTTGGTTAAGTGTCTGACTCTTGATTTTGGCTCAGGTCATGATCTCACAGTTCGCAAGATGGAGCCCTGAGTTGGACTCTGCATGACAGTACGGAACCTGCTTGGAATTCTGTTTGTCTCTCTCTCTGCCCCTCCATAGCTCATGCTCTCTCTTTCTTAAACATTTTTTTTTTTAAAGAATAATTCATGGGGTGCCTGGGTGGCTCAGTCAGTTAAGCATCTGACTTCAGCTCAGGTCATGATCTCATGGTTCGTGAGTTGGAGGCCCACATCGGGCTCTGTGCTGACAGCTCAGAGCCTGGAGCCTGCTTCAGATTCTGTGTCTCCCTCTCCTCTGCCCCTGCCCTGCTCATACTCTGTCTCTGTCTCTCAAGAAGTGAATAAACATTATAAAAATAAATAAATGCATAAATAAATACATAAATAATAAAAAGAATAATTCATGGTGTGTATAAGATCATTCTGTCCCTGAAAAAAAAAGCCCTATAAATCAATAATATATAAATATATATTCCTAGAAGGATATATAGTCCAAAATTAACAGTATTTCTAGTTCAGCAATATGTTTTATAACAAAGTATATCCCATGCATTTTTTGCTAGTTTCAAAGGATTAGAGGGTATATTTTGTTTTTATACTTTTCTGTATATTATGAATTTCTTTTCAGTGATTGAATTATTTTTATAATCATAGAAATATATATGTATATATACTTTTTCCACTTTTGTTAAAGTAAAGCACTTCTGGAAAGCTATTTCTGTTTCAAAAATCATTGTAGTTTTGAAGATTATCTAATGTATCACCTAATGTATTTCAGCTTGAACCATTGCTACTCAGCATATAGATACATATATGTATGTATATATTGCATGCTTGAAACAGTATGTGTATGTAGCTACACAGTATGTATATGTATATGTGTGTATATATATATGTATATATACATATGAATATACATATGTGTGTATATATAGACTTGACACAGTGTTTATGTATAAGTACACAGTGTATATATACCTGCTAATGAGAGGCATTGTGAAACTCTTGAAAACTATATGTATACTTACTCCTCTAATACCATGAAAGCCTTTGGTCTGGATTTCTCATTGTGAAGACTTAGCCAGTTCAATGATAGTTTAGTCAATGTATAAATGCTTGGACGTAACGAACGTGGGCATAGAGACTTTACCATACCACACAACTGTAAGCAGCCTAAAATTAGAGTTTTTACAAAAGGAACAGAAACCACTTTTCGATACATAGCAAGTGAGTGAAAATGGGGAAAATTTCAAGGAATATAGATAAGTGGTTAAGTCGAAAGCAAAGTAGTTGTTGTAATGCCAGCCTAATAGCAGTTCTTCTCTCGTGTGACCTCTACTTTAGTCGAGTGTAAATAAGTTGAGGCCTATGTCTTTACATAGAATCTCAATTAAAATTCCACGTAAATAAAACAGGACTCAGAATGTCCAGCTGGCATTCTATCTTAGGCAAAATTCTTCAGGTGATGAGAAGGTTATCTGCAGGTTCTCTCTCTGCCTGCACAATCTGAGGCATGCATGTGGCATGCTGAGCACTTGGGAAGCAACTATAGCCAGTGCGCCAATGTGACATACGCAAGGGCAACCTGCCGCAGCCACTGCTGCCTTTTTTTTTTTTTTTTTAATGTTAATCTATTTTTGAGAGAGAGAGAGAGACAGAGAGAAAGTGTGTGTGAATGAGGGGAGGGGTAGAGAGAGAGAGGGAGACACAGAATCTGAAGCAGGCTCCAGGTTCTGAGCTGTCAGCACAGAGACTGACGCGGGGCTCAAACTCACGAACTGTGAGATTGTGACCTGAGCCAATGTGGGACACTTAACCGACTGAGCCACCCAAGCGCCCCTTGCTGCTGCTGCTGCTTCTTTTCCTTCTTCTCAGTTCAAGCCTTGCTGCTGCTAGGACAGCAGACAAGACTGTCATTATAGCAGTTTGCTATGGATTGGCAGAAGCTAAGGAGTGGCCTTTACTTCCTTGAGTCTGTGAACCAGCTTTCCATTGTGAATCTGAGTAGTAAGAAATCCCTCAACAATGCAGTTGTGTCTGTACATAGTCAGTATTCCAAATAGCCCATCAGCTTCAGTCTTACATAATTTTTGAATGCTGAGATCAATGTACCACCTTTGCTCTATACATAAATCAGTGATGGATTAAAAATGGCTGCAAATATATTGCCATACTTCACAGAGTGAGGTAGATTTCATTTCTCCTGCCTTGGGCTGTCCCTAGGAACTATCCTGATCAACAGAATGCAACGAAAGGGCTGTTGAGTTCACTGGGTCTTAAGAGATCTTTAATTTCTTATTTTGCTCTTTGGAGCACTCTGTCTTGGAAGCTAGCCATGAGAGAGTGTCCTGCTGTTCAGAGGCCATGTTTGGTGCATGTAGAGAGAGAGAGAGAGCAGTGGGTACAAGTGGATAACCTTGTGTCTGAAACATTTAGGACCTTCCAAATTTTTCCAATTTTGTAGAAAATAGAAACAAAGGAGTACAGTTACGTTTTTGAAAAATTTAATCGTTATTTACAGTTAAAAATATATGCGAACAAATATGTTTACACAATCCATAATTTTAGAAAAAAATCAGTAGGCTTTTATATGTTATTGCAAAAAATTACAATGATTTAACTTAAGCACTAAGGTAAGCATAAAATTAAATGATCCCCATCAGATTTTTTGACACCTTATCTAGCATTCCATATACCTTTTATTTATAGGCCTTAAAGGATTATAAACATGTGACACACAGTCATTAAGTCTAATATAAATTGCCTCATGATATAAACTTTCCTATTTAAGTTATACCCTTTGTGAGGATGAACAAAGAAAAGTCTTATTTAGCCCTCAGCTTATGGCATAGTTTCTATGCTGGTAGTTCTTTCCATCTTCTGGAGTACCCCTATTTTATTACCATGTGGGTTTTTTTTTTTCAGCTTAAAATCTAAGCAGACTGTTTACTAACTGTACCTAGGATTCACATCATTGCCCCTAGAGCCTACACGCACTTGAGAACCATACATTATTTCCCTAAGAAGCGAGGTTAGTTGTCCTTACCATTGGTGCCTCCCTCTGATGACATCCAGCATAAGACCACTTGGCAGGGGTGATACTCAACTCAGCCCATGACTTTGGCCAAATTCTACTTGACTTAGCTCATTGTGAATAACACCCCTTAGGCCACTTCTAATCCCCCCAATGCAAAAATGGAAAATTGGAGGGATGAATTTGAGTTATAAGACAAAGTTTTCCCTGATGGAACCAACCCAGTATCACCCCAAATAGAGACATTGATAAAATTCCCTTATGACACAATTCACAGTCTCTTTAAGGAAGCGATAATCAATTAAACTATGGAATTATTGAAATGTACATTTTACTAATTACAAGCCTTGAAACTATATAACTGTACAAAAGTTTGATACAATAATTATGAAGTTTATTTAAGTGGTGATTGTCCCAAGTTCTATAGTTTCTCATTCTTTTTTCTCTTTAGTTCTGATGTTTAGCTCTTTAAAGTAAGATACATGTATCATCTTGTGAGACAATATTCCTCTGGAGATCCTGGATTTCGTTGTGAAGTCTTCTGCGTTCATCTTCGATTTCCCTATTGAGATTTACGGTCTGTTCCTAAAGAGTGATAAGTAAAACAATTGAGTTTAGCAGACACTCATGTCCAGATCACTTGAGGGGAAAAAGCCCAAATCATTGATTTTTCTTTGTTTATTTTAATCCATCAGTAAATAACCGAAGACAGTCCCTGAATTCTTTCCCATTCATGTGCATTTCTCATTCTTGGTCTCCTATTGTCTAATCCCTCTCCCATACCTCTCTCTCTAGTTCCAGGAACATCATCTCCCGATCCCTGAAATATTGGTGTCCCAAGAAATATACCCTGAGGCCCCCTCCTCCTTCTCCCCTTATTTTATACATCCTCCTCAGGTGATCTTTGTCACACCTCAACTTTAATTCTCATCTATACAGAAAGGAATGTCAGCTCTAGCTTGCAGAGGAGGGTGTGTAGGTGTGTAGGAGGGTGTGTAGGTGATCTCTACAATCACGTGAGGAGTCTGAGTCTCTGATGAGGCAATTTTTTCTAGGTCTTCACAGTTACGGGGCAGAAGTACAAGGAGAGCGAGGGGACCAAGAGCCTCAGGTTGACTATACCGCCCTTCAGTGCAGAGCTGTAATCTCAAGAGGGCTTGGAGCTTGTGCCTGGGAAACTGGGACCTGCTGGTCGACGGGCCACCCTGGGGAAGTGTTGTCTCGGAAGAGTATTCACCTAAGATTTTTCCACCAGGTTTGCAGAAACAAACCATTGCAGATCCTCCTCTCTGGGAAGGCAGTTTAGGTAACTTGCTGAGTCGATATTGACATTGTGTTCTCTCTCTTTGGAACTTCATTTTTCTCATTGCAGAAATAGGGACCTAATACTTGTGCTTCGCAATGAACAGGATAGGTGAGAGCATGAATGCAAAGTGCTTTGTATAGTGCGAAATAAATAGGAGCTACTGCTTTGTGAGCAATGATAATAGTAAAGGACTGAATGAAACAAACTGCAAGTAAAGGCCTTCAGAACCAGTGATGATTAAGGCAAGGACAGGGCATAGACACAAAAAGATGAATTAATTTAATAAGGTAATCACAACCAAAGAAGACTATCTAGAGCAATGACCAAGATACCAACAGCAACAAAAACAAACAAGTGCTAATTACCAGGGGTTAGAAAGCTCCCGGGCGTTTCACACATATTAGTGCTTATTCTGGGCCATGCACAGTTCAAAACGCAAATGTTCTCACTTAATTATCAAAATAACCCTATCAAGTGGGTATTATTACTGTCTCTGTTTTCCACAAGAGGAAACCGAGGCACAGAACATATATTTAGGAGGTGGGAGCTGGGATTCATACCCGGGATATTTAACTCCAGAGTCCTTGTCCTGAGCCATAATACTATGCTGCCCCTCCCCTTTGTCACTGCTTCCTGCTGTCATCAATACAGGGAGGGGAGATGTGAGAAAACCCTGAGATGCAATAATTGATGAATACCTGGAATCGAAGTTGCAGGACCCTCTGCTGTTGTCTTAACTGGTACTCTTGGAACATTTCCATTTGTCTCACTTGTTCCAGATGGAGTCGCTGCCTTTGCTCCATCACTTGCTGGTTATACCTTTGAATTGCCTCCAACCTTTGTGCTTCAATCCTTGCAGCCTCTGCTTTCATACGTGCCTCTGAGGAAAAAAGAAAATGACAACCCTCTCTAGGATTAAAGGGCCTCTTCCTTCTGCTTCCCACTCTTGTGATTGCCTGGAACTGTGTTTCCCTTCCAGGAAACCATATTGCAGCTGACTGTATGTGCCCTGTTCACATTTAGGAATCATCTTTGGCATTCTTGCTCCAGTTTTCTGATCGCAGGTGAACCAGGCGAAATTAAGTTAAAATCTGTAGAAATGTCTGTCTTGCATCTCCTTCGTTTTCGTCTCACCTTCTATCACCTTTTGCCTCACTGTGAGAGCCAGGTCTGTCTGTAGGATGGTATCACTTGTAGACTGTTTGGACTGCAAATATTTCTGCAGAGCTTTCTCAGCCTAGGAACCCCAAAAACATGTAGTTAGAAGTAGGAAACCGTGACAAGGAATGTTACAAGCCTTTATTTCTTTTTTGTCCCAGGATCTTTTCCTTCATGTAAGTGCTCAGCCCCATACTTGCTAAAACTGCCAGTCAAGTCTCTTCTGTCACAGGGGTGGGTACAAGCCCTGGGCTGGCCAATCAGAGCATCCAAGGCCACTAGGTGCAAAGAATTTGGGTACAGGTGGGGAAATAACACGCGGATGTGTTAGAGGCGGGTATGGATGCTGGGCAAATATACTCTCTCCTGAGACTGAAGGCAGGAAAGACTAGTTATGCTTGGAACTGTTGGTGTCACCCTGCTGCCATGCGGGGTGAGCCTGCCTGAGAATGAAACCAAAAGTAAGGAAAACAGAACAAAAAACTGAAGTGGAGATTGAAAAGAAAGAAGGAAGGGGGGAAATCTATGACACTGTTTCAACTCCTGAACATAGCTATACTTGCAACGACATTTAAATGTCTTGCTTTTAGTTTAAGTGAGCCAAGGAATTACCATTTTTTCTCAAGCTAGCTTCGATTATTGGGATTCTGTGCCATGTAACCAAGACAGTCCCTTCATTACTGTGAATGTTCATGGTTGCAATAAAAGTCTGGTGAGTATGGTGACATACTTCAGTTTAATTCCACAGCTATGATTAGAGTATAAATACTTCCTTCCTGTCCTCATTGATTTTTGAAAGAAGCCCCTTAACACTTTCCTGCAATTGATAGATAAAACTCAGAATACCTGCATTCCTTTCCTGGGCTGCTGATAGTACCTTGCTTTCAGCTCTTCTGTCTTCTGAATGAAGAGAAAATGTCCTCCTGGCTTTGAATAAATCCCCTGCGTCACCTCATTTTCTAGAGGACCAAATATAGCCTGAAGTAAAGCTGAGCAACGGTTCCATGATGCCTCCATATTCTGGTTACAAAAGTCATCCTTTCTGGCTTCTAGCAGAGTCTTCAAAGGGATAAGCGGCCATGGAAAAACTGTTAGCAGCACTTCAGCATTTCTAGAAATGGTTCTCAAGAAGAATCTTTATATTTTTTCTAGAAACTGGAGGACTACAAGTAAGACTATATCCTTCCCACCAAAACCTAGAAAGGTTCCAAAGATGATACACTGTAGAAAAATTACTTTGCTTTTGTGTATGGAATCCCCTAAAACCTCTTTATTTTGCTATTTCTGCTTTGGATGTTGTCTTTAGACTACAGATCTCTAGCCTCAAGCCTTAATTTTAAATGCAACCTACTATTTGACAACATTTCTGGGGTTACCAGTGAGTAAGGGGAATGCAATACCTGGCTGGAATGATATAGTATGTGCTATTAAACCTGGAGACATAATCTTTTAGTAGGCCCATTTGGCAATTCTGTATGCTTATTTAATAAAAAAAGGAAAGCTAATGAATACCTTATGCATAAAATGTTTTAAGGGAAAAGATGACTCTACATAGGTGTAACGTGGTAAGGTGGGTTGTGTGTATGTGGAAGCTTCAGAATCTGTAGGGCCCAGAGTAGTCACATGTTTGTTTGTTTTCAGAATAACAGTGATAACTTGATCACAGAAGTGGTAATTATTATTTTTTCAGTCTAGTGAGGACTGCTTTTCATCATTCATCCCCTGTTTGCCTTTCATAGCAATAAAAATCAACTTTGCCTCTTATGGCTCATAAGTCCCATGAACTAGAGGGGGGAAAAAGATAATTACCTCTAATTGCTTCTGGAACTTTTGGTTCACATCCTTGAAAGAGTTCTTCATGAAGATTTCTGTGGCCTCCCTTTCACAGGCCCCGTGTAGGTCCAGGAGATCAGAGAGAGTTTCTGTGGGCAGCTGCACCTTCTGGTCCATCTGCTGGTCATAGTGGGCAATGGCCTTTTTCACTGCTGCTGAGTTCTTGATCTGGGCCAAGGCCACAACTGAGTTCTCCATGTAGGGCAGATCCCCACGGCTGATGGCATTAACACAGGTCTGCACTAGGCTCTTCAGATCTTCACAGGGGGAAGAGATGCTTATATTATTTGCAAGAAAGAGGGCATGTGGCACACTGGGTAATTCTGTGCATGTTAATTTCCCAACACATTGCCTGCATTTTCTTAGCATTCTGCACACTGTTCGTGTGGCCCAAATAAGTTCCTTTGGGAAATTATGTGACCAAGAAGCAAGATTGTTCTTTTTAAGATTGAAAAGAAAGTATTCAAAGGGGAAGACTCAAGATGTGTGTGATCATCCACGTTTCATCTTTTTCCCATTGTGGAATGAGAAAACGGTTATATAAAGTTAGGCATTTTCATTTGATTAGAAGGCTATGGGCCTTTTGCCTCTTTACTCTTCCCTTTATTTCCCTCTTCCTCAGGTTTCTATTCTCTTCAGAATTACCTTCAGTTTTTCACTTCAGTATGTAAAGCTGGCATGAGTGTTATCCTGCTCTAGAAAAGCACAAAGTAAGCACATTAGATTACGTCTCCTCTACCCTTTGTTGGAACTTTCCTGTTTGTCTCCCTTGTCCTTTGCATACTTTTGTTTGCACTCAACTTCCTTCCAGAGTGCAGTAATAATTTACAGACTTCTGAGACGTACAGATTGTAGGAGAAACTGGACCTAAAATTCTGCTTAGATTTCTTTTAGGGTTCTAGACAACCTGGGCCTCTGTTTAATGTTTATGTGAGCTTACTTCATTTCTACAGAGAATATATCCTCATCTTGTGTCTCCCAAAGGCTGTGATATATAATGTGCTCTATTGGTGAAACAAATGATGCCAACCCATGTGGGTTAGTCTAGTTCAATGGTGGACCACTTATGGGGAGAACTTCTTTACCTTGACCTTTTTTTCAGGGTATGTTTCTATTTTGTTCTACTTTGGAGGCATTACTAAAAATGGACTAGAAATATTTTTGGTACGCACTGGAATTTTGTGAAATGCATTTTCAACATTGACAATGGAAGGAGAAACTTTTAACAGTACCCTATTCTATATGTTGAATTGAAGGAAAAACCTAAAAAAGGTACTCACGGGGTCCATTGACCTTGATGCCTCCTGAAAGAGTCTTAGTCTTGGAACGGTTGAAGATGTAGGAACAGAATGCTGCCACTTGTTGCACAAAATCAGGATCCAGCTCATCATTACGCAGTGTCTCAAGCTGGGCAAACTTCTTCCAGTGAGCAGGAGAGTCAAAGATAAAGCATTTCCTTATTGGAAAGAATTCTTTTATACATAGACGGGGCAAATTGAAATTTTGAAGGCTTTTATCGGTGCCTGGGGAAGGAAAAGTAGGATTCATTTAGTATAATATTAACATTTGTGTTAATTTATTCTCTTCAATTAAGTGTGCCTTCCACCTGATTATTTATTTCAATACATGTTCACAGAACCTAGGCAAAAAGCTAAAAGGTAACTAATCAGGGAAAGGAAAAGAAAATTTGCTCTAAGAACAGAGGAATAATACAGTTTAATATTGATGAGTCTATTAGTTCACTATAAATTAATATTTATTTGGTAGTTTAGCCAGGTGACAATGAATTTAACTGCCTATACATGAGAGGTAATTTCTTGTATTAATTCTGTCTCTCTCTTCCCAAAACTGAAGTCCCTGTTACCTTCCTTTAGCTTCAGTGATTTCTCCAGGTATTCATCTGCTGTGATAGGTTGCCCGTCTATTTCTAGGTCTAGGTAGAAATCTCTCAGAGTCCACACTAAGTCTGGATAGAAGTTAGCAAAGTTAGTTGTATCTTCAACCCCATCAAGATCAGGTGAGGATACTGTCCAGAGCAGATTTGACAGTTCTGTCACATAGCTGGGATGCAGTTAAGGAAAACTCATGGATATAGGACTACTTTAAGCCCATATTTAATTCCATGTCTCCCTGTACTTTTATTTCCCCTTTGGGTCTTAACCAACTCCTCATTTCATTTGTAAATATAAGGACTCTTTTTCTTGTACCTTAACACTTATTATGTTTTCATTTTTGTGTTTGATTCACAAAGACTCACAAACACAACTGGTGAATAGAGTTCTCTCTGGCTTTGGTGCCATCTTGGACCACAAAAGGATACTGCAACAAGTCCATAGCCCTCTGGTCAATTTTGTTCATAGTATTGTATACAAAGGTACTACTCAGTAGTATTGCCAGTGCAAATATCTGGGTATCATTCTTCTTGTCACCCTAGAAGAACAAATTTAAGTCATGTCTCATGGTATTCCCAGATGAGCAATCATTAAAAATAGTCCCTTGACCTACAAATGTTAAACAAGACCAACAAAAATGATTGTGAGAAACATATGAACTTTGAATAGAATAGTTCTATTAACATTGATAATTTTTATACAGAACCATATATTTTTAATTCATCACTTCCTTTTATAACTAGTTAGGTATTTGAAAAATGGATAGTCAAAGTTTGTGGAGTAACTAGAATACTTAAAATCAAGATTTACATCAAAAACACAAAAACAAGTATTGGTGAGGATGTGGAGAAAAAGGAACCCTTGTACACTGTTGATGGGAATGCAAACTGGTGCAACTATTGTGGAAAAAAGTATGGAGATTCCTTAAAAAGTTAAAAATAGGGGAGCCTGGGTGACTTAGTTGGTTAAGCGTCGGACTTCGGCTCAGGTCATGATCTCACAGTTTGTGAGTTCAAGCCCCGTGTCGGGCTCTGTGCTGACAGCTCAGAGCCTGGAGCCTGCTTCAAATTCTGTGTCTCCCTCTCTCTCTGCTCTTCCCCTGCTCATCCTCTGTCTCTCTGTCTCTCAAAAATAAATAAACATTAAAAAAAATTTTTAAGTTAAAAATAGAGGAATGCCTGGGTGGCTCATTGGTTAAGCATTTGACGTCGGCTCCAGTCATAATCTCATGGTTTGTGAGTCTGATCCTCACGTTGGGCTCTGTGCTGACAGCTCAGAGCCTGGAGCCAGCTTCAAATTCTGTGTCTCCCTCTCTCTGCCCTTCCCCTGCTCATGCTTCGTCTCTCTGTCTCTATCTCAAAAACAAATAAACATTTAAAAAAAAGTTAAAAATAGAATTACCATATGATCTAGTGATTCTATTATTGGGTATTTACCCAAATAATACAAAAGAAACTAATTTGAAAAGATATATGCACCCCATGTTTAGTGTGACATTATTTACAGTAGCCAAAATATGGAAGCTCCTCAAGTGTTGATAGATGAATGGATAAAGAATATGTGGAATTTATATACAACGGAACATTACTCATCTGTAAAAAAAGAATGAATTCTTGCCATTTGCAACAACATGGATCTAGAGGATATAATGCTAAGTGAAATAAGTCAGTCAGAGAAAGACAAGTAATTTCTTAAATAATTTCATAAAGACATATGATTTCACTCACGTGGAATTTAAGAAATAAAACAAAGAAAAAAGAGACAAAAATAAAAACCAGACTCTTAACTATAGAGAACAAACAGAAGGTTACCAGAGGGGAGGTGGGTGGGTGGGTAGATGGATGAAATAGCTGAAGAGGACTAAGAGTACACTTATAGTGATGAGCACTGAGTAATGTATAGAATTGTTGAATCTCTGATTCAACACCTGAAACTAATATAACAGTATACATTATTGTTGATCACATCATATAGTGATGTGCACTGAGTAATGTATAGAATTGTTGAATCTCTGATTCAACACCTGAAACTAATATAACAGTATACATTAATTATACTGGCATTAAAAAAATCAAGATTTTCAATTGTGTAAAACAAATTTGGCCTGTACACACATGCATGTATCTATTTTATTGACTAGTTATTTATTTTATTGACTAGTTATTACAGTACAATGCACAGTAATTCAGGAATGCCTGGGTGACTCAGTCAGTTAAGTGTCCCAACTCTTGATTTTGGCTCAGATCATGATCTCACAGTTCATGAGTTCGAGCTCCACATCAGGCTTCATGTTGACAGTGTGGCCCCGCTTGGGATTCTGTCTTCGTCTGTCTCTGCTCCTCCCCTGTGTGTGCTATCTCTCTCAGAATGAATAAATATTTTTTAAAAAAGAATTTAAAAAACACACACTAATTCATATTACTGATCTTATCCAATACTCAAAACAGTGCCATAAGATAGCTTTATAACTACTATCTCCAATTGTTATAGATGAGAAAAACTAAAGCACAAAATGAGGTGACTGTTTTGATTTTGTGATAAATCAAAAGCAAAATGAAAACATAAAAGACTAGGGAAGTTCAAGGGAAAGATTCAGTTATGTGCTAGAGCCAGTTCTTACTAGGTCACAGGAGCTAACTGTATACATCTATTCTGAACCTGCAGTTTGTTGGAATCAGCCATGATGGGAGTATTTAGAAAACTGGCAGGTGCTACCAGTCAAGGCTTCGCCCCCCCCCCCGCGGACTCAGTGGGCTGGTTGTTAAATACCAGCATAGAACTGGAAAAAAGTCCATGTGTCTACTGTTCAAATGTTAAGTTGGATAAGACCAAAGAGGAAATAAAAGATTTGGGGGAGTTTTGCTTGTCAAAGTCAGAGAGCTACAAGTGCCAGAACCCTGATTTGAATCCAAGATCCTCTGACCCAGAGCTCACTCCTAATCACTCTTCTCTGCAGGATCAGACTTAGGACAGTGGTTTTATTTGTATCATCTTTTCCGTATTTCAGTTAACTTCCTAACTCCATATTTTAGTGTCTTGTCCCAGTCATGATTCTGGCTTATAAATATATTTTTCTCATCTGAGATTTCCAAGTCTTGACTATTAAAAATAATAGAAAAGGAAAAAAAGGTATACTCCGTCAAGTAGAAGTACAAATTTAGAAAAACAAAACAAAACATAAAACCTCCCTGTGTAAAGAATGTTCAGAGGTGGGGAGGAATCAAAAGGGATTCCTGTTCCTTACCTTCTCTACATCTCCTAGACCCTCTGTGTCCAGAAGAACTAGGGTGTGGTCTGGCTTCTTGGGATGAGGCATACACCACATCCAGATTCCTTTGGTGTGAGACTGCACTGTAGATCCAATAGAGAAGCCTGCAAGGGGTAGGGGAGAGGTTGTAATAGAGGAGGGGATCTGCCAGTTGGAGACCTTCTTGACAACTGAACTTGGGTTTAAGAAATTCAAGATGAGGACACGTCAAAAACTATAACCAATATTGATCTGAATTAGAATAGAGGAATGGAAAAATTAAAATATCAAATATCATAGGTTGGAAATTTGATGTTTTTCCTTTTTACAAGAATGTCATGCTGCTAAAATTTTAATAGTTTATAATTGCATATATAGAAATTATTTTATTGGGGCACCTGGATGTCTCAGTTGGTTGAATGTTCAACTCTTGATTTCCACTCAGGTCATGATCCCAGTGTTGTGGGATTGAGCCCCACGTTGGGCTCTGTGCTGAGTGTGGAGCCTGCTTAAGATTCTCTCCCTCTCCCTCTCCCTCTCTCCCTCCCCCCTTCCTTTGCCCCTCACCCCTGTTTGTGCTCTCTCTCTCCCTCTCCCAAAAACTAAAATTTTAAAAACAATAAAAAATTATTTTATTGACGTCTTACTCCTTAAGATTGGAAAGTATGTTTTTCCCAAGGCAATACTAAGGGGAAAAAAAGAGGTGATATGTCAGGAAAAGACCTCTGCCTTTGTTTCTCGGGACATAATTAGCCAGCTATGACCCAAACATCAGTTTTCAATATTCCTCCGCGTTCTCTAACTTCCCGTCCTTGCATCACCACATTCAATGCAGGCAGTGTAGGTGGACAGAAGGGACTCGGCGGAGCTTTTTGGCGCCACTCACCCTTGTTCTTCCCAGCCAGCTTGTTCATCAGGTAGGATTTGCCTGTGCGGTAGAGGCCCACAATAGCCACCACCACGAGAGGATTCTTGGTGGCCGACAGGATCTCCAAAGCTTCCTGATTAACCACCAGTTGCCCTTCAGTGTTCTCAATGAGGCACACTGGGGCCGGCATGCGGATCTCTGAGGCCATGTTCCCTGGTCTGCAAGGGAAGAGATGAGATGGACTGAAATATCCAGTCTTACCGAAGAGAAGGTCATTTTACTTTCTGAACTTGGTGACGTACTGCTTCCCCAAATGGCCTCAGTTTCTGAAGAAAGTTTTGAAAAAAGGACAGCCAAGAGGGTCAGAGTAAAAAAGCTGTAGGCCCTAAGGAGGACTATATTATAGGCTGCCCCATTGGTTCTTAAATGTTTAATGGGCATAAGGAAATCCATTTCATGAGTTTTACCTACTGACTAGTTTAAATCTGACTCCTTCCCTTTGGTTTCTGGCTTACTTATGTTTCTTAGTTTTTACCTCCGTGAATCCTTAGATTGAATCTTTAGGACCACTATTTGCCATATTACGCTTGCTTGGCCTTTATCAGCTTGCTTCACTCTCATTTAGGGCTATGTCTAGTCAAACCATATTATGTTAAATCTTGCCATGTCATTATGTAGCACTAACAAATCATAATTGTTTACTTGTAGCTGTACTTTTAAGGAATTTTTTTGTATAGCTATAGTAGTGCCTTCAACCAAAACTTCAGTGCATAATTGTTTTATGAATGAGGGAGTAAGTGAAAATACTTCTTAAAGAATACTTGACCATTTATTTTCTAACTTCTAGGCATCAATTCCTCTAACCTGAAGAGTTCCTGCTAAAGCATTTTAGGCTATCTGATACTCAAGCAAATGTTTGCTTTTCTGCTTTGCCTTATAAAGGGCAATTTTCTTCCATTGTAGACATGGTTATTTACTACAGAAGCTAAAAACCCAACATCTGCTTGGCTTTTTCTTTCACTAAAATCATGCAATGAAAAATTATGGATTCCCTTATTAGCCAGTGGTAAAACTGCTTTTTAAAAATTATAAAACCCCCTTCTTCCCTCTTCCTTATAGCTAATGCACTGGAAACTATTCAGGTGACAAATAAAAACAAACTGGTTATGAGCAGATCATAGGTGATCCTTTGCAAATGAGATAGCATCATGGACTCGGAAGCCAGGAAATACCCAGGCCAACCTGAACCCAGAGAGGGATTCCATGATTTTACAGACTCATATGCCAAGTCTCTTTCCATTCTGACATATATCCAATACAGTATTAGTACCTTACATTTGTAGATTTCTGGTTGCCTGATTTGTATAAAGCAGGGATCATAATCATTTTTAGACTACAAAGGTATGGGGAACTGGCAGTGATGATCTACAACAATTATCTAGGAAAACAGAAGATACACAATCAGTCTGCAGATGTTGGAGGCTTACAAGCTGTTGTGCTTTGGGATGATGTCGCTCATGGGAGAGGGAGTAGATTTGTCTGAATATTGAGAACTCCTGAGGAATAATTTAGTACTGTGTATTTCTATTAATAGAAGTATTTTACACATTGCTCCCAAATGATATCTGGGTGGCATCTTAATACTTTAGGAGAGCCCAGTCTCCAAAATATCTTTGCAAATTCAATGTGTTCACACCGACATATAACTATTGTTTTGCCATCCCTAACCCGAACTGTGATGTGTGCTCTGAGATGCATCCTTCTTAATTTTGTTAGAGCCTCATAAACTTTTGTAAATAAAAACAGTGCAAGAATGGATACGCACACAAACACACACAAATATACATTTTGGCTTTGAAGTAAGGCAGACTTGATTTTCAGTACCAGCCCTACAACTGGCTATCTGTATGATACTGGCATTTCTACTCAACACTCTTAGCCTGTTTGTGAAAAAATGGAAGTAAATAAAATAGTTGTATGTACCAGTATAACTGCTAGCTTAAAAAAAGAGAGCTGCAGGAGATGGGGAAAAAGTATAAAGAAGGAAAATGTGAGGAAATATAGGAGAAAAAGTTCAGAAGTACTAAGTGATGAGGTATCTAGAAGAAACCATCTGTTTTCAGCCAAACAAGTCTAGTTGGTTTTGTTTGTAATTGTTGCTTTTTGCTTTTGTGTTGTTTTTGGTTTGAGTTTGGAGGAGGAGGAAAAGCTCTTAGCAAGGAGACAAGCGGAAATCAAACAAGAAGGAGATGCCTGAAGTATGTGCCATGATAAGAAATTCAAAGGTGTGAGTTCTAAGGAGCGATCAAAATTTCCAGACACTATGGACGGGTCGAGTTGGGCAACTGGACTGAAGTGATTCCATAATAGTAGAGGCAATAGAGTAGTAGAAATAGAACCTAGCACAAAAAGCTTTAAGGAATGAGTGTGAGCCAAGAAGTGAAAATCAATTAATCCAGTACTATTTCTAAAGGAAGAAATCCACCTTCAAAGTACAAGACTATGACTAAAAATGTGCAGCTGTTTTCATTAAACCTCTTCATTGTTCACTCCGAGTTTCAATTTTTTTCTTTTTCCATTTTTAACAATGTAAGCAAGCTGTTTGCATTGCGTCTCATTCATTTCTCTTTCTCACAAAAATAATACAGTCACAATTCTTCAAACATTCAGGCTGCAGCTTGAGGTAACTTAATCAGGTTTTATCAAAAGACAAAGGTAACATAAGTGGCAGTTATGATCTCCATAGATCCTAAGGTGGCAAAGGGAGGAAAACAGTGTTAAGACATTTCAGATTGTCGGTTTAGTCCCCACACATGCACATGTCTAATCCATCAGTAAGCAGACATAGCTGGGGCTTGAGGAACTCTGCCACCTGTCTTACAACACCACAATTTAGTCTTTAATGACATCTAATGGTGCACATCAGGTTTCGGCTGCATATCCTGGATAGAAAGTTTTTAAAACATTCTGACCACTGGCAAATCTTCTCCACCCTTGCCCCAATCTTACCTTAACTGTAAAATTAGTAGCAGAGATACTTTAGAGCAGGTAAGAAATTCTGCTGCTTACATGAAAATGTGCCAGGAGTCCCTTGTTCCTCAGTTTAGCTGTGTTGGTTTCTGATATACTTCTTACCCGGTCCTGGGGATTTCTTACCACCACCCACTCCCCCAGACCTTCAGAGGTCAGGTGATTAGAATATGAAATAAAAACCAAAAGTGGTAAGTCTTCAAAACCTCACTACAGAAACTAAAACCACAAAGCAAGCTCAGTAAGTCGTTTCAACGGTAACTTCCTGAATATTTCTCACTGAACAAGCTGGGTGTATTTGGCCTGAATTCTCAGAAACTGCATGTATTAGTGGAAGAGACTGTTTTGCAACCTTTGAGACTGCAACTTGGAGATTGCGGTTATTTGCAATTTTTTTTAATACTCCAAGTCTTGTCCTTAGGGCTGTGAGAAACCATAAGTCCACAGTTACAGTGAATATAACCCCAAAGTATGTATGAATTTTGTGAATATACTATTTTTGTTTGTTTTTATATATCTGGGGGCTCCGGTATTTGGCACATAGACATTTATAATTGTTAGCGCTTCCTGATGGATAGACCCTGTGATTATTATATAATGCCCTTCTTCATCTCTTGTTACAGCCTTTAATTTAAAGTCTAGTTTGTCTGATATAAGTATGGCTACTCCAGCTTTCTTTTGACTTCCAGTCATGATAAATAGTTCTCCATCCCCTCACTCTCAATCTAAAGGTGTCCTCAGATCTAAAATGAGTCTCTTGTAGACAGCAAATAGATGGGTCTTGTTTTTTTATCCATTCTGATACCCTATGTCTTTTGGTTGGCGCATTTAATCCATTTACATTCAGTGTTATTATAGAAAGATACGGGTTTAGAGTCATTGTGATGTCTGTATGTTTTATGCTTGTAGTGATGTCTCTGGTACTTTGTCTCACAGGATCCCCCTTAGGATCTCTTGTAGGGCTGGTTTCGTGGTGACAAATTCCTTCAGTTTTTGTTTGTTTGGGAAGACCTTTATCTCTCCTTCTATTCTAAATGACAGACTTGCTGGATAAAGGATTCTCGGCTGCATATTTTTTCTGTTTAGCACACTGAAGATATCGTGCCAAGCCTTTCTGGCCTGCCAAGTTTCAAAGGAGAGATCAGTCACGAGTCTTATAGGTCTCCCTTTATATGTGAGGGCATGTTTATCCCTTGCTGCTTTCAGAATTTTCTCTTTATCCTTGTATTTTGCCAGTTTCACTATGATATGTCGTGCAGAAGATCGATTCAAGTTACGTCTGAAGGGAGTTCTCTGTGCCTCTTGGGTTTCAATGGCTTTTTCCTTCCCCAGTTCAGGGAAGTTCTCAGCTATAATTTCTTCAAGTACCCCTTCAGCACCTTTCCCTCTCTCTTCCTCCTCTGGGATACCAATTATGCGTATATTCTTTCTTTTTAGTGTATCACTTAGTTCTCTAATTTTCCCCTCATACTCCTGGATTTTTTTATCTCTCTTTCTTTCAGCTTCCTCTTTCTCCATAACTTTATCTTCTAGTTCACCTATTCTCTCCTCTGCCTCTTCAATCCGAGCCGTCGTGGTTTCCATTTTGTTTTGCATTTCGTTTAAAGCGTTTTTCAGCTCCTCGTGACTGTTCCTTAGTCTCTTGATCTCTGTGGCAAGAGATTCTCTGCTGTCCTGTATACTGTTTTCAAGCCCAGCGATTAATTTTATGACTATTATTCTAAATTCACTTTCTGTTATATTATTTAAATCCTTTTTGATCAGTTCATTAGCTGTTGTTATTTCCTGGAGATTCTTCTGAGGGGAATTCTTCCGTTTGGTCATTTTGGAGAGTCCCTGGTGTGGTGAGGACCTGCAGGGCACTTCCCCTGTGCTGTGGTGTATAACTGGAGTTAGTGGGCGGGTCCGCAGTCCGACCCGATGTCTGCCCCCAGCCCACTGCTGGGGCCACAGTCAGACTGGTGTGTGCCTTCTCTTCCCCTCTCCTAGGGGCGGGATTCACTGTGGGGTGGCGTGGCCCGTCTGGGCTACTTGCACACTGCCAGGCTTGTGGTGCTGGGGATCTGGCGTATTAGCTGGGGTGGGTAGGCAAGGTGCACGGGGGCAGGAGGGGCAGGCTTAGCTCGCTTCTCCTTAGGCGATCCACTTCAGGAGGGGCCCTGTGGCAGCGGGAGGGAGTCAGATCCGCTGCCGGAGGTTTGGCTCCGCGGAAGCACAGAGTTGGGTGTTTGCGCGGAGTGAGCAAGTTCCCTGGCAGGAACTGGTTCTCTTTGGGATTTTGGCTGGGGGATGGGCGGGGGAGATGGCGCTGGCGAGCGCCTTTGTTCCCCGCCAAGCTGAGCTCTGCCGTCCGGGGGCTCAGCAGCTCTCCCTCCCTTTGTCCTCCAGCCTTCCCGCTTTCTGAGCAGAGCTGTTAACTTATGACCTCCCAGACGCTAAGTCGCGCTTGCTGTCGGAACACAGTCCGTCCGGCCCCTCCGCTTTTGCCAGCCAGACTCGGGGGCTCTGCTTGGCCGGCGAGCCGCCCCTCCGCCCCGGCTCCCTCCCGCCAGTCCGTGGAGCGCGCACCGCCTCGCCACCCTTCCTACCCTCTTCCGTGGGCCTCTCGTCTGCGCTTGGCTCCGGAGACTCCGTTCTGCTAATCCTCTGGCAGTTTTCTGGGTTCTTTAGGCAGGTGTAGGTGGAATCTAAGTGATCAGCAGGACGCGCGGTGAGCCCAGCGTCCTCCTACGCCGCCATCTTCCGGAACTCTCTCTATTTTTGTTTTTAAGGAAGCAGCCATGCTATGCAACACAGAGAATAAATTGTATACTTTCAATGACAAAAGAAAATTAACCTCCTGAGTTAAGAGATAAATGCTGAAAAAATTTTAAGAACTTAGAAAATGATCAGTCATTAGTGGGTCAGCAGTTTTTTTTATAACTGCATCTTTCATAAGTCAGGCAAATATTCAAACCAAACACTTTGAATATCTACTGCATACTGCAGTGTTGAAAGACAAGCAAGAAACAAACAAGCAAAAACATCATAATCTCTGTGAGGAAATTTCAGCCTAGATAAATACAATCTGCTACTTCCTCCTTCCCTCTAAATCCTATTCTCTGACTGGATGAATTCCAGTGCCCTATCTTTGAGTTTGGTGATTCTTTCTTGCGTTTTGTATTAGTTTTATTTTAATTCTAGTATTGTTAATGGCCAGTGTTATATCAGTTACAGGTGCACAGTATAGTGATACAACAATTGCATACACCACACAGTGCTCATCATGAAAAGTACCTTCCTTAATCCTTTCACCTATTTCACCCACTTGCCACCCACCTCTGCTCAGGTAACCATCAGTTTGTTCTCTGTAGTCAAGAGTTTCTTGGTTTGTCTTTTTTCTTTTTTCCTTTGTTTGTTTTGTTTCTTAAATTCCACATATGAGTGAAATCATATGTCTTTCTCTGACTTATTTCACTTAGCAATATACTTTCTAGATCCATCTATGTTGTTGCAGATGAAAAGATTTCATTCTTTGGTATGGCTGAATAATATTCCATTGTATATATGTACACATCCCCTTTATGCATTCATTTATCTATGGATACTTGGGCTGCTTGCATGGTTTGGCTGCTGTAAATAATGCTGCAATAAACATAGGGGTGCATGTATATCTTTGAATCTGTGTTTTTGTATTTTTTGGGAAAATACCCAGTAGTGCAATTACTGGATCATAGGGTAGTTCTATTTTTAACTTTCTTTTTTTTTCTTTCTGAGAGAGAGAGCGTGAGAGGTGGGGAGAGGGGCAGAGGGACGGAGGGAGGGAGGGAGAGAGAGAGAGAAAGAGAAAGAGAGAATCTTTAGCAGGTTCCGTGCTCAGCACAGAGCCTATTGCAGGGCTTGTTCCCATGACCCTAGGATCATGACCTGAGCTGAAATCAAGAGTTGGACTGAGCCACTCAGGCGTAGCTATTTTTAACTTTTTGAGGAACCTCCATACTGTTTTCCACAGTGGTTCCACCTGTTTGCATTCCTACCAACAGTGCACAGGGGTTCCTTTTTCTCCATATCCTTGCCAGTATTTGTTTCTTGTTTTTGATTTTAGCCATTCTGACAGATGTGATATGATATCTCATTGTGGTTTTGATTTGCATTTTCCTGATGATGAGGGATATTGTGCATCTTTTTATGTGCTTATAGGCTATCTGTATGTCTTCTTTGGAAAAAATGTTAGTGTTTTCTGCCCATTTTTAAAAATATGTATTTATTTTTGAGAGAGAGAGAAACAGAGCATAAGCGGTGGAGGGGCAGATAGAGGGGGGAGACACAGAATCCAAAGCAGGCTCCAGCCTCTGCGGTCTGTCAGCACAGATCCTGACATGGGGCTCAAACTCACGAACTGTGAGATCATGACCTGAGCTAAAGTCAGATGTTTAACCAACTGAGTGACCCAGGTGCCCCCTCTGCCCAATTTTTAATTGGATTATTTATTTTTTGGGTGTTGAGTTTATAAGTTCTTTATATATTTTAGATACTAACCCTTGATAGGGTATGTCATTTGCAAATATCTTCTCCCATTCCATAGGTTGTCTTTTAGTTTTGTTGATTGTTTCTTTTGCTGTGCACAATCTTTTTACTTTGATGTTATCCTAATAGTATCTTTTGCTTTTGTTTCCCTTGTTTCAGGGGACCTATCTAGAAAAACCTCACTACAGACGTTGCTACTGCCAATGTCAGAGAAATTACTGCCTGTGCTCTCTTCTAGGAGTTTTTGGTTTCAGGTCTCACATTTAGGTCTTTAATCCATTTTGAGTTTATTTTTGTGTATGGTTTAAGAAAATAGTCCAGTTTCATTCTTTTGCATGTAGCTGTCCAGTTTTCCCAACACCATTTACTGAAGAGACTGTCTTTTACCCATTCTTTATTCATTCTTCCTTTGTCTAAGATTAATTGCCCATATAATTGAAGTGTATTTCTGGATTTTCTATTCTGTTCCATTGATGTATGTATCTTTTTTTGTGCCAATACCATACTGTTTTGATCACTATAGCTTTGTAATATAACTTGAAGTCTGGAGTTGTGAAATCTCCAGTTCTGTTTTTCTTTTTCGAGGTTGCTTTGGCTATTTGGGGTCTTTTGTGGTTCTACACAAATTTTAGAATTGTTGTTCTAGTTTTGGGAAGAAGGCTTTTGGTATTTTGATAGGGATTGCATTACATGTGTAGGTTGCTTTGAGTAGTACAGACATTTTAACAATATTTATTCTTCCATCCGTGAGCATGGAATGGCATTCCATTTGTGACATCTTCAATTTCTTTCATCAATGTTTTATAGTTTCCAGAGTACAGGTTTTTCATCTCTTTGGTTAAGTATATTCCTATATATTTTATTATTTTTAGTGCAGTTGTAAATGGGGTTGTTTTCTTAATTTCACTTTCTACTCCTTCATTATTAGTGCATAGAAATGCAGTGGATTTCTGTATGTTGATTTCGTATCCTACAGTCTTACTGAATTCATTTATCAGTTCTAGTGGTTTTTTTGGTGGAGTCTTTAGGGTTTTCAGTAGTATCATGTCATCTGTAAAAAGTGAAAGCTTTACTTCTTCCTCACCAATTTGGATGTCTTTTATTTCTTTTTGTTGTCTGATTGCTGTGGCTAGAACTTCCAGTACTATGTTGATAACAGTGGTGGGCTTGGACACCCTTGTCTTTTTCCTGACCTTAGGGGAAAAGCTCTGTTTTATCCATTGAGTATGATGTTCACTGTGGGTTTCTCATATACGGCCTTTATTCTGTTGAACTATGTTCCTTCAAAATTGCTTTGTTGAGGGCTTTTTATCATGAATGGTGTTGTACTTTGTCAAATGCTTTTTTCTGTATCTATTGAAATTATACAGTTCTTATCCTTTCTCTTATTGATGTGACGTATCACTTTGATTGATTTCCAAATGTTGAAACATCCTTGTGTCCCAGGAATAAATCTCACTTGATTGTGGTGAATGTTGTTTTTTTAATGTATTGCTGGATTTCCTTTGCTAGTATTTTGTTGAGTATTTTTACATCTACATTCTTAAGAGATACTGGCCTGTCCTCTTTTTTTCTACTGTCTTTATCTGGTTTTGTTATAAGGGTGATACTGGCCTCATAGAATGAATTTGAAAGTTTTTATTCTTTTTTTTTATTTTTTGGAATACTTTGTAAAGGATAGGTAATAACTCGTCTTTAAATGTTTGGTAGAATTCACCCATGAAGCCGTCTGGTCATGGACTTTTGTTTCTTGGGAGTTTTTTGATTACTGATTCAATTTTCTAGCTGGTAATTAGTCTGTTCCAATTTGATTTCCGCCTGTTTCAGTTTTGATGGTTTATATGTTTCTAGAAATTTATCCATTCTAGGTTGTCTAATTTGTTGGCAAATAGTTTTTTATAATATCTACTTACAATTGTTTGATTCACTGTGATGTTGATTGTTCTTTCTCTTTAATTTGTGATTTTGTTTATTTGAGTCCTCTTGTTTTTTTTAGTCTAGCTAGAGCTTTATCAGTTTTGTGGGTTTTTTTGATCTTTTCAAAAAATCAGCTCCTGGTTTCATTGATCTTTTGGTTTTTTTAGTTTCTACATCATTTATTTCTGTTCTGATCTTTATTATTTTCTTCCTTCTGATAATTTTGGGTTTTGTTTGTTTTTCTTTTTCTATCCCCTTTACATGTAAGGGTAGGTTGTTCATTTGAGATTTTCCTTGCTTCTTGATGTAGGCCTGTACTGCTATAACCTTTCTTCTTAGAACTGCTTTTGCCACATCAGAAAGGTTTTGGACTGTCGGTCGTGTTTTCATTTTCATTTGTTTCTATATACTTTTTGATTTCTGTGGTTTCTTGTTTGACCCATTCATGGTGCAGTAGCATGTTATTTAACCTCTATGAATTTGTGGTCTTTCCAGATTTTTTCCCATGTTACTTTCTAATTTCATAGCATTGTAGTCAGCAAAGATGCATGGTATGACTTCAATGTTTTTGAACTTGTTGAGACTTGTTTTGTGGCCTAATATGTGATCTAGTCTGAAGAATGTCCCATGTACACTTGAAAAGAATATGTCTTCTGCTGTTTTAGGATGGAATGTTCTGAATATGTCAATTAAATCTATTTTGTCCAGTGTGTCATTCAAAGATACCATTTCCTTGTTGATTTTTTGTTTAGATGATCTGTCCAGTGATGTGAGTGGGGTGTTAAAGTCTTCTACTATTATTTTATCACTATCGATTATTTCCGTTATGTTTGTTTTTAACTCTTATGTATTTGACTACTTCTAAGTTTGGTCCATAAATATTTAGAATTATTATATCCTCTTGTTGGATTGTCCCCTTATTATTGTATAGTGTCCTTCTTTGTCTCTTGTTACAGTCTTTGTTTTAAAGTGTATTTTGACTGATATAAGTATTGTTACTTTAACTTTCTTTTGACATCCATTTGCATGATAAATACTTCTCCATCCTCTCACTTTCCATCTACAGGTGTCTTTTGGTCTGAAATGAGTCTTTTGTAGGCAATATATAGTTGAGTCTTGTTTTTTTGTTTTTGTTTTTTTTTTAATCCATTCTATCACCTTATGTCTTTTGATTGGAGTGTTTAGTCCATTTACATTCAAAGTAATTATTGATAGATATGTATTTATTACCATTTTGTTATGTGTTTTGTGGTTGTCTTTGTAATTTTACTCTGGTTCTTGCTTCTCTTGCTCTTTTTCATGGTTTGCTGATTTTCTTTAGTGATACACTTGAATTCCTTTCTCTTTATTCTTTGCGTATCTATTACTGGTTTTTGACTTGTGGTTACCATTAGGTTTGTATATAACATCTTTTGCACAGAGCAGTTGATGGTCACTTAAGTTTGAACCCATTCTTTACTACTCTCCCCCCTTCCTACATTTTAGGTATATGTTATCATATTTTACATCCTTTTATTTTGCAAATCCCTTGACTCTTTTTTTATAGAAATACTTATGTTTATTGCTTTTGTGTTTCCTACTTTTCATACTCTCACTTTTGGTCTTTATATTCTACTCAAAGAGTCCCCTTTAACATTTCTTGTAAAGTTGGTTTAGTGGTCAGGAACTTCTTTAGTTTTTGTTTGTCTGAGAAACGCTTTATCTCACCTTCTATTCTAAATTATATCCTTTCTGGATAGAGTATTCTTGGCTGTAGATTTTTTCTTTTCAGCACTTTCCCTATATCATCACACACACACACACACCCCCCTCACCCCGGCCTGTATAGTTTCTGCTGAAAAATCAGCTGATAACTTTTTGAGGTTTCCTCTTTTATGTAACTGTCTTCTTTCTTTTGCTGCTTAAAAAAATGTTTTAAACTAATTTTTCCAGTTTGATTACTATGTATCTTGGTGTGGGCCTCCTTTGGTTTATTTACTTGGGGGAATCTCTATGCCTTCTGGATATGGATATCTGTTTCTTTCCCCAGATTAGAGAAGTTTTCAGCTATTACTTCTTTTAATTTTCTGCCCCCTTTTCTTTCTCTTCTCCTTCTGGGATCCCTATAATGCAAATATGATTATGCTTGATGGAATCACTGAGTTCCCTAAGTCCATTCTTATTTTGCATAATTTTTTTCTTTCATTTGTTCAGGTTGATTACTTTTCATTACTCTGTCTTCTAGTTCATTAATTCATTTCTCTACTTCTTGCAACCTATTTAGTCCTTCAAGTGTATTTTTAATTTAATTTATTGTGTTCTTCTTCTCTTATTGATTCTTTTTTATGTTTTCTATTTCTTAAGGGTCTTACTGATGTACTTCACTCTTTTCTCAATTTTAGTGAGTATCTTTATGATCCTTACTTTAAATTCTTTATTGGGCATGTTACTTATCTCTGTTTCGCTTAGGTCTCTTGCTGTGATTTTTTTTCCTGTTCTTTCATTTGTGACATTCTTACATCTCTTTATTTTGCCTAACACTCTGTGTCTGTTTGTCTGTGTTAGGAAAGTCAACTCTGCCTCTTGCTCTTGAAAGTAGTGGGTAGGTCACACACTTATAACTTGGGGGTACTGGTTCTCCTCCACAGGAAACATGCAACTGTGTGGACACTGGGGCTGTCAGGGCTGCTCCACAAAGCATGGGTGCGTGGGTTGAGGGGGCAGGGTGCTCATCCTCCTCCGCAGGGGATGCGTAGCCACTGCAGAAACCAGGGCCTGCTGAGGTTGCTCTACAGAACATGCAAGGATGGGACATACAGTTTTAACAAGGTGCTCGTGTCCTTCCAGGAATGTTGGGAGATGTGGTGTTGGCAAAGTTTGTGTGGGTCTTCTGGGCAGTGGGGAGGGATCCACAACACCAGAACTGAGGCAGGGTGTGGTATAAACAACTCAGGTAGTGAATGCATGTCCCACTTGTTCCCATGGGTGGCTGTGTGTTTAATGTTGAGGGCAGGAGAGGGAAATGATACCTGCTAGCTCCTTTCTTCCTGGAGAAGTCCCTCAGCAAAGTGGGATTAGTAACTCACTCTCCCTTGCATAAGTAAGTGCCTTTCAAAATGTTGCTTTCAAGTTGTGTCTTAGTGGGCCGTTTGCTGTGCTGTCTCTTTAAGGGCAGGGGCTCATCTGCCCATCACCCACTGGGCTCTCTCAGAGCCCAGCCTGCAGATTTTTAAAGTTCCAGGTTTTACATCCCAATGGTTGTAAGCACTCATGAAATTTTGGCCTCTCCAATTTCCAAACAGAATGCTATGGGGATTCCTCTTCCCCTTGCAGCCTCCCCATTGTGATTGTCTGTTTCTCACCCCTCTCTGCACTTGCAGCCTCCTCCCTCTAGTGGTCAGACCCATGGGGTTTAGGTTCCCATCAAGTCCTCAATCTTCTTAACCTCTTCGATGGGGCCTCTTCTCCATATTTAGTTGTTGAGTTTGTTTGGCCAGTCTTTGGGCCCTTTTCTGGGTTGTTTGCTCTTATGAGAGTGTTATTTATCTATATCCATGGGACCACATGAGTTTAGGGTCCTCGTATTCCACCATCTTACCCAGAAGTCTGATGCTGATGCTTTATTCTGCTTCACCTACTTTGATGTTGAACCCCTCTAATTGAATTTTTCAGTCCAATTATTGCATTTTTTTTTCAGTTCTGTAATTTCCTCTTGGTATCTTCTTATATTTTCTATCTCTTTTTTGAAATTCTCATTTTTTTCATGCATTGTTCTCCTGACCTCAGTGAACATTTTTATAACTATTATTATTATTTTTTTTTTATTTTTGAGACAGAGACAGACAGAGCATGAACAGGGGAGGGTCAGAGAGAGAGGGAGACACAGAATCCGAAGCAGGCTCCAGGCTCTGAGCGGTCAGCACAGAGCCCGACGTGGAGCTCGAACTCACGAACCATGAGATCATGACCTGAGCCAAAGCCGGACGCTCAACCGACTGAGCCACCCAGGTGCCCCTATAACTATTATTTTGAACTCTTTATCAGGTAAATTGTTTATCTCTGTTTCATTAATTTATTTTTCCAAGGTTTTATCATTTCTTTCACTTGGAAACAGTCATTTTCTTCATTTTCCTTGACTCTCTGTGTTGGTTTTTATGCATTAGATAAAACAGTCACCTCTCCCAGTCTTGAAAAAGTTGTCTCATGTGGGAGATAAACCTTATTGTTTAACCTGTACCTAGTTCAAACCTTTGTGATGATCTAAGCAGCCTTCTTTTTTCTTAGTGGCTCTCAGGTGTTGAGGGTGTGCCAATACCTGTCATTGTCCCAAAGGGGAGGATCTCTGTCAGCACCTAGATGCAGCTAATTGGAAGCCAGCCTCTCAAGCAGAAACTTTTAAAATATACAGGTATACCTCTGTTAAGGAAATGCTGGAAGATGGGTGTTTCTGTATGTTCCTTCTGCGCTGAGTCCTGAGGGGATAGCCAGTTAAGAACTGTTTCTTTGTTTATTACCATCCTGTTGATCCCATGAACACAAGCCCCACTGGCCACTAGAGCCAGGCTATTAAGGGATGCGTCCTCTGTCTGGGTGGCAGCCACAAAAGCCAGGGTGCCAGACAGGTGCACAAGCTCTTTCCTCAGAACACTGGTGACTTAGGACAGGGCAGAGGGAGAGGGCAAAGAGGTGCCTGCTTGCCTTCTGGTCTCTAGAGAGGATTGCAGTGGGCCTCATGATGCGTGTTAAATTAGAATCCTGCCCCTCAGGACACAGCTTTTAATATAAGTAAATAGGCCTCTTTCATTGAAAGACTGGGCATTTGTGTCTACTGCCTCTGTGCTGCACCATGGTGGTGGTGGGGTGTCCAGTTAAGAACTCTTTCTCTATTTATTACAGTTCTGTGGGACCTATGAATGTAAGCTCTTCTGCCCACCATAGCCAGGTGGTCAACGAGTATTCTATAAGCAGTAGCTGTGAAACTGGGGGATGAGACATATACACAGTCTCCTTTCTAGGAGACACCTGTGACTTAGAGCAAGGCAGAGGGAGAAGGTGAAGATGGCACCCATTGGCTTCTGCAATCTCTGGAGAATATTGAAATTGGCCCCTCGATGTGTTTTAAGTTAGAATCCTGCCCCTCAGGCCAAAGCTTTAGTATAAGCAAATGGTTCTTTCATGGAAAGACTGGTGCATTTCAGTTTGCTGCGTATGCAGTGGGCCTTGGGAGGTTAGCCATGGTGAGTTCACCTGAACCATTTAAGAACTGTCTCTGAGTTTGTTAGAGCCTCGTGGGTCTCATGGATGCAAAGCACTGTTAGCCTTTAAAGGTAGATGTTTTAGAGGTCCATCTCTCAGATGGAAGTCTTGAAAGTTGGGCACTGGATGTGGGGTCCAAATCCTTCACTTCTCCAGGAGAAGCTGGAAGATGTGAGTTCCCTCCCAATTGTGTGTTGTTGCAAGGGGTGGGATTTTTGGAAAGATTGTGTTTTAGCTTCACTTACCTGTTTCCATGTGGGTCTTTTCTCAATTGCCTACAGTGTAAGAGTCACCCAGCTAGTTTTTGGGATTCTTTCAGAGGGAATTTTCCTATATATAGCTGATTAGATGTATCTGTGGGAGTAGGTGAGTTCCAGAGATTCCTATGTCATGATCTCTAAATGGCTCCCAAGTTTTCCAAGTATATGGTATTTTACCCAGCTTGCAGTATAATGATATTAATCTGAAGTTTGGAGGCAGAGCAGGGAGAAACTACACATACTTTCTGAAGTTTAATTTCCCCAAATATTAGATATACATAAGACTAAGTTTATTGCTTTTACAGTGGGTTCAGTAGCTGAGAACTTCATCCCACAGGAAAGGACAAAACTCTTGACACATAAGATATAATAAATGATAGTAAGAACATTATTAAATATGTGCTATGATCCATACAGAGTGCTCACTATTTTATATAGATTACCCTATTTTTATTATTGTAACAAATATTTGCTCCCAATTATACAATAATTGTGGCAACAAGAGATTTAGTAACGTGTCCAAAATCATACAACTGCAAATAAATAGATCTTAAGATTCAAATTCAAGTACCCTGAACCACTTCATTGTACTATTTCTGTATTTGCTGACGGAATCATCATCATAATCATCATCACCATAATCATTTCTTTTTATTAATTTTGGGACCAGGGGCTCAAATCTCCTGAGATAACTCTAGGAAACAGTGTAAAACCTGCTTCCAAATACCCTCTAGGATGGGTGAGAAATCTGAGGTACTTCCTTCCATTATTGGATGGGGACCTCTCCTGTGAATATAACCCCCTAACACTTCTGGCCTGCCCCATGTGAAGGTCAAGAAAAGACCCTCAGATGGAGAGTCTTAGGTTATATAGTAAGGCTCCACAGGGAATACAGAAATGGTAAGTGACAAGGAACCATAAGTGGGGCACTCACAGCATCTGTAAGTCCATATTTTGTATTGTTCAGATCCTCTTGTATCTCATATAAAGTTGACTCTTTTCCATCATTGCTTCTTCAGTTTGGTGGTCAGTCTTCTTCAACACACACACACACACACACACACACACACGGAAAATCTAAGATACAGTCCTCACTGTTGCAACTGATTTCATGGTCATAATTAATACTTAATATCTCCCCCTATTCTATTAATTCTAGATTTTATTCATATTTGGCCAGCAATTATGCTGATCTAGGTTGCTTTCCTGGAGGCGGAGCATACATTTTTATTCCTAAGGAAATATAAAACCTATTACAGTGCTCAAATTAGGCTGTGGTTGCTGCCAAAGCATTTTAACAGGCCATGGAAACACCAAGAGTATCCCAGTGAATTCTTTGAGTTCCAGATCTGCTCTATTCTGCTTCTATTATGTACTCTCTCAGCATGAAAATCATGATCATTTAAGCATACAGCAGAGCAGTCTGCTTCATTGCCTGCTGGGTGATCTACTAGCATGAAGTTCACAAATGATCGGGTGGCAGCCATAGTTTTAGGTTAGTGGAGCCTTACTGTGATCCCTGGTAGAATTGCTGCTAACCCCTCACCCTGGGATCCAGGTCCTCTAGGCCAGCAGAGACTCAACTAGTGGGACAGTAGAGCACAAGTTGTCAAGTGAGTCATTGGGAGCACCCCTACCTCCGCTCTTTGGTTCTAGACCTTGTTCTAGCTAGTTGTTAAGGACACAACACTATACAATGGCCATTAGTTTGCCAATTACATATTGCATCTTATTTTTTTTCTTTATTGCATTTGAAATGATGGTGCCCAGCATCTCAATGTGTCATAGCTATCTCTTTTTTTAAAAATATTTATTTGAGAAAGAGAGAGGGAGAGAGAGGAGGAGGAGGAGAGGGGCAGAGGGACAGAGAGAGAATCTTAAGCAGGCTCCACACTTAGCATGGAACCTGATGTGGGGCTTGATCCCATGACCCTGGGATCATGACCTAAGCTGAAATGAAGAGTCGGATGTCAATGCACTGAGTCACCCAGGTACCCCAAGAAGTTGTCATAGCTACATCTTTTAAGTGGCCATTCTATTAGGCAGACAGCTTCTCAATGATGTATAAGAAAGGACTAGTGGATTTGTGGTTATATTCACTTTGTTTTACTTCTTTATGGTAAAGTCAGAAACTTGTCTAAGGTGATGTTTAATAGGAATCTTTGACAATAAATCAGACTCTATGAGACCTTGGCAGGTGGTAGCCAAAGCACTCTAAGCAGGGGCGGCAAATCCATACTCACACCTAATTCCAGTAAGCAAAAACCCTCCCTCCTTCAGGGTATAAAGGGACATGTGATAACCTTGTCATTTAGTGGCCGGTTGGTATGCTCAATGGATGGTAACACATTAAAGGTTCAGTATTGATCTCTTTTGCCTTCAGGTCAAACATTTGACATGCAGTGAGATTAGCCTTGGTGAGATGGAGTTCAGGCTAATAGGTTCATATGAATCCTGCATCCCTGCAGCCAAGTCTACTCTGAAGAAATGGGTGGCTGAGGAGAAAGAGTGGCTCAAATCTACTGAACAGGTCATTCTAACCACCCGATTGCTTAGTGTCTTTATGAAATGTATCCTCTTTAGTGAACGTTGACATAAAGATCCACATACTTTATATGACCACTGTCTAGGTTAATTCAGACTTCCTTATCTCTGATTATCTAGTCATGCTCCTTCTAAACTGTGGCCAACTAGATAAACCATTGCCACTGCTCAAAATTCTATGTATATTGTTACTTCAGACCTTTATACAAAACTGATACCCTGTTGTTTGAAGCTCTATCCATAGGGAAGATTTCTCTACATCAATGTCTTTGGGGGCTATCCCTATGTGCACCAGCAATTAATTTTCCATTTGGTTTTTATAAATAGAAAAACCTGAACACTGAATTAGAATTGCCATATAATGTCATACCTTGAATTGAGGTTCTCAGTTGTATTGAAAATTTCTTGCACAGGAATTCTAAATTATATTGGCCTTATATCTTACTCTAGCCTCTGCCGTTGTTACCATTTCTGCAGGTTTGTATAGGTATCATTGAGTGGTTTCTCCCCTGGGCTGGTGCTTCATTTCTTCTATGCTTTTGCAGTGTTGGGCTCTAATGAGAATTTACCTGATGTTCTTTCATGTACAACTACAAAGTGTAAGTGAAGTTAACATTTATAGGAATGGAAGCCAATGAGGAAATGCTTTCCTATTGTTTTTCCTGTATATTCCATTCTGAGATGCTTTTCATAAAGTATCTCAGAAAGTTCTGGCGAGATCAATTAGCAATTATTCACACTGGTGACCAACCCAATGACTTCTTCTTTCATTGACCTTCCCTCGTTTTCTGTTTTACTCCCCTGATCCTCTATCCTAATCCCTATATCCTTTCCTGGGATCATTTTTCTAAAAACAACTGTTTTCACTCAGGCCTTTGTCTCAGGTTCTGAGTTGAGGAATATCCAGACTAAGACAGGTGATAATGGAGACCCTAGAAAGCAACCCTAATGGTGGTATTCAGACTGGATAATTTACTCAGCAAAGAGTTATAAGGGCTCCATCAGTGGTGATAAGTGGTATGATAATCTCTAACATGTAAGTAAATTAAGATAAAGTGCAGGTTGAAAATGAGCATTAGATTATGCTCTGAGATTTTAAACAGTATGGGTCCATGGAAATTATAAGAATTTCAGAATTGTGGACTCTTGTTAGTTGCTTGGAAAATCATGAAAAGAAAAAAATAACAGGCTTACAGTGTTCTTTGGGATCCCTAGCATGCCATGTAAGATGTACAACTAGAGATGAAAATGTACAGACTAGTACAACCAGAGATGAAAACTAATGTAGACACTTCAATTGACATTCCCAGATGGACCCAAGCATGTAAATGAGGCCATCCTGAACCCTCTAAACCATCTGTTAACTGAATACCAGAGTATCTTCAGTTGGAACTCCTTGGAGCTGAAGTGTCACTCAGCCAACTCTGGCCCAAATTTTTGACATAGATGATTGTGAAATCATTGGCTGTAATAAAATGTTTGTTGCTTTAAACCACTAAATTCTAGGGTAAATTTTTAAGCAAAAATATAGGACCAGAGTAATTTACCCAGATTACAATGAGGACTGGAGTTATATAGTGGATGCACAGAGGATTATATCTGGAACATAGAGCATAGCTTGTGGGTTTTTTTGTTTTATTTTTTATTTGTTTTTGTTTTTGTTTGTGATTGATTTTTGTACTGGCAATGGCAGCAGCCACCACTCAACAAAAATCAAGATAACTAAGCGTTCAGATTCCCTAGGGAGAAATAATGCTCATCCCACACCCACAAGCAACTTAAAATATCCAAAGGGCCGGCTGAAGGTTAAGGAAATCTAGAATGGATGGAACAAGAGGGAGGTCAAGAATATCAATTATGGTCTCAAAGCCTGCTGTTTGAAGCAGGAGATAACTTTTCCCACTAAGCCTCCTTTATGAAATCCCTGCAGTTTCCATCTGAGGACACCCTGAAGGGGACTGTATGATTGACTGATCCTAATGGAGAGAGCAAGTGGATCAGGTGGTCATGCGCACTGTACTGTACAGGCAGCCCTTTTGCACCACGTCAGATTTCTCATGGCTCTACCTCATAGTCTAGGTCCTGGTGTTGCAACCTATTCCACATGGGCTGGGACAGACTTTATGCTGGTGAATCCTTTGCCTCAGGCTGGTACCATTTGTTTCCTGCCCTGAGGCTTTTTTGATGCTGCAGTCTGGATCAACCTTAGAACATGCCTAGCGCTCATTCTTGCAAAACTCAAAGGTAACACGGGTCCGACCTCCTTAATCAGTAAGGGTTGGGTGCTGAAGCGTCCATGCTTTCCTTTTTCAACTTCTTGGGGGAATAGTTTTGAAATACATTTTGTGGGGCACCTGGGTGGCTCAGTCGGTTAAGCGTCCAACTTCGGCTCAGGTCATGATCTCTCAGTTCGGGAGTTCGAGCCCCGCGTCCGGCTCTGTGCTGACAGCTCAGAGCCTGGAGCCTGCTTCGGATTCTGTGTCTCCCTCTCTCTCTGCCCCTTCCCTGCTCATGTGTACTTCTTAGTACTTCTGCCCCTTCCCTTCTTCGTGTGTACTCTCTGTCTCTCAAAAATAAATGAATATTAAAAAAAAAAAAATGAAATACATTTTGTAACACTCCCCAAATCTCCCAGTGGAATTAAGCAGCTCTGTACCAGAAGTGCCCAACTTGATCACCCCATTCTTTTATTGACTTTCCTCCTTTCCCTATTTCATTCCATTTCTCATTTCTACTCTCTGGGATTGTATTCCCAATTAGAGCACCAATGAGCAAGCCATTATTTCTAGGCTCTGCTTTTAGAGAAACTAAAGCTAAGAAAATGTGAATTTATTATCTTAGATATTGGAGTATACCAATATTAGATAAACTTTACCAAACTGGGCTAAGTGTGTTTTCTTACTTCCTCTCTTCATTCTACCTCCATTTTTTTCACTTCTAAAATTTGATATCTGTATTGGACATCTAGGTGCTTATTTATGTAATGACATGTATATAGGAAATGACAGCTCTACCTTTAAAATAGATCCATAATCTGACCACTTTTCAACACTTTTCCACTTGTCTCCCTGGTATAGGCCTCTAGCATCTCCAGTCGAGATTATTGCAGGAAACTCCAGTAGGTCTCTCTGCCTTCCATTCTTTCTTTCTTGCCCCCTTTCAGCATCCATTGTTGTCCTTTTTACGATGTAAGTCAGATACTGTAATTTCATTGCCCAAAAGTTTTCAGTGACTTCACTACATGTTTAAAAGACCTGTAAACCAGAGGCTTTATATTGGCTCAATAAATCTGGCTTCTGCTCTCTTCCTCAACTCATCTGCACACTGCTGCTTTCTTACTGTTCCTAGAACACGCCAAAGATTCTTTAGTTCAATACACTGCACATGGCTGCTCCTTTTACATAGCAGAGTTCTTCCTTTAGATATCTACATGGCATCTCTGTAATTGAATTTGCAAACCTCCCTCCTTCTCTGACTTAAATTTCTATCTCTCCCCTCTGTTTTTCCCATAACAGTTACCACCATCTGATATATTTTACTATTTCATATGTTTATTTTTTTCGTATCTTCATTTATTAGAACGTTCCATGTGATGGGTTGTTTGTACCTGTTTTGTTGACAGCTGTATCCCTAGCACTTCAAATGCTACATAACATAAAATGGGTACTTAACAAATACTAATTAAATGAACGAATAAATAGACGAATGAACAAGTAACCTGTGGTATCTGCAATATTTGTAAAATGTGATACAAATTTGGGATGGGTAGTTGATTGAATTATAGCCTCTCATAGATCGTTTTTCCACTGGCCACAGTTTACTGGTATAATGGTGGGCACCTAGGCTGAGCTAATTCACTAGTGCTTCCTTCGTTAAGGAACACTGATCTGGATTTTCAATGACATGATGAGAGAATAGATCAACTACATATACAAATATATATTTAGACAGCTGTGGTAAATCAGTAATTCAAAAGAGCTTGACTAAGCTAAACAATCAGGGTAAATATACAAAATTGAAAAAAGGAGAATATGGAGAGCAGAACAGCAATCTAGGAAATTCTAATTTGCATCCTCAGTGAGAATGGATGTGACTTTGCTCTAATTAAATGAGAAGGCTGTCATGGAGAAAGGACTATTTTGTGACACAAAAATAGTCTCAAAATAAAAAGATGAATACTTTGACATATAAAATCAAAAGAAGCACTGAAGAAGAAGAATGGATACTGCTTAAAACTGATTAATAATAAAATCAAATCAAGGAATCTTCGAAAGCAGAACAAAAGGACAAAGAGACAACGTGAAAACAGACACAGAGTGGTCCGGGAGGTGCATTATCTACATTTTGGGAGTTCCAGATGGAAGAACAGAAGCAAAAGCAATCTAAATGATTATCAAAAGATACTCTAAGAAAAATTGCTTCATCTGAAGAGACAAATCATCAGATCAATCCTGGAGTAATTTCTGAATTCCAAGGATAAAGAAAATGAAAGTTTTTAATGAAATACTGTTTGCCTACAATGTAAAGAGAATCAAACTTTCCATCCATGATACCATAGAAAACGCTTTATTTTGACCTAGAATTCTATATCGAGAAAAAATATCACTTATGTGTATGTGTAAAATAAGACTTTTTCTAATAGTGAAGAATTCAGAAAGTTTATGATCATTAACTTTTTGGTAAGGCAAATTCAAAAATGTGTGGTCTCCACTGACAGAAGTAAAAGTAGGACAAGATCTAAGCAGCTCTTGATGGTGTGTTTGTGAAATACAGTAAAACCTTGGTTTGCAAGCATAATTTGTTTTGGAAACACGCTTGTAATCCAAAGAACTTGTATATCAAAGTGAATTTCAAAAACCATTGGCTCAGTTGTGATCATGTGATGTTCAACATCATGTACTACTCATATTGGAAGACATCGCTCGTTTATTAAGTTAAAATTTATTAGAAATGTGTTCTCATCTTGCAGAACAGAGTACAGAACAAGTTACTCGCAATCCAAGGTTTTTGCTATATTACAAATGCTAAAGTTGAGTTTTTAATGGGAAAGGTCTACTTAGTGTCTAAGTTTCCTTGTCTTTGAAAGAGACTACTGGATAAAGTGGTCTCCCTGGGAAGCCCTGCTCTGCTGATTCAGTGTTGCTTTCCACAACCTGGACTTCCTTTAGCTCTATTAGTTGTCCTCCCCAGCCCTCATTCTCAGGCACCCTATTAATTTTCAAAGTACACTCTAACTTGATGTAGAAAATACTTCAGTCTCTGAAGACCAACATATTTTAGTGCTGCCAGATCCAAAAGTTGACTCCTATCTCATGCCTCAACTCCTGTATCCCACTGAGTAGAGTAGTCCAGGATTGGATTTCTTTGCCCTCCACTTCTGAGCCCATATGCTGACAACTGCACAAAATCTCACCACTGCTTTGTATGGCACCCTGACCTGTTTTACAGCTGTCCACCTTTGAGGGACTAGAACCCTGACCATGAATTTTGTTCTGAACTTGAAGCTCTGATTGCTGTAAAATACTTTCCAAATATTATAGGACTGCCTTGATTCTTTGTTACTCTGCACAGATGGTCTGCTTATTTGAACTGGCTATTTGCTTGCCTAGAATACAGATTTCAACGGTTGTAATCCCTTGACTTATTCATCAAGCTAAGCCATCCTTTCTCCTCGACTCATGCCAACTCTTCTGTGTTCTACTCTACTGGTTCTTACAGTGTGTCCTACTTTTAAATAACTGGCCTTTGATACAACAAACACAATTTTGTATATATAGTCACTCTTTAGTAAGTAACTTTCCAATTAAATAAATAATTGAGTTGCAATATCTAAATTATTTAGTATCTCAGTGTGTTTTAAAATGAGATGGATTATTTTTTCAAAATTGGGAATATGTTTATTGATTTTGAATTATAAAATAGTTAATTATAAAATAAACACTTGCTCATGGTTAAAAATACAGAAACTATGTAGAAAATAAATGATTCATATCTAATCTCTCCATCCAGAGTAGGATAACAGGTCCATATTTTTGTGCCCATCTTTCTGGCTTTCTTTACATTATTTAAACATTTATTTATACAAATAGAGGAATATATGGTTGATCCTTAGCCACTTTTTACAAGGCTAATAGGTATTAGCCAGTTCAGATAAATGGCAACAGAAAAAAATCCAGCTTTCATATACCTAATTAGCAAAAAGCTTAATTGCCTTTGGGAAAACTTTCCAACAGTCTATTATAGAATATTTGTATAAGTGTAAAAAAAGAAAAAAAATTATTTCAGTTAAATAGAGCCAACTTTTTATTGACAGTCATTTCTCTTTTTAAGCCAAGTGAACAACCAAGTGCACTGTCAATACATTCTGGCATTAAAAAAAAAATTCCATGTGGATTGTAGAGCCAACTAGGAAAGAAAAAAACAAAGTGTATAGAAAATATCAAGGATAATATTTTCACGTCCTCCAGATTGGGGAACAGGACACAGAACACTAAATGTAGACAAAGAATTGGTGAGTTTACATAAAAATTAAGAACTAACACAGCACAAATTCAGAATATAGAAAACAATCTTTACATCAACAACAAGAAAGTCTGTTAGAAAAATAAACTAGTCTTGAATATGCATGACAAAGAGAGGACATCCAAATAATCAATAGATATGAAAAGGTCCTTGACCTCCCTAGTTATCCAAGAAAAACAAATTAAACCTGTAATTAAAATTCCATACTCATCAAGATGATTATGATTTAAAAGTTGGGTCTATCTAAGTAATGGTGACTATAGGGAACATTGGAAATTCTTATACATTGATAGTGAAAGTAAAAAATTGGGACAATCACACTGAAAATTTTTCATAGGCTTATAAAGTAAAATGATTTTACTGAACCCAACAGCTTGAGTGAATCTAAAAACATAATGTTTAGCAAAGGAAGTCAAACATAAAACATCCTATGTAATTTAATTTATATAAAGTTAAAAAATAGACCATAGCAGTCTCTGGCATTAGGAGTCTGATGAAAGTTGTCTGAATTAGTTATCTATTGCTGCATAATAAATTTCCTCAAAACTCAGTGGCTTGAAACAACATTTATTATCTCAGAGACTCAGAATGTCAAGAATTCAGGTGTAGTTTAGCTAGATCCTCTGCTTTAGAGCCTCTAATTGGGACCACAGTCATCTTAAGACTTGGAGAGGGGGAGAGAGAGAGAGAGAGAGAGAGAGAGAGAGAGAGAGAATGAGAGAGAGAATGAGAGAGAGAGAGAGAGAAAGAGAGAGAAATCAGTCGTTTATAACCTAGTTATGGAAGTACAGTCTCATAACTTTTGCTGTATTCTTAGAAGCAGTTCACTAGATTTGGTCCACCCTTGAAGGGGAGAGTATAGAACAAGGGTAACAAGGGTGACAAGGGTGTGGACAGTAGGAAGTGGAATGATACTAGGATCATTGGGGCTACATCAGAAATTGTCTACCATAGTTTTCTTGTGGGAGAAGGGAAGGAGTTGAAATTGCAAGGTGCTATGATTGAGCTTCAGAAAGTATTTGTAAAAATGTATTCCTCAACTTAAGTGATAGTGCAAGTACATATTTACTTTTTGACAGTCACCTGTAAGTGTATGATTTTATTGCAACTCTTTGTGCATATGATTTTCTAGTTAACTTTTTCAAAGTGAATATTGCTAGGCCAGGAATACAGGGGTACAAGAGTGAGCATGATCGTTGAGTTAGAAGTCTAGCATTCCAGGTGGATGGTGATGTGAACTTGGACCTGACTCTAGATGTATTTCAAATTTAGAGCTGATAGGACTTGTTGGTTTGAATTTAAGTCTGGAGAGAAAAATTGGAATCAAGGGTGAATTAAAGGAGTTATTACTTACTGATACAGGGCTCTATGGGACGATCAGGTATTGGATCATGGAGGAAATAAAGACTTTTAGTTTGTATATGTTAAATTTGAAATATTTGTTGAAAACAGGGGTGGACATGTTAAATGGGTAGTTAAATTTAAAAGCTTAAAGTTCAGGAGTAAAGATAGGACTGAAAACATAAATTTTCAGGACTGTATTTATATATGATTACTCCAGCCATGGTCCTTAAGAAAAATTTCTCAAACTGAGAAGTATAATATTTATAGATTAATAAGTCAGAGGATATGGAATTGGAAACTGAAAAAAAAATTACTGGTGAGGTAAAGAAAAACAAGGAGGGTATGACAGAGAAGCAGCCAGAAAAATAAAATACTTTAAGAAGGAAGGGAGGGTTGATTAACTTTGTCAAATGTTGCTGAAACATAAAATAAGAGGAGGGAGGAGAATTGTCCACTTGCTGTGGCAGCATGGGAGGAGGTCTTGAGGACTGATTGTGTGGAATGCTTGCAATTGAGATTATGGGGGAGGTTTAGTTCCCGTTGGAAAAATGTCCAGGCTGAGGTGAGGTGGTTGATAAGACTTTGGATATGAGAAAGTCAACAGACCGAGAGGTCGTGGTATTAGATGGCTGTCTGCTGGATGCTGAAGGCCCCAAGATTAACAAGAGTAGTGGTAAAGTGGGGAAGAATCAGGTGCTAAAATCTTCAGTAAATGAAAGGGCTGTGAGATCTAGGACCCCTGGAATAACAGGGAGTAACGAGTAATAGAGTCTGATGACATGTGCTTCAAAGATACTTTATGCGTTTTGTTGTTCTTTGTCATTTTGTGTGTGTTTTTTTTTTTTATGGGAGTGCTAGGGGGCTAAAAAAAGGGATAAATGATCTGGAAGTCATAATAAGGAGCAAGAAGGGCATGTAATCTACCTCACAGCTCTGTCAAATTAGGAAAGTGGAAGAAAAACAGAATCACTAGAAGGAGCTGCCCGCATAACACTTGTGTAAATCAACTGCCCCTTGTCTTTCTTTTCTCTGTCACCTCCTCCATCATCTACCCAATTCTAAAGGATTGTGAAGCTTGAGATAATGCATATAAAAGGCCTATCACATATCAAGCTCATCATGATCATTTAAAATTGGTAACTTTTGGGCCACCTGGGTGACTCAGTCGGTTAAGCATCTGACTCTTGATTTCAACTCAGGTCACGATCTCATGGTTCATGGGTTCAAGCCCCACATCAGGCTCCACGCTGACAGTGCAGAGCGTGCTTGGGATTCTCTCTTTCCCTTTCTCTGCCCTTCTCTCACTCAAGCTCTCTTTCAAAATTATGAATAAACTTTGAAAAAAATTTTTTTTAATTGGCAACTTTTAATTAACTCTAAAAAATCAAAACATATTTCTTAATCTTGTTAATTAAATACATCCTGTTTTCCTTCTGGGAAGGTTGTCATATCACAAAATTTGTAATAAAACTATTCTGTAGTAATAAAAGTCAGAATTGCGGTTAACTTTGGGTTAGTCGAATAAGGGAAGCTTATGGGATGTTAATAATGTTCTCTATTTTAGTCTGGTGGGAGTTACATGTGTATATAAATTGGAAGAGTACAGCTACCTGAAATAAAAGTCTCATCTTATGTATATGTGTATGTGTGTATTTTGTCTTTTTATTAAAATATTATTATTTACTGACTCAGAAACATGACTTTAGATAGGTCTGTTTCTAAGAACTCTGGCTCTATTGACATTGAAACCATGCACTTACGTTTTGCAAGTTGCAGACAAATATCTAATCCTCTCAACTCTACTTTCTGATTATTTCCCTGTTTTGCCTCATTTTTTTCTAAATCTGATGATGCTTAGCTTTTGCTATTGCTGTTTAGGTGTTTAAACATACTACATGGCAAGATGAATAATATATGCTATTCCAGCAAAGAGAATTTTTTAAATTATTGTCATGTAGATGACCACATTGTGTACTTTTTCTTAGAGGAGAGAGTATAGTTATTCTGTCTTTCCATGACCTTGTGAAGTCAGTCACATAAACTGCAGCAAACAGAACTGAGGACTTTGTCTTCATCTGGCAAGAATTCCGATGGTTTCTGTTTTCTGAATTGAATGGTGAGTAGATACAACAAGCAGGAAAAGATTTCAGTGTCTTATTTTTATTTTTTTCAAACAGTACTGTGGTTAACTCTCATTTACCTCACCACATGAAACAAACAGAAGATACTGGCATTCCTAACACATCCCTGGTCCTTTAACCACAGATGCACTAATGTAGCTTAGAGTTTTCTAAAAAAACTAATTTGTTTTCTAAAGGAAAACTGTTCCTCTGCACCTAGAACACTTCTGACACTAAATGTGTGGGTTTTTTCCATATTAACTACCACGTCTCCAGCTCTTCATACTCTACATGGGTGTCCTACAATTCAAATCAATTTGACAGTGTCTATGTGGAGTTAGCATCAGACCCCACAGGGTAGTGGCTCGGTACCACTTCAGACATCAATCACAAGTTCCACTGGGATGCCTGGGTAGCTCAATTGGTTTGGCGTCCGACTTCGGCTCAGGTCATGATCTTGCGGTTCATGACTTTGAGCCCCGTGTCAGGCTCTGTGCTGACAGCTCACAGCCTGGAGCCTGTTTCAGATTCTGTGTCTCCCTCTCTCTCTGCACCCCCCTCCCGGGACTTGTGTGTGTGTGCAAGTCTCTCTCTCTCTGTCTCTCAGAAATAAGTTAAAACATAAATTTTTTTTTTTTCAAAATCACAAGTCCCAGGCCTATGGTACTTATGACCAACTTGACTACAGTTTGAAGGTTCCCATGATCCCCTCCTTGGGTTTGATAATTTCCTGGAGTTGTGCAGAGAACTCAGGGAAACACTTGTGTTTACTGTTTTATTATAAAGGATACAGATAAAAAGCTCCAGAAGAAGAACTACAGAGGGCAAGGTATAAAGCAACACAGCTTCCATGCCCTCTCAGGTCACACCACTATCCCGGGATCTCCATGTGTTCACCAACCCAGAAACTCTCCAAACACCATTGTTTAGGGGTTTTATGGGGCTTCATTATACAGGCATGATTGGTGATTAAGTCAGTCTGCAACCCCTCACCTCTTGTTGCCCCTTGGGGAGAAGGGCTGAAAATCCTAACCCTCTAATCACATAATTAGTTACCCTGGTTACCAGCCTTCATCTTCCCAGGTTATTCCATTACCATAAACTCCCTTGTAGTTGAAAGAGGATTATTAAGAATAACAAAAAAGTGCTCTAATCATTCCAATGACTCAGGAAATTCCGAGAGTTTTAAAAACTCTGTGCCAGGAACCTGAGATAAAGACCAAATGTATATTTGTTATATCACATCACAGTGCCCAAGGTGAATACAATGCTTTGTTTTCATATTTGTTTTCTGTGACCTTGAATCTGCAAATATCTGTGCAGTAAAGTATTACTGGCTAACAAATCTATATTATTACGAGTAAGTCCCTTCGTCTCTATAAAGATATCTAGTTAACTAGAAGATGAGAAGACATGAGGTCACTTCACACTTACTGTTCCACATCTGTTTACAAAAATTCCAAAGTAGTCCTTCGTGTCTATTTTAGAGACTGTACATGTGTGGTACATCTCCTTTAAATGATGAAGACACTACTAGCAATGATCACTAACAAAAAGTCATTTAAATAAAATACCTTATAAGTTGACAACTGCAGGATTTTTTTCTTTTCCTCACCACAAATTGACATAAAAACCAAAGTAATGAAACAGTTCTAATCTGGGATTTCTCCTGGTACCTTTGATACAAGTTATTAATCAGACATGTCTCACAGTGTCCTAAATGCTTAATTTCTGGACTTTATATGTAGTACTAATCACTCGATAATTATTATTACTGTTTTAATTAAAATCGAATCTGCTTCTTGTTGATGTGGTTTGAAGTAGGGTTCAGGAGCCAATGGCCAACAAAGAAATCTTGAGACATTTTCAGTGCAAAAAGGTGTTTTTATTATAGCATGGGGACGGGACTCGTGGGCAGAAAGAGCTGCACTGGGGTTTTGAGGAGTGACTGATTATAGAGGATTTTCTATCCTATGGAAGAGGAGGGTGATGTTAGGGCTCTAGGAAGTTGCATCTATAGGTTTCTGGAGATTGCCTTTTTCTTATAAATCATGAAGACAGTTGCCAACTGATGGAGACTCATGTCCTACACTACTGTGATCTCTATCAGTTGACCATTTGTTTTTCCCTTTCCTTTGTTTTGGGAAGCCAGGAGTACATAAGGAATGTCACACATATCCCACCTGGTGGGGGGGGGGGGGGGGCGGGTGTTTCAGGGTGTTATCTTGTGTTTTGACCTCAGCTTGCCTTTTGCTTCCTCATCATTGTCACATTAAATTATCCCTAAGAATAACAGCTCAGTTTGAAAACCCTAGAATATGAATATATTTGATTTTTTTAATAGACAAGCTGATTAAACCCCTAATGGAAGTTCAGAGTATATGTAGTTAATTGGAGCTTCTTGAAGCCCTCACCAAAACACTACCTAAAATTATACACACAAAAAATGTTACACATCCTTGCAACATGCCTGTGTCAAGTCGTTAGAGAGGACATATGGAGAACTACTAAAATCAGAAAGAATGTATCCATGTGGGAATGAAGAAAACAACTGCAATTTCAAAACATCAGAAGGGCACATGGGTTTATCAGATAAAAAGGAATATTCATATAGGAAAAATTCCCTGATTGTGAGTAATTCAAGGATGATGAATCATAAACAAGCATAAAGAGATATCAGCAACAACTTCATTGATCTCTTTTTTATTAGATATTGGACAGGTCCAGTGGACAGAAAGAGTCGCACTGGGGTTGAAACCAGTGACTGATTATATACCTTCAGGTTGGGCGGGGGTTAGAGATAGCATAAATCTCCAACGTATTTTGGAAACAAGGTTTTAAGGACCTGGAGGGGGCTAGCTGCTGTTAGGAAAAGGTCATTTATTACCATTTAGTAAAAACTCAGTCATGAGAAACTTCAGATGTATATCAGTGGGCCACATAAGCTTGGAGTAGGATTGCCCACCTATATCTTGGGGGGTAGAGATCAAAGAAGTTTCCAAAGGAATTTTTATATGTTAAAGTAGACTTACAGGATCCTGGAGGTCAGGATAATGTTAAGCTAAGATTGCCTTTTGCCCTCAGCCAAGTATCATCATTGAGGCAGTGGAGTTCTAGAGGAAGGTCACTCTGCCTGTCTCAAGGACTTGTCAATGGGTTGTAAGTTGTAAGGAAATGTAATTTTTTTCTTTTGCCTTTGTTTCCCACATCATATACCACATCTTCTTTATCCCTTCATCTATCAGTGGACACGGGCTGCTTCCATAGTTTGGCTGTTGCGGATAATGCTGCCATAAACATAGGGGTACATGTATCCCTTTGAATTTGTGTTTTCATGTTTTTTTGGGTAAATACCCAGTAATGTGATTACTGGATTGTAGGGTAGTTCTATTTTTAATTTTTTGAGGAACCTCCGTACTGTCTTCCACAGTGGTTGCACCAGTGTAGATTCCCATCAGCAGTGCACGAGGGTTCCTTTTTCTCCACATCTTCACCAATACTTGTTTTTTCTTGTGTTGTTGATTTTAGCCATTCTGATAGGTGTGAGGTGATATCTTGTCATTTCGATTTGCATTTCCCTGATGATGAGTGATGTTGAGTATCTTTTCATATTTTCCTTTAAATGTTTTCCTTTGACCTGTGAGTCAAAAGTGAGTGATGTCATTCATGAGTAGTTGTCATAGGAAACTCGAACTGAATACATGATGAATCAGCCCTTCTCTCAGGAAGAACACTGTAGCAAGTCTCAATTAGCATGCATATCCTCACAGTCCTATTTCCTAGGAATTGTAGTCCTAATTCATTCCACACCCTTTGTATTAGAATCTTAAAACTTATGTGATTTGATGTAGGGTTCAGGAGTGAAGAGTCAAGAAAGAATTCTTGAGACATTTTTGGTGCAAAAAGGTGTCTTTAATTGAAGCACAGGGACAGGACTCCTGGAGAGAAGGAGTTGTACTGGGGTTGTGAGGAGTGATTGATTACATACTTTTAAGGTGGGAGGGGTAGAGAAAAAGAAAGTCTCCAAGAGGATTTTCATATATTAAAGAAGACTTACAAGATCGTGGAAGTCTGACTATTGTCGAGGTAAGGTTGTTTCTGCCACTAGCAAAGCATTAATATTAACACAGTTGGGAGTTCCTGGAGGAATGTCATACTCTCCCTGTCTCAAGTATTTGTCATTGGGCTGCAGGTTATGAGGAAATTTAATTTTATCTACATCTCCTTTTGTCTTTGTTCTCTATGTCAAAAACTATACCCTTTGTTTTAAGGGTCCTTTAAAGCATCTGTCATAATTAGGATATATATAGAAAACAGGAACTCGGCACCTGAGTGGCTCAGTCAGTTAAGCATCTAACTCTTTATCTCAGCTCAGGTCATGATCTCACAGTTCATGAGTTCGAACTCCACATCAGGCTCTGTGCTGACAGTGCAGAGCCTGCTTGGGATTCTCTCATTCTTCCCCGTTCTCTGCCCCTTCCCCACTCATGCTTGCTCTCGCTCTCTCTCTCTCTCTCTCTCTCTCTCTCAAAAATAAATAAATAAACCTTTTGTTAAAAAAGAATCTTTAGAGAGTGGGGAATGTGTTCAACCATCATTTTGCAGTTACTGATCAAGTGTTGGACATGCAAATAGGAACTAAGATTACAATGATAAAGATAAACTTGTCCCTAGTAGTGAGGTATCATCAGCGAAACAGAGTCAATGGGTAACTTAAGTTTTCAAAATCATGCCATAGGTACAATGAGATCACAAAGGAGGGCCACCCAACCCGCTTTAGAGGATTCAGGAAATCCAAGACTTCATGGAGAAACCAGTCTGCAACATAAAGGTGAGGATCGTAGAGGTTGTTGGTAGAAGTCTGAATACTGTGCACAGGTATCTAGAATAGAGGTGTTAACATGTCACGCTTGTGCAGTTGGAAGTAGTTCATTATAACAAAAACAAAGCATGCAAACATCAGCTGAAAGGGAAGTCCAAAAACATCAAGATACACCGCAGACACACTATACAACTAACATCTAAAACTGTAATTTGAAGTTGGAAAGCGAAGACACACAAGCTGGGATTTCAGAATTGCATCATATTCTTATTCAGACTTTATTTTTCAAAGAATTTAAGGAAGTAGAATTCAACCCTATAATATAAACAAGATTAGGAATATGTGTTTTCCCCCCCAGTATTGGACCTCACTATTACACCTCTCTTTTGAACTGGTTGATGCTTTTCTAAGAATGTAAAATTTCCTAAATACCATCATCATTGTCATCATCACCACCACCATCATCACCATAAACAGCATCGTTGGTTTTTTTTTCTTATACTCCTGAACAAGTATTACATACTCCTTGTAAAATTTCCAAAGATACAAAGGTTTATACCGAATAAAATAAGTATTCCTCTCATTCCTGATCTCAGAAACCTAGTTTCCCCTAGAATCAACCAACAGTGCTAGTTCCTCATGTGTATACCAATAAGTATTATGAATTCCATTTTTTTTTTGCAGAAATAGTGCCCTAGTCTCATTGGTTGGCACCCCAGTTTTTCCACATTGCAATAGATCTAGTAAGTTGTTCTGTGTCATTACAAATCGTGCTATTTCTCAATTTTCTGGCTATATAATTTTCCATTGTAGAAGTGTGCTGAAATTTACATTACCACTCCCATATAGACATATAAGTAGTTCCAATCTTTAGAGTTACAGACAATGCCACAATGGACATGTTATTAATACACAATTTTCATGACTCTGTGTGTGTATGAGAGAGTGTGTGTATACCTTAAAACTGAATATGTGGTGCCAAAATGGACATCTATTAACATTTAATATATATTAGACACAATTTGCAATAGATATTATACAATTTGGGCTTCCATGAAAGGACAGGTTTTCAGAAACATTGGAAACACAGTTTGATAGCATGGGAGGTAAAATATTGCATCTTATAGTTTTGTTTCATTTCTCTTATTTTGAGTTACTTGAATATCTTGCTTTTCTATAAGCTATCTGTTCAAAGCTTGCCCACTTTTATTGATTTGTGGCCCTTTATGATGTATAACTCATATAAATCAGCTCTTTCCTCTGACAGAAATCAAGGCTGTCTCTTCAGAACATTCTTGGCTTCTGAATTTCTTTAGGTTCTTTTTCACTATAATGAATTTATCTTTATTTTAATGTAGTTTTTGTCAGTGTTTATACATCTTTGGGTTTTATGGCATTTAAAAATAAATTTGATGTTCCAACATAATTTTATAATTATCTGACATTTACTGTTTCTGTGGAGCTTTTTGATGTTTCATCTGAAGTCAAGCTGGAACTTACTTTACACAAAATTTACAATAGATCTACTCACCTTCTTATTCTACACAGCTCTCCAGTTGTCTGACAACAGCTGTTATGTAGTTCATACTGAACTGTATGTTCCCACTGATTTTACTTTTTTATTTTATTTCTTAAAAACGTTTATTTATTTTGGGGTGGGGGAATGAACACACACAGAGAGAGAGACAGGGAGAGAGAGAATCCCAAGCAGACTATGCACTGTCAGCCTGCTGCCTGTGGGGTTCTATATCACAAATTGTGAGATCATGGCCAGGGCCAAAATCAAGTTTGTTGTTTGACTGAGCCACTCGGGTGCCCCCAAAGTGTTATTTTAAATTACTGGGGGAAGTGCCTGGGTGGCTCAGTCAATTAAGTGACTGACTTGATTTTGACTTAGGTCGTGATCTCATGATTTGTGATATTGAGCCCCACGTGGCGCAGCGGGCTGACAGTGCGCATTCTGCTTGGGATTCTCTCTCTCCCTCTCTGTATGCCCCTCCCCTGCTTGTGTGTGTGTGCATGCATGTGCTTTCTCTTGCTCTAAAAAAAAAAATAAATATACTTAAAAAAATAAGTACGTAAATAACACTGTTCACATGCACTTAATTCCTATATGTGGTGGGGTGTCTACTTTTAGACTACACGGTGTGTTCTGTTCTTATGTTTTTATATTTATGTTCTGTGACACACTGTTCTAATTCTTGCAGATCTATACATTTCATTGTACCTCTTCTGAATTGTCTTGGCTTTTGATTTTTTTGATCAGCTCTGTTTAAATTTTACAATTAGCCTTTTTGAAATTTTAACTTGCAATGCATAAAATTTACAGGTAAACCAAGAAAGAATTGCTTTGCATATGGTGCTGTCCCATCCTACTCAAGAACACACTATGGATATCTATTTGAGTAATTATTCAGATGCAACTTTCAGAAGCACTTCTTGATAAATATATTCCGATGTGTTTCTTTCCAGGAGGCTACAAATTTGACCTTCTCTTTGTCTTCTAATCAGTTATTTCCACATCCATTTAAATTAACTGTCCAGCCACATTTACTCTATCTTTTGTCAACCATTGATGCCCTATAGTAGGGCATTTCTATTTTTTCTGTTTTCTACTTTTCTATTTTTCTGTTAAATTTTGCTGAAAAATAGAAAAGGTACATATGCGTGAAAATAAGCTATATCAAAAAGCTGTTATGAAAACTTGTGAAAATTACCTGAAATTACATACAAGAGAAAAACTTGACCATTAGTAAAATCAACTCTTGTAGCAGCTCACAAATTTGAGGCCACCACGAAGACTGCGAAGTATCTTCTCTGTCATTGTTCTCCATTATCTTTGGAGTGCAGTCAGTTTCAGTATGTTGCTTGTTACCAGTCATGATTTTTGTTTGGGCCTAAAATTGTGTGATACATTCATAAAAGAAAAACATTTAAAGATCCCAAACTTTCAGGAGTAAGGTTACATATTAATAGTTTATAAAATTATCTGCATTTTCCTTTTTCAAGTATTCTCTCTTATTAGATCATTTACAGCAGGAATATCTCCTGGTTTGGGGCTGAAGAATAAGAAGCACAGTACCACCTTACTTATATTCATCCATCACTAAGGTTTTGCGAGGGTGCTAAACAGGTGTGAGGACAATTGTATGATATTCTATTAATGCTATTTAGGAGGGACTCTTTCATCTGAATGGCACAAATGCTCACCCACATCTTAGAAATAATGGGAATGTCTAAGCTGGTTGAGAAATCTGATGCAAACACTTCCAGTCGGGAGAAGAGAGAATTTCCCCTATGTTGCATGCTGACTCAGGCCATCCTCTCCTGGGGACAACTACAGGTTCGGAGCTATCAGTCCCCCTCACTTCTGAGTCTATACATATCTGATAGTTTTAGGTCAGCAGGGATCTATCTTAGGGTCTTTGGGTGGGTAGGGTGCCTGAAAACTGGCAATAATCTTGGGAAAGTGAACCAATTGCTGCTTTTATTACATACACCCAGTTAGGACATCTTCAACGATAAATCTGAGGACCCCATTTAATATTGGCTCCGTGAGATCATCCAGGAATCTCTCAGAACAGCAGCACATGTCCTGGGAAGGTGATTTATATTCCGGAAATTCTTGGAGCTACCAAGTTCCTATGGGACTCTCCAGAAACTCAGCGTGAACACAGCCCACGTGCCCTGACACAAGCCATTACAGATTCAGGGCTTGTAGTGAATTGGGTGCAGTAAATGACAGCAGTGCTTCTCTGTCTGGCTTTGCTTTAACTTTCAGTCCTCCCTTGCTAGGGTTCCAGGGCTTTCTTCTGCAGTCACTGCCCAGACCCGAGCCAGGCTTACCTCCAGCCTCTGAATCCTCTCATTCTGCCCTCTCAGAAGGTTTTTTCTCTCTCTCTTTATCTCCTCTCTCATTTGGGCCATGGATTCCTGGAAAATTGTTTCTAGAGTCTCTAACTTTTGCTGCAGCATTTTACACCTTTTCTCAAGAAGCCGCTTTTCCTTCTCAGCTGTCTCTCTTTTGGCTTGCTCCTCTGCTCCAGGCAAGAAAACAATGGTTAAGCCTGAAAGCAACAACCCTCTGTCCCACAACCACCACTTTCTCAGACACCAAACTGTCTGGGAAGAGCAGACAGAAATGTCCAAATTTAACTCGTGACCACACATCGAGGGCAGGTTTGAGAACAAGGTGGGAAAGGCCCCCTGACTGGCTGGCCGACGAACAACCGCACCTTGTCTTATTATTTTCAGATTTAGCAGAGCATGTCTTCCACAGGAGAGGAAACTCCTTGCTTCGAGAAGATCTTCCTGTCAGAGGTCTCAGAGGGCCTGGCAGGAACCTCCCTCCCCATCATGCCCAGAGCCCTCCCCATACCTGCTAAGGCTTCTCGTGCTTCATGGAGAAGCTCATCTTTCTTCATGCAGCTTCCCTCTAGTTCCTTCTTCATCTGCACTAAACTCTGGGAACCACAAAGGGCAGAGACATATCAGGCAGGTCTAACCTGAACTTCCATTGAAATATTCTGAGAAAAAAACTGCTCTGATCAAATTCCCTAGTTGTTCCCCGCCCCCCACCTACAAATGCATGTTCTAAGACCCTGCCTGTCTCACTATTCCTCCAGCCTCGTCTGCCAATGCTGCTTCCCTCCACTCGTGCTAGGTTCCACCAGTCAGAAGAAATTGCAGTTTTCCAGACGTGTAACCTCAGATGCTTTCATATTTTTCACATGCTGTTTTTTTTTTTTCCTGTTTGTGACTCCTCCAGTAACTTCCACCCTGGATGATACGTACAAATCTTTCAAAATGTATGTCACACTCCTCTTCCAGGAAGATTTCTTAGACCACCTTCCTTGTGTGAAAGAAATCACTGTGCATTTACATTTGTACATTTTTGTCAATTGTACATTTTCACTGCATGAAACTTATGGTGTGTGAATTACTGTTCAATGAAACTTCAATTACTACCATCTCAGAAATACTCCTTCAAGACTATTGGTTAAGTTTCTGAACTCCCTGAGCCTTCCTTGTGAAATGTTGAGTTTGTATTATATGATCTCTATGGCTCTGTGCAGCTATGGCATCCTGTAATGCTATCTACAAGGCATGATTCACAGTCATACAACTCAAAGTAAAATAAAGGTAAAGAATGATCTGCTAACAATCTTCGCAGAGAACTTTGGATTGAATGGGTGAGAGTGCACAGAAAAGCAGCCAGCTCAAAATAACTGAAGCATGTTTCAAGCCCACAGGGAAACTAGATGTTCCGTCAAGGAGGCCATCTGAGTGTCTGTACTGACTTTGCTTCAGAGATTAGACAGATTTCCAGATAAAGTGCCTGCGTTTGGAGGAGAAGGAGATAAAATAGAGTAATAGTGTCCTTTTAACTCTCTTATTCAGAATAATCAGCATCCTTCTGCTGTGAATGTTAGCTAATCTATGGCCAATCAGGTGCCCTTTAGGTAGAGGGGGTAACATGAAGAATCAACTATTAAGACTAAGTACCATGTACTTCTTCCATAACTCCTCGTCATTTTGGGGGGGCTGCTCCGTGGGGGCGGCTCCATAGCCCAGGTCTGGTACTGCCACGACCATTTCTGTGGGAACCTCACTCTGCAGAGCCACTGAGTCCTCACACTAGGACACAGATATCACCGTGTTTTCCAGAGAGGGAACCGCTCCGCTGTTGAAGGCATCCACTAAGGTCACCAGAATCCCCAGCCCTGAATGAGGCAAGAAGTTTAGGGTATCAATGAGATTCAAAATTAGAAACTATAAATTCTAAGATGATTTTTTAAAGACGCTATGAAGTTTGAAACTTTTTATAAATCCCATCTCCTCCTACTAAATAAGTGTTTTCCTCCTGATCACTGCACTTAAAAATTTTCAGTATCTATTCTTAGTTAACATGCTCTGATATCTTTTGGAAAAAGAATTTCCAAATGAGGCATAAAAACATAGTGGACAACCACACAACTTAATAACAATCAATTACAAAATCAGCAGAAGAACTACACAGGCATATTTCCAAAGAAGACATCCAAATGGCCAACAGTAAATGAAAAGATCACTAATCATCAGGAAAATAAGAGATATCTCAAAAGCAGAATGAGATGTCACCTCACACCTGTTAGAATGGCTAATAGTAAGAAGACAAGAGATAATCATTAGTGAGGATGTGGAAATGAGACAACCTTTGTACACGGATGGTAGAAATGTACATTGTAAATTGGTTCAGCCACTATGGAAAACAGTATGGAGGTTCCATAAAATTAAAAAATAAGTACCATGGGGCATCTGGGTGCCTCAGTCAGTTAAGCATCTGACTCTTGATTTCGGTTCAGGTCATGATCTCATGGTTTGTGAGATTGAACCCCTCACCTCCCCCTCCAGGTTCTGTGTGCTGTCAGTGCAGAGCCTGCTTGGGACTCTGTCTCTTCCTCCCTTTCCTCCCCTCGCCTGCTCTCTCTCTCTCTCTCTCTCTCTCTCTCTCTCTCTCTCTCTCTCTCTCACACACACACACACACACACACACACACACTCACTCACTCTTTCTCTCTCTCAAATTAAATAAAATAGAACTACCGTATTATCCAGCAATCCCACTTAGGGGTATTTATCTAAAAGAATTGAAATCAGGATCTCAAGGAGATATATGCATTCTCATGTTATTGCAGCATAAGTGACAATAGCCAAGATATGGAAACCTAAATATCCATCAATAGATGAATGGATAAAGGAATTCTGTACATATATACAGTGGGATATTGTTCAGGCATGAGAAATAAGGAAATGTTGCTGTTTGTGACATGTATGGACCTCAAGGGCATTATAGTAAGTGAGATAAGTCAAATACTCTATGACAGCACTTGTATGTGGAATCTAAAAAACCTGAACTCATAAAGACAGTAGAAGGGTAATTACCAGGGGCTGGGAGGTGGGGGAAGTGGAGGTTTGTGGTTTACAAGGGTATAAACTTGCAACTAGTAAATAAATAAGTCCTAGAGATGCACAGCATAGTGATTATAGACAACAACACCAGATTATAAACTTCAAAGTTGCTAAGCACACACATACACACACATATGATAATTAAGTGACATGATAGAGATGTTAGTTAAGACTAATATGATTGTAATCATGTTGCAATATATAAATATATCAATTCAACAAGTTTTATACCTTAAACTTATAAAATGTTATATGTCATTTATATCAATAAAAATAAAAATAAAGTAGATATGAGGTGAAGGAGGGTGAATGAGATTGTATATATTCCTACTAAAATTCTACCGACTTTGAGGAATTAATTGTTGGAAATTTAGTTTTCTTGGAATATATATATTATATATTATATACTATATATTATATATTTTATATATTATATATTATATATTTTATATTATATATTATATATATTTAATCTCTGAGAAGAGCATTTCTCATACAGGTTGTCTCCTCAGATACAATGGAAAATTGCAAACCCAGAAGAGCTTCACAGTAAAATAAGACCACAAAGTCATTCTCTAGCCTCAGAGTTATCCGAAGCATGAATACATCAGCACTTCTGTACTTTTCCATGGCACAAAATGCGGGCTACCATTGGCCATCTGCAGAGTGCTGCCTGCATTATTCTCCAAATCTCTGATGAAGCTAGAGACAAAATCCTGGGTATCACCAGTCTCCGATGTGTTGCTCTCATTGATTCTAACAAGAACCTGCAAAGTAGGCTTCTTCTACTCACTTTGCAAATGAGATCAGAAAGTCAAAGTAAGGTATTTGCCAAAAGCACATAGTGAATAAATGGTAGACCCATGACTAGAAGCCTGAAGGTCTGTTTTACTATTCTATGTTTGGCACCCAATTACCTGGCAAGATAATTTTCTTCAAAAACATTGGTTACCCATATGCCATGATCAGTAACTTCTACGGGATTTCTGTTGACTCTCCTATCTTCACAATACCTGCTCTAATGTATTATTGTGACCCGATGGGCTCCTCTTGTTTCTGCAGAGTCAGGATGACAGCTGCAAACCACTCAGCAGTTTCTAGACCTGGCTCTCTCCTGGCACAGCTCAGTGCTTCACCCCGGGCTCCAGTTCAACTCAGGTTTATGAAAGATATCTTTTCATATTTTTATTCCTTGATATCTAGTCCCATTCACTGTGCCCCCCCCCCTTTTTTTTTTTTACTTCAACTCATTGGTTGAACATCTATTATTTGCCACATGTTGTGCTTGTGTGCTTGGATTAAAAGATAAATAAGCTGCAGCCCCTGCCCTCAGAGTGATACTAAGATAACTATTAGGTTAGAATTAGGCTTAGCTGTGACAGTTAGGAAAGAAATGTGTCATAAGCAGTTTACACTTATTTCTCCCTCATAAATTTCAGGATTAGTAGTCTGGGGATGGTATGTAGTTGTGTTTCATAAGGACGGAAGCTTCAGATCCTATCATATGCTCAACCATCTGTAAGGGGCAGTCCCTGGTGTGCTGTCATTTGTATTCTAAGCAGAGAATACTAACTCTTTACCTTACTATGTAAAGTCTATGTAAACTAAATCGCTTCTTAGGTTATCCATATTCCCGTACACAACCACAAGAGAGGCTGGAATTGCCATCATTATTCTGGGAAACTATGTGCATGGCAAAGAAGCAGGAGTTCTATTAGTAGGGGAGAAAGGAAGAATGGTTACAAGGGGATAGTTAACACTACTTCCCAGTAACCATCTCAAACTAGGAAGATGATGGACAATGCAACAAGGATTATACTCTACTGTTGATCACAACTCTAATCATCTCCACCAAGGTCTAAGCTTGAGGAGGACGGTGTCCTGACTATTCTGTTCTCTGCCCGGTCCCCATGTTGGGCACATGGTAGACCGGTTAAACTGAAATAATCCTGAGGAGAGAGAGAGAGAGATGTGAGTGATAGGGGTTCATTGAATTACAAGTGGAGACGACTTAATTCAGTTTGGGAATACAAAAGAAGAAAAGCCTCTGGGAACTATAAGGGGTGACAGCACTGGCAGACCATGGGTTTCAGAGGCAACGTAGACAGAGTGAGCCCTAGAAGAAGGGAGAGGTTAGCTATGTTAAATACCCAGAGAATTCACTGCAAGCATTAGCAGGATGGCCAGGGATGTCCTTACCAGAGTGACGGAATAGTAGCCAGAGGGAGAGGTAGGAATGGCTGTGGGGGAATGAGATGGATCCAAAGAAAGAAAGTAGAAGCATGTCTGGATCCCAAGATCTACGTGCCAAAGTATTTAGTGGTGAAGAGTCACAGCCTCTGTTACTTATTGCTCCAAATAATAATCAGAATAAGAATGTTAATAGAAAAACTTACATATCTATTTAGAAAGAGAGCATGCAGATGTCACAAAATATCACCACAGGGGCAAATCCAAGTGAATGGTGTGTAAGAATTCATTGTAGTCTTAAACTTCCTCTGTAATTCAGATTTTTTTTAATGTGTAGATTTTAGAACAAGAATATGTAACAGCGTTAAGTGGAAAATCGCAAACACAGGTTTTATAGCTTACATATTTACATGTATCTATTGCATTCCTCTTCTGAGTTCTCATGTTTATGTCAGAAATTAGGGTTTTAAGCCCAAACCTAAAGTGCATGTAAAAGACAGTTTAGAAATGAACATACCTGAGCCATAGATTGCTGTTCTGTTCAAGAATGAGCATCCAGGTACCTCTTAACTCACCCTTGCTGTTTTCTTCTCCCACAGAAGCTGAAAACAAACTGAGGTTGTTAAGAAAGGAAATGAGCATAAAGCTGAACCTGAAAGTAAAAGCACTTCATGCTATTTTTAATTATTTGGGGAAAACCTGCTGGAACCCAGACGCCAGAGCCAGAGAAGGTATGAGGGTGAAGCAAGTGAGAGCAGCCCGATGACTCTGCAGTTAGGCCCTAGGAAATTGCACCAAACCAGCTTTATTTTCTCCCCAGCTCGCCTGTCCACAAAGGGACTGCTGCCTGAGACCAAGGGCACAGAGCTGCTGGCTCCAGAGGCCGCAAGCAGACTAGGTTTGGCAGCTGGCCATTGACAAAACCCAAAGGCAGAGAGAAGAGTGGTGGTGAGTCAGGAAAGGAATTTGTTTCAGGGAGGCCGACTTGTGTCCCAAAGGCTGTCCCCAAAGTGCCAAAAAATATTTCCAGGTTCATATAAGGAAAATGTGGGACAAAGTGGTAGGTAGGTGCAATTGGGCAGCAAAGGTCAGGTGGATCATTGTCTTGGGGTCAATCATCCAGGGTCTTGCTGGTCTTAAGAGAACTTAATCAGTTAGAAAGTACAGACTGAAGTCAAAATGTGGGTAGTTTGAGTCCTCCCTAGACTCGATCCTTTTCCAGGACTATGATGTCTGTAGGTGTGCATTCTGTTGTACTTTTATGTCTTGGAATTCATGGAGCTTCTTGAATGAGTCGATTAATGTTTTTCAGAAATTATGCATGTTTCTGGTTATTATTCCTTCATATATTTTTTCTAACACTTTCTACCTTTTATCTATTGATGAGACTTCCATTCTGCCTATATTTGCATGCCTGGTGATGCCTCACAGTCACTGAGGCTCTATTATTCTTAATTCCTTTTTCTTTTCTGTTCCTCAAAATGGGTTCTCTCTGTTGATTTATCTTCAGTTCACAGATCTTCCCTTTGCCAGATCAAATCTGGTTTTTGAGCCACTTTCTATTTCATTATTTTGGTTAACTTCTTGTTATTAGTATCTTCTATACCATGAGTCATTTTCAACACACTTTGGGTCTTTAAGCATAGTTACCTTTAGTTCTTTAAACATACTCATAATAGCTGCTTTGATGTATTTGCCTGTTAAATAAGGTATTTGTCTACTAAAGCCCCAAGAGATGGTTTCTATTAACTTTTTTTCCTACGATTAGGCCAACTTTTCTGTTTCTTTGCATGTCTCATAATTTGTTTTGAAAACTGGACATTATAAATAATATGATGTGGACTCCAGTGTCCCCTGAAGAGATTGTTGATGGCTTTATACTTTGTTTAGTGACTTGGCTGGACTAATTCTTTGTTTTTTTTTTAAGTTGTGTTTATTTTGAGATAGAGACCACATGCATGGGAGAGGGAGAGAGAGAATCCCAACCAGGCTGGGCACTGTCAGCATGGAGCCCTATGTGGGGCTCGAACCCATGAACTGAGTGATCATGACCTGAGTGGAAGTCAAGTGAGCCACCCAGGAGCCCCTTACTGAGACTAATTCTGTATGGTCTGATGAGCTTGCCATATGTGGCCACTCATGGCTCTGCTTGGTTATGTTTTAAAGTATTTTTCACTTAGGGGCACCTGGTGGCTCAGTCAGTTAAGCATCTGACTTAGGCTCAGGTCATGATCTCACTGTTAGTGGGTTTGAGCCCTGCGTTGGGCTCCGTGCTGACAGCTCAGAGCCTGGAGCTGCTCTGGATTCTGTGTCTTCCTCTCTCTCTGCCCCTTTCTGCTTGCACTCTCTCTCTCTCTCAAAAATAAATAAACATTTAAAAAAAATAAAAATTTTCTTTCATTTAGTTTTTAAGATAGACTTGTTAAAAGTCACCTCTGACCTCTGAGTCATCATAGTTTACTGATGAGCCCATGCTAAGCTAGAATTTATGCTTAAATACCTCGAGCTGATAAAATTATCCTTTGTCCATAGCCTTTCAGAAGGCATTATTTCTGCATATGCAAGGCCTCACACACAACCAGGAGACTGTAGCAAAGAGTGAAGCAAGGAAGGAAAGAAAGTAAACAAATCCAAGGATGTGTTATGGTGCCACTCTGAGCTCCTGGGGCTCAGTCCTGCCAGCCTACCCGGAATGAAATTCAGTGAGTCTCAGAGAATTCCTCATTGCACAATGAATCTGGTGGAGGGAGAGTCAGCAGTGTGATAGAGGTTGCTGATATGGGAATTAGGCCACCTGCTCATGTAACTTTGTTTTGTCTGGTAGCCACCCAAATAAACTTGAGATTTGGATGGTCAGACAGTATGTACCTCATGATGGAAAGCTTTGCTCCTGTTCTGACTTGATATACTAGAGTCAGGAGCTCAGCAGCCCCAAAGTAGCTTTTCAAATAGCAAGTGACCTTCTGATGCAGAAGCTTTGACCTTGTGCTGAAACCCTGAAAGCTCTGCTAAGATGGTGACGATTGCAGGAGACCTTTCTCTCCGCCTGCTCCCTCTGTCACCACCGTCTCTCCCTGACCACATCAAGGGAACAAGTATTCTGCTTTGTTTGGCACTTGATACAGCTGGATCCCTGAAGTATGTATTCTGTAATGTCTCGTGTCTTATACTCAATATTATGCATGTGAGATTTGCCCATATTTTTGTGTATAGCTACAGACTGTTTATTTTCTATGCTGTGTAGTATTCAGCAGTAAGGATCTTCTGTAATTTATTTATCCCCTCATTTATTGACAGACTTTAGAGCAGTTACTGTTTTCTTGGCTGCTATAAACATTCTTGCATGCATCTTGTAGATCACATCATGCCTGCACATTCTCCTTGTGTATATACCTATGAATGGGTTGCTGAAGAGCACGTGTTCCGCCCAATAGATCTGACAGACACTGGTCTAACAGTCTCATGGTTGTGCCAATTTATATTTGCACCAGTAGTGTAGAACATTCCAGGTGCTGTGCAAGCTCGCCAAACCTCAGTAAGGTCTGCCTTTTCTTCATTTGGTAGATGAGTAATAGTAATGTGTTGTGTTTTTAATGACTTATGAATGACGTGTCTTTTCATATGCTTTTTAGAGATCCTCTTTCATGATTTTTTTAACAAAAATATTGCCATTTATATATGTGTCTGTTTTTAATGTGCGTTTTTTTGCTTGTTTATGTTTCTATTTGGAGATCTTTTGCATGCCTCTGTGTGTGTGTGTGTGTGTGTGTGTGTGTGTGTGTGTGTGTCTGTGTGTCTGTGTGGTGGTGGGGGTGGGGGTGGTGTTGAATAGCTGCTTAGAGTAGATATAACATTTGTATTTCCCAACTGAAACCCTTTAGGCAATTTAAATTTTTTTGTTTTTTTCTGAGACTGTTTCTAGTTTTGGTAACATAATTATCTCTGGCTCATCATCCAGGGAATATCTCAGTTTCTTTTTTTTTTTTTTTTTTTTTTTCAATATATGAAGTTTATTGTCAAATTGGTTTCCATACAACACCCAGTGCTCATCCCAAAAGGTGCCCTCCTCAATACCCATCACCCACCCTCCCCTCCCTCCCACCCCCCATCAACCCTCAGTTTGTGCTCAGTTTTTAACAGTCTCTTATGCTTTGGCTCTCTCCCACTCTAACCTCCTTTTTTTTTTTCCTTCCCCTCCCCCATGGGTTTCTGTTAAGTTTCTCAGGATCCACCTAAGAGTGAACACATATGGTATCTGTCTTTCTCTGTATGGCTTATTTCACTTAGCATCACACTCTCCAGTTCCATCCACGTTGCTACAAAAGGCCATATTTCGTTCTTTCTCATTGCCACGTAGTACTCCATTGTGTATATAAACCACAATTTCTTTATCCATTCATCAGTTGATGGACATTTAGGCTCTTTCCATAATTTGGCTATTGTTGAGAGTGCTGCTATAAACATTGGGGTACAAGTGCCCCTATGCATCAGTACTCCTGTATCCCTTGGGTAAATTCCTAGCAGTGCTATTGCTGGGTCATAGGGTAGATCTATTTTTAATTTTTTGAGGAACCTCCACCACTGTTTTCCAGAGTGGCTGCACCAATTTGCATTCCCACCGACAGTGCAAGAGGGTTCCCGTTTCTCCACATCCTCTCCAGCATCTATAGTCTCCTGATTTGTTCATTTTGGCCACTCTGACTGGTGTGGGGTGATATCTGAGTGTGGTTTTGATTTGTATTTCCCTGATGAGGAGCCACGTTGAGCATCTTTTCATGTGCCTGTTGGCCATCCGGATGTCTTCTTTAGAGAAGTGTCTATTCATGTTTTCTGCCCATTTCTTCACTGGGTGTGAAGTTTGGTGAGCTCTTTATAGATTTTGGATACTAGCCCTTTGTCCGATATGTCATTTGCAAATATCTTTTCCCATTCTGTTGTTTGCCTTTTAGTTTTGTTGGTTGTTTCCTTTGCTGTGTAGAAGCTTTTTATCTTCATAAGGTCCCAGTAGTTCATTTTTGCTTTTAATTCCCTTGATTTTGGGGATGTGTCAAGTAAGAAATTGCTCCGGCTGAGGTCAGAGAGGTCTTTTCCTGCTTTCTCTTCTAGGGTTTTGATGGTTTCCTGTCTCACATTCAGGTCCTTTATCCATTTTGAGTTTATTTTTGTGAATGGTGTGAGAAAGTGGTCTAGTTTCAATCTTCTGCATGTTGCTGTCCAGGTCTCCTAGCACCATTTGTTAAAGAGACTGTTTTTTTCCATTGGATGTTCTTTCCTGCTTTGTCAAAGATGAGTTGGCCATACGTTTGTGGGTCTAGGTCTGGGGTTTCTATTCTATTCCATTGGTCTATGTGTCTGTTTTTGTGCCAATACCATGCTGTCTTGATGATGACAGCTTTGTAGTAGAGCCTAAAGTCTGGGATTGTGATGCCTCCTGCTTTGGTCTTCTTCTTCAAAATCACTTTGGCTATTCGGGGCCTTTTGTGGTTCCATATGAATTTTAGGATTGCTTGTTCTAGTTTTGAGAAGAATGCTGGTGCAATTTTGATTGGGATTGCATTGAATGTGTAGATAGCTTTGGGTAGTATTGACATTTTGACAGTATTTATTCTTCCAATCCATGAGCACGGAATGTTTTTCCATTTCTTTATATCGTCTTCATTTTCCTTCATAAGCTTTCTCAGTTTCTTTTTTTAAAAATTTTTTTTATGTTTTTATTTTATTTTTGAGAGACAGAGTGTGAGTGGGGGAGGGACACAGAGAGAGGGAGACACAGAATCTGAAGCAGGCTCCAGGCTCTGAGCTATTGGCACAAAACCTGATGCGGGGTTCGAACTCATGGACTGTGAGATCATGACCTGAGCCGAAGTTGGACACTTAACCAACTGAGCCACCCAGGAGCCCTGGGAATATCTCAGTTTCAATCTTACACAAGGAACTACTGTGCAAGACACTCTCTTGACACATGAGACAAAGGAATGATTTATGTTCTTTGGTCCAAGATTATGGGAAGGACCTCCATTCCTTTTCCTGAGACCTCACTTTCAGAGCTCTCTCTCACAAACTAGGTCACGCTGGACGTACTTACTCTACAATGAACACCTATTACGGCAAAACCTTGTTTCTCACTCAAACATATCGTCTCAACCTGCACACCCTCCCAAAAGTAGAAGAAGTGGAAGGACTGATTTTCACTGCGTTAATGTAATATTTGTAATATTTGAGTGGTTTTCCAGGGAAAGCTGAGATCACACTCAATCATTTTCTATTCCCATACAGCATGATTTTTGTAGTCATGGTGATGATGATCTTTCAGCTTTGGGGTGTACCTGAATCAGAGATAGGGCTGGATATAGCTTCTCTTTTCATTCCCACTCAAATGCAAGACTATCTAAAAAGCAGGTGTAAGTGTAACGGATTTTACTGAATATGTGGAAGGGGTTATTGTTTTTTTTTTAAGTTTTAATTTTAATTCCAGTTAGTTAACTTACAGTGTTGTATTGGTTTCAGGTGTACAATGTAGTGATTCAACAATTCCATACATCACTGGAGCTCATCACGCGAATCCCCATCACCTATTTAACCCAACACCCCCTCGCCCTTTCCTCTGGTAAACATCAATTTGTTCTCTATAATTAAGAGTCTGTCTCTTAGTTTCTTTCTCATTCTTTTTCCCTTTGCTTGTTTGTTTTGTTTCTTAAATTACACATATGAGTGAGATTGTATAGTATTTGTCTTTCTCTGTCTGACTTATTTCGCTTAGCATTATACTCTCTAGCTCCATCCATGTCATTGCAAACGGCAAGATTTCATTCTTTTTTATAACTGAATAACATTCCATTGTATATATACATCACATCTTCTTTATCCATTCATCAATTGATGGACAATTGGGTTGTTTCCATAGCTTGGCTTTTGTAATAAATGCTACAACAAACATGGGGGTACATGTATCCCTTTGAATAAGTGTTTTTGTATTTTTGGGGTAAATAGTAGTGCCGTTTCTGAATCATAATGTAGTTCTATTTTTAGTTTTTTGAAGAACCTCCATACTGTTTTTCACAGAGGCTGCACCAATTTGCATTCCCATCAACAGTGCAAGAGGGTTCCCCTTTCTCTGCATCCTTGCCAACATCTGTGTGTGATGATGAACATCTTTTCCTGTGTCTATTGGACATCTGGATGTCTTCTTTAGAAAAATGTCTGTTCATGTCTTCTACTCATTTTTTTTATTGGATTATTAGCTTTTTGGGTGTTGAGTTGTGTAAGTTACATACTTTGGAGTGGCAGTGTCAGCAAAATTTGGTTGGGCCTCTAGTCCTAGGCCAGATCCCCTGAAGCGATACCTCGGCTGGAGGCTGCTCAGCAGGGTCCCTGGCCTAGGCTGGGTGCAGCATACAGCAATGACTGGGGGCCCCGAGGCTGGGTGCAGTGGGGCAGCTGGGTGTGGTGCTCAAATTTGTTGCTGGTTCACCCAGCATATGAGCTCAGTGTGCTACAGTGGATGGGGGTGCCAGGCTGGGTACAGCACTTGGTTTTGGCTTAGGTCATGATCTCATGGTTCCTGGGATCAAGCCCTGCATCTGGCTCTGCGTTGACAGAGCAGAGCCTGTTTGGGATTCTCTCTCTCTCTCTCTCTCTCTCTCTCTTCTCTCTCTCCCTCTCTCTCTCCCTCTCTCTCTCCCTCTCTCTCTCTCTCTCTCTCTCTCTCTCTCCCTCTCTCTCTCTCTCTCTCTCTCTCTGCCCCTCCCCTGCTTGTGCTCTCTGTTAAAATAAATAAATAAACTTAAAAAAATCTTAAGCCCTCCCCCCAAAAAACTCATGGAATCCATCCCCTTTGGTCTTTAAAGCCAAACATTATGGGGTGCAAGGGCCTGGGCCTTTTCTCCACCCTCTCAGAGCACGCAGCTGGCTCCCTCTTGCCAGCAGCCTCCCTCTGCGTTTCTGACCTTCCTAACCTTTCAGATGCAGCTTCTACTCTCTATTTACTTATGGAGTTCGTTCTGCCAGGCTTACTGTTATTGACTTGGATGTGGATGAGATCTAGTTTTAAATGTGGTCCTCCTGCTCAGCCATCTTCCCAAGCTCCCCTAATTTGGGGATATCATTTCTTCTGCTGTTTTTGACTGTCCGTTTTGTGGAGAGTGACTAGACTTCCAGTCCTCTGAAGCCCTTGGGTCTGCACTTTCTCTCCTCCACCTTTTCTGTTTTCTTTTCTCACCCACCATCTGCTTTAGGAGGAAATAAAATCGTTTGGCAAGGCAAGTTCACTGTCACTTTCCATGATTTAGCTTTCTGCAGAGACTTACAACCTGGTATAGTCTCCTGTGTTCCAGTAAGCATTTCAAAGTATCTTTATAAACATACACATTTTCCTCTATGTCACGAATTTGGGAGACCTGTTAAAATAGTGACATTTGTTTTACATAATGACCATGTTATCCCAATTGTTACTCTGCTATGAGAGAGAAGGAGGCCATATGTAAATCGTGAGCTTTATAAATGGTGCCCAGACACACTTGCTTTGGAAACTATGGGGAGGGTGTTCCACAGGTGGACAGAGACATGGAGCTGACGTTGAGTAGACATTTTGAGGGCTCTGGAGCTTTGGTGACGGTTTTGAAATAAGCAGTAGCTGCACATGCCATCACATTTTTCTGATTGGTGAAACACAGATAACCCCTGTGGAGGGTGGTATCCAGAGAGAGGCTCCTCAGGGACAGTGGTCTGGTTGTCCTTGAACACTTTTTATGCAGTCTGCTAATAGTTTAGAGACTTTAAAAATCATATTTGTTTTTTCCCATAACTGAAAAGCAGCTGATTTCCTAGAATTGTTTTGAAAATAGCAGGTCATTGCTTTCGGTTTCAAACCTGAAGTACAATTTCAGGAAATACCTTTCCAGTAGACTTGCATGATCTCAGAGATTGTTTTTCTGGCTTGAAACCTTTGCATGAGTTTATTTTAAAACATACTCTCCAGTTTAAAGCTATGAGGGATTGCAGCAAACGGGAAAGTCTGGAGCAGAGAGATTGATAACAAGGGCCGAGTTTTGGTGCAGTTTCTAGGTAACATCTATGAAACAGCAACAAACAGACTCTTTCCATTGGGTCAGCTTTCTGTCTAACCCCTTGGGGGTGTCCTGCTGTTCTTGGTGAAGTAGAGGCAAAGCAGCATGATGTGTCTAGGTTTGAATAAGGGCATATGTAACAGAAGTGTATGGATGAGAAAAGAGAGGGTGGAAAAAGTCCAGTTTGTTTTGTAGGGAGAGGCAGGAAAGGTACAGAACAAAGTTCGCTTAAACTAAAAAGTACCAAGCTAAGAAAAATAAAATTTCAAATGTTTGAATTTGGGAGGAAAAAATATGCTATCAATTGCACTTCAACAGTTAATTAAGAAAAAACATAATGACTAATCAAATTCATAGGAAGAGAAAGTAGGATGGTAGTTACCAGAGGTTTAGGGGAGGGGGAAATGTAAATTATTTAATGGATATAATTTCAGCATTGCAGGATAAAAAACGTTCTGGAGATCTGTTACATAACAATGTGTATGGAGAATAAACTGAGGGTTGATGGGGGATGGGGGGGAGGGGAAAGTGGGTGATGGGCATTGAGGAGGGCACCTGTTGGGATGAGCACTGGGTGTTGTATGGAAACCAATTTGACAATAAATTTCATTAAAAAAAATTCAAGAGGTAAAAATAAAAAAACCCAATATGTATGTATTTAATACTACTCAAATGTACACTTACAAATGGTTAAAATGATTATAAAAAATCTAAAACAAGAAACAATGACTGGAAGTATGTGCAGGTGGGAAGGAAAGAGCCTACTGTTTGTCAGAAGGAAGTATATAGATAGCCCTTGGCATTTTCATTCTTTGTACAAAAAGCTGATCATTTAAAAAAAATTTTATGTTTGTTTATTTTTGAGACAGAAACAGAGCATGAGTGGGGAAGGGGCAAAGAGAGAGAGAGGGAGACACAGAATCTGAGGCAGGCTCCAGGCTCTGAGCTGTCAGCACAGAGCCTGATATGGGGCTTGAACCCATGAACTATGAGATCATGACCTGAGCCAAAGTTGGAAGCTTAACCATCTGAGCCACCCAGACACCCTCAAAAGGCTGGTCATTTTAAGAAGCTGTAGGTTGAACTTTTTTCAGGGCTGCTGACATGGCCAGGAATCATCAATGGGCCACGTCCAATTCATTCTCCATGCAGCCATCACAGCAATTTTCAAAAAAAAAAACCCCACCAATTAAGTCATGTCACTTCTCTGCACAAAATCTTAAAAGCTTCTTAACTGCAGTTAGGGTAAAGTCCAGTCTCCACACAAGGCCTGTAAGGTCCTACACAATGAGGCTCCTGCCTGCCCTTCTAAACATGGGCTGTCTCTACTTCACCACGTGGATCATCCTCCCCGGACCAAACACAGCAGTCTCTTCCCCAGTAAGGAATTAGGCACAGTCTTCTGCCTGAAACTCACTTCTCTCGTATCTTTCCTGGTTGTGCTCTTATAAATTCATCTTACTCTCATTTCCTCAGGGGAGGGTCACTGACTGACAAATCTAAATTGGGGCTCCTTTCTGCATTTACTCTTGGTACCTTGTACTGTTCTTTTACAATGCTTATAAGTTCAAAATCCTATTGGTATAACAATTTGGTTAATGTCTTTATTTCTAAATGAAAAACTACATGAGCACAGGGACCAAGTCTGTTTTGCTAACCACAAATCCTTGATCCTTTCCACACTGTCTAGGAAATGGTCAGTGGTGAATACTTATTGAACAACTAGATGAAATCATGTTTAAAAGTACCTGCTTTGGTGTTAGTAAGGACTACATTTGAGTTTGATTCACAGCATCCTGGTATTTTGGTCTCATAAGACAAACTATGGAAAATCCATCCCATAGTGCTCACAAATGACTTCATGAATGTGAGCTTGTGTTACTAACCTATTTGATGTTGACATTTGTCATCCTTAACAGTGCCATCATCATCATCTTATCATGTTACCTTCAGATTTGATGGATCATTAATCCAAGGATTAATTAATGTTATCTGTATGAGGTAAACATGTTGTACCAGAGGCAGCAAGTTTGAAGGCTTTACTTAGATTTGTTATATATTTCTAGTGAAAGTTTTAGATTTCATTCTGAATTCAATTATTTAATATTATCGTGAATAAGACGGTAAAAAGGAAAATTACAAGAACTCTCGGCATTTGGCAATGTTTTGAACTAGATATTTTCAACTTCAAAATATAAAAAATACTTCACATAAAAATATTTAAAAATTTGATAAAATTGGGTAAACATTCTTACCCATTGATAAAGTCACAAAATACAGAGACCAGGAGGATTTTTTTAATTTTGTTTTTTTTTTAATTTGATTTTTTAAATTTTATTTAAATCCAAGCTAATTAACATATAATGTAGTAATGGTTTCAGGAGTAGAATATAGTGATTCATTACTTAAATGTAACACCCAGTGCTCATCCCAACGAGTGCCCTCCTTAATGCCTGTCACCCATTTAGCCCATTACCCCACCCAACACCCCTCCAGCAATCCTCAATTTGTTCCCTGTATTTAAGAGTCTCTTATGGTTTGCCTCCCTCTCTCTTTTTATCTTGACCGAGAGGATTTATAACCTGAATCAGTGGGTTGGATAATGTTACTGTTAGCTTCTCCATAGAGAATCAGTAAATTTAAACATATTTTGAAGCAAAGACGACCTCTTCCTTAGACATTGTCAAGTGGCCCTTTCTTCCATGCTTTTGTCTGGCCCTTATGGCTGCTTAGACCCTGGAACACCTATTACGAGACTAGAATGTGATTGAATAGAGATGATTTTATTTATTCCAGCTCAGTACCCAATTGTGGTCATTTTGCCCCAGTGGTGATCTTTGCAATGTCTGGAGCCATATTTGATTGTCACAGCTTGGTTGCTTAGCAGAAAAGGTGCTATTGGCATCAGATGGTTAGAGGCCATCATTGCTGTTTAACATCCTATAATCACAGGGCAGTTCCCACAACAAAAAATTATCCAGCCCCAAATCAAGAGTGCCAAGGCTGAGAAACATTTTGCTGTGCAATGAAAGAGTGAACTCTTGTACACAATAAGAATAACTGTCACAAACAGGTCTTGAGGAAGGGGAACACTTTGCACTGCTGGTGGGGATGCAAACTGGTGCAGCCACTCTGGAAAACAGTATGGAAGTTCCTCAAAAAATTAAAAATAGAGCTACCCTATGACTCAGCAATTACACTACTAGGTATTCATCTAAAGGATACAGGAGTGCCGTTTCAAAGGGGCACATGCACCCCAATGTTTACAGCAGCACTATCAACAATAGCCAAATTATGGAAAGAGCCTAAATGTCCATTGACAAATGGATAAAGAAGATGTGGTACACACACACACACACACATACACAAACACACAGATACCCACACACTAGAATATTACTTGGCCATCAAAAAGAATGAAATCTTGCCATTTGCAACAACGTGGATGGAACTAGAGGGTATTACGCCAAGCGAGATAAGTCAGAGAAAGAGAAATGTCATATGATTTCATTCATATGTGGAATTTAAGAAACACAACAGATGAACGTAGGGGAAGAGAAGGAAAAATAAGATAAAAACAGAGAGGGAGACAAACCATAAGAGATTCTTAAATACAGATAACAAACTGAGGATTGCTGGAGGGATACTGCATGGGGGGATGGACTAAATGGATGAGGGGGATTAAGAAGGGCACTTGTTGGGACGAGCACTGGGTGATATATGTAAGTGATGAATCACTAAATTCTACTTCTGAAACCATTATTACACTATATGTTAACTAACTTGGATTTAAGTAAGATTTAAAAAAAAAGAATAACTGTCACAAACATAACATTGAACAAATAAGTCAATCAGGAAAGAGTACATGAAGTTATTTTATATGAAAATCAGAAACAGATTAAACTTTGATTGGTGATAGAAGTCCAAGTAGTGTTTAACACTAGGTAACCAGAAGGAAGGAGGATTGACATAGACTGCATTCCCATATGCACTTGATTCTATTTTCTAACGTATTCTATTACTTTATTTCTAAATTTAGGCCCCAGTGGCACACTCAGAATTCTGACTCTTGTTGCTAGATGTAAGCCTGTCAACTTGGATCTAAAACTAAGGAGATTGGCTAGTAAATGTTGTACTGTTAAAAATCCTCACTCTTTCATGAATACAATTTTATATTAACAATTTATAAAATTGTCTGCATTTTCCTTTTAAAAGTAATTTAAAATCCTTTTACTATAATCTTAATATAATTTAAAATCCTTTTACTATAATCACAGGGAACTGCCCTGTGATTATAGGATGTTAAACAGCAAATTACTTTAAAAATTTTAAAAGTAATTTAAAAGTAATTTAAAATTTAAAAGTCCTTTCTCTCATTAGATCATAAGAGGATACTTGCAAGATAGTACTTTGTTTAGTCTAGAAAGGAGACAGGAAAGATAGCATATCCTTCCTTATAGTCACCTATTATGAGGGTAATACTGGGGTGCTATGTCAGGTCAGAGGACAACCTCTGTAAGATACTCTGGCCAAAATTACACTACTGGGAGAGAGCTTATGGTCTGAATGGCTTTTTCACCCATATGTTAGAAGAAAAATGGGAACTTCTAAGCTGATACAGAAATCTGATAGAAAAACTTCCAGGTAGGAAAACAAGAGTATTCTCCCTGTGCCGTGTGCTGATTCTAGGCTATCCTCACCTGGAAACAACTGCAGTGTCTCTGTGGCTGTGTGTATCTACTATCTTTAGGTCAGCATGTGTCCATGTCTAGCAGGGTTTCTGCTAATTGGCAGTGACCTTGGTAAAGCGACCCATTTTCTGCTTACATTAGATATAGTTGGTTAGAATTTCTACTTGATACCCTGGGAACCCCATTTAATTTTGGCTCTGTTAGATCATTCTAGAATCTTCCAAAACAGCAGCATATACCAAGAGGATATTATTTAAAAACACGTAATCGCTGGTGTTTTCACATTCTTGCACATGCTGTTTTTTTGCCTGGGACTCTTCTCCGTAGGTAACATGTCAACTGAGAAAACTAATATAAATACAACAAAATTTACTTTACACTCCTTTTTCCAGGTCCCCTAGGTCATCTTCCCGATGTACAATGCTGCTTATAATCTGTGCTGCTGCCATTGCTGGATTAGGAATTTCTTTTTAACCCGCATGACCTCACAGTTCAGATTCCATAATAGAGAATTAAATGAGAAAACCTAGGATAAGTGCTTGACAGTTTATCTGTCCCATTGACAATACCTGTTTAATATAAGATATTTGTAATATTATCATTACTTTTATTACCACCGTTTGTGCAGCCCACCTTCCTAATCCTTTTCACATCATAGGCAATTTTCTATTTATGTGTCTGTTTCCTGAGATGAAAAGACACATAAAGTATGGTTCCCACCCTCAAAGTGACACTAAGGTAACCATTCGGTTAAGATTAGGCTTAGCTGTTAGAAAGGAAAAAAAAAGGCTCATAAGCATTTTTTTCCCCTTGAGATCTACTTTATTTTTTTTCCAATTTTTTATTTAAATTCTAGTTAGTTAACATATAGGGTAATATTGGTTGCAGGCATAGAAGTAAGTGATTCATCACTTACATGTAATACCCAGGGCTCATCCCAAATGCCTCCTTTATACCCATCTCCCATTTAGCCCAGCACCTCCCTGCCCCCACCTCCCTCCATTAACCCTCAGTTTGTTTTTGTTCTCTATAGTTAAGAGTCTCTTATGGTTTGTTTCCCTCTCTTTTCTTTCCCTTTCCCATTCCCATATGTTGATCTGTTTTGTTTCCTAGATACCACATATGAGTGAAATCACTTTGAGGGTGGGAGCCATACTTTATGTGTCTTTTCATCTCAGGAAACAGACACATAAATAGAAAATTGCCTATGATGTGAAAAGGCCTAGGAAGGTGGGCTGCACAAATGGTGGTAATAAAAGTAATGATAATATTACAAATATCTTATATTGAACAGGTATCGTCAATAGGACAGATAAACTGTCAAGCACTTATCCTAGGTTTTCTCATTTAATTCTCTCTGCCTCTCTCTCTCTCTCTCTCTCTGTGTCTCTCAAAAATAAACAAACATTAAAAAAAAATGCAATCCAGATTCTTACGGCCCAGAATTTATATATGTAAGTACCACTGGTGAATCTGTTGTCTCTATGAGAAACATGACCAGAAACAAAACTCAGTTTTGACTGAGGTGTTATTTTTAACTGTTAGAAGTTAATCATGTAAAGATTCTTTTCATTCCTACAGAGACATACAAAGGATTCATTTCAAGGCTGATTAAGTATAAGTAGTGTAAAGATAAATAATAACAAAAAATAACCCAGGCACTTCTGGTGATAATTTTCCGTAAACTATCTTTGTTCTCTGTATCCACAAAATACCATCTCTTGAAGGGGGGGGGATGTTACTTGATCAGGGAGGCCACTGTAGAGAACTGAGCCTCCCGTTTTGAAAATCTGTTTGAATATGGGCATGGAAGCACCTTTAAAGATTTTTCTTGAGAACTGTGAGTTTAAACTTACCTCACACATCACCATTCTAGCATATGTATCCAAGGAATGCATTTTAACTGCAGTGAGGTGAGTCATACAGGCTTTTGCATTGGGAGACATTGGGAGAAAGCCCTTCTGGTTTTGTTTAGTGTTTCCTGTAACTGGCTGAACGTTATGGTCACCTGACAGGGGTGTGGGTTGTTTAAAAAATGCTGCTACCTGGGGCACCCTTCAGATTAATTAAATCAGGTGAGGGCAGGAGAGGGAATTAACGGTACTTCCTATGCAGCCAGATTGAGAACCAGTGGTCTATCATACACACAGAGAGATAACTTGAGATCATGGATGAAAACTGTCTCTCTCCCCCTTTTTAAAGAACCGGAAGAAGGCCTATAACTATCTATGCAGTGTTCATTCCACTCCACTTGCTGCTGCCCTGGGCTATGTGATGTGGCATGAGACTGTCAGCTCCCAGTGGCCTCTAGTCCAGATGAAGTTGGACTTCCCCAGGAGTGATGGCAGTGACTGGCCCCTGCCAGCTAAACTATCAAGGAAACTTCTTCCTTATCTCTCCATTCTTCCACTGCTGTTTTCAATTAGAGATGGAGCACTTTAAGCTAAGTTGCATGTAGCAGAAAGCTGATGAATGAGCTTTGCTGCTTCCCAGCATTTGCATGGCAGTGAGTTCAAGAACAAGTTCTCATCTGCCTCTCTCAGCCTTGCTCTCCCACCTCTCCTCCCACCCTTCTATGTCCTTTATGGAAGCTGAAAAAAACCTAAGGACATCATCACTGCCACAAAGGAAATGAAACAGAAGATAAAACCTGGAACACCGAGGAAAAGAAAACCAGAGAGGCCAAATTAACATGAGACAAAGTAGATTTCACAGCAGTTAATACCGCAAGGAACGAGAATGTCCTTTCACAATGAAAAGACATCCTATTCATCAGGAAGACATCAAAATCATAAGTGTTTATGCATCAAATAATAGAGCTTCAAGATGCAGGAAGCAAAATCAGATAGAACTGCCAGGAGAAATAGACAAATCCACGGTAACAGTTGGAAATTTCCATACCTCTAAATAATCGATAGAACAAGTAGATGGACAATCAGTACATAGAAGACCTGAACAACTTTATCAACTAACTTGTCCTAATAGAGATTTATGAAAGAGTTCACCCAACAACAGCAAATTGTATATTCCTTCACATGTACATAGAACATTTCCTAAGAAGGACTACACTCTGGGACGTAAGACAAGTTTTAATTTATCTTTTTAATAACTTGGCTGGACTATTTTAGTAAAGTTTACTTCCCCTTTGGTGTGAAGTGTCTGGTGTTGGTTCTCAAAGGGCATATCCTTGAGCAGGCACAGAATCACCCTGGGATGGCAGTGATTTTGTCAGCTTTTTCTTTGTCTCTTTCCGTAAGCTCTCTGTCTTCCACTACCCATATCTCAGCCAGCTGTTAGGCTCCACTAGTTTCCACCTGATTGCTCTGTAGTTTTTGACAGTGCCCTGGGGAATCGCTCCGGTCTGATCCAATTAAATTTTGGGAAGGAAGGGATACAGGAGTGCTGATGCATAGGGGCACTTGTACCCCAATGTTTATAGCAGCACTCTCAACAACAGCCAAATTATGGAAAGAGCCTAAATGTCCATCAACTGATGAATGGATAAAGAAATTGTGGTTTATATACACAATGGAGTACTACGTGGCAATGAGAAAGAATGAAATCTGGCCCTTTGTAGCAACATGGATGGAACTGGAGAGTGTGATGCTAAGTGAAATAAGCCATACAGAGAAAGACAGATACCATATGTTTTCACTCCTATGTGGATCCTGAGAAACTTAACAGAAGACCATGGGGGAGGAGAAGGAAAAAAAAAAAGGTTAGAGAGGGAGGGAGCCAAAACATAAGAGACTCTCAAAAACTGAAAACAAACTGAGGGTTGATGGAGGGTGGGAGGGAGGGGAGGGTGGGTGATGGCTATTGAGGAGGGCACCTGTTGGGATGAGCACTGGGTGTTGTATGGAAACCAATTTGACAATAAATTTCATATTTAAAAAAAATAAGTAAATTTAAAAAAATAAATAAATTTGGGGACGGATAGTTTTGGGGGTTCTAACTGCAGGAGAGCTCTTAACTCTCTTTTTCTGGTTCTCTCTGATGAACTAGCTAGCCTATGGTTTAACTTGTTGCTTTTATTTAAGAGAAGTATATAATTTCTCAATTGATTACCACCCAAATCGCTATTGGTTTTGATAGTGTCCTTAGGCTTGGACTCCCCTACAATTAGTTCCAAATAAAGTCAGTTCACTGGGGGAGAGCTTCAGAGTCTTTTTTATTATGGACTGCCCTCCCTCTAGGCAAAATCTCTGAGCTGTGGTCTAGGACGGTAGAAGTGGTGAGACAGTAGCCCACTTCCCTCTGCTTTAAAGCAGGGTGCTGGGCAAGGGTAGTAGCCTCTTATCTTCTCAACATGCCTCCCCTGAAGTGTAATCTCTGCCCTATGGGTGAGCTATGCAAGTGTGATCGGGACGCGAGTATTCTCTGCCTGCTGCATCTGCCCTAGATCCTTTATCCAATGAATGAGAAAGGAAGCCCCTTGCTTCTTGACTGCACTCACCAGGAAATTAGCCTCTGCAACTCAGAGCCGAGAATGATGAAAAATGCTGGTGGTCTGTCCTTCCCAGTGTGGTATGTTGTCCCTTGACTGGAAGCTGAGGGTAGAGAGATCCTTGTTTTCTTGGCCACGCCTACCAAAAGTGTAGATTCCCGCTGAGCTGGGAGGAGTGGGGGAGGGTGTGGGTGTGGCTCAAGTGCTGTGGACTCTGTTCTTTCCAAAATTGAGTACAATTTCTGGAATAATTATTTATTTGCTATATATCCCTAGGGCAATTTCCAGAGACTTTAAATGGTTGCTTTTTAAACAATTTGTGCCAGCATGATTGATTTGCTGAGTAATGGGTCTGTGAAATTTGATGCCATTCCAGAAGTTGAATTCAACCACTTATTTTATCTTTTTTAAGTTTATTTATTTATTTTTGAGAGAGAGAGGGTAAAGGAGGGGCAGAGAGAAACAGAGAGAGAGAGACAGACAGACAGAGAGAATCCCAAGCAGGCTCTGTACTGTTAGGGTGGACGTGGGGCTTGAACCCACGAATCCTGAGATCATGACCTGAGCCAAAATCAAGAGTCAGACGCTTAACAGAGACACGCAGACGCCCCTGAATTCAACCATTTAAAAAACAGTTGCGTGTAGTAGCATCAAGGGCAGAGAATGATCTTTTCCTGTTTTGCAGGGAATGGCTTCTTAAGCCTACGGATGAAAACAAAGGTGATAAATGTTTGTCATCTTAGTTGAAGAAACACCCAGTTCTTGCCACCAGTCACCTCCTTCCTGCAAGCACAACTGGGACCACTGCCCTCCCTCTTCCTCCCCTATCATTTTCCAGGAACCACGGCAGTATTGGCAAAGGACTGCCACCAAGTGTCCACTAAAAAGCAGTCACCTAAAAGATGTAGCTAAATGAAGTTTTTCAGGAGTTGCTGTGCAAGCCTTGTCCTTAGGGCCTGTAGGGTCTCAACTCGTTTCTAGGGAGAGCTTGGAGACCAACAGATGGAAAGTAAAAGAATCTTCTAATGTCTCTTTTCTCCCCTTCCCAATCCTTACAAAAAAAAAGAGAAATAAATTCAAGGAGAAGCACCATGAGTGTGCAAAAGTATACCATGTCTTTTGGAGGTATTCAGCGAAATCACAAAGGACACAAAAATACTGTATCTTGGCATGCTTTGGCACATATTCTGGAAAGAGGAACACAGTAGTTATTCTGTTACTTTAAAAGTCTCAATTAGGGGCACCTGCGTGGCTCAGGCAGTTAAGCATTCGTGAAATGGAGCCCCAAGTCAGGATCCACGCTGACAAGGTAGAGCCTGCTTGGGACTCTCTCCCTCTCTCTCTGACCCTCCCCCATCTGCATGCTCTTTCTCTCTTTCTCTCAAAATGAATGAATGACTCAATCAATCAATCAATCAATGCCTGGATTAGAATATCTTGGGCAGGAGGCTATGGAGCAAGAAAACAGAGTTTATAAATATGGCAATAGAAATTATTAATTTCCCTCTTAAACCCATTCCCCAATATTTCCTTTACAAGAAACCACTTCATACCCTCTGAATATCAATCAGGCAAGAAATAGACATTGTGATATTTGCTCCAAATATATAAGTTTTTGTCTGATGACCTTGGTTAGAATTGCATTGTTCAGACGGAAGAACAGATATGCATTTCATGATGATAAATCATCTTTTGGAACAGAAAGCAACACCCAATACATTTCAAAGGATTAAAATCATACAGAATACATTCTCTAACATAAGAAAATTAGATTCAAAATGAATTTCAAAAATCTATAAAGTGCCAAATATTTGGAAATTAAGCAAGCACACCTATATAACTTTAGAGATAAAAATAAAATCACAGGGGTGATTTAGAAAATATTTCAAAAATAAAGTAGATCATTATTTGAGGATTATAATTAAAGCAGCAATTATAAAAAATTGGTAATTTTAAGATTTAAGATGTAAAAAGGTTAAAATCACCGATCCAACTTATGTCCTAAGAAATAAGAGGAAATTAAATGCAATCCATGTAGAAGAAAGAAAATTATAAAATAGAAAACATGGAAGCAAAAGACAAAATTTAAAAAACTTCAAATTTTCTTATTTGAAAATATTTATAAATTCAGAGTGGTTAAGAATTAGAATTTAGAACTTTAGATGGTCAAGAAAAAGTAGAGAAAACACAAATCATCAATATTAGGGATAAAAGTGAAACATATCATGAGATATCCCACACAAGTGTGAACCTAACAGAGAAATTTTGTGAGCATCTTTATGCCATTACAGTTGAAAACCTAGATAAAATAGATTCCTTGAAAATTCCAGCTTAAAAAATGCCAAAAAGAGAAAGAACAAGGGGCGCCTGGGTAACTCAGTTGGTTGAAGTGTCTGTTGATTTCGGCTCAGGTCACGATCTCACAGTTCATGGATTCAAGCCCCACATTGGGTTGTGTGCTGACAATTGGGAGTCTTGGAATTCTCTCTCTCCCTCTCCCTCTGCCCCTCCCTCACTCATGCTGTCTATCTCTCTAAATAAATAAATAAATAAATAAATAAATAAATAAATAAACATTAAAAAAAAGAGAACGTTTGAAGTTAACATATGTTAACTAATGTTAACTTCATACTTAAAAACCTCAGGAAAACAGCTTAATGAAATTACATTTATTGGTGAATATTATCAAATATTGAAGGAAAAACAAAAACAGTCACATACTGGTTTTTTTTCAGAAAAATTTTGCAAGCACTTCACAAATTATTTTATGGGGCCAGCATAAACCTAATTATGATGACCCGTAATTATGATGAGAACATTATAAGGAAATAAAATTAGACATCAAGCCTCTAAAGAACATACATATAAAAATCCTTAACAAAACATTTGCAAGTGGAAAATAGCAACATAAATTGAGTGTACTATATCATGACCAAGTGGGATTTTCTCAAAACAAGATTGATTTCCCATTTAAAAATCAATAAATGCAATTCACAAAATTAAGAGCATAAGGAAGAAAAAATATTTGACAAAAGTCAACACAATCTTAACTAAGCAAGAATGAAAATGTGTAGGCAAAATTGGAAAAGAATGGTTTCTAAATTGGATAAATGGTATCACTGAAAACCTGAAATGAATATTCTATACCACAGTGAACTATTGAACATTCTTCATCTTTTATCAGAGAAAAAATGAGTTTTTCTCTACCACGTTGATTAAACCTAACACTAGAGATCCTTGGGTCATATTGGAAGTCCTAGTCAGTGCAATAAGGCAAGAGGAAAAGTGGCATGAAGATTTTAAGAAAGAAGCAAAACTCCTTATTCACAAAAGAAATTATTCTTTTGCCCCAAGATAGTCTCTTGACTTTATCAAAAACGTAGCCACTGATAGACTGCATTTCCTGTATTTAAACAGACAATGGGAACAGAGAGTGACTGGGGCCTTTTCTAGTCCAAATATATTAGGGAAGGGATTTATTAATTCATGTTTGATCAAGGACATTTCCCTGGATCAGTCAACAGGGCCAAGAATGGAATAATATTCAGTCCAGCCTGGGATAAGTGGGCACACAAAAAAAGTGTCCAGGAGAAAGGATCATATTGTCTGAAGTAAGAAGAATTCAATTCAAATAACAGTTTTGAAACCGCACTTCCAAGAACATTCCAGAATTGATATATCAGTCATGGTATAGTCACGAAAACAGAAATCACTTTCATTTGTGGAAACACAGTTCATTTGGACAGTTCATTTGGACATTTGAAGCAGGAGCAGCTCACGAAGCAAACCAGGGCTAAGTAACCGTGTGGAGGAACAACAAGCTAAGGCTGGAGAGACAAGTGAACAAGGTGGTGGTAGGAGGCCCAGAGGCCTGGGCCTCTGCAGACTGTGACACCACATGGGGCCTGTCTTGCGAGAGAGGGAGCATTGGAGAAGATGAGCCTGCTTCCAGATATTAACTGAGGCAAGCAAGATAATCACTCAGGCTTAAGACAGAAAGCCACTGGGAGTGTTTACTTAAGGTTGGAAACCTTTGGCACTAGCCTGACTCTGGGACTTTGGAACTCAGAGCTATAAAGCCCAAGCCCTGCTCTGTGAGGGGATTTGTACATTGTGTTTGTCCTTCCAGTCATCTAGAGCCTTGCATCAGACTGTTGATTCAATCCTGTTACTTGGGAGCCTGTCAGTGGTTTGTTTCCATCAGATCCAAGAACAACATTCTCAGTAAAAGTCTTTACTCTTTTGGAAATGAATCACAGAAAAGATATTTATTGCCCCTTGAAATGATAAACAAATGTTACCCTTATTCATTCATGCAACCACTCATCTGTTTATTCATTCTTTCAATCACCATTCATCCTGGGCATTACTGTGCCTTAATGTTAATATGTTAGATTCTTAGGACTCAAAAATGAATATCTCTTGAAGAAGCATGTGATTTTATTTCCAGGAAATATAAATTAGGTTAAAGGTAAACGTAAGGAAAAACGCTTGGTTCCTAGTCCAACAGATCTCAATCACTAGCCAGAAAAGGAAAAAAAAAATCACTTATTATTACCTATATAATATCATCTATATTATTTTTATTTTATTTCTTTATTTTTTATTTTTCTAGACAGAGAGCATGCACAAGCAGGAGAGAGGGGCAGAGGGGGTGAGAGAGTAAGAGAATCCCAAGCAGGCTCCGTGCTCAGCATGGAGTCCCATGTGGGACTAGATCCCACAACCCTGGGATCATGATCTGAGCTAAAGTCAAGAGTCAGATGCTTAACCGACTGAGCCACCCAGGTACCCCTAGTATATCATCTATTTTAAAGGTCCCTGTATAGTCTAAGCTCCATGAAAAAAAGAAGTTTAGCTGTCTTGTTTCTTCCTTTCATCGTAGGGCCTGGACAATAATAGGTATAGAATGCAAACTGAGCAGACAGTCCAAATAAATGAATCTAACAGTTCATGCGTATGAAAATTATATGTATAAAAATTATTTATTAAGAAATTATTCATTAAATACAAAGCATTTTTTTCTTTTTGTTCTTGAAGTCATGGTGTATTGGTTTCCTACTGTTGCTATAACAAATTGCCACAAAATAAGTGGCTTAAAATAACACATTTATTCTTTTGTAGTTCTGGGAACTAGAAGTCAAAAATGGATGGACAGGGGCGCCTGGGTGGCTTGGTCGGTTAAGTGTCTGACTTCAGCTCAGGTCATGATCTCGCGGTCCGTGAGTTCGAGCCCCGCGTCGGGCTCTGTGCTGACTGCTCAGAGCCTGGAGCCTGTTTCGGATTCTGTGTCTCCCTCTTTCTCTGCCCCTCCCCTGTTCATGCTCTGTCTCTCTCTGTCTCAAAAATAAATAAACATTAAAAAAAAAATTTAAAAAAAATGGATGGACAGGGATGCTTTCTTTTTCGAAACTCTCAGAATTTTTCCTTACCTTTTACAGCTTATGAAGGCACATTCTATTCTTTGGCTCATCCTGCACTTTCAAAGACAATAGTTTAGTACCTCCCAACCCTCTGTCTGGTCCCCTTTTTCCTGACTTTTATCCTCCTTGCCTCCTTCTTAAAGGACCTTCTGATTACACTGGGCCCACTTGAATCATGTACCCATCTCAAAACCCTTAAGTTAATCACATCTGCCAAGTCCTTTCCCCATGGGACCATATTTACAAGCTCTGGAAATTATATGTGAACATCTTTGGAGAGCCATTATTCAGCCTACCACATAGGGTATCTCTAGTCTGAGGAATTAGAACATCTATTTGATTCAGGCTCTCAGTGGGAACAGATAGTTCTATAGAATAGCTTGCTTTTCCATTAAACTCTCCAATTTATTGGCCACATATTCATTACTGTATGATTTCTCTCTTATAAAGATAAAGCCACTCTTCCTTCTAAATACTTGAAGTCACAGCTGGAAAGAGCAGTTTAAAATCTCTAGAGCAGATGTATTAACATCCTAATAGAGGCACAGATACCGAGACACCCAAGGTCACAGGGGAGACTTCACCAGAAAAGTTCCTTTTGTTCCGCTAGCCTTTAAATCACCTTGGAGACCTTAATCTGGTATCTAAAATGCAAAGCATCTATTACCTCCTTCGACATTTGAAAAACTCATGGAATTCTTACAGTTGAAATTTAGTATGCATTATCCTTTTGTCTTAATAGTAGAAGCTTATTTAGCACACTGAGCACTTAAACATACTCTGAAAAATGGTCCCTGTACTCAGATGAACTTTACTACCTAATTGGAAACAAATACTGGATTCCACTTAGTTGTATTAAAGAAGGACTCTCTTTATCACCTGGACCCATGTGTTCTACTTTAACAAGCTCTATGAGTCTCCCTAGTATCTTGGTATCAATGCCAAGCTGGATCCTGAGTCACGAGTTTTTAAATGTTTCAGTATTCCCATTTCCCCAATGCATAAATACCTGAGTAAATTGTCAGTGGTCTGCTAAAGGAAGGGCAGGAGGAAGTATTTTCATTATTCTTGATCTGGAGTTTCAGGGCCCTTCTTCCTGAGGACCTGGCTTTTTCCCCACGTGATGAGTTCAGGGTCTGAAACTGGCTCAGAATAAGGTTAGGGATTGTAACACTTTAATGGGGCTCTAAATCAATAGCTTCTTCACAAACCATTCGTGACTTAATTGTTTTCTCCCTATCCCTCTTGATCACGTTCTATTCATCATCTACTGAGTTCTTCATGGTCAAGCCTAGCAGGCTGTCACTCCAACCTTGCTGCTCCACTGTCCCTGCACCAGCTTGGCTTCTGTTGTTCAAGTGCTAACACATATCCTCCATGCGTCAGCATCTCTCATCCCCAGCAATACCAACAGTCCAGTTCTGTGATAGCAGGTTGTCTCATCCGCGCTGACATATAGCAGAGATGCTGCTACTGAATGTTTTAAGGGTGATGGGATTCCTCTCACCAGCATGTTCTTGTTTTTTGGTAATTCTCCTTTTAATTCCTTAAAGCTGTAATTCAGAGATAGAAAATAGAGGCCACTCCAGCTGAGATTTTAGAGGGGCACCAGAAACTTTATACCTTTGTTTCAAAGTGAATGTAAGAATTTAAAAAGCAAGGCCAAGGTGAAAACAAGATTAGGGTGAAATTGTGGTATTTTCTAGTACTCTGATTCTTAGCCTTAAACCCCTCATTGAGTTGCCTGTTGTCATTTCTAAGAGCAATGAGAAATTTATATCATTAGTGGTCAATTTCACATTCCTGTTAGTTTTTAGTAGCATTATGGTTTACATTTTTTTCTTATTTATGAATAGGTAATACAAGCTTTCCTTACAAAATTCATATTTCCCTCCGATTCCTGATCTCATCCAGTTCTCCCCAGAAGGAACCAATGTTACTAGTTTTCATGAATTTTTCCATATAAACCATACTGCATACACTGTATACAACATACTGTTGCATCTCATTGTTTTCACCTTAAAGTATAACTTGAGTATTTTTCTATATTAGTATATATAAACTTTGTTGTCAAATTATCAGTTACACAGAATTCCACCACATATATGCATTACTTTATATTCTCACTTATATTTATAAAAATTTACATTTATATTACCAATATTTCCATTAAAAACAATGCCTCAATGGACCTCATTTGTGTTTGTGTGTGTGTAGAACTTTGCATATGTATTTTTCTAAAAATGAACATGCCGTATCAAGGCACAACTACATTAAAATATAAGAAATAATAGGACACACTCTCAACAGAAATTTTACAATTTACATTGCTATGTGAGAGAGGCTCTTTTTCCCATAACTTTCTAGCACAATTTGCTATCAAATTTATTGATCCTTGTCAATCTGAGAAGTTTTAGTTTCACTTCTATAATTGTGAGTAAGGCTGAATATCACTTATTTATTTACTCATTTAATTTTCTGTTAACTACTCACATACTGAGTTGTATCTCTTTTTTAAAAATTTTTTTTAATGTTTATTTATTTTTGAGAGAGAGGGAGAGACAGAGCGTGAGCAGGGGAGGGGCAGAGAGAGAGGGAGACACAGAATCCAAAGCAGGCTCCAGGCTCCGAGCTGTTAGCACAGAGCCCGACGCGGGGCTTGAACTCACAAACTGCGAGATCATGATCTGAGCTGAAGTTGTACTCTCAGCCGACTGAGCCACCCAGGCGCCCTGAGTTGTATCTCTTTTATATTGCTTAGATTAGCTCTTTTTCTATGATAGTTTGAAAATAGGTTTTCAGAGTGTTGTTTATCTTTTGACTTTTTTTGACATAAAGGATTCAGTTTTATGTAGTTTTGTATATGTTTTAGGTCATCTGGGTTTTTTGTCATGCTTAGAACTTCCACATTTCGATTTTTAAAAAAGAATTCAGATTTCTAAATTTTATGGTTTCAATCTTCATCTATAGTACATCTGGAATTTGCTTTGCTATGATAAACACGAGATCTAATCTCTGTTTTCTCTAAGTGGCTATCAAGTTGTCTTAGACAGTTTATTGGACAGTTCATTATTTCCCACAGACTTGAAAACCTTTGAGATAAATAGTTCCTAAAAGTATTCATTTCTACCTCTAGACTGTGGAAACGGTTTTATAGCTTTGTCTGTCTTGTTAGGACCTGTGCTGCACTGGACTAATTACTGTAGCTTTTAGAAGAGGGATTCATATGGAGCAAATGTGGTTCTTCTTTGCTACTCTTCCTCTGTACTACCCAATTTTTAAAGCACCATAAGCATTTCCATTTAAACTTGCAAATAAAGACAATTTGGTATAAACACTTGGGTTGCTTCCATATTTTGGTTATTGTAAATAATGCTACAATAAACATACAGATGCATGCATCTTTTCAAATTAGTGTTTTCATTTTCTTTGGGTAAATACCCAGTAGTGGAATTACTAGGGTAATTTTATTTTTAATTTTTTGAGGAACCTCCATACTGTTTTCCACAGTAGCTGTACCAGTTTGCACTCCCACAAACAGTGCACCAGGGTTCCTTTTTCTTCACATTCTCGTCAATATTTTTTCTTGTGTTTTGACCTTAGCCATTCTGACAGGTGTGAGGTGATATCTTTCAAAGTTTTGATTTTCATTTCCCTGATGATAAGTGATGTTAAGCATCCTGTCTTGTGTCTGCTGGCCATCTGTATGTCTTCTTTGGAAAAATGTCTATTCATGTCTTCTGCCCATTTTTACTTGGACTATTTTTGGTGTTGAGTTGTATAAGTTATTTATATGTTTTAGATATTAACCCTTTATTAGATATGTCATTTGCAAATATCTTCTCCCATTCAGTGGGTTGTCATTTTGTTTTGTTGATGGTTTTATTCACCATGCAAAAGATTTTTATTTTGGTGTAGTTTCCATAGTTTAATTTTGCTTTTGTTTCACTTGCCAAAGGAGACACATCTAGAAAAATGTTTCTATGGCTAATGTCAAAGAGATTGCTGTCTGTTTTTTTCTCCTAGGAATTTTATGGTTTCACGTCTCACATTTAGGTCTTTAATCCATTTTGAGTTTATTTTTGTGCATGGGCTGAGAAAGTGGTCCAGTTTCATTCTTTTACACATAGCTGTCCAACTTTCTCAGCACCATTTGTTGAAGAGACTGTCTTTTTCCCATTGCAATAATATTCTTGCCTTCTTTGTTGTAGATTAATTGGCTGCATAAGTGTGGGTTTATTTCTCGGCTCCTATTCTGTTCTATTGATCATACAAAGATCAACAGAACTGTTCTTTGTGCCAGTTCCATACCGTTTTGACGACTACAGCTTTATAGTATATGTTGAAATCTGGGATTGTGACACCTTCAGCTTTGTTTTTCTTTTTCAAGATTGCTTTGGCTATTTGCGGTCTGTTGTGGTTCCATACAATTTCAGGATTATTTGTTCTTGTTCTGTGGAACATGCTGTTGGTATTTTGATATGGATTGAATCTGTAGACTGTTTTGGTTAGTATGGACATTCTAACACTATTTTTTCTCCTGCTTCATGAGTGTGGAATATCCTTTCACTGGGGAGATGTTTTAGGAAACATCTGCTCCAGGTAAAGAAACTGTGTCTGGTTTCCACAAAACCAAATATGGTACCTGGTTTATTGGATGTTTATTGCATGAATGATTTCATGAATAATGGTCAAATAACAATTTCTGGCCTACTTCAGCCCATGTTGGAAGTACATTGTAGTAACAAAATAAAGAGGAGCTTACCAACAAAGATAATGGAGTAATGATTAACATAGGACATATGATACCTTGTTCAGTTAAGGAAAGCTTCACTGATGGATGCAAATTCTTATTCACATTCTACAAATAAGATTAGCTATTTTTAAGTAGAAACTCTAAAGACTACCTGAAACCTAAATCTTACTGAAAGAACTCACCACTACCTCATAAACATGTTGGTTTTGTCACTTAAATGTAATTCATTAAAATAATTTATTAATTTAAAATATTGACAAAGTGAATAAATATGTTAGAATAAAAAGGATGATATGATGGGGAAAGTAACATGAAGATCTAGCTATTATCAGAAATAATGAAAAGTATGGGCTGAAAGCAGACTGTCAGGTCTAATAAGGGTATAAAAGTCACTTTTCATATAAGATACAACTGACTAAGTACTGGAAAGTTATGTCCTTCCTTGAGAAGAGTAAGAACTAGGGGAAATATGTTCTTTATTGTGATTTTAAGCCTAATAATTATATGGTTTATTGTTTTCCTTAACACAAAAAGGAAGAAATGTAATAAGGAACACAATTGTCTGATCTTTGAAGTTTTACTACCCATTGCATCTGGATGTTAAGGTACAAATTATCTTAAGTGCAAATTAGTTTTGAATACTTTTGCTCTATATTAAGCCCTGTTCTTTTTGGATGTGCTTAATTATAGTTCCTAGAATTTATCAAGGAATAACAACCTAGTCACCATTTCTGTGGTTTGATCCAGTCTCAAACACAAATGCAAACCCAGAGAAGATGGGCACTGTTTAGGTACTCCCACCCTCCACTGAACATCCACTCTCCAGACCTTACTCCGATTCCTGGAGTCAGCTTCAATGCATTCTTCAGGTACTCATCTTCAGTGATAAGATGATCATTTACTTCAGCTCAAGGGTAAAAATCCCATATGGCCTGTCGTGGCCGGCGCGACAAACACCGAGGTCAGGGTCCTGAGGGTAGGGGAATGCAAGAAAAAAAGAGAGAAAGTTTAGGAACAGGAGGGTCCCCTGGGCTGATGGCCCAAGTGACGGCTTTATTGTTGCTGTACACAATCTTTTATAACCAGACTCTTATGGGTTAGGTCATTCTAAGAATAAACAGGTTTCACATAATTGCTGCCCACCAAAACATTTAGTTCTGTGTTTCTTGCATTTTCTAGACGGGTCACAAGACCTTGTTGATAAGATTGCTAGCAAAACACAATTCCCATGTTTGTTTCTATCTGACTCGGGGTAGAAAAAGGGAGGTAGCGTTACTGCCAACACCTGCAGACCACAGGCTTCAGGAATTAACTTTCTCAGCCTTGACGAGGCTTTCGTATGCCCTTGAGAGTGGGGGAATGGGAGGGGGAACGACCGGGTTGGCTTGAGTCAACAGGGAACGTTGCTTGACCCGGTCTCAGCCTGGCGCCGGGGCCGGCCTCCCACATGAATGGGAGGGGGGACCACCAGGTTGGCTTGAGTCAACGGGGAACATTGCTCGACCCGGTCTCAGCCTGGCACCGGGGCCCGGCCCCCCACATGTCCCCCTATTGTTTGTAATTGCAACATGTGCATCCTGGCTTGGTATGTGGTAAAGGCAGTAAGACCCCATCTCCAGAAATAACACAGCAAGACAAGTATAACAGATATTACGGAAACAATTCCAATAAAGATCCAAAAGGAATGCTGAAGAATATTAAATGGATTAAACCCATTAAGTTGGTGCAGTATGGTTTCAGCGAGATCTCCAGGGTCAGAGAAACTGAGTGAGCTACTTGCAACAGCATTTATCTCTTCTTGTAGCTGTAAGAGGTCTAAGCTAGTATTAGCATCATGCCAAACCCCTTGTAAATGACGACACACTTGTCCCCATGTCACATTGGTATACTCTAAAGGGGTAACACAGATATGCTTATATGCATCATGACAAATTAAAGAAAGTCTGGTACGCAAAACAGCAAACTGATCACCAAGATACATTAATGCTTCTTGTAGTGCCTCTAATTGGGCTTCCAATTTACGATCTATTCGTTCTTGAGTGACAAACACCTTGGATACATTATGAGCCAATTCATTTACATGGGATGCCATTTGGGCACTTTCATGTAAGGATATTACAGATACAGTTGCAGAGGCAATTACAGTCACTGCTGCTATGAGTCCAGCAATTAAGAGTCCAAGAAACCGTTTGGTCCTGCGCAGCCGTTTACTGATTTCTAAGGCCAATTGCATCTCATAATTAGGATACCAAGGTCCTGTAACATGTACTGGCAACATCCAATAGGGAGGTTGTAAGACCAGAGAAACCTTCATTCCACTTCTAGAGGGTCCATCTACTGGTAGACAATTGGTCAAAGCACAAGCAGGACACGTCAGCCGGTATAACTGATGACCATCTTCTTTCACTGGAGTAATGGTCCCATCTCCAACAATCAGATAGTAGGGTGGAGGAACATAGGCACGCAATTGCAGAACTGGAGAAACATAATATTCTGGAAAACTAAAACTGTCATTAGTATATATTTTATCAAAGGTAGCATATAATTTCCAAAGATCAGAATGAATTCTTCCTTCAGGGGATTGCAAAATGGTTTGTGGGATAATCTTGTGGTGTACCTGTACCTCACTAGGAGGTGGATCCAAGACCCTGGGATCAAGAGTCTCATGCTCTACCGACTGAGCTAGCCGGGCCTTTTGGGAATAATCTGTAATGGTATAGTTTATGTCTTTAGGAGTCATCCTCAAAGAAGAGGATTGGGCACATATACCCCAAGGTGAGTCCCCAGTAAGGCCTTGACCAGCTGAGGGACATATAGGAAGATTCTGAGGGGGATCATGTGGTCCAAAAAACATCCATTCTCCTAATAATTCTCTCTTTTGCCAATAAGCGGCAACAGAGCGGGGTACCCATTCAGAAGGACGCTTGCCATTTTGCCACAATGTATAAGTAATAGACCGCCCTACTGGTTTCGTACCCAAACACCCATAAGCAAGTTTGTACGGCGTAGACTCCCTTTGCAGGCAGATGGGTACTCCTGCAGAGAGTGCCGTCCAATTTATAGAGGCCGACACAGTGGGCAAAAACCCTGCATCTTCCCCTCCCATAAAGGTGAGGTTGGTGTATACTTTGGGTGTGGGGTCTCTCCATGTTACAGGTTGTACTGTAGGAGGACCTACCATGTATGTCCAATAGAGAGCAGACTCCCCGGTTGTAGTGAGAATGCACAGGCATGCCAAGAAGACATGTGTAGCCGTTACCTCTCTACCTGAGGCCATCACTACATCAGTGGCCTGGGTCAACAGGTTCTTTATCTGTCTCCAGGTGGGTGTACCCGCCTTATGACTCCGCCGTTGTCGCTTCTGGGGGGGCTCCGTCACTGTCAATTTGGCCATTTTTTGGCGCAACCGTAATGTCTCTGAGGAGCTGAAGTGGGATCCAGCGTGGCGCTTCCTCATCCTGTGGAAAAACACAAGCATACCCTCGCCCTTTTCGAAGGACTGGGTCTGGGCCTCGCCAAATGCCTTCTGGCATATCTTTCCATCTAGCCATCAAGAGAGGTTCTTGACTCCTTCCCCAGCGACGCTCTGTGGCAGTCATCCCTGCTTCATTGACATTTAAAAAATTTAAAACATACAACACAAGAGTGAGATGCACATGTGGGGAATACTTTATCTTTCCCTTTAATATCTCCCCTTCTTTAAGTTTTTGCAGATACTGTTTTAGAGTCAGATGAGCTCGCTCAACAATAGCCTGTCCTGTGGAATTATAAGCAATGCCAGTTGTATGCTCAATTTGGAATCGGCGGCAAAATTCTGCAAAAGATTTAGAAGTATAAGCACTACCATTGTCAGTTTTTATTTTATGAGGTTTGCCCATTGCTGCAAAGGCAGAAAATAGGTGATTTTGAACATCAACAAATGCTTTTCCTGAGTGGGCTGAAGCATGTATATAGCCTGAGCAAGTATCTACAGACACATGTATATATTGCAATTTCCCAAAAGGTAAATATTGGGTGACGTCCATTTGCCACGAATCATTGGGCTGAAGACCTCGGGGATTAATGGCATAGACCGGCTGTGGGAAGAATTGTGGACAGATGCCGCACTGTTTAACAATTTGTCTGGCCGCTTCACGAGATATTTTGAGTTCTCGTCAAAGGGCTGCTGCATTCTGATGAAAATTATCATGACTCCTTTTGGCTGTTTCCAAAGGAGTGGTAATGGGCAGAACTTGCAATAAATGGGTTGTGGCATCGGCTATCCGATTCCCAGCAACTAGGGGACCAGGCAGGTCGGTGTGAGCTTGAATGTGGGAAATATAAATTGGACTGTGCCGTGAATTAAGAAGTTTTTGTATAGCATGAAATAGATGATAAAGTTCTTCATCTGCTGTCAGTATAAAGGCAGTGGGAAGTTGCAACACGGCTTTGACAATGTATTGACTGTCAGAATAGACATTTATAGACTCTGGGTAAGTTTTTAGGGCTACCTGTACAGCATAAAGCTTGGCCCTTTGGACAGATTTAGTCGTATAATTTAAAGTGATCAAATTTTTATGTTGAGAAGTGACATAATACACTGCAATTTTACCCTCTTTACTAGCATCCACAAAAATGGAAGCAGCATCTTCAATCGGCTGACAAACAATAGGATTATAGGGCAAAATATAGATCTATAAGACTGAAACCTTGTATTAAAGAATCAGAAGGTAAATGAAATTTAATTTGACCTGTAAAATTAGCCAAGGCAAGTTGCCATTTGATGGACTGAGCAAAAGCAGCGTCCACCAGCTTCTGTGTCAGAAAGGCACATGCAATAAATTCTGGATCGTGTCCAAAGAGCTGAACAGCTCGGGATCTTCCTCTAATGATGAGAAGACAAACCATAGATAGCAAAGGATTAATGACATGCAGAGAGTATAAGGCTAAATGTAGCCATTCAAGTGGACCATGAGATTGCCACAGAATTGCAAAGGGGATGACCTGAGGTTTTAATATTATTAGATACAAAGGCTGAGAAGGGTCAATTCTAGTGACTTGGGCCTGCTGAATGGCCTGTTCTATATGTCTTATAGCTTCTTTAGCTTCTTGAGTGAGACTTCACGAGGACACTGGAGAACTATCTCCTTTTAGAATATTAAACAAAGGCAGTAATTGTTCTGTGGTGACTCCTAGTGTATTTCTAATCCAGTTTATATCTCCTAATAATTTCTGAAAATCATTTAGAGTAGTCAAATGTCCGGTTCTAATTGATACTTTCTGAGGTCGGACAGTTGATTTGGAGATGAGATACCCTAGGTATTCAAAAGGTGCTTCCCTTTGAACTTTCTCAGGGGCAACAATCAAATTATATGCTTTAAGGCATCTTTGGAGAGAAATAAAAGCCTCCTGTAAGAATTCCTCAGTTTCAGCAGCCAAAAGTAAGTCATCCATATAATGGATGCAATATACATGGGGAAAACTCTGTCTAAAAGGGGCAATTGCTCTGGCCACAAACTCTTGACATAAAGTCGGACTGTTAGCCATGCCTTGGGTAAGACCTGCCACTGATACCGCTTAGCAGGTTCCTGTAAGTTAGTGGAAGGCAGGGAGAATGCAAAATGTTCTCCGTCGCCAGAGGCCAATGGAATGGTAAAAAAACAATCTTTTAAGTCCAAAACTAGTAATTGATATTGTAAAGGAATGGCCGATGGGGAAGGGAGGCCAGGTTGCAAAGCCCCCATGGGCTTCATGACAGCATTAATTGCTCTCAAATCTTGCAGCAACCTCCATTTATTTGACTTTTTTCTAATCACAAAGATTGGGGTGTTCCAGGGACTGGTGGAGGGAACTAAATGACCTAATTGCAGTTGTTCCTCTATGAGGTGAGCAGCAGCCTCCCTCTTAACAGTAGGTAAGGGCCATTGGTTAACCCACACTGGAGTGGAAGTCATCCACTGGAGAGGCATAGCGTGGGGAGTTTCCAATGGCCCTAGGAAAAACCCAATCCGAAATGGTCTCTTTTAGGCTCGGGGACATATGGCTCAGGATTCCCTTGCAACTCCTTCCCTAAGCCTTTCCCCTCAATATAGCCCATTTCCTTCATAAGGTGCATAGCAAGATTAGTCTGTTTTTGAATCGGGACTGCCTTAGTCTCCAGAGTCAAATTCATTGCAGTTAATATGTCCCTGCCCCAGAGATTAAGATCTATATTCAAAACAAAAGGCTGAAAAGTTCCAGTCATACCATCAGGCAGTCTCCAAAGTAAATAATCAGAGCTTTGCAACGGAGCAGAGGCATAACCAACACCTTTAATTGGAATATTAGTCACTTGAGTAGGCCATGTGACAGGCCAATTTTTTTGAGCAATAACTGAGACATCTGCACCTGTATCCACTAGTCCCTCAAAAGGGACTCCTTGGATATGCAATGTAAGCATGGGCTTTTCTACAGAGATCACTTTAGCCCAATAAAGATCTGTGGAGCCGAACCCCTGATTTCCCCGATAAGGTTTAACAGCCTTATTATTGGAGGATATCCAGGGTATCAAGATCAATTGTGCTATGGGAGTCTTGGGCTCAAGCACCAAAGTTCCCATAGTTAAGCTGGCCAAAATTTTTATTTCTCCAGTGTAATCTTCATCAATAACTCCAGGATAGATCATCAATCCCTTAAGAGTCCAGCTGGATCTTCCCAATAATAACCCCCAAGTATTCCTGGGTAGAGGCCCCCATATCCCTGTGGGGATGGCTTTAGGGGGCTGTCCTCCTTCGAGGTAAACGGACTGAGCTGGGGCAAGATCTAGTCCTGCACTGGTGGGGGTGCCGCGGTGTAGTTGGCTAATACCTGGGAGGTCTCCAGTGTTGGACACAATGGGTGAGAAGGCGCCTATGGGAACATTGCCGCAATTGTTTGAGGGGCCTGTGGCTGGCCCCGCTCCCAGTTTCCCTGAAGAGGTTTGCCATTACAATCAGTTTTAGAGCGGCATTCATTGACCCAGTGATACCCCCGTCTACATCTGGGACAAATAATTGCCGGCTTATTATTAATGTTAGGGCCACTTGGCAAACCGGGGGTGGTTGGAATTATTTTTGTACTATGACATTGGGCCTTCATATGGCCCTTTTGGCCACATTTGAAACACACTATTCCACCCAACTTCCTTGGATTAGTTCTTACGTTTTTACCCTGAAGCTGGGCATGCACCTGTAAGGGGTCTATTCCCTTTAAGGCGGCTGCCAAAGTAATGCCCTGAATATAAGATGGTCCAATCTCAGCACATAGTCTGATATAATCCTCCAAGGTACCCTGATTTTTCCAAGGACGAATGGCTGCCTGACATGCAGAATTAGCATTTTCATAAGCCAGTTGTTTTACAATAATGGTACCTGCCTCCCCATCAGTAATGATACGACTGACTGCAGTCAAAAGGCGCCCAACGAAATCCTGGTACTTCTCATCTGGCCCTTGCCTAATTTTAGACAATTCCTCAGTTCTGCCCCCTGTGGAGGGGAGTTTTTTCCAAGCTGTAATGGCACAGGTATTAATTTGATTATATGCAATTTCAGGATAATTTAGCTGGAGGCCCACATCATAATATTGTCCTGTACCTGTGAGCATGTTAAAATCTACTGGTATGTTAGTTCTTTTATTATACATAGCCTGTTTTTCAGCATTCTCTGCAAATTCTGCTTTCCACAAGAGGTTATCTCCCACACTCAAACAAGCCTGAGCAATGACCTTCCAATCTCCTGGGCATAATGCCTCCCTGCTCAAATTATCAAGCATAGACAGGGTAAAGGGAGCTGTTGGACCATACTGGGCTGCAGAGGATTTCAAATCTTTCAGCAATTTAAAACTTAGGGCGGAGTACACTCTCTGTGCCCCCTGCTGAATAACAGGGTAAGTGTGAAAAGCAGAGGTGTCTTCCCCATACTGTGTTGCTTGATACAGAGTCCGCTGAAAAGGAGTAGCTCCCATAACGGGGTAAGGTTCAGTGGACTGTTGATTCTGAGTAATAGGGAAAGCCATCCGAGGTAAGCCTCTATCTTGTGCCTGAAAAGAAGGTCGTTTTAAAGGTACCTTCTGGACCAGAGGGGCCAAGAAGGCAGGCTTCCTCTGATCTTCCAAATACGGCCCATCATCTCCCTGATCCCCAAAAGGAAAGTAATCATTATTTTCTGGATCTTGCACAGATAACTGTTCTAGGAGGGAGAGAGGAGGTAAAGGTGAAGGCACCCATGACTGTCCCGAAAGGGCATTGAAAGTAGTTTCTGGAGGGACAGGAGCATCTGAAGTCACTAAGGGTTGGGCTGCTTCCGAGCTAAGAGAAACTATTTCAATAGAATCCTGCGGATCAAGGACCTCCTTAATACAGGTCCAAGTAGACCACAAAGTCCCTGGAACCGCAGCTCCACGAATCTTCATTTGATTTTTAAGTTCCTGACCAACTCGCTGCCAATCCTTTAAATCAACTGTACCCCCGTCTGGAAACCATGGGCAATAATCACGCACTATGTCAAAAAATTCCCTAAGGGCTGACTGAGAAACCTTAATTCCCTTCTCCTTCATAAGAGCCTGCAAGGCAGTTACAAAATATCCCTGTTCCATAGACTGTTTCTGTCCCATAGTTTTACTCCCGTCGTCTGTGCTGCTGGCACAGTTCCCCTACCTGAATTAGACGCCACGCGGTCCGCGTTCACTTTCCTCCTTGTTGTCTCAGGTCCCTGTTCAGACGCCACTTGTCGCGGCCGGCGCGACAAACACCGAGGTCAGGGTCCTGAGGGTAGGGGAGTGCAAGAAAAAAAGAGAGAAGAGAAAGTTTAGGAACAGGAGGGTCCCCTGGGCTGATGGCCCAAGTGACGGCTTTATTGTTGCTGTACACAATCTTTTATAACCAGACTCTTATGGGTTAGGTCATTCTAAGAATAAACAGGTTTCACATAATTGCTGCCCACCAAAACATTTAGTTCTGTGTTTCTTGCATTTTCTAGACGGGTCACAAGACCTTGTTGATAAGATTGCTAGCAAAACACAATTCCCATGTTTGTTTCTATCTGACTCGGGGTAGAAAAAGGGAGGTAGCGTTACTGCCAACACCTGCAGACCACAGGCTTCAGGAATTAACTTTCTCAGCTTTGACGAGGCTTTCGTATGCCCTTGAGAGTGGGGGAATGGGAGGGGGAACGACCGGGTTGGCTTGACTCAACAGGGAACGTTGCTCGACCCGGTCTCAGCCTGGCGCCGGGGCCGGCCTCCCACATGAATGGGAGGGGGGACCACCAGGTTGGCTTGAGTCAACGGGGAACATTGCTCGACCCGGTCTCAGCCTGGCACCGGGGCCCGGCCCCCCACAATGGCCCAGATGAAGTCTGGGAAGAAATTCACAAACTCTGTGGCATCTTCTACTCCATCCTCTCTTGGGGAGGACTTTGCCCCGATTAGTTCTATGAGCTCTGTCATATAACTAGGACTTGGCTAAGGAAAAGGAATTTCCTATCCAGAATTTCCACATTTCCCTCAGAAACAATTACCATAAACATTCTCTTTTGCCCTGGGTCCCCTCTGCTTTACCAAAGGAAATTCAGCCACAAGAAAGGGGAATCCAATTTGGTCTCCATTCCCATCAATTTCTCAATAAAACTGGGAAAGGTACTCAGTCTCTTCAAGGCATTACTGTTGATGGTATTCATGCTGCTGTAGACTAACATGCTGCTTAGAAGCATGGCCAGTGCAAAGATCCACAGTCATTCTTAGGATCACCCTAGAAAACATATTCGAGCAAGCACTTAGCAGTCTTCTCTTCAGAAACACATTCAGTTATTTATTCATTTATTTTTTACTTATTATTTCAGAGAGTACGGTGTTGGTACAAAAAACACCCTTCAAAACAGAATTCAGGGCAAAGTTCAGTTTTGGCAACCATATTGACATCTCTTGTGACCTCAGTTTCTTCATCTATAAAAGATGATACTTTCCTCCAAGTGCCTTTTTTTTCTCAAATAGGATGGAATTAGTTGTTAGATAATAAGTGATACATATGCTCATTTAACAAAAAGTACACTACAAAATACATGCTATGCTAGTCACAATTGAATGCTCAAAATAAATCCAATTAAATTAAATATTTATGGATTACTACTAAATATTGCATATCTTTCTTAGTTACAGAAAAGCAAAATTAATATGACAATTGCTACGTTCAAGAGGATTGTCTCATGGCATTTACAAACATGTGCAAAACAAATGCAGCAAAGATGACCAATGACCATATATTCAAAGAGTTTATGTATTAGCAGTGAATCTAAGCAGTGAAACCAATAACCGTCATACTGAATAAAAATAATGAATCTGTCAAAGAGGCACAAAGTCTATTGGAGTCAGAGAAAGAGCATGAGCACTGTATAAAACCTCTAGAACTATTGTGCTGGGTGTTAAAAGGTTTGTAGAATCTGGACTTGAAGAAACGAAAGAAGCATGCAAGCAGAAAGAGCTGCAGAAGAAAAATGAGAGCTAGAATGCAGGAAGCAGAGAATGACTAGGTCTGACTGGCACAGAGTGGAGGGTGGGTGTAGAAGATTTGTCACCAAAGCCAGATCGTACACAGGCTGATGAAGAACCTTGAAGACAGGCAAAATTGTTCTTGTGTTACCTAAATTATTGCAGAAGCCGATATTTAGTTGTAGTGTAAACAGTATATAAAACCTGATATGTTCTTGAAAACCCTTGAAGAAATGCAAATGCTGAAATCTTAAACCTGGAATATGGGAAATTGTAAAAGAAAATATCATTGATATACCCAGTGTCTCAAACTAATTATTTTAAGAGTAACAAATGAAGAATGGAGGAAGCTGAACTTGAGAAAAACAATAATAGGTTTTGACACCAAGACTAGATCTTTGATATGTCACATTACAAGGAAGTACAAAATGTCTACCTTCTCTTGGGCAGAGATGGAGACCTACAAGAATGTAGGCATTGCTTCCAACTTAATCTCCAAGCAAAGAGTGAAGGAGACAAGAAAGGAGGGGGAGAGGGAGAGAGAAAAGATGGCAAAGAGACAGAAAGAGAGATCATTCATTTTACCCATAATATAAAGACAATCCATAGTCCATGTGAATAAAACTCTTGCCTGTCAGGGTCTGTAGCAAAATCTCCTTTCCAGGAAACCCACCTTGCTTACCTACAACAAAGCACTGATTACTTGGCATTATACTGAACTGCGTATACATTGTCTTCTCGATTGGGCTGAAGGCTCTTTAAGGGCAGGACCTAACCTTCATTCAGTAATATCTATAGTACTCAGCCAAGACCATGTGATTCAACTTCTCAATAAAGGTTTATTAAAATGGATGAAATTATTCACTCCAGGGCTCAGAAATAAAAGAAGATCCTGCCTAATATTCCACATTATCTGACTTTAGAAATGAATTTCAAAAGGACCAAAGTATGTCTCATTCCATGCAGCTGGATCTAAATATTTCAGGAATAGATGACAGCAGTTAAATTACAAGGGATCATGAAGAGATAAGAGGAAACCAAGAGGAAAAAAAAATATGTCTGTGACTTTCTGCTTTACCTTTTTTACATACGCCAGTCCCTCAGTGACCAGAAGGACCAGGGTGTGGTTCATTTGGAGGGGTGAGGCACACACCACATCCAGATGCCCTTGGTTTCAGACTGTACTGTAGAGCCTAGAGGGAAACATGCAGGGGGAGGTGGAAAAGGAACATAACAGTGACAACAGATAGTCCCAGAATCCCATGGGCTATAAAATTAGACTTGTAGAATTGTAAATGCCCTAAGATACAGCATGGTGTTTCCTCTGTTTCAGGGATGTCCAACTTTATTCATCATCTAACCACTCAAACTATTTCACATAAATTTGGTTTATTCATAATTCTAATTCTATCTCCTAGTGTAAGAAAATCTCCATTTGCTTCTATGTTGCCCACCAGTGCAGTAGATAAGAAAAAAGGCATGCTACACAGAATAAAACTTTGATTTCTGACTGTTCAACAGTCATGACTCCCTAAAGAAGTTAAACTAGCTGATGATATTGTAATTGTATCAAGACCTTAAAATAGTCTGAGGAATAGATAATTTATTCAATAATTATTTATTAAGTACATATTACATTCCTGGCTTTAGGGATATGTTTAAGGCTCAGAAGATACAGCAGTGACTAAAACAAACAGAAATACCTGCCCTTTGGAGTTGTATAGCCAGTAAGTGCTAAGACTCTGCTAATTTATAACTAGGTATGGGCCAGGCAGGTGAAATCTGGTCTTAATGAACCAGAGTATGGCGAGAAAGGAATGGGTAAAACAAAACAAAACATACTTTTACAAGCCTTCATGAAAGGTTGTAACTGCATCTCACTTCTTACTTGTTTTGAAGATGTGTAAATCACAGCTAATTCAAGGGATCTCAGCAACGGTTAAAATATTTTCTAAGAGGAACATTAACATCACACACATTCCTGCCTATTTTTTCTATGCTGAGGGAAACAGAATTTCTGAGATCCCTGGGTAGAATTGTGCCTGGGTGTTTGATACTGCTTCTATGTTGTCATTTTCCACCTGTGAAACTTAGTAAGGTGTCCTCTGTTTTTCTTATGGCGTTTTATACGTGCCAAGCATCAGATGCTCTTTACATTAAACCATGCTCATTGACTTTGTAGGATCTGGATATGCAGTCTATAAGGTATACTGCAACACCTAGGTACTTTGCTCTCATTAGAATCTCCATGAAAGTGAGCTAAAGCCAGTAAGCTCGTAGAAAAACCTTCTGATTTGCTTCATTAAAAATTCCAATAAGGAAGCATTTATTGTGTTCCTACTTTGTTCTATACACTGTCCTTGTTGCTGGAAACTTGGTAGCAAAGAATGAGATCAGATTTCTTCCTGTACAGATTTTAATTTTATTTGAAGAATAAGAAGAAGAAATATAAATATATATGTTCTTATTGTGTTAAGTCTACATGGAGGGGCAATATGAGACAGGATGGTCAGGAAAGACCTCTTTTTTTTTTTTTTTAAACTCAGTTTATTACACAGCAGTTTGGTTAAATATTAGATGAGTCTGAGTTGTTGAGAGAAACAATAAAGTAGAATATTTATCAGAAATATTGCAACCAAGGAAATTCAAAAGAACATTCACAGAAAATACAGTTGTCACTACAGATACATGAGGATTAGAATAAGAAATAATCATTTATTGGTACACTAGAGTATAATAAAGTAGTAAAAGAAACGATGATGAAAAAATTCTTTTTTTTTTTTGCATGGAATGTATTACCATTTATTTATTTTATTTATTTTTTTAATTTTATTTTTTATTTTTTAAAAAAAAATAATGTTTTATTTATTTTTGAGACAGAGAGAGACAGAGTATGAGCATGGGAGGGCAGAGAGAGAGCGAGACACAGAATCTGAAGCAGGCTCCAGGCTCTGAGCTGTCAGCACAGAGCCTGAGATGGGGCTCGAACTCATGAACCGCGAGATCATAACCTGAGCCGAAGTCGGATGCTCAACCGACTGAGCCACCCAGGTGCCCCATTTTATTTTTTATTTTTTAAAATTTACATCCAAATTTGTTAGCATATAGTGCAACAATGATTTCAGGAGTAGATTCCTTAGTGCTCCTTACCCATTTAGCCTATTCTCCCTCCCACAACCCCTCCAGTAACACTCAGTTTGTTCTCCATATTTATGAGTCTCTTCTGTGTTGTCCCCCTCCCTGTTTTTATATTATTTTTGTTTCCCTTCCCTTATGTTCATCTGTCTTGTCTCTTAAAGTTCTCATATGAGTGAAGTCATATGATTTTTGTCTTTCTCTAATTTCACTTAGCATAATAGCCTCCAGTTCCATCCACGTAGTTGCAAATGGCAAGATTTTATTCTTTTTGATTGCTGAGTAATACTCCATTGTATATATATACCACATCTTCTTTATCCATTCATCCATTGAGGGACATTTGGGCTCTTTCCATACTTTGGCTATTGTTGATAGTGCTGCTAAAAACATGGGGGTGCATGTGTCCCTTTGAAACAGCACACCTGTATCCCATGAATAAATGCCTAGTAGTGCAATTGCTGGGCTGTAGGGTAGTTCTATGTTTAATTTTTTGAGGAACCTTCATACTGTTTTCCAGAGTGGATGCACCAGCTTGCATTGCCACCAACAATGCAAAAGGGATCCTCTTTCTCCAACATCTGTTGTTGCCTGAGTTGTTAATGTTACCCATTCTGACAGGTGTGTGGTTTTGATTTGTATTTCCCTGATGATGAGTGATGTTGAGCATTTTTTCATGTGTCAGTTGGCCATCTGGATGTCTTCCTTGGAGAACTGTCTATTCATGTCTTTTTCCCATTTCTTCCCTGGGTTATTTGTTTTTTGGGTGTTGAGTTTGATAAGTTCTTTATAGATTTTGGATACTAACCCTTTATCTGATATGTCATTTGCAAATATCTTCTCCCATTCTGTCAGTTGGCTTTTAGTTTTGCTGATTGTTTCCTTCACTGTGCAGAAGGATGCTTCACTGTGCTAAGGATGTGGAGAAACGGGAACCCTCTTGCACTGTTGGTGGGAATGCAAATTGGTGCAGCCACTCTGGAAAACAGTGTGGAGGTTCCTCAAAAAATTAAAATAGATCTACCCTATGACCCAGCAGTAGCACTGCTAGGAATTTACCCAAGGGATACAGGAGTACTGATGCATAGGGGCACTTGTACCCCAATGTTTATAGCAGCACTCTCAACAATAGCTAAATTATGGAAAGAGCCTAAATGTCCATCAACTGATGAATGGATAAAGAAATTGTGGTTTATATACACAATGGAGTACTACGTGGCAATGAGAAAGAATGAGATATGGCCCTCTGTAGCAACATGGATGGAACTGGAGAGTGTGATGCTAAGTGAAATAAGCCATACAGAGAAAGACAGATACCATATGTTTTCACTCTTATGTGGATCCTGAGAAACTTAACAGAAACCCATGGGGGAGGGGAAGAAAAAAAAAAAGAGGTTAGAGTGGGAGAGAGCCAAAGCATAAGAGACTGTTAAAAACTGAGAACAAACTGAGGGTTGTTGGGGGGTGGGAGGGAGGGGAGGGTGGGTGATGGGTATTGAGGAGGGCACCTTTTGGGATGAGCACTGGGTGTTGTATGGAAACCATTTTGACAATAAATTCCATATATTGGGGGAAAAAAAAGTTGCTGCGGGCAAGATCAAAGAGTTTTTTGCCTCCGTTCTCCTTGATGATTTTGATGGCTTCCTGTCTTACATTGAGGTCTTTCATCCATTTTGAGTTATTTTTGTGTATGGTGTAAGAAAGCAATCCAGGTTCATTCTTCTGCATGTTGCTGTCCAGTTTTCCCAGCACCACTTGCTGAAGAGACCGTCTTTATTCCACTGGATATTCTTTCCTGATTTGTCAAAGATTAGTTGGCCATAAGTTTGTGGGTCCATTTCTGGGTTCTCTATTCTGTTCCATTGATCTGAGTGTCTGTTCTTGTGCCAGTACCATACTGTCTCGATGATTACAGCTTTGTAGTATAGCTTGAAGTCTGGGATTGTGATGCCTCCTGCTTTGGTTTTCTTTTTCAAGACTGCTTTGGCTATTCGGGGTCTTTTCTGGTTCCATACAAATTTTAAGATTATTTGTTCTAGCTCTGTGAAGAATGGTGGTGTTACTTTGATAGGGATTGCATTGAATATGTAGATTGCTTTCGGTAGTATCGACATTTTAACAATATTTGTTCTTCCTATCCAGGAGCATGGAATATTTTTCCATTTTTTTGTGTCTTATTCAATTTCTTTCATAAGCTTTCTAGGTTGTCAGTGTATAGATTTTTCACCTCTTTGGTGAGATTTATTCCTAGGTATTTTATGGTTTTTTGTGCAACTGTAAATTGAATCGATTCCTTGATTTCTCTTTCTGTTGCTTCATTGTTGGTGTATAGGAATGCAACTGATTTCTGTGCATTGATTTTATGTCCTGCAACCTTGCCGAATTCATGAATCAATTCTAGCAGTTTTTTGGTGGAATCTTTTGAGTTTTCCATATAGAGTATCATGTCATCTGCGAAGAGTGAGAGTTTGACTTCCTCCTGGCTGATTTGGATGCCTTTTGTTTCTTTGTGTTGTCTGATTGCAGACGCTAAGACTTCCAATACTATGTTGAATATCAGTGGCAAGAGTGGACATCCCTGTCTTGTTCCTGACCTTAGGGGGAAAGCTCTCAGTTTCTCCCCATTGAGGATGATATTAGTGTTGGGTCGTTCATATATGGCTTTTATGATCTCGAGGTATGCTCCTTCTATCCCTACTTTCTTGAGGGTTTTTATCAAGAAAGGATGCTGTATTTTGCCAAATGCTTTCTCTGTATCTATTGAGAGGATCATATGGTTCTTGTCCTTTCTTTTATTGATGTGATGAATCATGTTAATTGTTTTGTGGATATTGAACCAGCCATGCATCCCAGGTATAATCCCACTTGGTCGTGGTGAATAATGTTTTTAATGTATTGTTGGATCCAGTTGGCTAATATCTTGTTGAGGATTTTTGCATCCACGTTCATCAGGGAAATTGGTCTATAGTTCTCCTTTTTAGTGGGGTCTCTGTCTGATTTTGGGATCAAGGTCATGCTGGCTTCATAGAAAGAATTTGGAAGTTTTCCTTCCATTTCTGTTTTTTTTTTGGAACAGCTTCAAGAGAATAGGTATTAACTCTTCCCTAAATGTTTGGTAGAATTCCTCTGGAAAGCCATCTGGCCCTGGACTCTTGTTTTTTGGGAGATTTTGATTACTAATTCTATTTCCTTACTGGTTATGGGTCTGTTCAAATTTTCTATTTCTTCCTGTTTCAGTTTTGGTAGTGTATATGTTTCTAGGAATTTGTGCATTTCTTCCAGATTGCCCATTTTATTGGCATATAATTGCTCATAATATTCTCTTATTATTGTTTTTATTTTTGTTGTGTTGGTTGTGATCTCTCCTTTTTCATTCTTGATTTTATTTATTTGGGTCCTTTCCTTTTTCTCCTTGATCAAACTGGCTAGTGGTTTATCAATTTTGTTAATTCTTTCAAAGAACCAGCTTCTGGTTTCATTGATCTGTTCTGGTTTTTTTGGTTTCGATAGCATTAATTTCTGCTCTAATCTTTATTATTTCCTGTATTCTTCTGGTTTTGGGTTTTATTTGTTGTTCTTTTTCCAGCTCCTTAAGGCATAAAGGTAGGTTGTGTATCTGAGATCTTTCTTCCTTTTGTAGGAAGGCCTGGATTGCTATGTACTTTCCTCTTATGACCACCTTCGCTGTGTCCCTGAGGTTTTGGGTTGTGGTGTTATCATTTTCATTGACTTCCATATACTTTTTAATTTCCTCTTTAACTTCTTGGTTAGCCCATTCATTCTTTAGTAGGATATTCTTCAGTCTCCAAGTATTTGTTACCTTTCCAAATTTTTTCTTGTGGTTGATTTTGAGTTTCATAGCATTGTGGTCTGAAAATATGCACAGTATGATCTCGATCTTTTTGTACTTACTTAGGGATGATTTGTGTTCCAGTATATGGTCTATTCTGGAGAATGTTCCATGTGCACTGGAGAAGAATGTATGTTCTGCTGCTTTAGGATGAAATATTCTGAATATATTTGTTAAGTCCATCTGGTCCAGTGTGTCATTCAATACCATTGTTTCTTTGTTGATTTTTTTATTAGATGATCTGTCCATTGCTGTGAGTGGGGTGTTGAAGTCTCCTACTATTATGGTATTACTATCGATGATTTTTCTTTATGTTTGTGATTAATTGATGTATATATTTGGGTGCTCACACATTTGGCGCATAAATGTTTACAGTTGTTAGGTCTTTTTGGTGAATAGACCCCTTGATTATGATATAATGCCCTTCTGCATCTCTTGATACAGTCTTTATTTTAAAGTCTAGATTGTCTGATATAAGTATGGCTACTCTGGCTTTCTTTTGTTGACCATTAGCATCGTTCTCCATCCCCTTATTTTCAATCTGAAGGTGTCTTTAGGTCTAAAGTGGGTCTCTTGTAAACAGCATATAGATGGATTTTGTTTTCTTATCCATTCTGTTACCATAGGTCTTTTGATTGGAGCATTGAGTCCATTGACGTTTAGAGTGAGTACTGAAAGATATGAATTTATTGCTATTGTGATGTTTGTAGAGTTGGAGTTTCTGGTGGTATTCTCTTTCCTTTCTAATCTTTGTTGCTTTTGGTATTTATTTATTTTTCTCTCTCTATATATATATATTTTTTTCATCTTTTCTCCCCTCAGAGAGTCCCCCTTAAAATTTCTTGCAGGGCTGGTTTAGTGGTCACAAACTCCTTTAATTTTTATTTGTCTGGGAACTTTTTATCTCTCCTTCTATTTTGAGTGACAGCCTTGCTGGATAAAGAATTCTTGGCTGCATATTTTTCTGGTTCAACACACTGAATATATCCCGCCACTCCTTTCTGGCCTGCCAAGTTTCTGTGGATAGGTCTGCTGCAAACCTGATCTGTCATCCCTTGTAGGTTAGGGACTTTTTTCCCTTACTGCTTTCATGATTCTCTCCTTGCCTGAGTATTTTGTGAATTTGACTATGATATGCCTTGTTGATGGTCAGTTTTTGTTGAATCTAATGGGGATCCTCTGTGCTTCCTGAATTTTGATGTCTGTGTCTTTCCCCAGGTTAGGAAAGTTTTTCGCTGCGGTTTTCTCACATAACCCTTCTACCCCTATTTCTCTCTCTTCCTCTTCTAGGGCCCCTATGATTTTGATGTTGTTCCTTTTTAATGAGTCACTGATTTCTCTAATTCTTAAATCATGTTCTTTTGCCTTAATCTCCCTCTTTTTTTCTGCTTCATTATTCTCTGTAAGTTTGTCCTCTATATCACTGATTCTCTGTTCTGTCTCATCCATCCTTTCCGCGGCTGCATCCATCTGTGATTGCAGCTCAGTTATAGCATTTTTAATTTCATTATGACTATTGTTTATTTCTTTTATCTCTGCAGAAAGGGATTCTAATCTATTTTCGACTCCACCTAGTTTTCTTATTATCATGATTCTAAATTCTGGTTCAGACATCTTGCTTGTACCTGTGTTGGTTAAATCCCTGGCTGTCGTTTCTTTGTGCTCTTTATTTTGGGGTGAATTCCTTCATTTTGTCATTTTTTTAACATTTTATTTTATTTTATTTTATTTCAATATATGAAGTTTATTGTCAAATTGGTTTCCATACAACACCCAGTGCTCATCACAAAAGGTGCCCTCCTCAATACCCATCACCCACCCTCCCCTCCCTCCCACCCCCCATCAACCCTCAGTTTGTTCTCAGTTTTTCAGAGTCTCTTATGCTTTGGCTCTCTTCCACTCTAACCTCTTTTTTTTTTCCTTCCCCTCCCCCATGGCTTTCTGTTAAGTTTCTCAGGATCTACCTAAGAGTGAAAACATATGGTATCTGTCCCTCTCTGTATGGCTTATTTCACTTAGCATAACACTCCCCAGTTCCATCCACGTTGCTACAAAGGGCCATATCTCATTCTTTCTCATTGCCACGTAGTACTCCATTGTGTATATAAACCACAATTTCTTTATCCATTCATCAGTTGATGGACATTTAGGCTCTTTCCATAATTTAGCTATTGTTGAGAGTGCTGCTATAAACATTGGGGTACAAGTGCCCCTATGCATCAGTACTCCTGTATCCCTTGGGTAAATTCCTAGCAGTGCTATTGCTGGGTCATAAGGTAGGTCTATTTTTAATTTTTTGAGGAACCTCCACACTGTTTTCCAGAGTGGCTGCACCAATTTGCATTCCCACCAACAGTGCAAGAGGGTTCCCGTTTCTCCACATCCTCTCCAGCATCTATAGTCTCCTGATTTGTTCATTTTGGCCACTCTGACTGGCGTGAGGTGATATCTGAGTGTGGTTTTGATTTGTATTTCCCTGATGAGGAGCCACGTTGAGCATCTTTTCATGTGCCTGTTGGCCATCTGGATGTCTTCTTTAGAGAAGTGTCTATTCATGTTTTCTGCCCATTTCTTCACTGGGTTATCTGTTTTTCGGGTGTGGAGTTTGGTGAGCTCTTTATAGATTTTGGATACTAGCCCTTTGTCCGATATGTTATTTGCAAGTATCTTTTCCCATTCCGTTGGTTGCCTTTTCGTTTTGTTAGTTGTTTCCTTTGCTGTGCAGAAGCTTTTTATCTTCATAAGGTCCCAGTAGTTCATTTTTGCTTTTAATTCCCTTGCTTTCGGGGATGTGTCGAGTAAGAGATTGCTATGGCTGAGGTCAGAGAGGTCTTTTCCTGCTTTCTCTTCTAGGGTTTTGATGGTTTCCTGTCTCACATTCAGGTCCTTTATCCATTTTGAGTTTATTTTTGTGAATGGTGTGAGAAAGTGGTCTAGTTTCAATCTTCTGCATGTTGCTGTCCAGTTCTCCCAGCACCATTTGTTAAAGAGACTGTCTTTTTTTCCATTGGATGTTCTTTCCTGCTTTGTCAAAGATTAGTTGGCCATACTTTTGTGGGTCTAGTTCTGGGGTTTCTATTCTCGTTTTGTCATTTTGAAGAGAGAACAGGAATTAATGAAGTAGAAAAATTAAAATTAAAAAAAATTAAAATGAAAAAATATTAAAATTAAAAAATTAAACACACACACACAAATCGAATAAATGGTGCTAGATCCTCGGTGTGTCTTGGTCTGGGTGTTGAAAGTGGTTTGACAGATTAGGGAAAAAAAGGAGGGGAGGAAGAAAAAAAAGGAAATCGTTTGAGAATTTGAAAAAGAATACATTGAAGTAGACTAAAATAAGATGATGGAAATAAAATAGAATTTGAGAAAATATACACAAAAGTAAAGTATATAGTAGAAAAAAATTAAGGAAAAATATTTTTAATAAAAATTAAAAATAAAAATGAATTTTTTCTCTTTCTGTATTCATGAAAAAGAAAAGGAATGAAAAAGAGAGAGACAGAAAAAAAGGAAATCGTTTGAAAATTTGAAAAAGTGAATACACTGTCGTAGACTAAAATAAAATGATGGAAGTAAAATAGAATTTGAAAAAATTTACACGAAAGCAAAAAATATAGTAAAAAAATTGAAGAAAAATATTTCTAATAGAAACTGGAAGTAAAAATGAATTTTTTCTTTCTGCATTCAAGAGAAAGAAAAGAAACAAAAAAGAGAAAAAAAGAAAAAGAAAGGAAATTGTTTGAAAATTTGAAAAGGTGAATACACTGAAGTAGACTAAAGTAAAATGATGGAAGTAAAATAGAATTTGAAAAAATTTACACAAAAGCAAAAAATATAGTAAAAAATTAAAAATATTTTTAATAAAAATTGAAATTAGAAATGAATTTTTTCTCTTTATTCAAGAAAAAGAAAAGAAGTGTAAAAGAGAAAAAAAAAGAAAGAAAATTCAATAGGTGGACCTGCTAACAGATTGAAGTAGGACTGAAATTACTTTGTTTTCTCCTAGAAGTCAGACTATGTAGCGCTTTATAGTCCATAAACTAAGTAGGAAGTGAGACTTGTGTTCTTGAAGAGCGAGGTTGGCTCAGTTGGGTGGGACTCAGTGTAACGGCTCTGTTTTCCCCTAGATGGCCTACTGGGGTGGAGTGTTGTGGCGCTCATAGGTGCGTATGCACATGCGTGGGAGCAGTGAAAATGGCGCCACCTAGAGACTAGCTACCCAGTCTCTAACATTGGAACTCTGTTCTCCCAGATCAGCAATCATGCACCCGTTCTCTGTCTTCAGCTTTCATCCACTCCCCACTTTTTCACTGTCTGTGACTAGGCCCCAGGCAGTACCTCCCCCCCAAGTTTTGTCTCAGATGCAGCTGTTTTCCCTGGCCCCCTTACTACTGAAGGACTGTGGCTTTGACCCGTTCTGCCCTTCTGCGTGAGAGTCTCACCAAGGAATGACTGAATGAGCAATGGCCAAATGTCGGCTGAACCCAGGAACACTTGCTGGACCCTGCTGCTGCCAGTGCCCTGAGACTGTGGCCAGGTGCCAGCCCGCCCCAGAAAAAGTTTGCAAGATAGTGTAGCAGCAGCTTTTCAGGGATTATGGAAAATCACAACACACATCTGGCACCAGGCTTCACCCTTAATGACCTTGTTTCCAGCACCAGCGAATGTGGCCATTTTCTGGGGTCTGCTGGAACCAGGTGGCTTCAACAGTCTCTACCAAAAGTCCTTCCAACAGTGGAACCTCTTCCCATGTGGCCCAAGAAACTCCCGGACCCCACTCTGTTCCTGGGGATTCGCCCTTCCCACCAGAGCACCACCAGGTATGGAGCTGCGGAGTGCAGACTTTGCACTCCCCTTGTTTACAGTCTTAATGGAATTTAAACCCTCTCCTTTCTCCTTTATCCCTTTTTAGTTTAGTCCCTGTGGCTGTTTCCAATTCTCCACTTTCTCTCCAGCTGCTTTTGGGGAGGCGTGCTTTTCCTGCATTCTCCCCGCCCCCACCTCCATCTTCTGTCCATCTGTAAAAGCACCTCCGTTCCCGTGGCTTCTCGCTCCCTGAATTCACCTGTCTGCACCATGTACCTTCTGAATTCTGTGGTTCAGGTTGTGGAGATGTTGTGTTAATCCTCCAATCAGTTTTCTAGGTGTGTAGGATGGTTTAGTGTTGGTCTGGCTGTATTTCATGGACACGAGACACACAAAAAACTTCCATGTTGTTCCACCATCTTGGCTTCTTCCCCCTATTAACATGATTTCTTAAACTGACAGAGGTTAATGAGACTTTATTTAACTGTAATGAAGGTTTTTCATATTTTATTAACTCCAGAAAAAATGATCTAGCTTTTTGTTTTAGAAAGTGTGTTTATTTGGGACCAAGTATACTCTGCTTTGGGATCTAGTGGAAATCCTCAGACAGGAGGAGTCTCATTTTATTATCCTGTACACAAAGCTAGGTATGCCAGCTCTTCCAGAGAAGCACAAACTTGAAGCAGTTTCAGGTTAGAATTCTGTTGAGTGAGTGCAATTCTTCAACTGAGAGAAGTGTAGGAACAAATTAATAATGGTCCTTAAGGGATGAGATTTATAGGCTTGGGAAAATCTAGAATTGGAGATAAAAGCCTACTGTGACCAAAACAAACAAACAAACAAACAAGCAAACAAACAAAGCAAAACTAAAAGCACCTGGATATTGCTAGGCATAGAAATAGAGTAAAAGACTAGGCTTTCAGAATTACACAAAATGTAAGGCGTGGAAATTGCTTGGTGGGTTGGCTGTGTAAATACATGGCTTTGCTCACAACCTGCAGTAAGATTATATCACTGGAAAGAGAGTACACCCCCCCATTTGTTCTTCCTGTACCTGGAAAACAGTGTTTCCTTTTCACCATTTCTTTGGTATTAGAGAGTTCACATAAAGTTGGGAGACTTTAAAATTTGAAGGGGTATGTTCTTGGAGGGAGATTGTCTTTTAGAGATGCCAACAGGATATTACATAGAAAAATATCAAAATATTTAATATACATGTAATTGGAATAACTGAAGTAGAAGATGATAAAAAAAGGATATATAAGTTTTCCAAAATTAATAAAAGACAAGAAACCATATATCCAGAGGTTTACAGAATCAACCCCATGCAGAATAAATAACAACCAAAAACACACCTATGCACAACATAGTCAAATTCATGAAATCCAAATCTTAAAAGATTTTCTCTCTAGAAAAAGAAGCACCACCTACAAAAAACCAAAAATAGGAGTGTCAGAAGATTTCTTCCTAAAATCTATGCCAGTAGGAAGAAAGGAATAACATGTCTAAGGTACTGAATGTAAAAGAATTTCCAACCACAGTTCTCTACCTAGTAAAAATGTTTCCAAAAATTATGTAAAATAAAGACATTTTCAAAGTAAAGCTGACTTCGTAGTATGGGATGGTCTGTCCAAGGAAAATGAGGAAATAAGTATAAAAAGTGAAACTAATGAAAGAAAACTGTCATTATTTATAAGTTATTGTATTGGTGGCAGTGTTGTGTATATTCTCTAAGAATTTTTCTGCCATCCAGAGTCATTGTGTTATTTACCTATGTTATTTTCTAAAATATGTATTGTTTTACATTTAACTTTTAGATCTGTAATTCACTGATAATTGATATTTTCAGGTGGTATGACATATGAGTCTAAAGTATATTTTTGGAGGTGGGTACAGGTACAATTTCCCAATACAATTTAATCATATGAATGGGGGAAATTCTACCTAATGTATATAAATAATGTTATGACCTTAGATGAGAGAAATAATTCTTAGAGAACACGCACACACCACAACTACCACCTCCTTAAAGGAAAAATTTAAGTTTGACTACATCAAAACTAAGTACAACTTTCATGGAAAACACCCTTAAAGGTGTTAAAAAGTGGTCACAGAATAGATGACATTTTTAATCACCTAACCACAAAAAACTCATATCCAAGACCCTTAGAAAAATAATTCTTACAAATCAAGGTGGAAAATCTCAAGAAAGCTCAAGAAAGACATCTCTACAGATTTCACAGGGAAACAAAATAGCAAACAAACATGTAAAAGTACTCAATCTTATTTGTAGTGAAGAAAATGCAAATTAACGTCTCAGAGAGATAGCTGTATCTTGTAGAAATTCTTTAATGCTTCCTAATTCACTGACCAGTGCTGAATTTTGTTTTTCACCAGACATGTGGGAGCCAGGTTCCAATAAATCCAAAAAATTCTCTGAAGAAACTACTAGACCGCAAATCATCCCCTGACACAGAGTAATTCTGCATGTTGACCTAGTCCCTGCATGGGACACCCTGTGTCATCTCAGTATGAAGACTGGCCCTGGCAGATAGCACCACTCTTTCTTCATCATGGCCTTACTTGCTAGTGGTGACTCATGGGTATCACCTGTCTCCAAAGATTTACTTCTTTAATAGCATTCTAGTGCTCCTTAACATTTATTGAATCCCTTACTGGGTCCAGCCTTGGTCCAGATGTCTTAATCACATGACCTTGCAAAAACCCTAAAGGTTAAAGATACTGATTTCTCCTTTGTAGATAAATATAGTAGATTAGGGCTACAGACTTGCCAAGAATTGTTATAGTGAGATGCAGAATCCAGAAGTAAACACTGGTCTCTTTGTCTCTTACTACACTTGGTGATGCAAAAACTCACTTGAAATTAACTTTCTTACCAAATTTTTTTATCCTTTAAGCCCCTTATAAATGAAGTATTGGTGTACTATATTGATTATCACATAGGAGCTTTACAGTGTGGCAGTATAAACTGAGCAGTTACTGTTATTTTTGCAGTTCTGCCATTCATTCCACAACCACTAAGTTGTTTCTAGACAAATCTTTATTTTTCAACACCCCATCAAGGAATTCAGTTCATCTCACATTTTATGACATCAAGCCCTACTTATTATCTTTATCCTACTGCTCATTGGATACTTGATGAGCACCTATTATGGTCAGATACGGAGTTCAGTTCTGGGGTTACAAATATGAGTAATATAGTCATTGCCTTCAAAGTTTCTTAGAAATTATAACAGCTAGAGTTAGGTTCATCTAAAGTTAGATTCACTATTATTCATCTGTGAGTAATAGAAGAGGTCCAGCAAAGTATGGCTTAAAGAAGAGAAAGTTTTGTTATGAATTTTTTTTAACCTTTTACTTGTAAGTCCTGCGATAAACAATCCAGGACTCGTATTGAGGCTCTGCTCAACAAAGTCAGCAGAGGCACAAAGCTCTTCTTGAAACGGGATCAAATCTGAATATAATAGCCACACATTCAGGGAACCTGAGGAGGATACCAGAGTCAAAAGTAAAAGTAATCCTTGCTGTTCTGAACTACTTAAGACAGTTACGTAGATATTAGTGGACTACAGAATATACATGAGTGAAAGGGGGCTGGAAAGTTCACATCTTCTCCCTGCTCAGGCTTCAGGAATCCCAAGACCATCCGCTTGCCTATCTTCCTTCCAATTCTCACCCTGGAAGAGTTTCACACAAACATTTCTTCATGCACCACTCCCCACTGACTTCAGGGTCCTTGCTACACATGATGAAGAATGTATTCAAATTATTTCAGAAGCATATTTCTTAGGAGGGATTTCTTGGATAGTACCTTAGTCGGAGAAGTTTCGGTTGTTTTACTTGTTCTTTCTCAAGTATTCAGTTTGATAAACAATCAGTGTTTTTATAAAACAATCAGAAAACATAGATGAACAAAGGTAACAACCAATAATCTATCTGCAATTTGGGAGAATGGCTCCTCACATTTAAACAATTGTTTCTTCCCCACTGTTCACACTTACATCTGCTTCTGCACATTGTGGGGTATACATTCATGTCCAAACATGATCTCTTGCCTCTTGAAGACTCAAGAAGAGGTGATTAGATAGAATATCTCTGTGGAGGGTACACATAAGCAAAGAATAGATGGAAACAGCTGGTTGCATAGGTGGAAGTAGGCAGTAGAAAATATAACAGACAACACAATATCAAGTTTGTGGTTGCAAATGTGGATTTAGTTCTTAATTTCTTTTTGAGGGAATTGCATCATAAAATAGAAGGATATTTAGTTGGAATTAGAAAATGAAGTCCTTTCTCTCTGTAGTTGTAGTAATTATGGGAATAAACCAAAACTGCCCTGAGGGTTGGCCTTGAAGAGAAGGGCCATATGGCTTAATTCACATCAGATAGCAAATGTCATTACTGCTGGCATATATGGAGTTTCTCCTCATGAGTCTGTGTGGTGCCTATAGCCTGAGTGAGTAAAAAAGAGCTTTATTGATAGAAATGAATAGTCACTTGAAATCTTAGATCATAATTATAAATTTTGATGAAGTTGTCCCTTTCTGTTCCCTCCCCCAAATGAAAGCAATTGTTCCTTGTACATTTAAAATTTCGGTTCAGAGTTTCCTTTCTCTTTCTCTCTCACTATCTCTTTTGAGATTTCCTACAGGAAATTTAAAGATCTCTATTCATTTTGCTCATCTTTTATATTAATGAAGGTTAACACCTACATTGCTTTAAAAGAGGGCTCTAAAATACAGTGTTTATAAATATTAAAGTGTATTTCATGTTACTATTGAAATTTTCTAGTTTTCTGAGGCACATGTCTGGTCTCTAGACCATGAGACAGGAAAAGAGAATGTCAGAATACTTATTCAGTGTTTCAAGGCTCAGACTGAAATATGAGTCTTTCATATTTTATTTATGAAAACTGAAACATTTGGACATACCTGGCTGAAATATAGGAAATATGGTCTCTAGGTGTGTGGCTATGTGCTAAGTGGAAAGAATAGAACAGAACTTTTTTTTTTTTCCTTTTTGATGGGGGAGGTAACCAGAGTCAGCTGCACCTTTTAAATATAACCATAGAATCACAGACTATTTGGTAGGATATGTTGACCATAGATAAATAGTGTAGTATAGTTCATAATAGCATAATTTTGGAACCAAGATGCATGTTTTCAAATTGCATTTTTACATCCTGTGTTTTGTGACATTCAATAATTTAGCTAACTTCTTAGTTTTCTCATCTATAAAATAGCACTAATAATAGAACCAATTTTTTAGTCTAGTAATGAGAATTAATGAGTTAATATCCTTAAAGCATTGGGCACATCATAATAATTATTTTGCTATTAGTAAGAGTAACAGTGAACTCAAATTGGAATGGCTGGTAATCTCACTAAAGTTTTTATTGGCCATATGTGTTCTCATCCTGCCCTTCACTCAACTCAAAAATTAATCTCTCCCCTCATTAAACCCATGTTTTAAATGGGAGCTGCCAACTTCTTGACCTTGCCTCTATGGCCATGGTGATGATCCAAGTGGTAAATAATCTCAAGCCAGAATAATCACAGTTTCTCCAGTTTACCCTGGAGAGATTATTAATAGGTATTAATTTTAGAGGAGGGATGACCCTATTACACAAGACAGAGTAATCAGAATGCCTCCTATGATCAGAAAGTCCTCTTGGATCATGAGGATGTAAAACATTTAAGTGTTGGGATAAAATAACAAAAGAAAACATAAATTAAGAGTATTTCCTTCAGCTCCCATCCTTTGTAATTGTTACAAGATTTATGCTTTAAAATATGATATTCAGTAAGTCTAATTACAGAGGAGTGCATTGATGTATTGGTAAGCGTATATTAGTAAGAGAAGGATTATAATCAGAAAGTTTTCCTAAACTGGTAGAAGTTAGTAAATAACAAGTTTGATTGAATTGGAATAATGTTGTTGGAATTCATGGAATTATGTCCCATGAATTAATAAATTTCCAACTGTGAAAAACTATTTGAGCACCTTGCTTAGAAATAAGGTGTTATTTGTCACCTAGTGTTTGCAGTTCAGGGGTCTTAACAGACATTCCCAGACAGGAATCATGCAGCATACAGAGAAGGAACACACCCTGATGACATCCAGATTTGCATGGGGTTCCTGAAAACATAGACATTAAGCAGTTTCAGATCAGGAATATGTTTAATGAAGTTCTTCAGCTAGGCAAATCTGAGGATAAAGGGAAAAAATATTTTTTAGAGTCACGATTTATAGGCTTTAGAATTCATAAACGGGGAAAAGACAGTATCTTCTCTGACATAAAGCTGAAAACAATAGAATGAATGTTTTGGGTATTGCTGGCATGAATAACTATAGAAAAAAGGAACAGGAATTGATACTGTGAGTTACTGAAAGTCCGCTCTCAGTTTAGCAGTTATTATGCCTACGCCCTGGGGATCAGAATGGAAACAAATTTAGGAGGACTTAATATTTTTAAGATCTACACTTGAAGGATACTGGATGCTAGCATTTTGTGTTTACTAACTTAATAAAAGACAAGAGGGTCTCTCCCTGAGAAGCCTTGATGGTCCCTCTATTTTATGTCCTTTATTACAGGTTCAGCCAGTTGTGCCTTATACCTCCTTCTACCCCTAACTAAACATATTTGTTTTAGGCCACATCATTGATGGTTATCATAGGTATCTAAGGTATAGCCCAGACTCTTGCCCTCACCTTACCCTAACCCCATTCCCCAAAGAACCACATCATTGATGGTGATCATAGGTATCTAAGGTATAGCTCAGACTCTTGTCCTCACCTTGCCCTAACCCCATTCCCCAAAGAACAGATTTGGTGCCTTGCAAGTGAGACCAATTGGAATGAGCATCTTCACTCATGATCCCAAGATCCAGTCTGTGAAATCAAAATAGTTTGCTAGTGGGGCACCTGGGTGGCTCAGTCAGTTGAGTGTCTGACTTCAGCTCCGGGCATGATCTCGCAGTTCGTGAGTTCGAGCCCTGCATCGGCCTCTGTGCTGACGGCTCAGAGCCTGGAAACTGCTTCAGATTCTGTGTCTCCCTCTCTCTCTGCCCCTCCCTGACGCAAGCTCTGTCTTTCTCTGTCTTCAAAAATGAATAAATGTTAAAAAAAATTTTTTTAATCGTTTGCTAGTTTAGTTTCCTTCTAGTATGTATAATCTCATTGGTGGTGGTAAATATATATGTTAGTAGATTGTTGTTAATCTACACTTCTGGAAATGCCCCTTAATACATGTGTTTAAAACTTTTCAAGGATAGTTCATTTTAGGTGAAAGAATTGTTATAGATTGCTGGGAAGATGGTGGAGTAGGACCCTAAGCTCACTTCCTCTCATGGATAGAGCTAGATGAGATGGATACTCACATCAGTGTAAATAACCCAGAAAACAACCCAAAGGCTACCAGAACAAACTCCACAACGAAATATGGAGAAAAGGCCACATTGAAGATGGTAGGAAGGGTGGAAATGCTGTGGGGAGGTAAATGTATCTGCAGTACTGTCACAAACACAGAGAAGGGAGAGAAATAGACCTTCACACTGGGTAGCTGGCATGCTGAAGATGAATCCCCACAACATTTGCTTTGAAAACCAGAGGGTCCAAATTTTGTGGGTTCTTGCAACCAACAGAATTTTAAAAATCAGTGAACTCAGCTCTGTGAGAGTCAGGAGGGGGAGAGGAAACTGAATCCCCACCCTTAAAGAGACAGCACAATGAACAGCCCACAGAGATATAGCATACAACCAGCAGTTTGAAAAACACCTGGGGCACACAGAAAGGAGACTTATTTACTAATATCAGAGGATGTGTGGGACAGAGATCTGTGGGAGACTTCTCTGAGAAGAAAAGAGTTGACCAGCACCATTTCCCTCTCCCACCCCATAGCATAAACACATGGCCACCTGCATGAACCAGTGTGGCACCAACACTCACTACCTAACTGGCTAATACCATCACCCAGTCCATATTTATGTGATCTGCCTACTTCAGCCAGGCCTGCCTCAGTCCCAGCACTGCAGGTCCCCACCCCAAGGACCAAGGAAGCTTTGATAATTCCACATTTCCCTACCTACACGCATTGCTGATCCATGATTTCTAACCTGCCATCTTGGTCCTGGCATCAGTGGCATATCTCTCAGAGAACCAGCATGCAAACTTTGCTAAAATTACACATCATCCCCCCTTAAATCTTGTGGATCTGCCTCCTCCAATATTCTCTTGGCCAGAGCCCATCCAAACTGGGGCTACAAGCCTGGCGGTTTGCAAGCAGTTGCAACAGAGGCCAGCATTGCCCTGCAGGACTCCTAACCCAAGAAAAGAGAAAGATAATCACACACACATCAATCAGACTGTAGCCCCAGCAGTGGGCTGGGGGAAGACAGCTGATCTGACTGCAGACTCTACCTACCACAGGAAGCTTCTCAGTGGACAACACAGGGAAAGCTCCTTGCAGTTTGGTACAACTGCATCACTGGCAAACTCCTGGTCTGACTCAACTCAAGCCCAAGGGAGCCTAAGATTGGTCCATTAACACCACAAGGACAAAAAACTGCCCCCAACAGGCAAAGAGAGTCACTGGAGACAACGGGACTGAAGGAAACAGTGGCTCAGCCACAATAGTAGGGCACCCAAAACACACATAGGAGATATCCCTGAAGTGCTAAATTCCAATAAATGAGGGACCTTGCATGGCAAGGCACTACAGGACCTCCTCCTCATAAGGGCACTACTTTCAAGAACAGGAGACATAGCCAACTTTCTTAATACACAGAAACACACATAAAGAGTTACATAAAGCGAGGAGACAGACTAATGTGTCCCAAATGAAAGAATAGGACAAAATCAGAGCAAGAGACCTAAGTCAAATGGAGATAAACAATATGCCTGATAGGAAATTTAAAGTAATCATCATAAAGATACCCACTGGACTTGAGAAAGTAGTGGAGGACATCAATGAGACCCTTAAAAAAGAGATTAAAAAGAATCAGAGATGAAGAACACAATGAATGAAATTAAAAATATGTTAGATGGAATAAATAACAGACTAGAGGAAGCAGAATAACAAATCAGCAACCTGGAGGACAGAGTAATGGAAAGTAGGCAAGCTGAGTAGGTGAGAGAAAAAAACTATGCAAAATGAGAACAGATTTAGGGAACTCAGCAACACTATTAGCCTAATAACATTTGCATTATAGGGATCCCAGAGGGAGAAGAGTGAGTAAAGGGACAGAATCTTTATTTGAAGAAATAGTAGCTGAAAACTTCCTGCATCTGGGGAAGGAAACAGATATCCATATCCAGGAGGCACAGAGACCCCTCAACAAAATTAACGAAAGGAAGTCCACACCAAACACAGAGTAATTAAAATGGTAAAAAGTAGTGATAAAGAATTTTAAAAGCAGCAAGAAAAGAAGAAAACAGTTACATACAAGGGACCTTGTAAGGCTATCAGCAGATTTTTCAGTAGAAACTTTTCAGGTAAGGGATGTCATGACATAGTCAAAGTGTTGACAAGAAAAAAATTCTGCATCCAAGAATACTCTATCTAGTAGGGTATCATTTCAGAATAGAAGGAGAAATAGAGTTTTCCAGACCAAAAAAAGTCAAAGGAATTCATGACCACTAAACCAGCCCTACAAGAAATGTTAAAGGGACTCTTTGAGTGGAAAGGAAAGATCATAAGTAAGAGTAAGAAAAGTAGGAAGCACAAGAGCAGAAAAAATAAGTATATCTGTAAAAAATAAGTAAATCTGTAAAAAGGGACTCATAAAATAAAAGGATGTAAAGTTTGACACCATATACCTATAACATAGGTGGGGAGGGGAGAGAAGTAGCAAATGGGTCCAAGCTTAAGCAATTATCAACTTAATATAGAGTCTATGTGCAGAAGATGTTATATACAAACCTAATGGTAACCAAAAATGAAAAACCAGTAAAAGATGTGCAAAAATAAAGGGAAAGGAATCCAAATATCTCATTAAAGATAGCCAATCTATGAGAAAAGAAAGCAAGAAAAGAAAGGAACAGAGAAGAACTACAAAAACAACCATAAGACAAGTAACAACATGGCAATAATTATGTACCTATCAACAATTATTTTGACTATAAATGGACTCAGCTCTTCAATCAAAAGATATAGGATGACAGAATGGATAAAAAAACAAGACCCATCTAAATACTGCCAACAAGAGACTCATTTCAGACCTAAAAACACATGCAGATTGAAAGGGAGGGGTTGGAGAAACATTTTTCATGCAAATGAATATAGGAAGAAAGCCAGGGTAGCAACACTGATAGACAAAATAGACTTTAAAATGAAGACTGTAACAAGAGACAGAGAAGGACACTATATAATCATAAAGGGGATACTCCAGTAAGAAGATATAGCAATTATAAGTATTTATGCACCCCAAATGGAAACACCCAAATACATAAAGCAGTTAATAGCAAACATAAAAGAACTAATTAATAGTAATATAATAATAGTAGAGGACTTTAACACCCCACTTATATCAATGGACAGATCATCCAAACAGAAAATCAACAAGGAAATGGTAGCTTTGTATAATACATTGGATCAGGTGGGTTTAACAGGTATATTCAGAACATTCCATCCTAAAACAGCAGAATACATATTCTTTTCAAGTGCACATGGAACTTTCTCCAGAATAGATCACATATTAGTCCATAAAATAAATCTCAAAAAATTCAAAAAGATTGAAATCATATGATGCATCTTTTCTGACCACAAAACTAAGAAACTAGAAATTAACCACAAGAAAAAAAAATCTACAAAGAGCACAACTACATGGAGGTTAAATAACAGGCTACTTAACGATGACTGGGTCACCTACAACATACATGAAAGGGGAAATAAAAAATACATGGACAGAAGTGAAAGTGAAAACACAGTCCAAAATCTTTGGGATGCAGCAAAAGTGGTTCTAAAAGAGAAATTTACAGCAATACAGGCCTACCTCAAGAAGCAAGAAAAATCTCAAATAAACAACCTAATCTTATACCTAACAGAACTAGAAGAAGAATAAACAAAACCCAAAACCAATAGAAGGAAGGAAATAATAAAGATTAGAGCAGAGATAAAGAAAATAGAAACAAAACAAAGCAAAACAAAAAACAAACAAAAAAACCCAATAGAACATATCAATGAAACTAGGAACTGGTGCTTGAAAAGATCAGCAAAATTGATAAGCCTATAGCCAAAATCATCAAAAAACAAAAGAGGACTCAAACAAAATCAGGAATGAAAGATCAGAAATAATAAATGACACCACAGAAATACAAAGGATTATGAGAAAATATTATGAAAAACTATATGCCAACAAATTGGACAACCTAGACAAAATGGCTACATTTCTGGAAACATGTAACATCCCACAACTAAATCTGAAAAAAATAGAAAATTTGAACAGACCAGTTATTTGCAATGAAATTGAATCCGTAATCAAAAAACTCCTGACAAACAAAGTTCAGGACCACGTGGCTTCACAAGTGAATTCTACCAAACATTCAAAGAAGAGGTAATACCTATTCTTCTCAAACTATTCCAAAAAATAGAAAAGGAAGGAAAAACTTCCAAATTCATTCTATGAGGCCAGCATTATCCTGATACCAAATATATATATATATACATATACACACACATACACATACACGTACATACACACACATATGGAAAGGTAAAGGGGAAAGGAAAGGAAAGGAAAGGAAAAGAAAGGAAAAACTGTTGCCTCCTTTATGTCACAGTTAACAAATATAATTTGAACACTTTTGTGGTAAATATGAATGACTTAATGGCTCATCTAAAATTCAGATTCTTGAGATGATTAGGAAGATGGTGGCGCAGAAGGATGCTGGGCTCACCGCGTCCTACTGATCACTTAGATTCCACCTACACCTGCCTAAATAACCCAGAAAAACGCCAGAAGACAAGCAGAACGGAGTCTCCCAAGCCAAGCGCAGACGAGAGGCCCACAGAAGAGGGTAGGAAGGGTGGCGAGGCGGTGTGCGCTCCACAGGACTGGCAGGAGGGAGCCGGGGCGGAGGGGGGGCCTGCCAGCCAAGCAGAGCCCCCGAGTCTGGCCGGCAAAAGCAGAGGGGCTGGACGGAGTGTGTTCTTACAGCAAGCGGGACTTGACATCTGGAAGGTTATAAGCTAACAGCTCTGCTCGGAGAACGGGAGGGCTGGAGGACAACGGGAGGGAGAGTTGTTGAGCCCCGGACGACAGGGTGCAGCTTGGCAGGGAACAAAGGTGCTTGCCAGTGCCATCTCCCTCGCCCATCCCCCAGCCAAAATCCCAAAGGGAACCAGTTCCTGCCAGGGAACTTGCTTGCACCGTGCAAACACCCAACGCTGTGCTTCTGCGGATCCATCCCTCCGGCGGGTCTGACTCCCTCCCGGTGCCACAGGGCCCCTCCTGAAGCGGATCTCCGAAGGAAAAGCGAGCTGAGCCTGCCCCTCCCGCCCCCGTGTACCTTGCCGATCCACCCCAGATAATACGCCAGATCCCCAGCACCACAAGTCTGGCAGTGTGCAAGTAGCCCAGATGGGCCACGCCACCCCACAGTGAATCCCGCCCCTAGGAGAGGGGAAGAGAAGGTGCACACCAGTCTGCCTGTGGCCCCAGCGGTGGGCTGGGGGCAGGCATCAGGTCTGACTGCGGCCCTGCCCACCAACGCAAGTTATTCAAGACAGCACAGGGGAAGTGCCCCGCAGTTCTGCACCACTCCAGGGACTATCCAAAATGACAAAACAGAAGAATTCCCCTCAAAAAAACGTCCAGGAAATAACGACAGCTAACGAACTGATCAAAAACGATTTAAACAATATAACAGAAAGTGAATTTAGAATAATAGTCATAAAATTAATCTCTGGGCTTGAAAACAGTATAAAGGACAGTAGAGAATCTGTTGCTACAGAGATCAAGGGACTAAGGAACAGCCAGGAGGAGCTAAAAAATACCATTAATGAGCTGCAAAATAAAATGGAGATGACCACGGCTCAGATTGAAGAGGCAGAGGAGAGAATAGGTGAACTGCAAGATAAAATTATGGAAAAAGAAGAAGCTGAGAAAAAGAGAGATAAAAAAATCCAGGAGTATGAGGGGAAAATTAGAGAACTAAGTGATGCACTAAAGAGAAATAATCTATGCATAATTCGTATTCCAGAGGAGGAAGAGAGAGGGAAAGGTGCTGAAGGGGTACTTGAAGAAATTATAGCTGAGAACTTCCCTGATCTGGGGAAGGAAAAAGGCATTGAAATCCAATAGGCACAGAGAACTCCCTTCAGACATAACTTGAATCGATCTTCTGCACGACATATCATAGTGAAACTGGCAAAATACAAGGATAAAGAGAAAATTCTGAAAGCAGCGAGGGATAAATGTGCTCTAACATATAAAGGGAGACCTATAAGACTCGTGACTGATCTCTCTACTGAAACTTGGCAGGCCAGAAAGGAATGGCAGGAGATCTTCAATGTGATGAACAGAAAAAAATATGCAGTCGAGAATCCTTTATCCAGCAAGTCTGTCATTTAGAATAGAAGGAGAGATAAAGGTCTTCCCAAACAAACAAAAACTGAAGGAATTCGTCACCACTAAACCAGCCCTACACGAGATCCTAAGGGGGATCCTGTGATATAAACTACCAGAGACATCACTACAAGCATGAAATCTACGGACATCACAATGACTCTAAACGCATATCTTTCTATAATAACACTGAATGTAAATGGACTAAATGTGCCAACCAAAAGACATAGGGTATCAGAATGGATAAAAAAACAAGACCCATCTATTTGCTGTCTACAAGAGACTCATTTTAGACCTGAGGACACCTTCAGATTGAGAGTGAGGGGATGGAGAACTATTTATCATGACTGGAAGTCAAAAGAAAGCTGGAGTAGCCATACTTATATCAGACAAACTAGACTTTAAATTAAAGGCTGTAACAAGAGATGAAGAAGGGCATTATATAATAATCACAGGGTCTATCCATCAGGAAGCGCTAACAATTATAAATGTCTATGTGCCAAATACAAGAGCCCCCAGATATATAAAACAATTACTCACAAACATAAGCAACCTTATTGATAAGAATGTGGTAATTGCAGGGGACTTTAACACTCCACTTACAGAAATGGATAGATCATCTAGGCACACAGTCAATAAAGAAACAAGGGCCCTGAATGATACATTGGATCACATGGACTTGACAGATATCTTTAGAACTCTGCATCCCAAAGCAACAGAATATACTTTCTTCTCGAGTGCACATGGAACATTCTCCAAGATAGATCACATACTGGGTCACAAAACAGCCCTTCATAAGTTTACAAGAATTGAAATCATACCATGCATACTTTCAGACCACAATGCTATGAAGCTTGAAATCAACCACAGGAAAACATCTAGAAAACCTCCAAAAGCATGGAGGTTAAAGAACACCCTACTAACAAATGAGTGGGTCAACCAGGCAATTAGAGAAGAAATTAAAAAATATATGGAAACAAACGAAAATGAAAATACAACAATCCAAATGCTTTGGGATGCAGCAAAGGCAGTCCTGAGAGGAAAATACATTGCAATCCAGGCCTATCTCAAGAAACAAGAAAAATCCCAGATACAAAATCTAACAGCACACCCAAAGGAAATAGAAGCAGAACAGCAAAGGCAGCCTAAACCCAGCAGAAGAGAAATAATAAAGATCAGAGCAGAAATAAACAATATAGAATCTAAAAAAACTGTAGAGCAGATCAACGAAACAAAGAGTTGGTTTTTTGAAAAAATAAACAAAATTGACAAACCTCTAGCCAGGCTTCTCAAAAAGAAAAGGGAGATGACCCAAACAGATAAAATCATGAATGAAAATGGAATTATTACAACCAATCCCTCAGAGATACAAACAATTATCAGGGAATACTATGAAAAATTATATGCCAACAAACTGGACAACCTGGAAGTAATGGACAAATTCCTAAACACCCACACTCTTCCAAAACTCAATCAGGAGGAAATAGAAAACTTGAACAGACCCATAACCAGCGAAGAAATTGAATCGGTTATCAAAAATCTCCCAACAAATAAGAGTCCAGGACCAGATGGCTTCCTAGGGGAGTTCTACCAGACGTTTAAAGCAGAGATAATACCTATCCTTCTCAAGCTATTCCAAGAAATAGAAAGGGAAGGAAAACTTCCAGACTCATTCTATGAAGCCAGTATTACTTTGATTCCTAAACCAGACAGAGACCCAGTAAAAAAAGAGAACTACAGGCCAATATCCCTGATGAATATGGACGCAAAAATTCTCAATAAGATACTAGCAAATCGAATTCAACAGCATATAAAAAGAATTATTCACCATAGTCAAGTGGGATTCATTCCTGGGATGCAGGGCTGGTTCAACATTCGCAAATCAATCAACGTGATACATCACATTAATAAAAGAAAAGAGAAGAACCATACGATCCTGTTAATCGATGCAGAAAAGGCCTTTGACAAAATCCAGCACCCTTTCTTAATAAAAACCCTTGAGAAAGTCGGGATAGAAGGAACATACTTAAAGATCATAAAAGCCATTTATGAAAAGCCCACAGCTAACATCATCCTCAATGGGGAAAAACTGAGAGCTTTTTCCCTGAGATCAGGAACACAACAGGGATGTCCACTCTCACCGCTGTTGTTTAACATAGTGCTGGAAGTTCTAGCATCAGCAATCAGACAACAAAAGGAAATCAAAGGCATCAAAATTGGCAAAGATGAAGTCAAGCTTTCACTTTTTGCAGATGACATGATATTATACGTGGAAAATCTGATAGAATCCACCAAAAGTCTGCTAGAACTGATACATGAATTCAGCAAAGTTGCAGGATACAAAATCAAGGTACAGAAATCAGTTGCATTCTTATACACTAATAATGAAGCAACAGAAAGACAAATAAAGACACTGATCCCATTCACAATTGCACCAAGAAGTATAAAATACCTAGGGATAAATCTAACCAAAGATGTAAAAGATCTGTATGCTGAAAACTATAGAAAGTTTATGAAGGAAATTGAAGAAGATATAAAGAAATGGAAAAACATTCCGTGCTCATGGATTGGAAGAATAAATATTGTCAAAATGTCAATACTACCCAAAGCTATCTACACATTCAATGCAATCCCAATCAAAATTGCACGAGCATTCTTCTTGAAACTAGAACAAGCAATGCTAAAATTCATATGGAACCATAAAAGGCCCGAATAGCCAAAGTAATTTTGAAGAAGACCAAAGCAGGAGGCATCACAATCCCAGACTTTAGGCTCTACTACAAAGCTGTCATCATCAAGACAGCATGGTATTGGCACAAAACAGACACATAGACCAATGGAATAGAATAGAAACCCCAGACCTAGACCCACAAACGTATGGCCAACTCATCTTTGACAAAGCAGGAAAGAACATCCAATGGAAAAAAGACAGTCTCTTTAACAAATGGTGCTGGGAGAACTGGACAGTAACATGCAGAAGGTTGAAACTAGACCACTTTCTCACACCATTCACAAAAATAAACTCAAAATGGATAAAGGACCTGAATGTGAGACAGGAAACCATCAAAACCTTAGAGGAGAAAGCAGGAAAAGACCTCTCTGACCTCAGCCGTAGCAATCTCTTACTCGACACATCCCCAAAGGCAAGGGAATTAAAAGCAAAAATGAACTACTGGGACCTTATGAAGATACAAAGCTTCTGCACAGCAAAGGAAACAACCAACAAAACTAAAAGGCAACCAACAGAATGGGAAAAGATATTTGCAAATGACATATCGGACAAAAGGCTAGTATCCAAAATCTATAAAGAGCTCACCAAACTCCACACCCGAAAAACAAATAACCCAGTGAAGAAATGGGCAGAAAACATGAATAGACACTTCTCTAAAGAAGACATCCAGATGGCCAACAGGCACATGAAAAGATGCTCAACGTGGCTCCTCATCAGGGAAATACAAATCAAAACCACACTCAGATATCACCTCAGGCCAGTCAGAGTGGCCAAAATGAACAAATCAGGAGACTATAGATGCTGGAGAGGATGTGGAGAAACGGGAACCCTCTTGCACTGTTGGTGGGAATGCAAATTGGTGCAGCCACTCTGGAAAACAGTGTGGAGGTTCCTCAAAAAATTAAAAATAGACCTACCCTATGACCCAGCAATAGCACTGCTAGGAATTTACCCAAGGGATACAGGAGTACTGATGCATAGGGGCACTTGTACCCCAATGTTTATAGCAGCACTCTCAACAATAGCCAAATTATGGAAAGAGCTTAAATGTCCATCAACTGATGAATGGATAAAGAAATTGTGGTTTATATACACAATGGAGTACTACGTGGCAATGAGAAAGAATGAAATATGACCCTTTGTAGCAACGTGGATGGAACTGGGGAGTGTTATGCTAAGTGAAATAAGCCATACAGAGAGGGACAGATACCATATGTTTTCACTCTTATGTGAATCCTGAGAAACTTGGCGGAAACCCATGAGGGAGGGGAAGGAAAAAAAAAAAAAGGAGGTTAGAGTGGGAGAGAGCCAAAGCATAAGAGACTCTTAAAAACTGAGAACAAACTGAGGGTTGATGGGGGGTGGGAGGGAGAGGAGGGTTGGTGATGGGTATTGAGGAGGGCACCTTTTTGGATGAGCACTTGGTGTTGTATGGAAACCAATTTGACAATAAATTTCATATATTGAAAAAAAAAAATTCAGATTCTTATCCAAACTATCAGGAATACGGGCTAAGAAAATGACCAGCCTGTCAATAGAGTTTGAGGCTCAATGGAACTTTCAGAGAAACTGTGGGAGAACTCACCAATTCCCCCTGTCTCCTGACTTCCTGTTGGCCTGATTCATATTTAGTAAGTGATAAGGTCTAAAGTTTATCCTTCCCTTCTTCATGGATGTAAAATTCTGGTTCTGGTGTCAATTTCAGGACAAAATCTAATAGTTTATTTTCTATTAATATAAGTGACCTAAAAGGCAGTGTAGGGCAGGGTTACTTTAAATCAGACTAATGCAGAGAAATGAGCTGCTTTTTCTGGTGACCAATAAAGTCTATGTTGTCCCGAAACCAAAAGAGTTCTAGGAACAACTGAATGTTTTTGTGAACTTTGCAAACTGAATTTCTTGCCCATCCTGTAAACCCCTTTCCAGATAAATTAAAATTATTCATTGCATGCAGATGAACTTGGAAAAGTTGGTTAGAATAATTTAATTTGTAGTATGTACTTTTTGATTTTATTTTTTAAATATACTTAAAAAGCAATAAAGATAGATAAAACCCTAGAAGAATATGTATGCTAAAATTAACATGATTTCTAGGACATTGAAGAGATTGAAGTTTATTTTCATAGTTTTGTGTGCTTTATCAATTTATCTTGAATGAATGTCAGTTATTTTTATCACAGAAGTACCTACGTATAATAATAAAATATCTTCCATTTTGAAAAATTATGTCATTGCAAGTATTATTTTCTGAGTAATTTCCACGTATCATGTATTACAAATCAATCAGTCATATATTTTTTAGAGAACTATCTAATAAACACTGACTACATCCCAAATCTCACACATTAGCACTCAACTGGGCACATTGAAGTTATTTATATTAAACTGGGTCAGACAGGAAAAGTCACCTGGAGCAAGAGATTGTAGTGGCCTCCATGGTTTAGATAGAACCTGGGTATTTGATACACTTGCAGAGACAAAAGAAAAGATACTTTATCCTAGCGAGCCAAGAAGGAGGCAAAACTTCATAACAATAGCAGTTCCGGACTGGAACAAATTATTCTTTTATCCATGTGATAAGTGAAATCGCACAGTTTCTGTATCATTCTTTTTTTAACTTTATGATAAATCTTGGATATTATCTCACAATCATTAAATAGTGTTTCTCTTTTTATTTTAGCGACTGAGGAGTGTTCTGTTCTACCCATGTCCCATAATTTACATCACCAGTACCTGATAGACGGATTTCAGAGTTCTTTTAGTCTTCTGCCATTACAATAGTGCTGCCACAAATATCCTAGTACATCTGTCATTTTCCACCAGGGCAGATTGTCTATGAGATAGAGTCCTTAAAAATGAATGGGTAAGAGGCACTAAGGAATCTACTCCTGAAATCAGTGTTGCACTATATGCTAACTAATTTGACTGTAAATTAAAATAAATAAATAAAAAACACTGAATTACACATTTTAAAAAAAGGAACTCTCTGCGTCAGAGGTTTTGTGCATTTAAAATTTTGATATGTGCTTGTACCAGCTTACACCATTGCTAACAAATATGAGAGATTGCCTGTTTCCCCAAACCCTTGACAACCTGATGTCCCAACGAATGTGTTATTTATCGCTGCTTTTAGAAGTAAAACAGATAACTCATAGTTTTAATATGCACATCTCCTTATGACCCTTACATCTTTATTTTCTTCTACTATTTTTGCCCAGTTTTTCATGGGGTTGTTCTTTTTCTCACTGTTATCTGAAGGGCTCCCTTATAGCATGAAGAAATTATCTCCTTGTCTGATATAAATTGCGATTTTTTTTCCATCTTGCCGTTTGTCTTTTTGTTTGGCTTATATATTTTAATAAATAATTTCATTATTTTTATGTAGGTGGATTTATTAATTTTTTATTTTATGTCTTTCATGTGACATTTTAAAAGGGACTCCTTATTATAGTACTGTTTTTTTTTAAGTTCAGATATATTATCTAAGTTTTTAGTTGAATTTTTCATGTTTCACTTTGATCCTTCTGAAATATATTTTGTAAAAGGAATATGGAAAGCTCTAACTTTATATTTTTTCATATTTTTTTCATAGTCCAAATACCATTTACTGAAAAATCCATATTCTTTCACTAATGTAAAACACCAAATTCATCATATACTGAATTTCAGTATGAATTTGAGTCTATTTTTAAGCTTTCAAGTCTGTTCTATTGATGCTTAATGTTTATTTATTTTTGAGAGAGACAGAGAGAGAGACAGAGTGTGAGCAGGGGAGGGACACAGAATCTGAAGCAGGCCCCAGGCTCCAAGCTGTCAGCACAGAGCCCAACACAGGGCTCAGTATCACAAACTGAGATCATGAACCTGAGCTTAACTGACTGAGCCACTCAGGCGCCCCTATTGATGTTTAAAATTAAATACCAATGTGGTAATGGTTGGGATGTTTTACTGTATGATTACAGTGAGTGCCCCCCACCCCCATTTTTTCCCCAGAATTTCATTGGATATTCTTGCTTTAAGTTTTTTTTTTTTCTTTGTGTGTGTGTGTGTGTGTGTGTGTGTGTGTGTGTGTGTGTGTTTAAGTGTGTTTAAGTAGGCTTCACACTCAGCACTAAGCCCAATGTGGGGCTAGAACTCACGACCATGAGATCAAGACCTGAGCTGAGATCAAGAGTCAGACACTTAACCCACTGAGCCGCTCAGGCACACCGCTTGCTTTTAGTTTTTATATGTCTGCCTTAAAACAAGTTTTTCTGCTTCCCAAAGTATCTTTCTGCCAGATTTATCTGAATCATATTAAATATATACATTGACTGTAAGGATTGACATTTTAATTTCTAACCCTCTTTTACAAATTTTTGTCTCTTTCAGTAACATTTTAATACTTCTTTATATGAACGCCTTATACTTGTTGATTTTATTCTACAGCACTTTGTTTTGATGATATTGCAAACTAGGCCTTTCTTTCATTACATCTTATAACTTGTTTCCCATTTATGTAAGTTAATTTTTTCAAAAAACATGCATTTTGTTTTCTGTATTACAGGTTCTGATATTCTTTAGAAATTACTTTTTATTTTTAAAACTTGTATTGAATGAAAGAGGCATAATATATGGTGTCAAAAGTGAGTCACAGCATTATGCTGGGAAAGCAAAAAGAAGACTCATTTTATAATTTCCTTAACAGGAATTCCAAGCCTCTTTCATTTATGGCCTGAGAATTCCCTTCCCTATTCCAAATAGCCTCCTGCTCCCACAGTGCCAGCTGCACCATGAACTGTGTAACTCTGGGCTTCCATTGTCTTGAATTGTTTCAGTGTCTTCTCTTTTAGTTGATTTATTTCCTTATTTACTCCTCAGATTTCATTTTAAATCCTACATTAAGCAGTTCTTCTTGGACTTATCAAAGAAGAAAAAGAATTCACTTCTGAAAACCCCTAATTATCAGGAGCATGGATTTTGTATTTACCAGAGTCAACAACTAAGTATGTATGTCTATTTCTCTACACCTCAGAGTATTCTTTGATGAGTTTGTCTAATGTTTCCATACATTTGGACCTAGATAGTTAGAGTATCTGTGGTGTGACCCTTCCGAAGTTACCCTCAGCACCATCTCACAGCAGGTAGGGAGAGGTTGACCCAAGGCCAGTCCTGAGAACTAGCCTTATAAAGTGTTCCAGTCCAAATGATGCCCTTTGAGAGGTAATGTAGATTCAGTGCTAATTAATTCTCAGTTCCGACTGAGGTACATCTCACATCTGAAAAATAATGGAATGCTGACCCTGTATGAAAAACTGGTTATCAAGCTTCCTGTTGAGCCAAAAAAGGATTTTTCCCTCCGTGCTATAATAGGAGACCCAGGCACAAATCTAGAAACAAATGCAGTAAATTTTAGAGCTGTCAGCATCTCAAATTTCATATCAGGTGAAATTTGATTCTTTCAATATTGGATGGATCTATTTTAGATCTCTTTGATGATTGTTAGCAAGAATGATATTCATGGTTTTCTAAAGATTATAGATAGAGAAAGCTAAGGCTCTATTTAACTGGGACAAAATGAGACCATCTTATAATACACCCCTACTCATTCTTCCTTTTTCCAAACCATGCTTTTTCTATGTTTCAGTGAGTCAGGATCATTCTAGAAAATCCCAGTTTGAAGATCAACTGGGCACAGGAGTCCCCAGTGCCATTCCTTAAGTTCAAAGATTCACTAGAAGGGCAGGGAACTCAGAAAAGTTACATGCTCAAAGTGACAGTTTATTACAGCAAAAGGCTATGAATTGAAACCAGCAAAAGCAAAAAGTGCATAGACTAGAGTCCAAGACAGAAACAGGCACAGATTTCTAATTGTCGTCTCACAGTAGCATTGTATAGACAGTATGCAATTCTCCCAGAAACATGCGAAAACCCAAGCCTTGGTGTTTAGTATTTTTGTTGTTGTGAGGGACAGTCATGTGCAGACGTGGGGAGCTCATGTAGCTGCTCTCAGTTACTCAGACTGAGGCCCCTTCAGAAGTCAAACTGATTCAGTGTAGCCTAGGACCCTTATCATAAATCACATTGTCAGCATAAGTTATCTGGTGGTTTATATGGGAGCCCAACATATATACAAAACATTTTAATCAGGCAGAATATTCCAAGGGCTTTCATTTATTTTCTTCCAGGAGCCAGATAATGGCTACACCTTTCTTTGGAATGTGAGGGTCTCCCAGACCTACTGAGTTAACCTTCACTAGACAGGCTATAAGAATGAAGGCAATGTCGGGGCACCTGGGTAGCTCAGTCGGTTAGGTGTCCAACTTCAGCTCAGGTTGTGATCTCACAGTTAGTGGGTTTGAGCCCTGCGTTGGGCTCTGTGCAGACATCTCAGAGCCTGGAGTCTGCTTCAGATTCTGTGTCTCCCTCTGTCTCTACCCTATCCCACTCATTCTCTCTCTCTCTCAAAAATAAAGAAACATTAAAAAAAATTTTTTTAATGAAAGCAATGTCATGAGAAAGGTAAAATGAAGAATTTGATCATCTTATTGGAAGGATATGTCAATGTTTTATTATTGGCTTTTTAAAGTATAAATATTATTCTTTCTCTGAAATACCTATCTAGGTATTAGTAAAATATGTAGTATATGTTTTTAAAATTAGGTCATTTGGGGTGCCTGGGTGGCTCAGTCAGTTAGGCGACCGACTTCAGCCCAGGTCATGATCTCACAGTTCATGAGTTCGAGCCCCGCATCCGCCTCTGTGCTGACAGCTTGGACCCTGGAGCCTGCTTCCGGTTCTGTGTCTCCCTCTCTCTGCACCTCCCTTGCTCATGCTCTGTCTCTCTCTGTCTCTCAAAAAATAAATAAATGTTAAAAAAATTTTTAAAAATAAAATAAAATTAGGTCATTTTAGGGGCACCTGGGGTGCTCACTCACTTGAGCATCCAACTCTTGATTTCAGCTCAGGTCATGATCCCAGGGTTGTGGGATCAAGCCCTGTATCACACTCCGTGCTGAGCATGGAGCCTGCTTAAGCTTCTCTCTTTCTCTCCCTCTGCCTCTCCCCTGCTTGTGTGTTCTCTCTCTCTCTCTCAAATTAACAAAATTAAAATTAAATTAGGTCATTTTATTTCATTGTGATGTTGTAGTTAATAACTTCCAATCTGATTAGCTATTTTTCTTGACATATAACAGGGGGAACATTTGATAGGGAAAAGAAATAGTAAACCTTGGGAAGTTATAGCACTGATTGTAATCTGGACTTTTTTTTTCATGGCATAAATTGGTCCAAAATCATTTGGTCCAATGTTGGGTGTACTGAGATCATTATTAAAAATGTTTAAACTTTTGGATGTAATGGAAGCCAAAAATATACTTTTGCTAATTTCAGTTTATTTAGAGTAATGTAAAATAAGGAGAAATGACTCATCTCACCTAATACTATAAAAACAAAAGACCAAAAATGACCTCATTTACAGTGTTTTCCATGAGTCAATTTCATGCTTTATAGAAGTCAGTGACAGGTTAATCTCAAAAGCCCAGAGATTTGGACTAAAATTTTTGTGAATGTTCCTGGCGTAACTGAAGTTTTTCTGTAGATTATTTAAATAGGTTACTTCACTGAGACCCTATACTTAGGATTCCTACTTCCAACCCTACCACTCTTGTATGCTCCAACAGGCAGTTCTCATTGATCCCAAGGTTACAGTTTAGATGCCTTTTCCTCTAGGATGCTCGTTCTAGCCTGGACCCTAGTGGGACAGGAGTATGGGGAGAAGTGAATAGGTTTTTTTAAATTATAGTTTTTGTTGGTTGGTTTTATTTTAGAGAGAGAGAGAGAGAGCACACATATGCACGAGCAGGGAAGGGGCAGAAGGAGAGAGAGAGAGAGATTGAGATCTCAGGCAGGCTCCAAGCTCAGCATGGATCCTGACACAAGGCTCGATCCCACAACCCTGGGATCATGACCTGAGCCCAAAATCAAGAGCTGGACACTCAACTGACTGAATCACCCAGGCGCTCCTAAATGATAGTTTTATGAGCCTCATAAAAAGGCCATGGCTCTTGCGCCTGACTTCTTATTTCTTCTGAAGATGCTTAAATCACAACTAATTCAAGTAATTTCAACAGCAGTTAAATATGTTCTAAGAGGAACATTAACTTTACAATTTGTCGATCTCGTCTATATTGAGGTAAAACCGTTTGAGAACCCTGCCTTAGGATCAACATAGGAAGAGTGTTCTTAGGTGTTGATGCCACTTCTATATTCACATTTTCTGCCCATCAGACCCAGTAAACTGTTTCTATTTTTCTTAATTTTTTAAAAAGTTTATTTATTTATTTTGAGAGAGAGAGAGAGAAAGTTGGGGAGAGGCAGAGAGAGAGAATCCCAAGCAATCTCCACACTGTCAGTGCGAAACCTGTTGCAGGGCTCAAACCCATGAACCATGAGATCATGACCTGAGCCAAAATCAAGAGTTGGACACTGAACCAACTGAGCCACCCAACACACTCCTCTTAATATGTTTTTTTTAACGTTTATTTATTTTTAAGAGAGAGAGAGAAACAGAGTACAAGTGGGGGAGGGGCAGAGAGAGAGGGAGACACAGAATCCGAAGCAGGCTTCAGGCTCCGAGCTGTCAGCACAGAGCCCAAAGCGAGGTTCCAACTCATGAACCGTGAGATCATGACCTGAGCCGAAGTTGGAAGTTTAACCGACTGAGCCACCCAGGTGCCCCTCTCAATATGTTTTATATGCATGGTGGCACCCTTTTTATCCCAAATTTTACTCATGGGCTTGGTAATATTCAGATATGCCAACCTGCAACACAAGCAGCAACACCAAGGCACAGTGCCCTAATCAGAATTTTCATGAAGGTTAGCTAACACCACATTTTGATAACAGTGGGCCGAGATATAAGCATCATGGTTATTTTTTTTCTGTTAATGAAGTTGAGAAGAATTTATTGAGTGCCTGCTATGTTTCACATCTGTTCTTGTTGGTAGAAATCTAGCAGATGAAAAGCCAGATAAGCATTCTTATCCTACAGGTTTATATCTTAATATAAGAAGACAATAAATAAGTAAAGCTATAGATGAACAAAATATTTAATATTGTGTTCAGGAATGAAAAAAAAGGTGGGATAAAAAGAGGAGGAACAAGATAAAAAAGTGAGATAAAAAGAGGAATACAGTATTTAATATTGCATTCAGGAATGAAACAAAAAAGGTGAGATTAAAAAGAGATAGGATAGTCAAGGAAGACCTCTTGGAGAACTACATTTGTGCAGAGCCTTGAAGAGAAGAAGCAGCAGGAAGCATTGCAGGCATAGGAACAGGATTTATCAGTTCTTTTATTGAGAACCTGATAACTCTCAAAAGAAAAATTCAGGTGTTGTATGATTTATGAGCCTGAATTTCAGAAGAGTATTAAGGCAGGAAATATCAATGTTGAGAGGTATCACAATAAAACTGGCATTAAAAGTCCTAGGATTAGGAGCGCCTGGGTGGCTCAGTCAGTTAAGCATCTGACTTTTGATCTGAGCTCAGGTCATGATCTCTAGGTTTATGAGTTCAAGCCCCACATCGAGCTCTGTGCTGATGGTGTGGAGCCTGCTTTGGATTCTGTCTCTCCTCCTCTCTAACCCTCCCTAACTTGTGTGTGCATTCCCTCTGTCTCTCAAACTAAATAAATAAACTAAAAAAATGTTTTTTAAAAAGTCCTAGGATTAGATGAGATCACTTCAAAGAGGATATAAACAGAGGAGAATAAAGATCCTGGGGCCAAGTCCCAGAAGAGTTTATAATTTAGATGCCTAGAAGAAAATTTAGAGCCTGGTAAAGAGACTGAAAAGAATATGGGAAGAAACCCTGAAGAATGTGGTACCACAGAAGCCAAGAAAGGAAAAGTAGTTGAGAGTAGCAGGGGTAAGTCACCTATGAAATATGATGCCAAGCAGGGGACCGAGATGGATGCAAAGAAACATCCATTTAATCAAAATGGAGGTCGTCGGTAAATATAACAAGAGCAGTATCATAGAGTGTTGGGGTTTAAAACCAGAGACCAGCCAACTAAAATAACTAGTGGGGGAAAAAAGTGAAAAGAGGAAATTGAGACAATATACTTTTGCCTCAAAGAGGAGTAAAAAGAAAAAAAAAAGGATGGTAGTCATTCTATCTGGGGACAGAAGAAGCTAAGGTTGCAATTTTGCTGGTGAGAATTAGAATGAAAAGATTTGTTAAATAAGAAATTTAGAGTCTCTTACCTTAGGATTTCACCATCAAGGATTTTCCAAGAAGTTCATCAAGCAGGATTATCCAATATGATACAGTCTTACAATAAACACAGCCACCACAGGCTGAGAAATCTTGTAAAGAATCTTTTCGGCTTTCTAGTTCACAACAAACAGGTACTCAGTCTTCTTTTCCATCAGACACAGGGAGTCCAAATAGTGGATTTAGATATCACGGTAACCTGCACACTCAGAACAACCTCTCAGGAGAAATAAAATCACACATCCATTTTATGTCTCAAGGTTATGTACACCAAAGCATATTTTATGTATTCAAAGCAGATGTACACCAGCTGAGGTCTGGTGGAACTTCTCTACTTTTCTATGGCACAAAACGTAGGCTAGTTGGTAAACAGCAGACCACTTCCCCTATTTTTCACCAATTCTCTGATGATGTCAGTGTTGAAATGCAGGGTATTATCAGTCTCCATTGATTGTTTTCCATAATAAAAATAAAATTGAAGCCATACTTATTATGTATTGAGTATCTACTCTGTGCTAAGGTCTACGATGTATTCCTTCCATACCTGACCTCACTGATATTTACAAGAACTTTGCAACTTAGGACATATTATACTCACTTTGCAAATGTAGATGAAGTTCAGGAAAGGCTGAGTGCCTTCCCCAAAGGTAGAGTGAATAAGTGGTAAACCCAGAATTTGAAAACTGGATTATCTGTTTCACTATGTCATGCTTTGCAGCCATTTCACTGGCAGAATAATCCTTTAAAACATTAATTACCCCATGTACTCTTTGATCCGTAAACTACAGGGACTTTCTGTTGATTCTTCTATACCAACAGCATGCTCTCTAGTCAATAGTGTGACTATAAGGGCTCTATTTATTTCTGCAGAGTCAGCTCTCGTCCCACAAATTCAGTAGTTCCAGATTGGGTTCTTGCCTTGCATGGCTAGTCCCTCATCAGGAGCCCCAGTTCACTTCATGTTTTGTAAAAGTATTGTTTTCATTGTTTTATATATGATACTAGACTTTAAACTTGGTAAGTATATTCACTTTTGCCTTCTAAATTTTATTCTAGGTGTAATGATATTCTATTTAAAATTAATTTAGAAATTACATATATAAAGAACAGTAACTGAATTACATTCTTACAGTAGATAGTTTTCAAAAAGTAGGCATGCCCTTCTACCATAACCAAAGTCAAGCAATGGATTATTACCAAAAACTCCAAAAAGCCTAGTCATGGCACCTACCAAATTTCAACTCCTTCCCTTCTCCCACAAGGAAACTGGTAGGCAGAGTTTGATAATGATCTCTGCCTTCTAGTATTCAGACGCTTGCATAATCCTTTCCTGAGTGTGGGCTTAACTTAGTTACCTTTAATTCTATCCTAACAAACAGAATATAACAAAAGTGATGGAGTGTAACTTCCATGATTAGGTTACAAAGAACTGATTCCCGTATCACTAGTACTCTGTGTCTCGTCTTTTTGACTTGCTCATTTTGATGAAGCAGATTGCCCAGGTGGAGAGGCCCAAATGTCAAGGAATTGAGACTAGTGTCCAAGCATCAGCCAGTGTGGATCTGAGGCCTTCAGTCCAACAACACACGGTGAGATGAGTTTTACCAACAACCACATGAAATGAGCTTGGGATGGTAATCCTTCCCCATTTGAGCCTTGAAATGGCTACAGTTCCAGTCACACCCTGACTGCAGCTTGTTCTCACCTTGAAGCAGAGGACCAGACTAAACCATGCCTAGATTCCTGGCCTATAGAAACTCTGAAATGACAAATGATGTTTTGGGAGTGTGTAATGTGTAGTCATAGATAACTAATACAGAAACTGATCTGACTTCTATCACCATAGATTACTATTGTCCGTTTTTATTTTTACATCAATGGAATTTTACAGGATGATTTGTTTTATGTTGGCTTCTTCACCATTATGATTTATAATTTGTTCAAGTTGTTAGTTTTTTGTCATAATTTATTCATGTGTTTTGCTGTATAGTATTCCATTTGATGAGTATACTGCAGTTGTGTATCCATTCTATTGATGCTGAGAACTTGGGGTGGTGTTTATGGCACTCAGCACATGCATGAGGATTTTAGTTGGGCATATGTCTAAGACTGAAATTAGTTGATCCTGTGGTGTTCATTTCATGGTAGATAAAATCCAACAGTTTTTAAATATGAATGTCCCAATTTATACTCTCACCAGCAATGTATATAATTTCCGGTACTCCATATTCTCACCATTATGTAGAAATGCCAGGGTTTAGGGGCACCTGGGTGGCCTAGTCTGTTAAGCATCCAACTCTTAATTCGGCTCAGGTCATAATCTCATGGTTCATGACATTGAGCACCATGTTCAGCTCCGTGCTGGCAGTGCAGAGCCTGCTTGGGATTCTTTCTCTCACTCTCTTTCTGCCCCTCCTCTGCTTGTGTGCTTTCTGTCTCTCAAAGTAAGTAAATGAACTTAAAAAAAAATTTTTAATTGAATCATAAACTATGTACTTTCTAGTATCTAGGGTATTTTTTCAGTATTATGTTTGTGAGGTTAGTCTATCTTTTGTGTGTAACTGTAGATCATTTGTTCTCATTGCCATATAGTATGACATTCTATGAACCACCATATGTATTGATACAAGTGTTCATGGACATTTGAGCATCGTCTAGTTTTTTGACTATTATAAACAAAACTTTGTGAACATTCTTTACATATCTTCTCATTCATTTATGTGCACATCCTCTTGGGTGTATACAAAAAGGATTGCTGTAAAGACGTACCTACCGCATTAGCAGATACTGTCAAACATTTTCATAGTTGTGTTAATTCCTGTTTGCACTGGCAGTGAAGAGCATTGTGTGTGCTCTGTAGCCTTATCCATCCTTCTCTTTCATTTGGCAGATGTGTATTGGTAACACACTGTGATTTTAATGCCTCTTATAATTTGAGCATCTTTTCATATGTTTATTGGCTGACTGATATCCTTGTTATTTCATTATAAAAATGATATCATTTAGTATGTACCTGTTTTTAATATTTCTTTTTTCACACAATAATTGTTTTGAGACCTGGTGTGTTAGTAAATGTATTCTTGAACAGTTGCTTAAATAGATATGCATATAACTTTTGGATTTGATTGAAATCCACTTGAAGACTTTTAGGTTGTTTTCATTTTTTTAACATTTCTTTTTTACTTTATTTTTTAAATGTTTATTTATTTGTGAGAGAGAGAACATAGGGGAGGGGCAGAGAGAGAGAGGGATACAGACGATCCAAAGCAGGCTCTGCACAAGAGCCCAGTGCAGGGCTCAAACCCACCAACCATGAGATCATGACCGGAGCCTAAGTCCCATGCTTAAACCAACTGACCACCCCCCCCACCAGGCGCCCCATTTTTTTAACATTTCTTAGAACATCCCTACTTTGGGGCAGCACTCAATCTGTAGCTTATCCTCCAGTGCTAAGAGCCAATCTCATGCATGGTAGCCAGTCTCTAGGTCATTCTGTCTTGACATATGAGACATAGTAAAGAACTTAGAAGAGTCCAATAGTATGTGGCATAGACTTCCATTCCCTTCCCTAGGAATTCACTTTCAGAGCTGTTTTTTTGTTTGCTAGTTCATGGTGGACTTCTTCACTCTACTAAGATCATTTATTGGAATAAAAACCCATTTATGTAATTCAAACATTCTGCCTTTAATTACACAGACTCCCAAAAGGGAAGGCATATCAAAGAGTCATTCCCTTTATTTTCCTGTAATGTTCATGTGGTTTCAAGGGCTAGCTAGCTAAGACCATGCTGGGTCATTGTCTGATTCTTTTCAGTATATTTTTTTGTGATACTGGGGGGAGCCGACTTCTTACCTTTTAGATGGTAATTCAATCAGAGATTAGAGCTGTTTATAGCACATCCTATAACCCCGCTGCTAAATGCAAGACTATCCATAAAGCTCATGTGAATGTAGTAGATGCTACTGAAAATGAGGAAGGACATCTTTTTTCCCTAAGATTGTTTGCTCATCACATCTTTGAAGGGAACCGTGCCATGTGCATTTTACTCACTGAAGCCCAGCCCCTTTCTATCTTGCTGGCTCTGTTTTCCTCTGCCTATTCTATTCTTTTGTTTACTCTCTATCTTGCTTTTAGGAACAATTAAAATTTAACACCATTTTGTATTCCTTAGATTTCACATTCTTGTATTCGCCCCCTTTGCTCCAGTAGGCGTGTCTATGAATTTTTACAAATACGCACATTTGCCTATCAAGGGGGTCGGGTGTTAAAATAATAACTCTTTGTGTTATCTTTTTATGTTACCCCAGGATCTACTCTGCTATAAGAAAGAAGGAGGCTGTGTGTGGAAAACTCAAGAGTTCAAACAGTGCCCAGATACCATTGCTTTGGAAACTCTGTAGCAAAATATATCACAGGAACAGAGAGCCGTGCAGCTTCAATTGAATATGCATTTTGAATTGCAGCACTCTGGGGTTTTAGTGGAGTTCTGAGCCAAGCAGCAGTTGCATAGTCCATGATTTTTTTCTGGCCAGTGAAATGCAGGTGGGGCCTAGTGGAAGAATGTGGTGTCTTAAGAGGGTTCAAAAACATATTAGGGATGGTGGTTTAACTGAACATTTCTAATACATTTTACTGTGGATTTAGATTATCATAAATAGGCTCTTGTTTTGCTCATACAGGAAGGCACCTGATTTCCTGGAAATAAGTCTGTTATAAAAGTAGCTCTTCATTACTTTCGATTGCAATCTAAACTCTGTTCATAGGAAATGCCATTGTACATGAGAAAGAATGAAACCTAGCCATTTGCAGCAACGTGGATGGAACTGGCGGGTATTATGCTAAGTGAAATAAGTCAGGCAGAGAAAGACAGATACCATATGTTTTCACTCATGTGTGGATCCTGAGAAACTTAACAGAAGACCAGGGGGGAGGGGAAGGGGGAAAAAAACGTTACAGAGAGGGAAGGAGGCAAACCATAAGAGACTCTTAAACACTGAGAACAAACTGAGGGTTGATGGTGGGTGGGGGAGGGGAAAGTGGGTGATGGGCATTGAGGAGGGCACCTGCTGGGATGAGCACTGGCTGTTGTATGGAAACCAATTTGACAATAAATTATATATATGTATATGTATGTGTGTGTATATATATATATATATACACACACATACATATACATTTATTTATTTATTTATTTATTTATTTATTTATTTATTTATTTCAATTCCATTGCAAAGGGCCTTGAATGACCAGAGATTATTTTTGCGGGTAGAAAACCTTTATATTAGATCATTTAAAAACCCAATTACTGCACCTTAAACGTACACAATGTTTTATGTCCATTATATCTTACTAAGGCTGAGAAACAAATTAATGATTGGAATTGTGCCCAGTTTGGAGGGAGCAAGGGGGAAAATGTTACATTTTAAGAGTTCCAACACCTCTTGTTGCTTTTAAAGCAAGTGTATGGCACTTAGCATTTTAAATCTTTTATAAACAGGCTAGCAATTTTACAAAGCCTATTTTTAGGGGTGGTAGCATGGCCAGGAATCACCATTTTGGGCAGTCTCCAGTTCACTCTCACCCAGTCATTACAGTGAGTTTTGTAAAAGAGATAAGTCATGTCACTTTTCTGCACGATCATAAAAGCTTGCGGTCGCCATACTGGGACTACAAGATCCTATAATCTGGCTGCTGCTGTCTCTTCTTCCCATTACATATTATCTGAGCTTCGGCGCGTGGACCTCATTTAGGTACTGAATACACCCAACGCTTCTGCAATTAGGAATTTTGCACACAAACCTTCCTTCTGCCCGGAAATAACTCCCCTCATTTCTTCCCTAATTGCACTCTTATTAAAAATTCATCTTAACTCTCATTTCATCAGGGTAAGATGGCTGACTGACTAATCTAAATTAGCTCTCCTTTCCACACTTACTTGTGGCGCCCTGTATTATTCCTTTACAGTGCTTCTCAGAAATTCGATTATGTTTGTTTGCATAACTTGTTTTAATGTCTTATTTCTGAACTAAAACATGCATGAGCACAGGAACCACCACTATTATGCTAACCACAGAATCCTCAGTGCCTTCCACAGTGCCCAGCACAAGGTCCGCGGTCAGTGCATTTTTGTCAGTGGGGACTATGCAATGAGCTTTGCTGTCTGAATTGTAACCCTGTAAAAAAATATGAGAAATCCACGGGCAATACACAAAACATGAATTGATGAAGGTGAGCTCTAGTTAGTGTTGGATGTGTTGCTCTCATCATCACGATCACTATAATCAGGCTTGCGTTTGATGGTCCTGTGACTCAAAAAACAAACAAACAAAACAAAAAGACACTCTCTCCCAAAGACAAGTGTACAAAACTCAGGCAGTTTAGGGTTTTTGCTTAGCTTTCTTTTGCATTAATACTGTGAGTTCGGCATTTTATTCCGAGTTCAATGATTTGCTTAACATCGTTCTGAATAAAAATAAAAGGACAAAAAACTGAAAAATGTTAATAAAGTAGGGCACACTTCCTTACCCACTGATAAAGCAACAAAAACAAAGACCTGAGGAAGTACAGCAGGAGTCCGGTTGGATCATGTCACTTTTATTTTTTCCATAGAGAGTCAGGCAATTTAAACATATTTTAAGGCAAAGAAGACCTTTCCTCAGACATTGTCAAGTGGCCCCTCCCTCCATGTTTTTCTCCAGCCCTATGGCTGCTTAGACCTTTGAACACCTGTTACGAGATGGGACTGTGATTGAATAGAAATGGTTTTAATTATTCCAATTCAGTAGCTCCCAACAGTGGTGATTTTGTCCCCAGGTGACATTTGGTAATGTCTGGAGAAACATTTCATTGTCACACTGGGTTGAGTTAGCCTCCTTCTCAGGAGAATTTTGCTTGACTAAATGGGAGCTACTCTGCCCACAGTAGATGGCTCACAGATGTCTGACCCTTTGCTTCAGGGAAGGACCAACTCTGGTGCTATTTGTCTGAGATCCTACGGGGCCAGCCTGAAGCCAGCTTCCACCTGACACTGCACCACCCTCTTTTAGTTTTTATTTTCTTGTCCTCTCCTTCCCTGAGGCCACTTCTGAAAGCATTCCTCTCAATAAGTCACCTGTACAAGAATCTGTCGCTGAGGCTCTGCTTCTAGGGAATCTGACCTAAGGCATTAAAATCCTACTTTGTGGTTTATTATATGCAAATTCGTGGAGGTTCCTAGTGTTCCTCAAAAGAATGAGTATTCTGTTGTTGGATGCAGGTTTCTAAGTTAATTTATTAGGCCAAATTTGTTCACCGTGTTTTAAAAACATTCTCTAACTTTACTGATGTTTTTGGTCTGTTATTTTTTTTCCCCTGAATTACTCAGATGCATTAACATTGTTTTTGCATTTCCTAGTATGGAAATTTAAAACTTTCTCTGTTCTTTGATTGATTACATTATAAATGACATATTCATACTTAAATTAACGAACTCAAAATTTTCTCCTTTACTTCCCTCCAAAGCAATTCAGAGATTTTAGAACACTTGATTTATATTCCCGCACTTCCGGAGTTATTTTGTTAATTCCATCTTCTCTTTTGTAATCCCAGAGTACGTTATTATAGATGCTTCATGCAGTCAGTGTTAATTGATTGTTTCATGTATCTACTTCTGTCTTGGATCTTCCTTTGCTGTTGCATTTCAGACTTTCTGTTTGGGATCTCTTCACTTCTGCCTAAAGTAAAATATTTAGAACTTCCTTCAGAATCCATCTGCTAATAGTAAACTCTCCTCCAAATATGAATTTTGCACACAGTTTTGAAAATTATTTTTTCCTCATACATTTATGTTAACAATTATTTTTTCTCTACCTTGCACTTTCTCTCTTGCACTGTTGTTTGGATTCCACTCATGCTACTGAGAAGTAAGCTTTCATTCTGTCTTGCTTTGAAGTAAATATGCATTTCCTCTGTAGATATTTTAAAGACATTCTTATTTGGATACTATAATTTTCCTCTGATTGCCCAGGTCTAGATTTACTACTTTTTTCTATTTTGATTCAATCTTTCATTTCCACATGGATGATTTTTAAAGTTCTGGAAAATTCTCTAACATTGTATCTTCAAATATTTCCTGTGTGCCATTTCTCTTTCCTGAGATGCGACTTCTGACTACATGTTGGTTGGACCCCCTTGCTCTATCCTATTACCAGCCGGTCTTTCACCTTAAATTGCTTTTTCTGATATATATTTCAGGTCAATCAATTTCTCTTCATTTGGGTCTAATCTACTTCTAAGCCCATGTTTTGAGTTTTTCAGAAAGAATTATCCTAATTTTTGTTTTGGAATTTCTATAAGCTCATTTTCAAATATATTACATAATCTTGTAGTTCCTCATTTCCTGCAGATATTTTAAAGTTTGTCTTCTATTTCTTTAAGCATAGAGAACTTAAAGGTTTTTTTAATACACTTTTGATGATTCTGTGTCTAAAGGCTATGAGGGTCTCTATTTGCTCTCTTTTGTTTTTGCTTCTTCTTATTCATGGTGCATCTTTGTATTGTGTACTTAGTTATGTTAACTCTGAGCTGCTTTCTTTTTTCCCCATATCAATATTTTATGGGATTCTTTGAGTCTTAATGAGGATTTTACCAGGTTCTTCCAGGAACATATTGGTTCTCTTGTCCAGTCCTACTTTAAAACAAGTTATTTCGTCATAATTTTTATATGAATGTATGTTTTTATTTCTCTTGAGTAAATATCTATGAATTGAATTGCTGGGTGATAGGGTAAGTATATGTTTAGTTTAATAAAAACTGTCATAAAGTTTTCCAAGTAGTGTAACATATTATACTCCCACCAACAATATATGATAGTCCTATAACTGTCACCAAATACTCACTAACATTTGGTAGTCTTTTCGTTTTAGCCATTTTGATGGGTACATAGTGCTGGCTCATTGCCATTTAACTTACATAAATATGTTAAACATTTTTTCATGTTCTTATTGGCGATTCATTTATCTTCTTTTGTGGAGTATCTGTTCAAGAATTTTGCCCATGATTTTTAATTTTTAAAAAAATTTAGTTGCCCATGATTTTATTTTTTAGAGAAATTTTAGGTTCACAGAAATGTTGAGTGGAAAGTACATATACTTTGTACCCAAGGACAAAGACTCCTTCCTTCACCAATCTTTAGTGAGGGTCCCTCTGAGCTCTTCTCTCTCCTCAACGAGGCCTTGACCTTGGTCCCTGTCTTTGGCTTGCCTAGCCCAACTTTAATAAGAATCCTTCCAGGTTAGTTTATTAAGATTCCCCCCTTCCTTGCTATCTGATCAGATTCTTCATCACCTGTTCTCCTTGGCATAGATTGAATACTTGTGTTCTCCTAAGAAAGAACTGGGTATCAAGAAAGGAGGTGCTGCTTTAAAAAATACCTAAAAATTTGGCAGCAGGTTTGGAACTGGTTAATGGATAGAGGCTGGAAGAATTTTGAAGTATATGCTAGAAGACGCCAATATTGCCATGAAGAGAACTGGAAAGGTGATTCTGGTGAGAACCCAGATAGAAATGAGGAGCATGCTATCGGAAGCTGGAGGAAGGATGATCTTTTCCATAAAGTGATAAACTCACTGCGTTAGTTCATGTTCTGCCATTTTGTAGAAGCTAATTGGATGTTTAACTGAAGAGATTTCTAAGAAAAATATTGAAGGATTGCCTTGGTTCCTTCTGACTGCCTATAGTAAAATATAGAAGAGAAAAAGTAGTTGCAGACATAATTGTTAAGCAAAATGAACCAGAACTTAAAGATTTGGAAAATTCTCAGGCTTTTCATATTACAAAAAATAAGAAAGTGTGCTCAGAAGAGAACAGAAAGGGTGTGGTAGCAGATGGACCATTTGATAAGGAGATCACTGTGGGTATGAACCACAGATTTAATCAGCCATCTCAACAAAAGGCGAGAATGGAAATGGGATTATACCAGCAGGAACACTGCTAGCTGGAACTAAAGGAAACAGAAAACAGTATGAAATTAAGAAGACCGTCAGACCTCTTAGACCCAACAGAATGACCACAGAGCTCTTCTGCTAATGTGTGCTATTCTTTCAGGTAAGAGAAGAACGACCCTGAATGCAATTCAGAGATTAGCAGTATTGCCACTCTCACCACAGCCCCAGAGCACATGACCCTGGGGGGGGGGGGGGAGGATGGGGAGCAGAGCTGCCTCCACCCCGATTTCAAAGGGTGGTAACAATACCTAGTGGAGGATCTGTAGAGGTATCACCCTCTCTCCATAGAAATACAGGCACATGACCCCTGCCAGGCTGAGATGCAGCCATGCAATCCCCACCATGCCGAGTTGTGGAGGCAGGACCACCGTCCCAATGGATCCAGAAGCAGAGTATCAAGAAAGAGCATTATTCTTGAGTCTTAAGATGTCATAGAGTTTCCCATAGACTTGCTTGGGCTCCTCACACCTTTCTACTTTCCTAATTTTCCCTTTTGGAACAGAATGTGTATTTTTACCCTGTCCCACCATTGTATTTTGGAAGCTTATAACTTGTCTGGTCCCACAGGTTCATAGCTGGAGATTTTTTGCCTCAGAATGAATCTCAACTTCAAATTTCACTCATATCTGGCTTAGATGATATTTAGACAAGACTTTGGACTTTAGAGTTTATGCTAGAATGAGTTAAGACTTTTGAGACTATTGGGATGAAATGAATGTATTTTGCACATGAGAAGGACATAAGTTTGGGGTAGCCAGGGGTAAAATGCTATGGACTGGGGGCACCTGGGTGGCTCGGTTGAGTGAGTGGCCAACTCTGGATTTCCGCTCAGGTTATGATCCCAGGGTTGTGAAATCAAGGCCCAAGCTGGGATCTGTCACTGAGCATGGAGCCTGCTTGGGATTCTCTATCACCCTCTCCTTCTGCCCCTCCCCACTCCAAAAACCCCCAAAACATAAAATAAGGCTATGGACTGAATGTGTTTCCCCAAAATTCATATGTTGAAGCCTAAATCTCCAATGTGATAGTATTTGGAGGCAGGGCCTTTTGGAGGTAATTAGGTCATGAAGGTAGAGCCTTCATGAATGGAATTAATGCACTTACAAAAACTAGATGAAACATAATCTCTCTCTGCTCTCTGCCATGTGAACATAGAATGAAAAAACAGCTATCTGCAAACTAGGCACTGGGCTCTCACCAGACACAGGATCTGCTGGCACCTTGATTGAACTTCCCAGCCTTCACAACTATGAGAAATAAATTTAAGCTTCATCTATGGTATTTTTGTTATAGCAGCCTGAAGTGGCTAAGACTCTTAACATCTAAGTCTTTGCTGTCTTTAGCAAGAATTCTATTAAGCCAGTTTAGCAAGAATCTCCCAACCCTCATCACTTAGTACTTTTTCATTCACAGGACCTGTCACTCTGTCAGCTATATATTCCTAGCTGGCTTTGCTATATTTGGAATTGGGCTCAGTATTTCTCCTCTGATCCAACAGCCTTGACCCCTATTGCAATAGTCTTAAATAAAGCCCTCCTTACCATTATAACAAGTGTCAGAATAATGTTTCTTTTACATTCTGTTGCTGCAACTCAGATAAAATCAACTTCATTATAGCCCCAAAACTCTCACCTGAGACTCCAAGTACACACCTGTTAGACCTTTGTCTTCATTCCTGACTGATTGATCAGGGACCCTTTGGTGAGTCTGACTCCTGATCCAGTGCTGTAGATGATAGTCCATTAAAGCACAGTGAGGACAGATTTTGATTCTTAAGAGTCTGAGTGTACTCTTGAACCTGGGTTAGAATCCCAGCCTTCTTTTTTACCATGGATTTTGAAAATGGTAGCTTTGCAGTTGACTGAAAACCCCCCTTCTTGAATCTCTGCTGATTACTTGCATCATAGAGGAGCCCTGGAACAAAAAGTTCCAAGATCACTGATTTGGACCTTGAGACCCCCCTTGGTCCTTCCCAAATACAGTCCCCTAGATCCCATCCTCCAATGTGTCCATATCCTCACTCCCCCTTTTCCTTACCCTCTCAGAATGCTCTCCTGCCCTTCAGTTTCCTTTGACAACTTAATTTGCTGGATCTCCACCTTCTGTACATGATGCTCAAACCACTCTCACAACCTACTCCCAACAAAGACCAAACTGAAGAAATAACTTTTAAACCTTGGTCTTGGTTAAAGATCTTCCTAGTTCCCAAAAAGAGAGAGAAATCTATTGAACAATTGAGGGGCTCTTGTGTGCTTACTAAGATTCTCCAACTTTTATCAACTTACCCACTTTTTTATGGGACCTAGAGATGCCACTCCTTGGTTTAAGAAAGCTAAATGAAAGACCTTCAAAGATCTTAAGGGATCTCAAACTACTACTGAGTCCAGACAGAGAGTAAAAAATCAAGGAAAAAGTATTTGAAGCCCATTCTGAGTTTTATCTTATTAAAAATGATTGGTCATGTATTCAAAATTATAAACAACTAAAGAATGAAATTGTGGCAAATTACCACCACCAATTAGAAACTACTTGGAAAAAGCACTCAGGGCTTGAACTTAATTACCAAACAGGCTTTGCTCTACCACGGGCTTTTGGAATGACTTAAGATGTGTGCTTCATAACATTACCAAAAAAAAAAAAAATTCTCCTGATATAATGCTGAGATATCTGAATTTCAGACATTAGCCCAGCACTGTGAGAATATCATTTTTAAGAAAATATGAAATACACAATCCAAGCTCATGGCTTTACAATGAAAACAGCTAGAAAAAAAGACAAGACCCAAAAATATAGGCCTCTGTTGACCAGGATATTTGCTGATATTGTAAAGAAAAAGGCCATTGGGTTTGGAAAGGAGGGAAAAGACCCAAATTCTTTTTTTCACAAGAGGAATGCAAACTCAGCTCTGAGAAAGCAGACATTCCATACTCTTAATTGCCACTAAATCCACGAGATTATGTTTCCATCATGAATTGAAGGGCACCTATCACACTTCTCATTATTACTGGGGTAATGCATTCCCCCCTTAGCACTGCCTCATTTCCCTCCCTCTTCCTGAAAGTCACCAAACATTGCCATCTTTGAAAATTTGCCTCACAATTTGCCCCTTAGTCCCTCACTATCTCTATAGGATCTCTTAAGGCTCAACACAACTTTCTTCTTAGCCTAACTATCCCAATAGCTTCATGAAATTGAATTCATTGTAACCTTGAAAGACCCCCTGTTCATCTCCCTCACACCTGTGTCCCCTGATGGCTTTGTCTGACTCCTGTTTATCCATCTTATTGAAGATTTAAATCAGTTAGTGGGCAGGGTTTCTCCTTTTTGTAGGCAAGGAATTCTGATATCAGGCATTCATTGAGTATGGAACCCCACAATAGAACACTATAATAGTTAGATCCATTCGTGCTGCTCCCCAAGATTCCCCTATATAATTTATAACAGAGGGGCTTGAGGGACTTGGCCAATAATTCAGGGATTACTAAATAACAGACTTCTCGTTCCTACTTCTAGACCGTGCAACACTTCCATTTTGGCTGTTAAAAGATCTGGACTCGATTTTTCTTTTAACGTTTTATTTTATTTTTTGAGAGAGCACTAGCACAGTAGGGGCAGAGAAGGAGACACAGCATCTAAAGCAGGCTCCAGGCTCTGAGCTGTCAGCACAGAGCCCGATGTAGGGGCTTGAACCCGTGAATGTGAGATCATGACCTGAGCCGAAGTTGGACACTCAACCAACTGAGTCACCCAGGTGCCCCTGAACTCTATTAATATGTCACTCCAAAACTCCTACGTACTCCCTCCTTCAATCCACCCTTGTTAGACTTTTCCCTTCACACTCCAGCCCCTCTGCTCTCTACAGTCACTCAAGATTTAGGCACCCTCTTTCCACTGAGGGCTCTTGAAGGACCCCAAAAACAACTATCTGAGGCTGAGAAAACTAACAGCAAACAATGGATATTTTAACCAATTAGATGAATTCTAGATACACCCAGCTGCTTAGTGTCTCCTTAGTCCCTCTCCTAAAATTTAGTTCACAGTCTCTGTAAGATTACATATCAAGGTAAAGCTTGCAATTCTCCTTCACCAACTTGCACCTCATTTCATAAATTTTGACGTTATATTTTTATTTTCTTTTTTTTAACTTTTTATTTTAATCACCCGGTGCTCATCACCACAACTGCACTCCTTAATCCCATCACCTATTTCACCCAAGCCCCACACACTTCGCCTCTGGTAACCATCAGTTCTCTATAGTTAAGAGACTTTTTCTTGGTTTGTCTCTTTTTCTTTTTCCCTTGGCTTATTTTTTTTTCTTGAATTCCACATATGAGTGAAATCATATGGTATTTGTCCTTCTCTGACTGACATATTTCACTTAGTATAATACTCTCTAACTTCATCCATGTTATTGCAAATGGCAAAATTTCATTCTTTTTTATGGCTGAATAATATTTGTGTGTGTGTGTGTGTGTGTGTGTGTGTGTGTGTGTGTGTGTCACATCTTTTTTTATCCATTAATCAACTGATGTACATGTGAGCTGCTTTCATATCTTGGCTATTGTAAATAATGCTCCTGTAAACATAGAAGTGCATGTATCCTTTTGAATTAGTGTTTTTGTTTTTTTTTTGGGGGGGGCGGGGAGTAAACAACCAGTAGTGTGATTTCTGGATCATAGGCTGGTTTCATTTTTAACTTTTTCAGGAGCCTCCATACTGTTTTCCACAAGGGCTGCACTAGTTTTCATTCCCACCAACAGTGCATAAGTTTGCTTTTTCTCCACATCCTTGCCAACACCTGTTGTTTCTGGTATTGTTGATTTTAGTCATTCTGACTAGGTAGGTATAAGGTGATATCTCCTTATAGTTTTGATTTGCATTTCCTTGATGATAAGTGATGATGAGCATCTTTTCATGTGTCTGTTGGCTATCTGTATGTCTTCTCTGGAGAAATGTCTGTTCATGTCTTCTGCCCATTTTTTAACTGGATTATTTATTTTTTGGGTATTGAGTTTCATAAGTTCTTTATATATTTTGGAGACTAACCCTTTATCAGATATGTCATTTGCAAATATCTACTCCCATTTCATTGGTTGTCTTTCAGTTATATTGATCATTTCCTTTGCTGTGCAGAGGCTTTTTATTTTGATGTAGTGCCAATAGTGTCTGGTTTTGTCTCCTGTGCCTCAGGGGACCCCTCTAGAAAAAAAGTTGCTATGGCCAATATCAGAGAAATTGTTTTATTTCCTGGTTGACCCATTCATTGTTTAGTAGCATGTTATTTAACGTTCATGTATTTGTGCTATTTTCATATTTTTTCTTGTGGTTGACTTCTAGTTTCACAATGTTGTGGCCAGAAAAGATACATAACATGACTTTGCTCTTCTTGAATTTGTTGAGGCTTGTGTTGTTGTTTAATATGTGATCCTATTCTGGAGAATGTTCCATGTGCTCTTGCAAAAATGTGTATGCTGCTATTTTAGGATGGGATGTCTTGAATTTATCTGTTAAATACATCTGGACCCGTGTGTCATTCAACGCCATTGTTTCCTTGTTGATTTTCTGTGTAGATGATCTGTCCATTGATGTAAGTGGGGTGTTAAAGTCCCCTACTGTTATGGTATTGTTATCAATTTCTTTATGTTTATTAGTTGGTTTGTTAGGTGCATAAATATTTATAATTGTTATATCCTCTTGTTGGATTGTCCCCTTTACGATTATTTAGCATCCTTCTTTGTCTCTTATTACAATCTTTGTTTTAAAGTCTGTTTTGTCCGATACAAGTATTACTACCCTGGCTTTCTTTTCACATTCATTTGTATGGTAAATGTTTCTCCATCTCTTCACTTTCAGTCTGCAGGTGTTTTTAGACCTAAAAGGAATCTCTTGTAGGTAGCATATAGATGAGTCTTGTTTTTTATCCATTCTTTCACCCTATGTCTTTTTATTGGAGCATTTAGTGCATTTATATTCGAAGTAATTATTGATATATATTTATTGCTATTTTATTACTTGCTTTGTACTTGTTTTCTGAAGATTTTCTCTAATCCTTTTTCGTCTTTCCCTCTTCCATGGTTTACTGGTGTTCTTTAGTGATATATTTGGATTTATGTCTCTTTATTCTTTGCATTTTTGTTAGAATTGTGGTTACCATTAGGTTTGTGTATAACATCTACATACAGCAGTATATATTAAGTTGATGGTTGTTTAAGTTTCAACCCATTCTTTACTCCTCTCCTCCCCATGTTTTAGGTATATTGTGTCATATTTTATATTCTTTTATTTTTAGTTTTTTGATTTTTTATAGAAATATTCATTTTTACTGCTTTTGTGTTTCCTACTTTCATACTATCACTTTTGGTCTTTCCTCTCCACTCAAATAGTCTCCTTTAATATTTCTTGCAGGGTTGATTTAATAGTCATATACTCCTTTAGCTTTTGTTTGGGAAATGCTTTATCTCTCCTTCTGTTCCGAATGATAGCCTTGCTGGATAGAATATTCTTGGCTGCAGGTTTTTCCCATTCAGCGCTTTGTATGTATCATGCCACTCCTTTCTGACTTGGAAAGTTTCTGCTGAAAAATTCACTGATAGCCTTATGGGGGAGGGGGAGGGCGTTCCTTTTTATGTAATTGTCTTCTTTTGTCTTGCTGATTTTAATATTTTTTCTTTATCCCCCGTATTTTGCCATTTTAATTATGATATGTTTTGCTATGGATTTGCTTTTGTTGATTTTATTGGGGGTTATCTTTGTCTCGTGTGTGGATATGTTCCCTTCCCCAGATTAGGGAAGTTTTCAGCTATTTATTCAAATAAATTCTCTGCCCCCTTTTCTCTCTCTTCTTCTGGGAGTTGTATAATACGAACATTAATACATTGGATGGAATCACTGAGTTTCTTAAGTCTGTACTCATTTTGCATAATTCTCTTTTCTCTCCTTTGTTCAGCTTGGTTACTTTGCATTACTGTCCTCTAGGTCATCAATTCATCCTTTGCTTCTTCCAGGCTGCTGTTCCTCCTATGAAGTGTGTTTCTCATTTTGTTTATTAAACCCGTTATCTCTGCTGTATTATCCCTTATCTCTGTGTTAGTAGTCTCGCTGGTGTCCTCTTTTCTCAAGCCCAGTGAGTGTCCTTATGATCATTGCTTTAAATTCTCCATCAGGCATGTTACTTGTATCTATTTTGCTTAGATCTCTGGTTGTGGCCTTGTCCTGTTCTTTCATCTGGGACAAATTCCTCTGCCTAAATCTCTGTATCTGTTTCTGTGTAGGAAACTCAGCTACATCCCCTATTCTTGAGGGTGATAGCTCTATAAAGAAGAGGTTCTGTAGTGCCCCACAGTGTAGTGTCTCCTGTTCCTCTGGGCCTGGCAGTCTGGGAGTGTCTCTAATGTGTGCTACGTGCACTCTACTGTTGTGTTCTGGCTGATTTATCCTTCAGGTCAGTCATCTGTAGAGGCTCTCTTTGCCTATTATGGGTAGTGTTTAGTCCCTGGCCTGAATGTGATGCAATTTAACTGGGTGTGCTCTGGTCTGCTTGTGAAACAAGACTTACCATGGCCACTGAGACCAAACGGTGTTGACATGGGTTTCAGCCAGTCTTCTGGGGAAGGGGGCCTGCCTCACTGGGACTGAAGCAAGCATGGCTGGGAAGGACAGCTCTTTTGGAGCATGGGGGGTCGGGACTTGGTGTAAGCAAGTTAGGTAAGAGTGTTGGTGCTATGCTGGTTCCCTCAGGTGGCTCTGTGTCTGTGCTGAGGGGCAGGGGAGGGAAATGGCACCTGCCAGTTCTTTGGTTCCCTGAGGAGTATCTTTGTGAATACTGCCTCTCTGGGATATGCTCTGAGATGAGTAACTAACCTCCCCACCATATGTCCCAGGCTCTCTTCAGATCACTGTTTTCACAATATATGTCTATGGGATGTTTGCCCTGCTTTTTCTCCAAGAGTAGCCCCAATGTCCTCCAAGGTCTCCCAGAGTCAAGCACGCCAACATTTAAAACTCCAGGCTTTGAGCCCCTACTCATTGCAATAATTCATAAAATTTGGGCCCTCTTACTTTCCAAGCCAATTGCCTTGGGAATTTGTTTTCTTGTTTACTCCCCTGTGTGCTAGTCTGTCTCTTACCTGTCTCCAAGATCGCAGCTCCCTCCTTACCGCAGTGGCCATGAGCCAGTTCTCTCCCAGACTCCATCTCCATACTTACTACCTTCTTCACTGTGACCTCTTCTCTACCTTTAGTATGAGACTTTCTTCTGCCAGTCTTCAGGTCTACTTCAGGTTATTTAGGATGATGTGATAGTTATCTAGAATTCATGGAACAAGGCGAGCCCCAGGTCCTCCTACTCTACCACCATCTTCCCCACACTCTCTTTGTTTTCATTTTGTTTAGAACATTTTTAAATTTCTTTTGAGACTTGTTTGACCTATGTATGATATAGAAATGTGTTGTTTAACATCCAGGAATTTTAGGATTTTCCAGCTATCTTTATGTTATTGGTTTCTAGTCTAATTCCATTGTGATCTGAGACATACATGGTAATGTTTCTATTCCTTTAAATTTGTTAAGGTGTGCTTTATGGCCCATCATGTGGTCTACTGTGATGAATGTTGCGTGTGAGCTTGAGAAAAATGTTTATTCTGCTGTTTTTGATGAAATATTCTATTAATGTAGATTACATCACGTTAGCTCAAAATTTTAAAAATTATCATAATATACCCCTGTGAACAGAACAAAGGAGCAAAATGATTGTCCAAATGATGCACAAAAAGCCTTTTACAAGATTAAATACCCAAACTATTTTTAAAAAAACATGTAAATGAGGAATAGAAGAAAAAAGGGGTGCCTGGGTGGCTTTAATTGGTTAGCCGTCTGACTTCAGCTCAGGTCATGATCTCACAGCTCATGAATCTGAGCCCCATATCAGGCTCTGTGCTGACAGGTGGGAGGCATGATCTCACAGCTCAGGAGTTTGAGCCCCAGATTGGGCTCTGTGCTGACAGGTGGGAGGCTGGAGCCTGCTTCAGATTCTGTGTCTCCCTCTCTCTCTCTCTGCCCCTCCCCTGCTCATGCTCCGTCTCTCTCTGTCTCTCAAAAATGAATAAACCTTAAAAAAAAATTATAAAATGGCGATTCAAGATTTCTGTATAAAAGTCAAAAAATAGAGTATATAATGAAAAGCCTCTGTCTCTTCCACCCTGATGCCACTCAGTTCTCCTTAGAAGGAACGAATGACACGGGTTTCTAAAAAATTTCCCAGAGCTATTCTATGTGTACATAGGTATGACTACACATAATACATTTTTTATGGTGAACACATTTTATGCATTCTCTCATACCTTACTTCTTTACAATATATTTTCAAGATTTTTCTATGTTTGTACAAATAGAGCTCCACTATCAATTTATTTATTGACTACATAGTATCTAGTATCCCAGGGTATACACATGTTAAGTTTATACTACCACTTTGTATAGATAGATATTTAATCTAATTTAGCAATCTTTTGCCATTTAAGATGATGCCTCAGTGGATTTTGCACATGTAGATTTCCTAAATCTATAAATCCTAAATCTGGTGTCCTCCATTCTTTTCCTAAGTCCAGTGAGTATCCTTATTATCATTGCTTTAAATTCTCCATCAACAATGACCATTGCTTTAATTCTCAATGATATAGCTATATCAAAATGTACATGCATTTATTCTGTCTAATGCAGGCCAGTCATCACCATCCTCTCGTGGGTACTTTTTATATTTGAAACTTTGCTGAATAAAAGTGAAAAGCATACACACTAAAAATAGGCCAGAGTATATAGCCACATTCTTTAATTTCTTTAAGAGGAGAGCTAATTCTTTTTAAAAATTGAGCTCACTGTTCTCACAACAGTATCAAGAACTCTAACAGGAGAAGCAAATATTGAAATAATCTCACTGCCAAATCTGTCTAAGGCTTGTGTAAACCAGGAAGCTTCATTATTTTTAGTCGTGTCAATCGTATGTTTCAACTGCCTTATCTCCTCATCCATCTCTTCAGATTTCTTTCTAAATCCTTCTTTGAGCAGATCTTCTTGGACCTAAATAAAAGGCGAGAAGGAAAACTTTTAAAATTATCATTTTTTTTTAAGATTTGCACTTGGTATTTGAAAATTTGGTCAAACTATGTTTTACTCATAAAATTCTTCTTTCTTACTCAAGCATGAAAGGAGAATTTTGCAATGAGGAATATCTCCCTGGCTTGGACCTGAGCATTGAGAGGAAGCATAGTTTAAAGCCTTTCTAAAATTCACATACCACTAAGGTTTTGCTAGGATGCTAAACCTGACACAAAGAGAAATGTAACATTTTTCAGCCAAAAAATGCCAATTGATAGGTGGCCTTGGTCTGATTGCACTAGTTCTCAGTCCCACTTGGGTTGGTATGGTCACCCAAATAGTAGAAATGAAGGGAACTTACAAGCTGTTCTAGAAATCTGTTATAAATATGTTCTGATGGACAATAAGTGATTTCCTCCCTATGCCATTTGATAAATTGGGAAGACTATCCACACTTGGAGACAATAGAGTAATTTTAGAAGCTGTCACTTCCCTGCATTTTTAAGTCTTTACATTTCTGATAGTTTTATGTCAGCATATATCTACCTCAGGGTCTTTGGGTAGCAGTAGGGTTTCCGATAATTGTCAGTGATCTTGGTAAAGCAGTTGCTACTCATATTAAATCATATGGTTGAATATATGTTTAATCAAGCCTCATGAGATCATTTTAAAACCCCCAAATGCTATTTGTAGAGTTTGGAGGGGCCATACTCATCCTGAACTCTCTAGAGTCTATATATAGAGTGGAATTCAAAGGCTTCTATAGAAAAGGAGGGGGAAAAGGAGGGGAGGAGATGGAAGAGGGGAAGGAGAGGGAGAGGGAGAAGAAGAAGAATTCAAAGGTTTCAGGATTTTAATAAGTCACAAGCAATTAATGGCAATGATGCTTCCTTCCATAAGCTCACTGTAACCTTCACCCATCCTTTCCTGAGGTACCAGGAGGACCATCAAGCAGCACCAAGGCCATGGGCAGACGTACCTTCAGCTTATGCTCCAACATCATGTTCTGTTCTTTTATTATGTTTTCTGTCTCTCTCTCCATCTTCTCTTTCAGTTGAGCTATGTTCTCCTGGAGACTCCTCTGTTGTGCTTCAATCTGCTGTTCCTGCTCCAGTAGTTTCTGTCTTAGCACCTCCTGTTCCTTCTCAGCTGCTTCCTTGCTGGCCCTCTCCGCTGCCCCAGGAAAGTTCCAAGAGGGAAGAAAATTAGGTGAAGACTGATCTCTAGCCTCTTGAACTCAGAGACAAAACAAAGTTGGAAGGGAAGACAGAAAATCTCTGCGTTCCTCGTGTCCACACCATCGGGAGCACATTTCAGAATATTAGGGTAAAGGCCCTACTGGCTGACATACAAACACAACTCTCCTTGTTGTTTATAGATTTAGCAGAGTTGTTCCACAGAAGGAGAGGAAGCTCCTTGTTTCAGGAAGGCTTTGCACTCACACCTGACAGAGGGACCTACCCAAGCCATTGTGAGCCAAGCCCGGCCCCGTACCTGCTATGGCCTTCTCCCCATCGGTAAGGGCTTTATCTGCCTGCCAGATGGATTTCTCTATCGAAGCCTGTGATTGTAGAAAATTCTGGAGGACCTCATTTGCCTGAGGAACCAAGAAGGAGACAAGAACTTAGATTTCCACTACAGAGATAAGTGCTGCAAAAACAAGTACGTATGTCCATGTCATTTTTGCTTCATGCTTAAAATTCTATGGTGGCTCCCTACAGTGTTCAAGCTCCATAGTGTGACCAGAGACTCTCCGTATCTCCTGCTTCCTGTCTCCTTCCAGTGTCTACCCCCCGTGCTGCTCCCTTCTACCCACTCTAGGTTCCAGCCAGTCAGAACTATGTTCAGTTCTGTAAATCCATAATCTCTGCTGCTTTTATAGGTTTGCCTTCTCACTGGGAAATGTTGCCTCTAATTTGTACTGTTGATCTCCTCTGTTGTTTGCTGGCTTTAACTTTAGGCAAGTTATTTTAACCTGCCTGTGCCTCTCAGTTCATATCTGTAGAATATTGACAATAAATGTAGATGTTTCTTTAGGTTGTTTGAAGGATTAAGCTAAAGAGTCTAGGAAAACAGTTTTACATGATTGCTATAAGAAATAATAGTCTAGGAGCACCTGGGTGGCCCAGTCAGTTAAGCATCTGACTTTGGCTCAAGTCGTGATTTAATGGTTTGTGGGTTTGAGCCCAACATTGGGCTCTGTGCTGATGGTACAGAGCCTGCTTGGGATTCTCTCTGTCTCCTTCTGTCTCTCTGCCCCTTCCTTTTTCTCTGTCTGTCTGTCTCTCAAAATAAATAAATAAGCTTTAAAAAAAAGAAATAACAGTCTAATATATATTAGTTGCATTATTATTATCATTATTTTTAAATTATTATTGTTTGTTACCACAACCTATGTAGCCCATTTGCACTTATTTATTTGTTTGTTTATTACTCTTTTTTTTAATTTGAGTGTGGTTGACACGCAATGTTACCTTAGTTCCCAGTGTAGAGCATAGTGATTTGACAGGTTTATCCTTATGCTGTGTTCACCAAAAGTGTAGCTACCTTCAGCCTTGCTACATCGTTGTTACAATATATACAACATCATTGACTGTACTCCTTATACTGTGCCTTTCATCCTCGTGACTGATTCACTCCATAACTGGAAGCCTGGACGTCCCACTCCCCTTTGCCCATTTTGCTTATCCCTTTATCCCCCTCCCATCTGGCAACCATCAGTTTGTTGTATGTGTTTACAGATGTGATTCTGCTTTTTAATAGTTAGCCAACTTTTTTTTTTTAAACGTTTATTTATTTTTGAGACAGAGAGAGACAGAGCATGAACAGGGGAGGGTCAGAGAGAGGGAGACACAGAATCTGAAACAGGCTCCAGGCTCTGAGCTGTCAGCACAGAGCCCGACGCGGGGCTTGAACTCACGGACCGCGAGATCATGACCTGAGCCGAAGTCGGCCGCTCAACCAACTGAGCCATCCAGGCGCCCCTGATTCTGCTTTTTGTCTGTTTATTCATTTGTGGGCTTTTTTTTAAGATTCCGCTTATGAGCAAAATCATATGGTATTTGTCTTTCTCAGTCTGACTTATTTCACTTAGCATAATATCCCTTAGGTCCACCTATGTTGTCTCAAATGGCATGATCTCATACTTTTTATGGCTGTATAAGATTAAGTTGCATGTAGCCCATTTCCATAGGTTCATATGGGTTATAACTTTGTATGCAATTATCTGTGTATTTGACTTTCTCTCTTACTTTTGATCATACTTAAGTACAAAGAGTCTGACTTTACCTTGTAAATTGTCAGCACTTAGCATATTCAATGTCATGTCGTTAAATGAAGAAATGAGTAATTTCTATCTCGTGTGGATTCCAGAAATCCATACTCATTTCTTGGGAATGGGCATTTCCACTCTCTTCAGGAGTATGTAACACATAGTGGACCTTAAAAGCTAAATCTGTCATGATATCCCCATGCTGTCTTATCACCCACAACTGGTGCTATCCTTTCAGATTTTCAGGAGACCCCTGTGACTCTATTCTGTAGGCTCCCCCATGTTCCCCTTATTCCTCACCTTCACTCCTTTCCTGGGAACTTGTGAATAATTCCATTCAATACTTTCCTTTGCTTGCCTGTAGAGCTTGTACCCTCCAGGAACAGAAAAAGTTCCTATGGAAATATTTTCCATTAGGGCCTTTGAAAGCTGATCAAGCATAGACTGGCAGTATTTAACCGATGCTTCTTCATTCTGCTGCAAGAAATGTTGCTTCTTATCCTTTATGATTTCCTACAAGGGAAATGTAGAGAGATGTCACCAGAAGAAAGGAATGGAAAAGATAAGATTCCAAAGAATCTGGTAGAAGGATTGATCTAACTGTGGTCCGTGAGAAAAGCATTCTGTTGGCGAAGGACATGGAGTAAAACAGGAATCACAAGACTTGATTTACTGACAACCTTGAATACTCCCTGCAAGACTATGGGAAAGTTTCTTAACCTCCATGGTTCTTCTGAAATGTTGGAGTTGTGTTACCTAATCTCTATGGTTCCTTGCAGCTGTAGCATTCAATGATTTTATCTTCAATGATACAGTGATACAACAAGGAGCAATGTAAGTTGAAAATGGCCTGGAATGAGGATCTGATAAGAGAAAGTTTGCTTCCTGACAAGGGGATTGTGTTCACAGAAAGCATCCATGCCCAGGAATGACTTTTGGGTCTTCTGGGCAGGCTTGGAATCCATAGAAGTATTCAGATCAGGAGGATATGTGTACTGATAATTGCTTCAGAAATCAGAGAGATTTCTAGATGAAGTACCTCAGGTTTCAGAGAAAAAAAGAAAGAAGAAAATGTAGTCCTTTGAAACTCTCTTTCTCATGAGAATCCAGATTTTTTTTATCCTTGAGTAAGAGATGAGCCATGGGGTCAGTAAAGGTATTTCTAGACTTCATTCTTCAAAGGGAAAGGACCCACAGAGTAAAAACTAAGACAAATTACCACAAGAGTCTTCTGGAACTCCTGATTTTCATCCTTGAAGGAATGCTCCATGAACACCCTAATGGCTTCCCTCTCACAGTCTGCATGCACATCCAGCAGCTCCTGGAGCGTGTCTGTGGGGAACCTCACTCGCTGGGCCATCTGTTCGCTGTAGTGGTCGGCTGCCTTCTGCACGGCCACTGAGTTCTCAAGCTGGGCTAGAGTTGTCACTGCATTCTCCAAACAAGGCACCGCCCCAGTATTGATGGTATCCACATAGGTCACCACCAGAGTTCTCAACCCTGAATGAGCCAGGATATTGAAGGGATAAATATCAAATTATCACTCCACAGGATCCCAGATTCTGAGACTACATTTCTGAAGTCATGCACATGCACACACATCCCCCCACCTTCCCCCACAGGAGCCCTGCCTCCTTCTATCTTCACCTTTGTTTTCCTATTGACTCTTAATTTTTATGGTTTTCCAGGCCACACAGCCAAAAAAATTTAAAAATATACCTTCATCTAACATATTAAAAGGGTATCTGGAAAACATACTTTACCATTAAAAATTAAAAACAAAATAAATTATATAGGTAGATAGATGAGGCAAGGTAAGTCAGATTATATTTGTTCCTAATTCTGAAGCTTCCAATGGATTTTCACTGATTTGTGGTGATGCTCTAAGTAACAAATAACACTTATCAGATAGGACTTCCCTTGAGGAAAAAAAAAAAAACCCATACAGTATATTCTGTTTGTTTTTTGTTTTTGTTTTGTTTTTAACTAGGCTTCATGACCACATGGAGCCCAACGTGGGGCTTGAACTCACAACCCTGAGATCAAGACCTGAGCTGGGATCAAGAGTTAGACATTTAGTTGACTGAGGCACCCAGGTGCCCAATACATTGTTTTTATACCTAGTTATTGATTTTTTTTATCAGTGAAGGATTCTTTCAAATAAGTGGATGCCATAGATATCAGTGACAAAGTGTGCAATTTTGGAGAGGGGTTTATAGAGCCCCAAAAGTGAGATAATGATAAGATACACACATCTCTTCATAGAGTGTGAATGTGTGTATATCCAGAATTCCATAAAGAATCAAACAAAAATGCCGAAAAACACATTATATAATATATTCAACATATATTAAGCCCCATAGAAATGGTGGAAAAGGAGACTCACGATTCCCGGTGATCATGACTCCCTCTCTGAGAATCTTGGTCCTTGCCTGGGTGAAGATGTAAGAACAAAAATTGTTTGCTTGTTTCTGGAATTTAGGATCCAGTTGATTCTCAGGTATATTCTCAATATTGGCTAGGAGTTTTGTGTCATTTGTTGGCCGGTCAAAGACAAAACATTTCCGTTTTGGAAAGAAATGCCTGATGCACTCTCTGGGTAGATTGGATGCTTGGATTCTGGGATTCTTGCCTGAGGGATAAGAACAACAGAGATTACTGTGGGAACAGTTTTGATGCAAGGGAGCTAAAGGGTTTTTTTTTTTTGTTGTTTTTTTGGGTTGAGAGAGAGAGAGAGAGAGAGAGTACATGCGTGCAAGTGGAAGAGGGGAAGAGAGAGAGAGAATAATAAGCAGGCCCCAGTTCAGCACGGAGCCTGATGCAGGGCTCAATCCCACAACCCTGGGATCATGATCTGAGCTGAAATCAAGAGTTGGATGCTCAACCAACTGAGCCACCCGGGTGCCTCAAGGGAGCTGAAGGTTTTTATGACAGGGATTTCAATTCTTTGCTTACAACAAAGAATTGTTTATGTCTTCTATGCTTACAACACCTTTAACATAGACATTCAATACTTCCTTGTACAGCAAACTCACACTAATGATATAATGCTGGAGAGAAATTTGGGGAGACATCTGATCCAGGTGAAAGAAGCCCATTGCTGGTAACTCCAGACCTGAAAATGGTAGTGCAGTTGTTTATTAGGTGTTTACTGAATGAGTGGTTAAAAGAATGAAAGGTCAAGTGGAACTTTTTGGTCTAATGTAGAAATTGAGCTGTGGGACCAAGAGCCATGTACAAGGGATAATGGAGCAATGTTAGGAACAAAAGTATTGGGCATATTAGGACACTCTGGTTATTTAAGGAAAACTCATTTGATGCTAAAAATAATTTGTACAATGTTAGCTTTTTTTTTTTTAAAGCAAAAACTTCTGAAGAATACATGTAACTAAAATGCAATTTTAGGATGTCAACACTACTCTACAAACTTCTTGAGGTAAAGGACCACACTCGATTTAACAGCCTGGCTCTTCTGCCTAGGCAATCTCTCATTAAATGTTTTGGGAAAGTATAAGTAGAAAAATGAAAGGGGCGCCTGGGTGGCTCAGTCAGTTGGGGGATCCGACTTCGGCTCAGGTCATGATCTCGTGGTTTGTGAGTTCCAGCCCTACATCGGGCTCTGTGCTGACAGCTCAGAGCCTGGATCTTCCTTCAGATTCTGTGTCTCCCTCTCTCTGCCCCTCCCCCACTCATGCTCTGTCTGTGTCTCTCAAAAATGAATAAACATTTAAAAAAATTAAAAAGAAAAGAAAAACAAAAGCAAGAATGGATATCAGAATTGATATTTTTCTCAAGATTTAATGAGATATATACATCATTATAAATGTAACCTATTCAAGTAATTTATCATTTCAAAATTATATCATGGATAAATATGTGGGAATTAAGAGAAAACTATGACATAGAAAGTAAGATGAATGTTCTGATAATTATCAGAAATATTGAAAAGGCATAGACTGAAAAGACAAACTTCTTCAGGTTTATTTAGAACACATAGTCATTTTTATATGTGATATATTCATACAGACATTAGAAAATTATATCCTTCTTTGAGAAGATTAATATCTGTGTGAAGTATATTTTTTATGGAAATATGTTGTGTATATGGTGACACATTGATTTTCCTTGTAATTTCACACATAGAAACTATCTAGTCAGTTGTATTCTTCAACACAGAAAAACAGAAGCCAAAATAAGGTACATGTATCTGGTCTTTGGAAAGTTTAAGCACCCGTTGTAATCTGGTAGCTAAATTAGCAATTGATTAAAGAACAAATCAGTGTTGAATAATCTCACCCTAGCCTAGGCTCTGCTTTTCTTAAGTGAACTTAAACTCCAGTCCCTGGAGCTTTTCGACCCATCTTCAAGTCACCATTTCTATAGACTCCATTCTGGTCTTGAACACAAGTGCAACCCCAAAGATAATGGTCTGTGTTTAAGAACTCCCACCCTCTGTTGGACTACCCACTACCCAGGCCATGCTCTGATACCTGGAATCAGCTTCAAGGCATTCTCCAGGTACTCATCTTCTGTGATAGGATCATCATTTAACTTCAGCTCCAGGGTGAAATCCCGCACAGTCCAGATGAAGTCTGGAAAGAAACTCACAAACTCTGTGGAATCTTCTGTTCCATCCTCTTTTGGAGAGGACTTTGTCCTGATTAGTTCTGTAAGCTCTGTCACATAACTAGGGCTCAGTTAAGGAAGAAGAAGTTCGTACCCCAAATTCCCACATTTCTCTAACAAAAAATTATTATGAACACTTCCTTTTGCCCTGGGTCCCCTCGGGTTCACCAGAGGCAACGAAGTGGCAGGGAAGGAGAAACTAACTTGATCTCCTTTCCCATAAACCTAATGAAACATGGCGCTTTGTTTCATTAAAGGATACTGCAGCTGCTCCAGGGCCTGGTGATTGATGGTGCCCAAGCTGTTGTAGACAAAAGTGCTGCACAGAAGCACAGCCAGGGCAAAGATCCAGGAATCATTCTTAGGGTCACCCTGCAAAGCACATTCGAGCAAGAGTTTTAGGACTTTGCTCATTAGAAATTCATTCAGACACTTATTTTGTCAGTCTCTCATTTATTATTTCAGCTAACATACTTGTCATGCAAAGAAATAACTTTGAAAACAGACATAAATACAGATATCAACTTTGACAATTATAGAGACATTCCTTGTGATTGTGACCTTTTTCATATATACAAAGATTCTAATCTTCACAGAGCTTTCTTTTCCCTCAATTGGAGAAAATAAAGGAACATATATAGAAAAACTAGCACGTTACCTGGTATGCAATTAAGTATTCAATTCATTTATTCATTTTATATATAGCTATATAAAATACACCATAATTGCCATAACTGGGGATTCAAATTATATTCGGTTAAATTCAACAAATGTTTATCGGGAGCTACTGAATGTTTCCCATTGTTATTATATTTAAAAGCAAACTTGAAAATGGCAACGGTTACTTTCAAGATGACTATTTCAAAGTGGTGACAAACAGCCGTAACAATGAATGTAACAAAGATGACAATATAAAAAGTTTTAGTAACCTTACATCTTAGTAAGGTATGTAAGTGGTAGAACCTATAGCTGCAATATTAAATGAAAATTTAGAATTTTATCAAGGAAGAGCAGAGCTATGAAAGTTGGAGAAAGAGTATACATTATGAAGGCTCACCGGAAGTCTTGAGCTGAGTGTTCAAGAATTGGTAGAATACAGACACGAAGAAACACAGAATCAGTTTGTTCTCAGCAGGTCTGATTCTGCTTTTTGTTTGGTAATTTGTGTGTGTGTGTGTGTGTGTGTGTGTGTGTGTGTGGTTTGGTTTCCATATATGAGTGAAATCATATGGTATTTGTCTTTCTCAGCCTTATTTCACTTAGCATTATTCTCTCTAGGTCGATCCATTTTGTTGCAAATGGCACAATCTTATCCTTTTATGTCTATGTAATATTCCATTGTGTATATATATCACATCTTCCTTATCTCTCTGTCTATTAATGGGTTCTTACATCGTTCTGTATCTTGGCTATTGTAAATAATGCTATAATAAACACTGTTTTTATCTTTTTGGGGGGGTAAATACATGGTAGTAGAATTATTGAAACGTATTTCTACTTTTAACTTTTTGAGAAACCTCCATACTGTTTTCCACAATTAAAATAACTAATAAAAAATAAATAAACACAGAATTTCTAAGTCTACTTTGGGCAGAAATGGAGGGCTACAGAAATTTAGATACCATTTCCAAGTAAGTCTCAAAGTAAGGCACAAAAGGAGAAATTATTCATTTCACCCTTTGGTAGAAAACTAAAATACCAAAAATCCATCTGACAAATGTCTGTTATAGAGCAAACACATGCTTCTATAGAACCAGCATATTCAGAGGTATCTCAAAGAATTCTAGAATGCTCTTTGGGTAGTTCACAACAGGAAATGTAAACCTGACTCTTAACTCCAGACCTCAAATACACATTTCATCTGGCAGATACATCAGAAATATTTCCTGGGGCTCCTGGGTGGCTCAGCAGGTTCAGTGTCCGACTTGGGCTCAGGGCATGATCTCACGGTTCATGAGTTCCAACACTAGGTCAGGTTCTGTGCTGACAGCTCAGAGCCTGGAGCCTGCTTCAGGTTCTGTGTCTCCCTCTCTCTGTGTTATCTCTCTCAAAAATAAATAAACATTAAAAAAAAGAAAGAAAGAAATATTTCATCTCTTGGGAGGGAACTGATGTTTCTCCCTCTTTCCTGCCAAGGCACCCTTATGCTTAATAGTCTGTGGTGCAAACTATGGTGTGCTGCCCGGATCACCTTATAACATCGAAGGACTTGTTCTCCCAGCTAGTGGGAGTGCTGATGGAAGGCAGCTCCCAAATGCCACTCCTTTTAATTAGAAAGGCTTCTAAAACACTCTTTTAGTGATTTATCAGCACCCTTGTCATAACTCAAAAGAGCCATCGCAGCCACATAACTCCCATGGAACTGACAGAAGTTAGTAATTGCTAACTAATTAGTAATTAGTTAGTAAACTAGTTAGTAATTGCTAAAATTGCTGTGCAACTTTTTCCTGTCTCCAACTTGCTTCTTTCTCAATCATATTTTATTAAATCTGATGGCATATTTGGGGTCTTCTCAACTGGACTGAAGATGCTTTGAGAGCAGGACCTTTACTGTGGTGACAAATATCTATAGTTCTAAGCCAAGAGGCTGCCATTCAGCTATTCAATAATTATTCCTTAAATGTAATCAAATAATTCACCCAGTGCCAAGAAATAAAATATTTTATCTAATATACCATAATATCTTACCTAGAAGTGAGATTCTAACAAACCAGCATGCCTCATTTACTATACTTGAATTTCTAGATTTTGCAAATAGATCACAGCAGTTAAATTACAAAATATCATGAAGGGGTCAAGAGCAAATCCAGAATAAAAAAGATTTATGTATGACACTCTGCCTTACCTTTTCCACATCACCCAGGCCCTCAGTATCCAGAAGGACCAGGGTGTGGTTTGGCTTGGAGGGGTGAGGCACACACCACATCCAGATGCCCTTGGTTTTAGACTGCACTGTAGAGCCCAGAGGGAAACCTGCAAGGGGAGGGCAGAAGGCAACATACAGTGACAGGAGAGGATCTAAACAGCCAAAGGGTCACAAAGTCAGACTTTCTGTAATGTAAGTGCCCCAGCATATAAGATGGCTCTTTCTCAAGTTCCTCAAGAATGTCCTACTTTGTGTGACATTCTGTTTCAAGGAGGAGGGGATGTTAACTATGAGAATGATGCCAGTCAAGTGCTCACAACAGAGACAGAGGCATTCATGAATCAGCAAAGAGTGGAGATCATTGATAACCATAACAGGAGCATTTTGAAAGAATGGTGAGATGCAAAGCCAGAGAGCAGTGGATTAAAGAGAAACATGGGAGAATAAAAAGTGGAAAAAGGAAATTGAGATCATATTTTTTGCCAAAGTGATTAAAAAAGAGGTGGGGGGAGGAGGTTTGGTAGCTACAATGGGGTGTGAAATCTAGGAAAGATTTTTAAGATGATGGATGTTGCAGTATCATGGAGCACAACAGTCAAGAAAGAATTCTTGAGAAGTTTTATGGTGCATCTTAGTAAGTTCATTCACGTAGCATGGGGACAGGACCCAGGGACAGAAAGAGCCACATTTTTGCGGTGTGAACTTGGTGGTTATATGCTCAGTGTTCACGAGGGAAGGGACATGCAGGGAGTATTAGATCATAAATGTTTCTTTGAATTTCTACTCATAAAACTACTTTCACAAGATTTTCTGGGGCTTGTCATTCAGTTCAATATTAACTATGGGTGAGATGAACAGGCAGGCATGAAACCCTTTAAGAATGTAGCAGCCAGTACATATTTGATACTTATTGAAACTAGGTAGGCTGTAGGTCAGCCTTCTGAGCTAACCATGAACATTTTTCTGATTCCACCTCTCCTCAATAGATATTCAAACATGTTTATATGTTGATGGGAATATCCCATAAAAAAGCAAATATGTTTCAAGAGAGAAAGGAGATACAATTATAAGAGCCCAGTATTTGGTCAGGTAAAAGAAGGTAGGATCCTGAGCATTACCAGGAGAGATTTTCCTTAACAGCAGTAAAACAGTATAATAACAGATTATTATAAGAGTAATTATAATAAGAGTAATTTAGTGGTGAGAATTAGAATTGGAAGTTTGGTTTATTGAGAGGAGTTTGCTTCTCCTTTCTTGTGACCGGGGAAGAAAAATAAGGATCTGAGATATAGCTAGAGTTAATCAATTTGCCCCAGACTCAATACAACACTCACCTCTGTTCTGTCCTGCAAGACGATTCATCAAGTAGGATTTGCCTGTACGATACAGTCCTACAATGGCCACCACCACTACTGGTTGAGAAATCTGTTCAAGAATCTGTGTAGCTCTCTGGTTCACTGACAGCTGCATATTGTTGTTTTCTACCAGACAAATGGGGGCCATCATATTGGGTCCAGATGCCATGGCAACCTGCCTACCTGGAAAAGCCTCCTAGTAGAAATAAGATTTCAGAGTCATTTTCTGACTTTGAGTTACCAAAAGCATCCATCAATATAGGAGTAGGTGAAACTTCTGTACTTTCTATGGGACAAAATGTAACCTACAATTAGCATTAGTGATGAAACATAGAGTATACTCCAAAGTTTTGCTTCAATAGTAATAATAGAATTCAAGCCATTGTTACTATGCACTACAATATACCAACCCCTGTGACACATACCCAGCCTCACTGATACTTCCGAGAACCTACAAGTTAGCAATTATTGTGCCCACTTTGCAAATAAGATAAATATGTCTCACAAAAGCTGAGTAAGTCATACAGCCAGGATCAAGCCTAGACAATTGAGCAAAATGGCAAGCTAGGAAGCTCTAAGTTCTTATTTCCCTAAGGAGATATCAAAAATAATCAAAATATTGGCTGGAATAACTTTATAGTAGTTTTGTGAAAACAGTGAAAGACCTAAAGCAACCAAGCAAACACCCAATCAAGAAAATGCCACATTAAAAATGGTAGGAAATTCTGTGGTGTTTTTGCTTGCCCTTCGCCCACACTGTCCCCGGTGTGGTATAGTCTTGGTCTGGAAGGGGTGGTAACCCAGTTCCCAATTTTCTCCCTTGACCCAGAGAGAACAGAGCAGACTTTGTTCACAGTGTTCTAATCTGTCTGGGGGCTACCTCCTCAGGTCTCTGGTTCATCTCACATGGATCTCAGGCAGGGGCAGAGGATGGGGATGTAGTGGTATAACTTGGATGTCAGATGGAAAGAAGCATTGGCATTGATTTCATGGGCGTTGCTCTCGAAAGCTGCAGAGAGAAGGATCTGCAGTTGCCTGGGGCAAGAGATCACCCGTGAAGACATAAAACAGACCATCTTAGGCAACAGTTCAGTTCATATCTCCCTCCTTTAGACTGGATGGAACAGAACACACTGAGTTTATAATGTTCTAATCTGTTCCAAGCTGCCTGAAGGACTGGTCTTTGTTTCACCTAATTGGGATCTCTGGCAAGGGGAAGCAATGGGCATTGCTAGGGAAAGCTGCTGGAGATTCACCTGCAGACCCCTCTGGCAAGATATTATGAGTGTGTGATATTGCGATGTATAATAAGAAGTATATATTTGGTCTTTGTCCCTGCTCTTGACACACAACTTCCAAAACACTTTTAATTTCCCAAGTGATGAAGTATCTTTTGTTATAATATTTGGTCTTTTGTCTTTGGTTCCTAAAATAGTCCCAGAGTAAAGAAGGTGAAAGAAGTTGTCTTTTGTCATACATAACAAGCACCTTTCAACCACACCCAAGGTTATGTTAATGAGGTAACTTTGGAGATACCCTGGAAAACCACAAAGGCTGGTTGCTCGGGTAACAAAGCATGTGACTAGAAAGTTAGAAATTTCAGCCTCACCTCCCAGGGGAGGGGAAAGGAGGCCTGAGGGTTGAGCTAATCACGGGAGGCTGATGATTTAATCAATTGTGGCTATTTAGTGAAGACTCCATTAAAAAACCCTAGCTGAAGGTGTTTAAGGGCTTCTAGGTTGGTGAACATGTGCAGGTGCTCAGAGAGTGGTGTTCCCAGAGGGAGCATGGATGTTTCACACCCTTGATACCTTGCCCTATGCAGCTTTTTTGTCTTGTTCTTCCTGGGTTGTATCTTTTTTCTTTTTCCTTCTTTCCTTCCTTTCTTCCTTCCGTCTTTTTTTCTTTTCTTTCGTTTTTCCTTCCTTCCTTTCTTTCTCTCTCTCTCTCTCTCTCTCTCTCTCTCTCTCTCTCTCTTTCTAAACCAGTAAACTATTGAGTAAACTCTTTTTCCTGGGCTCTATAAGCTATTTTACCAAATTATTGAGCCTGGGGTAGGGATGGCAAACATAGCCAGTCAGAGCACATGTTATACCCTGGACTTGCGATTGTCACCTGAAGTAGGGCCAGTCTTGAGACCTTAACCTGTAGGGCATGCACTGACCTCAGTTTGTATCACAGTTGCTTGGTGTGGAAAATTGCCCATACATGTGGTGACCAGAAGTGAAGTAGTGAGAATAGAGTGTTGAGAGGAGAAGGAGAATTGTTTCCTTTTCAGAGTGGAGACAAACAATAGACCATAAAAGGCCCCAAGGGGAGATTCTGAGGGAAATTGAGACATTTAAAAGCAGCATGTATCTGAGAAAATTGAAAAAAGCCACACTAAAGCTCAGGGAAGATGCACGCTCAGAAAAGACCTAAAAAGACTTTAAGATTTCTCCCTAGGTTATTCCTAAGGCTCAAGACCAAGACCCCGCTAATTAGCAAAAGATTTCCTTGGCACAAAACCAATATGCAAAAAATGGAGAAGGTAGCTTCTTCTAGAAATGACCAGTTTTCAACAGCAACAACAAAAATCACAAGGCATATGGAGAAACAGGAAAATATGGCCCATTCGAAGAAAGTGATTTAAATAAATGTGGCAGAAAACATCCCTGAAGAAACACAAGCATTGCATGTGTTCTAGGCAAAGACTAAAGTAATTTTCTTAAATATGCTCAAAAGACTAAAGGAAACCACAAAGAACTAAGGTAAATCAGGAAAATGAGATGTAAACAAAATTGGTCCAGTCACAGTGGCATAAAGATAGACACACAGACCAATAGAATAGAACAAAGAGACCAGAAGTAAACTCTCCCATATATGGTCAAATGATTTTTGACAAGCATGCTGAGATCATCCAGTGGGGAAAGCACAGTCTTTTCAACAAATGGTGCTGGGTAAATGTGATATTCACACACAAAAGAATGAAGTTGGATCATTTCTTTAACACCAAATATAAAATTTAACTCAAAATATATCAAAGACTTAAACATAAGAGCTAAGACTATAAAAACTCTTAGAAGAAAACACAGGAGAAAACCTTCATGACACTGGATTTGACAATGATTTTTTGGATATGACAACAAAGGGATGATCAAAATATGAAAACATGGTAAATAGGACTTTATCAAAATTAATAACTTTTGTGCATCAAAGGACGCCATCAACAGAGTAACAAGGCAACCACAGAGTAAGAGAGAATAACCGCATGTCACATATCTGATAAAGGATTAATATCCAGAATCTGTAGGAACTCTTACAACTCAATAATAACAACAAAAATAATGCAGTTCAAAAATGGGCAAAGGACTCAGACATTTCTGCAGAGAAGATATACAAATAGCCAATAGATACATGAAAAGATCTCAACATCACTAATCATGGGAATGCAAATCATACCACAATAAAGGACAATTTCACACCCATTAAGGTGGCTGTTATTTAACAAAATGAGAACAAAAACAAACAAACAACCAAAAACCCATCAAACAACAAGTGCTGGCCAGGATACAGAGAAATTGGAACACTTGTGCATTCCTGGTAGGAATGTAAAATGGTTACAACCACTGTGGAAAACCCTTTGGTGGTTCCCCTAAAAGTTGAACATAGAATTACCATCTGAACTGGCAATTCCACTTCAGAGTGTATGGACAAAGGTATTAAAAGCAGGGACTTAAGCAGATATTTGTACACCAATATTCATAGCAGCAGTATTCACAATAACCAAAAGGTGAAAATGTCCATCAAGGGATGGATGGATGAACAAAATGTGGCATATACATACAATGGAATATTTTTCAGCTGTAAAAAGAATGAAATTCTGATACATGTAGCAACACTGATGAACCTTGAAGACGTTATTCTAGGTGAAATAAGCCAGACACAAAGGACAAGTACTATATGATCCCACTAACAAGAGGTACCTAAAATAGTCAAATGCATAAAGACAGAAAGTAGAATAGTGTTTACCATGAGCCTAAGGGAGAGGGTATGGGGAGTTACTGCTTAAAGGGTACTGAGTTTCCATTTGAGGTGATAAAAATATCTGGAAATGGGTAGTGGTAACAGTTGCACAACAATGAGAATGTATTTATTGTCACTGAACAATACTCTTAAAATGGTAAAATTGGGAAATTTTATGTTAAATATGTTTGTATCACAATTTTAAAGTTTTTAAAAAGCAACACTGGACAGTCTATTTTTCTGTCCATGCTACTGCAGCCACTTACTGGACAGAATATTCTTCCTCAAAGACATTGATTATCCTGTAAAGTCCTTTATCTGTAACCTATGGTAGCTTTCTCATCATCATCACATAACAAAATGTGCTCTCCAATGCTTTCGTGTGACCCATGTGCTCATCTTTTGTCTACAGATTGACAAGTGTTGGGAGTGGAATGAGGTCAGTCTAGAGAGTGTAGCCTCCCTTTCAATAAGGGAAGGCAGGAGAATGTCCTGAATCTTAAGAGATACAGGCCGAAGTCCTTAGCTGAGAGGGTCAGGTTTTCTGCAAATTACTCCTATGAATAAACATAAAAATAAAAATGTAAATGTAATTTTATATTATATAGGGAGACATATATGTATATGAGAGATAAAGCAAATCTAGCAAAATGTCACCAGTGGATAAATCTAGGTGAAAGATATATGGGATTCTCTTGTAATTGTTTTTCAAGGTAAAGTTTAATATAAAAAATTAAATATTAAAAGTATAATTTAATCTCCTGGCATATTTTTGATTGCATTATAGTCAATTTTTTTTAATGACATTGTAGAATTGTATAAAATGTCTGGACATAAGAGGCTCCATTTTGAAGCTCCATTTTCTTTTCCAAATAATGAACTCTCTAATTGGGCCAGAGTGGCAATAGTTTTCAAGCAATTGCTCATAAAATTTCAATAGAGCAACTGGCATTTAGATCATATGAGGATAGTAAAGTTAATACATACCAGGGACAGTTTCATGTGATAGCACCAATAACCTTATGAACAAGATAGTAATCAGAAGCAGCTTAACCAGTCAGCATCAAATTAGGGTTTTTTTTTTTCCATCTTCTCTTCTTTATCTAAATTGTATAATTACCCCTTCCTCCTTTCCTGTAAAAACCCCTTGCTTTTCCCACATGAGCAGGACACCTTTCTGGTCAGTTTAGAATCTGTGCTCCCCAAAAATGAACTATTGGGACCTCATCAAGATAAAAAGCTTCTGTGCTACAAAGGAAACAATCAACAAAACTAAGAGGCAACCAACGGAAGGGGAGAAGATAGTTGCAAATGACATGTTGGATAAAGGGTTAGTATCCAAAATCTATAAAGAACTTACCAAACTCAACACTGGAAAAACAAATAATCCAGTGAAGAAATGGGCAGAAGACATGAACAGACACTTTTCCAAAGACATCCAGATGGCTAACAGACACATGAAAAGATGCTCAACATCACTCATCATCAGAGAAATACAAATCAAAACCACATTGAGATACCACCTCACACCTGTCAGAATGGCTAAAATTAACAACTCAGGAAACAACAGATGCTGGTGAGGATGTGGAGAAATGGGAACCCTCTTGCACTGTTGTTGGGAATGCAAACTGGTACAGCTGCTCTGGAAAACAGTGCGGAGGTTCCTCAAAAAATTAAAAATAGAACTACCCTACGACCCAGCAATAGCACTACTAGGAATTTATCCAAAGGATATAGGAGTATTGATTCATAGGGGCGCATGTACCCCAATGTTTATAGCAGTGCTTTCAACAATAGCCAAATCATGGAAAGAGTCTAAATGTCCATCAACTGATGAATGGATAAAGAAGATGTGGTTTATATATACAATGGAATACTACTTGGCAATGAGAAAGAATGAAATCCTGCCATTTGCAGCAACATGGATGGAACTGGAGGGTATTATGCTAAGTGAAATAAGTCAGAGAAAGAGATATCATAATTTTCACTCATATGTGGAACTTGAGAAACTTAACAGAAGACCATGGGGGAGGGGAACGGGAAAAGTAGTTACAAACAGAGAGAGAAACAAACCATAAGAGACTCTTAAATACAGAGAACAAACTGAGGATTGATGGGGGGGGGTGTAGGGCAGGAGAGAGGGGAAAATGGGTGATACGTATTAAGGAGGACACCTGTTGGGGTGAGCACTGGGTGTTGTATGTAAGCAATGAATCACGGGAATCTACTTCCAAAACCAAGAGCACAATCTACTCCCAAAACCAAATACACACTCAATGTTAGCTAACTTGACAATAAATTATATTAAAAAAAAAAAAAAGAAAAGAAACTGTGCTCCCTAAATTGCAATTCTGAGACTGCAAATAAAGGCCTTTGTTCTTTTTCAATTTTACCTCCTTTTCTCAGTTGATAATATCTAGATATTTTTCATAATCAGAATGTGTAAGCATGCTATGATGAATATTCAAATGTCTCAAATATTCAGTTTTATATTAATATGTCACATATTCAAAATGCATCTAACACCAACTCTGTCATATACTACTTATGGGCCCTTAAACAAGGAGCCTCACCTAGCTATACCTAAGTTTTTAAAGACACTTATAGGGGTAATGGGAATACAATTATAGGTCCAACCTAGAGGATATTTTGATAATTAAACTAGATGCCATAAGCCTTTATCTTAGCATAGCATGCAGCACAAAATAGGACTTCAGTGTACATTTGCTGAATAAATGGAGATTATAACAATTGCATTGAGCAATTTGGTCCATTGGGCTATGCATTTCGACATGCTCTGTAAACTATAGATTACTAAGAAACAAGGCCACCATATAAATTTTTTGTCGGATCAAAACAGTAAGCAAGTTCAAACAGGCTGCCCTGTACCACTTCCTTTTGTCTGCTTCTTCAGTGTGGGGAGCAGAGAATGTGGAAGTAAAATGCCCGCCTCAAATAGCTCCATTCTAACGACTGAAACTTACAGTCCCCTCTTTCGAGTGAAGATTAGAGGAAGCTGAGGAAGATGTGATGGGAACTATTGAACAACATTATGAAAACGGGTTTGTGGGTCCTTGGCTGTGAATGAGCCACAGAACTTGTAATTTCAAATGAACAGCCATTGGATCCTGTTCAGGACTGGTTTTCAAAATTCGATGTACATGAAGAATCATCTGAAGAAATTGTTAAACCCAGATTCTAGGGGAACCTGAGTGGCTCAATTGGTTAAGCATCTGACTCTTGATTTTGGCTCAGGTCATGATCTCACAATTCATGGATTGGAGCACCAAATCAGGCTCTGCGCTGACAGCACAGAGCCTGCTTGAGATTCTCAGTCTCCCTTTCTCTCTACCCTTCTCCCCCCACCCCACCTGCCCCTCAAAATAAATCATTAAAAAAATACCATTACACCCAGATTCTACACATTTACCAAACGGTACAGGTGACTCTGATGTTCCTGTGAAAAATAAGCCAACAAACATCAGAGGGCAACAGAGACAGACAGACTTGACAGGATAGTTATTTTTAACTAATAAAGACCAGTGATGTAGGAACTGAATTTATTTCTACATGGAGACTAAACAGAACTCTCAATCTCAAGCTTTTTTACGTATGACTAATAGAAAGATTAAAGAGAAACTATCTCTTTTAGATTATCATTGCCTAGAAGCTCCTTGATGGGCACTGTCTTGTCCTATGGATTCTAATGCCTGTTACAGAGCCTGATAAAAGTAAACTAGGGAGGCTCCCATGGGGGCTTGGCCCACTCTACTTGCAGCTGCCCTGGCTGACATTGTTCTGGAAGCAGCACATCCAGGGAGACACGGTGTGCCTGGCTGTCACTTTGCAGCTGCTACTGTTTCAAACGGAGAAGCTAAGCTACCCCAACCCTAAAGCCAGCCACAGACCCCTATGGGCCAGACAAAAGGCAACCTGCCCTTCCTGCTCATTCCTCCCTTATCACTTTGAACCAGAAATCAGATCCTGAGTTCAAGACAACGTTGCATGTGAAAGAAGATGTGCATACCTGCTCTTCAGCACTACGGTCCAAGAAGAGTTCTCAGCTGCTCGTTGCTTGCTCACTTGATCCTTCACCTTTCTGTCCCTCCTTTATAAAAGCTTGAAAAAACTGAGGAAGTTAGACATTGCTACTGTTTTAATCATGTGTTAAAACTGAAATTGAAAGTAAAAGCGATTCAGGCACCCTGAATTAGTAGCCTCGGGCGTGAATATGGATGTTTGGTGCATGATGTGATGGGGTTAGGGAAAACCCCACAGTTACTCAACAGTCAGGCTTTTTAGTAAACACACTCCATCAACTTCCTTTTGTCTTCCCCATCTTGGAGTGTTTTCCTGGCCTCTGTTCTCCATATGTCTCTCTCTTTTGGCTTAAGTTTCCTTAGCACACAGGAAAAACAGAAAATTCATGACACAAATGTCAGCAAAGCTGTATAAAACAAGAATATTTCAACTGTTTTTCTCTTAGTGGGAATTCCTGGGTTCTTTTGTTAGTGGAGAGCTTTTAACATTTTAAATATGTTCCCCAAGATATAGTGTCCATGCAAAATGAACAACCCTTTTAGAATTTCTTTTATTTTCTTGACTAATATATTTTTAATTTTACTTATTTTTTTAAATTTTAGTGCCAGTGTAGTAAACATACAGTGTTATGTTAGTTTTTTTTTTTTTTTTTTTTTTTTTTTTTTTTTTAACGTTTTATTTATTTTTGAGACAGAGAGAGACACAGCATGAACTGGGGAGGGGCAGAGAGAGAGGGAGACACAGAATCGGAAGCAGGCTCCAGGCTCTGAGCCATCAGCCCAGAGCCCGACGCGGGGCTCGAACTCACTGAACGTGAGATCGTGACCTGAGCTGAAGTCGGAAGCCCAACCGACTGAGCCACCCAGGCGCCCCTGTTATGTTAGTTTTGATGTAGTGATTCGTCAGTTCCATATGTTACTCAGTGGTCGTCCCAATAAGTGTATTCTTTATCCCCATCACCTATTTTACACAATCCCCACCCACCTCCCCTCTGGTAACCATCAGTTCGGTCTCTATAGTTAAGAGTCTGTTTTTTGGTTTGTCTCTTTTTTTCTTTTTTTGTTCCTTTTCTTTCTTAAATTCCACATGAGTGAAATCATGTGGTATTTGTCATTTTCTGGCTTATTTCACTTAGCATTATAACCTCTAGGTGCTTACATGTTGTTGAAAATGGCAAGGTTTCGGGGCACCTGGGTGGCTCAGTCGGTTGAGCGACCGACTTCGGCTCAGGTCATGATCTCGGGGTCCGTGAGTTCAAGCCCCGCGTCGGGCTCTGTGCTGACAGCTCAGAGCCTGGAGCCTGTTTCAGATTCTGTGTCTCCCTCTCTCTGTGACCCTCCCCCGTTCATGCTCTGTCTCTCTCTGTCTCCAAAATAAATAAACGTTAAAAAAAAGATTAAAAAAAAAAAAGAAAATGGCAAGGTTTCATTTTTAATGGCCAAAGAATATTCCATTATATATATATCACATCTTCTTTATCCATTCATCTATCCATGGACACTTGGGATGCTTCCATAGTATGGCTACTGCAAATAATACTGCAATAAACATAGGGGTGCGTATATCCTTTTGAATTAGTATTCTCGTATTATTTGGGTAAATACCCACTGGTGTAATTATTGGATCATATGGTAATTCTAGTTTTAACCTTTTAAAAAAATTTTTTTAAGTTTTTGTAGTGTTTATTTTTGAGAGAGAGACAGAGTGCAAACGGGGAAGGGGCAGAGAGAGAGAGGGAGACACAGAATCTGAAGCAGGCTCCAGGCTCTGAGCTGTCAGCACAGAGCTGGACACAGAGCTCGAGCTCACAAACCATGAGATCATGACCTGAGCTGAAGTTAGACACTCAAGTGAACCACCCAGGCACCCCTTTTTCAAAATTTTTTTAATGTTTATTTTTGAGAGAGAAGACAGAGCATGAGTGGGGGAGGAGCAGAGAGAGAGGGAGACACAGAATCCAAAGCAGGCTCTAGACTCCAAGCTGTCAGCGCAGAGCCCGAGGTGGGATTCAAACTCACAAACTGTGAGATCATGACCTGAGGCAAAGTTGGACATTTAACCAACTGAGCCACCCAGGCACCCCTCTAGTTTTAACTTTTTAAGGAATGTCCATACTTTTTTCCAGAGTGGACGCACCAGTTTGCATTCCCACCAACAGTGCACGAGGGTTCCTTTTTCTCCATGTCCTTGCTGATAGTTGCTTCTTTTTTTGTTTTTTTTTTTTTTTTTTTTTTTTAGCTATTCTGACAGGTGTGAGGTGATAACTCATGTGGTTTGATTTGCATTTCCCTGATGATGAGTGATGTTGAGCATCTTTCCATGTGTCTATTGGCCATCTGTGTATCTTCTTTGGAGAAATGTCTGGCCATGTCATCTGCCTATTTTTTAATTGGATTATGTTTTTGGGGTGTTGAGTTGTATAAGTTATATATTTTGGATACTCTTTAGAGTATTTGCAATATTTTCTCCCATTCAGTAGTTGTCTTTTAGTTATGTTTTTTGTTTCTTTTTTTGTGCAGAAGCTTTTTATTTTGATATACTCCCAATACTGTCTTTTTGCTTTTGTTTCCCTTGCATTAGGAGAGACATATAGAAACTGATACAGCCAATGTCAGAGATATTACTGACTGTGCTCTCTTCTAGGATTTTTATGCTTTCAGGTCTCACATTTAGGTCCTTAAATCCATTTTGAGTTTATTTTTGTGTATGGTATAAGAAAGTAGTCCAGTTTCATTCTTTTGCATGTTGCTGTCCAGTTTTCCCAGCACCATTTGTTGAAGGGACTGCCTTTTTCCCATTGCATTTTCTTACCTCTGTTGAAGATCAATTGACCATATAATAGTGGGTTTATTTCTGGGCTCTCTATTCTGTTCTATTGATGTAAGTGTCTTCCTTTTTTGTGCCAGTACCATACTGTTTTGATTACTACAGTTTTAAAATATAACTTGAAATCTAGAATTGTGATACCTCCAGTTTTTTTTTTTTTTTCAAGGTTGCCTTGGCTATTCAGGGTCTTTTGTGGTTCCATAAAAATTTTAGGATCGTTTGTTCTAGGACTGTGAAAAATGCTGTTGGTATTTTGATAGAGATTGCATTAAATATGTAGATTGCTTTGGGTGGTATGACATTTTAACAACAATTTGTTTTCCAATCCATAAGCATGGAATTTTTTCCCATTTTTTTTGGTCTTCAATTTCTTTCATCTATGTTTTATAGTTTTCAGAGCACAGATCTTTCACCTCCTTCGTTAAGTGTATTCCTAGGTATTTTATTCTTTTTGGTGCAATTGTAAGTGGGATTGTTTTTTTTTTTTTTTTAATTTTTCTTTTTGCTGCTTCATTATTTTTTTTTTAATTTTTTTTTTTTAACGTGTATTTATTTTTGAGACAGATAGAGACAGAGCATGAACGGGGGAGGGTCAGAGAGAAGGAGACACAGAATCTGAAACAGGCTCCAGGCTCTGAGCTGTCAGCACAGAGCCCGATGCGGGGCTCGAACTCACGGACCGTGAAATCATGACCTGAGCCGAAGTCGGCTGCTTAACCGACTGAGCCACCCAGGCGCCCCTTTGCTGCTTCATTATAAGTCTATAGAAATGCAACGGATTACAGATTTATTTCATATCCTGTGATATGACTGAATTTATTTATCAGTTGTAGTAGTTTTTGGGTGAAGTCTTTTGGGTTTTCTATATATAATATCATATCATCTGTAAAAAGTTAAAGCTTTACTTCTTCCTTAGCAGTCTGGATGCCTTTTATTTCTTTCTCTTGTCTGATTGCTGTGGCTAGGACTTCCAGTACTGTGTTAAGTAAGAAGTCAACATCCTTGTCTTGTTCCTGACTTTGGGAAGAAATCTCTCAAGTTTTACCATGGAGTGTGATGGTAGCTGTGGATTTTTCATACAAGGCCCTATATTATGTTGAGGTATGCTCCCTCTAAACCTACTTTGTTGAGAGTTTTATCATGAACAGATGTACTCTATCAAACACTTTTTCTGCATCTACTGAAATGATTATATGATTCTTATCCTTTCTCTTATTGATATGATGTATCACATTGATTGATTTGCAAATATTCAACCATCCATGAAACCCAGGAACAAATCCCACTTGATCGTGATGAATGATTTTTTTTAAGGTATTATAGGCTGTGGTTTGATAATATTTTATTCAGGATTTTTGCATCTATCTTCATCAGAGATATTGGCCTGTAGTTCTCTTTTTTTGTGGTGTCTTTATCTGGATTTGGTATCAGGGTAATGCTGGCCACATGGAATGAATGTGAAAGTTTTCCTTCCTCTTCTATTTTTTGGAATAGTTTGGGAAGAATTGCTATTAACTCTTCTTTCAGTGTTTGGTAGATTTCACCTGTGAAGCCATTTGGTCCCGGACTTTTGTTTGTTGGGAGTTTTTTGATTATTGATTCAATTTCATTGCGGACAATCTGTTCATATCTTCTATTTCTTCCTAATTTGGTTGTGGGACATTATGTATTGCTAGGAATTTATCCATTTCTTCTAGATTGTCCAATTTTTAGCATATAATTTTTCATAATATTCTGTTGCAATTGTTTGTATTTCTGTGGTTTCAGTTGTTGTTTGTCCTTTTATTTCAGATTTTGCTTATTTGAGTCAAAAATTTGATGAGTCTGGCTATTTATCAATCTTGTTGATCTTTTCAAAGAAAAAGCTCCTGGTTTCATTGATATATTCTCTCTCTCTTTTTTTGTCTCTATTTCATTTATTTCTGCTCTAATCTTTATCATTTCCTTCCTTCTACTGGTTTTGGATTTCATTTGTTGTTCTTTTTCCATCTCCCTTAGGTGTAAGATTAGATTGTTTATTTGAGATTTTTCTTCCTTCTTGAGGTAGGCCTCTATTGCTATAAATTTCCCTCTTAGAACAAATTTTGCTGCATCCTAAAGATTTTGGACTGTTGTGTTTTTGTTTTCATTTCTCTCCATGCATCCTGTCTCTTCTTTGATTTCTTGGTATAGTAGCATGTTAGTTAACCTCCATGTGTTTGTGCTGTCTCCAGACTTTTTCTTGTCATTGATTTCTAATTTCATATTGTTGTGGTCAGAAAAGATGCATGGTCTGACTTTGATCTTTTTGAGTGTTGAGATTTGCTTTATAGCCTATTATGTGTCCTATTCTGGAGAATATTCTGTGTGCACTGGAAAAGAATGTGTATTATGCTGTTTTAAGATGGAATGTTCTGAATATATCTGTTAAATCCATCTGGTCCAATGTGTTATTAAACTATTTCCTTGTTGATTTTGTTTGGATGATCTGTCCATTGATGTAAGTGGTGTATTAAAGTCCCCTACTATTATTATATTACTATTAATTAGTTCCTTTATGTTTGTTATTAACTGCTTTATGTACTTGGGTGCTGCTCCCATTTAGGGTGCATAAATACTTATAATTGCTATATCTTCTTATTGGAGTGTCCCCTTTATGATTGTATAGTGTCTTTCTCTGTCTCTTGTTACAGTCTTCATTTTAAAGTCTATTTTGTCTGCTATCAGTATTGCTATCCTGACTTTCTTCTTACATTTATTTGCATGAAAAATGTTTCTCCATCCCCTCCCTTTCAATCTGCATGTGTTTTAGGTCTGAAATGAATCTCTTGTTGGCAGCATTTAGATGGGTCTTGTTTTTTGATCCATTCTGTCATCCTGTATCTTTTGATTGGAGAGTCGAGTCCATTTATATTTAAAATAACTATTGATAGGTATGTAATTATTGTCATTTTGTTATTTATCTTATGGTTGTTTTTGTAGTTCCTCTCTGTTTCTTTCTTCCCTTGCTCTCTTTTCTCATGATAAGTTAGCGTTCTTTAATGAGATACTTTATCTTTATTTTTTTCATATCTGGTTTTTCATTTTCAGTTACCATTAGGTTTGCATATAACAACTTCAGCACATAGAGTCTATCTATATTAAGTTGGTAATTGCTTAAGGTTGGACCCATTCACTACTCCTCTCCCCTCCTCACCCATGTTTTAGGTGTATGGTATCATACTTTATATCCTTTTATTTTCTGAGTCCCTTGACTGATTTTTACAGATATACTTATTTTTGCTGCTTTTGTGCTTCCTACTTTTCTTACTCTTACTTATGATCTTTCATCTCCACTCAAAGAGTCCTTTTGACATTCTTGTAGGGTTGGTTTAGTGGTCATGAATTCCTTTAACTTTTGTTTGTCTGGAAAACTCTTTGTTTCTCCTTCTATTCTGAATGATACCTTTCTAGATAGAGTATTCTTGGTTGTAGATTTTTCCCTTTTCACCACATTGAATATATCATACCACTTCCTTCTGGCCTGCAAAGTTTCTACTGAAAAATCTGCTGGTAGCCTTATGAGATTTCTTGTATGTAACTGTTTTCTTCTTTTCTTGCTGCTCTTAAAATTCTTTCTTTATCACTACTTTGTGCCATCTTAATTACTATGCGTCTTGGTGTGGACCTCCTTTGGTTGATTTTGTTGGGGGATCTCTGTGGATCCTGGATCTGGATTTCCGTTTTCTTCCCTAGATTTGGGAAGTTTTCCGCTATTATCTTTTTAAATAAAGTTTCTGCCCCCTGTTTTGTCTCTTCTGCTTCTGGGATCCCTATAATGTAAATATTATTACATTTGATGGAATTTCTGAGTTCCCTAAGTCTATTCTTATTTTGCGTATTTTTTTTTCCCACTCAACTGCTCAGGGATTCAATTACTTTCCATTGCTCTGTCTTCCAGGTCACTGATTGGTCCTTCTGCTTCCTCTAGTCCACTATTTATTCCATCTAGTATATTTTTAATTTCATTTATTGTATTCTTCATCTCTGATTTGTTCTTTTTTATCTCTATGTTAAAGGTCTCACTCATTCTTTTCTTAAGTCCAGTGAGTTTCTTTATGATCATTACTTTAAATTCTCCATCAGGCATATTACTTATCTGTTTCATTTAGGTATCTTGCTGTGATTCTGTCCTGTTCTTTTGTTTGGGACATATTCCTCTGTCTCCCCATCCTGTGTAACTCTCTGTGTCTGTTTCTGTGTGTTAGGAAAGTCAGCTATATCTCCTATTCTTGCAAGTAGTGGTCTTACGAAGAAAGGGCCACTACTGCAGGGCAACATCCCCTGTTTATCAGAGCCTGGCACTTCAGGGGTGTCTCTTATGTGTATTGCATGTGTCATGCTGTTGTGGCTGAGCCACTTTGTTGTTTGGTCCAGTCATCTGCACTGGGTCTCTTTGCCTGTTGTGGGCACTGTTGGTCCCTGTGGTGTTAGTGGGCCAGTCTGAGGACACTCTGGGCTTGAGTTGAGTCAGACCAGGTGTCTGCCAGAGATGCCGTAGCACCAAACTGCAAGGTGCTTTCCTTATGTTATACCCTGAGAAATTTTCATTGGTGGGTGGGGCCTGCAATCAGATCACCTGTTTACCCACAGCCCACCGCTGAGGCCTCAGTCTGACTGCTGTGTGTGATTATCTTTCCCTTTCTCCAGGGCAGAAGTCACTTTGGAGTGGTGCTGGCTCCTATTGGGGCAGCATGCACACTGCCAGGCTATGGCTCTGGTTTGGATGGGCTTTGGCCAAGAGCATATTAGAGGGGCAAGTTCACAAAGTGCGGGGGCTGGGAATACAGTTTTAACAAGATTTGCGTGCTTGTTCTCCACTAGAGGGGATCTGCCACCACTAGGATCAAGACCTAGCACAGCACTTGGGTGGGTAGATGCAGTGTTGTCAAGATTTGCACAGTCTTCTGGGGAAGGGGACCTGCGTCTCCGGGACTGAGGTGGGCCTGTCAGGAAGGGGCAGATCCACCAAAATGCAGGGTGGGGGAAGGGAGGGGAGGACACCTGGGTGCACTGTTACCAAGTTAGGTGGGAGTATGAGCTCTGCCTGGTTCCCACAGGTGGCCATGTTTTATGCTGAGTGGCAGGGGAGGGAAATTGTGCCTGCCTGCTCTTTTGTTCCTGGAGGAGTCTGCCAGTGATCTCTGTCCCTCTAGGACATGCTCTGAGATTAGTAAACACCCCTCCCTCCTGTAGACCTCAAGCACTTTCAAGCTGCTGTTTCTATGCTGTACCTCAGTGGGGTTGTTTAGTGTGCTGTCTCTTCAAGGGCCAGGACTTAGCTCCCTCTGGCCCTCTTGGCTCCCAGAGCTGAGTCTGCTGATTTTTAAAAGTCCTACTGGTTGTTAAGAACTCAGGAAATTCAGCCCCTCTGGTTTTCAAAGCCAAACAGTATGGGGATTTGTCTTCCCCATGTGGGCTTCCCAGTGTGATAATCTGTTTCTCTCTCCTACCCATTGCCTGCCAGCCTTCAGGTCATTTTCAGGGTTATTTACCCATGTAGTGGCTGTTATCTAACTGTATCCATTGGACAAGGTGAGCTTAGGGTCCTCCTACCTGGCTATCTTCCCAGAAATCCCTAGAATTGCTATAAAGAAGGAGGAAAGTTTACTCAACCCCAATTAGGACAGTTGCCTGGGATACACAATCTTTTTTTTTTCCTTTGATTTGTTTAATGTTTATTTATTTTTTTAAAGAGGGCACGAGCTATGGGGGAGGGGCAGAGAGAGAGAGAGAGAGGGAGACAGAGAATCCGAAGCAGGCTTTGTGCTCTCAGTGCAAAGCCCGATGTGGGGCTTGAACTCAGGAACCGGTGAGATCATGACCTGAGCCAAAGTCAGATGCTCAGCCGACTAAGCCACCCAGGCGCCCCTGGGATACACAGTCTCCATAAAGAACAAGGTATGCTTGTAGAGGAACATTTGGTGCAGGGTTGTATATACATTTATACATATATATAAATATTTATACATTTTTTACATAAGATGTTACAAATGTTACAAACTAGTACACATTTCAGGAAGTTGCAGACCTTGAGTTTCTGGTATATGCAGGACCGTATAACTTAATCCAATGGGAACTAGGGAAGTTTTTCTCATCTTTTGTGTTCAGAATGCTCCTTTCTGGTTATTTTCTTTAATGAAGCAAATGTATAATGTGTGCGTGGAGCAGAAATAGAGCCCATGTTTTGAGGTTTTGCTGAGTCATTTGGGCCTTGGTAGATGTTAAAGTATAGCTTCCCTAGGAAGCCAAGGAGCAGGGCCTGTGAACATTGAAAGTTGAAAATTACTTTTTCAGTAGATAAGGAAAGAAATGGAACAAGTGCATAGCAGGAAAGAGAGAGGTGCAGGGGGAAGTTCCTGCGGAAGCCAGGCTGTGTAAGGATAGGGAAGTCTTGTCCTTCTCCTCCACTTAACTCACCATCCTCCTCGTCTATGAAACTTTTCCCTAAGAGACCAGACAGTAAAAATTTAAAGATTTGCCAGACATTGGGTCTTTGTCACAAAGATTCAGTGAGAGCATCCATAGACAGTAGGTAAACCAATGGGTGTGGCTATATTCCACTCAGACTTTATTTACCAAGGTAGGCAATGGGACAGGTTTGGCCTGTGGGCCATGGTTTGTTCACCCTTGGTTTAGACAAATGTGGTGTACTACATGCTAGAGGTTGGCATGGAGTGATCACTCCACATATCATTGTCTTATAAACAAGTTCCAGTTCCAGAATCTCAATCTAAGTGTCTCATCCTATGGATATTTGGGTCAAGTGGTATATAATAATTCTTATTGTTTTGGAGCAGAGATCTAGAAAAGGAGTTTATTAACTCCATCTGTGTGAGCACCATCCAAGTGAGCGCCTGCCTGGATCCTAGGCCATGCATTTACATGTCTACACAACTAATTGCCTAACTCCCAAAAAATAGCATTGCCAGTAGCTCCTAGATAGGCCGAAGAGAAAAAAGTGGTGCTGGAACATAGTCAGTGGTAATAAGGAAGAGGCTGGTTTGGTTGGGGAGGTGGGGACAACCACCCAGGTCTATAGGCTTCTGTGAGTGAGTGAGGAAGCCTAACACTTGGGTATATATCAAGGTAACTTCAGCCATCCATCCCGAGGGGGCTGGGCATTGGTGAAGGTTATGCAGACATTTCAGGGGTTTTTCTGCCCACATTTGCTAGGCATGCCCTTTTCCCAAGCACCGATTAAGAGACAGATTTTCATGGGTACAGTACAAGGTCATACTTAAGATAGAAAGGCTTGTAGGCACTGCCATCATGTGGTTACTCAAAATCATAATTTATCCAGTAACGCATGAATGAGTGAACTTTCCTGTCCAAAGTTCTTTATGGATATCAATATAGAATTTATAGAAATTTGATTATAACAAAGTAGACATCCACATATACAAACACATCCTACATATGCAGTGATAATATTGCCTGTAAATGCTTCCTAACATAAATATTGGCTATAATGTAGGTTCTTTTAATGTTAATTGAAATGAGCAAAGTAGTAAGGTCTTAAGTGCCTGTGGAAAGAATGTGTTTCTACTTGGGTTCTCCCTTCTGGAAATGCATGTAGTTTATTTGGGAAGTGGTGACACGAAGCCAGAGGAAGGGAGAAGGAGAAAAGGGAGAGTAAGACTGGAATTGGGAAAGTCAGAAAGATAAATTATTGAGCGGATTACCGTTGTGGGAAACTAGAGATCAGTCCCAATGTGGATATTCTGAAGAACCACATAGAATGCATCTCAGAATTGTCCCCTTGAAGGGCACTGTGGGGATTTATCCAACAGCCTATGTATCCCATTTGACTGAGAGCTGCCACAGGGGTCTTAAACACCTGCTAAACTTACAGGCCATGATTATGCAAAATGGGCTGCCTTTCACAGCTTGAAGAAAAAGCCTGAAGAGGAGAAATATGCTTGAGTTGGGACAGAGCAGTGTGCTGACACAAACCATGACTGCACTGCTCCCTGGAGTCTGAGAATAGAGGCAAGAGACAGGAAGAACAGACAATAAACATTAGAAATAACTGAAGCCCAGGAATTGGGAAATATGGTGATCTAGCCTGTATAATGTTTCAGACAAAGCCTAGTACCAAATGCAATTTAAAATTCTGGACTAAGAGAAAGTTTAATCCTTTTTAAAAGCAATAAAACATTTGGCAAACTGGCAGTGAATGACGTTACTAGGCCAAATTTCCAGGGAAAGTGGGAACTCAAAGAGTTAGGTGGAGCTTTGAAGCTGCTTTTTCCTAGTGTACTTGGCAAAGGAGGAAATGTACCATCAGTCTTGAAAGCATTATGAGATGAGGGGCCAGAGTTCAAAAGCCAGTGCTTGCTTGAAGCAGAGTCTATGAGGAAGTAATATAAGCATGATGACTATACTTAACAATACTGTTTTGTATATTTGTATATTTGAAAGTTGCTAAGATAATAGATCTTAAAGGTTCTCGTTACAAGAAATAACAATTAAAACTGTGTAGTGATAAATATTAACTAGGCTTATTGTGATGATCATTTTGCAATATATATGCATATCAAATCATTATGTTGTACACACACATACATATATATGTTACATTACATATATGTTGTTATATGTTTTATATATATATATATATATATATATATATATATATATATATATATTATTCCTCAATAAAAAAGTAGTTGAAAAGTAGTTTGATAATTTTACTTTATTTCTAATACAATCCTCACAGGAAGTTTTTAAGAAATTAAATAGAAATGAAGAGAAAAATAACCAAGTTTAAAGAATGCAGTGAGCAAGCATGCACACACACATGCACACACACAAATGGAGACTAACAAAGTTGAAATATCGATATATTGAATACAGATTACAGTGGTTACCATAGGCTTTCCCTGTTTAAATAAATAAAAGACAAACTTTAAAATATTTGCAATAGCAAACTATATAAAGTGCATAGCATTTCAAAAGGAATGGAAATTTCTTTAAATGAAAATGGAATAGCTGGAATTAAAACTGAAAGATGACCGGGTGGCTCAGTCGGTTAAGCTTCTGACTCTTGGTTTTGGCTCAGGTCATGATCTCACAGTTTGTGAGTTTGAACCCACATCAGATTATATGCTACCATCATAAAGCCTGTTTGGGATTCTCTTTCTCCCTCTCTCTCTCTCTACCCCTCCCCCACTTGTGCTTTCTCTCTATCTCTCAAGATAAATAATAAACTTAAAAAAACACCAACATTATTATTAAAAGCAGAATAAAGACATCTGAGGAAAGAATTGAAGAATTGGTATACTGAAAAGATATTGGTATCTGAAAGATAGTTCAGAATAAAATATCATGAGTGTGCAGCACAAAACAAAATAAATAAATAAAAAGGAAGAAGAAGATATGGATGAGAAATGAAGAGTAGTCAGGGAAGATAAAGCAAGAAAACCTAAACTATGTTGAATGGGTATTCCAGAACAAAAGAGAAACGAATGCAGGCTGAAAGAAATATTGGCTGATGTTTTCCAGAGATGTTGAAAGATTCAAGACCAATTATTCAAACAGAATAATTTCCAAATATCCCCACATAGACACACCCCCGTAAAGATGCAGAACCACAAGGACAAAGGGAAATCTCAAAATTAGGTGGTAAGATAGAACAACTAAAAATAAAATCAACAGGGATATAGAGGACTTGACATCACTATCAACCCACTAGACCTCATAGGCTTCCATAGCTCACTGTGCCTGACCACAGTGGAATGAATACACTCTATCCTAAAACACACATAAAACATTCTCCAAAAGGCCATATGCTAGGCCATAAAACCTCAATAAAAAGGACTTGAATCATGTAAAGTATATTCCCCAACCACAGTGGAATTAAATTCAAAATCAATAATATATGGAAATTTGGAGATCTACAAATATGTGGAAATTAAACATACTCCTAAATAATGAATTAGTCAAAGAAGTTGCAAGGGAAAATAGAAAATAGTCTGAGAAGAATAAAAACAAAAACACAACATGACCTCCCAAAATGGATGGATGCAGCAAAAACAGAGTTTAGAGGGAAATTTAGATCACATATGAGGCCATAAAACAAGTCTTAACAAATTTAGGAAGATTAAAATCATACCACGTATCTTTTCCCACCACAGTGGTATGAAACTAAAAATCAGTAACAGGGAGAAACTGTAAAATTCACAATTCTGTAGATATTAAACAACGTACTTCTGAAGAGCTAATAGGTCAAGGAAAAAGTCAAAAGGGATATCAGAAAATATTTTGAGACAAAATGAAAATAAAACATCAAAAATTATCAGATGCATCAAGAGCAGTACCAAGTTGGAAGTTTATAGCCATAAACACTCAGATTAACAAGAAAGAAAGATCTCAAAAATGATCTAATTTTACACCCGAAGGAACTAGAAAAAGAGCAACCTAAGCCTGAAATTAGCAGAAGAAGGAAATAATAAATGTTAGAGCAAAAATAAACAAACAAAATAGAGACTAGAACAAGTCAATGTTTGTGTCCCCCTAAAACACATATATTGAAATCCTAGCCCTCAAAGATGATGGTATTAGGAGGTGGGGTATTTGGGAGGTTCTTAGGGGTTTCTTTAATGTTTATTTCTTTTTGAGAGAGAGAGAGAGAGAGAGAGAGAGAGAGAGAGAGAGAGAGAGCATGAACAGAGGAGGGGAGGGGCAGAGAAAGAGGAAGAGAATCCCAAGCAAGCTCGTGCTGTCAATGTGGAACCAGAGGCAGGGCTTGATCTCAAGAACCATGAGATGATGACCTGAGCTGAAATCAAGAGTCAGACACCTAACTAAAAGCCCACAGGTTTTGAAAAAGACCATAGTCCTACTGATCTAACAATAATTCATTGGGAACTCATGTGTTCTAACGATAAAACTACAACTATATCAGCAACTCACCTGCTTCATGAATTTCAGGTAACCCCTGCCGACTCTTCCCTGTGTCTACTTCCAACATCCTCCCACCCTCCCTAGCACCCACATTGGAGAGTCCCCCATGGTTTCCTGTGGTGTGCATTTCCCTTGCTGCAATAAGCCAAATAAATCTAACTTTTCCCTTGGTGTATTTTGGCTGCTGAGTGTTAAAAATATAAAATAAGTTAAGAAAAACTTTTATAATATAGATTGGAATTGAAAAGTTTTATGTATTCATATTTCATATATATAATTTATACTTTATAATTTTATATAATTTTATAATTATATGTGCTATATAATTATATATAATATATATAATTTTATGTATATCGTATATATAGTTTAGCCCACTAAAAACTTCTTGTAGCAATAGCACTCTTATGATAATGAGCAAATCCAGCACCTGGATTTTTGTTTTCAAGTCATTTTTGTTTACTTAAAAAGAAACAATGCTCCTTGGTGAAATCACAGATCCTAGGTTTAAGGGGAAAACACAAGGTGTGGCTAGGACGTATTTCTGTGCCGGATAGCAAAAGCACACTTAAAGATGAATAGGATCATATAAAAAAGGGTAGAGAAACTAGCTTAATGAGCACCCTGTGAACAAATTTGGGCCAATTTTAACATCAAAAAAAAAAAATCATGAGTATAAGTGATCATTATAATTGTATAATGAAGCAAGTATCTAGATCTAACTTTCAGTGACAGGAAATATGGGGGAAACAAAAACAAGGTAAATGACACCATGAGGAAGTGAGCAGGTAGATTCTGTGGAATATTCTATAAGAAAACTAACGTAGTTCCTCCAAAAAGGTCAATGGCATTTCAAAGTGAATAATAAAAATACAGAATGATTCTTCTATATCAAGTATAAACAGATACATAAATTAAAAAATGGTTTGATCCTGGATCAAAAATATAAATGAAAAAGACATCTATAGAAGTATTTTTAAAGGCAATTAAGGAAATTTGATCATAAGCTATCAGGCTATATTTGCAAATTACTAATTATTATTAACTTTACAAGATGTGCTAATACCATTGGGCTTATTTAGGAGAATGTACTTATTCTTTTTTTTTAATGTTTATTTATTTTTGAAAGAAAGACAGAGTGTGAGCAGGGAAGAGGCAGAGAGAGAGGGAGACAGACAATCTGAAGCAGGCACCAGGCTCCCACCTGTCAGCACAGAGCCCGATGTGGGGCTCAAAGTCACAGACTGTGAGATCATGACCTGAGTCGGTCAGATGTTTAACCAGCTGAGCCACCCAGACACCCTGAATGTACTTATTTGTTCTTAGGAGATGAATGCTGAAACATTTAGGAGTGAAGTACATTGTAGTCTACAACTTATTTTTAAATTGTATCCAAAAAAAAGTGCAAACAAAGTGGAAAAGTATTAACAAATATCTAATCTTGATGAAAGGTTCATTTCACTATCCTTTCTACTTTTTCTGTATGTTTAAAATGTTTCTTTAAAAATTTTTTTTTTAATGTTTATTTTTGGAGAGAGAGAGAGAGAAAGAGAGACAGAGAGAGAGAGAGAGAGAGCAGGGGCAGGGCAGAGAGAGAGGGAGACACAGAATCTGAAGCAGGCTCCAGGCTCTGAGCTCTCAACACAGAACCTGATGCAGGACTTGAATTCACAAACTGTGAGATCATGAACTAAGCTGTAGTCCAAGGCTCAACCGATGGAGCCACCCAGGTGCCCCATAAAATATTTCAGTTTAACATTGGGAGGGAGAAAAGAAACATCCAAGTGAACAAAAACATTCTTAGACTGCTGTTAAAATATTAAAACACTGGGTACACTCTATAATAAGAAATTGCTTAAGCATGATAATCAGTCCAGCCATAGAATGAATTCAGTCAGTCAATAAATATTGTCTCACCAAATTCTAAGCCCTGAGGATAGAGTCATAAAGAAGATAAAGTCTCAGCTCTCCTGGAGTCTACCTTCTCCTAGGGGAGCAGCTACAACAAGCCAACCAATGAGCAAGATCGTCTCAGGAATGACAGGTGGCACGAAGGGAATGCCAAATATCAAAAGAGGCTCCCTAGATTGAGGGGTTAGGGAAGGCCGCATGCTGTGGCAGTATTTGAGCTGAGATTTCAATGACAGTGAGGAGCCCATCAAGGGGATGCCTTCCTAATATTCCTGTCTTCACAAAGGAAAGCCCAGCTCACAGGCACTAATGTGAGTGTGACAAAGTCTTCACAACTTGGAAAGGTTGGTGGAAATTATGTATCAGAGCATAGAAAGGTGTTTGTGGAATGTCATTGTGTGAACAGAGTGATGTAAAACCACTTCTACAGTAGGATATATTGTTTTGGAGATATGTATGCATATACAATGATGTAGTGCAAACTATCAACAGCCTGGCAGTCTGTTGACATTTACAGGTGACTTTTTATTGTTTTTCACTATCTGCTTCTCCTAAAGCATATACAAATAAATGTGTTATTTTATTATAATAATAATAAATAAAATGAAGATTTATGCCTCACCCTGGGGGTAAAAGCTAAGAAAACAGCAGCAGAAGTAGCCCCCAGTAACTCTCGGATGCCCAGAATGAAAGTCAGTCGGGACACCAGAGAATGACCATTCTGATCCCACCTGGTGACAGTCCACCAAGTGGCAACTTGCCCTGTTCCAAAGTGAGGCATCTACTCTCCACAAGGAGTGGCTTTATACATTTTTAATGAAGAAATGCTTTTGCTTTCTTCCTGGACTCCAAACCTTGGGACTGAGACAGGAAAAAAGAAACTAATATGCTACCAGCAACAGGAAACTAGCTGAGTCTATCAAATTAAATCAAAGAGCTAGTGTAGCTGTGACTTCAGGTCGATGTCCCGACTGCTGCCAGAGAGGGAAGCAACTCCCATTGGTGGGAGCCAGGTAATAATCTCACCAAATTTCCTTAACCACTTTGTCAACTAGTTTGACTCATTTTGAGGAGCATGCCTGCTTGTCAGAAGATAGCCACAAGAGGGCAGCAGAAGGTTTTTTGGTTTTAGCCCGGACGTTTGTTTTTGTTTTTAAGAGCTGGGGTCATTTGTAGATCTTGAGAGAGGAAGACAGAGGGGAGAGGGAGAGGGAGAGATTTTAAAATAAATTTTGTACACACGCAAGTTTGTAAGAAATTTACAAACTTCTTGTAAGATTTGTAAAAGATTGTAACATAAGAGATTCAGGACAAACAAGCCAAAGATGCTAGAAGAAAGAGTTAAGGAAATCTGATCCACCAGAACCTGCTATTAAGAAAACAAAAAAGAGATAAAAGGAAGTTGAGAATAAAGAAAGATCAACTTTTTGGGAGATGGCAGGAAATACTAGTCAGCAAACCAAATATTCAAGGATATTGTACTCAGGGGTAGTTTTATATTCATATATAGCAGCGTCTGAGGGACATTGTAAGTCCTATCTGTCTATAGATATCTCTCCTTCAAGTGCCCAAAGTTTTATGCCTTTATGTTCTATGATTATTTGGGATTAAAGCACCTACAAATACATAGGTACTTGAAAAAATATATTTTAGACCTTTAATTAGAGTTTTTTCACCCTACTTTTTTTCTTTCCTTTCCCACTTTCAAACAAGTAGGCTCTGCTTCATTGGTTTTGGAGAAGTCTGTAGCAGAACCCAAAGCAATAGTCTCTAGGTTTTATTTCACAAAACGTAAGCCCATGGGAAAATTTAGATGTGTGGAGGAGAAAAAATATAAAAGAGAATTTACAAGTAGAGTATCTTGGATGAAGGAAGTAGGATAGGGAGATTGTCCCAGTCCAGGAAAGGATTTCCTGGGAGCGGTGGAGTGACGGGTGAGGGGTAACAAGAAACGATACGGGTCCCTGAAGCCTGGAGGACAGGGGAGAGCCAAGACCCCAGAAAGCAACGACTGTGCCATTTTAGACAAATGAGATCAAGCACCGAGTTGCAAAAGGCCTGTGGTAAAACCCAAAGAGACCCACATAGGTCCATTTGAGGCTCAGGACTGCCATTCCTGGCTGAAATGTGTGAAGGCAAAGTCACACCCTTACAATGCTCAAGTGGAGCTCATCAACAACACGATTCCCCCAGTGGTCATGACCACCCCTTGGCACATAACTACAGAGTGGTCTTACAGACCCTCATCAACTAGAGAATGGGAAGAACGAATGGGGAAAGGGACAGAGAATCCCATCCTCCCTCAATCATGTCTGATTCTGATTTTCTCCCCAGAGGTTTATTATCCAGGTATGAGCCTCCAAGTCCCTTGGCTTTCCACTTAAAACCCCTTCCATCCGTTTCCTTGATCACAGGAGCCGACGTGGCAGAAAAGTAGGGCAGGAACACTCAAGACAAGAGCTTCTGTGTCAACATCTAATGGGAAAAAGGGAGAGGAATTATCACGGTGAAAATAAATTTGATGTATTGTCTGTAGGTTTCATTTTTTTCCCATACCATTCCTCTTGCTCAATGCTGCATTGTATTAAATGTTTGAATAAAAACAAGACCATTTGCTTTCTGCTCTCTGGACTGTTTTAAGGCTTTGAAGCCTACCTGTTCTCATAGTCTTACAAGCTCAGAAGTCTGAATATCCACTAGGGCAGGTCCATCATCCACTGTGGAACACTGTGGACACTGTAGAACTGTGTCCTCTGACCTCTTAGGCATTCTAATCCCTTTTTCCTTTAAAGTGCCTTCTTCTCTCTTCTCTGCACTTAGGCCCCAGACATTTTCCCCTCGTGCCGATTTCTGCTCTCCACTCCGTCCTAAATAATGACATTCCTTAGGATCCAATGCCAGGTGATACCTATAGTCTGTGATAAACTCATATATGGCTTTATGTGGTTTGTGCTGTGGTTTCTAAGCACAGAAGTGATGGCTATAAGTTAGAAGGCTTTTCCTTCCATTGCACTTACATGTGCACATCCTTCTCTGCTGAGGAAGCTCACAGCATAGCCAGATTATGAAGTTGCTCCCCTGCATTAGTCTGTTGAATCCCATCATTTAACAAATATTAATTAAGCACTTACTATGCGCTGGACATTGTGCTGCATGTTAGGGAATCAAAACAAATAAGCCATTGTCTTTACCTTTAAGGGACAGAGTAGAAGTTATTCAGCTCCCTAGTTAATTTTCTGGAACTTTCACCAGAAGCAAGCAGGGCATGTCCAAAATCTGCTATGAAGTGTGATCATTTTCCTCTTGATCCATGGTTGAGAAAGGCATTCTTGTCAGTCAGGGCATTTTTGAAATGGTTGACTGTGTCTCTAATACACACACATACATACACTTCCGTTAATCATTTTGCCCTGCTTAATCCACGGGCAGCATGGAATGGCAGAGTTTGGGAAAGCACACCCCAAATCCTGGGCTGAACTCAGTGTGACCCCTTCCTTTCTTTTTCCCATTGGCTCTTTCCACCCCCAACTTGGCTTTGGAAAATTCGGTCTACACTTGGCAGAAACCAAGGTGCTGACTAATTGTTGACCTAAGCTTTTTGTCAAAGCTTAAGTTGAATCATGTTGAGTGAAATTCAACCAAAACAACCGTCATATTCCTTACAGTTGAACTACTGTAGTAGTGAAGTGATATCTTCCGAATTTACTGATTTAACTGGAAGTAACCTCTTCTGTGACTGGTTACTTTTCAGAAAGGTTAACTGAAGCCAAATTTTCCTTTGAGAATGCCAGATACCTTCCAGATGATGTATTTTTATAGGCAGTTGTAATTACCTAGGACGGATCCAAGGGTATGACCCTCAGAGTTCCCCTCTCTTGGATGGGCTTTGAGCCAGGAAGGCCAGGATGTGCTCAGGTGGGTTCCACAGCCTTCCTGGAACTCTGTGCTCAGACCCCTCCTCACTCTCCTGCAGAAGGGCGGGAGGAGAGGAGTGGGGAGAGGACTGACAACCTCCACACCATTCACTCGCAGTCTCACAGTCTCAGCGCAAAGCTGGCCTGTTGGGCTGGCAGAAAGGCACAACGATGCCCTGAGTTTGTAATCACTACAGGCAACCTGGTTACAGCACACTTTTTTTAATTGATGGAAAGTCTAACCAGCTGAGTGTTTTGTTTTTGCTGTCATCCTTTCCTTTGTTCCAAAACTGAGATGGTGCATAAATGGAATGTGAGTTACAATTTTAGGGGCTTCAGAAGGGATCGCTGCCCAGTTTGCAGAGCCACATCTTCAGTTTGAGACGGGGATTTCTGTTCAAATGCAGATATCACTGGGAGAGCCAGCCGTTACACCTTGTGGATACTTAACGCCTTGATCTGATGAGTTTTAGGTTACTTCCTGAGACCCAAACGACCAGGGCAGGGGAGACCAAGAATATGAAAAATGGGAGATGGACATGTATCTCTCTAGAAGATTGGTACTCAAGGCAGATGTGGCTGCTCCAAAAGATTATGCCACGCCAACTGTAGTTAGAGCAAAATGCCTTCTGTCTAATACCTCTCCATGGTTGCTTTTTTCAGAATATTTGTTCCTAGAGATAGAGATCTCTCTTTGTGCAATAGTCCTGTCTGGTATACACGGTCATATTTAAATAACTGTGCCTCCAGAGTAAAATAAATATTTAGATAACTGTAGATACACACCCCCGAAAGTGTATCTTTGATCTCTTGCTCCAGAATTAAGGCTTTGAACACATCAGAATGAACTTGCTAGCCCACAGGGCTCACATTATGTGGAAAGGATCAGTGGCCACAGAATCTCTGAAGTTGGGAGTTTCTGTTTGCGATTGTGTTTGTACGTGAAAAAACCTGCATAAAGTGGTATTCACATACTGTAATTTTATAGTGATAGAGACATGCTCACCATATTGCACCTTATGCTATAATTGTAGGTTAAGCAAAAAGCCTGTTTATGTTCCAAAAATAATTCCCAGTCCCTATGCATAAATGCACTCTTTTTTCCTCAACAATTTGTAGTAAATGCTAGAAATAGTTCTCTAGTACATTAGTTTTCATGTCTTATCCAGTGCCAAGTATCAAAGATTACATCTGTCATTTTCATTAAAAATTACAATAGAAATTTTAGGAGACTTCAACAAACTTAGCATATGGAAGAATAAAAGTTCATGAGTACCAAAAAGTATTTTTTACGTATAGAAAAGAGGATTCTGCCTATTAGAAATTAACATGTACTATGTATTTACATGCTACTCACACAGGGATAGGCATATAGACCTCTTGAGTTCAGAAATAAATCCATGTGCATATGGAAACTTGCCTTATAATGGATATGGTCCCACAGGTAAGTGGAAAAGGCTGTGTGGCTTGTGAGGTGGTATTAAGAAAACTAATCAATAGACAGAAAATAGTTAAGTTGGATCTCTACCTCATGCTGTACACAAAGGTGAGTTTGGAAGGTTTAAGGAACTAAAAAGAGAAAGAGCTATTTACAGATAATAGAAGAAAACATACAAGAGCATCTCTGTTATCTTGGGGTGGGGAGGAAATTTTTAATAAGACCCCAAAGTCATACACCATAAGGAGGAAAATTATTGAGTTTATTTTCATACAAAGAACCTATTAAAATACAGGTGATTGGGCAAAGAATATATCTAGAATATATATTATAGATAAAGTTAATCAAAGGATGAGAATTTGGACAAGAAATTTGATATATCTAGCCCCAACAAATAAATAGCATTTAGAAGTTTCAAGGAACACCAGTACATTAACAAAAAGCAATAACAAAAAAGCTAGTTAAGCCAAAAAAGAAATGAGCAAAGAATTTCTATCCATGTAGATTTTATAATTAGTATCTATAGACTGGAGAAACCTGAAAACCAGCAAGAATATAAAGCTATGTTTGACACCACTAGTGCTTAAGGAAAGTAAAAAATAAATGATAGCCCTTTGTACCCATCAGATGGCAAAAACCAGAGTCACAGAACAACAAACATTGGCAAAAAAGGAGTGAACAGGAACACTTGTCCTCTGGTGGAAGAAGAAACGGTGTGGCCTTTCTGGGGAGCAATCTGTCAATACTTATCCCATGACCTTTCTTCCAACTATGGTGTGTACATCCCAGAAAAACTCTTGTACAAGTCTATAAAAACACATGCAAAGGATGTTCCTCTGTCGTAGATGCCCATCACCATGGAGTGGGTAACTAACATAACCTGGGTTAGACAATCTTGAACGATGCAACCGTGAGAGAAAAAAAGGTACTAGACACATTCTATGGTACAATATATAACGTTTAAAGACTTCTATGCGTGCCACACAATAGTGTATGTTTTATTTTATTTTTATTTTTTCATGTTTATTTATTTTGAGAGAGAGAGAAACAGAGTGAGGGCGGGGGAAGGGCAGAGAGAGAGGGAGACACAGAGTCCAAAGCAGGTTCCAGGCTCTGAGCTGTCAGCACAGAGCCCAACATGGGGCTCGAACCTATGAACCATGAGATCATGACCTGAGCTAAAGCCAGACACTTAACCAACTGAGCCCCAGTACATATTTTAGAAGAATAGGTGCAAATCCAAAGACACATACCAAACACATTAGAGAGTGTTTGTTGAGAAATCAATGGAGGAGATAGGAATGAGAACCAGAGGAAAAGAGATAAGAGTATTAAAATTTAACCAAATTAATATTAAAAGTTTAATATTAATATAGACTAATGCTGCAAAGTACAGTAAACTTAACTCTGCACTCAGGAACGTTTAAAAAGGAAAAAAATGGAGGAATTGTCTGAGGTCACACACCAAGTTAGAAGCAAGGCCTGGGCTCCAGTAGTGTCGATAACCTCACTTACTGAGACCTTGACCTATACTAGTTATTGTGCAAATAGCTTAACATACATAATCTCATTTAATCACACACACACACACACACACACACACACACACACATACACACACACACACACACAATCATGTTAGTATTCTCATTTTACAGATGAGGAAGCAGAGACTCAGAGAGGTTATATTATTTGCCCAAGGTCACCCAGCTAGTCAGTGGTATGTTTGGGATTTGAATCTAGGTCTATAGGTCTTTGATTCATGTGCTAAATTCCCTGCCATCTGCTCACAATTTGAAGAAATAAGTGAAGTTGCAAAAAACAAGTTCATTCTTTCCTACTCCATCCCCCAGTCCTCGAAGACCACTTCGGTTACTGTGGTAGGCTGAATATTGTCTCTCCAGATATGCCCACATCCTAATCTCTAAAACTTCTAAATGTTTCCTGATTGGCAAAAGGGACTTTAAGAATTTTGAGATAGGAAGATTATCCTGGATTATTCAGGTTGGCCCTTGTGAAATCACAAGGGTACTTCTATGAGGGACATTGAAGGAGGCAGAGGGAGAGGTAAGAGATATGGTGATGGAAGTAGGAGATGGGAGGGATGCCAGGAAGGAGTCATGAGCCGATGGATATAGGCAGAGCCTCTAGAAACAGAATAGGACAAGGAGGTAGGTGCTCCTGTGAGTCTCCAGAGGGAAACGACATCTTGATTTTAGCCCTGTAAGGCCATTTCAGACTTCTGACTTCCAGAACTATAAGAAAATAAATTTGTGTTGTTTAAAGCCACTACGTTTATGGCGATTTGTTACAACAGCGATAGAAAACGAATACCGTTGGTAAGATTTCAGACTCACTTTAAGATCTCCAGAGCTGTCAGAGAGGTGGTAGATACATTTCCAACAAGGTTTAACAACTGGTTAATACCAAACGAATCTAGGTCTCTTGATGACACGGCGCTAGGCTATTTCTGTTGCATCTTTCAAAGGACATACCTAAGTGTCTGGAGTAATAGCAACATGGAATTCAGAGTGAAATAAAATGTAGACATTAAAAGTGTGTGTCTTGTTTCTAAGAGAGCACAAGTTGAAACATCAAGCACAGAGACAAAATAATCCCTGTGGTTTTGTTACAGAGAATAGCCCAAGATACAAAAAGAAACGTCTCTATCCTTAAAGTCCTATACTTGTCTATATGTGAAGTAGAATAACTCAGGTTTGATTCAACTGCTCTAGCAATGCTCTCAACACTTACTTATGGGTTCTTTCTTTTTTTTTTTTTTAAGTTTATTTCTTTATTTTGAGGGTGAGAAAAAGTGCGAGTTAGGGAGGGGCAGAGAGAGAGGGAGAGAAAGAGAGAATCCCAAGCAGGCTCCGCACTGTCAGCACAGAGCCCAACGAGGGGCTCAAACCCATGAACCATGAAATCAAGACCTGAGCCAAAGTCAGATGCTTAACCTACTGAGCCACCCAGGTGCCCCTACTTATGTGTTCTTAATAAAAATCACTTTCAGGGGCACCTGGGTGGCTCAGTCGGTTAAGCGGCCGACTTCGGCTCAGGTCATGATCTCGCGGTCGGTGAGTTCGAGCCCCGCATCGGGCTCTGTGCTGACAGCTCAGAGCCTGGAGCCTGTTTCAGATTCTGTGTCTCCCTCTCTCTGACCCTCCCCTGTTCATTCTCTGTCTCTCCCTGTCTCAAAAAAGAAAAAAAAAAGTTAAAAAAGATAAACATTAAAAAAAAATTTTTTTTTAATTCCATGCTCCTTCTACACAACAGGTATAGTCTTAAATGTTTTCAAAATTCTATTTAATTTTTTTTCCTAGCAATGTAGTCTGGATACACAAATAAATACTTATCTTTAAAATTACCTTTTTAAAATAACTCCTTCTTGGGGCGCCTGGGTGGCTCAGTCACTTAAGCTTCCAACTTCGGCTCAGGTCATGATCTCGCGGTTCGTGAGTTCGAGCCCCGCATCAGGCTCTGTGCTGACAGCTCAGAGCCTGGAGCCTGTTTTGGATTCTGTGTCTCCCTGTCTCTGACCTTCCCCCGTTCATGCTTTGTCTCTCTCTGTCTCAAAAATAAATAAACGTTAAAAAAAAAATTAAAAAAAAATCACTTTCACAAGGTGAGGACAGGTATAAATAATGCTATTACTGAGATTACCGTAATACTATCAAAAGAAAAAAAAAAAGACTTCTGGACTTGAAATCAGAATTAGGTTCAACTTCCAATTCTGCCATTAGCTCTGTGACCTGGGTAAGTCAGTTCACCTCTCTGGGTCTCAGATTCCTCATCCATGCAGGGACCCACATAGTCCTTTAGAGTTCTTCCATGCTAGATGATTCAGTGCTCTCTCAGGAGACTGTGCTGTCCCGACACTGGCATGAGGCTGGGGGCCGGAGAGAAGCTCCAGGCTGGGGTACCTCCTGAGAGTCTGGTCCTCTGCTCCGCGCTTCACGTCAGTCATGCTGATCCATACAGCTCCACAAGGTCATCTTATGATACACATTTCACAACAGAGGAGACAGAGACTCGGAGAGTTCAAGTAACACGAGTTCATGCAGCAATGTTGGTTAAAACCAGTTCTGTTGGACTCGAATGCGGTGGTCTACAACACTGTGCCATCTACCATCTCCTCCCCAAAGATACATAATGTGACTAACACACATTTTTTCAGGTTATAGACATTTCCACACCTATTTGTTCATTCACTCCTATCTGCAACCCTGCAACAGAGCCAAGGCAGGTGAGGAAACCAGCTCAGATATTTTTAAGAAACCTGCCCAAAGTCACAGAGCAAGGAAATGGCAGACATGACACACAGAACTTGGACATGAATTTCTCTCCCACCTTGGTCCTTTGATGTTGCCCCATTACCCTTCTCTGCCACCACTAAAGGGACCTTACCTGAGTAAGTCACTTAATATCTCTAAACTTCAGTTGCTACTACTGTAAGATCTTAATTATAACACGCGCTTCCCAAGCCATCCTGAGGATTACAGAAGTCTGAGAAAGTGCTTTACAAGCGTTTAAGAATACATAAATGGCAGGAGTTTTTCGGCTTCCCCTGAGCGGTGTCTATTTGTGCCATCTATTTTAGCTTCTTCCTTGAAAGTTTAGAGAGAATGATCATGACACATCAGGAACTAAATGTAATTCTGTAATTCTGTAGCATAGGCTGCAGGCTTACGAAACATGTGTTTGCTATTGTAGTAAGAGAAGAGCCATTAATCAGAGGCTGTCCAAAAAAGACAAGCCTAGCAAATGCTCAGATCATCAGTAACAGCATCTAGGATAATAGCTAGTCCATTAACTGGTAATGAAACCACAATTTCATGTCACTGCATTACAATGCCAGGGAAAAATCCGTTTGCCAAGAATGAAGTACTGTATACTACTGACAAAACTGAAACCAAATTAACAGAAAAATTAACAATTTTTCTGTTTCTGTTCATGTCAGCAAGTTCCTACTACATGAATGTACCCATCATATGGATCATATGAGATATAACCTGGATTTTTTTCATGAGATTGACTTGGCTATTGTTAACCATTACATTTTCTTTCAGAGCAATAATGTAGGTTTTTTGTAAGTAAAGAGGCAATTTCTTTTGCTTTGTCTGAAGTGATGTATGTATTGCCTGCAGAAGAAGCAGGTGAGCTAGAGTAGAGAGAAGATAAAGAGGGGCACCTGGGTGGCTCAGTCAGTTGAATGCCTGACTTTTTAAAAAATATTTCTTTAATTTTTATTTATTTTTGAGAGAGAAGGACAGAGTGAGTTGGGGAGGGGCAGAGAGAGACAGAAAGACACAGAATGTGAAGCAGGCTCCAGACTCCGAGTTGCCAGCACAGAGCCCAACGTGGGGCTGGAACTCATAAACCGTGAGATCATGACCAAAATCCAACTTGGAGGCTTAACCAACTGAGCCACCCAGGTGCCCCATTTTCTGTGCCATTTTATTTTTTATTAAAAAATTTTTTAAACATTCATTTATTTTTGAGAGAGAGAGAGACAGAGAGACAGAGCACAAGCTGGGGAGGGGCAGAGAGAGAGAGGGAGACACAGAATTCCAAGCAGGCTCCAGGCTCTGAGCTGCCAGCACAGAGCCTGAGGCAGGGCTCAAACTCATGAACTGTGAGATCATGACCTGAGCCGAAGTTGGACGGTCAACTGACTGAGCCACCCAGGCACCCCCAGTTGAGTGCCTGACTTTTGATTTTGGCTCAGGTCATGATCTCACAGTTTGTGGGTTCGAGCCCTGCATCGGGCTCTGGGCTGACAGTGTGAAGCCTGCTTGAGATTCTCTCTCCCTCTTTCTCTACCCCTCCCCCCCTTCAAAATAAATAAATAAACTTTAAAAACTTAAAAAAAAAAAAAAGAAAGGAGATAAAGAGGACTCATCACAATAAATGTTTATTTCATGAAAAAAGTTACACTATTTCCATGGTTTTATTAATAACAGAGCCTCAAAATCAATTCTCAAACAAATTTCAAAGGATTGAAATCAGAGACTATACCTTTGGCTGCAATGAATTAAGCTAGTAATAAAAAGTAAAAGGTAAGTAGAAAAATATTCATGTATTTTAAGTAACCCATAGGTCAAAAAGAATTAACAGAATTGAAAATCAGAATTATTTTGAACACTTCTTTGTAATGACAAATGGTGCATACATTCTTCGTCTGAGTGACAGTCGCTGGGGTTATTTTTTGCTATCTAAAATGCAGGACATATTTCTGTGCAGTTGGAAAAATTGAGCATGGGACTTTCACACCCTGCTTTGTGAAAACACATTCTGAGACTTAGGATGGAAGCTTTATTTGCCTAATGTTAATAACATCCCATTCTGTCTCAAGTTAATTCTTGTTGGCTAAAAGCTAAGTTTATATTTTTAAGTAACAGTGGAAGAAAAAATAAATCCAATCACTTTATTCTAGTTTTGTATCATGGGTGTCAATTGCTGAAGGGGGAGAAGGTCTCTTTAATGTGATTTTCTGTATGCCTAATTACATGAGTTTATGAGTAAAGACAGTATGCCAGTCAAAATAATTTCTAAACCAGATATATTAAGTATCAGCTTGCTATAATGGGAATAATTTGAATTAAAAAAAATCTTATCATGAATTAGCCAAAAGAACACTTTTAAAAATCCTTTCTTTAATGGAAGACTTACCTGTTGATGAGTTTCTCTGATTACCACTGTAGTCCACTTTGATTATGAATTCAAAACTTATATATTGAAAACAAACCACAGATCTACTATGAAAAGTTGCTGAAGAATCACAGATGGTGCATTTTAAAAGGCTGTTACCAAAATATTTTAATTAGAAATTTTGAAATATGTAGAGTCACTTCAAATTATTTATGGTAACAAGAATCAGGACTAACTTAAATTTATGTACATCCCCAAAGCTGCTGCTTCTATCAAACCTTTTATTATTGTATAGATTCTGGAGGCGGAAGACGTGTCCTGGGGTCTTAACTCTACTGCGACTAGTTACATGCTTAACTTCTCTGAGCACGTTTCCTTCTCCATCATATGGGCACAATGATGATAACTCAAGGGTTCATCTTTACCAGATTCTGTAAAGACTATGAAAATGGTTTATAAATTATAAGTGTTAATTAGTATTAAATGTTCATAAGTAACAAAACATATTTGTTTATCCAAATTCTAATAGAAGTTACTGGTCTTAGAGACAAAGAAAATACTCACATTCTAAGTTCTTCCCTGTTCTATTACAGTATTGAAAAAGCAAAGAAAGGTATTTAGAATACTCAGAAAATGAAAGACATGGGCTGACCTGGGTGTAACTGAATCTGTGAAACACTGAGGAGCTCTAAAGATTGTCTCCAGATTACTTCTCAAGCTAACTCTACAGGCAATGTGCTAACACAATTTAGTAAAAAATTATATGAATACTCTATCACATGGAGGTGATAGATAGTGGTGTGTGTTATTGGGACTGGAAAGATAAATAAGGTAAAATCTCCGTCTTTGAGAGCAAAAAGTAATGACTAGTCCTTAGTCATCTGTCATCAGTTGGGATTATTTTGAAAATTATTCCTCCCCCTCACCTCTCTCTCTCTCTCTCTTTCTCCCTGGGTCTGCATGTCTTGCTATGTAGCTGTATACACCTAAATGTATGCATGTATATATGAATATATGTGTACAATTGAGTATATGTTCATATATCATCTTAATAGCCTCTGGGATCATTTCCTACCTGCAAAATTACTTGTCCCCAAACAAATTCTAATCTCAGTCTTTTCCACCTCAATAAATGGCACCACCATTTGCCTGGTTGTTCAGACTATAGGGAGCCTTGAAAAATAAGAGTGAAAATAAACGTTGTTGAATAAATGAACTTGAAATCAGAAGACAGGATAATAGTTAATAATGATTGAATGTTTATATACCAGATATTGCCCATCTCATTTAAACCTCAGAACTATGCTGTAAATAGATATTTCTGTCAATCCAATTTGCAGATGAGGAAAGTGAGAATCATAGTTTAAGTAGCTTGTCCAAGGCCATACAGGTAAGGTGTGATAAAACCTGGAATTAAAATTTAGATCTGTCTTATGGTAGAAATCATTGTGTGTGTGCGTGTGTGTGTGTGTGTGTGTGTGTGTGTGTGCGCGCGCGCGCGCACATGTGCGCATTTGTGGTGTTCGTGAAAGTATGTGTAATTATTACAAAAAATGTAATAAGGAAAGCAAACATCTAATCTGTAATGTAACCTGTGCATATTGATGAGAATCAGATAAAAAGTAAAAGGTCAGATTCATCAAAGGACACATTTTATGGGAATGTGCTAATTCCTTTTTAAGAATAAAGGAATTCAGGGCACGTGGGTGGCTCAGTTGGTTAAGTGTCTGATTGCAGCTCAGATCATGATTCCGGGTTTGTGAGTTAGAGCTCCATGTCGGGCTCTGTGCTGACAACTCAGAGCCTGGAGCCTGCTTCAGGTTCTGTGTCTCCCTCTCTCTCTGCCCCTCCTCTGCTCACACTCTCTCTCTCTCTCTCTCTCTCTCAAAAATAAATTAAAAAAAAACATTTAAAAAAGAGAATAAAGGAAATCATTGAGACATTCTAGTGGACTATCTCACTGTCTTGATATGGTAATTGTTTGCAAAGATAGCCAACATTTTCTCCTCTCTGCATACCCAGGCCACTTCATCCTGAAGAGATGGAGTCTATTTCTCTTCTCTTTGAATAGGGACTGTCCTTGTGACTTGTTTTGTCAAAAATTATATGAAAGAAGTGACTCTTTGACAGATCAAGGCCTAGGCTCTAAGAAACATGGTAGATGCTGTTACTTTTGGAAGGTAGCAGCCATATAAAGAAGTTCGACTACCATGTTAGAGAAGAGCAGCCACTTGGATGAATAGGTGGGTGCAGGGAAGAATGGATGGGTGGATGGATGGATGGAAGGAAGGAAGGAAGGAAGAATGGGTGGATGGGTAGATAGATAGATAGATAGATAGAAGACAGGTAATAGATAGGTAGACTGATAAATAGATACATGGACACTATGTGTATGGAGAGAAGCCCTGGGTAACAAGAGATTTTAAAGGAAAAGACAGAAGCCCAAGTCAGCCTCCAGCTGATCCAGCACCCCAGATGAGGTACCAGACTTGCAAATGAAGCTTGTAAATGTTCCGTCTTCAATTGAACCACCCCAGGCAACACCATATGAACAGACAAGCCATTCCCACTGAGCCCTGCCCCAAAAGCAGAATCATGAGAAAATAGTTGTTACTGCCTATTCTTTTAGTTATGAATTGCTGTGTAACAAACCACCCCAAATTATAAGCAATACATAACTGAAATGCTTAGAAAATTGGTTCATATTATATTTTACATTGAGCAACACAACCAAAAGTCATGAATGTATAATGACTTGCCCAGGTTTTTAATCAAACTAAAGCTAAATAACGAGTTCCTATTACTTGCAGGTTAGTGGAAACTATGAATCTTTTGTCAAAATAATGCCTGTTGTGACTTATTTTTGATGTTCAGATTTGGAAATAGCAGGGCTGTGAGCAAACGTCCCATTTACCTCTCTCAAGGGTAATCTACAGATTTTGAAAGGTTAAGATAAAAAAAAAAAACAAAAAAAAAACCCAAAAACCTGAGTCTTTTGAGAGGTATGATTAAGAAACTGGGATACCCGGGTGCGCCTGCGTGGCTCAGTTGGTTAAGTGTCCAATTTCAGCTTAAATCATGATCTCACAGCTTGTGAGTTCAAGCCCCACATCAGGCTCTGTACTAACAGCTCAGAGCCTGGAGCCTGCTTCCAATCCTGTGTCTCTCTCTCTGTGTCTCCCTCTCTCTCTGCCCCTCTCCTGCTTGTGCTCTGTCTCTCCTGTCTCAAAAATAAATAAACATTAAAAAAATTTTAATGAAAATAAATTTTAAAAAAAGAAACTGGGATATCCAAACAAATTAGAAGTAGGAAATATTCCTCCCAAAGTCTTTTTCATCTTATTTAGTTAAAAACAGCATAAATTAACTTTAGCAAAGCTACAGAGTTTGAAAAGGATAATTTAAAAAGATTTTTAGGGGTGTCTGGGTGACTCAGTCAATTGAGCGTCCAGCTCTTGGTTTGGGCTCAGGTCGTGATCTCACGGTTCATAGATTCAAGTCCCCATGGGGTTCTGCACTGGGATTCTCCCTCTTCCCTCTGCCCCTCCCCGACTCACATTGTCTCTGTCCCTCTCAAAATAAATAAATAAACTTAAAAAATAAAAAAGTAAAAATTTTTTTTTAAATGTCAAAAATCATCTGACAGTCGCTGCAGACAAGGTCAAGTTAATTTTTTTTAATTCCTGCCGACCTGTGGAAGACATATATGAGTGAGCTTGAGCCAACCTCCATCCTCAGACTAGGCAAGTCATGATCCCATAGTCATGAGACTGAGCCCTATGTCAGGGCCCTGTGCTGGGCCTGGAACCTGTTTGAGATTCTCTCTCTCCTTCTCTCTCTCTCTCTCTCTGCCCTTCCTTGGCTAGGATGCAAATGTGTGCACATTCTCTCTCAAATGTATATGTATACATACATATATGTATATATATGTGTATATATATATATATATCAAATACATATATATATACATATATATACATATATGTGTATATGTATACATACATATATATATACACACACACATATATATATATACACACACATATATATATGTATACACACACACAAACACACACACATATGTATGTATTTTTTAAAGAAATTCTGAAGGTAAAAGCCATCTGTCTGGCATATGTGTCACTGCATTTATCATCAAATTTGATGATTGATTAAGAGGCCCCATCCTCTCTCATTAAGTCACATGCATCCCTATAAATGCTACAAGGCTAGCCCAGGAGGAAAACACTCCTCATCAAGGACACATGGGTAGCTGCACTCCCTGCTAGATGCCCTAAAAAAGATCTCTCTACTTGTAGCAGGATATTCAGAAATCCTTTCTAAATTATATTAAGTGACAAAGAAGTTCACATTCCAGAAATCTCTAGCTTTTTGACCCTTCCAAATCTAGTTACACAGTAATCTAACAAACCTAAACTATGTCCTGAAATTTAAGAAATAATCAATATATGCTCCAGGCTCTGAGCTAGAGTACACATATTAAAAGTAAAAACTTTCCACTAAATAAATGAATAAAAGTAGCTAATTCACAAGTTATTTAAACTTCTATCTATAAAACTAGCTGTTTAGATAAGGCTCTCAATCAACTGCAATCAACACATAAAGTGTTTTTGCTGAGCCAACTACTCTGATATAAAACAGAGTAACAATACATTACATTTTCTTAAATTCTATTTATTTTTATTTCTTTTTAATTTTTTTAATGTTTGTTTATTTTTGAGAGAGAGGGACAGAGCATGAGCAGGGGAGGGACAGAGAGAGAGAGAGAGAGAGAGAGAGAGAGAGAGAGACAGAATCTGAAGCAGGCTCCAGGCCCTGAGCTGTCAGCACAGAGCCTGATGTGGGGCTTGAACTCATGAGCTGCAAGATCTGACTTGAGCTGACGTCAGCTGCTTAACCAACTGAGCCACCCAGGTACCCCAATTCTATTTATTTTTAATAGTTAAAATATTTTTATGGTTCAAAATTCAAATGGGTGTGTAGTATTTTTTAAGCTTATTTATTTATTTTGAGAGAGGGATTGGGGCAGAGAGAGGGAGAGAGAGAACCCCAAGCAGGTTCTGCACTCTCAGGATGGAGTCTTATGTGGGGCTCAAACCCATGAACCGTGAGACATGATCTGAGCCAAAATCAAGAGCCAGACACTCAATGGACTGAGCCACCCAGTGCTCCAAATAGGCTTAGTATTAAAAGTCAAATTCCTATTCTGTCTACCTACCACCTCATTCCCTTGCCTAGAGTTTCTTGTATAGTATTTATCCTAAGGACATTTTATGCCTTTACAGGCATATATTTTCCCCTTCATGTGTTTAAAACTATAAATGGCCACTTTGTATATTGTTTTGCAACACACATTAAGATAAATTATGTTTTTTTTTTAACTTTTTTAAAGTTTATTTCTGAGAGTGAGAGCAAGCAGGGAGGGGCAGACAGAGAGGGGGAGAGAGAGAGAATCCCAAGTAGGCTCAGCACTGTCAGCATAGAGCCTGATTGCGAGACTTCAGATCGCAAAGCATGAGATCATGACCTGAGCCAAAATCAAGTGACGCTTAACTGACTGAGCCACCCAGGTGCCCCAAGATAAATTATGTTTTTAAGCTTCAAAACTCCCTGAGGTGGGTATTATTCTGATATTACAAGTGAAGATACCAAGAAAACATTTATAACACTTGCCCAAAGCAGAGATGAAACCTAATTCTTCACGTTCGAGTCAACATTCCTTTCACTGTGCTCCAGCATCTTTATTTATTCATTCATCTCTCCATTTATTTAGCAAATACATATATGTACGCACACACACACACGGCTGCATACCCAATGTGGAACTTGAACTCATGACCCTGAGATCAAGAGTCACATGCTCTACCCAATGAACTAGCCAGGCTCCCCCATTTGGCAAACATATATTAAGCTCCCTTCATCTGCAAAATACTATGTTAGATGTTTTAAAGTGTATATATTTTGGTGAGACACAATTTCTTCTTCTGAAGAACTTAAATTGTACAGTGAAAGTAAAAGATAGATGGTTACAGTATAGTTTTGCAGCTGTACAAATTAATATGGAAGTCCTAAAGAGGAAGCAACTATTTTGCCTTGAGATATCAAAAAAGCTTTCATGGTAGAAATGGCATTTGTGTCACACTTTGAACTGTAAGTACAACAGAAATAACAAACATATCTGTACAATTAAAATGCATGTATTTACAGGGGTGCCTGGCTGGCTCAGTTGGTTAAGTGCTGGACTCTTGACTTCAGCTCAGGTCATGATCTCATGGTTTGTAGGATTGAGCTTCACATCGGGCTCTGAGCTGACACAATGGAGCCTGCTTAGGATCCTCTCCCCCCCCCCCCCCCGCCCACCCTTCCCCCATTCATCCTCTCTCTCAAAATAAATAAATAAACATTTTTTTTAAATGGATGTATTTACCAAGTATTATAAGCATGGCAGAGGCATTTAGTTAAGTAAATAAAGAATTTTCCATAAGAATAAAATGTGAAACCTCCCCAAATCATTAATTTGTTCATTTAGTTTTCTTTTACTCAAAATAAGAATTGCATTTTAGTTAAAAAGATGTGCTACTTTATGCAGAATATAGCATATTTTGGACATTGCATGAAAGATTAAAGCACACTAGTCTTGTCTTCCATGTCTTGCAATGACAAAGTAATCAGATCAGCCCTCCCACACAGAACGACTGAAAGAAGTGGAAAAAAATATGCAAACATATGTCTCAAGGCATCAGAGCACTAAAAAGTTAAAGAAAAATTAGGTGGCCAAATTCTAGATGAAGAAACCCAGGGAGTTAAACCAAGTAGTGGGGGCTGCTTTTCTCCAGAGGATATCAGCCATGTCCAGTAGCTACAAGAGAGAGGCTGAGAAGCCCAACCAAGATATAAAAAATTCACATGGTTAGTAGGACAAAATTAGGGTTCAAGACCTGCCAAGCACTGAAGATCCTGATAGCCCATTAACTTTTTATTGGAATCCCAAAGGACCCATCAGTACAAATAGGGTATTATCCGGGATGGACAGGCCCTTCAGGGACTGATTGATGTTCAGTTTTGAATACATCAATTCCCGACTAGGTATCTGGGTTTGCAAACACAAACCCTCTCTAGAAGAATATGACATCATCTCGAACATCTAACTGTCTCTATAGTTTTCTAACACAATTCTCAGTGTCCAATACTCAATCAAAAGTAACAAGCCATATGATGAGGCAAATAAAAAAAAAAAAAAAAAAAAAAAACACCAAAAAAGAGAAATAGGCCCCACAGGAGATACAAATAATGAATGACCAAATACATACTTTTTAAAAGTTATGATTAAGATGGTTAAAGAAATTGTTTTTAAAAGATTGAGGGGGGCGCCTGGGTGGCTCAGTCGGTTAAGCGTCCGACTTCAGCTCAGGTCATGATCTCACGGTCCGTGAGTTCGAGCCCCGCGTTGGGCTCTGTGCTGACAGCTCAGAGCCTGGAGCCTGTTTCAGATTCTGTGTCTCCCTCTCTCTCTGACCCTCCCCCGTTCATGCTCTGTCTCTCTCTGTCTCAAAAATAAATAAAACATTAAAAAAAAAATTAAAAAAATAAATAAATAAAAGCTTGAGAGAGTTTTTGGAGAATTAGAAACTTTTTTTTCCAGGATCTCGAAAGAGGAAGGAAATGCTGCCACATGATGCAATGTGGGTGAACCCTGGAGACATTATACTAAATGAAATAAACCGGTCACAAAAGACAAATATGGTGTGATTCCACTTCTGTGAGGTAACTACAGTAGTCAAAACCAGAGACAGGAAGTGGAATGGTGGTTGCCAGGGGCTCGGGGAAGGAGGAATAAGGAGCCATTGTTTAGTGGGTATGAAGTTTCCATTTGGAAACATGAAAAAATTCTGGAGATGGATGGTGGTGGTGAAAGCACGACAGTGTGAATATCCTTCATGCCACTGAACTGTACACGTAATGGTTAAAATGTGTGTTATGTATATTTTGCCACAATAAAAAACTATTTTTAAGGGAGTGGAAATTCTAGAATTAGAAAAAATAAAATCACTGGAATTAAGAACTCAGTGGATAAGTTAAGGGCAGATTGGAATCCCTTAGATTACAGCTGAAGAGGGATTTGTGAGAATGACAATAGATCATAAGAAAACAGCTGGAATAAGTCACAGAGAGGCAAAGACTGAAAAATATAGTAAATTATATAAGAGAGAGAGGGGATACAGGGACATCTAACGTATACTTGAAGTTCAGAAAAGGAAAAGATGTAAGAGAATAAGGCAGAAGTAATATTTGAAAAGATAATGAGTGACAAATTCCCACTTGATACGAGTACAATGTACACTTAAGAGTAAGCAAGCTGGTGGGGCGTCTGGCTGGCTCAGTCTGTTAAGCAACTGACTCTTGATTTCGGCTCCGGTCGTGATCTCACGGTTTGTGAGGTTGAGCCCTGCATCGGACTCTGTGCAAACAATGCAGAGCCTGCTTGGGATTCTCTTCCTCCCTCTCTATCTCTGTCCCTCCCCTGTTCTGTCTCTACCCCCCTCACTCTCTCTCTCAAAATAAATAAACATTAAAAAAAAAAAAAGAATAGAAAGAACAATGGACCAAATCAGAGGGCACAGAAAGCAGACTCACATATACATAGACCCTTGGTTTGTTCAAAAAGTAGCACTGCCCATTTGGACAAAATAGGTGAAGGGGATTAAAAGGCAAAACGTTCACTTACAAAATGAATTAAGACTTTGGGATGTCATGTACAGCATAGGAAATATAGTTAATAATACTGTAACAACTTTGGATGCTGACAGATGGTAACTAGACTTATTGTGGTGACCATATTGCGATGTATATAAATATTAAATCACTATGTTGTACACCTGGAACTAATACAATATTGTATGTCAATTCTTCAATAAAAAAATTTTTTTTTTGAAAGTAGCACTGCAGAGCATATGAGAAAGGCTGGTGCAGGATTAAGTCAATAGTAATGTGGAAAACACTGAACCATTACCTCTGCCTCACACCATAAACAAAAATCAATCAATTTTACAATCAATCAATCAATTGTAGACTTATATGTGAAAGGTAAAAAAGCTTCCAGAAGAGAGCATGAGAAAATACCAGGATTTGAGAATAGGGAAAAACATCTTCAAGAGGCCCCCAAAAGCAAAACCCAAAAGGGAAAAGATTAATGAATTGGACTCTATTGAAATGATGAATTTAAGTTCATAAAAAGACTCTGTTAAGGTAATAAAAATGTAGAAGATATTTTCAACCCAGGAAATATGAGTGTACATCCAGAATATGTGAAGACCCTAACTGATAAGAAAAGACAGATAAATCAATTAAAAAATGGTTCTCTTGGGGCGCCTGGATGGCTCAGTTGGTTGAGCATCCGATTCTTGATTTCGACTCAGGTCATGATCTCACAGTTTGTAGGTTCAAGCCCTGTACTGGGCTCTGCGCTGACAAAGGGGAGCCTGATGAGGATTCTCGTTCTCTTCCTCTTTCTCTGACCCTTCCCCACTCACTCTCTCTTTCTTTCTCTCTCAGATACATAAACTTTAAACAATGGTTTTCTTAAATAGACTCTTCCCAAGAAAAAATATCCAATGGCCAATGAACATAGTAAAAGTTCTCAGTCTCATTGATCATCTGGGAAATGCAACACACACATCAGAATATCTAAAATTAAAAACACTGACAACAGTATCAAGTGCTGACAAGCTTATGACACAACAGGAACTTTTATCTCTTTCAAGTGTGATGTAAATTAGTACAACCACTTTGAAAAACCATTTGCTAAAATAGTCATGCATACCGTAATGACCCTATGAAGCAAGGCTGCTACATAATTTATGGGTCTAATGAATAAATTGAATAAAAAATACAAGGCGTTGCTCAAATAACAGGAGGAAAAAAGTTGCTGTTAAAGTTACTAAAACATAAAAATGTTTCCTTTCTTCCACATTCTGTCTGGCATGTCATGGTGTTGTTTATTTTCTTTTTAGTGCCATTTTAAGTGAAGAAAAAATAAAATTTTAAATGATTAGCATGACTTTCATCATTGAACTTATTGTGCGATGCCAGTTTTAAGCACAAGTATAAGACATTTAACCCTGATGTGCAATCACCAAAATTTCCCAACTTGTATTTTATAGCCCATACAAGCACATGCATTTTATTCTACCAAAAACAGTGGATACTGCATAAAACTAACCCTGCCGTTTCTATTCACTTTCTCCATACACTCACATTCTCTACCTTTGGCTTACTGACCACCATGGAAAGACTAAGAGGAAAAGAAACTAGAGTTTGCCCTGTCTTTCCCTTTCCTTCTCTGTCAGCATTTTCAGAGTGAAGTGGCTAATAAAGGGAAGTTGTGTTTCTTAGAAGACATTGCCTTCTTTCTGCATCTGATACAAGTTCTCATTCGAAAGAAAGCACGGCCTCTCAAGGCTGTCAGTGCCCCGCTCATAGTTTATAGATGTAACATACTTACCTTAGACTCGTTTTGAGTCTTGTTGAACCCCATGAATATCACTCCCCAGAATTCCAGGCTTGTGGGGCGTTGGCCATATGCCAATGAAGGCACCCAGAGCTGGGAGCACCCATATTGTGCCCTTCTCCTCTGCTTATGCCCATGCTCATTATCTCAACAAACTTCAGTGACAAAACCCAAGTTTCAAGGTAAAATTATTAAGAATTTCAAGATAGTAACAAGAGCCTTAAACCAAGTGCAGAATCCTTAGGAGCAAGCACAGCACACCATGGGAGTGGACAAATTGCATGCCCATGAAGCCAGCTCTGCCCAGCAATCTGCCCTCAGATTTGTAGGCAATGGAAATGCATGTGTATGTGTACCAAAATACATGCTCAAGAGTATTCATAACATCCTTGTTTCTACTAACCCTAAACTGGAAATAATTCAAATATCTACCAGCATTAAGTGAATAACTATAATAAATATTGTCATAAAATGACATACTATATATATATATATATATATATATATATATATATGTATATATATATATATATATAGCAATTAAAATTGAAGAACTGGGGGTGCCTGGGTGGCTCAGTCAGTTGAACGACCGACTTCAGCCCAGGTCATGATCTCACAGTTTGTGAGTTCGAGCCCCGCGTCAGGCTCTGTGCTGACAGCTCAGCTTCTGATTCTGTGTCTCCCTCTCTCTCTGCCTCTCCCCCACTCATGCTCTGTCTCTCTCTGTCTCAGAAAAAAATAAACATTAAAAAAAATTTTAACTGAAGAACTGTAGCTCATCCCAATATAGATGACTCATGCAAATACAATATTGAACAAAAGAAGCCAAACACTAAAGAGTACATGCTGTGTGACTCCTTTCATATAAAGTCATCAAACAGCAAAAGTGATGCTAGAAGTCAGGATAATGTATATTCCTGGGAAGGAAGGAAGGAAGGAAGCATTGACTGGAAGCAAATGAAGATAATACTCTGTTTTTTTGACCTGGATGGTAATTACACAGCTGAGTTTATTTTGTGATAGTTTATTGAGTTGAACCTTATAGTTTGTTCACTTTTCTGAATTAAGTCAATACTTAATTCTACCTTCTTTAATTAAAAGCTGGAAATATGGGAAAATATGAGACAAAGTATTCCTTTATTTTTATTTATTATAATTCTTCAGTGGAAAGTATGGCTTGATAAAAAATTTTTATTTGACAAAATGTTAATGACATATAACATTTTCTATGATGATCATAGAAACTTCTTAGTAAATGAGCACATTACAGAATTTTAACTTTGACACTTAGGAAATTCCTCTTTACTATTTCAAATCACCATCGGACATCATTACTTTTCTAATGACATTATTTACTTCTGATAGCTGTAGGTTGTTCCATATATATCAAAATATCGTGATAATGGAATGATTCGTGACAACTATTGAGATTTTTGTTAATGTTATTATTTCTTATAAGATTATGATTTTGTCAACATACATATATAGTGATTTCTTAAATTTCTGCTTATAAGTATCATCAATTAAGGAAAAAAAGAGAATAAAGCTTGATTTCTTTTATGAAATCCAGGTACAAGAAAACAATACTAACAATACAACCAGTCAATGATGACAACAATGTCTTGAGTCCTACAACTGTTGAACACTTAAAGCATGTGAACCTATAATAACTAGGTTCCCACTTCTAATGAGTTGGTTGTAGGAGTAACAGTGAGAAACAATCTTTTATTTCTGGTGTAACTTGGAAGAAGGATCTTTGAGAAGCAGAGAAATTCTTTAAGATGATTGAACTTTGGCCACAAGAGGGCGTTGTGAGGTGCAGAATAGCTCATTCCCAGGCGTTGAAATCTGTGGCCATAAACTATAAGAGAAATACTAACATCATCTCATCACTAGCTGCAACCATTACAAATCCTGTACCATTTGCTGTCCTGGACCGAGGAGGGTAAATAAAGGAAAATAGGTAATCGGAGCCCCTGGGTGGCTCACTCAATTAAGCATCCAGCTCTTGATTTCAGCTCAGGTCGTGATCTTGTGGTTTGTGAGATTGAGCCCCACATCAAGTTCTGCACTGACAGCTTGGGATTCTCTCTTCTCCTTTCTGTTTGCCCCTCCCTCTGCTCACTCTCTCTCTCAAAATAAATAAACAAACATGTTTTTAAAAAAGAAAAATAAGCAATCAATGACAGTACTCTTCCTGTTTGTTGACTCTACTTGATAAATAGCCCTCTTCCTTTTTTGGGACCCGATGTTGAGTATGCATTTTAAACAGCCCATGTGAATATCTTAGAGAATACTGGAATACGTTCCTTTCTCCTATCCTCAATTCTAGTGAATTCCAGTTCTTACCAAAACAATGTTTGACAACAGAACTGTTCTAGAACCGTTCCAACCTTTTTGGCCATTAAATGTTACCTATTTATTGGATTAACACTACCCTGCTCTGCATCTATGTAAGAGAATAAAAAATGCAAATGAAAATTACAACTGACAAGGTTCTATAACAATTCTGTACCTCTCTAAGGAATGAACAAATATACCATCTCTACACCATATCTGTAATAATATTTAATTATAGTTTTTATATAATTTTTATATCTTTTTCAAATTCATAGAATTTGTCTATAGAAAATGTATTCAGGTTGTAATGCATTGATAGTTCAAAGTTAACTAGAAGTCAACAAAGAGGAAGTACTTATAATGACAAGGCAGGTGATGAAAACCCTTTGACCACATATTATTTAGCCACAAATATGAAAGAAAGAAGCTACCAGATAAAGCTAGCAGTAGGAGTTGTCCATTTTCACTGCTGATGCAAGAATGTACTCAATTCACTGATGTCAATGCTTTCTAAACTGCACACACAAGATTTCTTTTTCCTTTTCTCTTTGCCTAAGCTAGATTGTGACATTTGGTAATCAATTTCTTTAATGCCTTCATATAACTAATATTAAGTCTTTTTTTTTTAGAGGGTGGGGTTAGATGTTTTACATCTTAAATCAGACAACGGGGAAACAAAGAAGTTAAAACTATCTAAAACTGTCTTCTTCAGTCAGCATGTTGCCTGCAGTGGTTTTGAATGTATGCCTGCAAGTTCTTTGAATCTCCTCCCTTCAAGAAGTAAAGCTTAATTCCTTTCCCCTTGAGTGTATGTTAATTTTAAGGACTAATGTCTAATGATTTGGGTAGAACAGATGTGAAGGTATTCACTTCTGAGATTCGAGTGTAAAAAATCTGCAGCTTTCTCATTGGGAATGTGCTTCTTCTGTCCTGGCTCACTGACTTGCGGAGAAACCACGTCATGTACAGCCCTGTGGAGAGGCCCATGTAAGGAGGAACTCAAGCTTCTTGCCAGCATCCAGGGGAGCGAGCTTAGAAATGGAACCCCAACCCAGCCAAGCCTCCATAGCCTGCAGCCCAGCTGACAATTCAGTACAACTATGTGAGAAATCCTCAAAAAGAACCACCAGCTCCAAGTTTCCTGACCCTCAGAAACTGTAAGACAATCAATATTTGTTGTTTTAAAATTTCTTACGTTTATTTATTTATTTTGAAAGAGAGAGCAAGAAGGGGAGGGGCAGAGAGAGAGGGAGAGAGAAAATCCCAAGCAGGCTCCATGCTGTCAGCACAGAACCCGATTCGGGGCCCAAACTCACAAACCATGAGATCATGACCTGAGCCAAAACCAGGAGTCCAACAATCAACTGACTGAACCACCAGGTCCCCCAATATTTGTTGTTTAAAATTGTTATATTGGGGAGTCACTTATTACACAGTAGATAACTACTATAGGTCTTGGTATCTGGAAGTGGGGTGCTGCCAGAACAAAAATCTAAAATGTGAGAGTGGCTTAGGACCTGGACAGTGGGCACTGAGGAGAACAACGAGCCCAAAGTGCCTTGAAGTAGCTATTAATGGATGCCTCAGAGTCTTGATAAGGCAGGGGGTGAGGGCTGACAGGAAGTTGAAGTAGTGTTACTTAAACACCTTTTACAATAGATATGTGATGCCAAAATGAGATGTCAGACCATATATACATTTTCAAATAAAATCAGGAGAACCAGTTACAGCACTTTTAAAACCCCTCACCTAATTGGATGATACAGAATGTTGAGGGTAGACTGGAAGGGTGGAATCATAAACAAATTTCACCTATTGAAAAGAGTTTTGGGGACTCCTGGGTAGCTTAGTCGGTTAAGCATCTGACTCTTGATTTCAGCTGAGGTCATGATCCCACAGTTCCTGAGTTCGAGCCCCATGTCAGGCTCTGTGCTGACAGTGCACAGCCTGCTTGTGACTGTCTTTCTCCCTCTCTCTGTCTGCCCCTCCCTGGCTCGTGCTCGCTCACTCTCTCTCTCTCTCAAAATAAATAAATAAACTTTAAAAAAAAAAAAGAAAAGATTTTTGTCCTTCTTCAAATCAGGTGAGGAAATGTTTATATGGAGCCCCTGAGAGACCTAACCCATGCTCGCCGGGCTGGCATGGGACCCAAGCCTGACACTATGGTGGGATGCAGTGGCCACTGGCCTGACGGTCAGGACAGGGAACACTACTAGATTTGCTGCTGTTGGCTCATCAACAGAGAATGAATGAGAGCCCATCCCGGCAATGTTTTTAGGGGGATATTGCCTGTTCAACCATGACTTTGGCCAGAGGGCAAGAGGTCCTCACAGAGTCTGTGCTTGGGCTGGGATGCTGGAGATCTAGAAACTAAGAAGGAGTGCCTGTCACCAGCAGAATGAGGAGCATTGCACCCCATGGGAGTTGAGGTCAGATGGGCTCAGCAGGTAACTTTTCCTCTCTGATGAAAACATCAGCCACGCAGAGAGGAAAAAGACAGAACGAACGTACCTGTGAAGTAGGAATTTTCTGGTCCCTTTTGCCTTGTCTCTCCCTCTGTGCTTTATAGTGTAATGTTCAGGGGAGACCTGAGGCTGCCTAGGTGGGAAAAGCAACCTACAGTCCCTCCCTGCCAAGGTGGCTAGGAAGCAGCTAGGGAAAGAAGGGGGAGGGAGAGGGCGAGGAAGTCTTACCTTTAAATGAAAACTAAAATTTGGACCAGACATACTAATTTCTGAATCAAGCTCTGTTTTGAAAGTTAAAGCAACGATGGGACCTTCTGTCATTAAGCCCCCTTGAGCTTTCATCTAGCAGCAGGGAAAACACTTATCTCATTGAATATATTTTGAAGTGACAGCAGGAGACAAAAATAAAATTGCTTTTCTTATTACATTCCTCAAACCATGCTTATTCGATATACCTGTTATATTTACTATAATGGAAATATTATTCAGGCTGAATTATGAAAGAAATTTTAATGGAAAATTGCATTGCTATCATAAAAAAGTGTGATTATAAATAATGGCCACAATGCCTTACATTTAAAAACCTTTTTTTAAAATGGCTTAAAAATCATCTTCATGTCTATTTTTCATTATCTCTACAACCCTTCATAGTAGTAGCAGAATAAGATATTAATTAAGCACCACATCCAGACACCTACATATGCATAAGTATCTAAACTCTCAGAGTTTATAAATCTAGTATAGACTAATATAATAGACTTATAAAGGATCCAGCTCAGCCTGGTCCCTCACTTCTATATTTCTCCCCACCCAGAATCACTGAATCTGGATCCAGGTCTCCCCTGGCTACGTGGGTCCCTAGGCTTGGTCCAGGACAACTCCAGCCCCGCATCCGAGAGCTACATGTTGCTCCTTGTGTTCTGAATCTGACTCTGGTGGTAGGTACCACCTCTGATATCTGAGCCCTCACTGATTTCCCAGGTTCTGGCATCTACCTCCTGGGCTTACAGTTGACTTCTGCCCATCTTCATTCCTTGCCCATATTCCTTTTCTTTTCCAGGACTTCTTCTAAAGCTCGTGTCTGAAGGATTGGAGGTCTGTCCTAGAAAGCAGCCCAGGGAGGTGAGCCTTTATAGCCCTTGATAAATCTTCCTCAAGTCTTCATTGTTGTATCTTGCTCAAATCCCAGGACTCCCTGCTACTTCGATGTTGGTTCTGTCGCCAACTATTGGCCTAACTGAACCCAGCTGTAGTTTTTGGAAAGTGTACTTCCCCAAAAACCTAAACATGTGGCTAAGCATATTCATCAGGGTCCAGCTCCCCCATGGGTGGGTTTACTGTCTGGTTCTATCTGTTCAAATGAGCCTGTTTCCAATGGAAGTAATTGACATGCTCTACTGAATCTTGATAAGAATGAGCTAACATCTATTAATATCTTATTAAGTTCTAGTCACTGTGTGACTACTGTATTTTTTATTTGGTTCTTACAACACTCTATGAAGCAGGTACTATTGTCTTTTACAAATGAGGAAACTGAGGCACATACTGGTTAGGTAAATTGCCCAATATTAATTGCCCTTAAGCAGAAAAAGCCAGACTGGACTCAATCATGTAGAAGTTTCTAGGAAAATTGATAATTTAATGCATACATATTCAACAGGGAAAGAAGGCATCCAAGTGATCCAGGCAATGACACGGAGAAATTTAAACCTTGAATAGAAGAAGGCTAAGTGCATTTTGGGAAGAGGAAAGACAAGTGAGAACAAATTTTCTCACACAGGTAAAAAAAGCTATAAAGAAAAAAAAAAATTGAGTCTGCTACTGGACAACATTTGTCAGGAGACACAAGAGAAAAAGAAGAACCTCGAGTTCCCAAAACCCTGGAGAGGGAAGGAAGCCCGGCCTTAGCCCTGCTTGGACAAGCGCTGGAATTGTCCAAAGTGCTCCAGGAAGCTGTTGGTCTGGCACGTCAAGCACGTTATAACTCACTGTCCAGGAGGGTTTTCTACAACCTAATGAGAAAGAATGTGTGGCATGGCTGAGTTTGGAGCTGAAGAGAACTAAGGCCCCCAGCAGCCAGGCTCCACCTCAGACTTTGAGAAGATCAACTAGTATTTTCTGAGTTTCTGTTTCCTCAGTTATAAAATGGGAATATTAGCATCGATCATGCAAGATTAAGATGTTGATGAGAGGTATTTATGAAAATAACCACCACAGTGCCTAGCACAACACAAATGCTTGGCAAATACTGAATGATGCCTTGATGATGTGTGGAGAGAGGAGGGGAAAAACCACCAAGATGCCGAGAAGAGGATTCTAAGCTATATGCATAGCTCCTGGCACACAACAGGTAAGCGATAAATATTTGTTGAGTGAATGAAGGAGTAAAACGAGGAATAAATAAATCCTAGTGACTCCATGTCAAGACCCAGAATATAGTTGCTTATATAAAAGAGGGCAGCATATGTGGTGATATCTGAAGTGCCCCCCAAAGTTGTATCATCCTCTGTGTCTCATTGGGGCTTCTAGATTTTGCAGGATCTGAGGAGGAGTCCAGTACTGCTGCCACACCGGGATGTCATATAGAATGTTCTGCTTTTCTTTAGCATATAGGATCCATTCAGAGTAACACGTCACATCTGTTCCATTTCAGAACTTCCAAATGTCTAATGAGTATTTTTCCAAGCTTTTCCCTGGAGGTAGGGTGGGTGAAGAAAAGGATAAACTGGTAATTTCATAGCCTAGGTTCCTCAGTTGCTTGAGTAACCTCATGGTCCATATTCACATAGTGGTAAAAGGGTAGCAAACAGCCTAACTTGAATATGGACACATGGAAGTTCTGAAGTGGCATAGATGTGACATCTGTTACTTCCAAAAGATTTGAAAATTCTGAGAGAAACACCAGAGTGAGTTCCCAGAGTAGGCAGGGTGGATTAAAGGAAAGTCACTATAGAATCAAGTCATACAAGAAAAATGCTTAGTCACACAGCAAACCGTTTTCATCACATTCTGAGAGATTGGCTGTGCTCACTCCATACAAAGAATGAAATAAACTACAACATCATAATAAGCTAAAGACTTTTAATCCTGTGATCTTTTTAATTTTTTTGTTTAACGTTTTATTTATTTTTGAGGCAGAGAGAGACAGAGCATGAACAGGGGAGGGTCAGCGAGAGGGAGACACAGAATCTGAAACAGGCTCCAGGCTCTGAGCTGTCAGCACAGAGCCTGACGCAGGGCTCGAACTCACGGACCGCGAGATCGTGACCTGAGCCGAAGTCGGCCGCCCAACAGACTGAGCCACCCAGGCGCCCCAATCCTGTGATCTTTTTATAAAGAAGGAACAAAGAATTATGTATACTGATGGCATTTAAGAATATCTGAAACTAGTAAACTAGTAAATGACGCCCATTAATAAAATACCCAAGGCCAGTGATATGGAAAAGGGAAACCAGATACTTTCAGGGATGCACCCTTTGTGTGACGGCTGAATCCCCACCCTTTGTGTGAGAGCTGAATCCCCAAAGCAAAAATGAATGCTCGTGAAGAGAACTGACTATCATCATAGATGACTGGAATCATCATATGCTGGTTGGTTCAATTCCAACTCAAACAGCAGACCAATCTGTGATACTCTAAGATCTTTCTACAGGCTGGCACCGTGCAACAAATAGCCCATCTGTATTGCTGGGTATGGCACCAATGAGAGCAGATATCTATTTACATAAAGACAGATTTCAACAGCTAAAATGATCCTATATTTGGCATGGCTTACTCATAAAAACTGAGCATTTAATATGCCAGTAGGCTATAATTGGTCCAATGAATTGTTTTCTTCATGCATGGTAAATTTTCATTGTTTTTTCAAGCGGCTAAACCCATAATTTGCAAGGGCTTAATGCTAGCTAACTAGAAAAGTTGTTTTACATATAGTTGGAGTGTAACAATCTGGCCCTTGATACTCAAAAAATACTTATTATTTCTTTTCAAAATCAAGGGGGGGGGGGTTCTCAGTTGTATTTTTTATTGTTTACAAAATGGTTTTTTTTCTTTTTTTTTAAAGAGGCATGCACCTTGAAGTCCAGTGGACCTGACTGTAAATTTCTTTCCAGTCCTTACTAGCTGTATAACCATGGTTATTTGTGGGTCTCTTCCTGATCTACACGATAAGGATAGGAACACTCACCTCAACTGTTCTGATGCTAAATGGGACAGAGAGAGAGAGAGAGAGAGAGCACTCAGCAACAGCCTGGAAACATTGGAGCACTTGGGCGACTCAGTTGGTTAAGCTTGGTTTGGGCTCAGGTCATGATCCTGTGGTTAGTGTGTTCCAGACCTACATAGGGCTCTGCATGGTCAGTCTACTTAGGATTCTCTCTCTCCCTCTCTTTCTGCCCTTCCCTGCTCATGCCCTCTCTCTCTCTCTCTCTCTTTCAAAAATAAATAAACTTAAAAAAAAATTTTTAATAAAATCTAGAAAAATAGAGTATTAAATAAATATTAGTTACCTTTGCTTTCTTCTTCTCTATGCCCAATGTTCCAAGAGAATCAAATACAATGTTTTTAAATTTTAAAAAGTAATTTGAAAAAGTATAATCTGACTCTTGGTTGCATCTCAGGTCGTGATCCCAGGGTCAAGGGATCAAGCCCCGTGGCAGCTCTGCACTCAGCATGAAGCCTGCTTAAGATATTCTCTCTCTCTCATTCTCTCTCTCTGTCTCTCCCCCTCCATCCCCCTCTGCCCCTCTCTCTCACTTTCATGCTCTCTTTCTCTCTCTAAAATAAAAAAAAAATTTAAAAGTAATTTGACCTACATTTAGCACTCAGTCCAAATGGATGTATTTTTCAGGAAGTAGCTCAAACATTTAAATCTTTGTAGCTGTAATGCTAACAGGTATATCCCTAAAGTTAGTACACAAATTGAATTTTTCAAATGTAATTATTAAAAATAATGTTTAAGGGGCACCTGGGTGGATCAGTCAGTTAAGCCTCCGACTTCAGCTCAGGTCATGATCTCACAATTCGTGGGTTTGAGCCCCACGTTGGGCTCTGTGTTGACAGCTCAGAGCCTGGAGCCTGCTTTGGATTCTGTGTCTCCCTCTCTCTCTGCCCCTTCCCCACTCATGCTCTGTCTGTCTGTCTGTCTCTCTCTCTCTGAAAAATAAATAAATATTTAAAAAATAAAAATAATGTTTAAATCAGAGTTTACACTTTAAAAGAATGCTGTAAAGTATCCTTGCTTAGAATAAATAACCACCCCTAATCAGTCTGTTTTATAATTCTGGGTTTCTGTCTCCTCTATGAATACCTGGCCTAAAATGGGATACAGCTCTTCTTAGTTCTTTGTAAGCCAATAATTACATATTTATTCATCAATGTCAGTAGACTTTGAAAAAGAGTATAATGTTTATTATATTTCCTAGATAAAAATATAGTGTCATCAGGAAGCTAGTAATATTTGGTTTATTCAGAATCATGAGGTTATTGTTACATTTCAGTCTTCCATGGAGAATTGCCTGGGGTGTGTGTGTGTGTGTGTGTGTTATAACATGAAATATAAGCACAGACTCCATCTAGGATATAGTAGATGTTTAATGACTTTTTGTGGTTGTTGACTTTAGCGAATATTAAGCTATTATCAACCAGTGACACTTCTTGAATTGATTTAATGGAGCAGAATCCCAAGGGTTAGCAAGAGGAAAAATAAGATTGAAGGCGTGGAGAGGGTCTTATCCCCTCCAGTCACAGTTGACTTTGGAGTTGTGGGCATTAAAGAGCCCCTGAAGATAAAAATTCACTGCCATGGAACACAATTAAGACATAACAGAAATACTGAAAAATGATGTAGGCAAAGTATAGATTATTGTCTTAATATATTGTTATGGTCTTAACGTGCTGCCCATTGTTCTAATTACAGAATAAAATCAAAATGATAACAAAAATAACAGTGAATGATGGATCAGTCTGATTTTGTAAGGAACTAAACATTAGTAATGGTCATTTAGCAACACATATCAATCATTTGTAGCATTGCTTCACAGGTTCTGTTTAATCCAGCTATGAGTTCTGATTTTATTCCAATGGGTAGAGATAAGGAATCATTTCCTAAGGACAATTTAGTTTTAAGTTCTACTAGAAACTGCTGTAAGCAACCTTAAAAAAACATTGAAATGCCATCTGCTAAACAAATATTCTGGCATGACAAATTTAAACAATGTGAAACCCAAGATACTCAAAATATGATTCAATCATATTACCAATCTTGGTAATATGTTAAAGGAAAGTTTAAAAAATATTCCATTTGAATATATCTAAATTTCTCCCAAATGTCTTTGTTATAACTCCCCCAATATTCATATGTCAATGAGGTCTTTGTGATTTTGTTATTGGAGTTATTAACTTGTCAGATTGCACTGGTTTTTCTGGGTCTGAAATCATAACATCTGTTTTAGGAGAATAGGACAGTTGCTGTTTTGTGATTAAAATCACCATTTTTAAATATATCTGTGGTATTCGAATGGCACACTATTTGGAGTCATGAGTGCTATGGAGAGGGTTACTTATCTGCTAATGTATTTTACTTTTTTAATGTTTATTTATTTATTTTTGATATGGGGGAGGGGCAGATAGAGGGAGACAGAGAACCCCAAGCAGGTTTCATGCTGTCAGCACAGAGCCACATGTGGGGCTCAATCTCATGAACCATGAGATAATGCACTGAGGTGAAATCAAGAGTAGGAGGCTTAACCAACTGAGCCACCCAGGTGCCCCTGCTAATGTATTTTAAAATAACAAGACAAGAAAAAGTGATTTCTAACTCCCCACTACATGTTCCCTGACATACATGGGTTTAGTTAGATACCTAACTTACCATTTCATTGGAATTTTATTCTTACTGGATGGTAATTTCTCTTTCACCTAATCTTAAAAAAAAAAAAAAAAAAAAAAAAGGTTTGAAATGGTTTCTATAATCTACTTCATTAAACATCTTCAGTAGAGGAAGATAGCATTTATCACACCTAACAATGAGTAGGTTTAGTCTGTCAACCCTCCTTCACTTTGTTCTTATTAAGAAATATCACATGGTCACTTACTAAAGAGAGACCAGGTTCATGCATACTGTATTTACAAAACTATAGCAGCTTCTGAAGAGATTGCTGCAGGGTGCTATCTAAATTGATGTTCATACAGCACCTAACTATTTAGCACTTGAACTACAATGGGGCTTGGTGGTGGGGCAAAGCATGTAGTACCTCTTGAAGTCTCTCCACTGCCAATGAACCTGAAGAAAATATTTGCCATGCAGGGCTCTTGCTTTAGAGAAATAGCTCTACTCCTTGCTAAACCAAATGATGTAAGCATATTGAGTGGAAAATGGGTCCATGGGCAAGGTTCCCCAAATTGTCACTCCTTCGATGATATTAACTAAGAGATTACAACATTGTTGGGCTCTGACAAGGCTGACCTCAGAAGGCTCAGGCCAAAGCCGAGGGCCTTTGTACTCCTGAATGATCACTGGGGAAATTGTGGGTCCTGCCCTGACACTCCCATGCATACCCCTGCTTTTTTGCTTTTTTTTATTCTTCTCTCTATTTTCTTTATTTTATTCTGTCATTTTGTTATGGAACCAGGCTGGAACGCTGGTGGAAAAACCAAGTGGCATTCGGAGATCTTGGTGGATCGGAGATTTATTTGATGCTGGCGGGCTCAGAGGAGACTGTTTCTCCAAAGGTCTGAGCCCAGAATGCAAGTGGGAAGGGAAATTTATAGTTGTCAGCTTCCATATCTGTGGGGTTTTCGCGTGCACAGCAAACAAAGGAAGAAGAACACAGAGAGGTCTCTAAGCTAGAGACCAGAGTCTGTTTTAGCCCCATCGGCCATCTTTGGCATACTTTATTCTCTTCTCCAACATTCCCCCCTTTGATGCCTTTAAAAAATTTTTTTTGGTAGGCATCACCTTTCAGTTTTACAGGTTGATACTCCCGGACGGCTAAGATACGTGCAGTAGTTTGGCGAGCAACAGTGTTTTCAATAAAAGGTACCACGGCATTCAGTATACAGGGGCTGATGGATACAAGAAAAATTATGGAGAGGAGGGGCCCCCGCCAGGGCAGGAAGCCAGGATGCCCAGTCGGAGAGATCCCATCCTTTCCATTGATTGATACTTTCCTGTTGTCTACATTGAATTCTTTCCTTGAGTTCCTTAACCTTAATTGTAACTATTCCTGACTAGTTTACAAAATAGCAACATTCCTCCCCCAGAAAGATGCAAGTCCCCCCTTCTTCTGAAGTGAGGAGGTCGAGGGCTCGCCTATTTTGGAGGGTCACTGCCGCCAGAGTTTGTTTGGTTTTGTAAGGTTACCAGAGAACCTGCCACCTGTTCCATGTCTTCATTTATCTCTTGAAATAGTCTATGGTATAGTCCTACGGATGAACCTGTGCCCCCTATTCCAGTTCCTATTCCAGTCACAATTCCCGCTCCTATCAGAACAGATAGCAGGACTGCCCGTTTAGCCCAGGACTTGGGGCTAAAGACTGTTAGGAGCTCATCTTCAGTGTATACGGATATCTCTGGGGTTAAGAAGATGGAATAACATATCTGAGTCCAGTTGGCCTACTGATGCTTAGAGGCCAACTGGACCTCTAAGTTCTAAATTAGAACACAACAGAACACCCCAGGGGTTGAACACAGGGTTGCATTCCTCTTTAAGGTTATATTTCTTCTGCATAGAGAGGCACCGTTCATACCCTCAGGGACTGTACAGATTAGATTGTCGGCATTTGTGAGACAGACCCCAGTGCCCAGGTGTCCAATTAAGACAGAGGTGTTGGTTTTGAGATTTTCAGGAGCTTCCCAGGCCAAAGGGATGGGAGTGGCTAAGTAAGCTCTCTGGCTGAGGGGCAGGCACATCCAGTAGGTTTGGGTGTGATTATCTATTTTATAGAGGACTTGTAGAGTAGTGTGGCCCAACGCCGGAGTGGGGAATTGGTAAGCATCTGATTGAGGGCTGAAAGGTTCAAACCTTGGTAGGCTGCCGGGGGAGTGGTCACCTTTATGGCTTGTATTACCCTATCCTGGGTATCCATTATAACTTTTTGAAGGGCCCTGTCTTGCACCCCTCCCCCGTCCGAGATCCCCCATTGAGGAAGGTAAGTGTAGCAAGCTCGCTTCCCTCTGGAGGCCCTTGTTTTGACATGGGTTCCTGACATTTTGGGTTATCTCTATGGTCCAATACTTAGTCCTTGGGGCACCGAGTGACTGACAGAGAGTGGGTGTTTTTCCCTTGTAGCAATCTTTGTGGAGGGAGGTGAAGGCGCTGAACGCCCTTGACCCCCTTAGTGTCATATAACAATCCTGGGGGCAAAGTGGGTAAGCAGCAGTTGTGAGGGTGAGAGAGGTTATCATAATATATAGGCAATACTTAATAATCCTCCCATCCATGGGAGGTATGTGAGACCCAGCATGCATCTTTTGTCCCATGTCCAGCTTGTTGGTGCAGTCTCTATCAGCCCAACAGTAAGAAGTAAGGTCAGGGCTATGGCACCAGTAAGGGGCAAGGGCTGGCAGAGTTGCATCCAAACCCCTGGGCTAGGCTCACACGTTGATTCCTCAAGCTTCTGCCATGCACAGGCCAGCCAGCTTCCAAGGTGTGGCTGGAGCAGGGCTGGACCTGTTTCCCTGGTCCAGGGACCAGTTTCTCAGGGACCAGTTTCCCTTTTGGGGGTCAGTTTAAGTGGGTTGACTGGATCTGGATCATTTTGCCAGGTTGTGGGTTCTTCAGAGTTGAACTTCTTAACTCTGGAGTGATGGACCCATGGGGTGATACCTGAAACTTTAGGGGCTGTAGGAGTTGTTAGAATAACAGTATGAGGCCCAGTCCACTGTGGTCTAAGGGGTTCCCTCTTCCAATCTTTGACCCACACAGAGTCTCCTGGCTGAAAGGGTGAATGGAGATCCCTAAGGAAATTGGGGCCCTTTCTGTGGTGTATCTCTGTAACTTATTTAGGACTGCCCCAAGGTCTGGAGCTGTTCTCTTATTCCCTTGTCTCCAATCTGGTGTAGGTCTCCTGGGAGTTTTCCTAAACATGGGGCAGGAGGGTTGCCCGTATAATAACTCAAAAGGGGAGAATCCCAGTGCCCCAGGCATGCATCGGACACACAGGAGGGCCAGCAGTAGTAAATCTGGCCATGGGAGATTTGTCTCCTGGTGGAACTTAGCCAGGGTTTCCTTGAGGGTGCGATTCAACCACTCTCCTTTCCCTGAGCTCTGGGTTGGTAAGAAGTGTGCAATTTCCAGGTAATGTTGAGGGACTTTGTCAGGGTTTATATAATGTCTGCCACAAATGCAGGTCTGTTAGCACTGTGTATGGTTAAGAGTAGACCAAACTGAGGCACAATCTCCCATAGAAGAGCTTTGGCCACCTCGAGACTTCGTTCCGGTCTGGTTGGGAATGCTCTGATCCACCCCGAATATGTGCAGATTATTACAAGAAGGCACCTGAATCCTTTATTTGGTTGTATGTCAGTAAAGTCCACCTCTAAGTCTTCGAAAGGGGCGGCCCCCATCCTTTGCATACCAGGCGGGGACCGTGGGGCAGACTAAGCATTATTTTTGGCACACGTTACACTTTGTTCACTGACAGCTTGGCATAATGCCGGCAGCTGGCAAACTAGTGCAGTTTTCCCTAGGTGCGTGAGTTGGTGATATTCCTTCACTAGGTGTTTTCCCATAGACGATGGGACAAAGATGTGCCCATTTGGCATGACCCACCATCCCTCTTTGCTTAGTGTGCCCCCTTCTGTCGAGGCCCAACTTCTTTCTTTGTTTGTGTACAGGGGCGGGGAGGCTTCCCTCTGGGGCACAAGAGTCATAGTGTAGGTAGGAGTTTTGCCTGGGTCACCACAGGCGGCCACTCTGGCTGTTTTGTTGGCCAGGTGATTTCCTTGAGTTATGGGGTCGTCTCCTTTCTGATGTCCCTTACAGTGTAGGATAGCTACCTTGTCTGGCAGCCACATGGCCTCAAGAAGCTTTAGTATTTCTTCCTTGTTTTTGATAGTTTTCCCTGCAGCAGTAAGGAGGCGTCTTTCTTTATGGATGGCCCTGTGTACATGCACAGTAGCGAAGGCATACTGGGAATCAGTGTAGATGGTAACTTGTTTACTTTTGCCAAGGATGAGGGCTCGGGTTAAGGCATACAGTTCAGCTCGTTGTGCTGACCATCCTTCCGGCAAAGCCTTGGCTTCTAGAGCTTTGGAAGTTGTGGTTAGCATGTATCCTGCTCTTCCACTGTCCTCTTGTAAATAGCTGCTCCCATTGCTGAACAGGGTGATCTCCTGGCTTGTTATAGGCTGGTCTTGGAGGTCCAGGTGGCTGGTGTGGACTTCATCCACTACTTTGGAACAGTCATGGTCGGGTTCTCCCTCCTCCATGGGAAGGAAGGTGGCCGGGTTTAGTGTTCTTACTGTTTCAAGAGTGACCCTTGGGTTTTCATAGATAAGGCCTTGGTATTGTGTCAGCAAAGAATTGGAGAGGAAATGATGTCCTTGGGTGCCCACGAGGGACATGACCGCGTGTGGGACCTTAACATTAAGTGTTTGTCCCGGCGTGAGTTTGTCTGCCTCCTTGATGAGCAGGACTGTGGCTGCCAGCGCTCTGAGGCACAGTGGCCATCCTGAAGCCACAGGATCAAGTTTTTTTTGACAGGTAGGCCACTGGCCATTGCCAAGGCCCCATGCTTTGAGTGAGCACTCCAAGGGCTATTTTGTCCTTTTCATGTACGAAGAGCTTAAAGGGCCTTTCTATGTCAGGCAAACCCAGGGCTGGGGCTCATCCCAGAGCCAACTTTATTTCTGTGAAAGCGGCCCTTGCCTCCTTAGTCCATGCAAGGGCTCCTGGTCTGGCCCTCCCAACAGGTCATAGAGGGGCATCACTATGGCTGAGAATCTGGGAACCCAAATGCGACAGAACCCTGTGGCCCCTAAAACTTCACACAAGCCTTGTTTTGTTTGGGGCTGTGGCAGTGTGGTGATAACTTTCTTCCTTTCCGGTCCTAGTTCTCTTTTTCCTTTTGTGAGGAGGAAGCCTAAGTATCAGACCTGCTGCTAACAAATCTGTGCCTTTTTCCAAGAGGCCCGGTACCCCGAGTAGGACAGGAGCTGCAGAAGGGCCTTGGTACTTTTCATACAGTCTTCTTGGGTGTCGCTGGCAAGGAGAAGGTCATCTACATATTGGAGGAGGACACACCCTGTGGTTTCCCTCAGAAAGTCGGTGAGGTCTGTAGCTAGTGCTTCCCCAAAAAGAGTGGGCGAGTTCTTGAAACCTTGGGGAAGTCATGTCCAGGTCAGCTGCATCTGGTGCCCTATAATGGCCTCAGTCCATTCAAAGGCAAACAATGGTTGACTTTGAGGAGCCAGGCGGAGGCAGAAGAAAGCAGCCTTTAGGTCGAGGCATGTAAACCATCTGGCTGACCCCAGAATTTGGCTGAGGAGAGTATATGGGTTTGGAACCACCGGGTGTAAGGAAACAGTCACTTTGTTAATGGGCCTCAAATCCTGTACTGGTCGGTATCCTCCTCCTGGCTTCTTGACTGGCAAGAGTGGGGTATTCCAAGCCCATTGGCATTCAATTAGAATACCTGCTTCTCTGAGCTTGGTCAGATGCTCTTGTATACCCATTCTAGCCTCGAGTGGAAGGGGTTACTGCCTTGTCTCTGAGGTTGGGCTCCAGGGATCAGGTCAACAATGATGGGGGCCCGACTCCAAGCTAGTCCAGGTGGGTTATCTTCAGCCCATATGGAGGGGAATGTAAGACTGAATGCTGACGGGCTACAGGGTAAGGCCTGGGCACAGAACAGTCTCCATTCTTCTTCCCTTGGCAGGGTAATCGCCAAGACCAGGGTTTCCTTCTGCCTTGGGTTTAATTGGAGGCTAGTATGTCCAGTGGGTTCAAAGGTTATCTGGGCCCCAAGTTTGGAGAGCAGATCCAGGCCCAAGAGAGGAATCAGGCAGTCATGTAAGTAGAGGAACTCATGCCAGACCCCCAAGTTCATATTGTGGCCCCTAAGTTCATATTGTCGAGCTTGACAGAAGGGCTGCTGCATTGCCCATGTCCCAGTAGTCCCAAGTATGGTTGCCGTCTTTTGGCTTAAGGGTGCCCACCAGGAAGTAACATGGAGTATTCAGCCCCAATGTCAACCATTAAAGTTATTGTTCAGCTCCCTACCTTCATTTCGACTGTGGGCTCATGGGGGCAAAGAGAGAAAGAGCCCGGTCCCCCTCAGTCCAATTCTACACCAGCCAGACCAACAAGGTTCTCACCTCGAGGTTCCTCCTGATATCGGCTGGGTTTTGAGGGCCCCTTCCAATTTGGACATTCATTCTTCCAGTGTCCCTTCTCTTTGCAGTATGCACATTGCTCCCTTGCTAAGGGGACTCTGGGCTTTCCCCCCTTTGGGTAGTTGGGGTCTTCCCGTCTTTGCAGCGTCTGTTTCTTTTAGTGCTGCTGCGAGAAGGGTGGCCTTCTTTTTTAGTCTGTGACTTCTCTGTTCATGAAACTATTGGCGACCTCAATCAGCTGAGTGATATTCATCCCAGCAAAGCCCTCCAACTTCTGGAGTTTTCTTCTGATAACTGGGGCAGCCTGTGCCACAAAAGAGGTATTTACCATCTGTTGACTTTCTGGTGCTTCAGGCTCAAACAGGGTATATACATGGTATGCTTCACATAATCTTTCATAGTAATCTCCAAGAGACTCCCCAGGGTGCTGCGTGACTGATGATATTTTAGTCATGTTCATGGGCTTTTTGGCTCCAGCTTAGACTCCCTGAAGGAGGGCTTCCTGGTATCATCAGATGTGGGCCTGTCCTTCTTCAGTGGTGAAATCCCATGTTGGGCGTTCTTCAGGCATGGCAGCTTGAGCCTAGACAGCAGGGTCATTAATCCCTGGAGGTGAGTGATCTTCTAGGTACTGTCGTGTTTCTCTCATTCTTCTTCTTTTTCTTCTGTATTAAACAGAGTACGGAGTAACTGTTGACAATCTTCCCAAGTCAGTCAGTGGGTCTGGAAGAGGGACTCCATCAGGTTGACCATTGCTTGTGGCTTTTCAGAGTATGATGGAGTGTTGTGTTTCCAACTGAGGAGGTCAGTTGTAGAGAAAGGTTGATAATACATCATGGAATGGCTGGGCTGGACTATTCCATCCTCATTCTGTCTTTCAGGCTCTCTCGTCTCCTTTACAGGCATTTGGAGAGTGTTATGTCTGAGTCTGGGGCTCAGTCTGGCTGCTGGCCCCTGTGGGGAGGGTTCTCTGGTCCGAGAGGGCTGGGGAGATGGGCGGCACCAATTACAGCACCTACTTTGGCCACGCCAGAGAGACAGATGGGGGAGGAGTTTCAGGGGCAGTGGGGAGGGAGCTTGGCAAGTCATAAAGAGGTGGAAAGACAATATCTTCCTCCACATCTCCTTTAAATCTTAGAGGAGCAGTGGGTTGCTTCTTTGGCTCCCTGGATGAGCCTCTGGATAAAGTGGCTGAAACCTTTGCCTGGCTCTGTTTGCTAATGATGAATTGCACCCGAGGCAGGGGATTTTGGGCAATTTCAAGCCAGGAGTCGATGTATGGAAATTGATCAGGGTGGCCTGGGTTCCCAGTGACTATTAGCCAAACCTGCTGCACCATTTGACCATCTAATGTCCCTTCTGGGGGCCATCTTACATAGAATATGGGCCATTCTAGTTCCCAAAAGGTCCTTAACTTCCTGGGTGTCATTTTCATCCTGTAATCGCCTGAAAATCCCTTTTTAAAATTTTGAGCATGACTTCTAAAATCATAAGCTTACTCTGTTTTGATCCCATTATTAATTTCTTTGTCATGTTCAGTGTGGCAAAGACAGACAAAGGGAGGGTATCCTCTCGGATGAAAGGACCAATCAGATACTCCTCTGGTCGCATTCCCGAGGGAAATTTTAGGTGAGGTTTGGCCGTAGTGGACTCAGCTTTGTGACTTGAGATCAGAATCTGATCGGATACCAGCCTAGACCTTATACTCTCATTATGACAGAGGAGAGCCCATTCAGACTCTGTAGACTTTTGGTGACCTTAAAGGTGCCCGTCCATGGAGCCACAAACTCAAATTCGACTGGCAAGCCTGGCTGAGCCACACATTCACACACACACACACACACACACACACACACACACACACACACACCAGAGTCTATTACATTCCCTCCTACAAAATTTTCTACCTGTGAGACCTATTAAGGCCTCCAGGGATTGATCAGGTCCCCCTTCCACCCTTTTGGGTGGGCCTGACTTCTTTGGGGCCCCAGCCTTACCGGTTCCAACGTCGGGTCCAGGTCTTCACCTACCAGGTCTCTTTGAGTCCAGTGGGAACACGGAGCAGGGCCAGCCTGAGGCAACCGAGAAGGAGACTGCCAAAATTCAGGCAGGGCGTGCCTTCTCCCTTGCGATCCCTCGCTCAGTCACTGCTTCGCTGTTCTCCCAAACAGGTGGCAACAATGGGCCAGAGTGGTTGGGTTTCCCGGTCAGGGAACCAAGTATGTTATGGAACCAGGCTGGAATGCTGGCGGAAAAACCAAGCAGCACTCACAGATCTTGGTGGATTGGAGATTTATTTTACACCGGAGAGCTCAGAGGAGACTGTTTATCCAAAGGTCTGAGCCCAGAATGCAAGTGGGGAGGGTAATTTATAGTCATCAGCTTCCATATCTGTGGGGGTTTTTGCGTGCACAGCAAAGGAAGAAGAACCCGGAGGAAGGGTCTCTAAGCTAGAGACCAGAGTCTGTTTTAGCCCCATTGGCCATCTTTGGCATACTTTATTCACTTCTCCAACAATTTCTATTTTGTCCACTTCTTGAACTCTTCTTTACCACTGTTGAACTGCACTCTGAATCTCTTTACTAGGACATCCCTAGATGCAATGCATATTGGCTGGTATAGGGTTACAGCATCTCCCTCAAGAGATGCTTGGGGACTTATGTACCCCCATGTCACCACTTCTTTAAATGTTTTCTTCTAAGAGGACTCCCTCAACAAACCACCTACAGGAATGCCCATCTTAGGCCTTGCTTCTGAAATACTAGCCTAAGCAATTATTATTATTATTATCATTAATGCAAATAGATCTTAGGCCTTTCACTAGCAACCAAAGATATTTCAAGCACTCAGCTAAAGACAATGCTAATCTATACTGGATCAAAGAGTCCCTTTCTTGGTTCCACTTCTGGCATGACAGCATGCAGCTCAGGGTCACTCCTCAGCATAACTAATGAAATTATTTTTAAAATAACAATTTAAAAAATGCTTAACTCCATGGGCATATAAAAATGGAAATGGTCCTATGGGCATACAGCAAATGAGGAAACATTTACTCAAGACTATTTACTGAAACTCCATAAAGCTTCAAGAGCCTGTGGTATTTGAACCAAACTCCATACCCTCCCTCCTTATTTCCAGTTCCTGAGACGAGAACTCCACTCTGGACTAGTACGGACAAGAACACAAGGCTCTGAATTCCCCCAGCTTCTAATTGGAAGGCCATTTCCCTGGGAGGGATAAGACACCAGTATTAACTACTAACTACTGGTTGCTACTTCTAACTAGTTGCTGAGGCAAAGTTCTGGGCAAATGCAGCCAAGAGGAGGAGACTCCATCCTTCCACCCAGCTCCCACTCATGGGATAAAGTCTCTATCTTGGGTACAGTAGAACACTGAGGTCCCAGGTGCCCTTGCCTCAACTCATAGGGCAGGGGGTACCATGCCACAGGAGACAAGCCAGGGACACTGGGGCTGTTGCCCCTACATCCACTGAGTTCTCAATTCTTTAAGCTGGGGTTTCTCTTAGGGAGAAGTGAGATATTGTTTCTTCTCTCAGCATCAGAGGTGTGGTTCAAAAATTTTGCCGGGGAGGAAAAGCAGGCCATAGAACCAAAAGCTCAAGATCTCTCCCTAAAGAAACCAATTTCATTTGCAACAGGATATGAAGTTCAAGCCTAAGGGTGCTTTCAAAAACAGTAGAGGTTTTGGTGAAAGACAATTGGGGGGAGATTGAGAGATTCGTGAAAGATACAGGCTACACAGTGAACCAAAGAGTTGCTGGAGAAAAATAAACAAACAGTTGGAAGAGATTTCCTCAAGTCTGAATAAACCTCAAACACTGATGTCAGGAACTATCCCTTCAAAGGAGCCCACATTTGATTATATTAGTGTGTGAGGCAATGTATTCCCCTGAGCATTATTACAAACAATGCAGCAATCAACCAGCAATTAGTGGAGCTACATGGGCAGGTAACCAGACAGAGAGCCTCCCAATACTACTGTCCTCCCAGAGTGACTGTGAGCATATCCAAGGATGGACCCATGTCAAACATCAGAGGCTTCATTGTGTGTGTGTGTGTGTGTGTGTGCTCGTGCGTGCGTGCGTGCATGGATGTGTGTGTGTGTGTGTGTGTGTGTGTAACAGGGTGGAGGGGAGAGGTGGGGAAGAGACTTCATTAAAGTAATCTAACCAGTCTCTAATCAAGTCAACCAGCCAACAACAACAAATCCCAGAGGAGGGGAGAGGTGAAGCCAGTATGCAAAGTTGCTATAATACATGATCTAAAATATTCTGTTTCCAAAAAGTATGACACATACAAAATAAACAGGAAAACATAGATGAAAAGATGCTCAACATCACCCATCAGCAGGGAAATGCAAATCAAAACCACAAGGAGATACTACCTCACACTTGTCAGAATGGCTAAAGTTAACAACACAAGAAACAACAGGTGTTTGTGAGGATGTAAAGAAAGGAGAATACGTTCTTCTTAATGTTTATTTGCTTTTGAGAGAGAGAGTACAAGCAGAGGAGGGTCAGAAAGAGGTGGGGGGGACAGAGGATCTGAAGCAGGCTCTGTGCTGACAGCAAAGAGCCCAATGTGGGGCTCGAACTCACAAACCATGAGATCATGACCTGAACCAAAGTCCTCAACCAACTAAGGACTGAGGTGCCCCAAAAAGAGAATACTTTTGCACTGCTGGTGGAAATGCAAACTGGTGCAGCCACTCTGGAAAACAGAATGGAATTTCCTCAAAAAGTTAAGAATAGAACTACCCTATGACCCAGCAATTACACTACTAAGTATTTATCCAAAGAATACAAAAATGCTGATTCAAATGGGTACATGCACCCCAATATCTATAGCAGCACTGTAAACAATAGCCAAATTATGGAAAGAGTCCAAATTTCCATTGACTGATGAATGAATAAAGAAGATGTGCTATGGGGCACCTGGGTGGCTCAGTCGGTTAAGTGTCCGACTTCGGCTCAGGGCATGGTCTCGCGGTTCATGAGTTCAAGCCCCGCGTCGGGCTCTGTGCTGACAGCTCAGAGCCTGGAGCCTGTTTCAGATTCTGTGTCTCCCTCTCTCTCTCTGACCCTCCCCTGTTCATGCTCTGTCTCCCTCTGTCTCAAAAATAAATAAACGTTAAAAAAAAAAAAAAGAAGAAGATGTGCTACACACACACACAAACACACACACACACACACACACACACACTGGAATATTACTCAACAATCACAAAGAATGAAATCTTGCCATTTGCAACAACATGTATGGAACTAGAGTGTATTATGCTAAGTGAAATAAGTCAGTCAGAGAAAGACAAATATATAATCTCACTCATATGTGGAATTTAAGAAACAAAACACACGAATATTGGGGAAGGGAAGAAAAAATAAAATAAAAACAGAGAGAGAGGCAAACCATAAGACATTGTTTATATAGAAACAAACTGAGGGTCACTGGAGGGGAGGTAGGTGAAAGAATGGGCAAAATGGGTGATGGGCATTAGGGAGGGCATGTGGAGGTGAGCACTGCATGTCATATGTAAGTGATGAATCACGAAATTCTACTCTTGAAACCAATACTACACTATATGTTAACTAACTTGAATTTTAAATAATAAAAAGAAGAGAGAGACCAGATGTCAGATTTACCACAAAGACCTGAAAGAAGCCATTATAAATATGTTTAAAGAACTAAAGGGAACCATGCTTTTAGAAAGAAAGTATGACGACAATGTAACATCATGTAGAAAACATTAATGAAGAGATAGAAATTATGAAAAGAACCAAATGGAAATTCTGAAGTTGAAAAATGCAATAACTGAAATTTTAAAATTCACTAGACACACTGAATAGAAAATTTGAACTGGCAGAAGAAAGAAGTAGAGAACTCAAAAATAATCAATAGAAATTACACAGTCCAAAGAACAGAGAGAAAAAAAGGATGAATAAAAATGAACAGAGCTTCAGAGAAATGTAGGATAGTATTAAGCACACCAAAATATATGTTATGGCAGTACTGGAAGGAGAACAGAGACAGAATGAAGCAGAAAAAATTGAAAAATTAATGGCTGAAAACTTCCCAAATTTACTGAAAAATACAAATCTACACATCTGGGGAGTACAAAAAGCTGTAAGAAAGATAAACTCAAAGAGATCTATAAATAGATACATCAGAGTAGAAAGGCCAAAGAAAACCTTGAGAACAGCAAGAGAAAAAGGATTACTCACTTATAAGGAAATTCTTAATTAAGAGTCAACTTCTTGTCAGAAACAATGGATGTCTGAAGGCAATGGTATAACATATTCAAAGTCCTCAAATTTAAAAAACTGTCAACCAAGAATCCTATATCTAGCAAAACTGTTATTCAAAAATGAAGGTGAAACGAAAGACATTTGGATGAATGAAAACCAAGAGAACCTATTGCTAGCAGATCTGCCTTACAAGAAGTACTAAAGCAAATTCAACAGGTTGAAAGCAAGTAACACCAGAAAGTAATCTGAATCCACATACAACAGAAGCAAAGAACACTGGTAAAGGTCATTATGCAACTATCAGAGGATAAATGCTTAGTTCTTATCCATTATTCTCTTAACTGATTTAAAGAGCATAAAGCAATATGTCTGTAATTGTATTGTTGGGCCTGTAACTTTCAGAAACGTAATGTATTTGCCCATAACAAGGAGGACAAGGAGGTGGGGGGAACAAAGCTGTATTGGGCTACAAATTGACTCAAAATATTACCTTGAGTACACAGGAACAAATACAGAAAACCTAAAATGATAAATAAGATGGTTAATATAACAGAAGCTATAAATTATATACTTGTTCTTTCTTCTCTCAGCTTCTTTAAAAGCCATAAATGTAATAATTATAACAATTTATTATTGGGTTTATGACATGTATATGTTATATATATGTATATATACATATATATATGTATATATGTATATATACATAAAGTATGTTATTATATAATGATACCACAACAACATAGCAAAGAGAACAGAACTATATGGGAATGATGCTTCTACATCTCGCTGGAATTGTTAATATAATTCTGAGCTGTTTTTAATATATTAAGATGTATATGGTAAGCCGTAAAGCAATTACTAAGGAAATAACTATATAGCAATAAAATCGTTAAAGAAATTAAAATGCAACATTAGGAAGCATTCAGTTAATGCAAAAGTAAGCAGTAAAGGAGAAATAAATAAACAAGACTTGAGGCATATGGAAAACAACATGGCAAGTGTATCCAACTATATTAATAACAAATGTGAATTGACCAAATAATTCCATTGAAGGCAGAGATTGTCAGACTGGGTTTAAATAAAAAACAAAAAACAACAGGACTCAACTACATACTGTCTACAGGAGATACAGTTTGTTGCCAAATTATGAATAGGTTGAAAGTAAAAGGATGAAAAAAAGATACATCATGCAAATAACAATAAACCTGGAGGGACATTTTAGAATGGTGAAACTATTAATCCATCAGGAAGATATAACAATTATAAACATATATGCACCTAACAACAATATCAAAGATATGAAATTAAAACTGACAAAAATGAAGGGGCACCTGGATGTCTCAGCTGGTTAAGCGTCCAACTTCAGCTCAAGTCACGATCTCATAGTTTATGAGTTCAAGCCCCGCATCAGGCTCTGTGCTGACAGCTCAGAGCCTGGAGCCTTCTTCAGTTTCTGGGTCTCCCTCTCTCTCTTGTCCCTCCCCCACTTGTGCTCTCTCTCTCTCTCAAAAGTACGCAAATAAACGCTAAAAAAATAATAAAATAAAACTGACAAAAATAAAGAGAGAAATATATATACATAAAACATTCCATATCATTTTTTAAGCCCTAGCCAGCATTTATTATAAGTCCAAATGCACAGTTTGGGGAGTACTTGATACAGAATTCATTCTTTTATACATTTTATTTTAAAAAATGAACACACCGGATAGTTTGCAAACTAGAAGGTAAAAAGTTTAAATTCAATCAAACCAAAATAACTGAATTGCTTTTTTTTTCTTCTTAATCAGTAATTTTGGCATTATACAAACACAACTTCAGTTTATTCTTTAGTTGAAAACAAAACAAAACAAAACAGAAATCACTTGACAGGCTTAGCTCTCTAGGAGATCTTTATATGGCAAAGTACAGGTTTAAAAAAATCCAAGAAAGCCTGAAATTTTATCCTATGGTTATTGCAACTGGATGTGTTTAGAGGACATTGATTTTGTTTAATAGCAATTATATTGAGGTTCACCACAAAATTCACCTTTTTAAGGTGTCGTTTAGTATTATGCAGAGTTGTGTAATCATTATCACTATCTAGTATTAGTACATTTCATCACCCCAAAATAAACCCTGTACCCATTAGCAGTTGTTTTCCGACCCTTCTCCCGAACCCCTGACACACTACTTTAGTGTGTATGGATTTGCCTATTCTGGATATTTCATATAAATGGAATCATGTGATATGTGGTCTTTTGTGACTGGTTCCTTTCACTGGGCGTGTTTCTGAGGTTCAACTATGTTGTAGCACATATCAATACTTCATTACTTTTTATGGCTAAGAAATATTCAATTATATGGATACACCATAATTTCTTTATCCATTCATCAGATGATGGATATTTTGGGCTCTTTCTACCTTTTGGTTATTATGAATAATATAGCTATGAACATCCATGTATAGGTTTTTGTGTGGTGATATGTTTTCAATTATCTTGAGGATATTCCTAGGAGTAGAATTGCTAGTTATTCTATGCTCAACATTTTGAGAAGCTTTCAGGCTGTCTTCCAAGGTTTGCATACCATTTTACAATCCCATCAGCAATGTTATAAGGGTTCCAATATCTCCACATCCTCACTGAGACTTGTCACTCTTTTTATTTGAATCATCCTAATGCATTCAAAGTAGTATCTCCTTGTGGTTTTGATTTGCATTTTTCTAATGACTAATGATGTTGAGTATCTTTTCATTTGCTTATTGTCCATTCGTGTATTTTTTTTGAGAAATGTCAATTCAAATATTTTGCTCATTTTAAAATTGGGTTTCTTGTATTTTTTACAAGTCCCTTATCAGATATATGATTTATAAATATTTTCTACCATTCTCTGGGTTGTCTTTTTGCTTTCTCAACATTGATATTTTAATTGCTGCTGTCCCTCTCTTTTTATTTACAATGAATGAGAAAGAATACAAAATTCGTACAAATGTATAGATACAAATGCTCTGAAGAAAGGTCAGAAACAGAAAGCAAAGAAATTAGAGTGCTAATCATATCATATCATCCTTAGTGCCATAACACCAAATATGTACTTGAAACAGCAAAATATGTCTATCTGCCATATCCTAAGTCTAAAATCCAGGACTTCTGAACTCAAATCAGTATCTGCTTCAAAAACTTATCAACTGAATCCTTGCACTATGAATATATCCAGTGGAGAGCACTCATGGCATTTGAATACTTTGTGTAAGTAGTGTTAAAAAATGCGAAAAGTCTTAGGAAACAGTTACCACCATTTCTGTTTCCCACACATCTGGGAACATAAGACACAAGGGCATTTCTTCCACATTAATTAGCAGTTTATTGAGTGCCCACTATCCCCAGGTACCATGTTAGGCCTCGGGATACCAAAGAAGAAACAATATATTTCCTCTTTCAAGGAATTTAGAGAACAGTGAAGAAGCTTGGCCCAATCTCCCAGTAACCACTTCTTCCATCAATCAAGGAAAGCATTTACTAACTACTCACTTCATCTCTAACCACACAGATATATGTAGAAAAACACATAGACTAGCTGTCTTATTTGAAAACAATAGATTCAGGGCATTAGGGATAATCTACTCAAGACCTCTCATTTTGTGCACGGAAACTCTTAGCTCAAAATGGGTAAGTGACTTGCCAAAGATCATGATAAGAGGTAAATTAATACGTTTCTGGAACTATTCTACCATATTATTCATTTAAACCTTACCACAACCCATTTTTCAAGTAGAAAACTAAGGAACAGAGAAATTAAGTAATAACAAAACTCAAACAGCTCATAAGGGCAAAGCCAACCAACATTTGAATCCAAGTAGCCTTGCTACAGAATCCATGCTTTTAGTCACTATGTTAAATTTAGGTAGCTATTTGTAAAAGTAGTCATGATTTGCTGACTCATGTTTTTACATGAGTCATATATCTTATATGCTGTCTTTTATGCTAATCATCATAGTTTCTGGCATCTCCAAACCCAATCCTCTGGTCAAAAATTATCAAAGAAATCTCAAGATATTATTAAATTTCAACACCGCAAGACACTCAAGTTAGAAAAAAATGGCCCAATGCCAGTGTGGATGTATATGTTATCAAGAAAGAGGAACTGAAGACATCCACAGCCATGAGAATATAAGTGATCTTGTAATAAGCAATTTTTAGCTAACTTCAACAAATGTTGCTACTTGTACAGTATTCACTTGTCTTGTCAAATCATCCCCATGTATTCCTTTGCACTTCTCAATCCCAGTCTTTAAATTTGTTGATTCTTCAGTCTAGTAAGAACATGTTAAACTGTGGGACATGAAGGAAACAGAGCTAGGGGTTAAATCCTGAGATAACCCTGAAATATACAGGACAGACAATATGTGCATTTCAGAAATCTCAGATTGCATATTATTGCATCTCTTCATTTATCATTTGACAAATATTTATTCTGTGCCTACCACGTGCAAAACACTGTACCAGTTTCTGGGGATACACTAGTACATGTGATGGATGGGGCCCTCATCCTCCTGAGGTCCACAGTGTCACAGTCTTCCTTCAGAGGATGTTAGGGATCTGCCTTTAAGCCATTGTCATCTTTCAACCCACTGGGCCTCTGAATGGTGGCTGGGCTGCAGGAAGTTTAGCAGAGTAACTCAGCAAGGCTAGGAACTGTTAATAGATGATAGCACTATTAGGTATACAGAGTATAGAGGTAAAAAGCATATTGTTTAGAAATGACTATAATACATTGGGTGATTTGCATGAACTCTAAAGTAGTTTACGAATAGAAACTATTTGCATTATGATTGTTATTTACTCAGAATGCACACATCTTTTTGTCCTAGAAGACCCTGAAGAGCAAAAGATTATATCTGTTTATCCAATTGATAAATAAGTCCAGGAATTTTGTTCGACAGTCAAGTTCATTCAAAGATAAAGATAAAATTGTAAAATTTCCACCCACCTATATACCTGTTTTCATCCTTCAGGATGCTCCCCTCTCATTTCTACTTGAATTCAAGCTGTGTGTAACTCTTCCACCTACACAGGCCTTTGTCAGCTGCTAGAAGCTATTCTACTCACTAAAACAACAGGTTTCCTTTGAAGCCCTGAGTGCTTTAAGTCACTCATCAGTCTTAATTTCTCTGAGAAGTTTTTCCTACTTTAACCCGCCTTCCCCTCTATCAGTGTAAGCCCTACTACCTTGGCCCCTTGGTTTTGTAATGAAAAAAGAACATCCGGTTTATTATTTTGCTGTCCTTTTTCATAAGGTAGCCAAGTTATATTCGGCTACTATACGGGATAATTGAGTCATAGGTTCTGAGCCAGGTCAAAATCCTGTGTTAGGAGGGTCTACCGGGCCCTGTGGTTTGCTCACATATCTGGCTACATACTCGCCTCTATTTTTTTGTTTGTTTGTTTTAAAAACTTTACATTTCTCAAGTGTCCTTTTGCTTTTACATGCTCTGAAAACTATTATAGTTTGGTGGAGAGAGTGAATTGGATGCAAAGAGGTTTGCCAAGATATGTCAGCAGAAGACTAAGTAGGTAATTGGAAAGTGTGTTTGCATTTAGATATGCAGGATTCAGGAGACAAAGCCAAAGAGAAGGGTGTTGTGGGGACAGACTGGAGTTTGGTTAGTTAGTCCTCATTGATTTATTACACTCAGCCTAAGATTCTCTGGAGGAAGGCCTAGAGAATGTGGATCTCAGGAAGAAAAAAGTCACATCCATCATATGGACCAGTGTATCCCCAGAAGCAGGTACACTATTTTGCATAGAATAAATGTTTGTTGGATGATAAATGAGTGAGTGAAATGAAGTATGAGACTTCTTTTCTTATATAGTCCAGGATAGATATATTAAACACCTTGTAAAATAGAAACTCCTCCCTAGACTGTTAGGGGTGTGACCTAGGTCACATGGCCATAAGAGCCACCAATAGAACCCGAGACTCCAAGTCCTGTGTTCTTTCTGGCACATATTTCTTTCTTCTCCAGCTCTAAAATGTTCTGAATCCTGTTCTTTTATAAGTAATTTTTTTTATCATTGATAAACCACAGAACTATATTAGTCCCTACCCTTAAAGTTGCAGTACTCAATGTATATTATAATTAACAGATGACCTAATATTAGGCCAAGAAATGCACATGCCTGCATGCATACACACACACGTACACACAGCTGCTGAGGGGTAAATAAGGGGAGAAATCAGGGTGTGGCTGCTGTTAGACTTGGGTTACTCCCCACCAAATAAATGGAAGGGCTTACTATGGGGAACCTTAGAAACCAGCCACTTTAACACTACCAGGATACCTCTTGTTCAGATTCCAACATGGTTCATGGATCACATATTGAATCGTTGTAGGGATCCTAGCAAGCACTGTCTCAGTCACTAGCAGAATTCATCAGAGCTTTTGAAGACCACTTTGCAGGAGCTGAGGAGTACCAGCTCTGCTTTAATTCTAGGCTTCCAGCCTGGCTTCATTTGCAAATATTTTCTTAGAAGTCACCTCCTTTTTATGGATAAGAAAGGGACAAAGTCAATAACTGGCTGGCTGCTCTATGGTGGATTCCAATATGTGACCCAGATGACAGTATATATTCTTTAAATGGGATGCATGAGAAACTTTCAAAGAAATATTTGGACAACTTCCCAGAAGACAGATCAGCTGGGGATGCCGGGCATCCTGCTGCAGGAATTGGTGTTTTTCCTTCAGAGAAGAAGCTAGGAGGTCACCTTCATGGCACCTTTCTCATAAGGAAGGGGTGGCAGAGGGGGCAATCAGCATGGTGGGTGGAAAACAAAGTAACTGGTCATGAATATTCTAGACTGGGACTGTGATAAGGGATCAACTCACACTGAAGTGCACAGCAGCCTTGCACAATTGCAGTTTGGATTTCTAGATCAAGCTACTTTATTCTAAACACAGGCGCAATGTCCTACTCATCCTGTCCTCAGAATCCCTACCACTGAGCTCATCCTCAGGGGTTATTCTCAGAATTTTCCCCAGGCCCAAGGAAAACTCATGTGAAAGCTCTGAAACCAGTAGATTGAAAAGGTCAGGAAAACATGGTGAAGTGTTGGCCAAAAATAAAAATTCTTGATCAATGACAACGTGCTCAACCATATATAGCTGAGCCAGGGGGATTCTGACAAACTTTCTGAGAATGCAAAACTGTGAATGACTTCTAATTTCTGTTCTTTTCTTCTGAACTGACATCTCGGTAGAACTAAAAAACTTGAACTATGATGCTGAGACAATATTTAAAAGTAATAATCCAGTTTAGAATTTTAAAGCTAGCCGAACTTCCTGAGACCCATGTTCAGTGTGATTCTCCCTCAACCCTACATGGCCCACCAACCCTCCTCTTTAAGATGCTGTATACTATCTGGATATACCTTCCACACTTTAGTACATATCTTTAAGAAAATGACTAATTATATTTATCTTGATATCCCTCCTCACCTCTGTCAAATCCCCAGTGCTTTCTTTTTTACACTCTAGACATTCAATGTTTAATTAATTTAGAGAAAGAGGATTTTTCATTATCATAAATAATTTTTAGAATACAGAATTGGAAAAGAACTGTTAATATTGGATAATATTCTTTCTTCCATTAATCATAAAAATTTTCTCAAGACTCAGAGAAATGAAACTCTTATCAAGGCAGCCACATGGAGCATAGCTTACGCTGATGTTACTCAGAGATTTTTTTTTTTTTTTTTTTTTTCAGAGAATCAGCCGTGAAGTGACCTGCCAATATTTTAGACCTCGATTAATCTGGCTGTGGAAATAGTCACTGTCTTTTAATTTTTTTTTTATCAAAATAACTTAGAGTGTCCCTTAGAGAATTTCAGATACTCCTATAATCCTGTAAGGACTGAACTATTCTAAGACTCCACAGGTCCTGTTTTCAAAGAGATTACAATGTAGTGGTAAAAGTGGGTATAGGCATAAAAAGCCAAACAGTATTTGTGTTTCTCATTATAAAGCCTACCCTGGGATGCCAATAGTTTCCAGTTACTAAATACTTTCTCTTCTTTATGGTCTCATAGAATGTACATAGCATTAAAGTTCTCTGAAAACAGCATTAGAAGTTATTCATCTTTCTTCTAGCTGTAATGCAAGCAGGAGCTTATATGAAGCATCACAGGAGGAAGAAGAAACAAAAGAAACATTCATTGATTGCTACAGTTTCAGAAAAGGATTTCTAGAAGCAATATCACAAATTCGGAAGCCCATTATTCAGTAATAAATGTTGTCATCATGGAGGGTGGCTTTGTTCATGAGAATTAGATTAAAATAAACATATTTATAAGCTACATATCAGAGATTAATCCAGGGCTAATGCAGTCTTAATACACTTGATCACTTTAACTTCTTGCTAATGGTACCTTGGGTTACCAAGCATGAGGTCACTTTTTTATTCATCCTATCATTGGAATTGGAATCTTAACACATCATCTAGTTTACAATCTTTTATTTTATACCTGAAGAGACTGACTCCCAAGGATGTTAAGCAATTACTCCCAGTCCACACAGGTAGTGATATTGCTGTAATAGAAGATGGATTATTTGTCCATGGATTTGCACGGGAAGAGAATATTCCTTTCCAAACATTCAAAGAAACACATGGAAAATTAGACATTTTCAATATTTAAGTTTATTTTGAGAGTGTGCATGGGTGTGCGAACACAAGAGGTTGTGCATGAGAGTGGGGGAGGGGCAGAGGGAGGAAGAGAGAATCCCAAGCAGGCTCAGTGGTGTTAGTGCAAGAGCCCAACGTGGGGCTCAATCCCACTAACTGTGAGATCACGGCCTGAGCCAAAATCAAGAGACGGATGCTTAACCACCTGAGCCACCCAGGTGCCACAGACATTTTCAATTTTTATCTCATGGTTTTATCATCAGTATCGCTTACAGCACTCACTTTTTTCCTTGTTTCATATTTAATTCTGTATATTTTTTTAATCTTCTTCTGAAGATAGTAAGCTGTTTGAGCAGCAAACCTAAACCTAATTGGCTTAATTGATCTGTACATACACAGTATCTCACCCATAGACTCAATAAAATGAATGACCAAATGCAGGAATGCTCTTTCAACCTTTCCTCCAAGACCCAAGAAGAAACACGGCTGCCAACCCAGAATGGAATGGACAAGGAAAGAATAGCACAGTGCCCGAAAGACAGCCCTCTTAATCCCTTTCAGAGTAATTCGAATTGTAGTCCTAACCTGAACAGTCTGTGGAACACGACGTGCTCTCCTAGAACTCGGTTGTGCCATTTCTTCATTCTTACTTACCCAAACCCATCAGATATGCCCCCAGATGCTGAGTCTTTTACAGTCTTCATTTTATTCCTTTGGGAGGTCCCTCTACAAACATTTTTTTTTTTTTTTAAATGGGAATGTGATTGCCATGGCAACTCAGGGATATAAATGCTGCCTAATGTAATTGAGTCACTGTGTTGAAGAGGTTAGTCTGTGCAAATGGACTGAGATGAATCTGGGGTGGGGATGAGAGTGGGGGCTGAGTGAAGATGACAACGTTATCACGTCCCTTGGATTCCTGGGTTTGGATTTTTTGTTTGTCCTGTAAGGCACATTGTCACTTTTCAAACGCGGGGCCCCAACTGCAGAGGGACCCGAGTAGGGCAGTAGATGGGGTGGTCCTGCGGTTTATTAGCGGCAAGACGCTGGTGATGAGTAAAGTGCGGCCCCTCCACCCAGTTCCCTCTTCGCCCCCAGGATAAGGACCTCTGAGAGAGGGGGATGGTATTGGAGTCCCAGAATCCTAATTTAAGCCGCTTGGTTTGGCACAGGGGCTCGGGCCTGTGGCCTAAGCCCTCAGAGTAAAGAAAAGTAAAGGGACTTGTGTGTGTCAGAGATAGGTTCCACGTGGTCCACCTGAGCCTTCCCTCAGGGCCCGACACATTATGTAAATAACAAGTTACTCAGGGTGCCCACGTGAAAAGGCAGGGCGGCGGGGGGGGGGGGGGGCGCTACATAAATACTGTACTTCCAAAGTCTTGCACGGCGCGCCCCGCAGACGGCCCTAAGCCCCTGTCCCTCGCGTGTCTGGAAAAGAGTCCCCGCTCTGTCCAGCCCCCCGCGAGTCGTGTAGCTGGGGGAGGGGCGGGGTGCTGCTGCCGGCCGGCCGGAGGCAGTGGCCAGCGGCCCGGGGCGGCCACATGGCGCGCTCCGGGCGACGGCAGCCGCGCTTTGTTTCCACCGGCGAGCGGCGAGCCACCGGCCCCCGCGGTCCCGAAGCCCGGCACACGCTCGGGCCAAGGCTGCTGCACATTTCACGGCAGGGGCAGCTCCCGGAGCGGCCGCTGCCTCTTCCCCCTCGCCACCTCTTCCCCCTCCGCCTCGGCCACCACCGCCGCCGCGCAGCGCCGCGGCCGCCGCCTCCGCCTCCCGCCTCCGCCCAGTCCCCTCCTCCTCCACACGCGAACTTAGTCAGCGGTTCGCGCCGCCGCGCGCCGATTGGCCGGCGGAACGCGCCGCGTCACAATGGAGCCGCTCGGAGGCGGCGAGCCCGGCAGCGCTGGGGCTTCCCGCTGAGCCCGCAGCAGCCGTCAGCCGAGAAAGTGCCGGCGCGGGGCCGCCGCCGGCGCGCCCGGAGCGGCGCGGGGCGCACGCGGCGCGGAGCGCGGGCGCCGGGGGCCGGGGTCGCGCAGGTAGGTCGGAGCGGGGCGCCCCCCGCTCCCGGAGGAGGAGCCGAGCCCACCCCGCTGGTGGAGGCGGAGGACGGGGGCGAGGGGACGCAGCAGGTGGGGTTGTCGAGCAGGTGCGGTTACCTGCCCGCGCCTCACCTGCGAGCCGGGCCTGCAGGCAGGTGGCGCGGCCACACACCAGTGGCCGCTCCGCTGCTCCCATGTTTCCGGGAAAAAGGGAGCGAACCCCCCGAGACAACCTCTCCCGGGTGCCGGGGTCATTCGGGGCAAGAGGAGTGGGCGGCCACGACGAGGCGGTCCCCTCTCCACCGCGGCGGTGTCGGCGCCGCACCTGAGTGTAAGTCCTCGGGGTGGTGCGGGAACAGGGTTCTGGTTTCCCAGGCTGGAGTGAACAGACCTCTCCCGAGGGCTTCCTGAGTGAGCACCCCGCGTCTGGTCGCTCTCCTTTGCCCCCTTGCCCTGGCGCTGTTTTTTGACAAACTCGTTGGATACTCATTGTTCGCCTACAGTTTGATGCTGGTGTTGGTGTCCGTTTGCTTGAAGGGGGCGGGGGTGGGGGTGGGGGCAACCTCTACCCATGTGGAAAAGCCAAGAGTTTCCTTTTTCTAGGCTACAGTGGAGCAGGTGCTGAGAGGTCAGACGCAGGAGGCTCGGTGTTCGCTCATTACTCTGTGTTCCCAGCTGACTTCCCAAAGTCCATAGGTTGCCTTGAGTCAGATGACATTTGTGGAAGACTTTTCTTTGTGATAGCAAGTCTCTCTCTGCAGCTCCCTTTCCCTTCTCAAGAAAAAGACAAACCTAAATTTAAAACAAAAACCTATGCCCGAACTTTCTTGAATACATTTGCCTTGCCTAAAAACTGTTTGTAAAGCTCTGTGAGAAGATAACAGTATGACGATTTTAAATGGCAAATATGTAGCCAGCTTGAAATAGTCAGTTTGTTCCCTGCTTTCTAGGAGAAGATTAAATGGCATGTCTCTTAAACCTAAGTGTAGGGTGGAAGCACACGAGAGAAGTCACACTGCAGTAGAATTATTTAACGATTCCAGTACCCTCCATGTGTTCAGGTGTCACCTCCTGAGAACCCAGAATGCTCCTTTGAGTTGTGGGTGCCAAGGTGACTTTCTTTTTCCCCTGGCTTTCCTAGTCAGCAGCTCCACTCTTGAAGAGAATGTAAAATGACAGCTAATCCCCCAAGTAATTGGGCCTGTGTGATCTAAGAATGTAAGCCCTAACATGTCTGATATTACTTTCAGTTCAGGTAATAAACGGGGCAAAGTTTGTCACTGATTGTACAGTTGAGTCATGGCACTTTTCTTATACCTACTCTCCCCTTAAAATGTTTTTATTATAGCAGAAAACAAATTAAAATGTACATGTTAGAATTAAATTTACTAAACTTGTCAAAAAATTTACTAAAATTACCAAAACTTGTTTTGTTTTTCTTCAACTGGAAAGGTGTTCCAACATGTCCAGCCTCACATGTATATTTTCACATTTGGAGTGATTTCATTTGACTACTTGTCAAGATTTGTTTTTCTAAGATGGTTCCCCACTGCTTCTAAGGATTCTTAGAGTGAAAGCACCAATATTAATTAAAATGGAAAGAGCCCTAATCAACGTAACTTGGAACAGATACCAGATCCTCCAAGTTTTTTTTTTTTTTTAATAGACTTTATTTTTTAGAGCAGTTTTAGGTTCATAGCAAAATTGAGAGTAAAGTGCAGAGGTTTCCCTTAAACTCCCTTCCCCCCACTCATGCATAGCCTGCTACATTGTGGACATCCCCCACCAGAGGTACATTTGTTATAATCAGTGAGGCTACACTGACACATCATTATCACCCAAAGTCCATAGTTTACATTAGTGTTCAGTAACATGTATCCACCACTATAATATCAGACTATGATACTGTGTCACAACAGCACTGCCCTAAAAATCCTCTGTGCCCCACCTATTCATCCCTCCCTCCTCTGCTAACAACCACTGACATTTTTACTGTCTCTGGAGTTTTTTTTTGCCTTTTCCAGAATGTCATAATTGGAATCATACAGTCTGTAGCCATTTCAGATTGGCTTCTTGCACTTAGTATTATGGATTTAAGCATCCTCCAGATCTTTTCATGGCTTGACAGCTCATTTCTTTTTAGCACTAAATAGTAGTACACTATCCCTCTAGGGGTTTTTTATTTATTTATTTTAATGTTTATTTTTTGAGGCAGGGGGAGGGGCAGAGAGAGGGAGAGAGAGGATCCAAAGCAGGCTCTGGGCAATCAGCTGTCAGTAGAGCCTGATGCAGGGCCCGAACTAACAAACCACGAAATCGAGACCTGAGCCAAAGTCCGATGTCTAACTGACTGAGCCACCCAGACACCCCCCTCCAAGTTTTTTTAGACTGGGTGGGTATTTTCTTGCAGTGGCCTGAAACTTGTGATACTATGTTTTATCCTCTCAAAGTTGAAAAGGGCAAATATTTTAATATTTAAAAGGTTCTTGGGGTACCTGCCTGGCTAAATTGGTAGAGCATGCAACTCTTGATCTCAGGGTTGCGAGTTCAAGCCCCACATTGGGTGTGGAGCCTATTTAAAACAAAACAAAACAAAACAAAACAAAAACATAAAAATATTAAATATTCTTGCTTTAGCCAAAATCTTTATTTGTAAACAACTTTAAAATTTTTTTCAAATTCTTATTAATGGTATCTGAGTATTTTTATGTGCCTTTCTAATTTTTTTTTACCACCCATATCAAAAATAGCCAGTTTAATCTAATCCTTGATTTTCATTTGGTGTCTCTCAAGTTGAATTTCCAAATTTTACTTTTGTTTCTCCTTTCTACCACCCGTCTAGCATACACTGATATTATCAGAAATGAATGCATGCTGAACCTGTCATGTTACTCCAGACTTGGTGGAATGTTTTGCGTTGCCTTCTGCAAAGCATGTCCCTCCCTGTTTCCCCACTTAGAGAATCCTGAATGCTGCGAAGCAATTCAGACCTGTGACCACTCAAAAGGAATTTGGGAGATCAAGTTATATCATAGAATTTTTTCGAGCAGTTGTAAAATGCATTCTAATTTCTGTTGTGTGCGTTTTCCTATTCTTGCCTTTTTTTTAATTGTTATTGGCTACTTTCATTTTATTTCCCATCTATATTTTCTTTCTTTTTCTTTATTTTTTTTAACGTTTATTTATTTTTGAGACAGAGAGAGACAGCATGAACAGGGCAGGAGCAGAGAGAGAGGGAGACACAGAATCTGAAACAGGCTCCAGGCTCTGAGCTGTCAGCACAGAGCCCGACGTGGGGCTCAAACTCACGGACCGTGAGATCATGACCTGAGCCGAAGTCGGACGCTCAACCGACTGAGCCACCCAGGCGCCCCTCTTTTTTTTTTTTTTTTTAATGTTTGTTTATTTTTGAGAGAGACAGAGCACAAATGGGGGAGGGGCAGAGAGACAGGGAGACAAAGAATCTGAAGCAGGCTCCAGGCTCTGAGCTGTCAGCACAGACTTGACGTGGGGCTCAAACTCATGAACTGTGAGATCATGACCTGAGCTGAAGTCGGATGCTTAACCGACTGAGCCATCCAGGTGCCACGTCCCATCTATATTCTCTAAACTTCCTACATACCTTTATAACGAGTTAGGGTTTGTTTTTTTTTTTTTTCTGATGTTTAATATAATGACTTTGGCCGACATAACCACTTATTTTTCTTTTCTAAATCATGAAGATTGATCTTAAATAAAATGAAGCCTAACTCCAATCATTGAATCTATCTGCTGAGTTCTTACCACTGCTCTTCACTTAGAAACTGAGCAAAGAGTAATAGCAAACTCCCTATTCTATGAGGTCCTCACATTTAGGATTCTACTCAATTGCAACACAAGTTAAATTCATTTCTTCAATGCTGTTGTGAACCTGTGTAAAAGAAATGAATAAAAATGAGTTGTCAGAGTTTCATCCTTGACCTTTCCTTTTGCCTTTTTAGCCTTTCTGCTGTCTTTGATATGGGTCATATGATTCTGCTTATCCCTTTCCAGACTGTGTATCTTCTAGCTTCATCTCCTGCTTCTTCAGTTTCAGAGTTGCTTGTATTCTTTCTTCTTGTCTGTCTCATCCTGTGGCCATGTCCAGGGCTCCATTCTACACTGCTTACTCCTTAGCCGACAGCATCTTTCTCAGAAGCTACCAGCTGCACAGCCTCTATTTCTCTTCTATTTCTAGCTCTGTGCAGGTGACTGAGCACTCCCTCCGCCCGTCTCTAAAGGAGACTAAATTCTATATTATTGAGTAGCATATTCCTTTTGATCATTTCTCAGTTGTGTAGATTTGAGAGCGTATTTGAACCTTATTTCTTTTCTTCTGTCAAATTCCCTCTCAGCATTTTTACACTGCCCCCCCTTCTCAAATCTATTGCAAATTATAAATAGGAATTCTTCAACTTCTACCTAAGAGCATGGACTTTGCAGACTGAGGGGCCTGATGAACCAGTTGCTGGATTAGATTAACTACCAGTTACAGAGACTGAAAAGAGCAGTTGTTTAAACAAAATGTTTCTCTTTAAAAACATTTTAAACAAACACAGAACTTTATGAAGAGACAATCCAGGGCTGGTATAATGTTTTTACAGTTGCCTGAGACATAGGCTGGTTCCACCTTGTAGATCTAGCATACATCAGGAGAGGCCCTCAACCTCATGGTCCTAGATGAAACCTCAGCCATCATGTGCAGATTCCAAGTAGCAGAAAGGAGGAAAGAAGGAAGGTAGGAAAACAGGGGAAAGGCAAGAGATGATGGTCTCTTACAGAAATTTCCTGGAAGCTGTCATTCACTTCTTGTTACAGCTTACTGGCCAGAACTCAGTGACATGACCTCACCAATCTGGAACAGAGACTGGAGAATATCATCCTTATTCCTGACAACCTTGTGCCCCACTAAAATGGAGGAGGTTCGAGGTGCCTGGGTAGCTCATTCGGTTAAGCATCCGACTTCAACTCAGGTCATGATCTTGTGGTTCATGGGTTAGAGCCCTGTGTCAGGCTCTCAGAACTTGGAGCCTGCTTCGGATTCCATGTTTCCCTCTCTCTCTCTGCCCCTCCCTTGCTTGTGCTCTGTCTCTGTCTCTCAAAAATAAATAAACGTTAAATTTTTTTTTTTTAATGTGGGAGGTTCACATCCTTAGGAAGAAGGAGGGAAGGAACATTACGGTAGCCAAACATCACAGTTATTCTACATCTCTTTTTTTCTTGGCTATTACCCATTTTGTAGGATTCTTAGAATTAAAGGAAATACTAGTGTTAAAGCATCTAATACAGTATCTGGCATAAAACAAGCATTCAGTAAATGATAGTTCATAATTCTCCTTATTCCTTTGGAGTCATGAACTGTCTAGTTTCCCTGTGACCACATCATTGGTATCCAAATCCTATTTTTTTAAAATATGTAAGTATTTGCCCCAGTTGGTAGTATCAGACCACACTCTCTTACCTTGTCATGGGAGGGTGCAATGCATTATTATTTAGTGTCAGCATTTACTTCTTAGCTTAGCCCATGGCTTAGATTGAAAACATAGCTCTTGTAATCAAATAGACCTGGATGTGAATCCTGTCTCTGCCACTTACTCTGTATGCAACCTTAGCCTCTTGCACCTTCAATTTCCTCATCCGGGGGTAAGAATCAGATAGGAGGATTAGAGTGCCTATGGGGCACCTGGGTGGCTCAGTTGGTTAAGCGTCCGACTTTGGCTCAGGTCATGATCTCGTGGTCTGTGAGTTTGAGCCACGCGTCGGGCTCTGTGCTGACAGCTCAGAGCCTGGAGCTTATTTCAGATTCTGTGTCTTCCTCTCTCTCTGACCCTTCCCTGTTCATGCTCTGTCTCTCTCTGTCTCAAAAATAAATAAACGTTAAAAAAAAAAAATTAGAGTGCCTAAAAAACTGCCTGATAAAGTAAGTCTAACTTTTTAAAAAATTTGACCTAATCTGGGGAACCTTTCTGAAAATGAACTCTTATTCGTTATTTAAAAACATAAACCAGTTTAAAATTGTTCATCTTCCTACATATCCAAATAAGTGTTGTTAAATTGTTACTCAGACTTTTTGAGAACTGTCTCCAAAATCAGTTTAAATCCAAATAGCAAAGTCTTTCCTGTATTTTTTTTATCAAAAACAGAATAGCTCAGCCTTAAGCTTCTTCAACTTTGATTTGAATGATTTTTGGCTGATCTGCTCTCAGAAGCTGAAACGTATCCACCAATGAGTTCATTTCATAGTATTTTTTTTTTCAGCAACTATTTAACAAACAGCTTCTGTGTGCCAGACACTGTGCCGTGTTCTGGGGACAGAAGGTAAGAAAAATGGACATGGCCTCTGCCCCCATAGAGGGGTTACTGGGGGGGACAGATGAATCTATTGCTACAATTAAATTTTTAAAAATTGCCACTACAAAAGCCGTTAAGGAGAAGTACAGGTGCTATACGGAAGCACATGTTCTATGGTCAGAGGTTGAATGGTGACTTTAGGAAGAAAAAAATTGGCCAGGGATCTGAAGTAAAGAGATGGTGTGGGAGTGTGGTTGGAAATGAGTGCAGACATGAGATGATGATCTGTCACCATCCCCTAGGCGTGGGTCATAATGTGTCACAGGTTTCCAACACCACTCCAAAGAAGGCATTTCATAATGCATGGAGCCATCTTTCAAATAAGCGCGTATAATATATAATTTCTCAATGTGATACCCTGAAAGGGGCTACATAATTCAGAAATAATTTAGTTCTTCTATAATTTATTCATGCTATGTTGGCAAACTTTAAATACAGATACTTTTTTGGATACACCAAGCAGATGCATCTGAGAAAGTTGGCTATAAAGGAGGATCTTTTCAGAGAGGGTCAGAGGGTTGATCTGCATCACCCTTAGCAAGTGGAATTTAAAGCCATTTGGCTGAATGGGGGCGATTAGAAAGACTTGGCAGAGGACTAGTTAGCCCATGAAGCAGCAGTGGAAAATGACCACAGGATGGGAGGCATGGGCAGAGTGTTCCAGAGAGCTGGCTAGACTGCTGTGCCTAGGGTGGCCTATCTCTGGACCAGTAGGCAACCCCAACATCCAGTACCTCCAAGGCTTTTAGGTTTATGTACACGACAACCCAGCTCAGCACATTGGCAGTGGGGGCACCACTTTTCCTTGCCCTCCAGCTGAGCTAATTGGGGATTCTTTAGGGGAAATGTTGCCTTTCCAATCCCACTGACAACCTTGGAGGGTGAGCAGGGAGGCTCTGCTTCCGTGTAGTGTGTTATGGCATGACCGAGCCTTGGGGGCAGAGCCACCTGCCGTTGTACTGCACATTGTTTCTCACTCTGAGTGGATAAATATAAGATGAATTCTGCTCATCTAAAGATTTTTAAAGCTCATCTCTCTAGGCAAAACTAAATGAGTTTGTTCCTGGCCCCATTTCAATGCCGAAATAGGCAGTCCTCACTGAGGAATGACTTGTCTTCCAAAAGCATTTGAGTCATGATGCAGTTTCTCAGACGCCAGTGTTGTGCACAGTGGTCAGGTTTGCAGGCTTCCCTGAGAGAGGGTATGCTACGCCAGTGCTGCCCTAAGGGGCCACATGCCTTTCACCTTCACCCTCCCAGGAATACCCTTGGAACTGGGACTTCCTCTCACTCCACACTTGCCCTCGTATTTGGAATTCCTCCCTCAGTGGCCCACCAACCACGCTCCTACCTCAGGGACTTCTCAATTGCTGTTCTCTGTCTGGAAATGTTCTTCCCTTATGATTTGTCTGAATACTTATGATTTGTATGAATACTTCTCCTCAATGAAAGGTCGGCTCCAATGGGACTTCAGAGATACTTTCCCTGGCCCCCTCAGATCGAGTACCCATGCCCCCCACACCTACCCCATAATAGTCTTTCAGATCTTGGTTTATTGTTTGCTTGCTTATTTGTCTTCTACTCCCCTCACCCCCAAAAGAATACAAGTTCTGTTGAAAGTATGGGTCTTGTCTCCCTTGTTTACCGGCTCTTGAGCCTAGTATACAGTAAGCTTTCCAAACTGCTGCATGTGATATGGGGCAAAATATTTTACCCCTTTGAGCATAGATTGGGGATAATAGTGCCTGTGCTGCCTGCCTCATAGAACAAATGAGGGACCTGAGTCAGTGTACTGAAGATACTTTCTTTTCCCCCAAAACTTGTTATCTGTCTTTAGAGTCCATATTTTTGTAAATAGCAACACTATTTACCCAATTACATAACCCGCAGAAACCTAGAGGTCATTCTGGGCTTCTCCTTGCCTCATTCCCTTCAACTGCTCTTTGTACCATTTGTAGTCAGTTTGTCCAAGGGACACGTACGTCTTTCAGGTTTTTCCCATTTGTACCTTCTTCCACGGCCCCCTTATTGCCTTGAGTCTTTTCCAGGACAACTGCTAATTGTCTTCCAACTGGTAGTTCAGTTTCTAGTCTTCTGTATCCTCCACCCTGCAAATTTGTTGTCCACTCTGCAGGAAAGTAATCATTCTGAAAGGCAAATCTCACACCATGACTGCCCAATTTAATAACCCTTTAATGACTTGCTTTGCCACAGGATCAAGTCCAAGTGCCTTGGTGAACCATATAATAAAGTCTTCCTTTGTCTGCTTCCATAGCTTTCCAGCTTCACCTCTGCCTACCCTGTCGTTTCTAAATCACCAATGCATGCACCATGGACGGTGTGCACAGTCACACTCCCATACTAGCCATCCCAAACTATTTGCAGTGTAGGGAGGAAGGCATGAGGTAGCCAGATGGCTGTACTCCGTGTCTTTGTTCCTTCCCTTTACCTGGGGTGCTGGTATCCTCTTGTCAAACACTTGCCCATCTTTCAAGGATCAGTTCAAGCATACCTGTTCTGAAAGACCATTCCAGACACTCTCTGTCTGCCTGCCACTCATGAGAGCTCCACATTCCCCTCCTCTCTGCTGCCTCTGAGTCTTGTACACCTGTTATGATACTTAAGCCAGAGAATACTTATGTCACCTTCCAGGTGCTCCTTTATAAGGATTATTTTGCTTATTTCCTGGGCTAGACATCACACTTGGCATGTAAATGGATGTCCAGAAAAGAGTTAGGAATAAAACTCCATGTGCTTATTACTTAGTCCTGGGATTTGTTTGGGTAGCATACTTTTGAATAGTATTTGACCCAAATTTGAAAGATCTCCTTGAAGGTATTGTATATATACCTATTGTATATACATATATATACATATATGTATATACATATATAAATATTGTATATATGCTGTTAATAGGTATCAGTTTAATGGCCAGAATATTTTGCCAATGAGCTAGTGTTTATTGAATATTTACTATATTCAGAGTTAACGGATTTGGTAATTTGCAGTGGATGCTTGAGACAGATTTTGCACTTTTCTGAAATAATCCTGGTTTTGTCTTTCTATTAGAAGTCAAAATTTTAGTCAACACAAGCTCTTGGCTTAGAGGCAGTTTAGTGTCTCTGAATGTATTTTTTCTGGTACCCCTAAGAGGATTTTGAAAAACTATGTGCTTTCCTCATACACTTTAAAACTTTAAGTTAATATCTAAAATTTTTTTATCACTTTTAAATTTTTTTAATTAAAGAAAAAATTTTTTAATGTTTTACTTATTTTTGAGAGACAGAGAGAGATAGAGCATGAGCAGGGGAGGGGCAGAGAGAGAAGGAGATAGAAATCTGAAGCAGGCTCCAGGCTCTGAGCTGTCAGCACAGAGCCCAGCATGGAACTTGAACTCGCAGACCGCGAGATCGTGACTTGAGGTGAAGTCGGATGCTTAACCGACTGAGCCACCCAGGCACCCTATCATAATTTTAAATAGTTGTGAAAGATGACATTTCTGATATTATAAGTATTGATTTCTTTAAAAAAATATTCTTTGTAATGTACCTAATGGAAGCTAAATTAAATGCCAATGTGATTTCATATCTACTATAACATCCATTTAAAAAACATACCAACAAGCTCTTCCAGGTGTCAGGAATTTTACATAGTTGTTTCCCTCATGGAACTCATTTCATTTCTCTTTTCCTATATAACCTAATCGCAATTAAAATTCTTATGTTGGAAATCTTCCACTGATTACTTTTCAAACTCTTGTGACGCACATATACACATACTATATATCTTTTGTTGTTGTTGTTCTTTTTTAAATGTTTCTTTATTTTTGAGAGAAGGTTGGGGGAAGGTTGGAAAGAGAGAATCCTAAGCAGGCCCCACACAGCGTAGAGCCCGATGCAGGGCTCCATCTCACGAACCGTGAGATCATGACCTGAGCTGAAATCAAGAGTTGGAAGCTTGGGGTGCCTGCGTGGCTCAGTCAGTTGAGTGTCTGACTCTTAATTTCAGCTCAGGTTATGATCCCAGAGTTGTGGGATCCATGGGAGCATTGGGCTCCATGCTGAGTGTGGAGCCTGCTTGGGATTCTCTCTCTCCCTTTCTCTGCCCCTCTGCCCTGCTTGTACTCACTCACTGTCTCTTAAAATAAACAAACATTTAAAAACAGGATTCAGACACTCAACTGACTTAGCCACCCAGGTGCCTTTATATATATATATCTTTTTTTTTTTTTTTAAAGTTCTTGTGGCAATAGGCTCTGTTTAATATAATTTGTTTCGGATTGAATTGTTATATTTTTACTAGTACACAATTGATCAGAACAAGTAGAATGTTGATGATTCAGTTTTAGGTATAGGTAAAATTTGGGGAAAATTATCTCTCAATGAGATGCATGGTTTTAAAAATAGTTTATACATAAATATTACTTATTGTCAGAGTAAGATAACCTGTATAATCAAATTAAGTATTTCTTTTTTTGATGTGGTATTTAAGAAATATTGCTACATAAATAAGTATATTGGGGTGAAGGCAGTATAATTCTACTCTATTTTTTAAACTCCTGAGTTACATGCCAAAAGTTATCCAGTGATTGGTCACAAAAAATGATTTTTGGTTTTTCTATTCTATTGCATTCAGTTTCTACTGTCTATTGATTAGGTCTTGGTCTTGCATTTGAAGCAAAGAAATGGGAACTTTCCCTTAACTCCAAAAGGACTTGTTTTTCAGTCATGAAAGTCCTTCACTTTCATAGTATCTGTAATCTTCCAGGTAGTTCCAAATCTGCTTGGGTCCTACAGATTTTTACATCCCACAGGAATGGACTGTAAGCAGACTCCTGGAAAGTGAAAGATTTGCCTTTCTTTTAGAATGTGGGAAAAGATAAATGTGAAAAGGAAAAAAAGGAGATGGCTGGAAAGAATCAAGAGGACATCTGGTGTTTTGAAGCACATACTTTTAGACAAGGATTAATTGATGATCTAGAAATAGAATCTACCAGAGTACCCCTCTCTCCAAAAATAAGGACTCCCAAACCTCATGCCCTCTTTAAAGATCAACTGGGTGCTACAGGAAACTTTTCATTCAAATTAAAGGGTCCCTAATAGGCCAATCTAAAGATTTCCTTGTGGTGGGCAGGAACATTCAATAGGGAAACAGAATGGTTAGAGCATATTACTGCTTTCTATATATCTGATGGAAGCTAATTTGATACCAAAGTGACTGAATCGCCATCATTCATTCTAAGAATACACAAACTCTCCCAGAACATAATTTTTTAGACCCATTGTTAGACTAAAAAATAGAAATTACAAAAAATCACGAGACACTTGGCTGGTAGTGAGCTGGGTCAGTGGGTGCCTCAATCCTAAGAATAAGTCTCAATCTCTTTGTGGAGAAAAAGTGGTTTTCAGAGTTTTATCAAGCATGTAAATTTCTTCCCAGGAGGAGGTTGTGAATTATAGCATGCAAAAAATATTGGTCCCAGGCTACATTTGGGACATTTTTTTTTTCCTTTACAGGGTATCCCCTGCTCTCTTACCCAAAAGCTTATAGCAGATCTCTGCTGAAGCACTTTACAGGAACCCCCACCACATTACTTATTATATATATGTGTGTACCTCACTTTTCACACACTAAAGCATTTATTCTCCTGCTGACTTGCAGTAGGTGGGGCAGATATCATCTGCATATTATAAATGTAGAAACGGAGTTTGTTAGGGAATAGTCGCTTGTCTAAACAAATCCCACAAGTTAGTGGCATATCTCGTACCTGATGAGGCAGCTTTTTCCACAAATATAGCGCCTGGCTCCTTTTCCCAGATGTGTTACTTTATAAAAGGCTCTAAGGATTGGAAGACTTGCCTTAATGATGAAGTAAAATAGATATGCTTGCAACATACTTGGTAGAGTGCATGGCTCTTAGCAGGCCCCCAGACTTAAAAAAGAGAAAAAGAATATATTTGAGGTTTTTTTCTGACATACTTTATTTTATGGATTAAAAAAATAATAATTCATTTGGGTTTTTTTTTTGTTTTTTTTTTTTTTTTTTTTTTTTCTGAGCACTTAATAGTTGCTAGGCATTGTGCCAGGCACTGGGAATAAATCCAACAGTGAAAAGAGAAAAAACCCTTTTTCATGGAGCATACATCCTAGAGGAGGGAGTATAGATAATAAGCAGATGCAAGATAAAATGTCATGTGCTAAATGCTATGAGAAAAATAAAGCAATTGTAAAGGGCAAAGGGGTGGTTGGTGTGGGGTTTAGATAGGGTGATCCCTGGGTGGGGACTTGAGAAGACCTGAACATTGTGCTCACCTGAGTCTGAGTTCAAAGCCTTGACTTCATTTGGGTGGGTTGACTCAAGTCATGGTATTCTAGAGTCACGTGGAAAAGACCTTACAGAGTATCTATTGGTTTTTAATTTTATGTTATAGATATCCTTGAGGCTCTTTCCCAGAATAATACACACACACTCATGCATAACATTTTAACATGCCTTGAGATCATCCTTAGATTCCCCTCAAGTTCATATCCCTGGTCTACTTTAGTCCTTTCTTTTTTACTAATAAGACATTTAGTCTAAGAAAAGCAAAGTAAAAATTGTCCACAGTGTCACAGTTAGTGGCTGAGTCAAGGACCTAAGATTCCCACAAAGTTGCATGTTGCTTTTTCCACTAAAATCTGTGTTGCTAGAGTGTTAAATTTTCTAAAACAATCATAGTCTATAAAACATCTCCTGCCCTTTTTTTTTTGTATATGCACCATTTTTTTTTAACATAGAGTAAAACCTATGTACTAAAAAACCTTTGTAGTAAAACAAGTAATTTATGTAGCTAGCGTGGCTTCTTTTCTTATTTCCTGACCAGTAACAACATAAATAACATCTTAAGTATCTCAAATGTGTCCTAGGAAGGACTCAAACTGGCAGCAGGAAAGGAAAAAGATCTTAGAATAGGAAGTTTTCTTACAGATGAAACTTTGGCTCATCATGGCTTTAAAGAGCATATAGGCACAGATAATGCCTTTGAAGGTCTCTGAACATGCAGAAAGCAGGGGGGCTGCATATGGGAAAGGCCTTGTGCCAATTTCAACAGGGGCAGTGAGTCCCTAAGATGAAACAACAGTCACCCCTACTCCCCACCCAGTGATTTCCTTTTGGGACATTTTATACAAAAACTTGGAAGATACACTTGTCACTTTCAGGAAAGTATTCATTGTATCAACTTATCTTCTCAGCCACACTTCCTTAACAGATGTCTCAACTTTTAGTATTACAAAATAACCAAAAGATTTTAATAGTAATCATCCGCTCTGTGAAATGAGCACATGATTTCCAAAATTGGAGACTGATAAAAACTTTGATTTGCACATAAGATTTTCTAATAAAATGTATCTAATTTTAAAACCTCAGAAGCCTAGCAAGTCTATCTCCTGTAAATATTGGTACTTATTAAATTGTTAGGCTGTTTTCTACTGTGACTCTCTTAAAGACAAAACCTACTTTTTTTCAGTTAGCTTGCCCATTAATATTGTACTGACAGCCCAGATAGAAGAAACTTGAGCCTTTTCTCTCTTAATCAGTGAAAGGCCCTTTCCCCCTTTTTCCCATCCCCACCCCCATTTTTGGGTATGCCTAGCCTACTTTTCCATCTGTGTGCCTTGTTACTATGGTGATAGGCACCATAGAAATAGAGAACAAAGCAGATGTAATAAGCATCTCCTACATGGTTTACAATGCTAAAAAGGGATCTAGGTTTTTCAGACATGGCTTGTTCTTTATTGGTGGCAGAACTGGACCAGCTCAATTGGGGGGGGGGGGGAATACCTGGGGTTACAGCTGATTTAGGCTCCCATATTCCTGTTGTTCTGTACTTCACCAGACCTTCCATGAGTCTTCAATACTTCACCAGACCTTCTTTGAGTCTTCAAAGTGCAGGAAGAGAAATGGAGGCCTGCAGAGAAGATGCAGTACAGAAATTAGTGCAGTATAGAAATTAGTGCCACAGACTCAATCCACTGCAAAAGACAAATATTTCTGCCAAAGCATATTACATGAGAGGGAATCTTGAGCTGGTTTTAAGGTTAACCAGTCATTAATCCTATTGCTTGATTTTTCATTGTTCAACTGAATATTTCAGTAGAGAAGATCTGCCAGTTTAGATTTTCCTCCCTTCAAAGTACTTAGTTTTTGTTTTTTTTATTTTAAATTACCATCTAGATTACTACCAACAGCTTGCAGTGTTTGATCCCATCCATTGACTTTCTTTAAAATAAGTGGTTAAACTACTAATGTGTGCTTATTGTGTGCTTGCTTTAGAATTACAATTAAATATGTTCTAGATATTGTATAAATGAATGTTTCCCTTAAGATCTTGGAGAAGATGCCCATAGGTATTTTTTACATTTTTTAAAAGTAACCTATGTGCCTCAAACTCACAACCATGAGGATCAAGAGTCACACACTGTACGACTGAGCCAGCCAGGTGCCTCCCCATAGGTATTTTTTAACCTTCTACATGGATGTTTATTCTTTTACATATTACATCTTAAGTATCATATTCTTAGATGCTTTAATGAATTACCCAAAGATTAAATAAAATATTCCAGTTACTCAATTCCATCTTCTGGACAATTATTTTTATTTTTTATTCTTTTAATGTTTAAGAGAGAGAGCATGAACAGGGGAGGGGCAGAGAGCGGGAGAGAATGAATTCTAAGCAGGCTCTGCACTGTTAGCATGGAGCCTGATGCAGGGCTTGATCCTACGAGCTGTGAGATCATGACCTGAGCCAAAATCAAGAGTCGGATGCTTAACACAGGCCTCCTGGACAATTATTTTTAAGTTTATTGTTATTTTTTAAGTTTTTCTTTTCTAACATTTTTATATTTAAGGGACATGTACAGGGTAAAATCATTTAGCACAGTGTTTTACATATAGAGTCCCTGGACATGAACACATTTTTGGAGCTAAGGAAGTTCAGTGTTCACCGTACCTACGGCACTGTGGCCTGAAGTTCCTTCTAGCTGCAACTTCTTATTTCTTTGGCTGTGTGACTCCTTTTTTTTTTTTTTTTTCTCCCTTATGGACCTGTATTTTTCCTATTTTGTCACCTGCCATAAGGGCTTTTGTGCTGATGTGAAAATATGCTGAGAGGCACCTCAGGCTCTATGAGTTTCTTAAATACCTACACAGTGTACCCCTCCCCACCAAAGCCAGCTTTCCCCCTTTGTGGAATTGAAGACAGCCCTGGAGTGGGAGTTGAGACACTCAGTGCTGACTCTGGCTCAGCCTCTGCCTGGGGTCGGCTTGAAGATGCACTTTTAACCCTGTAAAGAGCACACAGCTTAGTCATGACACAGCTTAATCAGGAGGAGACACAAGGGTTTGAAACCAAAGGTGACATCAGATTTGTTTAGAGAAGTAATGCCAGCAGCTGTATGGAGGATGTGTTAGAGAGATCATCTTGGGAGACCAAGTAGAGCAGTAGAATGGAAGAGAGGAGACTAATAGCAAAGAAATTTGAGAAAGAAGTCATAAGATTAAATGGTCCCATTTCCTTTTGTCACAAGGATCCTTTGGCAATTACTTAAGACAAGTTGTGGTTACTGAAGTTTTACTAGTTTGACTTACTACTCCTAATGTTTCAACCATTTTTCATAGAAGGAATGGATTAAGTTCTCTCCTGATTACTTACTGGGTCCCCCAAATCCTCAAATTTCAGATTACTGGTGAATATACATTATATTAGCAGAACTTTAAAAATCATAACCTCTGCTATAGGATCACTTGTGCCCCCCACACCCAAATTCATATGTTGAAATCTAACCCCCCCAAGGGGATGGTGTTAGGAAGTGGGGCCTTTGGGAGGTGATGAGGCCATGAGGGTGGAGCCCTCATAAGAGAATCCAGAGAGCTGCCTTGCCACTCCTATCATGAGGACATGGTGGAGAGGTCATGATAGAGAACATATTTGTCTGTGAACCAAGAGTGAGTTCTTACCATGCACCGAATCTTCTGGCATCTTGATATTGGACTTCTCAGCCTCTAGAAGTGTGAGAAATCAATGTTTGTTGACGAAGCCCCTCCCACCCCCATCTATGGTAGTTTGTGATAGCAGCCCCAATGGACTAAGATAGCTTCCAAACATGGATATCCTGTGACTGGAAATGAGACTTGGGAGAAGGAAGTAACGTTTGTTCTGTGGGAAGAATCATGACTCTGGGCACAGGAGAGGTCCTCTGACACCAGGCGATCATTCCGCGCGGGACACCTCCTCGTCTTCCAGAGGGCCAGAAAAACCTGGGCACACTAGGTGTGTTTCATGGCCTGGGGAGAACAGAGCTTGTCTTTGTAAGGAGTTTACTCCTTTGTGGGAGACTGTTCTCTGATACCTCTGAGGCAGAGGGAGTTTCCATTGCTTTTGATGGTATCATCAATGTGAAGGTAGAAAGTAGGCCAGGTAGAGTGATTTCTATTTTGGCAATTAAGAAGCTGGCATTCTGACAGATTGTGTAGCTTGGCTACAGTCCAGGCAGATGGTGGGCAGGATTCGAGTTCACTCTGCTCAGTCGTTTTGCTCAGACTCTTACTACTACACTTAGTACCGAAAGAAGGAGTGCATGAATGAATGCATGTTTCATCTTTTGTTCGGGCCACTGGGGTAAGCTGCTTTTTATTCCTTTCACAGGTCTCTTGGAAGATTACTCCCATTCATGCTAGTTTTGCTTCTAAGAGTTTACCAGTTGTGCAGACTTAGGTAAATCACAACTGCCTCAGATGCCTCATCTGTGCAGTAAAGATCATCTCACGGAGTCGTTGGAAGCATTAAATAATTGACATAAAGGGTTTAGAAGAAGATTTAGCATATGATTGTGTTCTGATGAGCACCAGCTTCTGTGACTCTTATAATAAACTGCACACATTCAACTGCTTCAGCCTCACATCGGTTCCTTAGGGCCAATGTATTCCCACACTGGGCTTGCTTTGTCTTACATGCCTCGGAGGAACTAGCAGGGCGAGTTCTGCCTGATTCTTTGGATAATTTATAATTTGTCATTTCAGTTAACTAGGCCTAAATGGACTTTTTCCTGGTCATTTTTAAAGTGCAGTCATATTGCTTAATGCTGACAAATTAGGCTTGTATAATTATGGATTGAAGAGGCACACTGTAGACAAATTAGGAGAAAGTAGAGCTGTCCCAGGACCAGATCAGAAAAGCCTCTGAGTTTTTGTTATAGCCTGAGACTTCTTCAATCTTAACATTCTCCAAAATTCAATCTTGAATTATTCAGCAAATGGACAAGCCAAAAAAAACCCAAAAAACAAAAAACTATGGTCTCACATTTTTAATGGCTATTTGGAAATAGGTAGACTTTTTAACCTTGAAAAATCTTTCATGCAAATTGATCATCATAGTAACACGAGTTACTCGAAGTAACACGAGTCTAGATGTTATAAAAATGTTTGTTAGAGGTCCTAAAATTCCTTTGTAGGGTTTTTTTTTTTTTTTTCCTCTTGTGCATGAAGGTAACGGAATCAGTGATTGGTAGTTTCCTATATGCGAGAAAGTTTATTCTAATAATCTTGTTTTTGGAAAACAGACCATCATTTGAATAATCTCTTGGAGTGTGTGTGTTTATGGAGAGTGAGATGTAAGGATACACAAGGGTTACCTGATATGTGCAGGGGGAGAAGGAGCAGGAGAAGAAAATTCTTGTGTTCTGGTTTCCCCTTTTGATTCTTGTGTTTTTCCTCTCTAGTGAAGTCCTCAGAGATATTACACATGGTGAAGTCTTATAAAAACTTCTCTTTAAACAAAATGTTTCCTTTCCTAATGCGATTCTGCTTTGGTGCCCTTGTCGTCCATGTGCTAGGAATTTTGAAATGCCCGCTGCGTAATTCTGTGATCTTAACCTAATAATTTCATTTGGATTTACCAGGTTTAGCAGCTGTTGTTTTCACTGACTATTGCTAAATTGCATTAATGTCTCAAATTGAAAAACTCTTTTTTTTTCCTACCTTGGCCCAAATTATTTAGTTTTATAAAATCTAAGCCTTTTCCCCAACCATTGTAATTTTCATGTATTTGCAAGAAAACTTACAATATTAAAATTCCAATGGACGGCTCAGCTAGGCTGCACATCTCTCCCAGGACACTAGTGCAGCTTGTAGTGTGGTGTGTAGAACAGTGTTTTCTTGATAAAGCCATCTATCCTCTTTTCTTCTGGGAGAACACAAGACCTCAGTTCCATTGTAATTTAAGTAGTCTTTGGTGTGATATGATAAATGCTTGCAGTTTGATATTAATGGTTATTCTTTGGCAAAGCAGACTACAAAATTGAGAAGCCAGAGGCTTTGAAAATGTCCTCAGAGAGCATAAGCTTAGAATGACAACAACTTTGTTGGATAATTCTGCAGTTTTGTTTGGAGGGAATCAGATGGTGAATTTTGCCTTTCCATTTAATTATTTCATGTAACAGGATTTTTTTTTAATAGTTGACAATATATCTTGCTTCCTTTGCAATCTGTTTCCAGGGCTCCTTCAGTTTTTGTGGTTTAATTGCAAGGCAGTGGTTTCTGAAGTCTCAGAAAGAAAAGATATGCTCTTATATTCCTCCCAGGGTTAATTTTGTTGGTTCTGAATCCCATCTGATCTCTATGCTATCATATTCTCACTTTCCCTGTTTGGAGTGTAAATTTTCCTCCTGCATTCAGGATGTGAAGCAATAGTTTTCCTTGTTGTTGGGTCATATGGCCAAACATTTCTGTATCTACAGGTAATGATATGTATCAACAACATGCTCTATCAACTACAAAGGTATTTTTTAAATGTGTAATAGCATCTGATTCTGACAATCTGGTGAGGGAAAAGGGGAGATTGGCTGCAGTTAATTCCTATTATATGGATGGGCTCTGAAAAGTCACTCAAACCCAAAATAACACACAAACAGAAGGGCAAGGACAAGGACTCGGGCCTTTTAACACCATGTCCAGTGTTATTTCTGCCCTGTCATACTGTGCCAACATACCCTGGTCTGTGCATGACACATTTCTCATGTAAGGAATTTGGTCAATATACTATGTAAAATTGTTGGGCCACAGTTTCACACCCTTTATAAAACCAAAATATTATTCTTTAGTTCTTTCCCTACTAAGCATTTATTATTGCTCTATATGTGTAGTGAGAGAAGCTTCCTGCTTCCCAGGCTAAGGACATTGTAAGTGAACCATTTAATAAGGAACAACAGGATAGCAGTAAGAGCGATGTCCCAAGGTGACATGACTAAGTGACAAGTTCAGTGGAAGCAACGTAGGAGGTGAGACCTGAGCTGAGCCTTGCAGGATGACATAGAATTTAGAAAGATGGGTGGGGAGGAAATGTCTGAGCAGAGGTGTGCAGGAAAGAATGCATGTAATTCTGAAATAATTGTGGATGAAAGGGTATGTCCAGGATGCCTCAAGATAATCCTGAGCGTGAGTGTGACATGAATTGAGAATTGTTGAAGCTGGGTGAAGGATACATGGAGCTTCCATATACTATTATTTATACTTTTGTGTGTGTTTGGAATTGTGCTCCTGGAATGAAAGGGTTTGTTCAAAGGCATAGTGTGAAATGTTGTTGGAAAGGAGGTGGGGATGAGATTTGGTTAAGAGAGGGTGTTGGAGACTGTACCCTGTAGAGCCTGGGTGAGTACTGGTAGACACTGGTTCATTGACTGGACTAGAATCTTACTTACCGTGAGGCTAAGGCAGAGTTGGAGTGCAGTCTGGCATCCTTATCAGAGGTGGAAGGATGGCCACAACCGCACTTACATCCGGGTAGGCCCCACCACATCTGATGTGGCATATTGCGTTCTGGGAAGCACATTTAAAGAGGACTTTTTACAAACCCAAGTTTCCATGGTGGGTCGTCTCAGGCGCAGAAAAGCATCTCACATCTTCTTGGGAATCTTCCTGGCAGAACACTTCATTAACTTAAGGTTGTCTACCTGGTTAGGGACTTACTTTCCCTTCTGCCAAGTCCCTCTCCTCCTTCCCAAACTCTGTCTCTTGTGGGCCTAAGAATGGGCAGTTGAAGGGAAATAAAATCGTTACCATGATTCCCCAGTAATATGAAGGGACTTGTGTGTGACAGAAACTAACTTAATCTCCTGGAAACAGACTTTAACAGCCAAGTGGGTTATACACAGTGGCTCTGAACCATTTGGAAATCCAGACACTTTAGTTAGCTTTCTGAAGCAAAGTTCCTCCTTCCTTCCTGTTTAAAATATTACTCTACTGCTGAGGAAAAAGAGGAAGGACATATCATAGAAATTTGGATAGTTGGTAGTATTAAGGAATTGTTAATTATTTGGATGTGATTCACTGGCATGCTAGAGTGGACAAGAGCTGATTGTTGTATTTTCAGGAACTTTCCAAGCCAACTGTTAAACACATCCATTAAATAATTAAATTATACAAACTTAAAGTATTAAAATAAAAGTGATACTCAAAACTGATCACTTCCTAATTATTTTACTATAATTTGCTGTTATCCATGCTCCTAAGGTTACTTATGTGTCAGGTGTCTGCATAGTGGAAGTACTATATAACGGTGGCTACACATTTCTTCTCAGTCCCACGTTCAGCGCCATCATGTTAGTAGGTTGAAATTGGCCATGGTGGAAACAGTTTTGCCATGCAAGTTAGCAAAGACTGTAAATCAGGACCTTTTTTCCCTCCTCAGAGAACTGGTTGTTGAATATCTACCTGCACACCATTGGGTATGATTATAGTATTTTGGTTCTGTGTTTTAAAGATTTTTAAAGACTTTAAACCTTTTAGAGATATGTTCTAAAATAGGTCAGATAAAATATGATATCTAGAATTTATTTTAGGTAATCCAGTGGGGCTGGGTATTTTGATTGTTGTATCAGAGTGATGGGCACATGGGCTTCCTTACACTCCTCTCTTTCTTTTATGTATGTTTAAAATTTCCCATAACAAAAAGTTAACCATTAAGGAATGCTACAATGAATATAAATAAGTTGCCTATACCCAGTAGATAGTCTGGTACCTGTCGGTACTTCAAACTTTGATGCCAACATCTCTTTAATAAAGTATTATACTCTATAGAGCCCTATTTGTAACCGGTTCACATAGACCATTGACTTTTTTTTGTTTAATGTTTATTTATTTTTGAGAGACAGAGAGAGACAGAGCACAAGCGGGAGAAGAGCAGAGAGAGAGGAAGACCCAGAATCCGAAGCAGGCTCCAGGCTCTGAGCTGTCAGCACAGGGCCCAATACAGGGCTCAAACTCACCAACCGTGAGATTATGACCTGAGTTGAAGTCAGAAGCTTAACCCACTGAGCCACCCAAGCACCCTTACACCATTGACTTTAAATGTCTGTTTCTTGTTAAATAAAATCAAGAGATCACTATGTGCAGTTTGCCATACCCATAAGGATGGAGGAATCCAGAAGAACCCTCCCTAGGACACTGAAAAGCTCTCTCTTCAAAGTGGGAGAAAAATGCATTTGTTGGATTGCAATCCTGTTTGCAGAACCAGTTGTACAAATAGGGAAAAAATGAATCAAGTTATTGCTCAGAGGGCTACTTGAGATTACATGACAGCTGTGTACCCTTTAGATTTATTTTCAGTCTAGCTGATTTGAGTCATTGCTCAAGAAAGGAGTGCTGTCAAGTGAATTGTCTTCTGTGCAGATGACAAGAGCCTTTCTAAACATTGCCTTGCTGATACATGTGATGTGTTTAGAATTGTTGGCCTATGAATTAAATTAGATCCAATCCAGTGGCTTAAGAAGCAGAGTGTAGGTTATGTACTGACTGCATTTCACGAAGAGTACACAAACACGGTATTTTTTCCTAACACGTATCTAGACACCAAATGGAAAATGTATAGCACAAATTACATAGAATAGATCTCTCTTTCCCTATGTTTGAAGTCCCTTTCATTTCATTCTTTTTTCATTTTCATTCTTTGTTTATTTTTGAGAGAGAAAGACAGAATGCAAGCAGGGGAGGGGCAGAGAGAGAGGGAGGCACAGAATCTGAAGCAAGCTCCATGCCGTCAGCACAGAGCCCGATGTGGGACTCACACCCATGAACTGCGAAATCATGATCCGGGCTGAAGTTGGGCACATAACTGACTGAGCCACTGAGGCGCCCCCCCCCCCCCCCGCCATTTCATTCTTAATAGGAACTTAGATTATGGTGATAGTTTCTTCTTGTCTTTGTGTAATAATTCATCCTAACTAAATCCAGTTGCCCAGAAAAAAAAAAAAAATTATGTTGAATAAGGGAATGCAAGTAGTCACTTTGATTGTCCCATCATCAGCATGTTGAGGATATTATTTGGCTTTATAATGGGGACAGGAAAGGACAGTAAGAACCTTGAGAATGTAGTCTATAATATCTATTTTGTAATTTTAACTTATGTGAGTCTCTGGTCTGTGTAGAAATACAAACTTAGACTGTTCTGTAGGTTTAACCACAAAAAAAAAAAAAAAAAATCAAAGTGTCAAGCAATGAAAACAACAGATGTCAAACTCAGGTAACCTGGGTCAGAATACCAGAAGGAAACCTAGACTGAAACAGGAATCGAGAGCAGGAAACCAGAAGTGAGAGTTGCACGGGTAGAACAAGAATCAGGACTCACCCTCCTAAGATGGAGCTAGACAGAGGAATCCCAGGAGAACCTGGGAGAAACTGAGACCTGGCTGCAATTTTCCCCATGTTAATTCCTTTGCAACCATAACGTTCCGTGCCCTGCGTGGTCCCATCACAGTATAGGTCCTGAAAGAATTTCTTCAGAGTCTATAAATGGAAACCATGGTTCAAGATTAAGTTGAAGCATGCAGATGAGACATGATTACTAAGGAAAAACACATGTTAAATTCTTGAAGTATCACGATCACAGGACTATGACTGATTCACTCAGCTATTATTTATTAAGCTCTACTATCTGTGCTAAGTGCTGGGCATACATCGGTGCACCCTACAGGTAAAAGCCCTGTGTTCTCAGAGCTTACTGCCTAGTGGGTAGATCCAGACAATAGACTAAATAATTATATAGCACATCAAACAGAGATAAATTAGAGAAAAACAAACAGGAAATATTCTCCAGAATTAGATTCCCCAAGGATACATTTTCCAACTCTATCAAAGCTAGCAAAGAGAAGATTGAGAGTTATAAAAATACAAAACACAGCACATCTGAAATTCCTTCATGTTACTATTAATTCTGTTGATAAACCAAATGTATTCACTGTTTTACAACCAGTAAGTTTAAAGCACAAATGAGAGTTGAAGTACCATGGTAGAGGTAGCAGCTTTTTTTTTTTTTAAACTAAAGTAAAATGAAATAGATACACTTACATATTTTGTGAGAGAGTTAGTAGTTCATCATCAGGAAGACAATGGAACGCCTCCAACAATGAGGCTTTGATGGTGCCCAGCCTCTTTATGTCCTTCATCTCACCTTCATCAGCTTTCCTACTGGGTTCACTCTTGAGAGCAATACTGAGTCAAAACTTAGCTATGCCAAACCCTTTATAAAGGTATGAAACCCTAGGTTAACAAATTATCCTTGATTTAAAGCTAAAGAGCAAAATTCACGAGATTGCTCACTGGTCTTCCAGTGAATGTTGGCATATTAACTAACACTTTATGATAAAGCCTTTTAGCAGTCGAGCTTTATTCTTCTTTCTTTTCCCCATCTCTCCCAACAGCCAGTACTTACCAGGTTTTCCCTCATAATGCTACTTAAATTGCCTCATCCCTGGTCATTTTCACTGACACTCTCCTATTTGGGTCTTTGCTACTTAATTATTAAATTACTACTGTAGGGGGAGCCTGGGTGGCTCAGTCGGTTGAGTGTCCAACTTCAGCTCAGGTCATGATCTCCCGGTCTGTGAGTTCGACGCCGCCTTGGGCTCTGTGCTAACAGCTCAGAGCCTGGAGCCTGCTTCGGATTCTGTGTCTCCCACTCTCTCTGCCCCTCCCCCGCTCATGCTCTGTCTCTCTCTCTCTCTCTCTCTCTCTCTCTGTCAAAAATAAATAAACATTAAAAAAAATTTTTTTAATTACTACTGTAGGATCCTACCTGGTTCTCTTGCCTTCATTCCGTCTCTCTTCTCCTGCCCCATTTATCTCCCATGCCCCACCAGGTTAGTCTTCCTGAAACATGGCTGGCATTCTGTTTTAGAATCTCTCATGGTTCTCTTTTGTGAGTCGAGTGAAGCCATCCTCTTCATTCTGGAATCTTAACACTAAAAGTCTCACTAGGTCACTTATTTGTGAAGTCATCTCCCTCTGACTAGGAATAGTCTCTCCTCAGGGGACCTGCTACCTCATTGCTCTTCTTATCTCAAGACCTTTCTGTTCTTGCTCTACTGTGACTAGAGTGCTTTCTGATCCAGCTCCTGCATATCCCTACAGGCCCAGGCTGCTTTCTTTAGTCCCTGAACTATGACTTTGTTGACCTTTGTACGAGGCAAAGCTTTGTACAAGCTTTGGATGGTGAGAAGAACACGATGTTTGGTATCAGTTATGGGATCAAGCTCTTGTTCACAAAATGTGGCTTAGGCTGCTTGTTTTTTCCTCTCTGGGCTGCTATAAAGCCAAGCAAATGATTTGAATGACTTATGGGGAAAAAATGCTCCCTAAACTTTAAAGCATTATGCAGCTGTATCTCATTTCAATCATACTGTGTTTCAACTGTATTGTTTAATTCTTGATAATATATTTTCTTGTTGCCTGATCACTTAGTGTATATTTCCCATCTTCCTAACTTTTATGCGTGTTTTAAGGGTAGATATAAGATGAAATACAAAATAAAATGAATTCTCATTGACAGAATTATTATTCCTTTTTGTCTTGTTTGTCTCACACCATGGCAAATGTTTAGTAAAATTTCCCGTGTTGGGAGAATCCGCTGAATAAAAGTGTAAAGTTCCAGGTGCTAAAGGAAAGAATAGTATTTGATACAGGGAATGAGAGAGTAACAGGAAGAAAACAAGGTGACCTGAGAGAAAGAGCCCATCTAGGGAACTGGCCTGCTTCAATACTGACTTCTTTCATGGGCCCACTGACAAACTCAGGATTCAACTCCCAGGCAGTCTCTGCAACCTTTTCATACCACAACAGTAGAATTGCCTCGCTTTCTTTTTTTCCCACTTTCTAAAGTTTTTATTTAAATTCCAGTTAACGTACAGTGTAATATTAGTTTCAAGTGTACAGTATAGTGAGTCATCAATTCTGTACATCACCCAGTGTTCATCACAACAAGTGCACTCCTTAATTTCCATCACCTATTTAACCAATCCCCCCAACCACCTCCCTTCTTGTAACCATCAATTTGTTCTCTATAGTTAAGAGTGGCTTTCTTGGTTTGCCTTTCTCTTTTTTCCCCCTATGACTGTTAGTTTTATTTCTTCAGTTCCACGTATGAGTGAAATCATATGGTATTTGTCTTTCTCAGACTGACTTATTTCACTTAGCATATAGTCTCTAGCTCTATTCACGGTTCCAAATGGCAAGATTTAATTCTTTTTCATGAATCCATAAAAAACCTGTCCATCAGTTGATGGACACTTGGGCTGTTTCCATAATTTTGCTATTGTAGATAATGCCGCTCTAAGTATTGAGGTGCATGGATCCCTTTGAATTAGTATTTCTATATTCTTTGGGTAAATACCTAATAGTTAGAGTTGCCTCACTTTCTTAAGAATAACAGTTCTTGCACAGAGTAGGCTGTCAAATGTTTATTGAGTTCACCATGCACATAATTTTCCTACTGTTATGCATGTATACACACACAGTATGTTTATATGCCCACATATACATGCCAGTGGATTTGTCTGTTACTGCTTGTAATTATCCACATTTTTCTTTCCTTTTAAATTTCATTCTGACATGTAGCAGGAGTGTGTCTGCTTTGTCTGCAGAGTAGCACTGGTACATTTGAAAGGTGTTTGTGTGGTGATGGGGGTGCCTGATCACTTGATAAAGTCATAGGTATTTCCAGGAACTACCTGATGTATTTAAATCGCTAAAAAGTGTCCATAATAATATTGCATTATAATATTATAATTTACACAAATCCTACTTAAAATTAATAAGAATAAATAATAATCAGCAAACCAGAATTCATTTTTGCATGGCTATCTTCTAACCCATCTCCCACAGGCAATTTCCTAAGAACAAGAGATACGGTAGTGGTGCGAGGAGTTATGATTCTGCTTAGTGTCCACCACTCGAAGAAAAATACAAACTGTGACAACTCTTGTTGGAAAACACTATCCTTGGACAATAAGAAGAACCATTAGATACTTATAACTCTTACTATGTCTGGGTCACTGAGTCTTAGTACTCATTTAAAAAACAAACTGATCAAGGGGTGCCTGGGTGGCTCAGTCTGTTGAACACCTGACTCTTGATTTTGACAGGTTGTGATCCCAGGGTCGTGAGATTGAGTTCCGTGTCAGGCTCCACGCTGAGAATGGAACTTGCCTGAGATTCTCTCTCTCTCCCTACCTCTCTCCCTTCCTCACATGCTCTCTCTCTTTCTAAATTAAAAAATGTTTTAAACTAAAAAGAAAATGAATCAAACAGTAAAATATAGTCCCTATTTTCAGGGAATTCCTAATTTACAGTAGGATAAAGGGAACGATAGTGACCCCAGCAAAACAATTAGAAGTGCCATTTGCTTGTCACATTAGAACCAAATGGCACATTTCTCCAAAGCAAGTCATTAAGGATTTGTGATTGTTTTGTTTCAGAGTAGATTTAGTGACATGGAAAATGCTAGCTTAACCGTGTTCTCCACTCACCAGGCGGGCTGAGTGAGTGCTCACATTTCAGATGATCTAGCCTGGCTACAGGACAAGACATTTGCATAGCAGTTTGGGAAAATTGCCAAACAACAAAATGAAGACTTATGCTTTTGAAATTCCTCTTATTACTGCTTTAATTAAATTGAAGTTTCCAGAGGGATGGACTTTTAAATGAAATTTTAATAGTGCCTCAGCTAATTCCAGTATATTCTTTCATTTTACTCGGCTTTCACAATGTGATCATACTTGGTTTCACTTCCTGGTTTGTCCACACCAGTCTGTTGTTGCTGGGAAATATTTAAATAAAGCGTTTATGGGAGAAGCATATTGTTTTGCAATGGATGAAAGCATTTGGGTTTGATTTTGATTTAGTTCATGTAGTAGTTTTTTAGAACCAAGATTTCTGACGCCTGAACTGGTAAATCGGTTGCCCAAAGAAAACTGTAGGAAAAAAAAAAAAAAAGAAAAAAGAAAAACCTTTGGTGCTGAAGTTAATTAAGTTACCTTGTGGTGAAGTCGTCTACAGAACTGTTTGATTAGGCACCAGTTGAGAAACAAATGAAATGTTGGCCCATAATTAGAGTAATTGTAACTTGATTTTAAGCAGAGGCTTGATTGCGTCGTGAGTGACATAATGCCTAAGGATTTTTCCAGAAGAAGAGCCTGGTATATTCTTAAACTGATGGCCTGCTTATGGCATGTTAAACATGGCCACTGGTCCATCTGGCACCATTTTGTGTTGTGTTTTTAAAAAGGCTGTGTGTGTTACAGCATTGCATCAAGTGGTGGGCTATTAATTCTAAAAGTGATATTTTTACCCCAAAACTTCTGATTTCATCAAAGTATTCAGGTACTGTCTAGTGTAAAACAAAACAAAACAAAAAACTAATCAAATCAATTTCTCTTTTGAAAACACCAATTAAGCAGAAAAGGCTGCTCCCTCAAAATCTAATTGTTCTGTCCAGGTGTACCATTTGACTGGCTAATCTGAAAATTTAATTTTTTTAAGCATAACTATTTTTCTGCTTGAGATTTTAGTTTTGCAGCTCATTTATGTTTAATGAGGTGATCTGATATATACCTTAATATAGAATTAGGGCTCCTGCTCTTGTTGTCAAACCCCCTGCAATGAATTCTCCTGATGCTTTCAGATTAATTTCTCTAATATATACTAACATGCCCTTAAATGTATTTTTTCCATCATTCCCCTATTCAGACACCATCAAGGGTTCCCTACTGGTTATATGATCAAATGCAAATTACTTTCTGCTCTCATAAAAATATTTTGTTATTAATTCTAAAAGTAAAATTAAACTAATAAAAGTGACCCTAAAACAATAATTTCTCAGGCCTGAGCTGTGTCTTGAAAAGTTCTTAGCCTGACATTGGAGACTTTCTTTACTATTTGACCCTAATCTACTTATGTCTGTTATTTCTGTCTCAAAAATTCTATTCCATCTGTATATGTCTCTTCACTAATTCCTAAAATTCACCTCAGAATCCTCCTACCTTCTTTATTTGTTCCTTCATTCCTCCATATAAAATATGTGCTCTATTATTCTTACCCCTTCTACCTCTTATCCCGAAGGATAAGATTTATGCATACATAAATCCTATGCATCTTTCGTGATCCACTCATAACTCCTCTGCCGTAAGTATTATTCCTTTGGTGTATATTACCCTAAGATGCCACTAAGATGCCCTAAGATGTAATCCAGTTGAGCTTTCTTGTATTCATGCTTTATTTCACTAAAGCATGAGCTCCTCTCAAAGGTCAGGTCTGTGTTCGACACCCTTCTATTCCCTTCAACATTTGGGCTGATGCTTTGCACCTTTGTCGAAAATAGGTCACGATTGTTGAGGACACCTAGTGTAAGAGTGGATGCAGGATAGGGCATCCTATCACACTCTCTGTTAAGGTCCCATCTCTGGCCATGACACAAGTTGGTGGTATATAGGGTCCTCTTTACTTCTACATCTGTTCAGCTAGCAGCAGCTAAGTTGCTGGCTTCCTTGAATGGGTAAGACTTTCCACAATCAAAACAGATGGTGTTGTCAAATATAAACGGAAAAATATTATTTCTTGTGGGTGGTAAGGGGGGAAAAAAAGGACACGGGAAAAAAAACACACCATTAGCTTTCTTGGCACAGTCTTTCTGCCTTTCAAGTTTGGTTGCTAAGAAATGACCGAAGATTCATTTGCTGTGTACAAAGGAGAAACTTAGGTCACTAACCCGGAGATTATGCTTCTTGTGCAGCTGAATTTGTCACTGAGCCAGACAAAGCCCCACCCTGATTTAGAAGTCATGTGTTAAACTTCCAGATGGGGAATGTGACTTCTGTCTCCTGAGAAGCCATCAAAACTCTAAAATTCCCAGGTTCCTCTCCTTTGCTAACATCAAATGAAGCCTCAGAATCCTGCTGGCCTCTGAAGCCCAAAGCCAAACCTGTGTGCAGAAACTCCGCCTGTCACCTTTGCAATGTGGGGCATTCTCCCTGATTCCTAGTAGTTATTTGTGGGTTCCTTTAGAAGCCTGACCTTGCTTTATCACTTCAGTATGCCCTGAGCTGCCTGAAATTATACTTAATGCCATGGCTGAGCTAAACCTCTCTTCTCTGCTGATAGGTCTTGAATCTGCTAAATGTCTCAGGGGCTTCTGCATGTCAAGTGGAATTTGGAGAATTGAAGATGATGCAGTGGTTGTAGGAAGTTGTTGTGGTCTTTGCTCCAAGCAAGGAGGTCTAATTTTAACTCTTTTCTCCGTTCACTTAATGTTTAATAGCAGCTTCTGCCTGTACGAATACAGGGCCATACAGTGATGAGCATGATACATGTAGACCAGACCTCATAGACCTTATAGTTTAGTGGGAGAGAAATAAACTTTTTATTTTGAACAATTTTATTTGAACAATTGCATGAAGATGTGTGACCAGCACTATGAAAGCCAGGGAGAGAAAACTAAAAGAGCTCGTTGTGACAGGCCTGGTCAGAGTGAGCAGGGAAGGCTTCCCTTAGGAAGAAAGTCTGTAAGTCATTGACTCAGGAAGTCCGTGGCTTAATGACTGCTATTTGGGCCTTGAAGGTGAATTTGACCTTCTAAGTGTGCTGCTTTGCACTCTTCCAAATTGCAACTATTTTGAATAGGAATTAGCCCTCCTGTGACACTGTTCTTAGGCAGTGCTGTGCTACCAGTGGTACCATATGTATTTGGTCTTTGCTCCTGGCACAGAGCTAAAACCCTTGAAATTTCCTGATAGGAGCGCCTTTTGTTACTCATAATGAGCCCTTCTTAGCCATACCTGAGTTTATGCTAATGAGGTGACTCTGGGTCCCTGGAGAATTTCAGGTTGGGGGCTGGTCACCAGGGGAACCAGCCTTGTGATTAGAGGGTTGGAACTTTTTTTTTAACGTTTTGTTTTTTGTTTTTTGTTTTTTGTTTTTTGTTTTTTTGAGAGGGAGAGGGAGACAGAGCACGAGCAGGGGAGGGGCAGAGAGAGAGGGAGACACAGAATCTCAAGCAGGCTCCAGGCTCTGAGCTGTCAGCACAGAGCCCGATGTGGGGCTCGAACTCCAGAGCGACAAGGTCATGACCTGAGCCAAAGTCATACACTGACTGAGCCACCCTGGAGCCCCAAGGATTGGAACTTTAAATCCGACCTTGGGGGAGCAGGGAGGGGAGAGGGGTTGGAGATGTTTCATTGCCAGTGACCAGTGATTTACACAGGTCAACCATGTCTATGTAACGAAACGTCCATAAACACCCCTAAATGACAGGGTTTGGGGAGCTTCCCGATTGGTGCTTGGGAGGGTGGCACTTCAGATTGGACATAGAAGCTCCACATCCACCACCTCCCCTTCCCCCACCGAGACTACCACCAAATACCATGCGGTGTGCATCTCTTCCATTTGATGTTCCTGAGTTGTATCCTTTAGTAATAAACCTACTGCTTTGTGTTTTCCTGATTTCTGTGAGTCGTTCAAATGAATTGCCAAACTTAAGGAGCAGGTTACGGGAACCCTTGGATCTATTACAAAGTCAGACAGAAGTGTGGGTTGTCTGGGTCCTGGGACTTGTGACTGGGTCTGACATGGGGGCAGTCTTGTGGGACTGAACCCTTAAACCTGTACAGTCTCACGCTATCTCGAGGTAGTGTCAGAATAGGACCGCACAGTAGGACACCCATACAATGTCAGAAAAAAGACATCTTGCCATGTTTACTCTAAATGTGAACCAGACATTTTTCTGCTCTGGCAGAGGATCAAGTGGAAACCAGTGATTTTGACTACCAGCAGCCATTATCCAAGTTGCACACATGAAGCATTAATTTAACACCAAGGTGAAAGTGGACTTTTTACCTGAAACATAGACGCCAGGAGGGCTTGTTCTTTCAAAACTGACCTCTCTCTCTGTTAATGCCCTTGCTGGATGCTTCAGTCTTCCACACCTTCTTCCAGGGAAGAGATAAGCAGTGTCAGCTGACTGGAATGTTGTAAAAGGCCTTCTCTGGGTTATACGTAGGTAGGCATGGCTGCACTTCATTGGCATTGTGAGCCAGAGGTTGTGGGTGTTAACGTTGTCTTTTCTTCTTTCTCCAACTGACAGAATATAAATGGTCCATTATCGGTCCATTTTTGCAAGGTTGCCTTGGGAAAGAATTTTCTACTTGTTGTCTTCTCACTGTGCAATTCTGTGTTTGGGCCACAAATTTCTACCTGGACCCCTGGGCCTTTCGGAAATATTCCTTTGACTTTGGTAGTGGGACTTCAATGTTAGGAGGTGTCAGTGACCTTGTAACTCTCACTGTTTTGTTTCCTTGGAACCAAAGTGGTATAAGAAAAGTTCACTTCATGGGTTGTTTTGTTTCGATTTAAGATAATATTCCAAGGCCAAAGGCATCCTCTTTTAAAATTATTTTACCGACAAAAAAAACCACTGGCTTTCTTTGTAAGAGTTCACCTTTACATTTATGTACCACTTTAATGACTCCAAAGTACTTCCACAATACTTATTTTAACACCAGCATTGACCCATGGGGCCTGTATGATTGTCCATACTGTACAAGGGAGGCCTGGAAGGCCAGATTGGGTGCGTTGATTTGCTAAGCCCATGTAGATGGTGGTGGAGGCAGGCCAGGGACTCATAGTGCACACTTTCCACACTACAGCCATGCAAAACAGCCCCTGCCTCTCATTCTTGCTTGTGGTGGGAATGGAGAAGTGAGGTTTCACTTGATCAGCAACAAGGTCCCAGGGTTGGGGCAACAAGAGGTATAAAAATAAACAAAAGTTGGACAGTTTGCACTTACGTAAAGCTGCTCCAGAATACGTACAGGGGGAGCAATCACTCTGTATTCCCAGAATTGACTACCATGGCAATGACTGCTGCTGTCCAGGGAGAAGCAAACTTCTGTAAAAATGCTCAGTATCTGGGAGCATAGACACCGGTAACATGTAGATAGGAACAGAGCTAGAAGCTTTAAAAATCCCTTCTCCTCACAGCGCTAGTCCAAAGTGTATCAGAATCCTCGACACAGGCAGTGTGAGCTGGAGTTAGGAGAGCCATAGCTAACTTGTCAGGTTGAGTGAGTGCCCACAGTGAGCCACAGGGTGAAGCACCCTTTCTTCCGAGTCCAGCTATTCTCAAATGAGTGATGATCACCGAATATGTGACCCAGTCTGCCCAGTCTTTTGGAGTCAAGCCCTGGCATTCCTGGGAAGGAAACAGCAAGAGCCAATAAAACACCAAGAGAAGCTGGATAACACTTGTTCCCATCACATTCCATTGTCAGGCCTCCCAACCCCTCCTTGTGATATTATTTTATCTTTATAATAACAAAAAAAAATCAGGAGGTGATATGTTTTAGAAAGAGCTCTCTGGCTGCAATTTGGAAATGGGACCAAGGAGGTCAAGAGAGGAAGACATTCAGTTGTCTTCACCAAAGATTCGATGGGCTTTACCCAAGACAGTGGTAGCAGGAATGCAGAAGGGGCTAGTTTAAGAAAAGAACTTGTAGATTTGAGGCAATAGAGGGAAAGAAGGTTTTGGGGTAGATTCCTGAGCTCTTGATATTACTACCAACCTTCAGCATCATTCACCTGTCAGGCTGGATGTTGCTACCAATATTCAGGGATCCAAGAAGAGCAGGTTTGGTGTGGGTGTGAGCAGAAATGGTGGATTTAGTTTGGGATGTGTTGAGTGCGAGTTGTTCCCACACATCTCAGTGAATAGCCAGGAAGGTGTTAGGGAGATGATTTTTAGGCTCTGAGCTAGGAAGCAGGGTTCACCATATGGTTTTGGGGGTCACATATACAGAGGTGGTAGATGATGCTTTCAAGCAGGGGATGTCACCCGAGGAACACATATATGGCACAAGGACCAAATCATGGTGAACTCCGGTGCTTAAGGGAAGGGGTTGTATTAGGACCCTTGCATGGTTTCCAGTTACCTCTCTACCTTCAATTAAAATCAGTGCTTTTATTAATATGCTTGACCCAATGACTTTCTTTTCTTGCTATGAACCACTTTTACTCTCTTTTTAGCAAGACTGATTTATTAGTTGCCAATTGTAGACCATTCATTGCTCTCTTTCTAAGAAAACCTACACTGTTGGTCTTTGAATTCATGTTTTCTCTGGTGCTGTCACTGTTTTCTTTTAAAGACCTCAGTTTTCACCACTCCAGAGGCGTCTTTTCAGATTAGGTGTCCCCCAACTCTGACTGCAATTAATTAACTCAGAGGACAGTGGAATACTGGAAGTGGAGGGTCTATCTATCATTTGGGTTTTCCTCCAACGTGACAAGTAAGTAAAGTCAGGTCAAATGAGGTAAAGTAACTTACTTAACTTATACTGTCAGATCAGTGGAAAGCAGGAAGTAGAAACTGGGTCTCCTGACACCTAGTCAGGGGTTTTCTGATAAGCCATACTGCCTTGTGGTCTTGATTCTTCCCTATGCCACTGTGATGGTTACTTTCCTTTATTTAAATATCCAGTCTCATTCCTGTATTCCCTCATCCTCCTGCAGTATACCCCATACAGAGAGGCAGAGCAATGATTTCTCTTATTAAATTAGCTCTCATTTGATATGGATCATTACCTCTGTCCTCTTGGGCCTTAGATGGTCATTTCCATCCCACATATCCAGAGCCCAAGGAAGTAACAAGGCAACTGTACAAAAATGAGTTCATAATTATGAGAGTCTCAGGAACTGATTGATTGATGAGTGTAAGTGCCCAGTACATATGTCTGCTATCACTAAAGCAAATTGTTATGATTACTCTTCTTTAACTACTTCCCAACACAGATACAGTCTCTCCACATTACCACCAACCTCTCCCTCCACCCCAACTCCCACCCTGACCCTCCAAACCCCCATCTGCCTCTCTCCCCAGCCCTCCTTCACATTAGGCTATCCTTGTTGACACCTTCTGCTAGATTGACCTCTTAATAAAAGAAGATTAATAAGAGGCTCAAGTACTTTTCAAACCCATCTAAAGTTATTGGTGATTTTTGTAAACATATGGGTGCTTCAATGATTAGTTTAGGGGGAAAAAAGATCTCATAGGCATGCTTACCTAGATAGTCACTGGAAGATTTTTGAATGTGTTAGCTTCATATATGGCTATTTATCTAGGATAAAAGAAAATCTATGCCTTTTCTGGACAAATTAGTAGGATCATATTCTCTCACACAGCCAAATCCTAATTCAAGGTAACAAACAAAATTGATAATTAAATAGTATTTATTATAATCTATGGATTATGGCTAAAGCAAATTTGACACAGTAGACACTTTGTATTGGTGTGCCTTCTAGGACATTGGGGCCCACACTATATTTAATTTGCATAATCCATTTTGTTAATTTAAAGCAGTCAGAACAGTTTTTATGTTTTACATGGTTATAGGTTCTTTGTGGTAAAATATACATGACATAAGATGTACATTGTTAACCATTTTTAAGTGTATAGTTCTGTGACAGTAAGTTCATGCACATTGTTGTGCAACTATGGATTTTAAAACATGGCCTTTGCTTGGGTGACACTGGCTCTATCTGACTTGCCTGCAGCATGAATCTTGACTCGAAAGACAGGCACTGCATCAAAAAGTGGGGGTTCCTTGCCCAGGCTAACTTACTTTTGTATCAGCATGTATTGTTTTGTCTTCCCTCTGGGCCATATATTAAATAATTGAGGTAAGTTACATTTATATTTCACAACACTTTCTAATAACTGGAGTCATGTGATATATTGCAAAATCCAACATGCAAATCACTCATTTAGGTGGAGAACGAAACCCCCTAACATCCAGTCTGGTTTCTCTTTACAGGATAAGACTTTAAAGCCAATCTTTAAAAGATTAATTTTGGATAAAGCTGCTACACTGTTAATAAATTACCACTTTTGAGTGCTTACTTTGTACCTGCTGCTGTGCTAAGCATTTGATTTATGGTTATCTCATTTAATTCTTAAAATAACTCCATTGTCCCTATTTTATAGATGAGAAAATTGATACTTAGCTTATCTAAGATCAAGCAGGTGGTAAATGACCAAGTCAAAGATGGATCTGACCTTAACCATTCTGCTGCAGCTCCCTTCCAGGTCTCTCAAACATTCATGAGAGTTTTATAATAAGAATTAGGCCTAACAAAGGCACTAACATACTAGAAAGTAACAAACATACTGAAGGCATGTGATACTTCTTTATTAAGTAATTCAGAAGGAATGTCCTCTGCAGGGGATATGGTATTAATTTCTTGGAACTGCATTTTAATAGGAAAGCCAGGAAGAAAAGCCTCATAAAATATCATTTAAATACAGATTCAACTTCAGTTAGTTATCCCTCTTGTCATAAAATTGATGGGGGAATGTTTCTTTGTAAGAAGCTGTGCCTGCAGGGTGCACCCTTGCTCTGGCTATCTGGCATGTCAGTCTTAACTAATTACATAATAGAGGCAGGCAGGATGGAGGGAGCGTTTGTTGATTCTGTATGGGGATGGAGTACTGAGTAATGAGCTGGGAAACCTGCAGAGATCGGATTTTTAGATTGTGTCTTTTGGTTCCTCTAAAAGATAGATTGTGATTTTTTTTTTTTTTTTTACAGAGAGATGCCACGTTCTATATAAAACTCCTTTTTATATAGTTCATTGGAGAGGCGGTGTAGCAGATGGCTCATAGCGCTGGTTGGTGTGAATTTGGGGTTCGCTGTGTGAGCTTGAGCAAGTTTCTTCATTTCTCCAGTCCTCAACTTTCTCACCTTTAGAGCTAAGATCATAATACCTCCCTCACTGAATACACGGTAATGGTAGCCTCCCCTTTTCCATTTCCTACCTCTTAATTCAACAGCTAGTTATTACTAAGAATCTCTCGTGTGTTAGGTCCTGCCCAGGACACTGCACTCTTCAAAAAGCTCAAAGGGAGAGGCTGAAAGGCATCTAACCAGCTCTTTGTGATGCAGTTTAATGGCAGTGTAATAGAACTATCAGTACTCCCTAAATGCTGAAGAAGCCTGAGGAATGTTTTGAGTACTTTTCTGAGTGGGGGGAGAGTGGATAGCAGCATTCATTTTAAACATCTTTTGTGTTTAACGGTCATTTAGTACTTGGTGAACATTAACCCTTTTAGGATTAATTTTAGGGTCAGAAGTGAATTTGATCTAAATACCAGGGTGATTTGCAATGCATGGCAATTGATATTTATCATTGGGTTAAGAATATGTGGTAATGGATGTAACATTCTTTACAGTGATCCCTATGAGAAGTTACCAATTTTATGAGACTGAAACCATCCAAAAGACATACAGTATTTTGAGCTTGGTCATAGCTCACAGGAATTGTGGAATTACAATACTTACAGAGCATCTAAGATCTGGCAGACCCTGAGGAGATGAGAAATATTCTTGCCTTCCCAGGGCCTATGGTCTTGGGGATGGGTGGGAAGGGCAGGTAGGCACAAAACAGCATGATACACACCATCCTTGTTGGGGTGAAAACTCGATACTTCCACTGGTCTTGGTATTATTCCTGTTGCATTGTACTTTTCATTTGTATAAAAGAATTGTGAAATCATAATTTGATAAGATATTAAAGCCATTTAGGAATGCTGTGGCATTTATCCAGTGACCCATCACTGATTCAAAATGACTCACCATCATTATAATGCAGCCAGTCATGGTAAATTGACAGCGGTTCTCCGTTCAGGTTTGTGAGATGTCATGTTTGGTGGTGAAATTGGCAGGTGTAAATTTTTTTCCTTTCTTCCTGAAGAGTGAAGGCTTAGCCTCTGCTTCTGAATCTCTGGATGTATCATGGGGTGATGGAAATGCCAGAGGTTCTGTCCCCTCCCTCTGCTTTGCTTTCTCACCCTTTGAGACTCATCATGTGTGTGGTTGGGTTCACGGACCATTCACAGAGCTGGGCCTCTTCCTCTGTACTTGGTTCCTAACTGGGTGGTAAGACCTGGCCTAGTATTATTTGTTCACTCAGTAATTATATACTAAATATTTATGGTGGGAATAGGGGCAAGACTGAAACATGGGGGAACAAGAGATAAGCTAATAATTTGTTACCCTGGGCAGGCTAATGATTTGATGCCACTTCAGACTGTTATTCTTTATATATTTATTCACAACATTTTTTAAGAGGAAAAGCCAAGCCCTGTGTGAGAGGGAAAGGGTAGCCAAAGAACCCCTCAAGTTCCTAGGATCTCAACTGACCAGAAGTAAAATAGCAGACCCCTTCTTTTTCCTTGCAACCACACTCTGTACAATCCCTGAGAAAAGTTCTGGTGGATACTATTCTTATTTAATCTAGTTAAGTTTCCAGAGATGTTTTCAACACCCTGCTGATGAATCTGTACATGCAAGCTGCCGTAACATGCAGGCTTTTAATCTAGCACTGAAAAGAGATACCGAGAGCAGTCCTGGAGATATAGATAATAAGATGCTGTCCCAGCACTCAAGGAACTTGAGGCAATAGCTTATTGTATACGATAAAACAGTGGGAGAGAACTGTTAGTGTCATAGGAACACAGATGGAGGTCAAGGTGGCTCATGGAAGTGATTCATGGAGGTGATCAGGATAGGACAGATGGTGAAAGGAAATGTCCCTCTTTTAAGTACATCTGGTATTCATAGTTTGAACTTTTCAAACTGATGAAATAGGCTATTATATAACCTAAAGCCTTAAACTTACGGAATGGCCCAAGGCAGGATGAATAAGTGTGATATTGCAGTGACTCTTGCCATATCTGACTTACAAAATGAGATCGGGTTACTATGCAGAGATTTTTGACTTCTTGCTAAACCTTAAAGGGAAAGATTTTATTTAGCCATACCTAAAACACAAATGTGCCCAAATGGAAAGCCAATTTTCAGATCCCAAAGTTTTATAACCGTTCTTTGCTTAACTACAAAGGAGTTCGTTTTGTCAGTCTCCCCTATCTCTAGTGACCAGAAGGAAATCAGAGCATCCAGACTTCTCTGCTTTCAAAGTAAAAGGCTGGGGGCCTCCTGTTTTTCTGTCATAGTTGATTGTCCCCTATTGTTCTTTAATCCCCAGTACTTGGGGGGGAGGGGCGGGTATTCCCTTATATGTCCCTCACTAGGAACCTCCCAGAGGGAGCTCTTATTTGAGAAAGGCAATTCTTAGTGTTGTGTGTCCTCTCCTAATCTTCCAGAATACGTGTTTTGAGATTATTTTGGAATTGCCTTTGTAAGTGAAAGTGAACACGTCTCGTGTCCTGCCACTGGGGAGAGAAAATGTTTTTGAGGGGGTAGGTGATGCCAGTTTTATAACACCCATTAGCCTCGCAAGCTGGAGGAGCCACTGACCCCACAGCCCATGTCAGCACGGGTCGGTCAGCGTTACTCTGGCAATCAGAGTCCTGCCTGTTTTTAAGCTGCCTAATGTGGACTATTTATTCTGTTAGAACAAGCATTGTCATTTAGTATTTTCACATTTCATTTTTCTAACTGGTGCTTTTGTTTGGGGCTGAGGAGGAAGAAAGGCGATAACTTTTGCTGTAGTTTCTAAAATTAGTTTGAGTGATTTGGTTTTAGCCTGGGTACAGAAACGGAGCTACATTCTGTTGTTTTTTTACTTGGCTGCAGTGACTTCACTCGGAGATGACAAGCTGTCATTGTAAGAGCTGTCGTTCCATTTCCGTCTTCTCAGCAAAATACTCCTCTGGTGTAGGTAAATAAATGTTAATGAAATTTGTTAATAAAACATGTTGAAAAGCATTCACCTCCACTCCGTCAAGAAATGCAAAATAAAGAAACAATAAAATAACTTAGAATGGAATTAGCACAGTTTTGTGTTTTTGGTTTTTTTGTTTTTGTTTTTTTAATGATGATGACCACATCTGGTGAGGGTGCTACTCATATATTGTTTATAGAAAAGAAAATCAGTGTATTTCTTGAGAAACAATTTGTTGTTATATATCAGAAGCCTTAAAATGTTTATGCCCTCTGGCCCATTACTCTCACTTTTAGAGATCTATGCAAAGGAAATTATATGAACAGAGTACAGGGATATTTGCAGTATTATTAGTAAAGGGGGAAAAAGGGAAAATCCAAGATTCAGTAAGGAAATATTTTTTTTAACTATGACATACGTAGGTACTATTACACTCCTAAGAAAAATGATGTTGGGCTCCTTGGGTGGTTCAGTCAGTTAAGTGTCTGACTCTTGATTTTGGCTCAGGTCATGATCTCAAGGTTCGTGAGATTAAGATTGAGTCTCCCTGTCACCACAGACCTCTCTCTCTCTCTGCTTCTCCCCTGAATGCTGTCTGTCTCTCAAAATAAATAGGGGCCACCTGCGTGGCTCAGTCTGTTGGGTGTCTGACTTCAGCTCAGGTCATGAATGATCTCACGGTTCATGGGTTTAAGCCCTGCATCAGGCTCTGTGCAGCCTGCTTGGGATTCTCTCTTCTCTCTCTCTTTCTCTCTCTCTCTCTCTCTCTCTCTCTCTCTCTCTGCCCTTCCTCCACTCACACTTTCTCAAAAGAAATGAATAAGCTTAAAAATTTATAAATAAATAAACTTTATTATAAAAGCAAAAACAAAAATGATGTTCAGGGACATGCCTGGCTCATTCGGTAAGAGCATGTGACTCTTGATCTTGGGGTTGTGAGATCAAGCCCCACATTGAGAATAGAGATGACTTCAAAATAAAATCTTTTTTTAAAATGCTGTTTAGAGAAACTGTGACAACACTGAGAAAGCCTATGATAAATAATAGGAGGCAAAAATGTTGTGCCATTGAATTTTACAATGGCATAGTTTGTGTAAAACTAGCAGGCCAGCAAACAACAACAAAAAAACAAAAACGGTGGCAACAAAAACTGGAGAAACTATCCCAAATATTGGCTCCCCCCACCCCACCATGTTTCCTCTTTTTTCTATAAGAAACATGGATATTTTCAATGGGTTTTTTCAATGGGATTTTTCTATTATTTATAAAGTGAGTGGTACCTGAGATATAATGCTTATCTCATTCTCAAGTAAACATTTAATGTTCATATTTTATGCCTTGTAAATTGCTGTGGTGATGACATTAAATTGTAACTTGTGCTAGTCCCTGGGTCACTCCCTGGGTATTAGTTGATAACCTTTGCAAGAGATCAGAAGGTGATCTCTTTAACAACGCTCACTTTTTTAGTTACTTTTTGTATGTTTCATAAAGTTATTATAGATGTTGGAAATCTTACAGCTGCATGAGCGGATAACTTGTCTTGCAGTCTGATGGGTAAAATGTAACAATATGTTTATGATTTCTCTTTAGGAATTTTTCAAATAGAAACTAATTGCAGAGTTTCCAGTTGACCACCATTCATAGGGTAAGACTAACGTTCTGAATTGTGAACACGTGGTAAAGATAATTACTCTTAACATTGGTAGCTTGGGGCAAATACTGAATACTTAGTATGTAAAAAGAGATTGTTATTTCGACCGACATTTTGAATAAAATCTTTTTTACGTTTTTCAGCCAGTTAATAAACAATTAAATCTCTGTACATTTTGGTAAAATGTCATCTTGCTATCCTTCATTGGTCTTGTATGTTGCAAAATATATGTGTGTATGTTTGATATTTGTCATTTTTTTAAACCTTAAAGATCTGAGGAATTTAATGTCAATGACAGGCTTAGACTCTGTAACTCCATGTCTATAGTTTTCTAGGTTTTGTTCAAGGTAGTGTTTTTTATGCATGGAATCAATTTGCCATGTTTCCATAAGTAAACGATAGCCATGCTTTCCCAAATTACGTAAGTCAAAAATAAAAAAGTCCTATTCTCTGTTCCTTCCTAGAAACATCACTTATCTTTTATAATTGTGGCAAATTAATCTTAAATTAGTTCTGTGGCAGAGGTTTTGACTTTGACGTAATGACCGATGAATTTGTACACTGTATTAAGTAGCATGACTCTCTAGTATTGTGAATATGACAGATATCTTGAAAAGTGTATCGCCCAGCTCTGAACATATATAATCTAGGTTAAGGAGTGGTGAGGACAGTGCCTCTGTCCTCCAATGTATTGTGAACACCCTTCTTTTTATAGATGAAGGTATAGATCCTTTGATGTCTTCAGTATATCCACATAGCCCTGCTGATCTGCTGAGTTGACTGTGAATTTTTAAAAGCTAACATGAGATCAGCTACTTCTCTACTTAAGGCTCTTCAGTGTCTTTCCCATCACTCCTGGGCTGTTTCTTATCCAAACTCTGTGTATTGTCTGCAGGCCCTCTCACTCTTCTGCTTTCCCCAGGTTCCTGACTTTCCAGCCTGGGGCCTCCTTTCTGATCACCCATTCATAAGCTTCTTCCTCCTTCTACTTGGAATGATCTTCCCCAATAAATGATCTTCCCCAATATCATTGCATGGCTGGCTCCATTCAGGTCTAAAGAGGCCTTCCCTGTCTGCCCACTCTAAAGGAGCTCTAGGAGCACCTGGGCAGCTCAGTCAGTTGAGCGTCCAACGTCATGACCCTCAGGTCACAATCTCACGGTTCATGAGTTTGAGCCCCACATCGGGCTCGGGTTCACTGCTGTCAGCGCAGAGCCCCCTTCATATCCTCTGTCTCTCTCTGTCTCTCAAAAATAAACAAACATTTAAAAACGCTTTAAAAATAAATAAAGGAGTTCTATATTCTTCATGGCATTTCTGATTTTATTATGGTTGTCTGTTTGGTTGCCTCTCCTCCCTTTTTCCTCAGTAAGGTCTCTGAGAGCAGGGATCTTTCTGTCTTGCATATCTATATTTCCTGAACCCTCTGAACTCCCCTGGACACATAATAGGCATTCTACAGACTAAAATCCTGACCTCTCTTTGAGAAATGCTGCTGTTAAGATATTTCACCCATTCTCTTTGGGTATTTTCTTTATATAGAATCAGATGTAGTACGTACTAGGTTTAGCCGTCATCCCACCCATTTGATACTGGTGACAGCATGACATGGTGGTGCTGACTTTCAACTATGCGTGTCTTCTGTCCACAATAGGACTGTAAATCCCATGAAAGCAGAAACAAGGTCTCATATTTTCTCGGTATGCTTTTGTAGTCCTAGCCTCCATAATTGAGTGCATATAAATGTTAAATTTAGAGAAAGGGTTAAGACTAGTGGCTTAATCATATTTTTAGCATTTCTAGAGCATACTGGTTTGTCCCAAAGCAAAAAAAAAAAAAAAAATCATTTTGATTTATAGTTAAAAATATATATATAACAAAGAAATTCTGGACTCCATTTGCAAATTCATGTTATGAAACCCTGTTTATTTTGTTAGGAAGAGCCTATTATTAATTAGGACAGGTGGCCAGAATCAATGCTCTCAACCTCCCAGCTCTTTTGAAATTAGGAAATGTGACCATAATTCCATGCCCTGGAGAAGCAACTTAAACACCTCTAAACTTTAGGTTTCTTATGTGTAAAGAGTTGCACTCTGATCTCCATGGTTTCCTCCTGGATTAAATAGCCCATGTGACTCTGCTCTTGTGAAAGTAAGTAACCAGTGGAGAAGCAATTGTAATGGTGATCTCAGCTATCAGCCAGACATTCGGAAGGAGAGCGTGTAGATTCACAAGAGCCAAATTGCTTGTTTACTGTGGGTGGTGGGAGGGGGAGGCAAGAAGACATTTTTATTAACAATGAAGATGGTGGAGAAAGGTCTGAGGTTGCCTTCTGTTTACACATCCTAAGAATTATGTAGCCACTGGTGGCTTATGTGCTAGTGTTAATATTATAATGTGACTGCAACTTCTTTCATTTTAAATGGATTCTAGAGAATTTGGTAGCTTACTGAACTCATCAAAGAATTGAGATGTCTTTTCCTGAAAGGACAGTCGCCATCTACGTTAAATGAATTGTGTGTTCTGTAACTGTTAGAAACAAGGAAAAGTAAAACCACGTTTTACTTTTTTAAGTTCAGAACAACTCAGATTTAATAAGGAGTTCTAGAGTTACTGTTTTTTGTTTATTGTTGTTAGTTATTATTTATTGTTATTGTTACTTGTTTTTTAAGTTCAGAACAACTCAGATTTAATAAGGAGTTCTAGAGTTATTACCATGGTGTTGTCATATTCAGCAAGTGTCTTCTGGGGCTTCAGATGATTAATTTTCCTAGGATTTAGAATATTATTTACGATTGTTTCAGAGACCCATTGCCACTGTACAGCTTTTGGTAAGAAGCTGCAGAATGCTAGTTACGCAGCACATTTTTCCTTTGGTTTCTCTTTGTTATCAACCATGATGTCAGACTCTTTCCTTGAATTTCTGTGCTCCAGAAACACCGCGTTTCTTTTATCTCACTGACCCAGCTTCTTTCTCCCCCTTTGTTCCTCTTGGTCTGAGAGTTCTTCCTCATGGGATTTATTATCTAGGAAAGAGATTTTGTTCTTCATTCACTCAATTCTTTCTCTCAAAGAGTTAATTCACTTCTATGGCGTATCTACTACTTAAATATTCTTGAGTCCCTATGGTGAATTAAAGATGTCTGTAAATGTTCCAGTTGGGGTCTGTTACCCTTCCCTTTAAAAATCTGGGCTGGTCCTGTTACCCTTTTTGAGCACTCAAACATAGCAGAGATGGTGTGGAGTTATTTCTAAGGCTGGAATTTAAGGAAGTGTGTAGCTTCTGCTATTGTGTGCTTGCAGTGTTCCTTAGAACTTAGCTGCCTTGCTGTGGGACAGCCTGAACAGCCATATGGAGTAGTGGCCGGGCCTCTGGTCATTAGCCTAAGCTGAGCTGTAGACCAGCAGACAACCCAAATGCCAGTCCTGTGACTGAGGTGTTTTAGAACTTACAGCCCTCCCAGCATTCCAGTCAACACCATGTGAACAGAACTGCTTCATCATCCCACAGAATCATGAGAAATGATAAATGGTTGTTTTAGCCACGAAGTTTCGGATTTTTTTTTTTTTTTTTTTTTTTTGGCATAGCAGTAAAGAACTAAAACAAAAATTTGTACCCAGAAGTGAGGTGCTGCCGTAACAAAACATCTGGCATTGGCTTTGAGACCAGGTGACAGTGAAGGTCTGAAGGGAAGTAAGACAACTATTAATGGTAGCTGGTAGGGCGATGAAGAAATTGCTTTTTGAGGATATAAAACAGTACCCTTGTTTCATACTGACAGGAAAACTGACAAGACTTGTATGTCCAATAACACGGAAGATGGAAAATGAACCCAGTGGATTTGTATATCCAGCTTAGGGGATTTTCTAGCAGAATGTTGGAAGCGTCAAATGACTTTTTTAACCACTCATGACCAAAGTATTGCAAAAGAGAGATGAATTAAAGAAGAAACTGTCCAGATTTTAAGTAGACTTTAGAGGATGTGTTTCCAATCCAGAATTTTCTAGGGTTGTAAATAAAACTGTTTCTCATTCCCTGCTTCTCGACTCAATGAAAAGGTACTCAAAGTAAGAAATGGCCTCAGGTGGAAAGAACAGATCCAGAGCAATACTGCCAATAAAACTTAATCTCAAGGTACAAATGAAAGCAAAGGCATAGCGGCAAGACCCTATATTATGACTTCAAAAAGATGTAAGTCTGTGCCTCCTGGGGCTTCTTAACTAGATAACAGGGCTTCCAAGGACCTTAAGAATGTTGTCCCACAGGCTCCTCTACTTAATTTAGACGACAAGATCCTGGACTTCAAGCCTGAACTCGATACCAGAGTTGGACGAAATTTTTAGGGGCTTGGAAGAGGGTGAGTGTGCTTTGCATGTAGGAGGACTTCACAACGTTTGTGGGCAGAGAGACCAGGGAAGGTTAAGCAGAGCTGCCCATCCTTTGCCACCCCTCCCATTGAGAAGTGACGTTTCCCATTCCCTGGAATCTGGGCTGGATCTATGGCTCCTTTGGCTGATAGAATGGAGTGGATGTGACACCGTAGCTTTGAGAGCCAGGCCATAAAAGAACTGCAATTTTTCACCTTTGTGCTTGGGATGCGCCATCTTGGAACCCAACCACCGTCTATGTGAGGACCCTGAAACAGCCATGAGGAGTCTCACTGGAAGTGCCAGCCAGCAGGCAGCTCCAGCTACCCGCCTGATGAATGAGAACATTCTGGACCTTCCAGCCACTTTGTGCCAGCCAGTACCATGAAGTGAAAGAACCACCCACAGAATCATGAGAAATAAAACACTATTGTTTTTTTAAGCTGTTTGGCTTTAGAATATGCAGAAGAGTTAGCCCAAATCCTTCCTGTCTACATGTGGCTGTGTTCTAGTCTGTCTCAGGAAATGCCCAATTACCTTAGATATACCCTGCCTAACATCTGACCATATTATTTCCTGCCTTCTGATATGTTCAATTTTTTATTGTACAAATATTTGTCGTACACCACATGCTAGAAACTGTGGAGGATACTGTAATACCATAGACTCAAAATGTGAATCCATTTGACTCCTGCTTCTCCATGGACCCCTCTGTTTGATGTTGCTAAATGGTGTTGAATTTTCATTTACAGTGACTATTTCATTCATTGCTTTCTTTCCAGTGCATTGCAAAATTTTCCCTCATTGCTTCCAGCCTACGCAATTTAAATACCTTTTGGCTGGGTTTTGTTCTTTCTGCTTCCTCTTCAAATCCACCCTGCAAATCTCTATAGCTCAATGACTCTCTGACCTACTGCTTCGCACACCTGGGGTCTCAGGTCTCTGAAGAGTTTGTGGAGTTGCTGGTAGCTGTTACTCGTAGTCTGCAGAGAGGGGGAGGCACTCTAGATAACCTAGTGAAACTTCCAGGAAGGGTTAAAAGGACAGTACTTTCCCCAGATATTTCATTGTCAGTCTGTCTTGTGAGCTTTCTCCTCCTGGGGAAATTTGGAAAAAACAAACAAACAAAAAGTACTGGTCTCAGCTAGACCAGTTGAATTGCTTGACCAATCATAGGAGAAGGGCTTGGATTTGAGTTTTTGTTTTTGTTTTACAGAGAGAGTGCACGCAAGTGGGGGAGAAGGGCAGAGGGAGAAAGACAGAGACAGAACCTCAAGCCAGCTTCACACTCAGAATGGACTCCCCCCCACCCCCCCACCTCCCGCCAGGACTCAATCCCACCACCCTGGGATCATGACCTGAGCTGAAATCAGGAGTCAGATGCTCAACCGACTGAGCCACCCAAGTGCCCCTGGATTTGAGGTTTTTTAAACTGCTCCGGGTTGTTCTAATGTGAAGCCCAAACTGAAAACCACTGTCTTAGATTCTCAAAAAATGGTTACTCTACCTACTGGAAGCATCAACATTAACTAGAAATTTGTTAGACACATTCTTGAGGACTACTTCAGACCTAATGAATCAGAAACTCTGAGGGTGGGACCTACCACTCTGCGATTTAATACGCTCTCCAATGATTTTTATGAGCATTAATGTTGAAGATACACTTTACTATGTAAATCTTAATTCCTTCTAGGAAGTCTCAAAACTACAACTAAATTTGGAAAGGGTGTTTGTCACTTGAAAATTACTCCACTGACAAGATCTGAAGCAACTGGTAAGGGACATAAGCTGGCATATCATGTGTCTTGCTAGTGATCATTTAAATACTTGAGAAATGCTGAACAATCATCAGATCTCTGAAGAACGGTTCAAGGGGCTATTTAGTCTGAAGAAATGGAACAAATTATCAGGGGTACTGACACACTATTTCCCAGAGAGAGAGCTCCAAGAGGTGAATTTAAACTTCAGTTGGATATACGTTAGACCCAAGAAACCTCTTGTTGAGAAGTAGTACTAAACATTTTGAAGGGATATAAGGCAATCTCTAAGTCAATTTGCAGTTAGAGCAGAGAGAAACCCCATTTTGAATTGTTTGGTTATATCCTGCCTGGGGTCAGAGACAGAGATCTTTGAAGTAGTGTCCAGTTCTCTGCATAGAATGACTCTAAATACCATCTGATCATCATTTGTTTATTTTTTCACTGGTTATTTTGGAAAAGCTTTCAAAGTAAAATAAGGACTAGTGGGAAGACAAGATGCCTAACTTGAGTGTTTTTGTTTCAATCCTAGAGACTTTGGGGTGAGATTGTCAAATGAATTCATGTGCTTTGAAAAGCTTTTATGATTTCTTAATGAGGTTTAAAAGCTAAAGGAATGGGATTAGGACCACAAAATCCTTTACTCTTAACATTGTGTCTTTGAACTGATTTAGTGCATTTGTATATTAGAAATAGAGATCTGATTTAGATTGAATCCTCATTGTTTGCAAAAATATGGTCTGGAAAAAATTTCCTAGACACACAAACAGTATTAAATTTTGTAATGACAAAGGACAGCTATGCTCTAGCTCTCGAGTTAAAAACTTCCGTTAGAAAAAGTTAACATCATTTAATATATAGGAATGCTTGAGACCTTTCATACATCATTAGATTTGGATGCTATCTATTTATACATTGAATCTTAGTTCAGTGGAAAATGTTTGGTAGAAAAAGTTCAGCTGAGAAAGTAGATTATATATTATGTTATAGGGGACATTTCAGGAAACTGTACATTTATATCTTTTGTTTTTCAAAAGACTAAAATAGAACCAAGTTACAATGCAATTGTTGGGGTAAATTGATGTCTTAGTCTGTTCGGGCTGCTACAACAAATTACCATGGACTGGGTGACCTAAACAGCAGACATATTTATTTCTCAGTTCCTAGAGACTGGGAAGTTCAAGATCAAGGCACTGCTCTGGCAGATGTTTTGTTTTGGTTTTTTTTTGTTTGTTTGTTTGTTTTAATGTTTATTCATTTTTGAGAGAGAGAGAGAGAGAGAGACAGAGCATGAGGGAGGGAGGGGCAGAGAGAAAGGGAGACAGAATCCAGAGCAGCTCCAGGCTCTGAGCTGTCAGCACAGAGCCCGATGCAGGGCTTGAACCCACAGACTGTGAGATCATGACCTGAGCTGAAGTTGGCCGTTTAACCAACGGTGCATCCAGGTGCACCTAGGCACTGGCAGATTCTAATGAGATCTTACTTCCTAGTTAATAGGCGCCACCTTCTTGCTGTGTCCTCAAATGGTGGAAGGGGCAAGAGAGCCCTGTGGGGTCCATTTTATAAAGGCACTAATCCCACCCTCATGACCTAAGGCTTCACCTCCTAATACTATCACTTTGGGGGTTAGGATTTCAAAATATGTATTTTAGGGGGACAAAATATTTAGTCTACTGCAATTGGGGAAAAGAGATAAATATTTAGCGATTTCTTTAACCTTTGAGAGAACTGAGTGGCACAGTTAATTGGATTTAATGATAATGTGATCTTGTTTCCAGTGTGGACGAGGCTTGAGATTTGAGTCTGAAGACCTCCATTCTAACTGGAACTATTTCTTGCCAGTTTTGTCGCTTTGGACAGGATAACTCCTCTGGGCCTGCTTTATTTCCATGTTTTAAAATGTGAAGAGTAATAATATATCTAATGGTTTATTATATGAAACAAATTAATGTAAATGAAAGTGCTTTGAAAGTAGAAAGACAGATATTAGATTTTAAACAGTGTATTTTTATTTGCTCTTATTGACAAGGAACCCCTCAGTGAAAATCCGAGTTAGGAGATTAGAGGGAAAATTTATAGTTCTTAAAAAGGCAAACAGGAAAAAATTCTTTACTAATAAATTTAAATTAGTATAAATATAGTAAACCTGTAGTTTGTTGTGGTTCTCTAATGGATTAGTTATAGTAGTTTCTCATATTGATTATTTTAAAATATGTGTTTTAAAATAGTACTATAGTTGGAGGTTTGTGACTCTGTTTCATAGAAATACTGTGTTTAAAGTAGAAAATGTGTTTACAATATTTAAAGGAAACTGTGTTGTATAATAAATATCGGAATGGCTGAGAAGCACTCTGGAATTATGTAATATATTCTTTCCGGATATATTACAGACCCAGTGCAATGGAAGAATATGTAAAATGTTTCACACCTCAAATATTTTATCATGCTTGCTGCACATAAATGCAGGTGTGTATCATATGTTGTAAGCCTTTTAAAAATGAATTGTGAATGAGAAACTCATACTCCATTGGTCGTATCTAAATATGAATTAGTCACAGCTAGATTGTCGTACACACTAACTCTGCTTTCTGGCCTGCAAAATAATTTGATACGGGATGGCAGTTATAAAGTAGGCTTTGCACATGGATTGGTAAATCCAAAGTAAATTTCAGACATGCCCAACTTTTTGATCTTTGAAAATGACGAGATTACAAGAGTATTACTAAAAATATCTTGAATGCAATTTGGGGTTAGTACACTGAGCTGGGTTTCAAGTACTTGATAAACCCAAAAAGGATTATATCTTTGGGGCAACTATATAAACATTCCCAGCAGCTCTTCAGAAGTTCCATAGGCAATTTTCATACCAAATTAAAATTTTTATATGTTTTAGAATATCCTCATATTTCAAACTGATCGATGTATATGTAATTTAAATTATTGCAAGTGATTGTTTGAAGTAGATGCTAAGAATGGCTTTTATTAACCTACAAGTTTAAAAAAAAGCTAATATAAAGGGTAGCTACATTTAATAATATCATAACTTCAGAGAATTTCAGCAAATTTCTGAGCCGTGTCTTCAAAAGTTATTAACTTGTGATTATTTCTAATGAAATCAGTAGGCTAAATTTGAAGAGCACCGAGTCTTATTTGGAGAGATGTGTGGTTTTAAATTAGGATGCAGAAACTACATGGTTTGACAGGCCATCTGATAAATGCAAATAAGACCAACTGTGTATGAGGACTGAATGAGAGAAATTAACATATGTAGGCTGCTTGGAAAAGCTAAGTGTTCATCTAAGTGTTGTAAATATGGCATTTTAAAATACATTAACATCTAAGTTTCTGTGGAAACTTCTCTGTAACCTAAAGGAATTCAGGGGCTGAGTATGATCTCATATATGGGTGGGGTCCTGTCTATATATACCTTGCCAAAATGTCCTCTAGTGTGAAAAGTAAACTGATCTATGAAAATCTATTTGCCATATCGTGTCTTATGATGGAGAGGGTCTCTGAAGACAGTGTTTCCAATTTTGTTTGAAATACTGCAGCTATTATAAGATATCTGTGCTTTCTCACAGAATGAAGACAAACACAGAGATGGTGTGTCTAAGAAATTTCAAAAGGTGTCGGCCTCCTGATTGAAGCACAGTCAACTTATTGGATTCATTTTTTTTTTCATCCAGTAAGTGTAAATATTTAAAGTACTTTATTTTGATCAATGTTGACTTGTGTTCTTTGTTGAATGAATAACCGCTGTCTGAATACCCTTATCTCTATTTGTGTTTATATTCTTTTGCAATTTCAGTCTCATGTCTTAAATGAATTTAACTTTCAGGACCTTTAAGGGGACAAATTCAGCCATAAACTTTGAGGCTGGCGGTGTCCTTAGAGATGATTTGGTTCATTCTCTTTATCCATTAAAAAACCATGCTGCTGTGATTTTTTTCTTCTTTTTTCTTACTAGATATGTTATTAGACCCAAATGTTTCCTTTTATTTCTCGTACTCTGTGCCATTTTATAGGTTGTCCGGATTTTACTAATTAGCAATTTTTTAAACAATTGATTTATATAAGGTTGAACGTTACATAAATCATTTCTGTAAGGAACACTGCCTGAATACTTTTTAATGTGAAAATGGAAAATCTACCTCTTGTTTTTCTGAGGCAAAAAATAATTTAGTAATAGAGTATACTCTTACTTATTTATCCTATTAGTTATTTGCCATCAAAACTTAACCACGAGTGAGAATCCTCCCATAGTAGCATGTTCTGAGTTTTTCTTCCCTATCCCGTGTTCAGCCACTAGTGTTGCTTCATCAGCTTTTAAATACTCTAAGTGGGACATGAACTTAAGTTACAAAGCAAGAGCTTGGGGGGAAAGGAGATAATGCATTAACTTACAGTTTGTTTTGAATGTAGAACTGGTAGATCCCTCTAATCCTAAGGGATAACTACGTAAAGCAGTGCTTGCTCAAAAGAGCTTCCCCATGGTGGTTGAAACACAACTCTTAGGCTGTAACTGATGCGCCAGGTGTGGGACAGGATGTGGAAAAGAGCTTACTCAGACCATTTGGAAGGCATAAAATATGGCTTCTGGTTTTTAATAGCTTGGGATGGAGTCAAGATCCAGGAGGAAACTAGATAGTTGCTTCACAATCTGCGCTAAATACCTTTATAGATCCAGTCTGGCTATCACTAAATGGTGTCTCATCTGAAGGACTTTATAGTGCACAGTTGGGATGGCCTAAGGTTTCAAATGAAACCAGAAGACATTTATATCCTTTGATCAGCCCTGCCTCCCAGATTTTGTCCCTGAGCTAGATCCTACTTGGGTACCTACAAGCATTAGAGTTAAATGCTTATTTTGGATACTCGCTTCAGTGGTTTTTCTTTTATTTTCCTCTCCCAGTTTCCGTACTCCTACAAGGGAAAGTCATGATTACGCTAACAGAGCTGAAATGTTTAGCAGACGCCCAGTCATCTTATCACATCCTAAAACCATGGTGGGACGTCTTCTGGTATTACATTACCCTGATCATGCTGCTGGTGGCCGTGCTGGCCGGAGCTCTCCAGCTTACACAGAGCAGGGTTCTGTGCTGTCTTCCATGTAAGGTGGAATTTGACAATCACTGTGCCGTGCCTTGGGACCTCCTGAAAGCCAGCGCAAACACATCCTCTGATCCTGGGACGCCGCTCCCGCTTCCCCTGAGAATCCAGAATGACCTCCACCGACAGCAGTACTCCTACATCGATGCTGTCTGTTACGAGAAACAGCTCCATTGGTTCGCCAAGTTTTTCCCTTACCTGGTGCTCTTGCACACACTCATCTTTGCAGCCTGCAGCAACTTTTGGCTTCACTACCCGAGTACCAGTTCCAGGCTCGAGCATTTTGTGGCCATCCTTCACAAGTGCTTCGACTCCCCGTGGACCACGCGTGCCCTGTCCGAAACGGTGGCCGAGCAGTCAGTGAGGCCCCTGACGCTCTCCAAGTCCAAGGTTCTGCTTTCGTCCTCAGGGTGTTCAGCCGACGTCGATTCCAGCAAGCAGTCATTGCCCTACCCACAGCCTGGCTTGGAGTCGGCCAGCATCGAAAGCCCAACTTCTAGCGTCCTGGACAAGAAGGAGGGCGAACAGGCCAAAGCCATCTTTGAAAAAGTGAAAAGGTTCCGCATGCATGTGGAGCAGAAGGACATCATTTATAGAGTGTATCTGAAGCAGATCATAGTGAAAGTCATCTTGTTCATCCTCATCATAACTTATGTTCCATATTTCCTAACCTACATCACTCTGGAAATCGACTGTTCCATTGACGTGCAGGCTTTTACAGGATACAAGCGCTACCAGTGTGTCTACTCCTTGGCAGAAATATTTAAGGTCCTGGCTTCATTTTATGTCATTTTGGTTATACTTTACGGTCTCACCTCCTCTTACAGCTTGTGGTGGATGCTGAGGAGTTCTCTGAAGCAATATTCCTTTGAGGCGTTGAGAGAGAAAAGCAACTACAGCGATATCCCTGACGTCAAGAATGACTTCGCCTTCATCCTCCATCTGGCCGATCAATATGATCCTCTTTATTCTAAACGCTTCTCCATATTCCTCTCGGAGGTCAGTGAGAACAAACTAAAACAGATCAACCTCAATAACGAATGGACGGTTGAGAAACTGAAAAGTAAGCTTGTGAAAAATTCCCAGGACAAGGTAGAACTGCACCTTTTTATGCTAAATGGTCTTCCAGACAACGTCTTTGAGCTGACAGAAATCGAAGTGCTCAGCCTGGAGCTTATCCCGGAGGTCAAGCTGCCCTCCACAGTCTCGCAGCTGGTCAACCTCAAGGAGCTTCATGTGTACCATTCGTCCCTGGTGGTAGACCATCCAGCGCTGGGCTTTCTGGAGGAGAATTTAAAAATCCTCCGCCTGAAATTTACTGAAATGGGGAAGATCCCACGCTGGGTATTTCACCTGAAGAATCTCAAAGAACTTTATCTGTCGGGCTGTGTTCTACCTGAGCAGTTGAGTACCATGCAATTGGAGGGCTTTCAGGACTTAAAAAACCTGAGGACCCTCTACTTGAAGAGCAGCCTCTCCCGGATCCCTCAGGTCATTACAGACCTCCTGCCTTCTCTGCAGAAGTTATCCCTTGATAATGAGGGAAGCAAGCTGGTTGTGTTGAACAACTTGAAAAAGATGGTCAATCTGAAAAGCCTAGAGCTTATCAGCTGTGACCTGGAACGCATCCCACACTCCATTTTCAGTCTGAACAATTTGCATGAGTTAGACCTAAAAGAAAATAACCTTAAAACCGTGGAAGAGATCATTAGCTTTCAGCATCTCCAGAACCTTTCCTGCTTAAAGTTGTGGCACAATAACATTGCTTATATTCCTGCCCAGATTGGGGCACTATCTAATCTAGAGCAGCTCTCTTTGAACCATAATAATATTGAGAATCTGCCCCTACAGCTTTTCCTATGCACCAAACTACATTATTTGGATCTAAGCTATAACCATCTGACCTTCATTCCAGAAGAAATCCAGTATCTGAGTAATTTGCAGTACTTTGCTGTGACCAACAACAATGTAAGTATATCTGTTCTTGCCTTCATTTAGCTGGTGTTTTGAGCGTGTGTTGTTGTAGCGTATAATGCGGGTAAAGAAAATGGACTTGTAGTCATACTAAGCATCCTCTGAGCCTGGCCTGTCTGCCACTTACCAGATATGTGACCGTGGGCAAATTACCAAAACACTGAGCATCAGTTTTTAATCTAACTGATAAGTTGTGATGGAAATTTTATAGAAGAAAAAATCATATTTACATTTATATTTATATTTATATTTATATTTATATTTATATTTATATTTATATTTATATTTATATTTATCTAGTTAAAGCACCAGTTCCTAGCACATAGTAATGCTCAACGAATGTTCTCTTTATTCTCTGTCCCCAATTTTTCACATAAACATCACAGCTGAAGTATTTTAAACTAATTGTAACAGAGCTTACTTTTCATTCTGGAAAGATCTTAAGTATTTAGGAAGCTTCATAAAAGTTTTTAGCTTTCCAAATCTGTCACAGGAGAAGAACTTTTTGTTAAAAATACTGGGATCATGAATTATTCATAAATCCTTTTTGTGATGCAGTAAGAAAAACTGGAAATCTACATGCATGTCTAGAAAGACAATTCAAAATGAAAGGCCTGGTTCTATAATGCAACACTAGGGCTTCTTAGAAGCTTTTTCCAGCATCCATACTTTAAAAATGAACCATAATTTGCAACAGTAAAGCCAAGTTAAGGAAAACTTGACTTCACTGAAACAAGAAAAAACAAAATAAATGACTAGTTTCCTAGGTTAAAATGTGAAGGAGGAAGAAAAAGAAAAAAAAAAAAAAATCATGCTAGCCAAAAGGGCAAGAGAGTGATGGTAATGCCCCTATGGGAAGAAGAAAAATAATCTTTCAGAAATCAGGTCTGCCAAAAGATGAAAGTGGTCTTCCAGTAGTAGAAAATGGGAACTACTTCCTTCTACCCCACCCAAAATGTACTATCTCTTAGACTTTTTGTAATTCGTATTTCATGCTAAATATAGCTATGAGCATGCTGTTGGCTAATAAACATATTAATCACCAGACATTATTTTCAAAAACCATGGATTGGAAAAACACCAAAAAGTTGAGGAATGAGAGCAAAATTCATGCCAGTTTTTAGAAAATTGATTTGACTCATATATGCAAGAAGCTAGAGCCCATTCTAAAATAAATGAGAAATCTTCAGGTCTTTTTTTTTTTTTTTAAGTTTATTTTGAGAGAGAGAGTGAGAAGGAGAGGGGCAGAGAGAGAGGGAGAGAGAGGATTCCAAGCAAGCTCGAACTCACGAACCGTGAGATCATAACCTGAGCTGAAACCAGGAGTCAGACGCTCCATTGACTGAACCACCCAGGCGCCCCTGAGAAATCTTAAGGACTTAAAGGATTAGGAGGCTGTAAAACTCCTTGAGGGTTGATCTAGATTAGCAGTGTTCATCAGAATTACCTGAAGGGCTTGTTAAAACACCGATTGCTGGACCCCACTCCCAGAGTTTCTGATTCAGCAGGTTTGGTGTGTAGGGTCCAAGAGTTTGCATTTCTACAAAATCCCAGATGAAGCTGATGCTGCTGGTGTGGTGACCATACTTTGAAAACTGCAGGTCTAGAGATTTATCATTAGTGTTGTTTAATTATGCAGTAGATTAATATTAATATTTTGGTTATACTTTCCCATTGTTAAATCAAAAATTAAAAAATTATTAATAATTATTTTGAAAGGCAATGGTTCCACTAGTTGTTGTATAGTTATATCACTACATGAATTTTTGAAAGTTGAAGCTGATTAAATTGTTAGCTGGCCATGAATTACTTAAATGTATAGGCAGGTTAATGTTTTTTCCTAATTTAATGTAATAAAACCTTAAGACCATTGGTACTTTTGACACCAAGTTTATTGACTTCTTGACCATATGTGAAAGAGAAACTAGGTGCGAGTATCAGACACATTTTATTTTGAGTTAGGGAAGATACTTGGTTGACATGTAAAGTCCTATGGTGAAGGCAGTTTATGGCCAAAGTAGAATGATATCTTAGGCTGGGTTATCTCAGAAGTCTAATAAGCAGGGGCACCTGGGTGGCTCAGTCAGGTAAGCATCCAACTTTAGCTCAGGTCATGATCTCATGAGTTCAAGCCCCGCATCGGGCTCTGTGCTGACAGCTCAGAGCCTGGAGCCTGCTTCAGATTCTGTGTCTCTCTCTCTGACCCTTCCCCACTCACTCACTCTCTCTCTCTCTCTCTCTCTCTCTCTCTTAAAAAAAAAAATTTTTTTTTAAAGAAGTCTGATAATCAGCAATTGCTAAGCATCCCAGAGCCATAGCAATGACCATGACACCTTTGAATGGTTGAAGGACACTGTCCTCAGAACTCTGAAGAGACTTATTTAATCAGGATATGGAGAAAGTGAAACTCACTCAGAAGACAGCAGCCAGAGAGATGAAAAGTTCTCTGATGGAACAGCCTAATAATAGGAAGTATTGGGGAGGGAAGGGAAAAGAATAGTCCATGCTATTGGTCTTTAAATATTTGGAACACTTAATAGAAAAGAAATCTTCTTGCAAGTAACCATGAGTGTTTGAACCAAGACAAGCAGGAAAAGATTTCTCATGTTTCCCGAAATCTTGTCCAAAAATTGAACCTTTGAGAAGGGAGAAATGATTTTTATTTTCTTCTTTTTTTCTAAGTTTATTTGTTTATTTTAAGAGAGACAGAGAGACAGAGAGAGAGAGAGAATGAGCGGGGGAGGAGCAGAAATAGAGAGAGAAGGAATCCCAAGCAGGCTCTGCACTGTCAGCACAGAGTCCAATGAGGGGCTCAATCTCATGAACCATAAGGTCATGACCTGACCTGAAACCAAGACTCAGATGCTTAACCAACTGAGCAACCCAGGTGCCCTGGTTTTCTTATGAATAAAACTGTCCAGATATGGGTCGTCAACTATTTGGTAGGAATATTGTTAAAGGGAATCAGGGATTCATGCTTCAGTTTCAAGTTTCCTTCTAACTTTGAAATTCTTAAGATTCTATGAGGTAGACCAAAATATTTATTAAAATTAGAAAATAAAACATCAAATTGGATGCATAAATATTTAGGTATGCATAGTCTCAGAAATGTAGTTGATCTCTCCATTTGGAATAGAAGTTAGTAAAGATTCCTGAAGGAAGAGGTTTTAAAATACTCTTCTAAAAAGTTGGGGAGTATACCAGGTTCATGGATGGAGGCAACAAATACTCTCTGTGGTTTAGTAGAAAAGACATTTATTGAAATGTCATATTATCACTGAAAAGTCTGAATAATTGAGCTTGGAAAGCAATCAAGCATAGAGTCAGATAGCCAAAAGGCCAAAATTATAGCACAAAAGCAAAATGGTGAGGATACCCTGCCGTTGACCATACCAGCACTGGGCACAGCATTGCCCCTGAAAATTAGATGCTGCTGCTAATGCACCCCTTGCCCTCCCACAAAATAGGTTCTTCATGGTTTCTGCTGCTTTGTGACAGTAGCCCCAATTTAAAGTCCAAGTCTGAGAGCTTATGAACGCCCACCCACACTCAAGCTGTAAGGGACCTGGGAACACTAGAATCTGGTGTTGTCAGTCCCCCCAGTGGGAAGTGGACTCTGCTTCCCACCAAGATAAGGTAGGGAATTCTCCAGACATTGAAGATACTGGGCATCCCCCAAATGACAGACATTCCCAGAGAGGGCACTCTAGAGTTTCTTCCACAAGGTAGTAATCAGTGTTACCACACAGAACACTAAACACTTCTTTTTGTCATATTTTTTGCTGCAGGATTCCTCAGAGCCTTTAGTATTTGAATATGCATTGTGCTTCTCTAAGAGAGACATGACATGCAACGTTTACCAAACGTATTTGAGCAAGATACTCTTAAATATTTTAGGTTTTTTTTTTTTATTTTTTAATTTATTTCTTTTGAGAGAGAAGGAGGGAGCACAAGCAGGGGAGAGGCAGAGAGAGAGAGAGAGAGAGAGAAAGGAATCCAAAGTAGGCTCCACCCGGCCAGGGCACAGCCTAATGTGCAGCTCAAACCTGTGAACCATGAGATCATGACCTGAGCCGAAATCAGGAGTCAGATACTTAACCATCTGAGACACTCAGGCATCCCAAGATTTTATTTTGAAGTAATCTCTACACCCAGTGTAGGGCTCAAACTTCAACCCCAAGATCAAGAGTGCATGCTCTACTGACTGAATCAGCCAGGCGCCCCAAGATGTTCTTTTTTACAGTAACTCTTGAGAGGAGTGTTCCTGAGGACGAGGGGTTGGGGAAATGTAAAAGGACAGAGGTCATGTGCAGAGGATTACAACAGGCAGGCTCAGATGCAATAAGAGATGAGAGCATTTAGAAGGTGCGTCAGAATGGAGAATGCTTTTAAGTTTGCGAGTCAAGTTCAAGTTTGAGTTCATTGGATAGTAGCTGGGGTCAGACTTGAACTAGTTCCTTCGAAAGAGGCTCTGATTGCAGCATTTAGAAGGGTTGGGAGAGTACAATCAAGAAATAAAACCCCATAAAAAGGCTTAATCAGTTATGATTTAGAAGTAGGAATATAAATTAAACACAAGAAATGAAGATTTATATCTTAGAGGAACACCATGGGCCACCGAGTCGGCAAATTACAGCCTGGGACCAAAACCCACCCACCGCTTGAGCTAAGAATGCTTTTTAATTTTTTTTTAAGTTTATCTATTTATTTTGAGAGAGAAAGAGAGCACAAGCAGGGGGAGAGGCAGAGAGAAGAAGAGACAGAATCCTTAGCAGGCTCCACACTATCAGCGCAAAGGCAGACACAGGGCTCAAACTCACGAACTGTGAGATCATGACCTGAGCCAAGATCAAGAGTCAGACACAGGGTGCCTGGGTGGCTCAGTCAGTTAAGCCGCTGACTTTGGCTCAGGTCACGATCTCATGGTTTGTGGGTTTGAGGCCCATTTTGGTCTCTGTGCTGACAGCTCAGAGCCTGGAGCCCCTGTTTTGGATTCTGTGTCTCCCTCCTTCTCTGCCCCTCCCCCACTCATGCTCTGTCTCTCTCTCCTTCAAAAATAAACATTAAAAAACAAAAGAGTCAGACGCTTAACCAGCTGTGCCACCCACGCACCCCTGCTTTTTGAATTTTTATATAGCCTTGACCTACGTATGGTTTTTAAAATTTTTGAATGGTTGGGGGAAATTTTTTTTAAATAACATTTTGTCTCACATGAAAATTATATGAAATGCAAATCTCATATAATTTGTCCATATGAATAAGTTCCATTTCTCTCATTCAGGGGCCTATACTACAAAAAATTTATACTCAGTTATTATATTTTGAATTTAATCACTGAAAAATGTATGAAATTTTTTCTGTCTTGTTGTAAAAGTATCTACATTATATTTTCAGTTTTGCCTTTTAACACAAAGCCTAAAATATTTACTGGCCTGCTCATGTAGAGAGAAACTTCTCCAACCTCTGCTCTAGTTACTACCCTCATTTTACCGAAACTGAAACTGACGCTCAGGATGATGTTCCTGAAGTCTGAAGCTCCTAGTGATGGACCTAGGGTGGAAGGCAGGTGTTCCAGCGCCCGCTCTGGCGCATCACAGGTGCATCAGACCAAATGCTGTTACGTGGGAAGCAGTGCTGTGTGGGCACGGGGGATGGGAGAAGGGGAGGCAGCGTCTACCTCTAACCCAATGCCAAAGTGTGATTGCATTATGATGGTACCGAAGGTGATGGAGAAGCAAGGAAAAGGAGGACTTCATAGTTTCGCTCAAATCTTAAAAAACACTCCAATTTACACCTAGGTCTTCCAATTTCGACATTTGTGAATTTAATGCATGTCTTTTCTTAGTGCAAAGACTTCTGGCTGGCAGTAGAAATTCCTTCAGAAAATCGTTTATGCGGTAGTACTCTTTTTGACATCACTCCTTAGAAATGGAAATATTTCATTTCTGTTTCCTGAAACAATTGGATTTTATGGATTTGGTTAGCATGTTCTGAGATGATGTGTCAATGGCCAGGGAAAAAAACGGGGGGGGTGGGATCTGACATTGAGATGGATTCTGAAATAAGGTCTCAGCCTCTGGAAACAGGGGAGTACTCATTGTCCGTGTCCACAATAGACACAGGAGGAGGGCCTTCCTTCCCTGGATGTTCTGGGGGCTCTACTACATTGTGTTAAAGATACTTTGTTGCTGGAGAATTCTAGGATGTAGCTATTCATTTCTGTCTTTTTTTCAGTTGATTTCATAGCTGTGTGTGTGTGTGTGTATTATAGTTCTATAAAAACATTCTGTTTATGAAGTTTATCATCTCCCTGATACCCTGAAAACATTTCTTATGATCTTATAAAAGAAATCAGTAGTCCATTAGGGTAATTTTTTCGTTTTTGGCTTGTGTATATTGTCTAGTAAAGAGCATGTTACATGAATTCAGTATAAAGAAAGGCTATCTAACATTTTATATAAAATGAATTGGCCCAGGAAAAATATTTTTGGTGTTTTTGTAAGTTTCAGGGCAAACTGTTTTTAAAGGTTTGTAAGTAGATTTTTTTTTCAGTATAAAATTGCTTAATTGAAAGAAAGTCTTGAGTCTCTAACACAGCTCCCCAGCCTCCTTTAACATAATTCAAGTCAGGCAGGTGAATAAGGGTCTTGTGCCTCAGTTGGACGCTGACTCTGAGAGAAAGTCCCTGAGGTGGACACTTGGCACTCAGGAAGCAGCACCACTAACCACAGCTCTTGACTCACTTTCATGACAGCAGCACAGCTGAGGGGCCTCTGATGAGGGCCTGGCCCAGTAGCTCACTCCCATCGCATTGTGAAATCCTCCTCCAGTCTTTGAGGGCTGAGAAGTCACTAAAAATGACAAATTTAGAGATTTGAATGTGTGTTTCTTTTGAGAGAGAGGGTGAGCGGGGGAGGGACAGAGAGTAAATCCCAAGCAGGCTCCATGCTCAACCCAGAGCCAGCCGCAAGGCTCGATCTCACAACTGTGAGATCACGACAGCAAGATCATGACCTGAGCCAGTCTTGAAGAGTCCAATGCTTAACCGAGCCACCCAGGTGCCCCACAGATTCAGAAATTTGAAAGAAGATTTGGTGAGAACATGGTAGTGTGCTGATAGCCAGGCAGGACAGTGATGGCAATGGCTTCAGGGTATTTATTCAGTGGAAAGGAATCCAACAAAACAAGGTACTTGCTGGGGATCTGGAAGCTGACTGAAGAAGGGAGATGGGGGAGTCCCTGATACAGCCCTGAGCAGGACACTCCTTCCCAGCAGAGACTAATTATTCACAAAGTTGTCTAGTATTTCCTACCTATTAGTCCAGTGCTGCTCAAATGGGGGCACTTTGCCCCACAAGAGACTTTGTCTGAAGACATTTTTTATTATCATGGCTGAGGAGGGGCATAGTCCTGGCATCTAGTAGGCAGAGGCCCGGGATGCTGCTAAACAGTGTATAATACACAGGGTACCCCCCACAAAAGGAATTATCCCACCCAAATTGTCAATGTTGTAGGTTGAAAAACCCTGCATTAGACCAAGGTCCTTAAAGACTCATCTGTCTTCTCAGCACTTTAACCCCAAGACCTAACTGGGAGCCTGGCACAAAAGGAGGATCTCTGCATGCATTTACTGAATACAAATGAGCCAAGCCTACCCTCTATTCAACTGGTTTGCCTAAGTCATTGTTTAGACACCAATGGACACTCTCAACTCTGAGCACATTGCAGAGGACAGATTGTTTCCTCTACTTATCCATCGCTGACCCTACTTCTGAGCTGCAGGTATAAGACCAGAAGAGGTTGCATTAGAAAGGGGCTACATTTCCCCTGTCACTTATCCCTCTGCTACATGTCTACATTGAAATCCACGGATGTGGGGGTTTACATCTGCATTCTTGAAAGGGGAGTGAAATAGGAGGGAAGATATCTTTCCTTTGCTTATACCTAGTATTTTGATATACAATGATGAGTTATATTGAATGCCATTCTTAGCAATGGTGATCATTCGATCTGTTTTCTAGGATATCCAGCATTGAGTGTATGTGTGGGGAATGGAAGAGAGGGTAATTTCCAATATAATGAGCAGGTTTGAATGCAGTTTGACCATTTTTTAGTTTGTGTAGAGAGTATTTATCCTTCTAAGGAGATAGTTTTGGATGGTCCTGGAAATTCCAGCAGAGGGCTGGCTCGGTGGGGCTATGTTAGCCCAACACAGGAGCAGACTGAGCTCCTGAGTGCCCCTTTCATCCCTTGTCTAACAAAGCCACTTCCTGATCCAAGGAGCCTGCATTACTTCATAGTTGAAAAGATGCCCCATCCACAGGTACATAAATATGTGGAGTATTGTAGATTGCAGCGTGTGCTGTCCAGCGCTGCCTGGTTGGCATGCCAAGAATTGAGAATGCTTACTCTCAGCTCTTCTCTGGATGTCTTTTCCAATAAACTATCTTTCACGTATGCAATGGGGCTCCCTTAGAAATTCACGTGCAACCTACCCACCACGAGGGGGAGCAGCTCCTTTGAACAGCTGTAGGAGTTGACCTAATTTCGGGCTGTTTATCATATTTTAAATTACTTCTTTGTGTTGCATGATTTAATTGAAACTGCCAGAGAGCAGGAAGAAGGGTAAATATTCACGAGTGTGTATATAGAGGGGAAAGAAATGTGCATGAAATGATATATGATCATATCTTCCTGTTTCTGCTTCTGTTGACTTTTTTCTTTTAACAGAATAAAGTTTTCAGTCTGTAGTCTGAAACCCTGAGAAAGAGCCTTGTGTCTGTACTCACGATGTTTTTGAGGATGTTGCTCATTACATTACACAGTAACTCCGCCCCAAGAATAATTACGATTTTCCTGAAATACTGTTGTTGGGTTTTTTTTCCTTAGGGACAATGAGTATGTGACTAATTAGATTTTATTTGAGACTGCTTGTTAGAATGCTTAGAATCAAGTCTTTTGCCCACCCATGTGTACAGCAAGGGTTTGGAAGTTCACGGTAGGTCTCAGTGCTGACTTCATGGCAGGATGTTCTTACTTTTCCTTTATCTTTTCCATCTACTTCGAATGTATCGTCATTGTTCTATGTATCCCTGTAAATGTCTAGAAGTGTTTTTGGGGAAAGGTAGGGGTATAAATAAATAAATGCATTATCATAGGCCATGGAAAACCAGTTTCACTGGCTTCTTTTTTTCCCTTTCCAGATTGAGATGCTACCAGATGGGCTGTTTCAGTGCAAAAAGCTGCAGTGTTTACTTTTGGGGAAAAATAGCCTGATGAGTTTGTCCCCTCACGTGGGTGAGCTGTCGAACCTTACTCATCTGGAGCTCATTGGTAATTACCTGGAAACACTCCCTCCTGAACTAGAAGGGTGTCAGTCCCTAAAACGGAGCTGTCTGATTGTCGAGGAGAATTTGCTCAACACTCTTCCTCTCCCTGTAACAGAACGCTTGCAGACGTGCTTAGATAAATGTTGACCGAAAAGGGGAAATACCTTTTAAATGTTTGCCCCAGGGCTTTAAACGAGAGCTAAAATTTCCTAAGTTATAACGATGAAAAATGGGTAACAATTATGACTAACTATAACCAGATGTCTTTAAAGCAACTCAGTGTCTAGCCCTACATTAAACAGGTAAAAAGTGTTAACACTGAACTAAAAGTTTTGTGAATCATTGACTTTTAACTTATTAAGATGTGAGAAGTACACTTGGAGGGTGGCATGGGGGACATGAAATTCCTGAGTCTCTCCCTTGCAGTTTTTACCTTGAAGCTTAAGCATTCTTTCATCTCCCTCCCCAATTCCCCATTACTTACTTATTTGCACACTTGTTTTAACTGACTTCCTGTTTTGGTATTTATCACCTCGCCCATAAATTCATCAATATAAATGTCCTTGGTGTACACTCCACACTGTCTTTGATTTATTCTTAAATATTTTTAGGCAGGGTGTGCATTGTGCTTGGCAGAATTCCTTCTTGGCTTGATTTTTACTTCCTGTCCCAGCTTGCTCGAGTCTTACTCCATCTTGTTTTCTCTCAACAACTGTGAGCCCTAAAAAAAACAAAAAACAAAACTGTGGTGAACCCTGAGAAAGTGCTTGCCTTTGGCCCTTGCATAGAAAAGGACAGGGTGCTTAGGGCATGTCCTCCTCAGGGCCTCCTAAAAATTCATGTATTCTCTAAAATTTCTTCTTGTGTATCATCAAAGCCTTTTTTATTTGCTAATAATTTTTATATTAAATGTAAAGCATATAAATATTTTCTATTGTATAATCTTGGATTCAAAATCTGTGAGAATAATTTTTGTAAGGTACAGAGAACACATGCATTTCTTTAAGAATTTACTATTAATGTGCTTGGTTTGGGCTACTTATGCGTCTCCTACTTGTGTGCATTCTGCTCCAGAATGTTTTTGTACTCTGCAACTCATTACTTTTGGATAACAAAAGCCTTGTGTTTCATGCCCTAAGATATTTGGGGGTTTCCTTATAAGAGGATGGCCACATCATCTACCTCTCTCTTCCCTAGTTGCTGTGCTATTGTACGGGTACAATTCTTAATTACTTCAAAAACTGTGATGGAGGGGAGAGGTACAGATTTGACTCCTTAAAACTGACTTCAAAACACTTGGAGAAATTAAGACTTAAAGCAAAATACTTTTCTTCTCCAGCTGCATGATCTCTAGATATGATTATAATGTAAAACACTCGGCCTCTATTCAGTATTTAAGAAGAACTCTCAGAGCTCACAAAGTAGATCCATTTAACTGAAATTCATCTCATGCCTTTGTCTGACTTTCCTGGAATACATTTTGCTCTTTTTTTTATAAAGAGCTTTGTGTTTAGCCTTTTATTATCATGCATATTGTAAAATGAATAAAATCAAGTGACTCATTTTTGGGAAAATGTACAGTTTTACTGTGTTTTTCTCCAGCGGGTCTAGGCATGATGATGCCTGTCTCATTTGGGGTGTTAATGATGAAGTAACCTACTAACTGCACCCAGACAAAACTGGAAAACACTATGGATAAAGAGTACTGTAAACATGGAACTGTGATGTATGGTATGTTGTGTCTTGCTTTGCCTGTTCCAGGAAGATGAAGATGAGTCTTGAAATTGTAGCAAAATCTGCAGCCCCCCTCACCCGCCACACAGCCCTGAACTGCAGCTCAGAAAAAAGAATTGTCTGCATCAAATGTAATTTGAATAATATTATATAAATCTATTAACGCCAGAAGCTGCCTAAAAGGTTATTTTTATTCTGAACGAGACAGAGCAGTGTAAAAATGTTAATTCCTACCAAAACTTGCCTTTAGTCAGAACATTCAAGTTCTCAGGGACCCAGGCCTAACTGACGAAACTTTCTTTCATCTAGGACTTTAGAAAACAGATTCTGACTGTATCTAGGGTTTTTTGTTTTCTTTTTTTTAACGTAAGTTAATGGCCATTTTAATGTTTCACACTCAAATTGTCAGGCGTACTAATTCCAAAGTTGGATAGAATTTGTCTTAAGTTTTGGCTGTGAATATGATACACAAAGAGGTGTCTAAATGGTTTTGGCCATATAATTAGCCATAATATGAAAAATCCCACCCTCCTCCAAAAAGAAGAGTTTTCAAAGCAAATTTCAGATTGGCTATCACTCTCACAAACTACATATAACTTCTCCTGCAAAAGTCATTGACTAAATCTTCCTCATCGCTTCTTTCAATTTCTGGAAGCACATTACTATCAGGGTCAATGATCAATATTGTAAGCTGCTTTCCAAACACTGGGGTACAGTTACTGGTGCACGCTTTGTTGTTTGATGCCATAGTTTTTAGATTTCTGTTTAATCCTACGTACCAGTGTTGAGGTAGCTTTTCAATTCACACAGCACTGATGGAATGAACTGGGAGGCCACCACTTGACACATGAGGACGTGGTGTTTGGTGTCACCTTTACTGCACTGTTGGAACAGGTGTTCATTTTGCAAGTGTTCAAATTCATTTCAGAGGCTTTTCAATGAGGAAAATGCAGTTTGTCCCATTATGAGACTTTAGTTGGCATTTGACTTCCAAGAATGCACAGTGCATGTTCCAAAAAGTCAATGTGGATGTTATTCAGAACAAAGTCAATGGCTTATGCTAGCAATGGCATAGGTTCATTTTATTTACAGACCTACCCAGACGCACATAGCTAAGCTTGTGCACACATAGGGACACACACACCAGAGCAGTTTTTAGCACTCCTGGTGAGGTATAGTGTTCTTTTCCTAACCTACATAAGGATATGTCTGTGTGGCACATAGATGTGTGTTTTCATTCTTCATCCTCAGTCTTAATTTTTCTCCCGGGATGTCACCGTATTTCACTGTCCCTTAACAAATGTTTGTGTTAAACAGGGTAAGTAGAGATCCGTAGGCTCTCAGCACTGTGGCGTAGCTCCAGTTTGTGTGGTAAGCTTACCACTGTGCTATGGTAAGCTGCAGTGAGTTATCTGCATAATTTTATTGTTTGAGAGTGACAATAATTTGTTTCTGTTCTTCATGTGTTTCATGATGTAAATTTTGTATGTTTAAAATATTGCATACTGACGGGTTCAGAAACCATTAAAATAATCAAACAGTTGTTCTGTGGATTTATAGCTTTATTTCCTTGTATTTCCAATAAAACCCTCCTTCCATCTTTACATTTTCTCTTCGTATTGTCCTAACTGCATAGGTATGTTGTTGTCCTTCTCCACTCACTCACCTCCTTAAATTTGGTCAGCACTTGCACATAACAGAATATATTTGTGCTACAGAACTTGGAGTCATACTTGAGCGTGTATTTATTTGGGGGGAAGCCAAGGCCTATAATGATGCCTAATATAGAAGCCCCACTTTACCCATCCCTGCAGTATTTAGAGCTGATTCAATCAATGATCTCTCATGCCTACCAAAAGCATGAGAATATAACTGTAAGTCCACTTGGTTTCCCAGAACTGTATATTGCATCAAAATCTGTGTTTATTTCTTTCTGGAAACAAGAGGAAGGCCAGTGGGAGGGGGAGGAGCTATTTTGTATCCTCACTTGAATTATGAAGACATTATATACATGAAATGGGATAAACTAATGACTGTTGGAAATGCCCTGGATATAATTATATCTTACGTTCAGTCGAATGTGAAAGCAGTGAAAACCTGCAGTCCTATTTAATTGGTTTCCTCTTGTTCCTGATCCATCACTTCTACATCCACTGGGAACTATCTCCTCAGTACCTTTGGTAATGGACTACGTTCTCTTCAACGTTTTATATATATATATATATATATATATATATATATATATATGAACAATTTCATCAACACTAAAGCATTAATGCAGAATATATGAGTTAACGTACTGAGTTGAGATGGCTTCCAGTTGACCTTCATTCATATTTCAGCTTTGCATTTGACTTGTAGAATACCCCACTGCTGAGAAAAACAATTATGAATGTCTCCTGCATGTTATATATTATCTCTAACAGAGATGGTGCAATTTAAAAAAATACAAAGGGGCATAGAATTCGAATGGATATGTTTGTGCATATGTGTTGTGTATAAGCCTAAATATTTATGTTTGAAATATTTTTAAAGCTCTTCAAATGTTTCACTCTGAAATAACGGGCCAATCTCGGGTGGAAACATTTGCTTAGGTTAGCTTCACGGTGAAAGCTAGCATTTATTATTTTATCTTTGTCACGTATTTTCTCAAACACGTACATGCTCGGGTTTTGCTTCTGGTAATGAATTATTAGAAAATATAAGATCATGTTGTGAGTTGAATGTTTTTGGCCCTCAGGTTTACCATGTAGTAAATCTGCATTTTGGTGGTGAATCCCTTTGCCTGAGATTCAGTGGTTTTTGGTAAACTTTCCTGTTTTAAAGTAGCTTTTGTGTAAAATAAAGATTCCGTTTTTATAACAAATGGCAAATAAAAACAGATTAAATGTTGGAAGAAGTTCACTGTACTAATTTGTCCCTGTGCAGCTGTACTGTTATATTGTTCGCCAGATGATGGATTTTAGATTTATGTGTGAATCTCCTAACAAGAGTAGGAGTTTTCAAAATATGCTACAACGCTCACAAAATAACCAGCCCCTGAAAAGAGCCAGATTGATTCTAGAATATAATATGTTGGGGCAGGAGGCAGGGAGGGGTGAAATCTGTCACAATCCTAAATAGGTCCCTCTTTCCAATGGTGCTCATCCTTGGGGACCCATGCTCACAAAGCAATCCAGGTCTCCCCCTCTCAGCTCTCATCTCTCCATTTACTGTTAGTTTAGTACTAACACTGAACAGTGGACCAGAAAAATAAAAAGTAGAGAACTGCGAGGTGAAATTTTGAGGTTTAGTAAAAGAGGAAAAATGGAATTCTTGGGTAAAATAAGCACATGATAGTTTGACCTTTTGGATACAAGACTTTCTGTCTCTCTTTCTCTCAAACTCCTACCTGCCGCCCCCGGCCCACCCACCCTATGCACACACTTTCAGGAACACATTAGATGCCTGATAAAAGTCTTTCCTCTGCTGGAAGACAGAACTCGACATATACTGAACCAGATTATGAAGGAAAATGACTGCTGAAACCAGATGGCCACATTTTTCCCTGGAAATGAAGTACTTCAAGGGAGGCATTCACCCACCTGGAAGCGCTTGAGGAATGGGAGAGACACGGAGGAGAGGAAGCCAGTGTGTGATGTAAGGCGTCAGCAGGCATTCAGGGACTTCTAGGAGCCCTGGGACGCTGGGGTCCTGTGCTGACAGCCTACTGGGCACTGACCAGGCCCCCCAAGCATGCTTAAGTGTGGCTTCACATTCTCTGGCATTCCCTTCCACACTACAGAGTGGTTTTTCCAGAATGCAGTGAAGGCCTGATGGCACGGGAGAGGCTGCGCCCACCCATGCCTTTGTGGGCTCTCTCCCCTTCTCCTGAGAGCTGCAGACTCAGTCCCTCTCCTCTCTGAGGTCTAGAGAAAAGCGGTTTCTCCAAAGGCACAGCGTTGCACCTTGAATTCAAGCCCCATGTTTACAGAAGAAAACAGATCTGTAAGCCAAAGGAGGATCAGAAAAAAGTCATTTTTAAAAAATACGTAGTCTTTTTTAAATAACAAACCTCTTTTCATCCTGTGTGGTCTCATCATCCTCTAGACTAGAATTATGAGTCTTCCCTCCTAAATACCAATGATTCTAGAGAACTGCCTGTGTGCTACTCAGAAGCTTTTCAAATTCTTTCTCATAATAAATACCTTAAATTTTGTATGCCTTTTTACACATGCCTCTTGTTTGTTTGTGTAGGGCTTGACCCACACCATTTTTTACTCTCTGCCTCCCTCTGCCGCTGAGATGAGAATAAATCAAATAACTTCAAATAGAAGTTGACCAGCATCTACTTCCTCCCCTGTTACTCCATTTCTCCTTGCCTTGCCTTGATCAAATGCAGCTCCCAAGATCTTGAGAATTCCATGGCCCCCATTGAAGCTCAGTAACTCCATTTCAAATGAGATGTTCTCAGAAAGCCTCATGTAGCACCCGGCACCAGGACCAGACATGTGGGTGCCCTGGGCAGGTAAGAATTTGGCACCCGCTTTAAAAATATGCTTTGAGTATTTATTTAATATGCATTTGGTAGAGATAGGGGACTTGGTCTCCTATTAGTAAAAATCATGAACTTTTGGTTCAACTGTCTAATTATTCGTTTCTCCCAAAACAAAACTCCCAAGAATGAGCTAGAGACAGCTGGGGGCAGGAGCTATCGGGCAAATGAGAGCTCTCTGCTCATAGCATTGCTGCTCTGAGTCTCTTCTCCCGGGACTCGGGAGCAGACCAGCCAGCCACTGGGGCTCACCTCTTTGTTCCCTTGGAAGTACAGAAATATCCCCTCTCCTGGCCCCCGTCCTCTCCCTCCCCACCCCTCTCTGCTTGTGCTATTTAGCATTTTCCTAATTACGTCCTCCCAAGTTCATATCCTCACCCGTTACTAAATCCCATCTTTGAGAGTATTAAGTCATACTAAGGATGACATTTTAGCTTGTACTCACCAAAATAAATCCCTTTCACTTATCAAGATGCTTCCTTCCTAGAATGGGGTTTCTTGTCACAATTTCAAATTCCAAATAAGAGACTTCTTCAATATACTGAATGGCAGTAGGACCAATTTACATCCCTTAGGCTGGTGAACCTAAAGAATTACAAATAGAAACCTGAGTTGACTGGTCCCCTAATTCTTTCAGTGACATTTGGCGGTCCATGTAAATTAGTGCCCCAGGCAAATATTTAAACCCCAGGAAGACCGAATGCCACCCCTGTGAGGGGAGCCTCCTTCTAGTCTTTGCCTGAACTGGACTGGAATTCCCATCCTTGTCTTAGTGTCTCAGTAGTGCTTCCCAGAGAAACTACTTAGATCATTATGGAGGGAAGAGAACAGTTCTGTAACCCTTGTCATAACAGAGCCAGTATCCAGCAATTGATCTGTGAAAAGGGAAAGGCTGAAGAAGTAGCCAAGTGAAGGAGAATTGATTCAGTCTGCTCGAAGAGGCTTGAGGAAAACTTACCGGGTTTGTGATACCTGGGCAGAATGATCCATCAGGAGCCTCATTCATGATTTCAAATTGAGAAAAGATAAAAATCTAATCATTTGTCCCAGATCCTTCAGCTTGTGCCCATCACCGAAGGGGGAATAGCATAATGGAATGCAACAGTAATGTCACTGAACACCTGCCACACGCCAGGTGCTCTACAAGCTTGTTCATGTGCACCGGCTCAATCCAGCCAACAACCTTTTGGTGTGCTATTCCTATTTTACAGATGAGAAAACCAACTTGAAAAGTGTAACATTTGCCAAGGTCTCATGACTGTTCAGAAGAGGAATCCTATTCAACTCACAGGTCTGCAAAGCCTATTTCTACAGAGGTGGAGGTAAAGAATACTTAACCTCAGCCCTTCCTCCCCTCTCCCCCACCTTGGAGTTTGAAGACTCACAGAGGACTCCGGTTTTCAGAGCTCACTGGTCTCTTCCCATTGCTTTTAGCCCAGTACCTCCTCCTGCTCCATATCTGTCCTAGTTTGTCCTCTCCTGAGCCAGTGAGTCACTTCCTGTCCATTTTATTTGCTCCCTCATTCCCCAATGCAATCCTAGAATTTTAGAACTTTCCAATCGGAAGGAACCATGTAGACTTTTCTGTAGAGGAAAGCCTAACTGGCTTTTTCAAGATCACAGACCCACCGTCAGAGGGAGCTGGCACCTATCTGCATGTCCCCCTGTTGAATACTCTCTGCACTCGCGCCGGCTGGCTCTCAGAAGCACAGCTAATCTATATTTAACCCAAGAGTAGAAGTGCCAAGATTAGCATGCAGGCCTCCTCCCTAACCCCAGTCCTGTGCATTCCCTAACGAGCCGCATTCATTTCAGCTGCATCTTACGTCTCAAGAACAATCCCTCCTGTGCACAGTGCATTACTGGACGCAAAGCACTTTAGGCTCCTGTCCCCATTTCACTTATAAGAAAACGAGGCTCTGAAAGAGACATCCTCAAGCGTTACCATTATTGAGCGTCTGCCGGAGACTTCGTAAACTTTAAGGCTTAAAACATATTAAGACAGGCATTATCTCCATTTATAGAAAAAGAAATCGGTCCAGGCAAGTCAAACAACTTATTTGTCATACATGAGGCTGTATGGTTGGTGGCAGAGCCAGGTTTTGAACTGGGGACTCTGTGGCACTAAATCTCCACTTCTTGTATCATGCACACTGTGAAGGTCCTATGGCAAGTAAGTGATGGGGTTGTGAGGACAGCTGAGGAATTCGGCATCTCATACGGTTTTCTGCCCTTTATGATGTGCAGACTCTGAATATTCTGGGAAAAAGATAATCTGCACACAGACACACACATATGCACAAACACAGTTTTAAACACCCTTTGGTGTAAATACAAAATTTCATCCAAAGGGCTAATGTATTTTTAAACTTGATGGGTTTTTTTGAAAATGCAGTTTTTATTTAAATGTCCTAACCTAAACTATGGTACCATTCTGAATTTTGAATCCTGTGGGAGATGTTGGATAAAGACCCTCATCTTGTTAAAAAAAAGAAAAAAAAGAGTTGTTAACATTTTGGTTTTCGTTTTGAGGTACAGATGAGGCTCGAAGCGAGTTTGGGTTTTACTACAGAACTGCAGTTTAGCTCCCTGAGAGTCCTGATTTATGATAGGGAAATGCTGGCAGGCATTTTAGACTTGCAAAAAGACTACAAATCACAGTTCAGGCTAAATTCGTTCTAAATTCATTCTGCTGATTTAGACATTTGGAGGAGCGGGTTCTGCTGCCCTTACTGAATTCGTGCCATGATCCAGATAAAAAGCTGTGTTCCTCACCCCAAGCTGATGGTGTGTCCCTCCCTGGCTTTGCCTTTTGGCTGAATGCGCTGCTAAGCATGGAAAAAGCCTGAACCCAAGCGAAGAACCCACTCCTTGAAGCACAGATTTCCTTGGCATTTGCTTCTTCAAAATGCCTGCCTTTTAAGGCAAGTGGCACATCAGGCCCACTGTGAGTCACCCGGATCAGCTGTCTCCATTCACACAGTGGGACTGCAGCTCTTGGATGCTGCCTGTGCCCCACCCACCACGGAGCTCTGCTGAGGAAGGGAACATGACTTACCAAATAACTTTGTGCAATCGCATTCGTTGTTTTTCTATTCTTCTAGAAGATGAAAGAAATTGGCCCTCTTCCCTTTTTCTTCTGGTGGTGAGTCTAATTCCTCCAGCTTAGAAAAGAGTGCCCATAGAGAATTTTTTTGCAAGGCTGGAAATGAGCCAGATGGCTTGGGTGCTGCCTTGGATAAGCAGCAAAGGCCCTGGCTAAGCCCGTGACTAGAAGGCCTGCAGGAAATTAACATGCATCTCTTGCAGGGGGAGCCGTGACTCAGGGAATTTAGTGGTGCTCAGGATGCTAGAGGCCAGCTCATCAGGGGAGAGAGTATGGGGTCCTTGTGACTTCTGGAATTCAGCATCTACCCTTGCCATGTCATTTCCAGCATGATCTGCATATGTCAGCATGCTCAAGGGCCTGGCCTAACTGAGCCTAATGGGAGGGTGAACTGAGGTGTTCTCTAGGGCGCCTGCAATTCTAATATTCTCATCTACATAAAATGCTCAGTGAGTGGGCTGATGTTAAGTAATTTTCTTAAGAGTTCGAGCACATCATACATTTATTTTTGAGCTTTTGAAACGACTCAGTTTTATGACTTTTTCTCACCAAAGAACCTACAGCATAATAGCAAGTGGAGGAGGATGGGATTATTTTCCAGGGCTGTTCTGCCATGCCTCCACATCAGGAGAGCTGGGTGTATGATGAAGAGGAACTATCTAGGTCAGGGCAGATGGGACATTCCCATGAGGGCCTTCATCGTGCTCAGGTTACAGATCCCAATATGAGAAATGTCCTGAGGTTGTGCAGGTAAAAAGGTGACCCGTGAGGTTCTTGACCCTCTTGGGCTTTAACACCAAAGCTTGAAATCTGAAGCTGATCCATCACCGCTGACATTGAGCCCAGAGTTTGACTTGGGGCTGATGGATGCCTCCACGTTTTCAGTTCTCAGGTTTCTGTTGCTTGGGGCTCTGGGTCTAAGTGTCTGAGCGGCAAACAGGCTTCCAGTGGGAGAGACACACACCCCAGTCTTAGGTGGACTGAGACATGTCCGCTTCTCCCTGCACTTAGGGTACAAATCGAACTGGGTGCCAGCTGCCATGGCAGACTGTATGCCCTTCAGGCTCACCTGACACATGGTGAGCTGCCCTGGAGCTGTGTGCTGTGCACCTCCTCTGTGCCCTGGTGCCCAGCCCTACACTCGGGCTCTCTTGTGTCTAGAAGAAGAGAAAGCAAGATCTTTGCCCTACACAGAGCCAGACTGTGTGCCAGCCGCTGGGAAGGCACTCAGCTCCACCCTTCAGGTGGGATTGGAGTCTCATCTCTACCGTAACACTTGAATAGCCTTATCTCTCTGAGCCTCAGTTTCCTCTTCTATAAAATTTACATTCTATCCTACAGATATTAAGTGTTTGCTTCTAACCAGCTGCTGCCTTAGGTATTGAGGATACAGTGAGATGACGGGGATGAGAAAAACAGGGCCCCACCCTCGTGGCAATACGGTTTTAGGAGGATTCCATGAGGTTGTATAAAATGCTTAGCATCTTGTCTGACCCTGGTGGTGCTCACTACTGGTTAGCTCTAATGACTTTTCCTCCAAATGTGGTAGAAAATCTTTTAAAACTTGCCCTTTCCCACCTCAGTCTTGCATATGTATTTCTCTTTGCCTAGAAGTTTCTTCCTTTCTTGCTTTGCCTAGTTAACTCCTGTTCATCCAGTTCTTGGGGTAAACGGTCACTTCCTCAGTGTAGTACCTCCCTGACCAGGTCCCCGTTCAGGTTCCCCTGTCGTGCGTTCTCATGGCAACTGGCACTCTACTTTGAAGTATCCGTCACTTTGGTAACTACTATTTGTTTAATGTCCGTGTGCCTGACTCGATTGTAAAACTGGTGTGGACAGCATCCACATCCACTGGAAGTCTCAGCTCCCAGCTTTGAGATTTTCCATTAGTATCTTCCCATCCAACTGGCTGCCATGTGAAGGCGATGTTCTCTTCCAAATGAGAAAAGTATGCTGGACCAGAAAAAGGAGAACCAGGCCCACCAGGAGCACTGGGGCCCTTTATTTCCTCCCTCTTTTTTCTGGCCTCATATGAAGAGGAGGGACAGCCAAGAATGGCTGAAAAAACAGGCCAGGCCCTTGGGCAGCACCTACATCTCCCTGGAGGCAATCAGGTAGCCAAGTCACAGTGCAAAGGATGGCATGCAGGGTTGTCCATTGGTAACAAGACTTACCCATCACCACTCAGGGCGCTGCTGAGAGCAGGGCAGTCTCCTTCGTACCACAGTCACATCCTTACCTGCCCTCCCATAGCCAGGCAGTGTGATTTAAAGGAAAAGGCCTATCTCTTGTAACTAAATAGAAGAATCTTGAAAAAATGAAATCCAATGCCACATGGCCAGAATGTCAGTCACAGAAATGTAACCATGTTGACTTTTCACTCTCACGCAGCATAGAAGGGTGCCCCCAGCCTCAGTACAGCAAACACTGTCATTTACATGTGACTCAGTGCAAATGTTAATGTTCTTGCCCTTTTGGGCCCTGTGGGACTTAACAAAGCAGTGATGTGACCTGACCCCAATGTTTTTTTGTGGCTTTTTGGCCAGCATCCAAATCCTCTGGGCAGTGCTGGACTTCCCACATGCATTCCAGCAAGCCCACCATATGGAACTGCATGGCAGTCCTCTTTGCCAGGCCTTTCTAAACTTCCATGTCTTTGTCCATGCTGTTCTTTCAGTCGGAAGTTCCTTCCTTCCATAGAAATATGGAATATTATGTATCATCTCTCTACCTATCATCTATCTGTGTATTGGTCAAACCTCCATTCATGCTTTAAGACTAAGATGAAGTATCATTTTGTCTCCAACACCTTCCCTGACCACCTTCCTTCTCCAAAGTTAGAGTTAGGTGTTTTTATTCTTAATAACTATGTAGTGAAGCTTATTTATAGATTTCCTCCTCACTAAACTGATGACCAAAACCACATCTTGTTCATTTTTTTATGCCCTTTCAACCAGCAGAGTGCCCGGCATGTTGCAGAGGGAGAATGAGTAAAAGGCAGAAAGCCAGACATTGGCAGACTATGTCATGGGGCCACTGGGTCAGCCAGAATGCCTAACAGCAAGTGTATGTGCCAGAAACTACAAGGGGGAACCTTTGTGGACAGACCATGAAAATGAAGAGGAATCATTCAAGGCTTGAGGGCAAAGAAATAGCAGGAGGGAGTAGAACTGTGGGTACATTACCTGAAGGTATAATAGGTATGGTGAAATTAAAGCATGAACATCTTGTGCCCATTCTACAGATGGGAAAACTAAGGCTCAAGGAAGTTAGATGTCTTACCAAAGCACACAGAGCTAGTAAGCAAAGGAATCGGCTTCAGCACATCTGACTTCACAGAGTTTGTGCTCTTAGATGCTATGCAAAAACACAACCAAATCTGCAACCACTACCTTGAACTTTTGTCCATCAGGACTTTGGGGAATGCTCTCTCAGCTGTGTTAAGTTAGACTCCAGAATGTAACTAACCCTCTCTGGGTCCACTTTGGTTTCCTCCTCAATAAAATGAAAGACATTGAGCTAGGTGATTGTAAGGCCAATTTCAGTCTGCTATGATTCTCCATAGAATCCAACGGACTTTCTCGCCTGGAAATCAGCTTGGCCAAAATGCAAGCGTATTGGTGTATTGGCCCTAAAAACCTTCTTGTGGGCTGCAATCATGATCCCATAATACAACAAGCCTGTGAAATATTATCTTAGGGGTCTAACTATTCTTCCCAAATAGGCCTTTAAAATATACCCAGGCAACAACGTAACTGACAGAGAGTATCTTTATCTGAATAGTCATACCTAAGTCCAAGTTTCCACTCCCTCTCCATGGCCTTAGGGACTTCATTCTACCTGTAATTCTGTATCATACTGAAATCAAGTCCAGCAGCAGTCCCCAAACCTGTGACCCTCCCCCCGACACACACACACATCGATCTCAACCAGACATATGTGTAGTGCTCGGACTTCAGGCTGAATCTGAGGGTAGAACACATCTCAAAATGTGTGTGTGGTTCAGAATGACCTCTGACATGAAAAGTTCCCACCCACACCACTGAATAACATCCTGTTATTTTCCTCAAATCTATGCAGTAACTCCTTTGATTGGGCTTTCATTTGGAATAATCTGTCCAATGCCATTTTTCGGAAACATGCAGAACAAGATACAATCTCATTATGGTCAGCTACATAGAGTGGACCTTTCAGAGCATAAAGAAACATCTGTCCTCCATCTGCAGTGCCTAGAAAATAGGGCTTTCAATAGAGTACATTGTAGGATGCTAGTGCTTCTAAAAGGACAAGAAATCCATTTCTACTAAGATCTCAATAAGTATGTCTGACAGAAGATTTTCATCTTACATACCAAAGAGCATTTTCCAAAGAGCATTTCTCATCTGCAAAATGGGAAAGAGTTTTTCTAGAGAGCATTTCAAAGAGCAGAAGGTTTAAGAACATAATCTCTAGATTCAGCCAGACGCAGTTCAAATACTTGTTCTGCCACATAGTAGCTGTATGATCTGGAAAAGGCTTAAACCTGACAATTGTAAGTTTTTTCAGGGATGTAAAATAGAGAAAGTAATAATACCTACCCTAGGAGATAATGTTTTCAAAGAGACTGGCTCGAAATAAACATCAGTTCTTGTTTCTGCTTTGTTACCACTGTTGTTCATACCAGGGGCGGAATGGCCTGGTTCCTGCTGCAGCTGAAAGAACACGGGATTTGAAATGAGAAGCCCTGAATTTGCACTCCACTGCTACCACTTACTAGGTGTGTGACCTTGGGGAAATCACTGAATCTTTCTCAACTCAGCTTCCTCATCTGTAAAACAGGGAGACTAGGTAACTCACCTGTAACAATCATGAGGTGCAAATGAAGTGATTTATGTGCATGTACTTGGCCAGCTGCTGAACTCTGTGTGTATGGACTTATTTGTTATTGTTAGTATCATGAACTGAATGTTTGTGCCCCCACCCCCAGTGCAAATGTGGAAACTCTAACCTCCAATGTGATGGTATTAGGAGGTGGGGACCTGCAAGGTCATTAGGTGAGGTCACGAGGGTGGAGCCCCCATGATGGGATCAGTGTCCTTATAGGAAGAGGAAGAGGGGCGCCTGACTGACTCAGTTGGAGGAGTCTGTGACCCTTGATGTCGGGGTTGTGAGTTCAAGTCCTACGTTGGATGTAGAGATTACTTAAATAAATAAAAACTTGAAACAGAATGAGAGGAAGAGTCCAGAGTGCTCTCTCTGTGTGTCTTGTGATGGCAAGAAGTCGGCTGTCTATAAGCCAGGAAGAGAGCCCTCACCAAGAACCAAATCGGTGATACCTTGATCTTGGGCTGCCAGCCTCTCGAACTGTGAGAAATGTGTATTGTTTAAGCCACTCAGTCTATGGTATTCTGTTAAAGCAGCCCAAACTGATTGTGACAATAACACTACCAGAACCGAAGAACATATCTAGTTTTGTTTTGTTTTGTTTTCTCAGGAATTTTGATTTACAGAAATCTTAGTTGTATGCTTAAGTGATTACAACTGACTTCCACTTAGTCACAAAAGTGAGGATTCTGGGGATGGACTAAGGCGTAAAAGTAGAAGGTCTACTTTCCCAACAAAATGTCACCATCTCTGTATGTTTGTCTTAGACCTCACCCCTGTGAACATTTAAAATGTGGCCTGGTAAAGAGCCCACATGTCTGAAGAGGTGCTGAGACAGAGAAGGGTTGTCGTCTGTGGTTTCTGCTATTGGGTTTGGTTTTGAGGTTGTAATTGTTCATTTTTTGTGGGGTTTTGTTTGTTTGTTTGTTTGTTTCAGATTTCACCTCCCACCCTTCCTAGAGCATTTAAAACAACTGGCAGTTCAGCCACTCTCCACCCTCCTGGGTACCTGCTCGCCTTTGTCTTTCCAGTAGGGTGGAAGTCATTGGGCTTGGGACTTTGAAATCAGCCAGACTTGAGTTTGAATCTTGCCTCCAAAACTTTCTAGCTGTTTTACTTTGGACAAGTCACTCAGTTTTCTACATCTCAGTTTTCTCATCTGCAAAATGGGAAAGAATAATAATCATCTCCCCAGGTGGTTGGGAAAATTAAATAAAACAGTACCCTGAAAATTCTTAGAGTCATATCTGACACTGGATAGGTCATCAGTTTCCCCTTCCTTTCTCTGAACTCTCTTCTCACCCACTTCTCACTCCTTAATTGACATTTCCCTGGGACCTTTGGTAAGGCAATTGCTAATAGCGCCAATAGCTATGGTGAGCCTGCAAAAGACTGTCCTGGGGGAACACTTCTAACTTCTAAATTAAAACTCCTGCCCCAAGTCTTTATAAATGCTATGACTTTGGAGTATCTCAGTTAAAACAATATACTCCAGGGGCGCCTGGGTGGCTCGGTCGGTTAAGCGTCTGACTTCGGCTCAGGTCATGATCTCACGGTCCGTGAGTTCGAGCCCCGCATCGGGCTCTGTGCTGACAGCTCAGAGCCTGGAGCCTGTTTCAGATTCTGTGTCTCCCTCTCTCTCTGCTCCTCCCCTGTTCATGCTCTGTCTCTCTCTGTCTCAAAAATAAATAAACGTTAAAAAAAAATTAAAACAAACAAACAAACAAAAAAAAAACAATATACTCCTATTGAATATATGTGCTAATTGAGTATTTGAAAGCGTGTGTGTGTGTGTGTGTGTGTGTATAAGTCTGGATATTCACAGAAGATCACATGAATCATGTGAACGATGAAATGAAATGGGGTCAGTTATGTCAAGGGGTTTTTAAATTAAGCCAGAAGGTCATTAAGGAGATGGGCCATATGCATGTTTTCACCTGGTAAAACCCTGAATTTTTGAACTGGGCCAAAGTGCAAATATTCCAAAGACTTAGCCTGAACACCTGCAACTTCCTACGTAAGAGACTTTGCTTGGTGATAGCCTTAGTGACTAGGTATATTCAGCCAAGATTGGTTTTATGCCACCAACACCAATCAAAAAAATTTTTTTTTATTTTGTCAATCAAAAATTTTTCTAAACAATATATGCAGGCATTCCTTTTTGTCTTTTAAATCTTTGGCGGAGGTGGGGAGGGGGGTGAGGGAGGCACTATTTGGGTTGCTGCCCAAATCTGTGTTCCCCTGAATTGTAATTCTGAACCCCAAATAAATGCTTTTGTTTTTATTGTAGCTCAGCTTCTTTTCTTGGTTGGCATTTCTGGTGTCTGAAGAAGTGGGATCTGAGGTAATAGCGTCTCACCTCCTGTGCTGATGTTGGACCAGCAAGGTACCTGCTTGAACCCTCTGTGCTCTGTTGTCTCCCCACAGCCCGAGTGCCTGTGGTGAGCACCCCCTCCCCCCTCCCCCTCCCCCCCCCCCCCCCCCCCCCCCCCCCCCCCCCCCCCCCCCCCCCCGGCTCTGAATCTCCCTCGTTGGTTGACCTTTCTCAGAGGCTATCCAAACTAGAAAAGCTCTCTGGAGCTTCTGAACCAACCTCTGTCACTACTACTTCTCTGCCTTCTTTCCCCCACCCCCCACCCATATACCCCAATTTAGCTGAGCTTCTCGCCTATAACAAGCTTGAAGCCCGCCCCTGAATCCTCCAATCATTCAAGCACACTTTGAGATAAAACCTAATGAAGGGGGATCAGGAATTCCCTCTGTTTCTTATCACCCTTGGACTACAGCTAAATTGTGAGCTATTACTAAAGAATTGCCTAATACCCTTGAAGACCCTCTAGAGTTGGCTAAAAAAATAAATAATAACAATTTGGTCATTCAGATTTATAATCCTGGTTATTCTGATTTCTACCAACGTATTCATATGCTTGTAAGTGAAAGCCATGCTGGGGAAACTTTAACTTAGATAAATTCACCTTAAAGGGACCCTTAGAAGAGAGGAATCCAAACTTCTGAGAGACAATAGAATGTGCTCCTTGATTGATGTACAGAAGCTTCTAAAAGACACAAATGGCTTCAAAAACAGTTCTATAAGGATCCTTATAACATACAAATAATACAAAAGTCTTTAGTAAAAGACTTGGGCCATCTATGCCAATAACTCTAACGTTTTTTGTCCATCTGCCAAAACCATAATTTGGATCCAACTATTCTTTTTGAGTTTCATACCTGAGACATGGCTAAAATTCAAAACAAAACAAAAAAATAAGAAGCATAAGGTCTTTGCCTCTGTTTGCTTATATGTATATGTTAGAGATGTGTGATATTGTTCTACCTCTGGTTGGTATTGCCAGAATTAGTTTGTAAAAGATCTCTATTTAATTGGCTTGAGAAAAGTCAAGTGCTTATAAATTAAGTATTCTTAAATTTCTCAGAAGTATAAAAAAAACTAATGCAATTTTTTTTCAAGTTCATATAATCTAAAATAACCTTTGCTAAACAAAAGCTAATTCAAGTTTCTTGGTTTAATCCTGTCTTCAGAATTATCGGTGTTAAATATAATGAGATAAACAACTTTTTTTTTACCTGGATTTACTAATCAAATAAGCTCATTTATCTCTATCATGCACAATTTGTCAACAGCGAAAAAAACAAATAACTTAAAATGATGATTAGCTGTGTAATAGCTAATCCAAGTATAATGACTAAAGACAAGTAATTTAAATAATTATAAATAAGATCAAAGTTTATATTAAGTTAAACTAAATAATGGATATTCATTGGCTTTCTAAATCATCTTTCCAAATAAGATAAACATCAAATGCTAAACATGAGTTGATCTGCTTTTGGCTTTTTAATTTAAATTTTAAAATATTATGAGAAAGAATAATTTCATAAAATGAAAAAATGCATGCATGGGGTAGACTGAAAATAGAAAATATGTGTCTATTTATTAAACTCTTATTTTAGTCACTTTCGTGGTGTTATAAGTGTATGTACTGGGACCTAATATACACTATATTTCCTACTGTGAAATGATCCAACATGTTTAAAAGCCACTGCTCTTAATATCCCGGTAAATTGAGCAACAGAAGGTCTATGTGGCCAGGTGAAAAGGCCAATATCAAAACAACCACCTTTCTATCCTATAGATATAGTGGTAACTCCTCAAGACCAAGCTGTAATCACTCTTTGATGGGTTTATACTTTGTTGCCTTGTCTTTTCAAATTTTCAGCCAGGCAGCAATCTGTTTAAAAGAACTTCCCCCAGGGTGCCTGGGTGGCTCAGTGGGTTAAGCGTCCGACTTCAGCTCAGGTCATGATCTCACAGTCTGAGAGTTTGAGCCCCGTGTCAGGCTATGTGCTTACAGCTTGGAGCCTGGGGCCTACTTCAGATTCTGTGTCTCCCTCTCTGCCCCTCTCCTGCTCATGCTCTGTCTCTCTCTGTCTCAAAAATAAAAACATTTAAAAAAATTAATAAACTTCCCCCATTTCTTACAACTACTTGCAAGGCTGGGAATTCTGGTGGTGGTTTCCCTTATAAATACAGCTCTGCCATCAGTTTAGGGAGTTGTCCTACCTTTCTAATCTTTCTTCTGCCTAATTCAGAACAACCCTCCTCAGCAATGATATGGGGCTCCTATTGTCCTTGCCTGTTTTATCATTCCCATTCTAGCGGAGCAAAGGCAGGATGAGTCTGCTGACAAATAACTCTCACACTGTAATTTCCCTAGAAGTGTATGGTTTACTGAAACGCCCAGAGTCTAAGAGACCCCCAAAAACGAACCACCAGAGTCCAGAGTCAAAGCTAAGCAGCAAGGGTCATTTATTGCAGGTTTGAACCTGGACCTCTGCGCCCTCGTTGCCGGTGACGCCGAGAGGTCCTGAGAGAGGTTTTTACACCCCTTTTATAGACAGGTACAAACAAGTCATGGGGAAATCAGGAATTTTCCACAGTTACAGAGCTGCGATTGGTTGGTGTTTAAAGTTGGACACTTAACAGTATTCGATTGGTTCCTGCCTTTAGGTCAGACCACAACCGGGGGTACGGGTATCACATGATTGATCAGGAATACACGGATGTGCCAGGCAACAATGATTGATCAGGAGTACACGGATGTGCCAAGTAACAATGGTTGATCAGGAATATACGGATGTGCCAGACAAAAATGATTGATCAGGAATACATGGGCGCGCCAAGCAATTGTACAGAAGTGGAACAAGCTGGTTAAGCTTGGTTAGGTTTCAGTTTCCCGTAACTTAAGCTTTTAAGTTTCAATTTGCTCAGGCCTCTCATTACTTTCATGATACTGTATAGAAGGAATTTATATTCATTTAACGCAATGCATAAGGAATTACACCATCCTCTAAGAGTAAGTCTGCAATTACTCTGTTAACAACTGCCTTATATCATTTCTTTTCTAGATAAACTTTATAAGTTTTGGAAATAAAAAAAAAAAAAAAACACTTGAGGGGCGCCTGGGTGGCTCAGTCGGTTGACAGTCTGACTTAATTTCAGCTCAGGTCATGGGATCAAGCCCCACCTCAGGCTCCACCTCAGCATGGAAGATTAGGATTAAGATTAGGATTCTCTCTTTCTCTTTCTCTCCCTCTGTCCCTCTCTCCCATCACACACACTCTAGATCACTCTCTCAAAACAAAACAAAAACAAACAAAAAACCACTTAAACTAACAAAGTTGAAACTGCCAAAAAGATTTTAAAAAAGAAAGTAACTGTGTCCTAAAGTAAAATGATTGTTTCAAAATAAAAAAGGAAAACAATAAGACAAAACCTAAATACATCTAAAAAGTTGTAGAAGGCTTATAGAAAGGAATATTCAAAAGGAAATTTTATAGTCAAGCTAAGATTTGAATGGATTTATTTAAATTTTAAAAAGGGAAAATGTTAATATCAAAAATACACTGCTACATTAGAATTCAATTTTTCTCTGTAAAAAGGATAACATTTCCTTAAATTATGGGAATAATAACTGCCCTTAATAAAAAATTATGAACAAAGACCTTTCTTTACCTTTCGTGTAATATATCTACAAAACAAAGATTCTATGTTTTGTCTTCACCAGATCTTTGATTATTCAAGTAAACCAAGTTTTCTGGTATTAAGAGAGTCAAGTTTTGCTTCCAACTATGCAATCCTTTGTATTTGCCTTTGAAATCTTTTATTGTCACTTTGGTCAAAAAAATACTTAAAGATTGCTTTACAATAGGGGTGCCCGGGTGGCTCAGTCGGTTAAGCATCCGACTTTGGCTCAGGTCATGATCTCACAGTTTGTAAGTTTGAGCCCTGCGTTGGGTTCTGTGCTGACATGACAGCTCAGGGCCTGGAGCCTGCTTCGGATTCTGTGTCTCCCTCTCTCTCTGCCTCTCCCCTGCTCATGCTCTGTTTCTCTCTGTCTCAAAAATAAATAAAACATTAAAAAATTAAAAAATATATATTGCTTTACAATAATCTTATGATCCTATTTGGTCAAATGTTCAAAACCTTTCTGACAAACTTCCCCAAATCGCATTCTAAATAAAGTCTTTTTGACCTAAAAGTAACTGACAATTCTAGAGGGTCTGAAATTTTTCAAAAGATCTGTTCCCTCTCCTTATAAAATGAAAAATATTACATTAATTAGGATTATTTGATATGCCCAATTACATGTCAAATAAAAAGAAATACAAAGCCTTCTTTATGTTGTATTTGTATAAATAGATATCATAAATGTTGTAGAAAGTATATAAAATTCCTAAAACTCTAATAAAAACTGATTTCTTGATGTTTTGTTTTCCAGGTTTAAAGGACCCCCCTTTCCCCTCTCCTTTCAGCTATCTGTAACTTACCACAATTTGGTACATTGTCTTTACAACAAAGGTTAAAACATTTATCTTTTTCTCCCAGAGAAAAAGAGTTCAAAAACTCTTGTTAAATATTCTTATTTGTCATGACAAGGTATGTATTTGCATAAGCTCAATAGGAATCTGTTCTTGTAACAGGACACCCAATACTCATAGCCTCTGTTTCTTTGATCCACAGTTGACAAAAGACAATATACTTCACCGTGGTAAGGGCCTAATTGCTTCTATTAAAAATAACAACACTTTAGTTGAGCAACCTTTTCACAGTGTGCTCTTGGGGAATGAAAACATTAAACATCACGAACCTTACAACCTGTAGATTTCGTCTATTAGAAAAGACATCTCCAAAAAGACTCCATTCGGTCTCATTGGCAAGACTCCCAACAAGTACAATTTAACCAATCCTTGTGCCAGAAAATTCCAAGAAATAGACTCCTAGATTCACATTTCACATCTAAAAAACAAAACAAAACACCAAATCCTGAACAGACCTATACATACCAACTGATGACCTAAAAATAAAAATTCCAGGAATTGAAGCACATGAAAGCCGAAAGAGACAGCTTTCCCAGGATGAGCCCACCAGGCCTGTATACCATTTTTTCACTGTTGCTTCTACCTTATTTGTTTGTTTCCCCCCTCCTCTTTCTCTTAGAGAAACGATATTCTTATCCACATTTCTCAGTCTACTGTAAAAAGAAGAAACCTCTCTGACTGTTAGACCTGTCACCAAAAAACTCTGGTATGTTCACCGTGTCAGAGACACCTGGGTCTTGCCTATAACTAATTTCTCTTTCATCCCAAATGCTACTATTGATTATACCCACAAGCCTATAAATGTTACCTATTGGGTTATTACAACCAGGTGTTCCCATACCTGCTTCAACCTTTCCCCAGTCATATCTGTACTAGCTCAACTGAACACGTTATAAAAAGAGTTGCCTACAATGACTCCATTTTTGTACTTCGTAATCAATCTCGTTAAAAAATGAAACTGTACTGTCGCTTCTGTTTTGCCAAAATTAATGTAAGGTTTTACTTCCTTAGATCTGCTCTATCACTTTGAAAATTACTGAACCTTTAGTTAATGAATATTCCATCATTCTTCACAATTTCTTAGATTAATGCCTTATGTCCATGATGTTTACAAAATATTACTTTTCCTAATTGCTCTTTTTATGCTTATCATCTTGCTAAGGTCACTCTAAAACCTCTACAAGCATCTAATTATGCACTCCACAAATTGATTCATCTGAAACTCCAGGTGGCTTCATAAAGCCCCAGATGAATAAACTGCCTGAGAACCATTTCCTGACTGCCCGCTTGTTGCTCAAATGTGGCCAGATCCTAATGACAGTGACACCTTAAAACAACCATCAATGATTAAAAATTCTCCCCAACATCAGACATGACTTCCTGGGACAGGTCCATCCCAGCAATGAGGGACTAAGTTATCTATGGTTGAAAAAGTTAACGTACCATTTATTCTGTGACTAAGAGCTCCACGTTTGTCAAGACAGTTTTTCCTTTGGTTTTATTTCCTGTGAGTGCCTTTTCTCTGCGTATCTTTTTGCATTTTCTTTTAAGTTTGCATCATGTCCACATGTCAGCTATTCAAAAATCACTTTAAAAATTGTTAGTGATGTTGGGGAGCCCCTGGCTGTCCCAGTCGGTGGAACATGCAACTCTTGATCTAGGGGTTGTGAGTTCAAACCCCACATGAGGTAATAGAGAAATTACTTAGAAATAAAACCTTTTAAAAAATATTTGTGATGTTGGAATACGTTCTTGATTTATATACCCCACAAACAATTTTGGAGTATACCCTCCAAAACTTTCTAGTATATGAACAAGGGAAATTGTGGCTCTTAAAACTGAAAGCCACTGTTAATAGCCTTAATAGCCAGAAGAAGAGATTCTAACCCTGTGGACTCCTTGCCATAGAATATTTGCAAGTTCCTTAAGTTCCTTAAGATTTGTAAGGTAACCATTTGTCACCAATAATGGTAGCAATGTTTATGGAGATCTTCCCAAGTGTCAAGCACCGTGCAATGTACATTTCACACATTTCGAGTTAATTTTCACGAAAACCTAATTACATAATAGAAAACTAAATCTCAGAAAGTTTCCTAGCTAGCAAGTGACAGAGCTGAGATTCAAATCTGTTACAGGTTTATTATAAGGGGCATAAGACTTAGAAGGATTGAGCACATCAATGCATTTAAAGTGCTTAGAACAATATTGCTTGCAGTAACTCTCTCCGCTCAGTACGAACACTAAGATTCTGGCATCAGGGAGGAATTTTGTAAGTTAGAGATACGGCTGAGTCTGCAAAACTACACGAAGTTATTTAGATGAACTGAAATGTGTCCCAGTTATTCTGTGACTAAGAGTTCTACGTTTAGCAAGACAGTTTTCCCTTTGTTTTTATTTCCTATGAGTGTCATTTCTCAGAAGATCTCCTGCCACCAGTTCGAAGTGATTTGTGACCCCCTCTACCACCACCATTTTTATGCTTTTTCTATCATAAAGATTCTTAGCATAAAATCAGAGGAAGGTAACATTTTAAAGTGCAGCCATCAGGATGACCACCCACACAAGCACAAGTTTTGCTATTGGATCTTTCCTTTGTGTGTTTTCTTCTGTTTTGTTTCTACCCAAGGGAGATAAGAACAGGTGAAGTGGAGATGCCATGTTCCATTCCTAGTGCATAAAGACAGTCTGAGATCCTCTGTTTCCATTGTGTATAAAAATAGCGACCACATAACTGCCTGCTATATAAAACAAAGGAACAAGTAATATCTGAGCCTGACTGACTGAAAACACACCATGTTTCTGTAGTTGAATGTCAGGCACATAAAAACACAAAGCAAGAGAAAAAAGTACCTCCCTTTTGCCGCCAGAACCACACTGTCCAGTATGATAGTCACTAGCCATGTGTGGCTATTAAGCTCTTGGATTGCAGCTAGTTTTAATTGAGATGTTAATTGAGTTATTTAGTTGAGGTATAAGATGCACACTGGATTTCTAAGAATTAGTTAAAAACAGAATAAAATACGTCAATATTTTTATGTGGATTACTTGTGGAAAGGATAATACTTTGGGTTAAATAATACCATTAAAATCCATTTTATTGCTTTTCATTTTTTAAAATGTATACTAGAAAACATAAAATTAACTATGTAGCTTGCATTATATTTGTACTTGGGAGCACTGCTCTCGATTGAAGTCTTAACTTCGCCTTAAGTCTCTAGTACCTTAGAAATATTAATATACATTATTAGTAATATATAACATAAACATATTAATATCGAAGGTGGCTACATTCGAATCTAGAAATAAGTACATTTATTATGTACCTGCTAAGAGTACAAAGATTCATAGTACAGAATTCTTGTCCTTAAAAGCAAGTGAACTAAGATTCATTGAGTCCTACTATGAGCCAGGCCCTGGGCAACCTTGCAAGCTAGATATTATCATTTCCACTATACAGCTCAACTCCAGCTTCACAGCCTTCTCTATCTGGGAGCCAGAAAGCTTCTTGCCACCAAAATGAGCATAGGCACTGAGTTCTTCTCTGCACCCTTAGTCATAAATACCCTTCTTCTAACTCTGGCCTGTATGTCTCAGTCTTTTGGGGCTACTGTAACCAAATACCATAGACGCGGTGGTTTCTACGCACCAAACAATTTTTTCTTACAGTTGTGGGGACTGGAAAACCCAAGATCTGGTGCCAGCATGATTAGGTTCTAGTGAGGGCCCTCTTCTGGGTTGCAGACTCCTGACTTCTTGCTATGTTCCCACCTGGTGGAAGGAGCAGGAAGCTCTTGGGATCTCTTTTACAAGGGCATTAATCCCATGTGAGAGGGCTCCACCCTCATGACCTAATCACCTTCCAAAGGCCCCACCTCCTAATACCATCACATTGATGATTAAGATTTCAACCTATCAATTTGGGGAGGGGTGTGGATACAAACATTCAGACTATAGCGCTGTGTAACTTTCCCCCAAATGGGTGGGTGGATGTGTGCTTTCTGTATTGTATGTTCCAGTGACCAGACCTTTCTTTACCTTTAAATTTGTGAAATTTGCAATCCCGCATTAGGTAATTAACTGCAAGGAGATAATAATGATAATAGTGTCCAGGCTAGGAAAGCACAGAACCTTTACTTCTCAAAATGATTTACTTCTCAGTCATCTTGGTTTCTCACCACGTGGCATCACCAGAGGTTACTCTGATTTTTCTTGAAGACAAAAGCTATCATTCTTTTAGATCAAGTTCATCTGATAAGTTCTACTGTTTGCTGAGTCACATGTTTTCGTTGTGTCTGTTTGGATTTCCAACTGGTGTCTCAAACTTCACGTGCCCCAAACTGAGTTCCCGAGGTGCCATCCCTCCCCACCTGTTTCCCCTTACGCTATTCTCAGTCTCAGAAGATCAACACTCCACTCTTTCCGGCAGCCAGGCTAAAAAACTGGGGAGTTGGCCTTCGCTCTCTTATTTCACACCCACATGTAATCTGCCAGCCTTGGCAGCTCTCCCTTCAAAGTAACGTATAGCTACGCTTCAAGCACTTCTCACCACCAAATGCCAATTGCCCTGGTCCAATCCATCATGGGGCCTCCCTTCAGTTACGGCAACGGCGGCCCGACTTTGTCCCCCCTCAGTGTGCTCTCCACATAGCAGCCAGAGTTACCGTAACACATCTTAGATCGTTTCTCCTCTGCTCAAAACCCTCTGAGAGCACCCGCTGGCGAATCCTCTTTGGTGGCTTTCAAAGCCCCCACACGCACATTTGAGCCATTTTGGACTTCTTGCTATTTCTCAAAAACAGAGGCAGTCTCCAGCTTCAGGGCCCCCCCACAAAATACTCTTCCTCTGCCATCCACCCAGAACACCTTCATAACGTCCTTCAGACCTCTCCTCCACTGCCTCCTCTCTACTGAGGACTTCCTTGACCAGCGTGTTTCACACCTGCAATTGTTCTGCACAAATACTCCCTTCCCTGTTCTGTTTTTTCCCATGACCCTACTGCCGACTACCATACTGTGTCCTCTACTCATTTATCTCCCCCCACAAAGAATTTAAACTCCACAAAAGTGGGGATCCTATTTTATTTATCACTATCTTCCCAGTTCTTTGAACAGTGCCTTCCACAAAATAGATGCTCAACAAGTACTTGCCAGGTGACTGAATGACATTTTCAGATGAGGAAAACGAGGCCCAGAGAAGCTCAGTTGTAGCCCAAGGTCACAGGATTAGTGAGGGCAAGGTCAGGCCTGGGATTTTCCACCTGCGCTCAGTCTACTCTCTCCGTCTGGGTCAGGAGGTAAGAGGGGCAGCCGTGCCTTGGAAGAAGCACACACTGAGGTTCAAATGTGGATTTTGCTGGAAGCGCTGAGCTGAAACAGAAACAACTATTTTGGCAGCATTTTTGACAATCTGTGAGATTAAGGAAAGTAATGTGAAGGTATATGCTGAAGCTTTCCAGCTTTAAGACTGGCTTTAACTATTTTTCTTTCAGCTGTAGCTTTCTGGGGTAATGAATGTACCATATGTCTGTATCTCCAGGTTCTCATACAAATGAGGAAACTAAAAATGCCAGATGATTAAAACAGATTTCTGCTTGTTTCCATGGGAAATCAACTGCTGTGAAACCTTCAGAGATGAGAGAGAGAGAGTGTGTTCAGCTCAAGGCGTTCCCTGGTGAGTGGCTGCACTCTGTCTTCAGCCCAGGCCCCAGCCCACAGGTGAGACACTGTCCCAGGCTGCCCGCTGTGCCGGTGGCTGCGTAAGACTGCCAAGGTCAGCACGTCTTGTCCAAGTGTCCTTTGAGCGTCCACCACCACGGCCTGGCACTGTATTTCCAGGCCCTGCAGTGTCAGGGCCTGGCCAACCGTGCAAGAAAAGGCACCTACTAATGACAAACAGATGCTTAATAATGCAGGTCCCCCAGCCTCAACCTCCCAGTGTGGTCTCAGCGCATGGTGAACCCTCTAGGGAATCTTCTGGTGGTCAGAAGGACGCACCATCAAGGATTCTTGCTGGAAGAGTCACTGTTTCCTACTTGCAACTAGATGGAGCTAATTCAGGGGAGTGGAAGGGGCACTCTGTAAACACAGCCACGTATGCCCTGGGTGGCGGCACCAAAGAAGTCTCCAGGAGGCCGTGATGGTTACTTGTTCCCGTCTGCCCCAGAATTAGCACCAATTTGCCTAAATGAGACACTGCTGAGAAAAAAAGGCTGCAAAAGAGTCCCATGTTGTCTTGCCACTGGCAATCTCTGGCTTGTCTGGGGAAAATTGGTTCAGGAGCTTACTCTATACTAAGTTGAGAGGGAAAAGATAACCTTTCTCGGCTTTCCTAACCCAGAGTGTAACTCGGGCATGTCAGGGTGAGGCCCAAAGCTGGCTCATCAGCAGTGATGGAGAATGTAGAGTTTAAATTTGGATTCAGACAGCCCTGAATGCTCACGCCTCTTCTCCAACTTACTAGCTGTGAGAGCTCACAGCACTTGTAGCCAGTTTGAGTCTCTGTAAAGTGGGATGATAATACCTCCACCCCCTCCACGGGGGAGGACAAAATCAGCTAAGTCAAGTAAAAGCACTCACACGGGGTCTGATAGGCAGGGGCTGTGCAGCGCCTGGAGACTTCTCTTTTCTTACCCTCTGTTGCTGGGTTTTACTGCCAACATTGGAAACAGCTTGGTGAGCAACAAGTAGATGGTGACCTCTCTCTTGCCATAACCACCGTCACCAGCACCAGCAGCTTGATTCTTCTCAGAAGTGCTACCAAGGATGTTGACAGTGCAGGGGTCTCCAACTCTTCACATACTCATTTACTTATAACTGCTCAGCCAGGCTTGGCTGTCTTGCTTAGGTAGAATGTTTCTCGGAGAGGCTACGTGGAGGACACTTAGGTTGTCTTCTGCCCAAATAAACCACCAGTAGGACCCCATGGAATTAAGACCACAGGTCATAATGCATTTCAAATGTCTTGCCGTAAGCTCATCAAAATATTTTGACTCCTCTGTCTTCAAATGACTCACAGGCATGATTTCTTAGCACGGGGCCAACCTAACAGGTTCTGTGTAAGCCAGACCATAGGAAGCAGTAGTACCATTTTGTGATCCTGGGGAAGCTTTTAAATCAATCTTTCCATTACGGCCACGATATCCCAAATCATACTCTGGTAACATGCTCTATTTCTGTAGATTCCAGTAATAGCTACTGAATGCCGTCTCTATTCTGTTTCCACCCAACCCAGTCCTGATACTGATACTATCTAGACTTGGCACAGGCTCCACAAGTTGAGTGCAAAGGTCTCCACAGGACCACCCTCCCTTCAGATGCTAGTCACAAGCCCCCCAGGGATTCCCAAGGCCAACCACTCATCGGTCCAGCTGGCTACAAATCTGGAGGTTCCATGACTCCCTCAGGTTTGATAATTCACAAGAATGACTCACAGAACTCAAGAAAGTGCAAAATTATGATTACAGTTGTTTTTGAAGAGAGCTTAGGACAGAACTCAGCTTCTGTGCCCTCTCTCCATGGGGCGAGACTGTGTCTACACTCTGGGCACTTCTATGAGTTCACCAACTGGGAAGCTCCAATGAGCCTTGATGTCACTGTTTTTACTGGAGTTTCATTATGAAGACAAGATTGATCTTAATTTCTCTCCTCCCCAGTTCCTAGTTCCCCCAACCTGCCCTCCCCTCCAGGTCAATTTGGGCCAAAATCCAACACTCTAATAGCAGGGCTGGCCTTTCTGATGTCCAGCCCGCATCCTGAAGCTTTCTAAAGGCCCACATGAGTCATCTCATTAGCTTAACAAAGACACTTCTATCACTTGGGAAATTCCAAGGGCTCTGTGTACCAGGAACCAGGGACAAAGACCAAATATATTCTTTATTATATAATAATCTCTCATGATTATTTACAAAACATAAGGGCTTCGAGTTGAAGTTTTTTCCTTTGGGCAGTGGGAAATCAAGTGATTTCTTGAGCAGCTACTATGGGCCATAAATAATATACATGCTGAGAGCTGTACTTTTGGAAGATAATTTAGACAATTGCATGGAAGGTGGTCTGGCTGAAGTGAAGACAGGAAATGGGAGACTAGGAAGGAGGCAGTCACCCTTGTGTAGCCATAAAGTGATGAGAGCTAACGTGGGGGAGCACAAGTGGAAATGGAAAATCTGGGGGACATTTGAGAGAGGTTTTGAAGGAAGATTTCAACTTGTCATGTAACTTTTTTTGTTTTCATTTTTATAGAACATCTATTAATCTTTATGTGATTTGACAAAATCTGCATTATTAAAAGACGGGTAATAAAATTTAGGCTTATATCAAATCTGACATATTAAGTTCTATAGTATCTAGAATATTACGTAAGAAATGAGGGGAAAACTGAGGTGGAAACAGGATAAAAGCATCACTATATCTGCAGGTGTGGTCCATAGTGTGCAGCACATAAAAATAATCCTAGAGAAAATGCAATTGACTTACTTGGATGAAGTGTTTTTCCTTTTGGGGAAAGGAAGAGGGGGCAAAGAGGGGCAGGAATTCAAAGGCATAAGCAGAATGGTTTCTCCATTTCAAAATGGTAATTTAGATCATTGCTCTAGGGCACCTTTGAGAAAAAGAACACCTTGACCAGAGCAGGTTCATTGCATAATTCTTTAGTAATATGTACAATTTTCAAGTACTGGAGAGGACCCAAAGAATAATTTTACTTTAACTGTGCCTATCTATTTCTCTTCTCGTCCTCTGGGGGTTGATCTGTTTCAGCATCACATGGACTCTTCTCTACACAGTTTCTAGAAAACCAGATTCTTACTCTTGAAACACCTTCGATAAAGGAATCATCAAGAATTTTATCTCCATACAATCAGGGCTAAAATGAACTCCCCTTTCTGTAGCCTTATTTAAGGCTCTTCAGTGCAGGTGGCTCATGAAGGTTTCAATTCCTTTATTCAGAAGACAGCAGGTACCACTATAATCTTCTATTGCTTTACACTGAACCCTTCTGATTCCTTTATTTGCTTTTTGTTTTAATTGTTCTATTGTACTGGTGACAGCCTCCTCTTATTGGCCACTCTAGCCCATCTCCTTCAGGGACCCCTGACCATGTAAATACCTGTTTAAAGTTCTTCCATCTACTTCCTATTTCATATGGTAAAACAGAGACCTCATCTAGTCAGTAATATTGAATTCGATGTTTTAGCCTTTTCTTCAGTCCGTGATTCAATAGAAGTTTTGTTTCTGAGAATTATTTTCATCTGGCTACAAAACGACATCCCAACAGCTATGGTTGTTCCCAAAGCTAATCCCAAGGCAAACAAGCTGCCTACAAGTGCCACTAATTCAAAGGGAATAATTGGAAGGGGGTCTCTCCGGGCTGCCTTCCTCAGTCTTTACCGTGTTCCACCCAAAGGAGAGCCAATTGTAAAGCCATGTAAACACAGTCATAACAAAAATGAAGGCAGCATGAATGCAACCCAGCGGTGTTAAAAGGAGATGCAGGGTGAACAAGGCATGACTTTGGTAACCAAACAGTTGTTGACCCAAGGACAGTGATGGTCCAATTTCATCACACATCTGTTACACCTTCTGTGGTGATGCAACTGTGGTGACTTGTGTGCATGGCAACACTTTACTATCTTGAGCATTTTCAAGTTTCCACCCCAAAGGGGCAAAGCCAGGACCAATAAACTAGCATGGAGGTCATTATAAAGAATTTTATAATTTATAATTTATCAACATGATAAAATGAAGTCATGCTTCCTCCCATTGTGTGTCAAGACCAAAACCGTGACAGAGTCAATCCTGGCCATGATAGAACGTGCTGCTATGTCACCAGGGCTATGATGGAAACTCAGTGACATAGTCTCTTTCATTCTTGGAGATTTTCAACCTCGATAACTGCTTAGAATGTACCTGGTTTGGTGAGAAAGAATGAATGCGTTCCTACTTTTAGAAAATCACACATCTCCTTGTTCTGTGCCACTTTTCCATGTGCCACAAATTCATGTATGTTCTGAATTGTCATGCCTTCAAGTCATGGGACGTTAATGCAGTGTATGCCATTTTCACTGTTACACATGCAGATTTCTGTATCTTAACCAGGAGAATCCAGTATCTTGGCTTGAAACCCAATCTCGGTCTGGTCCCTGGTGCCCACCCCTCGGCCATGTAATTCCAGGGCAACGTGGGCTCACCCAGAACAGGTCTTCTCCTCAGATAACTCTGTCATGGGTACCTCCGTCCAGCGCAAGCAGAAAGCAAATCCTGGTTGTGAGAGGCTAGAAGGCAGGCCAAGCTGCGAGCAGTCTGTCTTTCCACCAGTGCTCTCCATTTTGTCTTCATTACAAAATACAACATGATGACCAGAGAAAACTATGGGAAGAGTTAAACTACTTGCTAAAGAAATCCAAGTAATCTTGATAAACAAACTGGCTTCTTTGCGATGAACAGAGCTTTGTGTTCTGAACATTAAAAACTGACAGAAAGATCTTAATATTTTACCTCCTGAGCAAGCTTCAGCACCTCTGTCCTGATTTTTAATGCCATATTTCTATTATTCTTCTGAACAAAAATGTTGCCTTCTCTTGTCTTCGAATGGCTGACCTATTTCTGCTTTAAAATGAACATTGTCAGTTTTTACTCTTCAAACAGACTTTTGAAATGTGTTCTCTTTTGAGTACAAGGCCCTCCCTCCCCTTGTAGATCACAAATTCATGAAGCAGCTGGGGGACTGTTGGGATGATCCCCTGTATAAATCATGGGGCAGAGAGAACCTGTAACACTGATGTGTTAAAACTGGTTATTTCTTCAGTCATGCAGATTTCGGTAAACAATAAAAGCACTATTTCAAAATCTGTGTGTACTCTTTTTTCCATAATGTTAAGACACTGAATCAGTCACATCAGCAGAAGTTCTGCAACAGGCTGGATATTTTACATAAGATTCTCAAGAAAATAATTTCATGGGTTTCAATTGGGGGAAGAAATGATTATTTCATGTATCATGGGTGATATGTTAAATTGAAATAGAAAGGAAAGAGTAAAAAAAGAACATATATACTTTATTCCTGCAAGAAGCACTTAGTAGGCTTACTTTTTAAAAGAAATTATATATCAAGCTGCAAGATGTTGACTTTTAAGAAAACTGGCAACTGGCACTTCCTCATGTTTATCTATTTTTTTTAATTTGAAGGAAACACTCCTCCTTTAACTTAATATTAAAATAATTAAGTTAAAAAATAATTTTTGAACCTCAACTATGTGGGAAACAAAAAAATTCCAAGTGTCAAAAAAAGAGAAGATGTCATTATCTGTTTAATATTAATAAAAATTGACATAATGCACATTTATGATATGTCAGGCAGTTCTAAGACATGTATTAAATCACCTAATCCTCGGAAAGAGGAACCCTTTTGCACTGCTGGTGGAAATGCAAACTGGTGCAGCCCCTCTGGAAAACAGTCTGGAGGTTCCTCAAAAAATTAAAAAAAGAACTACCCTATGACCCAGCAATTGCACTACTAAGTATTTATCCGAAGGATACAGGAGTGCTGTTTTGAAGGGGAACGTGCACCCCAATGTTGATAGCAGTGCTATGGACAATCACCAAACTACGGAGAGCACCCAAATGTCCATCGAAAGATGAATGGATAAAGAAGATGTGTCATATATATATATATATATATATATATATATATATGAGTATTACTTGGTGATCAAAAAAATGAAATATTGCCATTTGCAACAACGTGGATGGAACTAGAGTGTATAATGCTAAGTGAAATTAGTCAGGGAAAGACAAATATATAAGTTCACTCACATGTGGAATTTAAGATACAAAATGGATGAGCATAATGGAAGGGAAGCAAAAATAATATAAAAACAGGGAGCGGGACAAACCATCAGAGACTCTTAAATAAAGAAAAACTGAGGGTTGCTGGAAGGTTTTTAGCGGGGGGATAGGATAATTAGACAAGAGGCATTAAGAAGGACCCTTGTTGGGATGAGCACTGGGTGTTATATGTAAGGGGTGAATCACTGGATTCTACTCCTGAAATAATTATTGCACTACATGCTAACTAACTTGGATGTAAATTTAAAACAATTAATGAAAAAAAAAAAAAAAAAAAGAGGCGCAGGCTGCTTCCTGTAGGCTCCTCACCAGGCAGCAGCATGCAGTGGTATCTCCTCCAGATCTAGGCTGGGGGACTGAGGTAGGCTCCCCTCCCCGCCTCAGGTAAGGCCTGTAAATCCAGCCTGGAACTGGAGGGACAGAGGAGGAAATTAGGCTGGGAGTAGAAGTGAGGGAAGGAAATGCATGGTTTTCAGATCCTGTGTCCCCTCGTGTGAGAAAAGGCAGCCTCTGGGAAGGAGGTGCTGTTCTGTTTTGGGTGACAGATGAAGGCCTTGGGGTTGGGGTGCCTGACTGGCCGACCCAAGAAAGGAAACGGGGAGAGAAAGGAAACAAGGAGGAGGAATGATCAGTTTGCTGTAGAAGTTCACTCCTGCTCCATCGTTCTTTCTTCTGTCCTTGAGGAAACTTCTAGAAAGACATTGTATGTTTTCTGTGGATCAAAAATGTCTTCTTCACAGATTCCAGAGAGTCTGCCATTATAGACTGAATTTACATTAGATCTGTTCCCTTCTATATTAAAAATCATAGACAAATGTTTCTAAGGGGGAGGCACAGATATTTAGAAACTATAGTATAATTTAATTTCTATGTTGTTTTTTTTAGCCATTTGAGGATGGAGCTGTACCCAAAGTGGTTGGGGGTGGTCAGTGCTGAGGAGGGTGAAACAAGTTTCTCTCCAGTCTTCCTTAACTTTGGGTTTTGTGGCTTTCCTGAAGGTTCTTCTAGGTACCCCAAACAGCAGTCAAACAAACAGAAAGATTTTATTTCAAGGACTAATGTGCCCAGCGCAGAACTGGCTACTGGAAGATTAAAAAAAAAAAAAGAAAGAAAGAAAAAAAAATGCCTAATCCTCACAACACATATCAAGTACTATAGTTATGCTCACTTATTTATGAAGCAACTGAAGCTCAGAGAGGCTAAGCAACTTATCCAAGTTTTCACAGCTATGGCAGGAAAAACATGGTTAATTACTATAAGAGTTTTCAGAAAAGAAAGTGTTAGAGAAGCTTAAGGAAAAAGGGTTCGGACAGGACATTTAAAGACTGATGTAATTTGGAGGGAAGTGAGAGAGAAATGAGAAGGTGCTGGAAAGATATGTACAAAACAGAGGAGGTGGTAAAGAGCTGTAAAGCCACTGAAGGCATGTGCAAATTTGCGGGTCCCCTCAGCGTCAACAAGTGCAACATTTAGGAAAGTGATTTTGCCTGAAAAGTTGGGTCTGTAAGAATTCCACCATATACGTTTTTTAAAGAGCAGTGCCAGTTAAAATGAAGGTAAATCCAAATCCTTTTAGTTAAGGAGTTAAAACAATTCCGTGCAGCCATGTGGGATCCCAGAAAGATCAGAAGATGGATTTGTGTTGACTTCTCTGGAACCTCTAGATTCACTCTAGATGTGAGGAGCAGACAGGCAGGAATCTCCACTCACCTCTTGGCTCTTCAAGGCCTTAACAGGACGAGAGAAAAGTACTCACCAGTCTGCACAAAAGTTGTTCGGCCAAGACCATGCTGACTCCCTCATTTGCCTGTGGAAATGGTGACGGGGCACGAAGAGGTGTGTTTTGCTCTTGCATCTGAAATTTGTACCATATCACTCGTCTTCAGAACACTGAACAGATGTAACCTTGCAGAGACTTTTATGTGAACTTTGCTGTCGCTGGTTTTCAGAAATCTTTTGGGGTGTCAGAGCCTGGGCAGCGATCAACAAATGCTCTATAGTAAATTATTTCCTCACCATTCTGAGAAAGATAGTCCTTTCCCCTTCAAGCATTCAGAAATTCCCTTGTCTTCCTACCTCCCATGCTCCCTGGGAGACTGGAGAGGATGAGGGACCAGTCTGAAAAGCATTGTGATGTGACTGTTGGTCTAGACAGGGTCACAATGTGCCCCTCTGGGGACTGTGGCAACTGTGGGTGACTTGAGGGCTGGTATTACCACTCCCGATCATGAAAGACTTAAGTTTGTCCCAGCAAAGAACTGATAACATCACTTCAAAATATTGTTGCTTTTACCTCCTTCTCTGGATACAAACATAAAGAGAAACACTCGACATCTATTGTGGATTTGTTTTAGATTATTAGAAGATTTTTCAAATGCATCTTATGTTAGGAGTTCAAGACAAATCAAAACCTTACACAGAAGATCTTATGGTGGCTTAACTGCAACATCTCCCTTCTCAAAACGGGCTACATTGTATCTCCCTTCTCTGTCGACATGGGCTGATGATGGACGTAATTCACCCTTAATGGTCCTGAGATATATTCTTCACAGAAAAATGATGAAGAGCATTATATGTAGGAAGATAACAATCTAGAGATAAAAATCCAAAGAAGTAAGAAAAGTGATGTTGATTTCTTTTAAGCATTCTAGAAAAAAATCACATTTTCTAGCAGTTAAAAAAAAAAAAAAACTGCTATTATAAAGCAGAAAGGGAGCATAGGTTTTAGAGTCAGGTTCCCTGAATTCTGTTCTTGGCTCTACTTATTGCTGCTTACCAGCAGCATGACCTTAGGCAAGTGACATTACCTATCTGTGGCTCAGCCTCCCCATCTGTGAAATGGGGACATTGAGAGTACCTACTTCATAGTGTCGTCACATGGATTAGTGAAATAATACATGTGATATTCTTAAACCATGCCTGGCGTGGAGTGCTCAACAAAGTTTAATTTACTACCCTATTTGTGGCTTTCAAATCACTGTAGCAAGTTATCAGATTACCACGTAGGATTTCCAGATTGGGTTCCCAAAGTCCCTAAAAACACTTTCAGTCAGAAATTATGTGTTTCAAAGCAGTTTATCAGAAGCGTTGTGACAGAAAGCATAATTTTGAGTCATGGTTTAGCCAGTGAAATCAACAGTTCATGTGACATGACATCAGATCAGACTGTTGTCAGAAGCATTTTAGAAGCTGAAGAATATTGGGGACGTTCAAGAAATCTGGATGTTTTCGGTCTCCTAAATAAGGCCACAGTGGTTTTCATGTTGTGGTTAAAACGATCCTCCCCTTGGTCACATGAAGAAATTTATCTTATCTGAACTCAAGCCTCTTTCCACATTGCTTTTGGGAGCAATCAGTGCGATTACCTCAGAAGTTTCCCCGACCCCACCTCACCCCCAGATACATGTCCATTGTTTACTATAAGATGGCATCTCCTTTTCATAGAGGATTAACTTTTAAATTTCTTTTAAAAAACAAGCTAGACTGCAAAATATTTTCTAATCATTTTAATGAAATGTTCTCATGCTGGACAGAATTCATGGTGCCTTTCTTTGAAATTCCATAATCACAGCGCATCACTTCTAATAGCCCTCTGCCGAACGTTCCTCAGAAACAAGGATGGATAACTGTAAATGCTACAACAGGCTTAGAGAAGCATTCAGAGGAGAGAATAGTCACAAGACCAGGGATGATTCAGGGAGGGAGAACACCTAAGGATATAAAGTTATTCTGCCAATGTCCAATTCACAGGGAGGAAAAAGCCAGTTATTGTCAGAATTGTGAAGGATCTGAGACTTGATCCCTTGTAAGCTCAAAGAAATTAGCCTGCCATGGTTTCTTGGAGGGCGGTAGAAGACAGGAAACCCCTGGATCAGATAAAAGTTTATTACTCAGCAAAAGCAGCAGCCAGAGTATTCACATTTTTGTGTCAGTTCCTGGAGTTCCTAACATAGTAATGACAGGTTGTGTTATAGGAGAGGAACCATGAGCTTAGGGGATGTGCACGTTTTCTAATGAGTGTAAGCATGCCTGCCTCTTGCTCTGAAGAGAAAGTGTCTTTATTATACTGGACAATAGGTATGCTTGCCTTTTGCTCCAGAGGGTGACATTTCCTCTATCTTCAAAGGCTGTTCACTCTACAAGTACCCTTGAATTTAAGTCTGGAAGAAAAAGCAGTCAGTGCCTTGCTTATAAGATGTGCAGAATTACTAGAGACCCATAGAGAATTGTCTTGCAACAGTTCTTAATAAATAAATTATTTTATGCTAGCACTTTGAGTACTCAGAATGTATGTTTGTCTTACACCAGTTTCACATTTCTGAAAGGTTGCCAAAGAACCCAGAAGCTAATAGGAATATGTAAAGGTAGAGCGTCTGACTCAGTTTTGGCTCAGGTCATGATCCCAGGGTCGTGGGATTGAACCCCACAGAGAGATCCAAGTTGAGCGTCAAGCTAGCTTAAGATTCTCTCTCTCTCTCTCTCTCTGTCCTCATCTTCCTCCTTTGCCCCTCTCCCCTGATCACACTCTCTCAAAGAAAGACAGAAAGAAAAAAAGAAAGAAAGAAAGAAAGAAAGAAAGAAAGAAAGAAAGAAAGAAAGAAAAGCAAGGAAATATTCCTCAGTGTAAAGGAATAAGGCTACACTATTACCAGTGAGAATGGGTGCTCTTTGTTCTATTAAAGATGACAGATACTCTATTCCAGCTGATGTTTGCAAGGGAAATAGCTACAGAAAATGTCTACCAAGAGGGTTTATCTTGGTAGGCATTAAGTGAATTAATAGGGCTGATGATTTCCTGCTCTTTCCAAAGAAAAAAGGCTATATGAAGGCTCTGCAGTCTTTAACTCTAAAATTGCAATTCAAATATTCTGTTATGAGAGATTACAGTCTTCCTGGAATGTTGGTAGTTGTGACAAAGGAAAACAGTTCCATTGTCAAATAAAGTTAGAGAAATGCTAGGCTCAGCAAAGTTCAACAAGTCTTTTTAACTTGGGACTTCTCAGATTTCTAAACATGTTAACATGTGTTGTGAATCTCCAAAAGAGATATAGTATTCTTCAAGGGATTTGATCACAGACCCCTATTTCTCAGGATACTCCAAGGGGAGAGTTCCAAGGAAAGCTGCTTGCAAATGCCTCTGTGGAGGAATGACCCTAGCTCACTGGCCACGGACGCTGAAAGACAAAGGTGCTTTGGGAAGATGTTCCCTGATGGGTCAGACATGCTCTAGGCAGATTTCCTATGGATAGCAGCAATGGGTACCTTCCTGCTTCTTTTATTAGATGTTGGCGATTATATTCATCACTGACTAAAATCTAGGGAGGATAAATATGTATCGTTTTAAGATCAATGTGAAAAGTTTTAGCACTGAGTAAGTCCTAAGAAATCATCTATTCCAATCCCTTCTTGCAGATGAGACAGATGATGCAAAGATATTAAGAGACTTGTCCCAAATCACAAAGTTAGTCAGTGGCAGAACCACACCTGGAATCCAGGTGTCATTAATCCCAGTTTATGCTCTTTTCAGTAATAGCAATAAAATTGTCCATTGATGACTGCTATCATTGATACTGAGAAGGATACCAGGCTTTCTTGGTGTTTTGTTTTGTTTTGTTTTGTTTTGTTTTGTTTTGTTTTGTTAAACAACAAATAAACAACATGAGTAAAATCAGAGAATTAATAAATGAATTCAAGAAAATGCATCATGCATCAATATGGGTGGTAGCTTTAAGAAGAGATCATCTGGGCGTGGTTATAGCATTTTCTGAGTAAACAAAGCATCTTCCATGACAGTTTTCCAAAGAGAGTCATGTTCATGTCAGTAACAAGAGAATCTTCAATTTCACCTCCCTGCTAGGGTTTCTTGAGCCATCAGATATCCATGCCTCAGAGAGACAGCGGCTTCAGCTTCATAGTCAAAGGGAAGAAGCAATTCCTTAGGCTTGAAATTAAGGGCTTTGTCAAGGCTGATGTCACCGAAATTGGAAACAAATCAATGTTTAAACTGTGATCTGAAACGTTTTATGGTACATTCCATATGCATAATAAGATACAATGTTAACAAACTGGAAATTTTGAGTCCTGGGAAAATTGAGTTACCTTCCTTAGGAGGTATATCTTAATGTTTTGTTTTGTTTTAATAAATTTAATAAATAAATAAATAATAATAAATAAATAAATAAAGCCCCTTAAGAATGTTTCATTATCTTTAGAATAATTCACTTCATAGCTACAGCTAGTCATTTCCAGATTTAATTAATGACTTAACACATATAAAGTTCTTAGAGCAGTGGCTGTACATGCTTAATAGTGACAGGAAAATATTACTTAGTAATATTATTATAACAGTGATATTTAGGTACAAAAAATAAAAGCCACTCTTGAGAATGTCAAAGTCATTTTTTGCTTTAAGCTATATATGTAGCATGTGAAAGTTACTTATCATTGGCCCATATGAACAATAATTCTTTTTTTTTAATTTTTTGACATTTATTTATTTCTGAGAGACAGAGAGAGACAGAGCATGAGTGGGGGAGGGGCAGAGAGAGAGGGAGACACAGAATCCAAAGCAGGCTCCAGGCTCTGAGCTGTCAGCACAGAGCCCGATGCAGGACTTGAACTCACAAACCGTAAGACCATGACCTGAGCCAAAGTCGGACACTCAACCAACTGAGCTACCCGGGCACCCTGAACAATAATTCTAAGAATGAGTTTCTCTGGTATATTTCATATTGTGTAAACTCAGAGCTACAGACACTTTATGAGCTTTCATTAAGAAGTTTGCTTTCAGTCATAAAATGCTTTTCAATTAAAGAGGAAGCTATAAAATCGCCTCATGAAGACACATTTGGGATGTGAGCATGTTATTGGGAAAAGCACAAACTAATGCAATTGCAAAAACTACTGAAAAAGGACCTTACTGAATATACTTGATGGATTCAACTTAAAAATAAATATTCATTTTCCATATGACTGAGTAGTGCTTAAGCAAGAGAACTCTGAAATTAGACTTGCCTGGGTCTAAATCCTAATTCTTCCACTCAATGGTCATATGACCTTTGATTAGTTACTTGTTTAAAATGTGCCTCAGGGGGTGCCTGGGTGGCTCAGTCGGTTGAGCGGCCCACTTCGGCTCAGGTCACGATCTCGCGGTCCGTGAGTTCGAGCCCCGCGTCGGGCTCTGTGCTGACAGCTCAGAGCCTGGAGCCTGTCTCGGATTCTGTGTCTCCCTCTCTCTGACCCTCCCCCGTTCATGCTCTGTCTCTCTCTGTCTCAAAAATAAATAAACGTTAAAAAAATAAATAAATAAAATAAAATAAAATGTGCCTCAGTTGTCTTCTCTTCACAGGAGAAAATAATACTGCCTGGAAAGCGAGGGTAAAAAAAATCAGACAATGAATAGAAAGCTAGTACTTAGCACACCATATGTACCTAGTAAGTGCTTATTTATTATTACCATTTCCAAAGTATATCACAGATTAGTGGGGCTAACCGCTTCAATCTTATGCGTCTGTGTGTGTTGGGGAGAGCTGCAGGGGGGTAAATAAACAAGACTGATTTTATAAAAATTCTGCCCAAAGTTGTGTAGTATCCTATTTTTAGGTCTTCAGCACCACCACACTCTCCCCTGGCACAATTTCAACTGCCATTTTAGGGTTAAGACCACATTTGACCACATTACCTCTTGGGCAACTTCCTGCTCACACGACATTTTCTAGGGGAGGTTTTATTCTCCTGTCTTAGCATTTTTAATGGCATAGAGACAAGGATTTCAAAACTGTTGCTAAAGGTGATTTTATCTGGCAGCTATTAATTCAGAAAGTGCTAATGGTTGCAACAGTGTTAAGAGCTGAAACTTAAAGTATTCTGTTAGCTCAGGACCTTCCCACAACAGCTCAGAAAGGATCTGGGGAGCAGATGTGTATAGGGTGGGTAGAGAATGCTGGGTAAAACGCTGCTGGTGGTTTTGGTTTAGAATTTAGATTTTACTTTCACTATTACTAGGCAGAATCAACTAACATCAAATATAAAATAAAGCAAGCATAGCAGGTTGGTTTTCAAGAACAAACCCAGCATTGAAAAATCAAGGTTTAAGCAGATACATATGTATAATACATAATTTCAATATAAACTCTATGTGCTAAAGGATTCACATTAAAAAAAAATTTTTTTAATGTGTATTTATTTTTGAGAGAGAGAAACAGAGTGTGTGGGGGGAGGGGCAGAGAGAGAGGGAGACAACAGAAACCGAAGCAGGCTCCAGGCTCTGAGCTGTCAGCACAGAGCCCAGCGTGGGCCTTGAACTCACGGACCGTGAGATCATAACCTGAGCCGAAGTCAGATGCTTATCCGAATGAGCCACCCAGGAGTCCCAAGGATTCACATTTTAGAAGCTGAAGTTTTGGAGTTTTTTTAAATAAAACAAAAATTTTAATGTTTATTTTTGAGAGAGACAGAGCACAAGGTGGGGAGGGGTAGAGAGAGAGAGAAGGAGACACAGAATCCGAAGCAGGCTCCAGACCCTGAGCTCTCAGCACAGAGCCAGATGCAGGGCTCGAACCCACGAATTGCGAGATCATGACCTGAGCCAAAGTCGGATGCCTTACCGACTGAGCCACCCAGGCACCCCTAGGGCCTGAAGTTTAATACAAATTACTGTATACTGAAAGTCAGAACCAGTACAAAAAATAGAAACTTTAGAAAACACATTCAACATTTAATGGGAAGCTCTGTGCTAGGTGTTGACGTAGGGATGAATAAAGACAAGGTGGTGAAACAAAGCTGTAAAGAGATAAACGGCAGCACACCATGGTAAGTGCTGTGTGAGCGCAGGGAAGGGAGCATTACCCTTGCCCGGAGCCTGCAGAGGTTTCACAGAGAAAATGACTTTTGAAATAAGCTTTCAAGGAATGCGATAGCCCAGCCTGCATTTTCTTGTAGCTAACAACAAAACAATATAAACCACTTCCATACAACCCACTAGAGGGGTTGCAGATATTCTGTCACTAGAACCTTAAGAGAAGTAGGTATTGCTGTTCTAATGGATGGAGAAACTGGGTTCAAAGATTAAGAAGTTCAGGATCAGAGATGGTAAAGAGTAGACCCAGGACGTGAACCCAGGTCTGTATCATTCTAACTCCCTTACCATGGTTCTGCACTGCCCAGAAAGATCTACTTCAGCTGCCTATTGCCAACCAGTACAGGATCAAGTTGTAACTATCTGGAGTACAAGTGTGGGAACTCACCCTAAAAGCCCATTGAGAATGTCAAATTTTGGTCTATAAAGAATCGGGTAAATGAAAGGTCAAGGTGGTGGCTCTGTATATATGGTTCACCCGGGCCGCAGTGCCCTCTCTTTTCTCTGAGATTCAATCACATTTAGTTCAAAATGGTTTATTCGGATTCGTGTGCTGCCAGATTCCCTCTCTCAAGCTCTGTCAACACCTTGAAGTCAGGGAATGAGCCTTATACAGTAGTCTCCCCTTAAGGGAGGTTTTGCTTTCTATGGTTTCAGATACCCATACTGTGGTCCAGAAGGATATGACCCTCCTGACAATTTGTCAGAAGTTAATAGCAGCCTAACATTACGTCCATGATGCCTACATCACTCACCTCACTTCATCTCATCACGTAGGTATTTTATTAACTCACATCATCACAAGACGAAGAAGGGGGAGTTCAATACAATGTGATATTTTGAGAGAGAGAGAGAGAGAGAGACCATATTTATATAACTTTATTACAGTATATTGTTGTAAGTGTTCTATTTTATTAATTTTTGTTGATTTCTTACTGTGCCTAATTTATAAATAAAACTTTATTACAGGTATGTATGTTTAGGAAAAAAACATACTATATAGAGGGTTTGGCGCTATCTGCAGTTTCAGCCACCCACTGGGTGTATGGGAGCATATTCCCCACAGATCATGGGGTCTACTGTACTTCTTTGAGACCCTCAAGGTCCAGCACTCACAGGAGTTGGCTGATTATGGATTCACCTGGTGTTTTTCCTAGGGCTTGGTGAGTGTGGATGTTGATTTGAGTTAGGCTGACTGAGGCAAGTGACCAGACTTAGAGTTTGTGTTCTAAAATAAGAAAAGGTGACCTAAGCAGGATAACATAGTGGTTTGCAGACTAGTGCCTCTCAGACTTCAGAGTGCATGTGAATCACATCACTGCATGTAGACCTACCCAATGCACCCTATTAAAAAGCAGGTAGCAGACAAAAGTATTGTAGTTAAGCATCTGGGGGAGGCAGGAGCCTCAACTTGCAGGGTTCATGTCCCATCTCCAAATCTTGTTGCTCTTCCTCATCCTTCTGATTTCAGGTCTATGAAGAGTACAGTAAGCACATATTTATTGTAAGCTACCATTGATAGCAGCTACCGTTTATTGCATATTTATAAAGTGCTTGGCACTGTTCTTGCTGCTTTAAGCATGTTATCTAATTCACACAGCACCCATACCCATATTGCCGATGATGGAAAAATATAAAATTAGCAATAACTCCCACAGGAAGAGTAGGGATTTATTCCTGGTGCACCCCAGTCCAACGTCTAGAGTGGAGTAGTTCCTTGCCACTGGGTAATGAGGGAGCGTTTCAGGGATTCCTAAGCTTGAGGTCAGGGTGACAATGGTACAGGAGGACAGAGATGCTCAGAAAGCACTTGCAGAATGAAGCCCTGGATGGGAGGTTTGTGCCCTTAGAGTACTCGCCTCATTGAGTATTTAAATCCAGGTAAGCTATTTAAGAGGCGGAATTACCTCAGATAATATCTGGTAGTTTGCAAGGTGCTCACAATTTTAGCAATTTGCCACAGTCAACTCTGCCTTTTCCAGAGGAACTTTTCAGGAATTTTTCCACCTGCTATCTAGGAGAAAGGCCCCACCCTTTCTCCTAGACTTTTGTGTTGATTTAGGTGAATTAAGACTGTTGTTAGAGTCATCTAAAGCCTACAAGGGTTTAAGGTTGACTTCCACAACAGTACAAGAGCTGGAAAAAGTGTGATAGTTCTCCAAGCAAGTAGGGGGAAAATAGTTAAAAGCTAAGAGAACAGCTTCTGGACAAATTTTCTTTTCATTTTGACTTGGAAATAGAAATGGGGTAAAAGGAAATACCTGCTCTCTTAAGCCTTCCTGTGTAAGAACAAATCAACTACTGAAAGACAATTAGAAACATCAGCCTTTTCCTGACTGCCAGGACAGAGCAATGGGTTAATTTTAGGTACTCTTAGAATAACTGATATTACTAACGCATCCCTGGAGACTTTATATAACTTAGTAATCTTGTCTGTACATTTTTCACTGGGCAGAAGATTTTCCATACAGATAGTTGTCAACTTCTAAGAAGACAGACTTTGCTTTTCAATCCTGAAATTGGGTGGGAGGAGAACGAGAAGAAAAACATGCTTCAGATCAATCAGTAAGGGAGAACCCCTCCCCTATACTCTTTAAACAACAGGTGGTTTTGACGAGCACCGTCAACTCTTCTATACACAGCTCACAATTGTAGGCGGAGCGCTCAATTTCAGCGTCCCTAGAACCTACTGCTGAGAGACAGGGGAGCCCAGCTGTCAGTGTCCAGGAACATGGGGGTTCCTGCTGGAGAGGAGCCGGGTGTCCTGGGGCTCGTGGGCTTCATGGTGCACGGATACGGGCTTTAACCTTTCTCCTCCGTCTCCCTCAGTGCGCCCCTTCCCATTCTTGTGTTCTTATGGGGTCCTTCTGTTGTCACGAGGGGCGGGAGACGAGGAGGAGGGATTATCCCTACCCAGACCCCAGTCTAGTAGGGGAGTTGCCAGAAGGGCTATTTTTAGTGGTAGCTGCTCCCCTCTAACACCCAGGGGAGGAGCTGCAGCAGTGGAGTGGCCACAGAGCGCAGAAGAGCCTCGGTTTCCCGCGCCCAGTTAGCGATGGGGGAGGTATTAGACGCAGCCCGCTCCCCGGGCAGAGGCCGCCAGGTGGCCGCCTCGGAGGCCGGAGCGGCCCCGCGGGAGAGCGCGGGAGGGTTCGTTTCCCACTTGGAGAAGAAAGCCTCCGGCGGCCGGCGGCAGCCTTGCCGACCAGTCCCGGCGCGGGGTGGTCTCCGCAGGGGAGGAAGTTCCCGGGCACGGCGGCCTGCGTCACAGCGGGGCTGGGACCGCGGGGCGGGCGGCGGCGGGCGGCGGCGGCGGCGACCCCGGGGCCGGGCGCTGGGCGGCGCTGGCTGCCGCTGGCCCGGCTGCGCGCGGGGCGGCGCTGGAGGCGGCTCCGTCCGCGGCCGGGGAGGCGGAGGGGAGGAGGGCTGCGGGGCTGGGGCGGTAGCTGCGTCCCGGCTCGGAGCCCGCGAACAGGACGAGGAGGAAGACGCCGCCGTGGCCGCGGCCGCAGTGCTCCGGGCGCCACTCGCCCCGAGCAGCGGCCCCGCCGACGACCCCGCTGCCGCTGGCCGCCGCTGAGTCCGACCGGGAGACCGCTCGCCGCTCCCCAGCGCCCTCCCCGCCGGCACCCTCGCGCCCAGAGGTAAGGGCGGGGACCGCGGAGGGATGGAGAGGGGCGGCCCGCCGAGGACCGGGGGGCTCGGTCCGCTAGGTGCGCGGGAGCCACCGCTCGCCCCGCCTCGCTCGCGTCCCTGACTGCTCCCGCTCTCGGGCGCGCAGAATATGTGGTCGCCTGCCCACTGTGTGGTCCTTGGAGCCACCCGCTGCCAGGGCTCGGGGACCCGCCAGCCCCTACCCCACCCATCCCACGCCAGCCCCAGCGGCGGGGCCGGGGACCCCAGCCTGGCGCCGAGCACAGAGCGGCCGCCGCAGGTCCTGCGGACTTGGTGGGGGGTGGGGGCACCGGGGGTGGAGGACGAGGAGGAAAGGCGGCCACCACCGGGGCGGTCGTCCTTCTTCCCTACCTGAAAACCTCCGGAGACCCCACAGCCTGGCCCTTCTGGTCTGCTCTCCCCAAGCCCCTGAAGTTAGCACTTTCAGGGAGAGCAGTCTGATGGTGTCCAACGCGAACGAGAGCGCGGCGCCTGCCCCTTTGCGGGACCGGAGGGGAGAGAGGGTTTAGCCGGATCCGGAGGGCCAGGTGTCTAGGCCGGCGGTTGAGACCCAAGCCAGGGTCGCCGGTCCTTCCCCTCCCAGCAGAGAGGTGGTTAGGGATGGAGTTAGCAACACCGGAACCTTAGGATGTGCTCTGTAGACTCCAATTCCTTTCTTTGCTGCTCAGACAGTTCTTTCCTCCCCCACCTTACGCCTGCCGGTGTGCATCAGATTATAGTTCCTTCAAAAGCTCACACCTTACCTAGCTCTGAATAACCACAGACACCCAGCCCACGTCCCAGGACGGATATTTCAAAGTGTGAAGACCAAACTTCACTTGGTTTCAGATTCTTTTTAAGCATCTGAAACTCGGCAAACCAGTTAGAAAAACACCTGCAAGTCCCCATCCTCCTTAAAGTAAAAAAAATAAGAATCTTTGTGGGAGTGCAAATGCTGGACAAGGGGAGGCTTGAGTGACCTTATTGGTCGCAGCTTTATGGAGGAGGAATTAGTCACATACCTCTTATAATGTAAGAAATGGAGCCTCAACCAATGGGCACATTTCCAGACAGGTATGGAGTGGTGTCCTAAGGCATCCATGAGGCTACTTCATGGACAAGTCAGGAAAATGGCATCTAGATGGGACAGGAGGCAAAGTGATGGTAACCCTCTTGTTTAGCACAACACTGCAAAATCACCCTTATGTGTGTATACATTTTTTTCTTCATTTTTTAATTATTTTTGTAAACCCAAAATGTAAGTTGAACTTCCCCAAATTTGCTCAGATCGATAAACCATGTGCTGGATGTGTGGACACAGATGTATACAACTCTAATCTAGTATTTGCATTTCTTCTGACTTGCTCAAATAATGAAGACCAAGAGTGTAACCCCGATTTACTTTGGAGTGATTCATTTAAATCCTGTCTTGAGGTCAGTTTGTTTTTGAGGGGTGGGACCAGCTTTTCAAGAATGGATATTTTTTGATGGTTCACATGATGGATTGACCACAGATCAGTCCTACCATTTAACAATGGTATCAGAGATAGCAAGCACGTTTAACGATTTCTTAGTAACAAAATTATCAAAGTCTTTGTTAACAGTACTATTCTCTTATTTCCCAGATTGACTAAGTACTTTGTTTAATGGCATGTTTTAGAAGGGAATGCTTTTGGGGGGGGGGGAGGGCTTATTAGAGAGTGTAAGGGAAAAGACTGAATGATTTTCCACTTATGTGAAGTTTCTCTTTTTAAAACAATACAAAGTTAGCAATTTTTAAAAATTCCTGAGGTGCCCAATTTTTACCGAGTTGTTTTTATGATTTTCCAATAGTCTGTAGCATTTTTAAGTTACAGTCACCAATAACATTATAATATAGCCCAAGTTTAGAAGCAAATAGGGTGGAAAGTTATACATATTTTTCCACGCATTGTGTTAATGATTTAATATGGTACATTGCTATAGTGTAGCTGCTCTAGGTACCTAACATACACTATACTCAGATTCTTACAACAAATGTTTAGGGAGATGGTGACTGTCTACATTTTACAGAAGAGAGTTTGTGACTTGCCCAAGACCAGAGAGCTAACTTAATGCCTGAATGAGGCCAACTCTCCTTAGCCTTAATGATGTACTTTTTTATTATCCAAAGCGGCCTTTCTTATTTCTACATAAATTTACTGTTAATTTGCCGTAATGACTATATGAGGAAACTGAGATTAAAGAAGTAAAATCACCTGTCTATGGTTTTCCATGTAACTAGTATAGAGTAGACTTCAAATTTGGAATCCAGGGCCTTCTGTTTCTCAAACCTGTGTTCTTGCCATTGATCTCTATTGCATGACTGATTAAGAACTTAAGGAAACATTTTACTCTTTTTCATCAGCTGTTCTCATCCACTTGACAATGATGTTCTCAGATAGGCTGCAATACACTCTCAAGTTTTTATATTCCATCCCTGAAGTGCAGGCTGTATCTCCAGCCCTAGATCGCTATATGAAATGCACCCATAACCAATGAGGGTGACATTACTATGGAAGTATCCTTGAATCCACTTAATTTTTCTTAAAATATAAATCAGTCTAGATTGGCATGGGGGAAAGAGCATGGCCTCAAGATGGGAAAAGCTGGCCAAAAATTTGGCTCTGCTGTCAAGGAGGAGTGTAAACTAATTCATGCCGTGGAACTTTTCTGAGCCCCAGGTTCCTTATGTATAATGAGGTTAATAAAACCTGCTTAGTTGGATTATTTTGTGGACTAAGTGTAACAATCCATATAAAGGACAGCTCCTGTCACCTGGTAGGTGTTCAGTAAGTGGTAAGGATTAACACCCCTGTATCCTAGCACTGTTTGAAATTTCTGCTGTATTTAACTCCATGTATATTTTACATGCACCTAGTGATTAGTCATTGCTATCAGTGATTCATTCTTCAACTATACAAATATCTAATCAAGTGTTTAGCATCTTTAACTTTTGAATCACATCCTTTTTTTGTAGTCCTGACTTAAAAACATTTGCTCACCTAACACAGTTTTTTCTTTGCTCCATTCTGCATATTTTTTTTTAGAACTTCACTAGCCATATTTCAGTGAGTTGGAATTTGTAATTTTTGGCAAACACACTTTCCTGTTTTCTGCCTCTCCTGATTTCTCAGCCTTGCTTATCACTCAAGGCACCATGACAATCCCAGTATCTTCCTACCACATACCTCACCCTTGACCAGATCTCTACTAGCTGTATTTTCTTCAAGGCCCAGCCTAAATGCTGCCTCCTTCCTGAGCCCATATACCTCCCATTGCAAATCCTTTCTCAGTTGAGGGCACCTGGGTGATTCAGTCGGTTAAGTGTCCGACTCTTGATTTCAGCTCAGGTCATGATCTCATGGGAGAGTGGGGCTCTGAAGTCATTCTTGGCTTTCTCGTGTTCTGCTCCTTGCTCCAGTTCCCTGGGGATCATAGACTGGGCTTCTGGTGTTCAGTCTCAGAAGCCACGAGCATTAGAGGAGCTTGGCTTCTTTGTATATTGACTTCTTTCAGCATCTGGAGCTCATCGGCTCTGTACGCTCCCTTCCCCTGAAACAACTCATCCTCATCACCTGTAGCTTTTGCTTTGACTATAGTGTTCTTTTTCCTTTCCTTCACCCTCAAACCTCCAGTAATATATTTATTTTTCAGCATCTTTTCTCTTGATTTTTGGAGCTGCACTGAAGCCTCCCTCAGGGCAGAGGCCATATCTGCCTTGTGCATGTCTGTATCCACAGCACCTGCACAGTGCCTGAGACATAGCTGCTCAAGATATAGTCACGGGATAAGTATATGGTATATGTGACAGGAACATTTCTAACCTACCAGCTGGGGATGTATCTTTTCCCCTTTCTATTGCTTTAAATTCTGATTATGAAATTTGATAGTGTAACTAGAAGTTATCCTTCTTAGGGTCATGAAATATGTATATGGAAATAATTCTATGTGTGATTGGAAATTAGGAGCAAAATATGAAGTCAGGACTCCAAAATAAATCCTGGACAAATGTCACTAAATAAGCTAAATATATGAAAGGTCATGAGTCCTATGAGTTCATTCTGTGTATTTGAAGACCTTGTCGCATCAATACAAATTAAGTAGTCTTTCTTAAATATTGTTGAGGCTTAGATAATTGAAGCCACTTTAAATATGGTTTGGGTTTTTTTTTGAAACGGGAAAAATATAATCCAACTTCTGGAAAAAAATATTATAGAGGATTAATCTAATAACACCTTGATTTTTTCAAAATAACTGTGAGAATAGCTTCATTAGGAAAACACCATCAGGCTAATTTGTATTATTTCCCTTGACCTTAGGCCCAGGATAATGTTATTATCAGCAAAGTTAGGAAATACTGTCCAGCATACACAACTTTGTAGTTAATGCAAAGCTATGTGGATCTGTGTAATCAGAGAGTGGTTAAAGTTGAGGAGCTAGCCGGAGGTATGTCTAGGCTTTGGATTGGAGTTGAGGGCTTAGGCATTTTATCTACGAATCTGGATGGCATAACAGAAAACATGTATCTGATATTTCTTTAAATGGCTCCATGGTGAATAGAGTAGCTTGGTGTTGAAGCAAGGATTGGAAATGAGTTTGGCAAAATTAAAATAAAATAAAAGGAAATAGTCAAAAATAAGCAATAAAATATACTTAAGGAAAGCATACGATTATATCTTGAAGAACAATAAACGAGCCTACCATACGAATATGCCAGAGTTTTGTTTGGGTATGTTCATTTCTGTATCACCAGTATTTAGAATAGTGTATTTGTTAACGTTTTATTTTAGTCTGACATATAAGAAAAAAGGTTTCTGGTATGTCAGCTTGAAAATTCATTCTTATTAAGGCCATTTTATAAAAGTAATGGATGGTCAGATACAATTGTGAGACCAAATACAAAATGTGCGTTAAAGGTTACTAGGCTCTTGACTTACAGTCAGCAATTAACTGGGTCACTGGGTAGCTGGTTTCCAAGCATAAGTCTTATCCCCACTCCACATTATACAGGAGGCTAGCAAATGCAATAGTGATGAAAAAATTAAAGACATAAAAGATTAGAAAGGATGTAGCAAAAATATCTCTCCCTATAAACTTTGTGATTAGAAATTAGGATTCCAGAGGCACCTGGGTGGCTCAGTTGGTTGTGTCTGACTCTTGACGTCAGCTCAGGTCATGATCTCATGGTTCATGAGTTCAAGCCCAGCGTCAGGCTCTGCATGACAGTGCAGAGCCTGCTTGGGATTCTCTCTGTCTCCCTCTCCCCCACCCCTGCTCATGCTCTCTTTCTCTCAAAAAAATAAAAAAAGAAGAGAAGATTCCATAATCTAAGGAATCTACAAAGCAGCAACTAACAATAAGTGCCCCACTAATCTCTAACTGAATTGCAGGTATTCAAAATTTACCAAAAAAGCTTAGAAGTAAATATGTTGTCAGTCACTATTTCAGTCAACCCTTGTACGTAAACATGTAGATGATTTTACTTGTCCTGAGAGTGTACCTAACATTATAGTCACATTAATAACATTTTACCTATCAGGACGCCTGGGTGGTTTAGTCGGTTGAGCTTCTGACTCTTGATTTGTGCTCAGGTCATGATCCTAGAGTTGTGGGATCAAGTCCTGTGTTGAGCTTCATGCTGAGCGTGGAGCCTGCTTGAGATTCTTTCTCTCTCCCTCTCCCTGACTCATGCTCTCTCTGTCTCTAAAATAATTTTTTTTTTAAATAACATCTTACCTATTGACTTTTTTTTCTGCTTGATAGCTTTCCCCATAATGTGATTGCAATAAACAGAGCAGCCTACTGTTGACCTAATTAAGGATTTAGGGAGCAAATCAATTAAAGCTAATGATTGCTAGCATCTCTATTACTTATGAATGCCATAATCTGGCTTGTAGGAGAGAGAGCAAACCGTTGATGCCACCTGGGTACTGTCTAGTGTGTATCACATATGTCCTGAGTATAAAAAATCTTTATTGCTTCAAATTTGGAACATAATCTTAAAAGAACAATTATAAAATGTCATATGAGAATACAGATGCTCAGTGACAAGAGAAGCCATATTGTTGGTAGTCGTATTTACTAACAACTAAATCGGAAAGTTATACAACATGTCAGAATTTTAATATCTCTAGAGGCCAGGAATCTCTTATTACTCCGCTTGTTTGCTTTCAGTTATTTATAATTTAGGAATACCAAAAAGCAGTACAAAAGCAAAAAAGCTAATTGCCGCTTTTGAAATAATACATGGGGCTGGGTGAAGAAAAAAATAACTTGCTATCCGGGTAGGATATGTAAGCAAATGATTTTACAGCCTCATAGTGAGAAAAGGTCACCTCAAAACTAATTTTTCTTTCGGGGCACCTGGGTGGCTCAGTCAGTTAAGCGTTCAACTCTTGATTTCGGCTCAAGTCCTGATCTCATGATTGAGCATGGAGCTTGCTTGCAATTCTTTCTCTCTCACTCTGTCTCCCCTCCCCTCATAAATAAACTTTAAATAATAATAATTTTTTTTTCTCAGTTATCAGTTATCTATTAAGCTCTTTGAAAAAGTAATTGTATCTCAGTATATGTTATTTATCATATAAATCGCATAAGCTAAGCGCTGGGGATGACAGTATTTAAAATGGGAAACTTTACTTTTTGAGATAAAATTAACTTTATAAAACGTGTTATAAAACAGTGTTTATAATCATTATTTGAATGTTATGAAGAATAAATTATGTTTGTATATATGATATGTAAATTTAAATTATCACATGATAGTACTTTGTCAAAGATTATTCATTATCTAATTGGTTTAATGTTCGTTTATTTTGAGAGAGAGCACATGTATGCACATGTGTGTGCACAGGGAAGGGGCAGAGAGAGACAATCCCAGGTAGGCTTCGTGCTCGATCTCATGCAGCTCAGAGCCTGCAGCCTGCAGCCTGCTTCAGATTCTGTGTCTCCCTCTCTATGCCCCTCCCCTACTCGCACTCTGCCTCTCGCACAAAAATAAATAAACATTAAAAAAAATTTAAAAAATATATATATATCAAAGAAATACAACATCCATTGTTTCACATTATTGTAGCATTGCCTAAAATTTACAACCATCATTAGAGAAATAGTTATAATGGTTGTATGAATGGTTATACCATTGAATGGTTATAATTCAATTTTGAACATATCTACAAGCACTTAAACTTTTAGTGTAAATAATGATCTGATCTGTGAGACAAATACAAGGAATTTAGTAACTTCCAATTAAATATACATCTTATCAGAGAACATATCAATCATGCGTAAGCTAAAATACATTTTAACAACTTTATTGAGATATGTTGTATACTATAATACTTGCTTAAAGTATACAATTCAGTGGTTTTTAAGTACAGTTACGGAATTCTTCAGTATAATCTAATTTTACAACATTTTCATCACTCCCAAAAGAAACCTGTACCTATTGGCTATCACTCCCCACTGTACCCTCCCACTTCTCTTCCTCCTGAGCTGTCGAAAGACACCAATCTGTTTTCTATATCTATAGATTTGCCTATTGTGCACACATTTCATGTAAATGGTATCCTACAATATGTGATCTTTTGTGAGTGTCTTCTTTCATTTAGCATACATTTGAGGTTTATCCATGTTGTAATATCTATCAGTAGTCCTTGCCTTTGTACTGCCAAACAATATTGTATAGATATACCATATTTTCTTTATCCATTTATCAGTTGCTAGACATTTAGGTTGCTCTGAGAAATACTCCTATGAATGTTCGTATACAAGTTTCTGTGTGGACATAGGTTTTCATTTCTCTGTTGGATAGATGCATGTAGAAATAGAATTGTTGGGTTGTATGCAACTGTGTGTTTAAAATTTTGATGTAAATGAGTTTGATGTAAATGAGTATAATTTTTGCATCATATCCCAAATTAGAATAAAATCAGGGCTGAGGCATTTAACTGGCTCTTTAATGAAAATTAACAAGATAGTTTAATTTGTCTAAGTATTCATCATCAGAAGTATCCACTGAATTTTGAATTTTAATATAATTCAGCCACAGTTTGCAAAGCACTAGTAAAGTGCAACTAAAATCTCTTTAAATTTTGGAATAACAGTTCTGGTTAAGAAATATGAAAAGGCTGCTGAAGACTGACTACATAATTATTTGTATATTTTCTGGTTCCTTATCCTTAGTGACCGGGACACCACCCATTAACGCCAAACTTCCCTTTTGTGCATTTTTTTCCTCTTTTTATTGTAGGGTGGAGGGGGATATTTTTCATATTCCCTTAGTCTAGAAGTATGTAAGTGTTTATTAGCTTCTGCCTAAAAAATGTGAACTCCGTTCAGTTGAAAGTCTACAGTCTTGTTAGTTTCTCTCTGGAAAGAGGGAAAGTCACCTATGAAAGTAAAATACCTCTCATTGGTTAACATTTTTTTCAGGCACTGCTCTTTTGCATGGGATGGTGATGGAGAGACTATCTTGGTAAATTGGACCCGTTCAGTCTACTTAGTACTATTCTTTTAATTCACTGTCAGACCAAGACCTGGCAGAAATTTCCCCTAACCTTTTCTCTTCACACCCTTGTGAAATCACCCAGATTTCCCTTTTCCCTTCCTTTCAAAGTGAATCTATTTGTTTAAACAGGTATTCTCCTAACACACAAAAGACGAACTCCTGCAACCACTGAACCTTCATTCTTAGAGATGTTCTGAGCAAGTGGGAAGCTAATGCCTCATAGGGGCCTAAAGGACTCACTCACCATAAAAGCAGAACACTATAAATAACCACTTCCAGATACAGGCAAATGAACAGAAAACCCCTGAATAAATTCCTACATGCAATTTTAACTTTTAGACAAATGTAAATATATGCACAAACCCACTGCAACCAAGACACAAAATAACTTAAGGCTTCTGTGAATGTTGTCAAAGGATAATTTTCAAAAAGTTGAACATGACTCTTAATATAGAATGAACATGTCGAGGAATTATTCAGGTTCTTAATAAAGAAGCCAGCTGGTTCAAAGAGCGTTCAAGGAACTATCTGAAAAAAGAATGTTAGAATAACATTTCTCAGTTAGATACAAAAATTAGGTAGAGTCCTTCAGGGCTATTAAAACACACACACACACACACACACACACACACACACACACACACACACCAGTGTTTGTTTGTTTGTTTCCTACTGGACAAAAATCTACAAGTCTGGAATTGAATCAGCAATAATTAGCAAGTCAAAGAAAGCTATATTCCCTAAATAACCTTTGGGTGAGCCAGTTAAACAGTTCTTTAATATTACCTTGAAAGAGTGTACTGCCTTCCCTTTGTCTCATTTCTAAGTTTTGGATACTTTGTTTCTTAACAATGCATACGTTTGCTCATCCTCAACTTTCTTTCTAAGGGCTTTGATTGTTCTTAGTAAAACAACAGACATTCAGCCATGGAGTGTGTCAAACACAAAACACTGGCCATAGAAATCCTTAAACTTCAAACATGAAACAGAAACTTTGGGTTCTACCCTTGACTTCTCTTCTAGGGAATCCTTTGTGTCAGTATACCTCTCTAACCTCATTCTGGGGAGGAGTTCTATTTTAACTTCAGCCCCAAGTGCAGCCAATTCTTAGGGCCCAAACTGCTCTCCAGGCTCTCAACTTGGATGACAAGTTATCTAAGTCTCGGAGGGTGAGATTCCTTTCCGATGGCCTTTAGACTTTCACATTGAAGTGCTTAAATTGCAGCAAAAACTCCAAGGCTCAGGAAGAGAAACATACAGGATCTCATTGGCAAACATGACTTGAGGGTCCTTGATCCAGAGGCTGCCCACAGCTCTGCTTCTTTTGAGTCTCCATTGAAACTTCAAGAACCATTCCACTAGGAATTGGCAAACTGTGACCCATGTAGTTTGAGGTCTGCAACCTGTTTTTATCTGGCTCACTTGCTGAAATTAGTTTCTACGTTTTGGAAGGTTGTTTAAAATTTTTTAAAAAGAATATGCAACACAGATTATATGTGACCTGAAAAGCCTAAATATTTATTGTCTCTCCCTTTATAGAACAAGATTACTTATATCTTCATTTACTAAAAACAAAAACAAAACAAAACAAAAAAACCCCCGACTTCATTGTTAGTATGTAACAAACTTCTTGAAAGGGAAAAGCTCCCTTGTAGGCTAATTTAAAGATTTGCTCTTGGTAGGGACATTTTATGGGAGAAAAGAATGGTTAGAAAAGCATTAGATTCAACATCAGAAGAAAATAATATTGGTTAAAGGCTACTAAACGTGGTTGACAGCCGGTCAACTGTGTGGGTGGTAACTGATTTCCCAGAACAAGTCTTAATGTCATTAAAGTTCATGAGACTCAACTACTTAAGCATTGTATCGAGAGCACATTTCTTTCTGGGAGGAGGTTGCAAGTTATATCAGACAAACAGATTAGGAACAATTTTTCTTTTACAAGGCAATGTATTGTATATTTTAAAAGCATACCCAGGATGCAGTAAAAGAAAAGCAGACTCTAGGAACCTCTGACGCCACACTAGCTCTTACGGTTTAATTTAGGACTACACAAATAAGCAGGAAGATGAAAAATTTGGAAGGAAGTCAGAAGACCATCACAAAGAGGATTAAATTAAAACATTGAAAAACTGAATCTATGTGGAAAAAATGAAAAGAATTGGGATGTTTCAGCTCAGATTAAGAGGATGAGGAGAAATGTTACAATTACTTCCAAGGGTATAAAGGGGTCTCCAAGTGAGTGTGAAGAGTGATTATACATCTCTTCTCAAAAGAGGTAAAAATTTAATCTGCGGAATGAGGATGACATCAAGACATCAGCCTTTACACGAATTTTCATAAAGGTTGGGTCTTTAAGATACTTTAAAAATAGAGTAGCATTGGGGCTCTCTGTCATGGGTTGAATATGGTCTTGCCTGAAGGGTTAGCCAGATAATCCCTTGAGATCATGTATTTTTCATTTAAGACTATATTGGGTGCAAACCACCAGACCTGCTATCCTTTGAGGAGATTAAAAACCAGCCATTATCCCTGAAGACTTACTCTGTGGCAGAGGAGGTAAGATAAACAAATACGTGCATGGCAAAGGTAAGGGACAGTACTACCACAGGGGGACAAGGAATATTTGCATGTATTGAATTATCCAGAAAGGGAAACAATTAAAAATATGGCTCGGAAGGCGAAGACCTGGACTCGGGGACGGAGCCATCCACATCTGAGGAAAGAGCAATCTAGGCAGAGGGAACAGCAGGTACAAAGGTGTATCCTTGGCATGATGGAGGAACAGTGAGAAGGCCAAAGTGAGAGGAGGGCACTGAGCAAGGGGGAGAGTAGTAGTTGTTAAATGAGGATGTTGTAGGCTCGTGGAGTATCTTGTCCACTTCTTCTAAAAAAAAAAAAAAAAAAAAAATTTATTTTTAAGTAATCTCTACACCCAGTGTAGGGCTTGAGCTCACAACCCAGAGATCAAGAGTCACATGCTCCACCGACTGAGCCAGCGAAGAACCCTCCCCTTTTTAAAATATTTATTTTTGGGAGAATGCAAGAAGGGGAGGGAAAGGGTGAGGGGGACAGAGGATCCAAAGTGGGCTTTGCGCAGACAAACAGCAGCCAGCCCGATGTGGGGCTCAAACTCAGGAACCATGTGATCCCAACCTGAGCCAAAGTCATGACACTCAACCCACTGAGCCACCTAGATGCCCCAGCAGCCGCCCCCCCCCCCTTTTTTTAAAAGATTTTATTTTTGTCCACTTCTACTCAGGTGAAATGAGGAACCGTTAGAGGATTGTGAGGAAATGAGGGTCAAAATCCGACTTGACTTTTAAAAGGATCACTCTGGTGGCAGTGTAGAGAAGCCCTTAGCTAATTTTTTGGCCTCAGGGCCTTTCACTCTTAAAATATTATTTGGGAATGCAAGCTGGTGCAGCCACTCTGGAAAACAGTATGGGGGTTCCTCAAAAAAACTAAAAATAGAACTACCCTACGACCCAGCAATTGCACTACTAGGTATTTATCCAAGGGATACAGGTGTACTCTTTCGAAGGGACACATGCACCCCCATGTTTATAGCAGCACTATCAACAATAGCCAAAGTATGGAAAGAGCCCAAATGTCCATCGGTGGATGGATGAATGGATAAAGAAAATGTGGTATGTGTATACACACACACACACACACACACACACACACACACACACACACTGGAGTATTACTCTGCAATCAAAAAGAATGAAATCTTGCCATTTGCAACTACGTGGATGGAACTAGAGGGTATTAAGCTAAGTGAAATTAGAGAAAGACAAATATCATATGACTTCACTCATATGAGGACTCTAAGAGACAAAACAGATGAACATAAGGGAAGGGAAACTAATATAAAAACAGGGAGGGGGACAACACAGAAGAGACTCATAAATATGGAGAACAAACAGGGTTTCTGGAGGGGGTGTGGGAGGGAGGATGGGCTAAATGGGTAAGGGGCACTAAGGAATCTACTCCTGAAATCATTGTTGCACTATATGCTGACTAATTTGGATGTAAATTTTAAAAAATAAAATGAAGTTATGAAGCAAATCATGGAGACCCTGATAGGAATCCAGGACTCCAAGCTCATAGGCCAGGGTTCTGTCCTCTTCATCAGTAGCTACCAAACATATGAAGGGTATGGATTGTTAAAAGCACAGATTTCTCTTAACTCTTAACTCTTAACTCTAGAGAACAAACTGATGGTTATCAGAGGGGAAGTGGATGGGGGGATGGGTGAAATAGGTGATGGGGATTAAAGACTACACTTTTCATGATGAGCACTGAATAATGTATAGAATTGTTGAATTGCTATATTGTACACCTTAAATTAATATAACACTGTATGTTAACTATATTGGAATTTAAAAGCTTAATTAAAAAGTGGAAAAAAATTTTAAAAATTATTGAAATTTTTATATAGTTAAAAAATTATATAAAGACAAAGAGCTTTGTGTGGTTTATATCTGTAGATATTTACCATATTAGGAATTTAAAACTAAGTTTTTATTTTAAAATAACATTAATAAAGCCACTACATGTTAACACAGAGAACATTTTCTAATGAAAATAACTATATTTTCACCCAAAAAAGAGAAAATGACAGTGTTTACATTTTTACAATTTCCTCAGTGTCTGACATTCAGTCTGTTCACTATCACATGTCATGTAGCTTCTAGAAAACTCCCTTGTATACTCATGAGAAAATGAGAATTAAAAAAGCAGGTAATGTGTAGTATTCTTTGAACTTACTGATTTCCTGAAAAGGCACACTTTGAGAAACAGAGGCAGAGAAGAGACTAGGTTATAGGAGGCAAGCAGGTAAGCACGGAGACTATTAGGAAGCTGTTGCAGTAAACCACACGAGATCTGCTGGTGGCCCAGGTCCTAGCAATAAGTGTAATGAGAAATGTTCCTATTCTGGAGATACTGTAAAGGTGGGACCGGTAGGTTTGCAGACACAATAGACCTGGATTTGAGAGAATAAAGTCAGAATTCAAGGTTTTGGACCAGAGGAACTGAAATGTAGAAGATGTGGGAAGAGCAGATTTGGGGGTGAAATGAAGGATTGTTGGACTGATTGATTTTGAAATGCCTATTAAACACTCAATGGTAAATGTCAAGTCTGCAGCTGAATATCTAAAGCTGGGATTTAAGAGAGGGATTTTTTAATTGCCTTTACATCCCTCTGTACTTTTTTTTGTTTCAAGTTATTATTTAAATTCTAGTTAGTTAACATATAGGGTAATATTGGTTTCAGGAGTAAAATTTAGTGACTTACATACAACACCCAGTGCTTTTCACAAGTGCCTCCTTAAAACCCACCCGTCACCCATCTAGCCCATCCCACCCCCACCTCCCTCCATCAACCCTGCATTTGTTCTTTATAATTAAGAGTCTTACGGTTTGCTTCTCTCTTTTCCCCTTCTCCCCCTATGTACATGTTTTATTTCTTAAATTGCACATGTGAGTGTAAGTTTTCTAAACATTTCAGAGTCTAAAATCTATTATTTATTCTCTCAGAATTGAAAGTTAGTTTCGCTGGATACTGAATTCTAAATTAACAATTACTTTTGAGGGCACCAGGTAGCTCAGTCAGTTAAGCATCGGACTCTTGATCTCAGCTCAGGTCTTGATCTCAGGGTCATGAGTTCGAGCCCTGCATTCAAAACAACAACAAAAAACTATTTCACTAAGAATTCTAAAGTTTTTTTTTTTTTTAACCATTATCTTCTGGTGTTCAGTGTTGTTACTGAAAATTCTTATGCTGATTTGAATTTTGTTTCTTTGTATGTACCCTCTAACCTCCTCTCTCACAGAAGCTTTTAGGATCTTCTCTTTATGCCTAAAGTTCTGAAATCTCTTGATGGCACAGGTATTTATATGCATTCATTGTGCTGGACACTTTAGTCAGCCTTTTTAAATATTGAGTCTCATATCCTGCAGTTTGGGGAAATTTTCTTGCAATAATTCCCTGCTCATTTATCTTTTTACTCTTTACAAATAAGATTTCCATTTTCAGCTATCAGACTCTTTACAAATAAGATTTCTGTTTTCAGCTATCAGATCTGGAATCTATATTTCTGTTTTTTCTTCCCTTTGCCTTTTTGAATTTACAGTGAATTTCCTCCAGTTGCAATCTAACCCTTAGATTGACTTTTTTATTATCTTATTTTTAATTTCCAAGTTTCTTCTGATGTGTTTATGGACACAGTATCTTCTGCTAGTGCTCTGAGAATATTAAATATAGGTTGGAGTCTTTTAAATGTGATCTGTTACAATCTGCTTTGTGTGTTTCTCCTGCTTTTGGTTTTTCTGTGTGTTCATTCACTCTTGATTATGTGTTTAGATCTGTCTTTCAGGTTGGAGGCATTCCCCAGAGATGGCTGGTAATCTGTAATGGTGTGTTCATATTTAATAATGAAGCATAGAAAGCTGTTTAGGAGTACTGCGTAAGTTGTAGAATTTTTCTACCAAAGAGCTTCATAATAGGTGTTAAGATGTAAGCAGCCCTTTTCTGGAAGGCTTCCAGTTAGACGTCATTGTGCCAGGATTACAATACCTCACATCTCACTGCCTTTCAAGATCATGTCTACATCATCTTTATCCCTCATGCATGCAACCCATTAGTCTGTGTGTGTGTGTGTGTGTGTGTGTGTGTGTGTGTGTGTGTGTGTTTAATAGTGTGTATTGGCTTAACATATAGGCATGTGGTTCTGTTTTATTATTGTAACAATCACCAGGGCACTAGGACTGGTCTAATACAGTATAGTCAGGAGTAGAGTTTGGTCTAGAACCTTGAACGTCCAGTCTAATGTTCTTTCTACAAGTAATGCTCTTCATACTGTCCATCAGAGCCTCCCTCGGGATAGAAGAGATTTTTCAGAAATCAGACTTTCAGACTTTCAGCTCGTTTCATAAATCTGGAGTAGAGCCAGAAGCATTGTTTGAAGCACCAAATTTCATTTATTATCTTGTATTTTAACTCTAAAATGCACATTAAACCACACCCTTGTTGGTTTCAATGTGACATTTTCTTTTCATCCAAAATCTTTGAGTAGAGGGGCACCTGGGTGGCTCAGTCGGTTAAGCGTCCGACTTCAGTTCAGGTCACGGTTTGTGAGTTTGAGCCCCACGTCGGGCTCTGTGCTGACACCTTGGAGCCTGGAACCTGCTTCCAATTCTGTGTCTCCTTCTCTCTCTCTGCCCCTCCCCCACTTTTGCTCTGTCTCTCTCTGTTTATCAAAAATAAATAAATGTAAAAAAAATTTTTAATCTTTTGAGTGAAGCCTGTGTGCCTGGAAAATATGCCATGTGGAACCTATGACTTCTCACACTCCCTAGCTGGCATGCGTTCACCTCCTCCAGTGTGAGCAGTGTCACATGCAACTAAAGAGTTAAGTTATGAATGCAAGTACTGTCAAAATCTCTGCCTCCTCCATCCCTAATAGTGACAAACAAGAAAGGACATTCTCTCTCATAGTAGGAACACAGTCATGTGGATCTATGATGTCAAGAGTTCATCCTCCACATGTCTTGATGTTCCACTCTTGCTATCGTGTATCCCTCACTGGCATGGTTGAAGATCCTGAATACTAAACCTTCATCCCAGCTTAGAAGAGGGGAGGGGGATATGTTAAGGGTAAACTCCTTGCTTTTAAGGACACAACTCAGAATTGACTATTTTTTCTCTTTATATTTCACTGGCTAGAACTAAAACACATGGTCACCCCTGCCTGCAAGGAGGTTGGAACAGGTATTCTCTATTTATGTAAAAAGGAGAGACTAGATATTGGAAGGCAATAAGTGATCTCTCCCACAATGGTACTGCTATCTTATAGCCGAAGGCACAAGGAACATAGAAGCACAGCTGCTGACCATGCTGTAGACCTCAGAAAGGCAGCTGTGTTCATAGATGAGAGCACTCAGACAAACAGCCTTTCCAAAGTGCTGTGTTCTTCACACTAGCAGGTGTAACTACCTGAAGGTATGGGGTAGGGATGGGCCTTTGTTCTTAAGTTCAGTCACTCAGTTGACCTTATCATTATCATTAAGATCTTCTTAAACTCAAGAGTTTCCTAAAACTCTGTGTCATACTCCAGAGATGCTAGGTGCTAAGGTCTAGAAGCCACATAGTCTATGGAGGATCTAGCAGATTTGTACACCTGAGACCTCTGCGTTTGCAGATAGCTACTTCAAGAACTGGGGCAGGTTGGCATTTTCATGGGGTTTTGTTTCACTATATCATACAACAAGGACAGATAACAAATGGAATTAGAGATGGTTGATTTGAAAAAACTGGCCTTTTTTTTTTTTAACATTTATTTTTGAGAGACAGAGAGAGACAGAGCATGAGCAGGGGAGGAGCAGAAAGAGGGAGATACAGAATCCAAAGCAGGCCCCAGGCTCTGAGCCATCAGCACAGAGCCGGATGTGGGGCTAGAACCCACAAACTGAGATCATGACCTGAGCCGAAGTCGGACGCCCAACTGACTGAGCCACCCAGGTGCCACAGAAACCGGCCAATCTCGAGGCAAGGGAAAAAATTAGCAAATGTTTTAAAGAGGTCACCACAATTTGGGAGTACTTTTTAGGCACATTCTATGAACATTAGATATAAAGAAACAGAGTAAATAGGATTTTTGAGGATCCAGAATCTTCCCAAGAGAGAAGCCTAGCTAATATTTTCTTAATTAAATAATGAGGTTGATAATTGTCATATTTACTGCCAGGCACTTTTCTAAGTGCACATAATTTAAAGAGGTTGGCACAGAACTAGATTTCAAACCCACTATGAATTTCTAGCTGTAAAATGTGCATTGTAACCAGTACATCATGTTGAACAAAATGAAAGTAGAGATGACTTTTATTTTTTAGATTAACGTGGTTGTTTATTACTAAACTTAGAGTTCTGGGAATGTAGATGTTCAAAGAGGTAATATATACATATAAGGTAATAACAGGAATATTTTTATTAGTTTTATTGTGGGCATATATTGTTTTGGAATAAGAACTTTATATCACCCTAGATGTGCACAGCAACTGTAATCACTTCACTGAGAAGGAAATTTATAGAAACTACCTTTAAACTTTATATTAAAATACTATTAAAATCATGCCGGTGTCCTGAGTAGGAGCATATCATATCTTTATATGTCCACCTGAGGATGCTAGTGGGCTCAGTAAGCAGTGGCCATTGTGGTTTAGAAGGAAGATGCTTAATATGACCGCATGCCTCTGCAGAAAATTTTAGGGGGTCTAGTCTGCTATAGAAGAGAAGAAAATTTGACACCCAAACTGGAGCCATGCGCAAAGGACCATATCACATTAGAATTTTTTTTAATTTTTATTTTTTAATTAGAGAGAGAGTGCTTGCACGCGCATAAGCAGGAGGTGTGGGCAAAGGGAAAGAGAATCTCAAGCAGGCTCCATGTTCCGTGGGGAGCCTGACTCAAGGCTTGATCTCACTACCCTGGGATCCTGACCTGAGTCGAAATCAAGAGTCGGACACTCAAACAACTGAGCCACCCAGGCACCCCTAGAATATTTTATACACAAAACCAGAAATGTAGGTGAGACAGTAAGGCGTGTTATCAGTGTGAAGGTCAAATATATTTATGGTGAATCTCAGGAATGTAAGCATATGCCTGAGAGCATGTTTACGTTTACCCAGCTGTGTTGAGAGGTTTTTTTTAATCGAAATATGCTATGCTTTTCCGAAAGCCCCCTTGTGCCATATCCAAATACAAGCAGAATAGATCCCTTATATGAGGGAACCACAAATCTTGAGAACAGTGGTGTTCCTTGATGTTCTTTGGCCACACTACTGTTTGGTTTAACTAACATTTCTGGTAATGGAATTGCCCAAGTCTCCGAATTAGTTTGCTTAGAATTTTTATGTTTCTGCCAGACCTCTTCCTGTTGACATATTCAAACTGAATCAAAATTATTTGTGTGACATCATAAGCAGTGTATAGCATTGGAAAACAGTCTAAGGGTCTGATATATTAATCTATTTGGGTGTGTTTGCTTGGAAACCTGGAATGAAGCCTATTGTAAAATATATTTGTTTTTAGAATATAATCTAAAAAGTTAGAAAATTTGTAACCTCCATGATGTATTAAAACAGCCATCCACCATCTCACAGCAAGAATTTATTTAGTGGAAGTGAGGAAGGTGGAGGAACACAGTGTTTTAAAAATAGACAGCTATGTCCTCACCTTTAAAAAGATTCTACCTAGGGGTTCCTGGGTGTCTCAGTCAGTTAAGTGTCGGACTCTTGATTTCGGCTCACGTCATGATCTCAGGGCCGTGAGGTTGAGCCCTGGATTGAGCTTTGCACTGGGCATGAAGCCTGCTTAAGGTTCTCTCTCTCTCCCCCTCTGCCCCTCCTCTGATCTCTCACTCTCTTTAAAAAAAAAAAAAAAAGATTATACCTAAGCACCATCACTGTTTTTATATTAGAGTCACCTATGAACAGGATTAAAGAAATCCCCATTGTCTTTCTAAAACCAAGCTGTGGATATAAAAATTGAACCTGTATATTATTCATTATCAAGATGAACGATGTTTATTAAAAATACAGATATGCAGTATGCTGAAAATGGGCACTTTTCTAACAGGAAAATGGACTATCCATACTCTGACTTAGCTGTTGGATGAAGTAGATTTTACCCTTTAAATTCTTTAAAGTTAAGTGTTTGACCAAGAGACAGAAGAGCTAAGAGTTTTAAAGGCAGGGAGTTAGGAGCCACTGCCAATGGAAAAGCAAAGAGAAATTAAAAGAAAACACACACTAATATAATACACAGAGGAGATATTACACCTTGAGTATATTATAAATTTTAAAAAATCTCTGACATTATAATGTAAGTTAATAGGAAATTTTAAGTGATATCACTACCATTTTTAAAGAAATCTTTCTATAGAGGAAAACACCCTTTCTTGCTAACATTTCCAAAATTAAATCTAGAAGGAATTCAACTTTCAATTCTATTGTTTCTGTTGTCCATGGAATGTTAGGTTTAGTGACTTTGAAAAACTGGCTCTAAAAACAGATTCCCTAGGTTGTATTGAGGCTTCTCTGCTTACCACTGTGTGACGCCAGGCAGGATATTTAACCTTCCAAAGACTCAGTTTCATCTGTAAGAGCAAGCTAATGGTACCTAGAGCTTTGGAATGTTTGGGGATTAAATAATATGTCACATGTGAAGTGCCAGACACTGTCTAGGTGCACAGTAAACCTTAGCTCATATTATGTTGGAAGTGGAGTTTTCCTTTATACATACAGAGATCTTTGCCAGGTAAGATCAGTACTCACCGTTATTCTAAAGTAAAACACCTATAAAATAAAAATAGATTGCAGTTCTATTTACAGTTTAGAAGTATCGTCTACATTCAGAGAATGTTCTGGAGAGGCAAATCATTGCCTTCTTGTCATGTAAAACCATTACTGCTCAGACAACCAGGTCAGAGGCGAGGTGTGCCAAGATGAGCTACACTCTGCCCATGCAGGATTTATAGTTGGGAGGGGAGATAGATGGGTGTATAAATAACCCAGGAAGGGGAGTGAAGGAGTGAGCAGAGCAGGTAGGGAAGGTGTTGATCTTGGACTGCGTATGAAAATACTCAGCCACAGGCTTCCAAAATAGGACACTGCCCTTATGGTCTAAGACCCTTGCAAATCCAGTAGCATGTATTTCTCATGGGAAGGGGGCTGCAGGGAAAGCCTGTCTGTCTTGATGTGGTGATCCAGGGAGAGAGAGGGTCTGAGGTATGTAGTAGCTAAGGACGTGATTAACTTATTCCTTACAGCTATAAAATATAAATTCATAGAGTACTGAAGTCATTTTAAGTGAATTCTGCCTTGATAGGCCCAGAGAAAGTTCTGATTTTTCTTTAAGATTTCATCTGATGCTTCGGTTTACGTTTTATCCCAAGAAGAGGAATCAAGATGTTTTCTAGGGGCACCTGGTGGCTCAGTCAGTTAAGTGTTTGACTTCAGCTCATGTCATGATCTCATGGGTTCATGAGTTCGAACCCCACGTCAGGCTCTGGGCTGACATCTCAGAGCCTGGAGCCTGCTTCAGAGTCTGTGTCTTCCTCTCTCTCTGTCCCTCCCCTGCTCGCTCTCTCTCTCTCTCTCTCTCAAAACTAAATAAACATTTAAAAAATTAAATTAAAAAAAAAGACGTTTCTAGAGAGATAGGTCTCAGCCTCAGCTACTCAGCTATTAGAATCACCTGAGAAACTTCGTGCCTGGATCTCACTCCAGATATACTGACTTACTTGGACCCAAGTGTTAGTATTTTTAATGCTTTCTAGCTGATTCCAATGTGCAGCCAACATTGAGAGCCACTGCTCTACCTACCCAGGGTTTTGTTTTCCCCAAGATGTTCTAATACAATAAGTTTCACAAGACTGGCTCAGCCCGGATTCTGTGAACAGAGTTTCCTATTGGCAGTTTCCAATTTCATATCAGTCCATGTGTTTTCCTTTTGGAAACACATAACGTTTTCTGCTGTTTCAGTAAGTGACATTGGCTCAGACCTTAGGCTCTATCTAAGTGGAGCAACAGAGGGCTTTCTCTACTAGCATTCTGCTTCCAGAGAGTCTTACCTATTTTCACATCTCCATGGCATGACCAACTGACAAGTTTTGTTCTAGAGCCTTCTGTTCAATCATTTAATAACAGGTTCTTCTGGTCTGCCCTAAACGTCTCATATAAGCAGTGTGAAGTCTGTTTTTATACACAGAGGTGAAGCATTGTTGTATTTGGTACCTCAGTCTGTCCATATGCTTCCAGGTTCTTGACTCATCTGTTAGACTCATTAATTCCTTTGTTTATCTCTGTTCATGTAATATTTCTGTATAGGTTCTGTTTCCACTACTTTTTCATTCAGCAAATATCTCTTGAGTGACAAATATGGGCCAGACACTCTCCTAGACGTTACAGACAAAATAGTGTCCAAATCAGGCAAAAATTCCTGCCCTCGTGGGACTTATGTTCAAGTGGGGGGAAACAGAAGAGAAACACATAATTAACAAAAATATGTAGTATGTTCAGAGGGGCTAAATGCTATAAAGAAAAATAAGGCAGGACAGGAGGCACGGAGTGCTGGGGTTGGGCCTGGCTTGTGATACTAAATTGGCTTTGCTGTGTTATCCAAGCAAGAGCTGGTGAAGGCTTGGACCAGAGTGGTAGTGACAGAGATGATGAAAACTGGTTGGAATCTAGGTAAGTTTCAGCAGGGCCTAAAGAAGGCCAGGGACTGAGCCAGGCAGATATCACCAAGAGGAGAATTCCAGGTAGAGAGTACTACAAATGCAAAGTCCCTGAGGCAGGAGTTAACCTGGGACGTTCAAGAAGCTGCAAGAAGGACCAGTGCTGCTGGAGCAAAGCGAGAGTCAAGGAGAGAGGGCTCTGATACTGGTATTGGAAGTGGGAGGGGTGCAGATGGCAGGGGACCTTATAGGCTTTTTGTAAAGATATTGACTTCTTTTTTCTCTAAGTGAAATGGAATTCTTAGAGGGTTTTAAGCAGAGGAGAAACCCGACATTCTAATAGGATCATCTGGCTGCTCCATTGAGACTAATCTGTATGGCTCAGTGGTAGAAGCAGGGAGACCAGTTATGAGACTATTGGGATAATCTAGTTGAGAGATCATGATGGCTCGGACCAGGATAATGGCAGTAGAGTTGAGTCAGAAACAATTGAATCTGGATGTACTTTTGAAGGTAGAATTTGTGGCTCTCAAATAAGTGTCTAATGTTTTTCCACATTCCTCTTAAAAGAGTCTTAAACCCCAGGAAGAGACCCGAGTAATTCTAGTTACAGAAAAGTTTAGGGGTGTCTGGGTGGCTCTTTCGGTTGAGGGTCCGACTCTTGATTTTGGCTCAGGTCATGATCCCACATTGACTCTGTGCTGAGCATGGAGTCTGCTTAAGATTCTCTCGCTCCCTCTGCCCCTCCCCCACTTGTGTATGAGCATGCTCTCTCTTTCTCTAAAAAAGTTTAAAAAACAAAAATAAAAATAAATAATAATTTTTTTTTTTTTTTTTTTTTTTTTTTTTTAAAGTTTAACTTTCAGGGCACTTGGGTGGCTCAGTTGGTTGAGTGTCTGACTTTGGCTCAGATCATGATCTCGCAGTCAGCGAGTTAGAGCCCTGCGTTGAGCTCTGTACTGACAGTGCAGAGCCTGGGGCCTGCTTTGAATTCTGTCTCCCTCTCTCTCTGCCCCTCCCCTGCTCATGTTCTATTCTCTCTGTCTCTCAAAAATGAATACGCATTAAAAAAATTTTTTTTATAATATTTAAAAAGTTTAACTTTCTGGCTCCTGAATACACCAAATTCAGTATCCTGTTGGTTTTTTAAAGGACACCAGCATTGCTGATTTTTTCTACTTCTGATCTACCATAACTTCCCACATTTTCCTTTGCTTGTGCATTGCTGTCATTTGCCACTGAGTATTTTGACCCAAATTATCAATGATCACTATTGTACGGCTGGTACTTTTCTTCCCTTCTTTGTGGCCTTTACCTGAGTCCCTGGAAGGTAGCTTAGGCAGGAAATAGGAGTAGAGGAAAGAACATAATACTAATTTTTTTTTAATTTTTTTAAATGTTTTTATTTATTTTTGAGACAGAGAGAGAGCATGAGCAGGGGAGGGGCAGAGACAGAGGGAGACACAGAATCTGAAGCAGGCTCCAGGCTCCAAGCTGTCAGCACAGAGCCCGATGTGGGGCTCAAACTCACAGACTGTGAGATCATGACCTGAGCTGAAGTCAGATGCTCAACCGACTGAGCCACCCAGGCGCCCCAAACATAATACTAATATTTTTATAAAGGAACCCAAGGTTCAAAATAAATCAGGCCAAGAACACCTCTTTTTCCACTCCTGTCTTCTCCCAACTCCCTCAACAAAGCAGAAAAAGAAGATTTTGCTCTTTAGCCTACTAATCAATCTCTCAGTGGGCCTTTGATGCCTTCTATGCTTCCCCTGTGCCCCTAAGCAGAGAGCAGATAGCATGAGAAAATGCAGAGTGCTGCAAAAGAAATCTGGTGGTTCTCTTCCCCAAAACGAAGTGCACTTAACTCTAAATTCTGGTATTCACGGAACTATTTCTGTTACCCATTTTTAACAACTGGAAGAATTTCAGAATAAGCATACACTCGTCTTTATTTATTGAGTACTTTTTATGTTCCAGGCACTGTTTTGCACACTGGGAGACAGGAATGAACAAGACAAAGCTCCTGTTTATTATGGAACTGAGCTTATAAATGGGGAGACAGACAATAACACAAGGAAACAAGTGAATACAGTGTAGTGCATCTGACAAAGATAATGCTGTTGAGAAAAGTAACTTAGAATGAAAACGGGAGTGCTGGGCTGCTGTGCTACTGGCAGTAGCCAGTTAGGATTAGTATTTTAAATAGGGTGACCAGAGAAGGCATCTGATAATAGGACATTTGCACAGAAACCTAAGGAAGTGAGTGACTCAGTCCCACATCTGGTGGGAAAATGCTCCTTGCTACCGGAAGTCTTTAGGTAGTTTTCTTCTCTCCATGCACTTCCTAAGTGACTTCATCCTGCCCTGTGGCTTTACCCACTTCCTGTCATGTGATAACTACCACATTTGTATCACCAGCCCAGATCTTCCTAACTTGAGCCTCATGTATCCAGCTGTTAATGGAGCCCCATTGGATGTCCGATAGTGGGCTCAGATTTAACACATCTCTAACCAAGCTCATCGCCCCCTCCCCAGACCCGCTCTTGCTGTGGCTTCCCTCTCCCCTAGCAAATGGCAGTTCCATTCTTTCTCAAGTCAAAAACCTTGGTGTCATCTCCCTCTCACTGAAACCCCATATCCGACCAATCAGATTGATCAGGATTACTTATACTGGAGAAAACTAGAAAACGAGGAGACTTGGAAAGTTGGGACAAAGGAATTGGGGTAACGTAGAAAGCAGAGCAGTAATAGCAGTGTCCACAGGACAGTGTTTGGTGTTTATGGAGAAAATTGAAGCTAAGGGAATGTGAGCCCTGGAGGGCAGGTTGATATGAAAGCGCATCATAAGCCAGATGAGACCCTAGGAGAGCTGGAACTTCAGAGTGGTCCACTATGTATGCATGTGTCTCAACATCGAACATTAGCTGGACTTTAGGTACCCACGACAATGTTCACGTGAAGTTCACCTGAGGTAGTTTCTGTCCCCTGCCTCTGGAAACTTTGTGGACCTGAATGGGGAAGCCAGAAATCCAGAGTCATAATTTTTAAAAGACAGTGAATATTGGAACCATTTTGTTTTAGAAAAACCAATTCTCAGGGCACCTGGGTGAGTTAGTCCGTTAAGCATCCGACTCTCGATTTTTGGCTCAGGTCATGACCTCACAGTTCATGAGTTCACGCTCTGCATCAGGCTGCATGCTGACAGTGCAGGGCCTGCTTGGGATTCTCTCTCTCCCTCTCTCTCAGTGCCTCTCTCTCTCAAAATAAATAAATAAACTTAAAAAAATTAAAAAAAAAAAAAAAAGAGGGGCACCTGAGTGGCTCAGTCGGTTAAGCATCTGACTTCAGCTCGTAGTTGATCTCATAGTTTGTGGATTTGAGCCCTGTGGTCGGGCTCTGAGCTGACAGCCCAGAGCCTGGAATCTGCTTCAGATCCTGTGTGTCTGTCTCTCTGCTTCTCCCCCCCTTATGCTTTGTCTCTCTCTGTCTCTCAAAAATGACTAAACGTTAAAAAAAAAAATTTGAAAAGAAAAAAGAAAAGCCAATTCTCTTTGTGGGCTTACTGCAGTAGAGCAAATACACTTTGCTGGAACATCAGGGAAGGGAAATCCTGATAATTTTATAGGGGCAAGTGATGGTTAATATCTAAGAGTAGTTAAGTGTGTTGACCAAATTAATTTGAAAAAGAACAATGAAAAGGAAGTAAGTAGCCGCTGTCCTTCTATTTTCATTTGGTATACATTTCCCAGTATTCAAGTTTTCAGTACAGAAGGTTCTTGCTATTTTGCTGCTCTGAGTTCCTGGAAATAACATGGAGATTCCCCCTGAAAGAGTTTGGAACAGTATAAAGTTGAGGACTGCATTTTCAAACCAAGGGGTTAGTGTCAAATGAAAAGTAGGTATAGTCAAAAGTAAAACATTAAAAGCTTTCTGTGGCTCTGGTAAAATTATGTCTTTCCTAGCTGTTTATGATAGACTGGTAAGTCTCTTACCAGTTACACCTTTTTGGAGAGAAGCTGAGTCCTTTCTAACGTCTAAGGAGATCTGACTTCAGAGTGGATTTCTCTCTCAGTGCCAGATTTTAGGCCAGAGTGTGCACATCACAAATATGATTGTCCTGAATTCAGTCCTCAGATACCTAATGCCTCAAATAGGTGTTGTTGCCAGTGGATGACAAGACGAATTTCCCATAAAGGAAGTTGTTAGAGACTGAAATAATTTCTCTCATGAAGTGGAATGAGCTTGGGCACTGGAATTTGACCTGAATGGGAAGTTTTGCTATGCCATTCACAGCCTGTGTAACTTTTGAGAAATTATTTGATCTCTCTTTGCACACTTCCTCATCTGTAGAGCAAAGATAATACTACCTCATGGGTATAATGTGGAAGGTCCACAGATAACACATTTAATGCCTGGTGGTTAATAGACACAATAATATTAAGTGTTCAATGTTATTGTACTTTTACTTTGAAAGTACTTTACTTTTACTTGAAATGATTCAAAGTTCTGTTTCTTCTGTTTTTATAAAGAATTATTTTTTAGTGTGATACCTTGAGTTAGAACCAAGGCGCCAAACACCAAGGAGTTCTTATTTTGAGTAGTAAAACTCCCGATCGCACTTACCAATTTGGTTGTTCGCTTTATTGCTCGAATTAGTAGCAGTGCTATAGCTCTGCAGTTACTGTTTGCTACAATTACCTCTTACACACTCCTCCCCGCCATCCTATGAAGGAAGATACTATCCTATTCTCCATTTTAAAGAAGAAACGGGCACGTGGGTGGCTCAGTCAGTTAAGTGTTCAACTTCAGCTCAGGTCAGGATCTCTTGATCCGTGAGTTCAAGCCCCGCATCAGGCTCTGTGCTGACAGCTCGGAGCCTGGAGCCTGCTTTGGATTCTGTGTCTCCCGCTCTCTGCCCCCTCCCTCACTCACACTCTGTCTCTCAAAAATGAATAAAGGTTAAAAAAAAAATTTTTTTTTAAAGAAAAAACAAAGATTAAGCACCCTGACCGTTGTTATCCTGATCCCAAGTGGCCGAACCAAGATTCACACTCAGGCACTTGGACTTGAGTGCTGTGCCCCTAATCACTGTAATTCTAAAGCAATACTTTAAAACTCTAGTACTACATTAATATGACTATCTGTTCTTGGCTTAATCACCAGGGATGGATCACCTCCAAAAAAGTAGACGTTGGGCATGCAGAATGTAACCTATTTTATGTTTGTCTTTTCCTATAATAAAACCAGAGCTTCAGAATGTGTGGAGGTTCCATATCGTTTGCAGAAAAGTAAGTGGGTTGGAGATCATACATATAGCTGAACTTCTAAAGTCATTTAAGATCACAGGTCACTGAAGAAAGTCTCATTTGATCCCTGTAGACCCTTTGAGAGTTAATTCTGGGAGTTAAAGAAAAGAAAGGTACAGAATGTTTATTAGATTAGCTTAGTCCTGATTACTATGGTTCTACTCCCTTGGATATTCTCTTTCTTTAATCTGTTTACATGTTTTTTGCCTGTTGCCATGGTAAAGCTCATTCCATGAGTGAGAGACCTCAGTGCTGAAGGAGGTTTTCTTAATGTTAAATCTTGCATTTTCACTTCCACGTTTTATCTTGGTGTTACTAGGGCAACCCAAATAATTTCATTTTCTCTTTGAAGTTGATGCCTTTAAAGCTGTTATACCCTCATGCTGACTCATTCATGTTCTTACTTTTTTTCTAGTTTAATTCCCGCAGCTACTTTCTTTACACAGATGTTTTCTGCTTTTTTGTAGCCATGATAGATGAGGTCCTGTTGGTATAGTAGTTAAGTATTTGGGGGAATTACAAATCCCACTGAGGATTAGAAAGGAGCTATGGACCTTCTCACCAGAGGACAAAAAAAAAGCCAGTTTAAGCAATAATGGATGAATGTACAATGGGAAAAGACAGTTTCTTCAATAAATAGTGTTGGGAAAACTGGACAGTGACATACAAAAGAATGAAACTGGACCACCATCTTATACCACACACAAAAATAAACTCAAAATGAGTTAAAGGCTTGAATGTAAGACCTGAAACCATACACTCCTAGAAGAAGGGAGATAAGCTCCTTGACATCAGTCTTGGCAAGGGTTTTTTGAATTTGACACCAAAAGCATAAACAAGTGGAGACTACCTCATACTAAAAACTTCTATATAAGAAAGGAAACCATCAACAAAATTAAAAGACAACCTATGGAATAGAAGAAAATATTTGTAAATCATATATCTGATAAGGGGTTAATATCCAAAATATGTAAAGAACTCATATAATTCAATAGGAAAATAAAGCAGTTCTATTAAAAATGGGCAGATGGTCTGAATAGTTCTTTTTTCCAAAGAAAAGGTACAAATGGCCAATAAGTACATGAAAAGATGCTCAGCATCACTAATCATCAGAGAAATGCAAACCAAAACCACAGTGAGATATCACCTCTTGTTATCTATCACTTGTTATAATAATTATTATCAAAACACTTGTTATAACAGTTATTATTAAAACAAGAAATAACAAGTGGTGGAGAGAATATAGAGAAAGGGGAACCTTTGTGCACTATTGGTAGGAACGTAAATTGATATAGGCACTGTGGAAAACTGTGAGGTTCGTGAAAAAATTAAAAATAGAACTACCATATGATCCAGCAATTCCACTTCTGGGTATTTATCTGAAGGAAACAAAAATACTAACTCGAAAAGATACCTACACCCCCATGTACATTGCAGCATTGTTACAATAGCCAAAACGTTGAAACAACCTAAATGTCTGTGGCTGGATCAGTGGATAAAGCAAATGTGGTGCATATATGCATACAATGGAATATTATTTTTCCATAAAAAGAAGGAAATCCTGCTATTTGCAACAACGTGCATGGACCTTGGGGCATTATGCTAGTGAACTAAGTGAGACAGAGCAACACAAATACTGTGTGATCTCACTTACATGTGGAATCTAAAACAAAACAAAACTTGTAGATACAGAGAAGAGATGGGTGGTTATCAGAGGCAGGGGTGGGCAAAATGTGTGAAGGGAGTCAAACTTCCAGTTATAAAATAATTAAGTCCTGGAGATGTAATGTACAGCATGGGAACTATAACAATACTGTTAACAATACTGTATTGTATATTTTAAACTTGCTAAAAGAATAGATCTTAAAAGTCCTCACCACAAGAAAAAAAGTGTAACTCCATGTGGTTAGTGGATATTAACTAAACTTCCTTGGACAATCATTTCACAATATAGACACATATATCAAATCATGTTATACACCTAAAACTAATACAGTGTTATATGTCAATTATATCTCAATTTTAAAAAGACATGGTGGATGAAAATATTGAACAAATAGTATCTCTTATCCAAATTTATTTGGGTCTTAGGTTTTGAGTAGCAAGTTGTAAGAGTTGGTATAGCAAGGGATTCATCAAAAAAATCTGTCCCAATCTATTCTGTTTCTAACTTCAGATTGTGAAAGTTAAGGCACCTGTTTATTTCTGTTTTCATTTTTACCTCATCCCAGGGCAATCTCCTGTTTGGTTTTATATCTGTCGTCTGGAAAGCCTCTTGGCAAAGTACATGCCCGAGTTAAATGGCTAGTTGGCATGCATCATTCCCAGTGCTGGTCTGGCTCACAAGCCATTTGGGTTTGAAATCATACAAAAAGCTGAGGAGCAAAGAGGAAAGATACCGTATTTTGAATCTCCTTGTTTAACAGATCTGTTGCCCACACATTTGACTATAGCTTCTTTTTGTATTTTATCCCTAGTTCTTGACACATAATAGTTGGATAGCAAATGTTGAAAGAGGGAGGGAAGGAAGAGAGATCAAGGGGAGGGGGAAGAAAGAAAAGGAAAGGAGGAGGATATATTCAAGGGAAAGAAGAAAAGGAGGAAATAAGTAGACCATAGGAGACTATCCTCTGACCAAAGACTGAATTTCTTGTGTGTAACTTGGAAGTCAGCTCCTGAGGGGGAATTCTAGATGGATTTTGAAGGGAGGGGGTGTAGCCCAGTGGTAGAGTGCACGCTTAGCTTAGATGGATTTTGAGTGAGGTGACTACACTGCAGGCTGGCACATGTTTGGACAGGTGCAGGAGACAAGAGCAGCCCTAGGCTTTCATGCTTGCCACCTGTGCTCAGTTCCAGGAAGTTACTCAGCAGCCCCCTCACTGGTCATGACTGGCCTACTGAGATTCTAGAAGAATGTTTGCTATTTGTGGTGAGAATTTGGTGAATTCAATACCGAACATAGCCTACCCAGCCAGAACTTTGGGGCATCGTTAGACAGTTAACAAGAGAGTGAAGGCATTGTGTGGAGGATGATTCAAGAGATCCAGTGGTGGGTTGGTTCATGTGTTTAGAAGGCAGTTCAGCAGCAAGGTACAAGGTGAAGCTGAGAAGGTCTACCTTCCTCTACAAAAAGGTTGCTTTGGGTGAATTTTTATGTACACTTTAGAAAAAGACTTGGTGAGTCTTGGTGCCTTTTGGCATGTCAGTTGCCCACTTGGCCTCAGAATCTGGACCAGCTCAGGCTACCCTTACCCTGTGTCTTCAGACATGGAAAATATCAGCTCTAACCTGGTTCAAAATAAACAGAAACAAATCATTTCTGGTGAGTGATGGAAGGCAAAATGATACACCTTAAAGTGGGAACAGAGAGCCGTCATATTATAGACCTTATGTTGTGCCTGAAATGTTCTGGCCCTGGCCTCCAACTTTACCTAGATGACTGTCCCTACCTGCACTTCATCTTTCTGTGCAGGCACCACTTCCCAAGCCCCCAGTAGCTCAGGTACCTCAGTAAATATCAGTGTCCTAAACGTCCACTTCATCAGACTATCACAACTGCGATGAAGCGGTTGTATGTCATTACTTCTGTCTGTCTCTCCACCATAATGTAAGATTCATAAGGACAGGGGTTGTATCTGGCTTACTCACTGGTATGTCCACATCAGTGAGCTCAATACCTTGCAGTTTACTTATTTTTGAGAGGGAGAGAGAGAGCATGAGCTGGGGAGAAGCAGAGAGAAGGAAACACAGAATCCAAAGCAGACTCTAGGCTGTGAGCTGTCAGCACAGAGCCCGACGTGAGGCTCAAGCCATGAGATCATGACCTGAGCCGAAGTTGGATGCTTAACTGACCGAGCCACCCAGGCGCCCCAGTACTTCGCAGTTTAAAGCTACTCTAGGACTTGCAGAAAGAATGAATAAAGCTGCCAGGCACTGTGATAGGTGCTAGGGATTTAAAGCTTTCAAAGACACTACATCCAGCCTTGAGAAACTGTGCTTCTGAAGTAGGTATCTCCAATGATAATTCATCCCTCTCTCAGTTTCTAGAGGGGAAAGACCAAGGGCGAATCACAATGGTATGGCTTTTTCCACCTCACTTCCCCAAATTCTACCTCTTTGACTACAAGTGTCCCAACACAGACTCTGTTTGTATCTAAGGACTGGCATAGAAATGAACCAACCTATCTTTCTACCAATTTCTGTTTCTTTGTTGAAATGGATATTTATTTTGTTTTTGCCCAAACAATTTAAATTTATGTCTATGTAGCCATTTATTAGGTTCCTAAAACATTAGTCTGTTAAGTTTTTAACAGGGGTCATCTGAAAATAGGATCAAACATTACAGAAGGAACGAAAACAAACAAATCCCCACAGTTGTTGTTCCATAAACCTTGATTTTCCCCTGGACCTGAGCCACCTAAAAGATCATCCACCCATTTCTAAGTCCCACTTTACTTCAGAACTTTTGTTTTTTGTTTTTTTTTTTTTTTTTTTTTTTTTTTTTTTTTTGTGAGAGAGACAGCAAGCGAGCAGGGTAGGGGCAGAGAGAGAGAGGGAAACACAGAACCTGAAGCAGGCTCCAGGCTCTGAGCTGTCAGCACACAGCCCAACGCAGAGCTCAAACTCATGGACTGTGAGACCACAACCTGAGCCAAAGTTGGACACTCAACCAACTGACCCACCCAGGCGCCCCTACTTCAGAACTTCTGACGGTCTGTCAGCTTTGAAATGTTTGACTTTTAAATGTAAGTTTTTTCTTGTTTCTTCCTTGCTCTTTCCAACTAAATCTAAGGTTTTAGGTAAATTTCTGTGACCTTTCTACACAGCTTCTCATTTTTTTAATGTTGGTGATCACTACATAAAACCTCCCAATTCAACAACCACTGAACTAATTTTATTCCTTCCAAGCATCCCTAGTCCACCTTTTCATCCTGCTGATAAAACTGCCAAGCAACTTTAGGTAACTAAATGGCACCCTGCAAGTTGACAGATTGTGGGGCTTCAGGGTCTTGTTTTCTAGGTCTTTCTGCCATTTTTGAAAACGCATTTGGCAGGGCTCTCAATGTCTTTGAGATAGTTTTCTCAGGAAGACTTCCTTGGCCCCAAGCCATCTTTCTTTCTAAAATTAGCAACTGCAAGCAAACGATTTTCAAAATACTATAGTTTGTCTACAAAGAGGGCACTGCTTTGGGTCTTATTCCAAGTTGGCTAATGGGTTCTATTCCTCCCACCCCCCTGCCCCCACACCACCATTTTCTTTTTGCTGACAAAGTATTCAAATGAATAAGTCTAGGTCTCACACTTAGACTGGTATTATAACTTTCTTTTTAATTATTCATTTATTTGATGACTCTATACTGAGCACCTATGACATGCCGAAGACTGTTAGGTGATGGGAAAACAATAGAGACCAACATTAATCCAAGAACCATGCAAATGAGTGGAAAATGGAGTCTATGACAGAAGTCCAGGGTGCTCCAAGAGCCTGCGGGCTGGATTTGACCCAGTCAGGGAGATCAGGGTTGGCTCATGGTGCTAGAGCCGAGGTCTGCAGGATGCATAGGAATCTGCAAAGCAAGGGGGGTTGGAAGAACATTCCAGCTTTAGGATTAACACCACAAGGCCCTGCTATTGCTTGAATCTCCTTCATAGTGACTTTTCGAGAGCCACACAGATCACTTGACCTTTGTAATCATGCAATGTATACCACCTCATTTCACTATTTCTTTCTGGTAGTGTGTTGGGGGGGGGGGGTAGTTTTTTGTTTTCATTTTTTAACTAAAGACTATTATCTTCAGAAACAGATGTACTTTAACAAGTTGATTCATATTTTCCAAGCATTTCTTTCATTTAAATTTTTGGCACATTCTAGGTCCGAGAGGCAAGTAGCCTTTGACCATGTTCTCCTAGAGCCTTCATATAAAGAAACTTTTATTCCCTCCTTCAGTTTCTAAAATGTGAGCCTCTAGTATTGAATATCATCGTGTTAGATTTTATTTAGCTTTGCTTTGAGAAAATAAGAGTTGAAAGAGGGAAGTCCTGTAATGTCTAACTTGGAAAAGATAGGCCATTAAATCAATATGTTAAATTTAGAGCCAAACCCAACAAATATTTTTCCTATAGGCAAAAAGCCTTGCATTAAATATTTATTGGTTGGATGAACAAAAACCTAATATTCAAATTTTAGGTGTATTCACATCCATTTTAATATTCTGACAAAAGTATGGTGGTTGTTAATTTCTTTATGTAGAATTGTTTCTTCCTGGTGGCTGGAGGGCCTGGATTTCATTCCATCGTGGATTTTACTGAGCACATCCAACAGGAAAGACAAACCAAGAGCTGACTTTTTCAAAACAACCTTTTTGAAAAGCCCCTAAGAGGATTAACAGTTAATGTTTTTTTTACTGTTGTAAAATCTTCTCTTAAAAGAGAAATTTTAGGGGTGCCTTGGTGGCTCATTCAGTTAAGTGTCCAACTCTTGATTTCAGCTCAGGTCATGATCTCATGGTTCATGAGTTTGAGCCCCACATTAGCATGGAGTCTGCTTGGGATTCTCTCTCTTTCCCTCCCTCCCTTTCTGCTGCTCCCTTATGCTGTCTCTCTAAATAAATAAACATTTTTTATAAAGAGAGATTTTAAATGGTAGATTCTTGCAAAGATGAGCTTAATAAAAAAGGCCATAAAAATATTCATACTACAAATCTATTAGTCTTTCAGTCTCTCACTTTAAGTCCCAATCTTTTGTTTCCTGAGCAGTGTTACTTTGTTTCCTAGTTGTTAGATTTAACATAGCTGGAACTTTTAAATCTTACCATGAAAGAAAGAAAGAAAGAAAGAAAAGAAAGAAAGAAAGAAAGAAAGAAAGAAAGAAAGAAAGAAAAGAAAGGAGGGAGGGAGGGAGGGAGGAAAGAAAGAGAAAGAGAGAGAAAGGAAAGAAAGAAAAGAAAAGAAAGAGGAAGGAAGGGAGGAAGGAAGGAAAGAAAAGAAAAGAAAAAAAAGAAAAGAAGAAAAAGCAAGCAAGCTTAGTGGGAAAGTTTTCATAATAAGTTTTTCAGCTGCCTGTTGCACTTTTGCTGACTGTTTTTAAAAGTATCAATCTCTCTAAAGAAGACATCCGGATGGCCAACAGGCACGTGAAAAGATGCTCAACGTCGCTCCTCATCAGAGAAATACAAATCAAAACCACACTCAGATATCACCTCACGCCAGTCAGGGTGGCCAATATGAACAAATCAGGAGACTATAGATGCTGGAGAGGATGTGGGGAAACGGGAACCCTCTTGCACTGTTGGTGGGAATGCAAACTTGTGCAGCCACTCTGCAAAACAGTGTGGAGGTTCCTCAAAAAATTAAAAATAGACCTACCCTATGACCCAGCAATAGCACTGCTAGGAATTTACCCAAGGGATACAGGAGTACTGATGCATAGGGGCACTTGTACCCCAATATTTATAGCAGCACTTTCAACAATAGCCAAATTATGGAAAGAGCCTAAATGTCCATCAACTGATAAATGGATAAAGAAATTGTGGTTTATATACACAATGGAATACTACGTGGCAATGAGAAAGAATGAAATATAGTAAGTGAATAATATAATAAGTGAATATAAGTGAATATAATGAAATATAATAAGTGAAATAAGCCATACAGAGAAAGACAGATACCATATGTTTTCACTCTTATGTGGATCCTGAGAAACTTAACAGAAACCCATGGGGGAGGGGAAGAAAAAAAAAAAAAGAGGTTAGAGTGGGAGAGAGCCAAAGCATAAAAGACTCTTAAAAACTGAGAACAAACTGAGGGTTGATGGGGGGTGGGAGGAAGGAGAGGGTGGGTGATGAGTATTGAGGAGGGCACCTTTTGGGATGAGCACTGGGTGTTGTATGGAAACCAATTTGACAATAAATTTCATATATTGAAAAAATAAAATAAAAAAAATAAAAGTATCAATCTATGTTTATGAAAAGTATTTGTAAAACAGCCAAACTGCCTATTGGAACAGACAAGGCAACTTTCCCCCATAGGATTGCTAAGAATTTAACTCAAAACTATGGAGCATTTTGGGGCCTGGAGCTAACAATACGAAATGGAAGATGGCCTCTGCCTTTTCAGACTACTTTAAACTCCAAAAAGTGAAAACTAAGTAGGAACCTTCAGCTTTAATGTTCTGAAGGGCAGGAGCCATCCTGTCTTCTTCACCATCCTCTCCTTGCTTTCCTTTTGTTAGAAAGAAAGTTGCCTTCCAGGTAGACCTACCACTGATCCTACATGCATTTTGTCTGGACTCTCTGACCTGCACTGTATGTTCATGGTGCTTCTGCTGCTTAGAACTATTTTGTGCTTTCTTGGCTCAGGGAATAAAACTGGACTGGAAATAAATTTCTTTTTGTCCATTGAAGGAAGAAGATAGTGTTCAAAACAGTCATTATGGATTTGCTCAGTTGAATCCTAGACTTAGTTTTTGGATGTCAGGACTGATAAGATGAACTGAAATCTTTTCTCAATCACATATAAATGATATCAAGAGTTGGAGGGGAAACACGCAGTCTTCTCAAGGGTTTAGAATCCTGTGAGGGAAGGGGTGGAGGCTGACATGTACAGTGTGCCTCCTGCAAGACTGTTTCTGGTTTAAGGGAGAGAGAAATGACATGAAACAGAGGTGACCAAGAATGCCAGTGGGATGCAGGGAGCTGGAGCCATGTTTCTTGGAGAGACTTTTAGTAAATTCTGAATGACAGAGATGAGTAAGGCCTTGATATCCTTTATGATCGCTTTTTGAGACTGTTAGATCACAAGTTAGTCTCATTTTAGAAAATGTTTCTGAATCCAAATTTACTTGAAATGCACATAATAAACCTTAAATTATTATTAGTGTCATATAGATGAAGCTGAAGCTCTTGGACAGAAAATCCCAAAGAAAGCAAAGCCTTCTTTTGAGATCTCACTAAGATTTAGGAGGGCACTATTCCAAACCATTATATCATAAACAAGACTATTATGTTTGGATCTGTTTTCTGTCTCTTGTTTCTTAATAGAGCAATGTTCTGATAAGGGAGTCACAAAAGTTGGCCATTGGATACAAGCTAAACCTAAGAAATCATTATCGATCGACACATCCTCTTTAGCACCAGTGACAGAACATTGTGCATTAAAATTTCAATGATCCTTAACTTTGAAATTATAAATTATTCCTGACTCTTTTCTTCTTCTCACTCTCTTCATAGTGCATGTTCTTTGAATAATCACTATTTATAATGTGAATAGTTAATGGTAATAGTCATTTATTGCAATGTCAAACTTTATAACAGGATAATAATAGAAGAAAGAATTTGGTCTTTACTACAAAATGCTTGAATGGGTGTGTGTATCTTTGAGTATGCTGGTATATGGGGACCTGGTTTGATTTACCAAATAGGAATTGAAGGTCCACTCTAAGGCATTGTGTTGTTTTCTAGAAGACACAGAGATAAACAAGATATACACTCCAGCTTCAGTGAAACAGAAATAACCTCTTTAAATGCACCACTGGCACAGGGAACACTAATCAGTCACATTTACAAAGCAGATCAATTACAATTCATGCTTTTATAGGAATTTCTTTAATACACATTCTCCCATGAGAGTCCATGTGGGTGAAGACAGGTACCTTGTCCTCTGTTTTGTTCACTTGCATTCCCCTAGCATAGGACCTGACATATTTTACACTTTCATTATTCTACAGCAAGTGCATAAGTAAATGAAGGTAATCTGTGCTTGTGAGAGAAAAAAAATCCGCTGTTGATCATCATATATACTAAATTTTTAGTGGATTCAAAAGCTTCTGGCTACAGTATAGGTAACTGTGGAAACTATCATGTGAAGCAAAGTCCTTGAGATATATGGCCTGAAGTACAATGATTAAAGGGATTTTTCTTTAATATGTGAAAGGTATAATGAGGAAGAGAAGATATGATATCTTCTCTTTAAGAATGAGAATTGCTAGGTAGGAGTAATTTTTGCTTCCCACCACCACTACCACCCTTAGAAAAAAGGGCAAGCTCAATTTGAATATTTTTGAAATAATGTGATTGGGCCATTAATTTAATGTATGACATTGTGGAAATATGCAAGGAGTTAATAATACGGAAGTATCCACTGGGTTCCAAGTTTCACTTGCCTCTTTCGATTCCTTCTGACTGCAAAGTTCTTGCTTTATGGGGCTGTAAGGGCAGTAGAGTTCAAGAATCATTTAAATGTATTAATAATAGGTTTTTAGAAATTTCCTGCTATCAAATAGGGATATGAAAAGAGAAGTTGAATACAGAGAACTTCTACTTAAACTGTTTGTTTCCTAGTATATTTTAATTGTTTTGCATTTGAGTCATCATGTGTAGTTTTAACTAGGAGCTGTATGGGGTAAGGTTTGGTTAGAAGTCATGGCTCACCGTTGGCCATGTTCCTTGGGCATGAGTCACCTAATCTGTCAACTCAAGTTTTTCACTCTTAAAATGAGAGTTATGGATGAGATGACCTCTGAAGTGCCATTCAGGTTCTAAAATTTTATAACTCATTTCTTACTTCCTTTTAATTAGATATATTTCTATAGAACCATGTAATTATGATCTTGTTTGGTGGACTTTTCTAGAGATATTTTGTCATGTGTGCCACAACTACAGAATAAAATACAATCTAGAGTCACGTTCTCCCAAGAGAGAAGGGTATCATTTTTAGGAATTGGAAAATTTGGCATTTTCTCGTTTATTTCCATCTTTGCACTGCTAGAAGAAAAGAAGTTTGTTTTATTTTGATGATTGTTGTTTTGAGCATATCTTGAGGACTTTATTTTGATTTATGGAACCTTTGGGTACAGCTGAGAAGAATCCCTAAATAAATCAAAGTATTTCTGTGCTCTTCCTCACTTGCACTCCTTTTCCACAGTAGCCTCAGGACACCAGCTGATGTCCTGGCCTTGCACCATGGGATCTTCCTCCCATAGCATTATCCAGAGACACCCTTTGCCTTTACAGTGATTATTTCTAAAGCTAAAGGCAATTGTACTTCCCTTTCTTCATTAAAATTACCATGTATCCACTATTTACTCAGCAAATACTGAGTGCCTACTATATGTCAAGCATTATTTTCTAAATAGTTGAGATACGTCAATGTATAGAGTAGAACTGAAAAGAAAGTACCTGCCCTCATGAAACATATTCTGGTAGGAGACAGACCATAAAGGAGCACAATATGTTTTGGTAGATTGGATGTAGGATATAAGAGACAAAGAAGAATCAAGGATGACTCCAAGGTTTTTGGCCTAAGCAACTGGAAAGATGGAGTTGCCATATTTCCTAGAGATAGGAAAGTTACAAGAAAAATAGGGCTGTGTGGGGTTGGGGGAAATAGGAATAAGGGAAGGGACCTGGAGCTGGTTTGGGACATACCGCATTTAATGTGTCTGGTGAATATCCAGATGGAGATGTCAAGTAGACAGTTGGGTCCATGAGTCTGGATTCAGGTTTGAATTTGTGTTTAGTTTGGATGCTGTTTAAAGCAGTGTGACTAGGGGCACCTTGTGTGGCTCCATCAGTTAAGTGTCCAACTTTGGCTCAGGTCATGATCTCACAGTTCGTGGGTTCGAGCCCCACATTGGGCTCTGTGCTGACAGCTCAGAGCCTGGAGCCTGCTTCGGATTCTGTGTCTCCTGCTCTCTCTCTGCCCCTTCCCCACTCATGTTCTGTCTCTCTCTCTCAAAAATAAAGTAAACATTTAAAAAATTTAAAAAAACTAAAGCACTGTGACTAGATGTGATCGCCAGAGGATGAATGACTTTGGGAAAAGAAGAGGTCCAAAGACTAAGCCCTGAGCACTCCAAAGTCAGAGGTCAAGGAGAAGAGGAAGAAACAGCAAAAGGGTTAAAGGAGGAACAGCCAGGGAAGGAGGAGGAAAACCTAACAGCTATGGCGTCTTGAAAGTCAAGTAAAGGATGGTCAGATTATGCCCATGCTGCTTATATGCTCATAGAACAAATAGGTGAGGCCTGAGCATTGGCCATTAGATAGGTTTAGCAACATAGATGAAGCATATATGTGGATTTCTTCTCTGTAGAATCCATATTGCATGTGCTCAGAAGTTATTGAACTTTTATTTTTTTTAACTTTTTTTTAACATTTATTCATTTTTGAGAGACAGAGACAGAGCATGAGTGGGGAAGGGAAAGAGAGAGGAAACACAGAATCTGAAGCAGGCTCCAGGCTCTGAGCTGTCAGCACAGAGCCCGATGCAGGGCTTGAACTCATGAACTATGAGATCATGACCTGAGCTGAAGTCAGACACTCAACCGACTGAGCCACCCAGGTGCCCCAGGAATTATTGAACTTTTAAATTCATTTTTGTAATGGTTCACTCCCACATTACTGTAATTTGGAATTGGCTCTTGTTCCCTTGAATGATGTCTGTCTAAAGGTAATGCCATTTTCCAACTGCCAAAAAACTGTGGAACAAAGCAAATGTTGGCTGTATCCAACTGATAGGCATTGGAGAGCAGTGTTAGCAATCAGGTTTGAATCAAATAGAGTAGGTTTCATATTCTTAGAGCCAAGGGTTAATAGAGCAGAATTTGTTCTGTGTAATTAATTCTGGAGAAAATAATAAAACTCTCCTGAGAGGGAGGAGGACAGATTGTTCAGGAAGAGCCAAATAAATGAAAGAAAGAAACTCTGGGTTTGCAACTAACTTTACCAATATTCTTTACCAGAGGATTATATCATATGATGTTCTGAGAAGTAAATTTTATAAAGCCATTAAAATGACTTTCGGAAATAAATATTTCTAATAAAGGAAATGCACATGGATTTCTGCAAAAGGGCACAGAGGCAGCTCTATAACATAATGTAGAATTTATATAATTTTAATTAGGACTCCAGAATCTCATGATTGAAATGCAATGCCATATTTCCAAAGGCATTTTTTAATTAGGTAAACTAAGCTCTTACATAATAAGTTGGAAATCAAAGTTGGACAAAATTCCAAAATAGAAAAAAGTTAAATAGAAATAAAATTATGCTGATTGATCTCTAGGGGAAAAGACTATATTTAAACCCAAGCAGTTGATTCAGTGGTGACTCCCTGAGCTTGAAACAGTAACTCTTGAAATGGTAACAAATCCATTGGAAGCTACAATAGTAATGAAAGAGAAATCCAGGGTAGCCACTGATAATGCAGGTCTTCAGAGCTGCTGAAATTTTTGAAAGAAGAATACAAAATAAATTTTTGTTTTCAATCAGCAAGCACAAGGTCCATCTGCTCTCTCTTTAGTTTTTGGAGTTGTTTAATCAACTTCTTTATCCCCACCCTTTTGTTGTGTCAAAAATAATTACAAGGATGAGCCCTGTGATATGTTAAAATAATAAAGTCTCTGTGTGTGTAGGGTAGATCTGTGTATGTACATTCATGTGGAGTATGTGTGTACACGCATATATGGCCTGGCCATAAACATGGACACATACATACACTTACCCAAAAGCGGTGAAGTGTGTTAAGAGCTCTAACAAAAGGGCTGTGTCATCTTGGCCGGCAGCTTCTCTAAAAACCCATCTTAGTTAGGTTGTGCCAGTATGGGGAGGCAGTACATACTATTTAAGTTTCTTAGATTCCTTAGTTTGTCTTTATTTTCCACATTAAAAAGACTAATGCCTGTGAAGGCAATGTAGCCAAGGACTCAGAGAACATGGCCTTTTCTGAGTGCCTATGCTTTGCTTTCTCAACAAGAGCTGTCGATGAAAGAACAGTGAGCCTCTACCTCAGTGCTTCTCAAAGTGTGGTTGATGGAACCCTGGTGGCCTAAACCGGGAGTCCACAAGGTCAAAACTATTTTGTCATGCTCAGATTTATTTTTATTTTTTTATTTTTTATTTTTGCCTTTTTCGCTTATGGTGCCAAAGCAGTGGTGGGTAATGCACCTTAGCACGAACCAAGATAGAGGTATCAGACTATGCTGTGGTGATTACATTCTTCATTAGCATACACTTACAACTTAAATGCCAGTTTTATTTAGTCTCCTCATTGATGCATTAAAATTATTTAAATAACTCATAAGCCTTAGCTACACACTGTATTAATGTGCTGTATGATGAAGGAGAAGAATACATAAAGCATTTCTGGTACATTCCACAGTACAGCAGTTGTCTCAAGGAAAAGTCCTCATTTGAGTTGAAAGTTGAGTTAGCTCCTTTATCGTATTATGTCACTTTTACTTGAATAAAACAACTGATTACTCAGACTTTAGCCTGTGGAAGATATTTTCTTGAAATGAATTAAGTGAGCCTAATGCTTTAAGGAAAACATCTGATACCATTTGCTACCACAAACTTCAAACTTTCAGGTGGTGATTAGAATTTTGGAAAAAATCCCATTCCTTAAAACTTTTCTCATGAAAGCAGTAATGATATTAATGAATGTGATTTTTTTTTACATAATTTGTCAACATTTGGAAGATCTGCATAACTCAGCAATCCAATATTTTCCAGATAACCAAATACCAACATATCATGAAGTTTGAAAAGTTTGTTGATATAGTTTTCAGATTCCATATTGCAACTAACTAGGTCAGTTTGATATCAAAAGTTAATATCCACAATTATATGAAAAGGCTGTTAAGATACTCTATTTTCCAACTGCCTATCTATTGGATTCATAAATTTCGATCAAAATAACATTGCAACAGACAGAATGCAGAAGCAGATGCGATAATCTAGCTATCTTCCATTAAGCCAAATGTTAAAGAGATTTACAAAAGTGGAAAGCCATGCTTCTCTCTCTCTCTCTATCTCTCTTTCTTTTTTTTTTCTTTTTTTTTTTTTTGTTACTGTTTTGGAGACTAGTTATAATCAACATGTAATGGGTTTATTTTTAACTTAGTATATATATTTAAACTTTCTTGGTTTAAATTTCTAATACAGTAAATATTAAGTGGTGTGATCCACATAAAAAAATGCTCCCTGGGGCGCCTGGGTGGCTCAGTCGGTTGAGCGTCCGACTTCGGCTCAGGTCATGATCTCACGGTTCGTGGGTTCGAGCCCCGTGTCGGGCTCTGTGCTGATAGCTCAGAGCCCGGAGCCTGTTTCAGATTCTGTGTCTCCCTCTCTCTATGCCCCTCCCCAACTCATGTTCTGTCTCCCTCTGTCTCAAAAATAAATAAGCATTAAAAAAATAAAAAATAAATTTAAAAAAATGCTCTTTGAGGTCCTTCTACATTTTAGAGGGTGAAAGTGACCTGAGATCAAAACATTTGAAAGCCACTGCTTTACATTGGTGCATTTTATTCCTGAGATTGGTCCTCACTTCAAAGAATAAGCCCAGTTCCTTCAAAGGTGTACAGGAACTCACCATGAAGGAAACAACCACCAAATCTGTCAAAGAATGTGGACTAGCACACAGGTATACTGCCCTCGTTAGCACTGTCACTGCAGCTGGCTGGGGTCACCTCCAATCTCATTTGGGTGAGCAGAGCTCCATGAACAAGCATCTGAATTCAGTCATTCACTTACTCAACAGCAGTTGTTCAGGCCCAGCTCCTGTTTGCCAGGTGCTGTGGTCAGTGATGGGAATGCAAAATGGAATGAGACAATGTGGCTCAGCCGGTTGAGCGTCTGACTTGATTTTGGCTCAGGTCATGATCTTGTGTGTTTGTGAGATCAAGCCCCACATAGGGCTCTGTGCTAACATCGCAGAGCCTGCTTTGGAAGCAGAACTCGGAAGTTAAGATGAGTTAGAGCCTCTGTGACTGTCACTGGCCCAACCGTGAGTAGGAAACACTTGGGGCGGTGAGGTTGTAATGACTCACTGGGAAGCAAAGCGGTCATGAAGTGTTAGGAAATATGAACTAGTCTGAAATGTCAAGGACACTAGGAATCTGCAAAGTTCTTAATTTAGCTTGTATGGCTTGCCTGCAACATATGTTTTGAGAACACACGTGCATAGCATATAGGTTCTTCCTTCAAGAAGCTTGCAGCCTAGTGGTAGTAACAGAATGAAGTTAGGGAAGTCGTGTTTTGATAAAATGAGAAAATCGTGTCAAATGCTGCACGGATGTCAAGTAGGCAGGTCACAGATGAGAGTGGCAGCAGGCAGTTGAAATTTTCAACACTGTGTTAAGGAATAAGCCTAGAAGGAAGACAGATTGCCGCTTTAGGAAGTCAGCTAAAGCAACAAGACAGAATGGATAATTAAAATCGTTTCCAAAGATAACCACCTGTGAACTCAAAGAGGAGGCTTGGCTTGGCTTTGGGCTGTTTATTGTACAGCCCTCAATTCAGTATGAGGGAAGGGAAGATCCACAAAATAAACAAGGCTTGGGAGAATAAGCAGCAAAACGCAGCCTTGCTCTTGCTCTGTAATTAGGACTGAGTAATAAGGACAGGTGCAGAGAGCTAGATTCTTGGATCCAAAGGTGGCAAAAGGGAGAGAAATTTTCTTTTTGTCCCACACTGGCTGCCCTTATTGCCATAAGAATAGAACATTCCTTCTCACATAGCAGGCTGATGAACTTCAAGTCCCGGACCATAGGAAAGGCAGTGGGACTGAGCCATGAGAAAGGACAACACAGTCTAAGAAGGATGTGTCTCTTTCTCCTTTTTCCTGGAGCCTCAGTTGCATCCTACTCATTTATCTTCTGTCGTTGAGATAGAGATAGGCGTTTCCAAGGACAACTCATTTCTCAGAGCAGAAAATCAGGATAAATGTGAGGTTCATGGTGAAATATGCAGAATACAGAAAATAGAGAAAAAGAAATCAAGTCAAAAGCACAGGCACAGGATGCCTGGGTGGCTCAGTTGGTTGAACGTCTGACTCTTGATTTCGGCTCAGGTCATGATCTTGTGGGTTCGTGAGATCAAGCCCCACATGGGGCTCTGTGCTAACATCGCAGAGCCTGCTTGGGATTCTCTCTCTCCCTCTCTCTGTCCCTCCCTACTCGTGCTCTCTCTCTCTCAGAAATAAATAAACAGTAAAAAAAAAAAAAAAAAAAAGAAAGAAAGAAAAGAAAGGAATGTTTTACAAAGCATGGGGACAAAAAATGGGAAGCAAGAAAGAGTGAAGTCCTTTGCAAACCATCCCCTCCCCCTACCACAACCACAACCACAGCCAATGAGGTCCTTCCATCTTACAAGACCAGGACCAGGTGGCAAAGCAGTCTACCTTCCCAGGGGGCAAGTAAATGCTTTACAAATAGAGACTAGTAAATAATTAACACAAACCAATGCTGAGATTACATTTAAAATAGTTTAAAGCAGCAACCCAGGATGCGAAGATAAATAACAGAAGCGTTTCAAAGGCTGGGCTCTGTTCTTTCTGGCATCTTCATGTTTTGTTTAGGGGAAGGGAGGGTCCAGGAAATAATGGTCTGCTCTGGCCATGGTCTTTCTGGTCATGCGGAGCCAAAGGCAACCCACTTATGGGATAATAGTCAAGTATTTGCCATTTCCGTGTGGGGCTTATTTCCTCTACCAGTGGCGTTATTCAATGGCTTCATAAAACACCAAGGTGCCTTGACAACTCCTGGACTAATTCAGGTCACTGCTTCTCATGGGTTGAAGCAGCACGTCAAATGCTGTTAATGTGGTGTGTTGTACGTGAAGAGAAATTAATTCACAGCCTTTCCTTTCTCAGAAACATGATTCCGGTGACAGAATTCCGGCAGTTCTCTGAGCAGCAGCCTGCCTTCCGTGTGCTGAAACCATGGTGGGATGTGTTTACCGACTACCTTTCGGTAGCTATGCTGATGATCGGTGTGTTCGGATGTACTCTGCAGGTAGGTGCCTAGACTCACATCAAAATGGGAGCCAGAGCAAGACACTAAGCTGTTGAAACCTTTAAAAAGAGCTGGTGGTATGATTTTCAGCCATGTAAATACTAGTTGTCCTGCTCTACTTGTGTATGGTGTTTGTAGTCATGGAAGGGAGCCCAAAACATATTCACTGCACTTTCATATATGTATATATATTTGTATAAAACTAAATAAACTGGCCATCAAGTGTTCTACTATGATAGGGGCATCCATAAATCACTAAGAGAGTGCAGAGGAGGGGCCCGTGGCTTGGGAATGAGAGAAAAGGTGATGGTTGTATTAAAACTTGGAGAACCAACTGTATTAAGGGAGATGGAGCCAGGGGTAGAAAAAGATGCCAGGAAGGAGACAGAAAGCTTGAAGTCATGGGTGTGAGGAAGAACATGACACCTTTGGGAAACTGTCAGTAGGGCTGGCACTCACTGGGTGTCATCAGCGTGAGAGTTGAAGCCATGCCTGTGAATGGAGTCACCAGGGAGAATGTGGAGAGAGAGATGACGTCAGGAATACCAAAGTGTGAGCAAAGGAAAAAGGGGTGCCTTTGAGGGAGACTGAGAAGGGGCAGCCGTATGGAGAGGTGGAACCCAGGAGGGAGTGGCAAGACACGTGTGGTCAACGATGGCAGGCATACAACTCACTCACGGACTAAGGAGAAACAAGTAGCACCCGGGTCGTTCGAAATCATAGTTCGAGTGGTTGGAAAAGTGAATGGAAATTAAAGACTGGCGTCAGTCGATCAGCTGAGAGGAAGAAAAACTTGGAAGAAAGGGAAATATCTAGAAGTGGTGCAGAGTGGAAACAAAGGCCTTTTAAAATTTGATTTTAATAATGGTTAACACATAATGCTTCCTAAGTGACAGGTACTCTTCTGAATACTTGACACATATTTTAACTCATTTCATCCTCATGGCAACAGTGAGATATCGGTACTATTATTATCCCCACTTACAGAGAGACAACAAAGGCACTGAGAGATTAGGGAAACCTCCAAGGTGAGTGGCAAAACCTTTACTGAGACCCAGGCAGTTTGGCCTGCGTGTTAATCTCTAACACCATGCCCCTTTGTATTTGTAGGCTGAAAACATTTGGCCTCTCTCTACCCCCCAAAAAAGGATACCAGTGAAAATTCAGAATTTGAAAGACAGAAAAGACATACATTCATTTATAAATAAAACAAGTAGTTGTTGAAGAACCTACTGTGTTCCAGGCACTGTCCTAGGTGCTAAGAATTATCAGTGCAGGAGAAAAAAGACAAATACCCCAGCCATATAGACTTTAAATTCTATGGGAAAACAAAATAAGCAAAACCAGCTCATAAATTATATATATTAGAAGGTAATAAGGACAATGAAAAAGAAAATACAGCATACGTGGACGGTGTCAGCAGGTAATATTAGGAGTTGCAATTCTCACGTAGGAAGCCTTCACTGGGAAGGTGACTTCTGATGAAGGAAGTGTGGGAGCAGACCGTGCAGATGTCCAGGGAGGAGCCTCCCCGGCAGAGGGAACAGCAAAAGCAAAATACACATGGACAGAGTGTTCACAGACTCCTTGCCCTTCTCCAGGAGAACTTGACATTTGACTTCTTCAGCTTTCTAGCTCTGTTTCCCTGGAGACCTGATAAAAGTAGAATGTTAGCTGTGTTACTAGGCAACGTTGCTTGTGATATAAATGACTACTGTTTGGTCAACTGCATCTGGACTGAAAGAATGATAAATGCCTGGTAGGAAGCCACACCACCGGACTTCTGTGATTGTGGTGACACCTATAATAGGGCATGTCCCTTGACACACAGAAAGTGTATCTATTGAGTTACACCAGAGATTAGTCTCTTTGGAGCATAATAAGCCTTTTAAGCCAGGGTAAATGCAGACCCCCATGTCCAGTGGATCTCTTTTCCTTGTGCCTGAGATGATCTGGAGAGGAGGGGCCTGGGGAGAGACGAGGTCCTGGGCAGGGTGTGGATCCCACACAGACAGTTAAGAAGGTTCCTCCAAAGGTAGAAAGCCTGATGCCACATTGCTGGCAAGCTGTGATTTTAATCCTGGATCTTTCTAAGTGATTCTGGTACCAGATGAGTGTTAGGATAATCTTAAAGTCCGAATGTTGAGATACACCTAGAAGGACCCCTGGTGATGTTATAAGCCTGAAGCAGGGATGTCCCTGGCATGCTGAAGAAAGCCAGGCCAGTGGGCTAGAGCAGAGTGAGCTAGGCACAGAGTAGAAGAATAAGGCCTGAGAGGCAATAGTTGCAGATCACACAGGGCTTTGTAGGTCCCTGTAAAGGTTTGGGCCTTGCTCTGAGTGAGATGGAACATGTTTTGAGGTTCAGGCAGAGGAGTGTCATTATCTAACTTGTATTTCAACAAGACCACTCTAGTTGTTAAGAATACAGTAGAGGGGGCAAGGATAGAAGCAGGGAGGTTTAGAAGGCTAATTTCAGAAGGCTAGTGCAGGGGCACCTGGGTGGCTCAGTCAGTTGAACCTCCAACTCTTGATTTCGGCTCTGGTCATGAGCCAAGGGTCGTTGGATTGAGCCCCATGTCAGGCTCTGCACTGTGTGTGGAACCTGCTTAGGATTCTGTCTCTCGGGCACGTGGTGGCTCAGTCGGTTGAGCCTTGGACTGCAGCTCAGGTCGTGATCTCACTGTTCATGAGTTCGAGCTTCACATCAGGCTCCATGCTGACAGCTCAGAGCCTGGAGCTTGCTTTGGATTCTGTGTCTCCATCTCTCTCTGCCCATCCCTCTCTACCTCTCTCTCTCTCACAAAAATAAATAAACATTGAAAAACAATTCTCTCTCTCCCTCTGCCCCTCTCCCTCACTCACATGCTCTCTCTCTAAAAAAGAAAAAAATAAATAATAAAAATTTTAAAAATCATTAAAAAGAAGAAGAAGAAGGCTAGTGCAATAAAATCCAGGCAAGACATGAATCAGATGGCTTGCACCAGGATTGAAGCAGTGGTTCTGGATATATTTTTAAGGAAAAGCTGTAAGATTGGCTGAAAGATTGAATGTGATGTATGAGGGAAAAAAAATCATGACTAAAATTTTTAGGCCTGAACAACTGGAAAAAGTTTGTTTTTGAGCATAAGTTTGAGTTATATGTTAGATATCCAAGTAGACCTGTTAAGTCAGAAGTTAGATAGAAGACTCAGGAAGGAGCTCAGGGTAAGTGAAGGATGGTCATCTTCACAGAGGAGGAGGTGATGGATCCAGGATCCAGTGGCAGGACAACCCTTGATTTGGGGGGAGGGGGCATCTTCCACCACAATGGGAATGATGGCTACAGATGCATTTGGTTGGAGGGGCAGGGGCGAGGCACAGAAAGATGAGAGTTTGCACCTAATAGCTTCTGTGAGGTAGAAAGCAACACATCTGGAGAGAGCTTGTGAGGGTGCGGGAGGCCATAGGATGTGGCAAGAAAGGAGGCCTGGAGTAGGGTCCTTGAGGAGAAGGGCAAATATTTAGAATGGCCAGTTTGGGAAGTCACAGAGGGAGGTGACATAGATCAGCAGGAGGACTCTGTGTCTGTTTTACTTTCTTACCATGGCAGGGCCTGGAATCGTTTCTCTTGTTGGCATATCCCATGGCAGGATGAAATGCAGAAAAGAGAAACCACACAGACTATCCATAAAAACTAGTAGTTAACCTGGAACAAAATGAAAACAAGAGCAAGAACCGATGAAAATATCTACAGTGAACATCCTTTAAGAAGTGCACCCATAGCAAGTTCAGAAGGGACAAGTGAGTTCAAGCACAACTGGAGCACCTGTTCCTGTGTCATGGTCAGAATCCTGTTCCTGGAGCACAGCCCTGTTGCATCTTTCTGCTGTGCTGTAGCTCTTGGAACTCCCCACCTAGCACCCCACCCAGCATCACCGCATATCAGATACTGACCTAACCTGGTCCCTTCACACACAGGCCTGTTTCATTCTCATAGTCTTTAGAAGAAAACGGACCCCAGTTATCTAGATATGGGAAGTATAGTCTGAGAAGTCAAGGCTCTAAACAATGTGAAATGCCTCAAAGGAAGATTGTGTCAGAATATGAAGGTTACCAGTCTCAGAATTCGTAGGAGGTGGACCATTTGATTCAACAACATCCCCAAGTACCCACAATATGTCAGGCATTGTGTAGAGTGCTAGACACTGAAAGAGAAATATAATACAGCCCCTGACCTCAGATTGCTAGTAGTCAAAAGACCATAGAAATCCATAAGCAATGCCACTCAGCATGTAAGCACCTCAATGGTGATAGACTTCAAGAGCATTAAACATGGTGTCATATCAGCTGCTGGAAGTTAGGAACTTGAGGAAATGAAAATTGAACTCAGTCTCAATGAATAAATATACAAAACTAATATATATATGTATATATACACACATATGTGTGTATATATGTGTGTATGTGTGTATATGTGTATTTATATATACACATATATGTGTGTGTGTATGTGTATATATACATATACATACACATATACATATACATATACATATACATATACATATACATATATATATATATATATATATATATTTAAAGGAGTGGAAGGAAAAATCAGCACAAACAAAAGATTTAGTATGATCATTTCACAAAGCCCTCATTGATGAGTATCAATGGCGTTATAGAGGGCGTCTCATGGTGGGTGGGACATTCCTGCATAGCAGAGGAATTGTCGTATCTCCAATGCTAATCGCATCTGCATTGAGTAACCGTGATAAGGGAACCTGTTCTAGAATCTGCATGTATTTTAGCTCCCAGAATGAAACTGTAAAAGTAAATTAGTCCCATTTTTCAGATGAGAATTTTTATCTGAAAGGTTAGGTGACTTGTCCCAAAGCCAAGAGGGATACAGTGGATTTTCCAAACTGCTGTTGATTCTCCAGAATGGGTCTTTCACGAACGCTGTGCACACTGCTCTGGAATGGTATGGAAGCATTACAACTGCACAGATCATATGGCCAAATTTTGGCTTGTGAAACAGGATCTTAAGTATAAAAACAAAGGCAAAATGACCAAAAGGGAAAATAGAAAGTTAGAAAAAGAAGGAATTTCCTGAATTACATTTTAGATTTTCTAAAAGATGATTCACTGTACACGTACTATAAGAAAGAATAACTTTTAACCTATAGTAAACATTAAAGAAACAAGAAATAAAATATGGTATAAATTAAAGTAAAACCATCTCATATATCCATATTACACATGAAAGTAATATTCTTTAGGGGGAGAATTTGCACTCTTATTTTAGTTCTGATATCATAATCCTCTGAAATTGACTTGATGACTGATAACTTCATAAACAAAAGGTTCTCTGTGAAGCTCAAATTTCCCATTCCCAAGGCAATAATTTAAATAATCATAAAATCTTATCATAAAATGTGTTTTTATGCCTTGGGTTTCCCTTTGTAAAATGAAAGTGTGATAATTCTTTCCGATCTTATTTACAAAACAAGTTACTCTTATGGTTCAAAAACATGACAAAGCAAAAAAATCAAAGGTAGGGTTACAAGAGTGCTCAGTGGTGGTAAGAGTCTCTTTGACTCTTCAAATGGCTTTGTCCAGTGGCAAGTTGATTATCTGTTTATTCCTATAATATTGTGTTCATATAGGTTTAACACTATGCATTTTGAAACTATTGGGGAAAGGAAGAAGTTGTTATCTATCAATAAGTTGTTATCAGTGTTCATTCTTTTTTGCCCTGATGTAAAAGGATTGTCGTCAACACTCTGGTCTTACTCTTCTGACAAATATTTGTCCATTTCCAAGCAAGTAGCTGTTTTCAAGGCTGCCATGGAATAAGAGAATGTATAAAGAGCATTCCTTAGATTACATCCGTCCACATAAGAAGCAAATGTAAACTCATTGTGAACCGGGAGACTGTGCATATCCTATTCCTGTATAGTCATACACCCTTAAGGACCAGTAGTGTAAACACCCAACTTTTTGCTATAAACAACGCTATTCAAAAACTCAACACACTCAATAAAATGGAACAAATCCTGAAAGGTCAACACATTGCTTCCTGGAAAAATAAGATTGCTTTAGATCTCTGCTCAGTGACTCCAGGTTATCTTATTATGACCAAATCCAAAACAGCCCCCAGGCAGGCTGTTCCAAATATAGAGTTAGTAGTTAGAAACCAGAAACAGGAACTGGAAGAAACAAGCCCCCTGGAAGCCCAAGGGGACTGCTTTGTGACTGTTACACAAGAAAGACATTTCCTGCTTTCTGAATTAGGAAAGAAAAAACAGCCAAGAGAATGATTTCAATGACTTGAAAGCACCTACAAAAAAATCCTCGGGGACTTAACCCAATCCCCAGGAGCAGTCCGGCCAGCAGAGTTACACTGGAGAAGAGTTTGGGACATCTGGCTTATTGGTGGGAATTGAGTCCCACCTTGATTTTTTGGTACATATTGAAGGTAAGTTCCACCTCTCTGAGTTACAGCCGTCCATGTCATTTGCACGACAATGGCCTTCAGGTGAAAATGCTCACAGGCAGTTCCCAGGAAAGTACAAGTGGTAAAAATTGTAGACTCCAGAATGATTTCAAAAGAGTTCACTTTAATAATGTGCCCTGAGTTCTGGCTTCTGTCTCCTTCCCCCATTCTCTGTCCCATACTGTCTGGATTTCTAGTTGATCTTTTTCTTTTGTCAAATTTGAATTTAAAAATGGAGACTCAGAAATTCTTACTTAGCCTGTTGTGTTTGGTGAAATTCAGAGTCCTGGTGAAAGAGCAGATGGCACTAATGGGTAGGCTTGAAATGAAACCCTCATCTAAGATCATGTTTTATGAAGTTTCTTTGTACCCTCATGTCATCATTCTGCTCTGAGTCTTTGGGGAATATAAACAGAAATCATTAGGTGGCAAAAATAATTTTAAAGAGCACCCTTTCCCATCTCTGTAAGATGGTGGTGGGTCCTGTAAGAGAAGCACTATTTCAAAGTCCCTGTTACATCTAAGTAACAAAAATATGCCTTAGTTAGGACTTCCTTGTTATGGTGGTTTATTCAGACTGATACTTTTGATCTTCCCTAGAACATGACTCTTGTCATCTTTCACCTTGACAACTGAATATGCAGTGAATCCCTGGCCACCAGAATAATATATAAGTGCCTTTCACCTCATCTTCTTGGGTTTAACATGGGGTATGAATCTAAATGCTTTTCTTAGATCGTCTAATGCCGTCCAATGCTAGTCAGTGAAGGAGGAACATTTCCCTTTATCTCACTATTATTGATTGTTATGATCGTGTTGCCTATTGATTGTTTAATAATACACCTTTTCCCTCAATAGCACAGCACTGATAGGCTTTAGGATTTTTTGTGGGGTTTTTTTTCTTCCTATAAGAAGCAAAGGAGATTTAGTCTCTGTTGTTGAGCCTGGATTGTAATTCACCAAGACCTATGTTTAAAGGTCTCTGTTGAGTAGGTTTGCTCTGATATGGAGGGCATGATCTTGTATTTCTAATCAGGGTCCTGAACTTGGAGACCCTCCTCAGTCCTCTAATCCTCCCAGCCAAACACTGACTAGCCCTCCCCTGCCCTCACTTGGTTCCTCTTCAAGTCCCCTTCTTCCATTTCACTGAGGACACCACACTGATGACATGTGGGTCATCTCAGCCACACAAGCGCCCTGAGATCAAAAGATTTGACTACCACTGGGACGGCATTTTAATTGTAAGGCTAGGAAATTTCTAGTTTATATCTGGAGTCCTCTGTTTAAAGAGTGCTTGCTGTGCCTTCTCCCTCTGTGGTAATGTTTTCTTTATAAACTCTTACATTTTTGTTATATTTAAAATTTCTGTTTGGGAACATTTAGCCTTTGTATAGTTAAAAAAAATTACCCAGTATTATTGTTTTGTGCTCACTTTTTAAAATATGTAATAAAACACTCCCAACTAGAAGATTTAACAAAAAAATAAGATACCATTCAAAATAGCACCAAACCTATCATGTATGTAGGAATTAAGCTAACAAAGGATACACGGTAACTTCACAGAAAACTTTAAAATGTCTAGTAAATGACATAAGAGACAATTTTAATTAAGGGGAAGATATTATGTGCCCTTAGCACAGAATTGATATTACAAAGAGGTCCAGTCCCCATGAATTATTTTATGAAATAAAAGCAATATTAATAAAATTCCAGCTTGATTTTTTGAGAAATTTGATAAACTTATACCAAAATTTATATGACAAGTGCTCACATGGGGGGGGGGGGACTAGAATGGCACAGAGGAATAAAGAAAGAGATGGAGGGGGAAGAGGAGGGGAGAGAGGAGGGAGGAAGAAAGGGGCTTTGCGTGAACTGATAATATACTGTGCACTGAAGAATATGGGTAATTCAAGCCTCTGCCCTTGAGGTTCCCCTCTCCCTAACACACACACACACACACACACACACACACACACACACACGCATACACGTGTGCGTGCGCACACACATTCAGCCCACCCCAACTATATAAACTAATTTATTCAAATGTTCTTTATAGAATATGAGTCAGGTGCTCCATTTAAATCTCATCCTTTTTCTTTCTTTCAGTTATAAACTTCTAAGTCTCTGTACAAATATTTCTATTGGATTTCATAAGCTGGAAATTTCTTAACTCCAAGTTTTACAAATAGAAGAATCACTAACTCTAAGATTTATCATCCTTTTGTTTCAAAAGCAAAAATCTAGTTGGAAGAACTGCCTAGTAACATAAATTCCATAAGACCATGCCTCATCTGTCAGATTTATCCTATATCCCCATGACCGAGAGCAGTAACAGGCAGGTGTGAGTGCTCACCAGAACCCATCCTGCGGAATGAAGGGGTGAGTGAGCAAGGAAGAGTAGATGAGACATGTTTTGCCATGTGCTAAGGTACAGTGAGCATCCAACAGCCGTGGGAAGGAGCTGAGACCTTTGAATCACAGAGATAACTATACTCATTTGTGGGTGTTTCACACCGTAACTTCAGAGACTGTGACCAGTACAAGAGAGGAACCCACGGCCCCTGTCTGAGGCCTGATGGAAGTACACTGAGCCTAAAGTTGAGAAGATTGAAGGGAACATGAGAATAGACAGCAGACACCTGAAGGGCTGCCTTGTGGAAAGTTGAAATGGCTTAAACCATTCCGTGTGTCCTAGAACACCAAATAGAACCAATAGCAGAAGTTTTAGGAAAGACGATTTGGGCTGAGTACAAACTCAGACTCTCAAAAAGTCAAGAACTTTCTGAAAATGTCATGCAAAGTAGTGAGTTTTCTCTTCTTAGAGATGCCCTTCCAGAAAGTGAATGGCTCAAGAATCCATGTGTCATGCAAACAATGTTCCTTTGTTCTCTACATATAATAAATAGTGCCAAGCAGTGAGGTTAGGTGGTGATAAAACATGACAAGTCCCTGGCAAAAAAAAATGAAAAATTTAAAGTGCAACATTAGATATAAGTGAATTGTGAAAAGTAAAGCCATGTTAGGAGAGTGACAAGTGTCCTACTCTAAATAGGGTGGTCAAGGAAGTCCTCTCTGAAAAGGTGCCATTTGAGCAGAATTAAAGGAACTGAAAGAAGGAGGTGTGTAGGTATCTATAGGAAGAAAATGCCAGACAGGAAACAGAGGAGGACAGTGTTCCAGGTACAGAGAGAGAACAGGGAGTATGGTCTCTTGCAGTTTTTCTTGCTTGGATCCTCTTTATAAGGCTTGACATCACTATTAACCTAAAGTGAGCATTACCACTAATGCCTTGGAGCACCGTGCTCCTGCGAATAGCATGTCTTAGGTTGACGCTTCCAGATTTAAGTCGACTCCGACATCAGACGTAAGACAAAGAATTTAATCCTACAGCATTTGGAAGCTAGGACCTTATGAACTGCTAAAGCAATTAGCATGACCCTTTGTTGACACTTCAGCCACAGTGTGTGGCAGAAAATGTCAAGAGCATATCTCATCACGCCTACTTCAAGTTACTAAAAGACTTCAAGTTGCTAAAAGGCAGGGTGCGTGTCTAATTCATCTTTGTGCTGCCCACCTGCATGTCTTAGACTTGACATGCACTCAAGAAATGTGTTGAGTGGATGCATTAATATGCTTCAGCAGCTCTAAGGACTCAGTGACTGTCATAATAATAAAAACAATTATATGAACTTGCAATTTAAAACTGAACCAAAAACTGACAGAGGAAAGTTTTGTGTGGGGTAATTAATAAGGAGGTGATAAAAATCAGATCTTCCCCCAAAAGTAGAAAAAGAAGCCAGTAGCAAATAATTTTCCTTTAGTAATATCAGAGAGTAACCACAGCCTTCTAGAACTGGGTAAGACTGGGGAGCACAATCCTTAGAATAATTAGCATAAACCCAGTGACAAAGAAGTAAGACTGGCTCTGTGTCTGAGCAACAAACTTGGGGGGAAAAAGTCCTTTGAGGATGTTTTGCAATAATGGGCTAGAAAGAGATCAACACACCCTGACTTATAGGTGGTTATGTGGCTTCATGTGTTAGAAAACTAGAGTCAAAATTTGTATAGAAAAAAATAGCATGCTGTTAGAGCAAAGAAATTTATAGAAATTGAGGCACCTCAGCAGAGCAAGTTATAGAGTCAATCCAGTGAGACCAATGGAGTATATTTTACAGACTGAAAATTTGTTATGTTTGGCATGTGTGGTGGTTTTTTAATACAATTGTAGTTGACTGTCATGGTGAAAACCAGGTTTTTCTTATCTAGACAATTGCCCATTTATTCAGATGTTGTACAGAGAAGTATACTGCCAGCATCCCAAAGTAAACCATATTATGAGCAGTGATTAAGTTCCAAAAAATATTAATACTTGACCTTCTACCTAGGGATTGGATTTTATGAGCTTCCCTAAGAGTCTAAAAACCTCCATGTTGTTTTGTGGGAAAATGGTTTCTTCATTCTAAACAACCAGTTTTCAAATGGACTTTTGAGGGGTTTTTTATATTCATTAACTCTTTAGTATACGTTAGTCTTTCAGGGGGTTTTAAAAATTAACATTTACTGGTTCTTGAGTAACGGTGATACTTCCATGATATCGGTTTATTCTGTTCTTTGAAGTTTGTAGTCCCACACTAATTAAGTTTCTCTAAAAAATAAAAATAGAATTTCAGAATTAGAGGAGAATTTAGAGGTGAGTTAATATAAGTTCCCATCCAATATAGAAATCTCTTCTATAACATCCTTGACAGATTAATACCTAGTTCCTATTTGAGTATATGTGGTGATAGGGAGAAGTGTTTTGTTCAGTGAAATTTTTGCCATGAAACTGCAAGTAAATCAGTACTGGCTGTTGACTAGGTGCCCGGGACTGTGTTAGGTACTATGGGGGATACAAAATAATTAAGGCTCCGTCTCCTTAAGGAATAGTTGAAGAAGCAAAATAACAGACTTTCATTCTACCGTTTTGTTTGCTGTGCTGTGTTACATGCTAAGTTCTGACAACACAAAACTTGCTCTTGACTCTGAAGGTGTTTAAACTTTTGCAAAGATAAACATTCACGTACATCCTTCTAAAACGCAAGATAATTGCTGCAGTGTGTGTGCATGTGCATGTGTGTGTATGCGTGCATGCTATATGGTCATATTTCAACGACCAGTTATTACAATGACTACAAAGCAGGAAAAACAGTTAAGTCTACCTGGGGAAATCAAGTTTGTCTACATTCTATATAGGATGATTTAAATTATATTCCTGGGGGAAGAAAGTATTATGCTGTGTTACAGAAAATAAGACTTGTGAGGCAAAGTAAAATTTAATTATATGTTTCCTTCGAAGATTATAGCAAATAAAGACTCTTAGATTTTTTATTTAACAGCACTTCTTCTTCCTAAAGAATAAAGGAGTAAAGGCTTTTCAATATGCATAGTGAGTTTTCATCAGGTAATAATAGCAAGTTCTAAACATTAGCTTTCTCTAAGAAGTAAACTTTGCTAACTGGCAAATTAGGGTCAGCTATTTTTAAATTGAGCTGTGTCTCCCTACTCAAAATATATTAGTCTGTAAGAGCTGGTGAGATTCTTTGCACTGATACCTTAAGCTAAAGCTGTGTAACTTTAAGTTCAAATATGTTAGCTTATGTTTTGCGATATTGATGTTAACTTTTTAAAGTTTTTTTTTTTGTTTGTTTGTTTTTTCGTTTTTTGGGGGGGAGAGAGAGAGGTAGAGAGAGAGAGAGAGACAGAGAGACAGAGAGAGAGAATTCCAAGCAGGCCCCACGCTGTCAGAGCAGAACCTGATCTGGGGCTCAGTCCCACGAACCATAATCAAGAGTCGGACACTTAACCGACTGAGCCACCCAGGTGCCCCTATGTTAACTTTTAAAATATAGTTACTGTGGGTGATGTATGGAATTGTTGAAACACTATATTGTATGCCTGAAACTAATATAACACTGTATATTAACAGGAATTAAAATTAAAACCTAATTTTAAAAAAAGAGGGAAAAAAATTAAAATGTGGGTGTGAGATGTTGGGCTCAGAAATGCCTACGGCAAAATGAGGAAATATGGTAGAAACATATCCTTCTAGTTCACTTTTGTGCATGATCATACTGGTTAGTCATTTAGTTTTATATTTTTATAAATTCTGCACTATCAGGGCACCTGTGTGGCTCAGTGGGTTGAGCGTCCAACTCTTGACTTCGGCTCAGTTCATTATCTCACGGTGTGTGAGATCGAGCCCTGAACCGGGCTCTGCACTGAGAGCAAGGGACCTGCTTGGGATTCTCTCTCTCCCTTTCTGCCTCTCCCCTGCTCACTCTCTCTCTCTCCCTCTCTCTCTCAAAATAAATAAGTAAACACTAAAACAAAACAAAAAATTCTGCACCATTAACCACAAATCTTCTGTTTAATAAACAGGCCATCAATTACATCACCATTTTAACGGAAAACATGAACTCTCCCATAGGTTTTTAGGTGAAACACATGGTTTTTCTGAGCCTCAGTTTTATTCAATGAGCCTCAGTTTTATTCAATTGGCATCATTTCCATTTCACAGTTTATTGTGAAAAAAATGGTGGTAAAATAGAAATGTATTCTTTTTAGTCTCTTTAACTGTAGACTTCAAATGCCTTCATCTGGTGCATTTCCTTCAGCCCTAGGTGTGATTAGTTGGGTCTCTGGCAAACAGATTGAGAAAGGTCTAAGAGAAAGGACCAAATTCTCAATTCTTCCCTCTCCCAGAGGACCCTACAGGAGCTATATGGACAGAAGACAAGACCAGGCAAAAGAACATTTGATAAAAGAAAAAAAAAGAACATGTAATAAAAGAACATTTGATAAAAGCCCCACTCTGTCCCCAAACTCACTATATCAATCTCCTGGTGAGCTAAGCCAGACCTCAGATAAGTCACAAGGCCTTCCTTTGCCTAACCACTGAAGGCTATGTGATCTGGGGTAGGAGGAGGGGGAGGGCAGCTCAAGAAGCTGCCTTATCCTCTTTCCCTGCACTTTAATCCCTGCCTGTCCAGAGTTGGAAAGGGCAAGGAAGACACTGAGATCGGGACAGTGGAGGTAGGAGATTGATTGTCGATTCTCCCTAAAGCCAGGGGGAGAACTTGTCTGAGCTATCCTCCCCAGGCCCTCCGAGGAGATGGTCCGCTTCCAACAGAGGCAGTTCCAGAGCCATCATATCACATCAGCTTCAAGAAAGAAGAGAGACTTCAAAGTGGTGACCCCCAAGGGAAGCTCTAAAGAGAGTCCAGAAGAACTCATCTTGAGAGCTCATGCCACTTGAACTCAGAGCCTTCACCCCTTATGAGCACCAAGATTCACTACTTTTCCTTGAATGCAGCTATCTCTACTAACCCCATTTCTCCTAGAAAGAAGGAAGGAGGAACAAAGGAGAATCTTGAGTTCTACCCCGAGGTCAACCACCTAGATAAGTCAGAAAAAGACCCATCACTGAGATTCATCCTATATGGTAAAAGATCCATTTGCCTGGAATGTATGGAACCTTTCTTATCCAAATTAATGATATTTCTGGAGTCCAGATAGGTTAGCTTCCAAAAAGCATGATGATTAAAAAAAAATTTTTTCCTTACTATCCAACACACCTAAATGAGTAACACTTGCCTTGACTTTTGCCTTTCCGGCAAGCCTTCCAGGATGTCACAACAAGGCACAGGCATTCTCTCGTAAACTATACCATCAGTTCCCTCCCATAGATTGACCACAGCCTTGACATCGTTCATTTGATGTGCAATTTATTCTTTGATTATTAGAGTAAATTAGTTTTTGTTTAGTAAAACAGTTTTTTGTTTGTGTGTGGATGCTTCCATTGTTTAGAATTCTGCATCTTTATACTGGTTGTACATTGTGTGGACCATCCAGAGGATTTGTTTCTCTTTGGACCCCCCCCCCCCCCCCCCCAGTTTCTCTCCTCTTCCTTCAGCTCACAGTTTATCAGAGAACTGCAGTGTGTCCAGGGATAAGTCATGTTGAGTACAGAACTAGGATTTCAGTCCCTGGAGATTGCTTTAAAAAGAGCTTTCCCTTCATTATTTCAAGAGCATAATTATAAATATTTTAAATTTCTCAAGCAACTGAAACAGTCTCCATTATGAATCATTAACTGTAAGTTCCTAATGTTTATCCACAGTTTTTTTATATTCACTAAATCTTCTCACATGGTTTTGGCTTTAAAATGAATACTTTCCACTTAAATCTTGAATTGCAGTGGATCAAATAATGCACTAGTCCACTTGGCTTATGGGAAAATGCCATGAAGCAAAATGAAAGCAGTTTTGAATCGGACCCACTCCTTCATTTTTGAATTTTCTTTTCTAATTCCTTTTGTATCCTAGAGCAGCTGACCTCAAAGAGGGAAAAGAAAACACAAGGTAAATACAACTAGGATACAGAAATTGAGAGCATCCTTGATGGCTGGAAAGTCTCAGGCTAATCAATGGTTTAAAAATATATAACATTGATAGTATATAGTCATCCTTCCCTCAAAAAGTCAGTATGTCTGTATTTCCAGTGGTAAGAGAATCACCTTTGTTAAGTGAAGTGTCGAATGTATACATGATCCTAATGGAGGCGTGATGGTTTCTTTTTCATTTGGGAATAAAGGGATAGTGCCTCGCAAATCTTGGCCCCTTCTTTGTGTATCTTAAATGAGTAAGCACTTAGCTCCAGCTTTATGAATCACTAGGCAGACATCACCTGGCAATTTGGAAGATGTGTGAAATGAATTGTTTCATCTCAGAGGAAAGTAGCTAGAAGCCAAGTATTTCCTGATGCTCACTGGCATCTGATCTTATAAATGCGTGTGCTTGCCATTGTAGTTTGTTTTCCTTAGGTGAGAACATGTGTTTGTCTACTTGCCTCATATTTATTACGTACCTAATTTGTGCCAGGCAGTGTTAATAAGGATGGAGCCCACTTTTAAAGAGCTTCTTGGTCTAGGAGGTAAAATGATAATAAACAATTATGCCAGGTTTCCTTAGGTGCTATGATGGGGGAAAACCAGGGCTTGAAAGACTTCCAGTTCTGTTTAACTGTATACCCTTGTTCTGTATAGTAATGACTCAAGAAATGAGGCTTTAACTTTTTCAGTGGTTAATTCTTCCACCAGACTAGTGGCACTTAATTCCCTCAAGCTTAGACATTTCTGATAATGCTTAACTTGAGAAGATGTACTTGCTGTCAGGGATTCACTCGTGTACAGATGAACCCTTTAGCAAGTGTACTATTGCTGTACCTTACCACCGAGAGAATTCATAAACTCAGATATCCAAATTTTAATCACTCATCCCTCTGATCCCTTGGAGTTATTCTCAAATAAAATAAATTCAACTATGCCTCAGAGGTGCCAGAGGATGACCTTTTTTTCCCTTTTCCTTTTCCTGTGGTTATTGAGAAAATGAGCAACCGATAAAAACAGGCATTTCACTCTACCCTTTTGTGTTTTTAATAAACACCTTAAAACTGGGCAATTTGCTTAAGGCTGGTGTTGTTGGGATTTTTTTTTTCCCCTCTTTTTCCTCTTACTATCTGGGTGTATACTTCCTCCATACACAGGGTATTATTTCCTGTCCACGAGAGAAGTCTTAAACGCCATCCTTGAAGAGAAGGCCGGTGCCCTGCGCACAGCAGGCCGGGAACCTCACACCCTTGCAGCAGCCACACGTCCCCAACTCCCCTGGAGACCGGGACCTGGTTTGTGCTGGTGAGAGCGTTGCTGCCTGTGGCGCTCAGGGGTGCCTGTGTCTGTGCTGCCGCGGTCACCGCCCCACATACACACGTTCTGGGCTTGTGAACAAGGCATTTGCTGAGAAAGAAAGCATTTAGATGTTCCCCCCTTGAGAACCATCTTTTCCACCTTTTCAGTTCCTTTTCTTTCTCACCAAGATTTGTGTGTACCGAAAATATTTTCAGTAGTTAGCCCTGAAACAAAATCTGCATTTTCAGAGTGAATCCTGTCACTGACAGAGGCAAATATTGCATCTCTTGAGAATAGGTGTTTTCTTTATTTTCTAGCACCTTGTTTCTGGGGGAGTAAGTGTGTGCGCTCACTGATGACTTAGAGACGTGAAAATTCATTTCCTTCCCTTGGTTCTCCATCCCTTCTCCAAGGAGGAGGTAGTGTGCCTCAGAGAGGAAGAGCTGCACTCGACCTTTGTCATCTTTTCTCTTTCCCTTCCGAAGTGCAATCCTTTATTCCTGCCTCTGCAACCACGAGGTTCTGACTTGACCCTCCTGTAACCACCACGTCCAGTAGCTTTGAGGGGCAGATGGAGGTGCTCCAACCCCATGAAGCCTTCCCCGCTGACGCCAAGCCTGAGTGTTCATTGTACTTACCACACCGTTCATTTGCTGTAGATCCTGCCTTATTTGCACCCCTGCTTGACTTTTTATATGACTCTTTATGTCACTCCCGTTGGATTATAACTACTTTTAGAAGAGCAAACCTTGGTTATGTCTCCTTGATTTCCCTGTGATACTTAGCATAGAGTAGATATTCAAGAAGTTTTAGTTGATAAAACTAAAACTGTTCTATCCTAGTATCTCTGAACAAGTCTGAGGAATAGGTCTTTAGGATCTGTTTCTTGCAAGGTCATTCTTGGGTTACCAGAGATTGTTTTGATCTGTCAGAATGGGAGGAATTTGGATGATTAGCTGCAGGGTAGAACCCTTTGGAATCAACTGTATTTGAACCTACGGAGCGGAGAGAGGATAAAGTTAATCACTTTTATATTGGCTCATCTGCCTTTCTGTGGCTGCCGTCTAACTAACTAGAGCATAACCCAGTTAAAGCACTATCTCTTTAAAGAGTCAACCACAGGGGTGCCTGGGTGGCTCAGTCGGTTAAGCCTCTGACTTCAGCTCAGATCATGATCTCATGGTTAATGAGTTGGAGCCCCATCAGGCTCTGGGCTGTCATAGTGGAGTCTGCTTTGGATCCTCTGTCTCACTCTCTCTGCCCCTCCCCCCTCTTTAAATAAACATTTAAAAACAGAAAGGGAAAAAGAAAAGAGAAATAAAGAAGAAAGAAAAGAAAGAAGAGAGAGAAAGGAAAGAGAAAGAAAGGAAGGAAGAAAGAAAGGAAGGAAGAAAGAAAGAAAGAAAAGGAAAGGAAAGAAAAGAAAAAAGATGGAGGAAAAGCAAATGAAGGAAGGAAGAATCAACCACAATCTAAAGAATATGTCTGGATCATAAGTTAGCATATTGGAATGACACCTGCCTTTTTATCACATGCATCAAATGTTCTCACTTCTTTCAGTGATAACATAGTCATAACTACGACTTAAAGTCTAAACCAGAGAAATAATTTTTGGGTTATAGTACAAAGAAAAAGAGTAATGTACTTAATTGTTGAGGTTGTAGGAAAATAAGTACTCTCGTATGCTGTGACAGTGGGAGATGTATAAAGTAAGTCAGCCTTTTTTTTTTTTTGGTGGGGAGAGGAATTTGGCATCATAGATGTGCCTTGTTTGGCACTACCCGAGCAATGTGGTTCTTCATAATGTTAGTCTTAAGACTAAATTTTTATATTAGAATGCACATACACTCTTTTCCTTCTGGAAAAGATACTAAAGCAAGTGTTATTCTTCAAAACATTCCCTCTGTTGAGTGTGTATAGCCATGATAAAGTGTAAAAAGAGATAACAAAAATGCATACATGGACTCAAAAACAAGACCAACATTTGTGTGGAGCAGGAACAGAATACTGAGTGAGGCTGAAGCAGCTGCCAGGCTGTTAGCCAAAAGCAGGCAGTAGCAGCCAGGGGCTCAGCTCCTGCCAGCAAGGGGAGCTAAAAATGCACCGAGCAAGATAAGAGACTGGAGCCTGGTCACTGTTTGAAGCCAAAGGCCCCCACTCCCAAAAGGAAGCTGAAAAGAATGGCAAGTAACTGGATGGCGGACCGACACTTCTGAGGAAACTGTGCCTCCAGCTGGGAGCTGAGCCAGCCTGCCTGCTGTATCCTGACCGGATCCATAGGATCCTGACATTACAGCGGAACGTCAAAATACCGTGATAAGACCTAATGGCGGGTTGGGGGGCTGGGGGTTGGGTGCAGGGAACCGCAAAAGAGCGCACAAGAGATGGTGGGAAACAGTTTCATCTCCCAACCAGCCTACCACCCAGAGCACAGGAAGAAAACTATGCTAAGAAAAGGCTCTCAGCAAAATTAGCCTTTGGAATACTGGTTCACCTGAGATGAAACTAAATTTTGAAACAAACAGTGAAGTTCAAATAAATATACTTACAGTGGTCAAAGAGATAAAGACATAACAATTAAAAAATGTGTACATATGACATAAGAGCAAATGGCTATAAAACATTTAGAAATTTTGAGCCTGGGTGACTCAGTTGGTCAAGCATCCAACTGCTGGGCTCAGGTCATGACCTCATGGTTCTCGGGATGCAGCCCCACATTGGGCCCTGCACTGGCAGCATAGCCTGCTTAGGATTCTCTCTCTCCCCCTCCCCCACTCACTCTCACACTCTCTCTCTCAAAATAATTTTTTTTAAATGCTTATTTATTTTTGAGAAAGAGAGGGCACAAGCAGGGGAGGTGTGGAGAGAAAGAGACAGACACAGAATCTGAAGTAGACTCCGGGCTGTGAGCTGTCAGCACAGAGCCTGACATGGGGCTCAAACTCATGAACAGGGAGATCATAACCTGAACCAAGTCAGATGCTTAATCGACTGAGCCACCCAGGTGCCCCATCAAAATAAATATATATTTTTTTAATTTAGAAGTTTTGGGAGGAAAAAAGTCACTGAGCTTAAAAATATGAAAAATAAGACTGTACTCAGCTGCAGAAAGAAGTAATGAATTAGATAAGCATTCTGAGTTTACCCAGATCCCAGCAGAGAGAGGCAGAGATTAAAAAGCACACACACACACCCATGGGTGATCGATTGAGAGACTCTAACATACCTCTAATAGGAATTACAGGAAAAAATGGAAGAAATGATGGAGCAAGTGTGGAAGTCATATTTAAAGAGATTTTGCTGAAATTTTCCAAAATTGAAGAAAGTTGAGTCCTTAGCTATAGATATTGAGCAGGATTAATCCACACACATTCAAAATGAAAGTGAAATTGTAGAAGGCCTGGTATTAAAGGTAAAATCTTAAAAGTTATCATAGAGAAGGAGATTGCCCACTAAAGGACAAATGCAGAGTGACAGCAGACTTCCCAGCAGTGAAAATACAGGCCAGAAGAAGATGGAATAGTATTTTAATGTGCTGAAGGGGAATTACTGCCAACAGAGAATTTTATAACTTACGAAACTATTCAAGAATGAAAGCAATAGAGTCACCTGGGTGGCTCAGTCAGTTAAGCATCTAACTTCGGCTCAGGTCATGATCTCACAGTTTGTGAGTTTGAGACCCACATGAGGCTCTCTGCTGACAGTGCAGAGCCTACTTTGGATCCTCTGACTCCCTCTCTCTCTGCCACTCCCCCGCTAGCTCATGCACACTGTCTCTCAAAAATAAACAAACATTAAAAAAAAAGAATGAAAGCAATAGGGACATGTTCTGACATACAAGTATATGAGTTTTCTATCCACAGACCTTTATTAAAACAATTATTAAGGGATATACTTCAACTAAAAGGAAAATGAACCCAGAGAGAAGATACAGGATCTAAGAAAACTGGTGAGCACATGACTTAATAAATATGTAAATAAACACAATCACCTCTAGGTCATTTTTTAAAATGTGTGTTTCAGAAGAAAAGTAAAACCCCAACAATAACAAAATGCGATGGTTCAGTGGGTAGTTAAAACGTGCTTGGAGTGGGATTGCAATAGTGAAAAATTTAAAAGTGTATATTCTAAGAAATTATAGGTAGTATCTTTCTAGAAATACAGTCTACACCTTACTAACCCAGCTGAGGCAGGATGGCAAATAAGAGATGTGGAAAATGTTAACAGTGCAAGGGAAGGCAGAAATAAATCCAAAGACCAGTAAATATACAAATATGAGTGAGCAAAATAATTAATGGATTTAATTCACTTGTAAAAAGAGAGAAATGATTTGTTTGGATTTTTTTTTTAATCCATAAAAGACATACCCAAAAAATAAAATCACAGACAGGGGTGCAAAGTAGATTAAAGAATAATATTAAAAAAGAAAAGCTGGTGGGACACTGTCAATATTAGACACATTTAGCATTGCCATCTTCAAGAATGCACTCTTTATCAGAACAAGATACATATGTGAGTTTTAAAAGGTGTGTAAATTCTTGTAGTCACCACCACAGGCAGGATACAGAGGAATCCCAACACCCTAAGGAATTCCCCTGTGCTGAAACTCTGCAGGGAACCCCCGGCAACTGCCCACAACTTCTCTGTCCTGTTTTACAGAATGCCGTGTAAAGTCAGATGGCACATAATTTTTTAACGCTGGCATTGGTTTCAATAGAAAAATTGCCTAAGTGCATGTGGTCATTGGAATGTTTTTAAATTATAGCATATCCACACTATGAATTCTGGTGGTCCTTAAAATGAGGTAGAGCCCTATGTGCCAATGTGTTAAGGTCTTCAGGACGTATAATGAAAGTGAAAAGCTCGAGGTGCATGAACAGTCTGTATAGTAAGATCCCATGTGTTTATATGTCATATATATGCAAATACACAGATATAGATCTGGAAGAGTGTACACCAGACTTAGCAGGGCTTACTAAGGAATGGCACAAGGGTAGAAAGGGAGAAAGGAGGACTCTACCTTCTGTGTTAAACATAAGTATTCATGGGGTGCCTGTGTATCTCAGTTTGTAAGCATCCATCCAACTCTTGATTTCGGCTGAGGTCATGATCTCGCAGTTCATGGGATTGAGCCCAGCGTAGAGCTCCATGCTGAGCATAGAGCCTGATTAAGAGTCTCTCTCTTTCTCTCCCTCTCCCTTTGCCCCTGTCCCACTTACTCACACGCTCTCTCATGTTCTCTCTCCCAGAAAAAAAGTGTTAAAAAAATGATTAGAAAGATTTATGATAGTGAATAATAAAACTATTTAGGCATAACTTGACATTAAGTATCCAACATCTATGTGAAGAAAGCTGTAAAACACTCCTGAAAGGCATAAAATTGGATGAAAACAAATGAAAACACACCATGAAGGAGGAGAATCAATGCCATGAAGATGTCAGTTCTTCTTAAATTAATTTATAAATGTAATTTAGTCCCAATAAAAATGCCACCAAGGTGTTGTTGTTTTCTGGATCTAGACAAGTTGATTTTAAAGTTCATCGTGAAAGACAAGCATGAGATTGAGCACTTACCACACCAATTACCGATTAGTTGTCTTTCTGCTGTGCTTGATCTTGAAGGGGTTCTTTTTTTTTTTAAATGTTTATTTATTTTTAAGAGAGAGCCACTGAGTGTGAGCAGGGGAGAGGTAGAGAGAGAGGGGGACACAGAATCCAAAGCTGTCAGCACAGAGCCTGATGCAGGGCTCAAACTCGTGAACTGTGAGATCATGACCCGAGCTGAAGTCGGATGCTTAACCAACTGAACCACCCGGGCGCCCCAACCTTGAAGGACTTCTTGTTCTTATATTCCTCACATAATATCTGGCATAAGTAGATACTCCAAGATGGCTGACCTCTCCTGAGGGCACGCATGCAACACTCCACTTTCATGTTCTGTCTGCCCTACCCCACTGCCATCAATGCCATTTATATCTGTGGCATGTAATAGATAAGCTGGCCCTTCTTCATGTTGCTCTTTGTTATTTCAAGCAGCTTCTCTGAAGCTAAGTGGTTTTGTTTTGTTCTGTTTTGCTTTTACCCTCAGCTCTTTTGGTGTCTCATTCATGCCAATATGATACTTTTTCAACTTGTTACCACAGGTGGGTTCTGCTTTGTACTGCATTGCTTTTCTAGAAATTGTGTAAGTTAAGTAGATCTTATTTTTACATTATACAGTAGATGCTATAATCCTAACAAAGTACTGGGAATCAAATTGCTATTATCAAAGGTATATCATACAATCAAAGATGGAGGAATGAACAGTAATGATTTAAAATAGTGAAAATTACTATTAAAAGGCCCCAATTTCCATTGACCATGCAGGGCATTTCAATAGATGATAAAGTATTTCAACATATTCCACTTAATATTCCACTTAATTCCACTCTTTGTGGATATAAATTTGACAATTACAATGTTAAATATTTGATTCTTTTCTTAGATATGAGCAGCATGGTTTAGATGGGTTGTTTCCTTTCCTAAGGCGGCCTGAATGTTTACTTTATTTCTCTTGAAAACACACTGAGTTCCTTCCCCCTACCAAAAACAGCTGTTGTGTTATCTCAAAATAATTTACCAGTGGGAATGTATGAATCCAAATTTCACTGAGCCCACTTCTGAAACCTTTAGGTTTCTTTTCCAGAACTATTTCCTAGATATCACAGTGATGGAAGACTTTTGCATGAATAGTTTTATTCCTCCAGGTTCTTTAATTGCAAGACCTTGAGGGTCATAGTATACATTTTTATCACCTAGATATCAGCTTCTCCTTGGGATCCAGAGCCTAATGGATCAAATTGCAGTCCATAGCCCCATGACCCTCTCCAAGTTCTACAGACTCCTGGAAGGATTTGGTTCTTATGGTTCTCATTCCTACTTCCGTGGAAACAGTTTAGATGATAGACTATTACCATCCCTGGCAAATTCTCCCCATCTATACAGTTTGGATCCAGGCATGAAATCTTCCTTTTTGTTGTGATTTTTACAAAATTTACTCACAAAAGCTGTGTGTGTGTGTGTGTGTGTGTGTGTGTGTGTGTGTGTGTGTGTCTGTAGCAGATTATACCAAAGTTTCAGGGAAGATTGAAAGGTATTTATATCTCAAAATAGAAATATGGGGCACCTGGGTGGCTCAGTCAGTTAAGCTCCTGACTTCGGCTCAGGTCAGGATCTCGTGGTCTGTGAGTTTGAGCCCCGTTTCAGGCTCCGTACTGACAGCTCAGAGCCTGGAGCCTGCTTCAGATTCTCTGTCTCCCTCTCTCTCTGCCCCTCCCCTGCTCACACTCTGTCTGTCTCTCTCAAAAATAAATAAACATTTTTTTTAAATGTAAAAAGAAAGAAAAGAAATAATGAGCATATACTCCAGCCTCCTGCCATGTTGCCTGACCTATTTTGTTTGATTCTAGCCCCTCTCTGCTTTGCTGACTCACCACTTCCCACCTCCAAACCTGTTCATCCCCAGATAAAGTAGGGTTGGCCATTGTTGTTGCCATGGCTTCACCTGACCTTTGCTCTCAGTGATCACATTCTGTGTCCCTCTCCTCCTTGTTTCCAAGCTAACTTAGATATTTTCCTTAATATAGATGATTTTATTCAAGAATTATTCTCATATCCACCTTTAGCATAGTAACTTTGTCACCTTGCTATATTTTGAGTTGGATTCTCTTGCTCATCCTGCTTTTTCAATCTTTTTCTCTTCCCCTACCCCATTTCTTCCCCCTCCAGTCTCTCTTTCCCTTCACAAACACACATTGTAGCTCCTGGTCTCAAGCCCTTTTCCTCCAAAGGCATTCTGAGGGTTGCTCCTAAATAAAAATGGTAGCCTTCCTCTGCATTGTGATGTGTGTGTACAAGCTGGTGGTGATGGTCTGAGCCTTAGTGTTTCGTGGAGGGCTTTCTCCCTACCCACCCCCCAGGTGCTCTCCCTTAGTCCTGCACCAGCAGCCTGAGACCCTGATATTCCTTTGAAATTTGTGTTCTAGCCTCTCGGTAAGGCTTGTTTGGTGCTCTAACCTTTAAATTACTGGATAAAGGTAAAGAGAAGAGAGGTATGTAGATTTAAATAGCAGATTTCTCAAAAGAGCAAGAAAGGTGAAACAAAAAATTTTAAGTTCTTATAAGCTGCTGTTTTTTTACAAAAGATACCACAAAAACACCCTTTACCATTTGTTGTTTTTGCTGCTGCCTTATTTTTGTCTGTCTTTCCCTTTTTTACTGTACCTTTGAAAATATAGATTCTTCTCCGGTTCTTCTCAATGCTGTAATGTTCACAAATACTATGTCTATTAAACACGGCGGGGGTAACTTCCTCTCGCCTGTGGCCGTTTTACTATTCCAGTCTTCATGCTCTTACTGTTGGACTCCTTTACCTGCCCTGTTCCTTTTCATCCTTTTCAGTCCAGGTTCCTGGATTAGGCAATCTGCCATCACATTCTTTGGGAATTCTCCTCTGAGTTGCATCTCTGCTGGAGTCTTCTTTTGAAATGTTCTCTCAGCAGCTCCAGCAGCTATTGTTCTTAGCAAGTGAACACCAGTATTTTTTTGACTCTCTGCTCACTTCTGAATAGTTAACAGCTGCTGAAAAATAGAACACCATCCTTACCCTCCTGGGATTTAATAAGTAGGCACATTTTCAAAATTCTGTCTTTGTGAAGATTGAAAGAGAAATAGGGCATCAGAAGGCTGAAAGGAACTTGGGGAGATCAACTGGGCTGTTTTCTGTGACGCCCTCAAAGAAGAAGCTGGGTGAGATGGGAAGATGTGTGGAATTAGAAGAACACAAGTCTGTAAACAAAAGACAGGTTTAAATTCCTGCACTACCATTTCCTAGCTATGTGAACTTGGGTGAGTCACTTCCATTCAGTTGGGTTTCTTCTTCTGTAGAAGGGAGAGAATATGACCTGCCTCCCTGGCATGGCAGATGTTAGCCAGTCAGGGACCTTTGTGCAGAATCTAAAACGGTATCCCTGCTGTGTGACCATAGGTAGCCCCAGGAGGATGGAGCTCCCATCCTGCTGAGGGAAACACAGCAGGATTTCACCCCACCCTTGCCCCCTTAGCTCCGCACCCTCTCGTGCCCTGCATATCCTAAAACCCTACACAAGCTCCAGAGGTCTGTCATCTTCCACCATTAGGAACAGGCCTGGGGAAGCACTGGGCAGGGGGACAGTAATGGGGTCTGCTGGTTGCTTGGCAGGGAGTTAGCACTGAAGAAGGTGTCCACCTTTTTACCTTCTAACTGGTCTTGCTTTCACAAATGGATTCTCCTGTGTTTTCATCACAACACTGACAATGCCTTATTAACATACCGGCTCAAATGTGTCCCTCTTGGGGAAGGTCCTCGGGGAAGCGCTCCCTTTCCCTGCTCAGCTCTGGCCCCCACCTACTGCTTACTACACAGACCGTTACAGCGTCCAGTGAGACCACTAATGGGAAAACATCCAGAACATGACCCCAAACTGAACTGCTTACTTGTCTCTCTTCTGTATTCCTTAAGGATAGTCTGGCATTCTAGGCTTCCTCCTATTTTCGATCCCAGGGTTTTCCAAGGTGGAGTGCTTGACCCCCCAGAAGTGCAAAAGATGCTCCACTGAAAAGTGAGATAAAAACAAAAACTTTTAGACAGGCATACCTCATTTTATTGCACTTCCCTTGATTGTCCTCTGCAAATACTGTGTTTTTCACAAATGGAAGATTTGTGGCAATCCTGTGTTGGGCAAGTCTGTTGGCGCCACTTTTCCAACATTTACTTGCTTTGGGTCTCGGTGTCACGTTGTAATTCGTGCAAGGTTTCAAACTTCTCCGTTATTATTATTATTTGCTATGGCGATCTGTGATCAGTGATTATGACTTGCTGAAAGCTCAGATGATGGTTCGTATCTTTTTGACATAACACTTTCGCACTCTTCATAGACTATAGTATAGTGTAAATATGCACTGGGAAACCAAAAATGTCATTTGACTCACTGTGTTGCAGTATTTGCTTTATTGTGGTGGTCTGGAACTGAACCTGCAATATCTTCAAGGTATGCCTGTATTTATTTTAGGCTTAAAGGGAAGGGAATTAAGCTTTTCTAATATTTCACATATGAATTGACAGGACTTTATGGTTATAATTTTGAATAGAAATAAATATACCGGGTGGGCACACTCAAAATTTTTTCCCTGACCTGGGTAAGTGATAAAAATGTTCGAAGACCACCACTCCATTCCCACACCTCTGTAGCCACCAAATTCTGGTAAAATGCAGACCCATTTATTCTTCCCTGCTGCTTTTTTGGGTTTTTTTTGGTATAATTTATTGTCAAATTGGCTTCCATACAACACCCACTGTTCATCCCAGCAGTGCCCTCCTCAATGCCCATCACCCATTTTCCCTCTTCCCTGCTTCTTTTGATTGACATAATATGTAATTGCTCCCTGCTTTATCTCCCAGGACATAACTTATAAATTTTTTTTAATGTTTATTTATTTTTCCGAGAGAGAGAGAGACAAAGCGTGAGCAGGGGAGGGACAGAGAGAGAGAGGGAGGCACAGAATCGGAAGCAGGCTCCAGGCACCTGGAACCTGACGTCAGCACAGAGCCTGATGCAGGGCTCCAACTCACAAACCGTGAGATCATGACCTGAGCCAGAGTTGGACGCTTAACCGATTGAGCCACCCAGGTGTTCCAGGACAGAACTTTTATAACTCTTGTAGAGAGACTTCCTCTCTCTCCCTAGCCTCATTCTTTCACTGTTACCTGCACAGGGTATTGAAGAAGTAACCTTTTTTTTCCCAAAACATAATTTGCATAAGGTAATTTGTTACTTACAATAAAGTCAGATTGGTATCTTTTTTGTTTAATTCTAGAAATTCAGTAAAATAAAATAAGAATGTGGGCTCTGGGTGCAGGTGGCCTGAGTGACTTAGCCTTTCTGTGCCTTTCTCCTCATCTGTGAAACAGGAATAATAAGAGTACCTGCCTCATCAGATTAAGGTGACAATGAAAAGAATGATTACCTGTGACATTCTTAGAATAGGGTCAGTTGCATATTAAACACAGCAGAAGTTTTCTGCTGTCACCCACTATAATCACCATCCATATCTTCATCCCTCGGAGAGCAATGGGCCACACCCAGACATACGGAACTCTGAACTGGAACTACCAGTGGCAGTTCTGGATTCACCCACTTTCTCAGCAAATACATACTGGTGTTCTCCTTTGTACTGGGCGCTCTGCGAAGTGCTGGATGCTCCACTCCATTGTCAGACCTCGTACTTCTCTCCGGTGGCCTGTATCTCCCATGCCATCAATGCGTGGTCACATCCCCATGCCACAGCAGCTCACTGGCAACAGATTCAGTTTCTGCTTCTATAATCCATAGAAAAGGCTTTGCTGTTTATGACCAAAATCACTAAGTATTTTGCTGTTGCAGAATCACTGAATGCTATGGTTTTCCAGCCATTTGACATCTTACAGTACAAATAGATCTTCCCTGCATTATTAATCCCACATGTTATTGCTGTCGATTCCTTGGGTGGTTATTCTCCCTCTACACCGTTTGCTTGTTGTTCAAAGAGTTCCACCTACATAGACTTCTTCGTAGGGACAATTCCTCCTGGTTGATTCAAAGAGTACGCTGCCTTACATTCCCTCCTATTCAGAAAGTATGCACGCACTATCTCTTACCCAAATTTCAATGTCTGGGGCTACTGGACATTTTAGGGCTTAATATTTTTTTCGATGAATTGAAGTATTGGTACAGGAATAAAAGTTGTTGAGGTAATATTTTGTATAAAAAGCCAGCAAGTTTAAACCTAATTATTTTACTGTGGAACACTTCTGTATTGTTCCATATCTTTCTGCAGAGAGATGAAATGGCTTTCATAAAAGCTTAGTAAATTCCCATTGTAATAAGACCATTTGCACTCCTGTGCATGCAGTCCGGGATATGGGTAGAAAGTAAAGGGGAAATGATAAAGACAAATTCTTCCACGTTCCCTCCTTCCAATCCTTTTAATTCTCATACACAAGTTTATGTCATCTCAGAAGCCATCCGATTCAAGATGGAGCCTGATAAGGGGTGACTAGTTGGCTCAGTCAGGAGAACATGTGACTCCTCATGTTGGGGTCATGAGTTCAAGCCCCATGTTGGGCATAAATCATACTTAAGAAAAGATTGAGTCTGATAAGGGCATGTACTTCCCAGTGATTGATTCTCCCAGGCTCCAGTGAGGGAAGAAATGCAAAATTTTAAAACACACAAATATTCTTTAGATACTTATTTTGTTGTGAGTTGTTCTGAGTCCTAGCAGAACTGCTGTGTTTTATGTCATGACTTACACATGCTGAACAAAGTCAGATATTTCAGTTTCCCACCATGTGGGCTGAGGATAAAATCCTGGTGCCGGAATCGAACGTTGTATTCTCCAGGCAAAGGAAATGGACATTTATTGGATGTTACTGCTGCCCTCTCCACACTAATGACATTATCAAAGCTCTTTGAATAATATAATTTGAAAATATTACTTCTGTGTTTCAGGTCATGCAAGACAAGATAATCTGCCTTCCAAAAAGGGTTCAGCCTTCTCAGAACCACTCTTCCATTTCAAATGTCTCTCAGGCAGTTGCCAGCACCACCCCACTGCCTCCCCCTAAACCATCTCCTGCTAACCCTGCCACTGTGGAAATGAAAGGACTAAAGACAGATTTGGACCTTCAGCAGTACAGTTTCATAAACCAGATGTGTTATGAGCGAGCCCTCCACTGGTATGCCAAGTATTTCCCTTACCTTGTGCTCATCCATACCCTGGTCTTCATGCTCTGCAGCAACTTCTGGTTCAAATTCCCTGGCTCCAGCTCCAAAATAGAACATTTCATCTCGATCCTGGGTAAGTGTTTTGACTCTCCGTGGACCACCCGGGCTTTATCTGAAGTGTCTGGGGAGGATTCCGAAGAAAAGGACAACAGGAAGAACAACATGAGCAGGTCCAACACCATCCAGTCTGGTCCGGAAGGCAGCCTGGTCAACGCTCAGTCACTAAAGTCGATTCCCGAGAAGTTTGTGGTCGACAAGTCCACGGCGGGAGCACTGGATAAGAAGGAAGGTGAGCAGGCAAAGGCCTTATTTGAGAAGGTGAAGAAGTTCAGGCTGCATGTAGAAGAAGGTGATATCCTATATGCTATGTATGTTCGCCAGACTGTACTTAAGGTTATAAAGTTCCTGATCATCATTGCCTATAATAGCGCCCTGGTTTCCAAAGTTCAATTTACAGTGGACTGTAACGTTGACATTCAGGACATGACTGGATATAAAAACTTTTCCTGTAATCATACCATGGCCCATCTGTTCTCAAAACTGTCCTTTTGCTATCTGTGTTTTGTGAGTATCTATGGACTGACGTGCCTTTACACCTTATACTGGCTGTTCTATCGTTCTCTCCGGGAATACTCTTTCGAGTATGTCCGGCAGGAGACTGGAATCGATGATATTCCCGATGTGAAAAATGACTTTGCTTTTATGCTTCATATGATAGATCAGTATGACCCTCTGTATTCCAAGAGATTTGCGGTGTTCCTATCTGAAGTGAGCGAGAACAAATTAAAGCAGCTGAACTTAAATAACGAGTGGACTCCTGACAAACTGAGGCAGAAGCTCCAGACGAATGCCCATAACCGGCTAGAATTGCCTCTCATCATGCTCTCTGGCCTTCCAGACACGGTTTTTGAAATCACAGAGTTGCAGTCTTTAAAGCTTGAAATCATTAAGAACGTAATGATACCAGCCACCATCGCGCAGCTAGACAATCTCCAAGAGCTCTCGCTGCACCAGTGCTCAGTCAAAATCCACAGTGCAGCGCTCTCTTTCCTGAAGGAAAACCTCAAGGTCTTGAGCGTCAAGTTTGATGACATGAGAGAGCTGCCGCCCTGGATGTATGGGCTCCGGAATCTGGAAGAGCTCTACCTGGTTGGGTCTCTAAGTCACGATATTTCCAAAAATGTCACTCTTGAGTCTCTGCGGGATCTCAAAAGCCTTAAAATTCTCTCTATCAAAAGCAACGTTTCCAAAATCCCTCAGGCCGTGGTGGACGTGTCCAGCCATCTGCAGAAGATGTGCATACACAACGACGGCACCAAGCTGGTGATGCTCAACAATTTAAAGAAGATGACCAATCTGACGGAGCTAGAGCTGGTCCACTGCGACCTGGAGCGCATTCCCCATGCCGTGTTTAGTCTGCTCAGCCTCCAGGAATTGGACCTCAAAGAAAACAATCTGAAATCTATAGAAGAAATCGTTAGCTTCCAGCACTTGAGAAAGTTGACAGTGCTCAAACTGTGGCACAACAGCATCACCTACATCCCGGAGCATATCAAGAAACTCACCAGCCTGGAGCGCCTGGCCTTCAGTCACAACAAAATAGAGGTGCTCCCTTCCCACCTCTTCCTATGCAACAAAATCCGATACTTGGACTTATCCTACAATGACATTCGGTTTATCCCACCTGAAATCGGAGTTCTACAAAGTTTACAGTACTTTTCCATCACCTGTAACAAAGTGGAGAGCCTTCCGGATGAACTCTACTTCTGCAAGAAACTTAAAACTCTGAAGATTGGGAAAAACAGCCTATCTGTACTTTCCCCGAAAATTGGAAATTTGTTATTTCTTTCCTACTTAGACGTTAAAGGCAATCACTTTGAAATTCTCCCGCCTGAACTGGGCGACTGCCGGGCTCTGAAGCGAGCTGGGTTAGTTGTCGAAGATGCTCTGTTTGAAACTCTGCCTTCTGATGTCCGGGAACAAATGAAAGCAGAATAACTTATTTTTCTTTAGAGCTTGACTGACACATGCTTCTACCAAATACAGTATCAATAATTAGGTAGTCTTAATGCCTTTCCTATTTTATTTTATTTTTTTTCTCTTTCACACAAAACAAAATGTACACAGAGATTGAGCAAGGAGTATGTATTTTTTAATAAAAATTTAATTGTATTTTCTCAACATTAATATTTTAAAGTTTTATTTGTCCTGGAACCTAATGTATCTATTATTGTTTTCTACTGACAGGAACAGGTGGTTCCATCTGTTTTTTGTTTTGTTTTTGTTTTTGTTTTTTTTTTGTTTGTTTTTTTCCTTTTTTTTCCATTCTTGTGAAAGGGAGGGAATTTTGAGTTGCATGCTTTTGGTATTTTTTAAATAGTCATTTTGCCAAGGTCATTTTTAGCTTGTTTACACCTGTACAGAGTCCTTGTTTTGTTTTCATTGTGTATGTACCAAGGAATTTCAGCTAGTTTATTATAATACCAGCTGCCTTCTCCATTGGCCAAGTCCTTCATCCTACAGAAAATTTTTCTCTGGAGTGTAAATTCACATAAGTGCATTGTCACAGACGAGTGTTTTTAAAATTTCTCCTCCTCTCCAAAAGAACCCTAAATTATGTTATTTCATATACCTGACAGTGAAAGTTACCTTAGGCTAGGATTTTGTGAGTGAAGACAATAATCTTCCATGGTTGGCTTACTCGAATTGGTCATTTGTAATCTAACTGATCCGCGTTTTCAACGACGTTTCAAAAATATCATTTAAAAGCAAAACACAGAGGCCCTCCCCGCCCCTCGCCTTTTAATCTTAATATTGCTATGTAGTACTGGTGAGCAACCTTAGAGAAGCTAGATTTATTTTAATTAAAATAGATAATTAAATTTAAAAATCAGAATCAGAAGCCTGGTTTTTAAGTAATTTAATAATCTCTGATATCTTGATATGTGGGTACATCAGATGGAAAAAAAAAATCGCTGCAAAAGCACTCTGTTAAAGGGCTGGCGCACTGTAGTCAGGCGCCCTGATTGCCCTGGGCGGTGTGGGGTGGTCATCTATTCAGATTCTGCCTGTTACACAAAATACCCATATATACAGAAATGGAGCTCCCTTAATCCTGCCCTTGCTGCAGATGCCAGTGATGCAAGCACAGGAACTTTCTGCTCTCTTTTGGCTTAAAATAAGCATCTCATCTAAAATGGTTCTTTTACTTTTGTTTTAAAGGGGCGAATAAATAGCTAAGCGGATGTCACTCAAATAATTTTTGCTTGATGGTCAGCAGAGCTTTTATTTATCTTTGTATTTAAACCAACATAGTATGCATCTTGGGCAAAATCCATCACTGATTCTTACTCTGTTAGAACAGGAAAATGAAAAGACTATTTGTGCCCTCAATCCAGGAACAGTATTACCAATCACGGGATTTTTGTTTTACGTAGTAAATTCATATGGACTGTTTCCGGAACTCTAGTCTGATCTAAGAAAGTTTTGTGACTTAACAGCACAAGAAAATAGGAAGATGATTTGGGGGTTTCAGAACACTGCTTTTAGAATTTGCTCGTTGGTCCTGGTGATTTTGCTCAGTGCTGCTTCGAGTCGTATACAGAACATAACTACAGAAACTCCTCAACGGATACATGTACCTCAATCGTGTTTTAAATGTTATGAGATGTCATGGAGTGAAGGATTTGGGAAAGAGATGCTTTTCATTTGTTTAATAATGAAATCACATAGTCCACAGTGCTTTACTGTTTCTGCTCTGTGTTAAAGTGTTCAAATGGTGATTTTGTATAACTGATTTATTTCCCACTGGAACTGAAATGATATGTTTAAAATAGTAACATGGTTATATTTCTTGTATGATAAAATATTCAATTCCAGAATATGGTTAGGATCCTGATTATGAACAATGTGTTGTATTTAGAAACATAGCCCTATTTTGTTTTAAGCAAACAAAAGACCTGGAAGATTCTCCATGGCCGAGCATAACAAAAATACCCTGTTGAAAGGTAAGCTTAAATAACTACTGGTAAAACACTGGGTGCACTATATTTCTGGACAAAATTTATAGTTATTTTCTATGTCACCCTTCAAAAGGGATCTATTCAGGTTAAAAATCATATTTATGCTGAAGTGTTTATCTGGTGTTAATTCATAATCTCATATGGGTTCATAACTGAAGTAAGGCACTAGTAAGTAGTTTTCTCACTTGTAATAATTTGTTCACAATTCCAAGAGACTTTGACCTGCTTTCTTAATGATGTCACAGGCTAACCCCAAACATAAATTCTAAATAACGTCCAGTAAATCGGTATTGCTCTATGACTTTATGTTTTAACTAAGAAGGAAAATTCATAGATGTTTCTATTAGATTTTATAAAAATTCAAAAGTCTCAAATGTCATCTTGAGTCTCAATTTTCTGACTCTGGCCCTTCTTAATATTGTAACTTTTTGTTCACATTTATAAGCAAAAAGTATTCAATTACGTTTAGCCTTTAAATGGGAAACTCAGGTAAACGAACTGCTGACTTTTCTAAAGTCCTTTAATGGATCAACTCAGTGTAAAAGGGGTATTTACCTAATCCCTTTCTGTATTTTACAAGTGCTCTTGCTAACAAGGAACAAACTAGCTCTATTTCTCCAACCTCTATAGGATTCATGAGAAACTGCTTATGTAAATATAAAAGCACCATATGTAATCATAACTCCTATGGCTGCTTGACGCCCATGATGGGTATGCTTTTTGGTCAGTTTTAATGGTTAAGTATCGAACAGGTTATTTGTCTGGTGATGGTCTGGTTGAAACAGAGCATATAAGTATATCCCAATGGAACTCACACCTAAGGAGACCACACCTCAGAAACTAGTCATGTGTTAGGTTTTTGTTTTGTTTTGTTCTTAACACAGCATTTTTAATATAAATGTTCTTGATACAGTGAAACCTGTTACTTACAATTGTAAATTTTTTCTTATCGTTCACGCACCTCTTCCCTGCTGTTACATTTCCTATGTAGCTACTGTAAAGAGTTCGAACAATTCACATGGCATCCTGTTCAGCAGGCACTGCGTTTTCGGAAAGCCTTGGAAAATATGCCTGCTATGAGTATTTTGTTCATTCAGAGGTTCCACTTTATTTGCCTCTCAAGCCGTCTTCATGAAAGAGCATCTTAAACCTCCTGGATTCTTTCTTGGGCTACTTGGTATGAGGAAAGCCCAAGTTCTTGCAATATGCTATCTTATGATTTCTGATATTAAGAAAGAGAAGACAAATTCTTTACATCTCTTCTTACCATTTCCCCCAAGAAGAGTTTTGCTGTTGTTTATTTTTCTAATTCTTTTTTTTAAAAGTCCATTTATAAGTAGTTTATTTTACTTTCTAATTTCATGCCAAATACCTGATCCATAGTAATGATGTATTTACTTAAACAGTGAACATTCATGATCCATCTTTATGAAAATGGTCAGCAGTACTTAGTAGTGAATACATAAGATACATTTTAATATAATTTCAACTCGTGTTCTATTAATTCTGAAAGTGACCACGCTGGTCAAGCAGTTCACATTTTTGGTAGGATCTCAATAATTCACAGTAGGGTCCAATAGCAGCCTTAAGTTAGTAAAACAAAGGAACAAAACAGAGCAGTGAGCAGTGAGGGGAATGCCTCGAGAGTCCGTAAGGTATTCTCATCTTTTCTTGTCTATTCAGACACGTTGTAGGAAAATTTGGACAGTCTCAGCCAGACCTGCCATTGATTTTTCAGATTTAGACCTCAGTGACATGCTTCTAATACAATTTCATACTAGCTTTCAAACTAGGTGTCCACTCTTACTCCATTCTCCCAGAGCCACACACTGACAAAAGTTAACATCCTGAAGTTCATTCTGGGGAAAGGAAAGAGTGTCCTCCCGCCCCCAAGGAATTTTTTTTTTTTTTTTTTAATCAGAAGACCTTGAAAAAGGGTACTTTGAAGAGCTTAATTTGTTGGCCATGTTAAGTAACAGTTCCTCTGCATGGTTTTTAACGTGGTATAAATTGGCTTTCTGCCGAATACTAGTCTCTCTCCCACCTGATCCTGCCTCTTCAATGAATATCTTTACTGGGGTTGAAACTCATAATGCCTTATGTGCTCACTCAGTTGTTGTTTGTTTGTTTGTTCTTCCTACGACTTGTTTTCTCTCACTGTCTCTATGTGTTCAGATTGTGTCAAATGCTGGTAAACCTCTAAGATTGTCAAGGAAATGCTTGAAAGTTGATTTGTCACAGTGCAAATTCACGATAAAATGTCTTAGTGTTATTTGGCTATGTAGTACATAGGAACGGAAAATAACTTAAATAAAGACATTTTTGTAATTTAAAATTGAGATTTGTCCCTTAATCGATTGTAGAAATCATATTTATCTTTTGCATTTCTCTGGTGTTTTGCATGTTGTGTTGCCAAGGCTCTCTGTACTCTGCAGGAAGTAGGCTGCCTGGATCCTTCCACTGCGTGTCCAGCCTGTTTCTGCAATTGTGACTAATTATTTCCTTCCTTAATTCACTGCACTGCATCTACCTAAGGTGCCCCTGGAGTTTCATTTGGGCAATTAGCACATTAATATGTAATCTGGGGTGCAATTTCTGTGCATTTGCCAGATCAGATTGTACAATTGCTGTCCAGCCCAGCTTTCAGTAAATACTTTTATGGTCATGATCGTGGTTACTTAAAGGAATCAGAATGGTTCTCGGTTAGGATGCCTCCCCTTGTTAACCACGTACACACCAGGCTTATGGAAGCCCTTTATAGGAAAAGTGAATACACCACTTATACATAAAAAAACCGTGATTGGTAACTTTTGAAGCTAATTTGTCACTTAACGTATTTTTCTATAGTCATCTATGACTCGTTATTTTACTGATGATCAACTGATAGTCCTTTGGAGAAAGACTATTGAGACTAGGAAGGATTCTGAGTTGGGGAGAGGCCCTGTGAATGTGGGCATCAGATTGTGTGTGAGCTCGAGAAATTTTGGACACAAGAGCAGAGAAATACAATAGAATAGATACAGCTGGTGATTTCAGTGCAATTTGTACATACGAAAAAGACTATCCACTGGTACCTTCTAATGTCCCATCTTCTGGTCCTTTCATTTATACAGAATAGTGAGATAAACACTGGAATTAAATAAATTCATTCACTGTTGGTCAGGCTAGTAAGATATAAGCATATTTGTTTGGGTGCAGAAGTATGTAAGAGGAAAGTCACTGAAGGCAATTTTTGACTCAGTGGGGGTACTTACATGGCCATAGGCCTCCATATTTCTAAATCTAAGTTTGAATGTTATCCTAAATATCCAAGTAGTAAAAAAAGTGAAAGACTGAATTATTTTTGTGTGTAAATCTTTGAATGCAGGCTATACTTTACATTTCATATTTGAACAAAGCAACATACAACCACATATAAGATTGGGCCCACAATAGATGACAGTTTTTTCAAAGTTAAAATATTTTGCATAAAAGACACAGCCTGAAGCAAAGGTAATATTACCAAATGTAAACCAAATTGGCCATTCTGATTATTTTGATTTAGGGATTCCTGTTAGAAAGTTTGGGAACAAGTAGAAAATGGGCTCTCTCTTTAATTTGTTAATCTTTCAAGGAATTTATTTTATTTCAACTCAAGCTACATCTAGACATCACCATTAAAAACAAAGTGTCTTAGTAGCAGTTATCAGGTAATAATAGATCTTGGGAAAAGCGACACAAAAGGGGTAGCATGTAAATTTTATGTTTTATATCTCCTCCATAGTCTATGAAAAAAATAAGAAACTTCTAGCAGTGATTTTGCTATAAAATTTTTTTTTTTGTAACGTTTCTTCAATCTTCATTGCACAGGTTCTTGGGATTCCTTTCTGATTTCATATGGTCTTTGCGGAGTAATTTTGTTAAATCATACTCTAGGGGGCGCCTGGGTGGCTCAGTCGGTTAATTGTCCAACTCTTGGTTTCAGCTCAGGTAATGACCTCATGGTTTATGAGTTCAAGCCTCCTGTGGAGCTCCATGCTGACAGCGCAGAGCCTGCTTTGGAATCTCTCTCTCCCTCTCTCTCTGCGCCTCCCGTGTTTGCTCTCTCTCTCTCTCTCTCTCTCTCAAAATAAATAAACATTTTTAAAAAATCATACTCTAACATTTGGACAGGGCTATTAACTGACAGCCTTGGGGCTGTGAAGGGACATCATCCCTGTCCAAACTGGTTCTGGGACGCACACTTTCCTTAGGGCTGCCATAACAAACTACCACACACAGGTGGCTTCCACAGACAAATATATCGCCTTACAGTTCTAGATCAAGATGTTAGCCGGGTTGGTGGCTGCTAAGGGCTGTAAGGGAAAATCTGCTCCACGCCTCTCTCCTGTCTCTTGGTGGTGTGTTGGCAATCTTTGGCAATCCTTGACTTGTAAATGGATCCCTGAATGTCTGCCTTCATCTTCATTTCGCGTCCTCCCTGTGTGTGTCTACCTCTGTGTTCAAACTTCCCCTTCTTATAAGGATTCCATCATACTGATTAGGGCCCATCCTAATAATTTCGTCTTGATAATCTGCAAAGACCCTATTTCCAAATGCTTAGGACTTTATCATTCTGAGGATGTTGAAGAGCAAGAATTCCTGTTCTCTTCCAGGTCCCTGGCCTAAGAATCAAATTGATACGAGAAAAAAAAATTTTAGAAGAAAAAAAAATGTTGATAGCGTATGTATAGGGAATACACAGACTGGAAACTCCAAAGACAGTCAGGAAAAATGAGATCTGTATGTCATCATGAACTAAGGAGAAGAGGATAGAGGTCTGGGACTTTGAAGGGAAGGAATGCCATTCACAGGGCAATAAGACAAGCAGATGTTCAGTAATTAGATGTTTGCTCTGCCATATAGATAGGTCACTCAGATAAAATTTATCTGTTAATAACCCTTACTCTGGGAAAGACCGCAATTTATATTCTTCTATTTAGTTAAAGGAGGGGCAAAAATTTTCTCTTGAGCCTGCAGGGTCTCAACTCCCTTCAACTGAAAATAATCTTCATGCCAAAGTGGCCCATCTTGGGACAGCCTGTCCTTGGCCACTGCAGGGGACACCATTCAATCCATTACTCTAGACAAGATACTTCACTTTCTTGATAAAGCTATTATATTCCAGCTTTATTAGAAACAGAGAATTTGGAGCCCTTAAAGATTGGTTAGTTAAGAGGTTTTCAAATAGTGTTCCAAGAAACTCTATGCTCCAACAAAGTATCTCAGGAGGATTCGGGGACTAGTTAGAGCTCCTGGTTTCATACGTGTTCCAATTACTATTGCCCTGTAACAAGCCATCCCAAAACTTGGTAGGTTAAAACAACTCTTTCATGGTACTCCCAGATTCCATGGGTATGGAATTTGGAGGGCATAGCAAAAACATATCAAACATAGCAGAGCATATCTCTGCTCCACAGTGTCTGGAATCTCATTTGGGAAGACTCAATGGCTGGGAGCTAGAATCATCTGGAGTCATCTTCACTCCTACCTCTGGCATTTGCTTCTGGCTGTTGGCTATAACCTCAGCTGGTCCTCTCCACATAGCCTGAACCTTCACACAGCTTGTCAGCTTCAAGGGAGTCAGAGGCACTATGTGATACCCTAGGGCTCCGAAGAGACTATTCTAGTAGGCAGAAAGGATGCTGTATCACCTTACTCTTGTGACATCACTACTGCCATATTCTATTGGTTGAGACAGTTGTAAATCTTGCCCAGTTTAAGAGTAGGGGAGAGGGACTACACACCCCACCTTTCAATAAGAGGTGTGTCAGGATTGTAAGAATACGTGGAACAAAAAATATTGTTGTGGCATCTGTGAAGATCACAATCTGTGACACTATCCACACCAGTTTCTTCAACCATTAAGCACCACCTCTCGCTGACACTCTAACGTTCACTAGCAACTGTATATAATAAATACAGTATCCACAGAAGCCAAATAACACATAAATTTTACACAATCCTTTAGCAGATCCAATGATTATTAAAGAAAACCCGAAAACTGAGCCAGCTAATATTTCCTTCACCCCTTTCCTCTGTTTCTTCTTTTTTTGGACAAGCTGGGAGAGCCTGGCAGAGTTGGTTATGAATTTACTGCAAGGAAGTCATCATTTCATTTTATGGAATTGCATCTTAAGAAATCATCAACTTTTGGGGCACCTGGCTGCCTCTGTCGGTAGAGTATGCGACTCTTGATCTTGGGGTCCTGAGTTTGAGCCCCACGTTGTGAGTAGAGTTCACAAAAATAAATTGCACAGCTCTTAAAAATATTCTTTTTAACCGTCGACTTTTTGACGATTAAAGCAAGGTGCTTTCACAAAACTTTCCTGACTATCCCATGTCTCTCCCAATGTCACCCAAAATTTCGTATGGTGCTGGGAGATGCACGTGTACACGCACACATCCCTGGTCTGTGACTTAAAGCAATCGGAGGAAAAGTCTCATCGGAGTCCGTGTGGAAAAGTGGAGAGACCTGGGGCGACCCGCTAGCCACGTCCCTCTCTGCCGCCCCAGCCCAGCTGCCTGCCCTCCCCTCCCGACCCACCCGCCCAGGGAGCCGCCCACCCCTTGCTTGGCAACAGCCTTGTCTTGTTACCTCGCATCCTTTCAGCTCAGGAGGGACGTTTAGGGTTGGGGAAAGTTTTCTAGGAAACAATTACTCACGAGCAAAGGGACCAGAAAAGTCCCAGAGATGTGCTCCAGCAGACAGTGTAAACTAATGACTCGCAGCTGGGCAGCCTGCCCCGTCGGGCCGATGTGAACCGAGGGTGTGGAAGGCTGCCTCGGGTCGGTGCCCTCCCTCCAGCCTACTCATCGTGAAACTACGCACCGCGGGCTCCCCTCGCTCGTGTTCGCTCTCGTAAAATCCACCAGCGTGCTCAGTTCATCCGGAAAGAATAACTCTTCAATGGCATGCCTTCCTTCCGTCATAAGCTTGTACCGCGGAGGTCAGCTGCAGTCGGAATGGGTCTTAAGACTTGGGTGAAATTGGTTATACCCTCCACTCCACGCCCTTTGCAGCCCCTTGCCCTCCCCCAAAACCTTGGCAAATTTCGGTATGTTTATGGTTTCAGGCCACCGGCTCTGAGCCTCTGTTTCTGTGGAATGTCTTGCGCGCATCACCTCACCGTTCCAAGTGTTGGATCCCCCTTCCAGACCTGAAAGAGGAGTGGGCCCTGGTCCTTGACTTCCCCCAACACATACACCAGGGGTGGGTGCGTTTTGGAGACTCTAGTGGAGGTTTGGGGAGAGAGCAGAGCATTCAGGAGAGCCATGCAAGCCACTTTCCAGCCTCATAGTTGTAAAAGCCCTCAGCCTGTCCACGGAATTCTTCCGACCACCCCCACCCCTCCCCCGCTCTTCTCTGCCCCACCCCCAAGCTCAAAGTCCTCCTCCAGAGCTGGGCAGTTTAACTTTCTCTATTCTTCCGCCGCCTTCCTCTATCCACCTCCTCGCTCATCTCTTCCACCCTGGCAGCTTGTCCAAGATTTTCTCAGCACAATTCCGTTAAAAGGAATGCTGGTGTCTGCTGTTAAATTCTTTCATCAGCCAGTTTGCTACAAGCCCTTGCTCTGGGCTGCACCTGACTATGCCTCCTGTCTTCAACATTACCTGGCCTTTCTCCAACCCTCTGAATGTGCCAAATCTCCAAGTTTCATCCTCAGCCCTTTGTCCCCCTTGGTCCTCCCAGGAACCCTTAGTGACCTCGACTTTCAGGGCGACGTCGGCTGCCTTCCTATAGCAGCTCCCAGATCTGTGCCCCTGGTTACCACTGCTCTCTGCATCCCACTTCAGCAGCCTTCTGGGCATTTCCTCCTGTCCTGTCATCTCAGGTTGCATGTATATGAGAACAGCAACCTTATCTAAGCACAACTATTGGCAGCAGCCTCCACAGGGTGCTGTCCCTCCATCCTTGCTTTCTCCTCTTCTCCATTGCTGGACTGGTTTTCCAGAATGTAATTCTGATCTTACTGCTTCCTCTGCTCAAAACCTTCTGCTGTCTTCTTCATACAGTCTGTAGACCTTAGCCTGTGTTTCAAGGTTTACCATAATCTAGGTCTGACCTATGTTTCCAACACAAGCCCCGGAATCCAGCGTGAATTCAAATCCTCTCTGTCCATTTACCTGATGCATAACCTTGGGACAGTGAATATAAACTCTTTGGTCTCTGTGTATGTTAAAAACATGCATATTTGGCCCCTCTCATGAAATACTAAAATGTTATGTATCCCAATGCTGATAATACCTCAAATTCTGTCCTTGCTAAATTGTAAATCTATTTTCACAGTTTATCACCAGTCCTGGTCTCAATCAAGGTAAAGACAATCTGTGCTTGGAGCGCCTGGCTGGTTCAGTAGGTAGAGCATGAGACTTTTGATCTCAGGGTGGTCAGTTCCAGCCCCACATGGGGTGTAGAGATTACTTAAAAATGAAAACAATCTTAAAAAAAAAAAGAAAAGAAAAGATGGGGCACCTGGGTGGCTCGGTTGGTTAAGTGACTGACTTCAGCTCATGTCATGATCTCACTGCTTGTGGGTTCGAGCCCCGCGTCAGGCTCTGTGCTGACAGCTTGGAGCCTGGAGCCTGCTTCAGATTCTGTGTCCCTCTCTCTCTGCCCCTCTCCCACTCGTGCTCTCTCTCTCTCTCTCTCATAAGTAAATAAACATAAAAAAAAAATAAATAAAAGACAATCTGTGCTCTTGAAATTCTACCAGTATCCTCAGCCATAAGTCATAGCTATTTGCAGGGCCTCTATGATATGACCTAAGGTTTAATAGCAAGAGAATACAATGAGGTGACTATGCAATCATATGTATAGTCAGCCAAGTGGATGGTTAGCTATATCCTGCAGCAGTTACTGGACTGTGAGGAGACATGGATGGAGTTAGGGAGCAATGACTTATTCCCTTTTCTCCAGGAGTTCAAATGCTGACAGGTAGTTGGAAATACAGGGGGTAAGGGCTAGAGCCAAAAGTCTTGCTGCCTCGTAGCATCCGATTTCAAACCAGAATTGACCTCTCACCTGTGTCACTGTCCGGATGTGTATATTGGAGAAAATCACTTAGCTCCTTGAGTCACAGTCTCCTCCTCTGTAAAATGGGCAGCAGGTAGGGGGTACCCCCCTTAAGCGCTGTTGTGATGCTTAGGGTGTGATGCATACAATGTGCCCAGCTCAGTGCTTGCACTCAGGAGTTTTGCCAGTATCATGATGACTGTGGACTGAGCTCTGGGGAATGGAAGAAATACCATACAGTATTGTACATTTTCCAAAAGCCAACTCGTATTTGGACATGCTAGGCATTGTCTTGAAGGCAGTAAGCTTGTAGCTTTGGCCTCAAGGAGCCGGTGCATCCCAGGAGAGTCACAGGTGAGCAGTGCCAGGGGGCCACGTGACGAGTGGTGTAGCAAGTGTGAAAGTGCAGTACTCTGGAAACACACGCTCTTTTTCCACTAACCACATTTACCGAGCACACTGCAGGTAGCAGACTCTCTTCTAGGTGGTGAGGGATCAAAAATGAAGATGATCCCTGCTTTGAAGCACTTTCTAATCCAATAGGAAAAGACAACCAAGTATTCAATAGCAATAATGTGTCACAAGAGCTCATGTTACACGTGAGGGCAAGGGTGCAGTCACATTCACCTGGTGACTGGAAAGCTTTCTGGGAGTGAACCTGAGCTGAGTCTTGACGCATGTGACCCCCCAAGCAAAAATGAGAAGACTGTGGGGAAAGAGCTTTTTGCGCGGGCACAGAAACCTGCAAGACCACCCAATGTCATTGGAGGGCTTAGGGCCAGGGAAGAATCATGAATCATGGCACTGATGAAAGGTGAAGATAAAGAGACATGGTGGAGCCACTGGCATGCGCCCTGCCCGTGTCACCCAAGCCCGGGAGCTCTTGGGCTTATCCTTCAGGCAATGGGAAAGGGCAAAGAATTTCAACCCATCCTCCTTTACGTTCAAAGCCCGGATAATCCTACTACATGTATCTGAGAATTTCCTCCCTGTTTTCAAATCCTTGTAAAAAGAAAACACTACCATCTGGTCTTGCAGAAAACCAAAAGCTGCAAGGAGAAGCCAAGCATCGGCAGACTGACAATGCCCAGAGCAAACTTGGCTGTGCATAATGAGACTCACGAACAATGTGTTGCTTGAACTTGTCCTTGGCATTAGGACACCTCAGGGAAACCACCCAGAGGACTCATTCTCTGTCCCTGCCTCTTCCTCTTCTTTCACACCCTAGTTTCTTCCTTTGCTTTGCTGCCATTTTTTTTTAATAGCCCAGCTAATTGCAGGAAATTTGCCCTCTTGAGAGTTTGGAAAGTCATAAAGGAAACCACTCAATTCAATTGAACTCTGAGTGTAATTCTCACGACATAACTCGCCTCCTTCCTCTGCCCCTGCCCCTTAGGTTTTGGTCATTTGGAGGTAGCATTGGTTGATCTCAGGGCACACGAGGATGTACACACTTTGTATCTGCCACCCTCTTTGAAGCCCACTCCTGGGCGAGCCCAGGCTGCCTGCTTGAGTCATGTGGGCTGGATGGTCCAGACCAGGAGAAGTGGAAGAGGACGTGGCTCGGCTTAGCCAAGTGTCCCCGTCTGACCTCTTGCTCTTTTTCTGTCCCCAGAGGAAAGGTGGAGCTTTCCTGCCCACAGAACTTAATTTCCTTTTCCCGTTCTTTGCAACATTGCATTCCTGTCCTACCTCCTGGGGAGAATGGGACTTGGTGTATCCTGCGGACAGCACTCAATAGAATCCTTTTTTTCTCAAAACTGAGGCCTTTGATGGGCCTTCAGGGAAAACTACAGGTTGAAAAGCTAGAGGTCGTCCCCCCTCCTCTGCTGGTACCATTTCTTAGTGTATTTCTCACTCCCTTGCCTCCCCCCAGGGTGAGGCTTAGAATCTGGCTGGACCCCAGTGAGCCTGCCACAGTGGGAGCATCTCTGGTCACCTGCCTTCTCCCCGACCAGAGCCTGGGAGCCCCTCCCTCCTCCAGTCGCTTTCAGACACAGAGGAAGCATGGCACCTCTGAGCATCACATCGTGCTGGCAGCTGCTGTCCAGAGGGACCAGGTGATTCAACCTGCAAGTGGGGGGAGTTCATGCCCCGTGGGGTTTACTTGAACCAAAGACAGAAAGGAGACCCCAGGGTGCTAGCAATATATTCTGCTCCCTTCGTTCCTCCTATGGATCATCCCTATGCTCAGCTGTTTGGTATGCCCTGCTAGAGCATCACATGCTAGCGAGGGACTGGCTGTGTTGTATCATGAAGCTGTGACCAACCCATTAACCAGTATTCACTTTCCTCTTTCCCGGCCTTGATTGTCCTTTTCTCTAATTTTTGTAACCCTGCCATTGCACCTCCCAAAGAAGCATGAGCAGGTAAGTTTTGCCTCAGTCTGTTTTCTAGGGAACCCACTACCAGTGGCTCACTGACCTCAAAATAACACTCTGGACCCATTAATTTGGTTGCTTTACTCCTAGGTCATCCTGGGCAGGTTTATATTCACCTCTGCCCATCATACTCTAAAACCCCAAAGGAAGGGCATTCTTTATTTCTGCACTGGAGAAATTCAGATCTACAGATCTCTAGAAAACATTTAGTCAGAAGGAGAACCATCCATCACAGCACTATTAACAAGGGGGGTTGGGGGGAGACAGAAATAATCCAAGCTTCCAAAAAACAGAGTGATTTTTTTGAAATGGTACCTTTATAGAATAAAACACTAGATAGACATTAAAAATTATGTTACAGGCATGTTTATTGCCACATTAACATTCATGATGTGTTCATCGAAAAAAATCAAAGTACAGTATGATCTCACTTTTGCAAGAAATAAAAATACATATATCTGTGATTTTAAAAATTGGGGGAAGTTACATGCCAAATGCAAACAGAATATGTCATTTGGTAGTAGGATATGAATGAGTTCTCCTTAAGTCCTTATATGTATCAGTATTTTTAATTTTTTTCCTCTAAGAAATACATATTAATTGTGTTTTTGGTTTTTGGTTTGTTTTTTTTTTTTTTTAGTTAAAAGGAAAAATGTATCCTGGGCCTGCTGTTCAAAAATGCACACTCTGCCAGCAACATGCTGTAACTTTAGAAGGAAAATGAGATGAAGACTCCAGAGAGACTCTGGAAGGCTAATAATAACAGTTAAGTTTTTATAGTATTTTATTTTGGGGTGAAAATTCTCAAGAGGATATGACTTGAAATTGTTCCAATGATACACATGTGTTCAAGTATAAAGGTCCTCTGTCTATAGCTCTAACAAGAGAAAGGATCCATATTGCCATTGTAACTATCTTTTGTGAGGCAGCTCATAAAGAACACCCATGTATTTCATTATTATAGTTAATCATTGTACTATTCTTTAAAACATGGGCTGCTCCTTGAATACTTTTTTGTGTGTGTGTTTTAATTCTTGAGAATTTTAAAGAATAACCCATTGCATTTGCACAGGTTGGGGCAAATGGTGGGCAGTCCATATGGTCCACTAAGCTTTGTCTGTTTCCCAGACACTATGCTGGGTCCTGGGGAATATGGAACTGAAGACATGTATTCTTCCCTCGACGTGTTGGTAGGGGACGTGGACCAATGAACTGACATCTGTGGCTGATAATAGTGGGCATGCTGTGGCCGGAGTTCTGTGGGCCACAGAAGGGCATGCCATCCAGACTCTAGACATGAGTGGTCAGGAGACACTTCCCCAGAGCAGGTGACATCTGAGCTGTATGTTGAAGGATGTGTGGAAATTAGCCAAAGAAAAGGAGAAGGGCCTTCTAAGCATCAGCTCAGAGAAGTAGAAGGGAGCACACCTAGGGACTGGAAAAAGTGAAATCTGTTGATCAGTGCTATCCAGATGGAAAAGTTCCATACCTCTGCTGTCCAAAACAGGAGCCACAAGATAACATGTGGCTATTGAACAAGAGAACTGAATTTTAATTTTCTTTCTTTTTTTTAATTTAAATTTAAATAGCCGCATGTGGCTACTGTATTTTTTACATGACTTTATTGAGGCATGCTTCAATGTGATTTAATGTGGGGTCCTGGAGCAAATGGTCAAGAAAGAACTCTTGAGATATTTTCGGTACAAAAAAGGTGGTTTTATTAAGGCACAGGAATAGGAACCAAGGGCAGAAATAGCTGCTATTTTTCTGTTGGGGTAGAGACAAATAAGTTCCCAAAAGATTTTCATGGGCTAGAGAGGCCTTACAGGATCCTGGAGACCTGGCTATCATCAAGCTAAGCTTGCTTTTTGCCTTTAGAAAAGCATTAAGACAGTTGGGAGTTCCTGGAGGAATGTCCTACTCTGCCTGTCCCAAGTATTTGTCGATGGGCTGCAAGTTTTAAGGAAATTTAATTTTACTACATTTCCTTTTGCCTTTGTTCTCCACATCATGATTAACATACCAAAAAATTGTACAGAATCAATACAACTTGATAAGTTTGGAGGTAAGTATATACCTGTGAAATCATCACCACCATCTATGCCCTAAACACCTCCATCGCCTCCAAGGGTTTGCTCCTGCCATCTTATTTATTATTGTTCTATGTGTGTGATAAGAACACTTCACGGAAGATCTACCCTGGCTACAGTATTGAACAGCACAACAGTGGTGAGATCTGCTGCTAGATCTTTTACGTCATTTTTTTCTGGTAAGTTTCATTTTCATTCTAAAGGTGAAAAGGAGCCACTGCAAAACTTCAAAACAGAGTAATGACATGAGTAGACTCAGAAGAAGAAAGATTTCTTGCAAATTTGGAAGCAAAGTAATTTGGCCAGTTTTTAGTATGTGTTCATTTTCCATGACCGTCGTAGAAAAGGTGACAGAAAGGACGCATGTAAAACAAACATTGCCATAAAATTCAACTTTAGAAATGGCCTGACAGTGGAAAAGAACAAACAATTAGCTACCCACAGACCAATCAGTAAATGATAACCATCACAGTAGGAAATTGAGTACATGGCATGATGGACCATTCCCCAGAGCCCACAAACAAATGGCCAATTAAATGCATAAAACAGTGCTCAACCTCACTGGTATTCAAAGACATTTCAATGAAAATGAGATTCACATTTTCAACAACCAAATTAGTAAAGCTTTATTTTGAAGATGGTATGTTGTTGAAGATGTAGATAAAAGTCTCAAAAGTCTTTAAGAGAATAAATGTATGCATCCATTTTTCAGTCTTTTAGTAAAAGACGTGAAAATGTTTAAGCCCTGTCAGTGAGCTATTCCATATCTGGGAATTTGCCATAAAGAAGTAATTAGGGATTCTTGAAAAGATTTATGCACAAGGCTGTCCATGTCTGTGTTATATACAACAGTGAAAAAAAAATGACAACAATATAATTGGAATTCCCAATAGATTTATTAAATAAATTATAACACATCTACACAACTGAGAACCACATAGACATTAAATGTCCTATTCCATATGAATACTTAACTGCATGGGCAAAATGTGTGTGATATATTTTTAGTGGCCAAAAAAAAAGCATCCCTATTAGAATGTAAGCTTTCAGTTGAATATTAAAAAAATCATATGGATTGAAAAAATACTTGAAGGATGTTCACCAAAATATTATGAAATTGATCACTTAGTAGTGTGATTATAGGTGATCTTTATTCTCTTTGTTTCTCTGTATTTTATAATTTTCTACAGTGAATATCTGTGACATTTAAAAAAGAAAAGGATTTTTTCAGGTTGAGGTTCTTAATTATGTAGGTAGTGTTCAGTTATAACAGAAGTAATTTGAAGTATGTAACTGCCACACTTCTGTTCCATGAGATAAAAAAATTATAAAGCGGTGGTAAGCATTTGCCAGTCCAGACTTGTGGACAGCAGAGCTGTTAAAGAAGGCCAAGTGACTTTGGAGTCCTTTCCAGAAACTCTTTCCTGCTGCTGGGAGCAGCTGAAGTGCCTTAATTAATCAAGATAAAATGTTTCAACCAGAGATAATTATGTATATGAAGATGATTTTGCAGACAGATATGTGGATGGTTTATATAAATAGGAGGGGGATTTTCCCCTCTTTAATTCTTCCTAGTATTTTAACCCTATGTATCTAGAAAAGAAGAAAGGACAAGAGCAAGGAAAGCTTCCACCAGAGACTAAACAACCAGAAACTTTAGCTAATCAGAAATTCTTCTGCCTTTGACTTTTAAGAGAGAATGCAAACTCTCAAGAAAGTGACTGTAAATTGAGAATTTCTCATAACCAACTTTCAGGATATTTCTTAAGGCTTTGCCAATTCAGACTAGTCTCCAGACTTTCTACGTCAATATTTGTCATATCTGATGAAAATAATTCCTAATGGTGAATTGGAAATTCCAGAAAGATTTTTATTATCAACTAAAACAGATTAAATGATGTTCTATATACTCTGTATATACGACTTCCTACACAGAAGGAAGGGAAGGAAGGAAGGAAAGGAGGAAGGAAGGGAGAAAGAAGGGAGGGAGGGAGGGAGGGAAGGAAGGGAGGGAAGGAGAGAAGGAGAGAGGGAGAGAGGGAGAGAGGGAGGGTGACTACATATACAAACTAGGAAGAGTGACTCCATCCAAGCCTCACATGTCGGCATCAGCGATGTGGCTTCCAAGGGCTTGGTACATCTCTGTGTAGCCTGGACAAATGTCTAGTATCCTACTCTGCCTGATAATTCCCTGGAGGGGTGAGAGTCCTGCCCCCTTACATCCTCCCTTCTCCTCTCGCTGGTCTTGGAGGCTCATAGATTTCTCCCATAGAGAGCACAGCCTCCATCAGTAAGGGTCAGGGGTGAACTTCATCACTCAGGCCAGGTGGAAGGTCCAGAAATGGCAGGGTGACCTGGTGGTTCCATCCTTGGGAAGGGGATTGGGTTTTGCGGTTTGTGTATTTAAGCCATATCATAGGTACCACACTTTTCCTTATTGTCTGTGTATGTATTAACTTTTTTTGTTTAGGATATTTCCCCATGCCAAGGTTTGTTTACATTTTTTTTCAATGTTGAAATGATTCAGGTAATTTTTCTTCCAAAAAAAGCCATTTCCTGGCTGTGCGATTCCTCCCCCGCTGCCAGTCACTTCTCATACCTTAGTGTCACAGCAGGAACCTTCCTCTGCTCCTGAATCTCCCAGCTCTTCTGGGATTAGCTGATGAACTGTCTAGGCAATTCTGCTCACACATTTCACTTCTAGTTGTGTTTAGTGACAGGAATGATTTCTGTTTTGACATTTGGCAACTTCATTAATTAGCAATGACTTCTTCATCTCCTCTGGTTCTGGCAGATACTTAGAGGGAAAAGAAGAAAAAGCCATCTTCTATTTTCAAAGTGACTTGGGTGGATATTGGGGTTTGGGCCTAGAAGTGGAGGTAGAGGTTAGTCAATGACAGAAATGGCAACTATGGGTCTCAGCAGATTATTCTGACAGAGTTACTATTATGTGACCCAGCCTGTGTGGGGTGGGACTGGAGATTTTTTGGGTCTCAGTATGAAAGGAAAAACAAGGACAGATCTACTTACACTATTTTTAAGTGTATTTTAAACATCTACGTTTAATAGATGCTAGGACAGAGGCAGTGCAAAATGAATGAGCAATTTCACATTTTTGAGAACTCAATTTAGTAAATCTAATCCTGCCTCAGGGGGCAGCAGGACTCATAAGTACCCCCTGCCGGTTTTCCTGTGGTTATAAATAGATACATTGGAGAATTCAAATGTACGGTGTATAGTATTAATTTAAACTCCACGGAAGCCAGAACTTGTCAGTATCCCCAAGGCCTAGAGCTTAGCACATAGATGATGTTCAATAAATATTTGTTGAATGAGATGAGTGAATGAATGTGGATAATTTATGTGATCACTCCTACCTTAAATGGTTTCCCCTGCACTGGTTGATCACCTATGACATTGTTTCCAAATCATGCCTCTGATCTCTGCCTTTGCCTGAGGAAATGACTAGTATCTCCTCTTGGATGAATAACTCAGCTCTTACAACTACCTGAAAGTTTTGTGTTTTGTTTTTTTTTTTAATGTTTATTTTTGAGAGAGACGGAGACAGAATCCGAGTGGGTTAGGGGCAGAGAGAGAGGAAGACACAGAATCCAAAGCAGGCTCCAGGCTTCGAGCTGTCAGCACCAAGCCCAACGCGGGGCTTGAACTCACAGGCTGTGAGATCATGACCTGAGCTGAAGTCGGACGCTCAACCGACTGAGCCACCCAGGCGCCCCTGAAAGTAGTCCTTTTAAGCAAGCCTGCATCCTGATGGACCACCCAGCTTCTTCACTGCGCCTTCTGTCTGTACGTGGAGGCTGGTGCGGTTCTGTGGGCTTCTGTGAGTCCACTCCCCGCTGGGGCATCTCCTATCGGCAAAGTGAGGGCATTGGTGGGGGAGGGGGGCAGATTCCTTTCTGAAGGTGAGGAGAGCCCTGACCCTAGGGCCAATTTATCTACTTAAATAGAGGCCCACAAAAATATTTTAATCTTAATTTCTTTTAAAATTCTAAGGAAAACGAGTATCATAATGCTTATATAATAATGGTTCTAGCCTGGATTATATTCATCTTTATACCAACACAGTTATAAATTATAATTTTTAGGGGCACCTGGGTGGTTCAGTCGGTTAAGCATCCAACTTTGGCTCAGGTCATGATCTCACAGTTTGTGGGTTCAAGACCCACATGGGGCTCTGTGCTGACAGCTCAGAGCCTAGAGCCTGCTTCAGATTCTGTGTCTCCCTCTCTCTGTGCCCTCCCCTGCTCACTCTCTCTCTCCCTCTCTCCAATATAAATATTTTAAAAATATATAATATAATATAATATAATATATAATATATATAATTTTTAATTCTTTCTTTAATGAAGGAAAGTGCCCATGATGGAAAAAAGGGAACAGGGCCCTCGAAAGTCCTAGCGTGGCCCTGGGTGTCCTGAGCAGAGCAGCAGAATTAGCCAAGCTTTGTGCTGCCCAGGAGGTGTCCTCCCCTCAGACTCTTTCCCAGAGATAAGCAAGCTCTTCAAGGAGGAAGGCAAACTGCCACATGGAGGCTAGGACGCTCTGTAACTTCCCCAGCCTCTAATTAGCTGTACCCTCTCCCCTCACTCCTGGACCCCAAGTAAGGGACACGCAGCACGATCCCATTGTTTCTTCTCTCAAGTAAGGTAAACCCCAGTGTGACCTCCTCCCCAGACTCTCAAGTAAAGAAAGCTGGTCAATGACTTCAACTCCTTTTCCCTCAAAAGTCAAGCTCAAGCATGACCTCCCCTCAAATCCAGCAGGAGCAGGCATGATGTCACTCCCACCCTCATGCCTCTCTCCCACCCGCCTGGCGGATGACACATTTCCACCCCGACTGCTTCTCAGAAGTGGCTCTGCCCGAAGGTGTGGGTGTCTGGCTGGCCGCTGCTTCCTGCCAGCCATGGGGCAAGCCCACCAGGCTGGAAGTCTGTGACATCACTGTGACTCAGCACTCTGTGGTAGATGAGAATTTATTCAAGGCTCAACATTAAATAAGGAGTTTTCAGGCAAGTCTGGAGGACAAGCTGAGCCAACTTAGGATGAGAAACTAAAAAGCAAAAGGGGAAATCCAGGGCTGAGAAATTCCTAGAAACGAAATCATAACCTTGGACAGGAGGAGAAGGTGACTTGAGCTACTAAGCAGGCATGACCTCAGACCTGCAACGGCTCATGGGCCTGCAAACACACAGGAACCCGACCACCTGTCTGTGTCCCCTGTGTGCCTTCTGACCTCCTCTACAGGCTCTGGTACGTCCATCTATGAGGGACAGCGGCAAGCCCCCAACAGATATGGCCGTCCAGGTATGCATGGGGGACTCAGCATCTGGGGAGTGATATGATTTGAATCTGCAGCCCAGATTTAATTCACAAGAAAGAAGCAAGACATGGAAGGAGTTAACCTTGTAAATAAAAAGTCTGGTGGGATGTGGACAGTCAGGGAGGCTGTACATGTGTGGGGGCAGGGGGTATATGGGAACTCTCTGTACTTTCTGCTCAGTTTAGCTGTGAACCTAAAACTGCTCTAAACAATCCAATAACTTTTAAAAATTGGCCAAGGGCACCTGGGTGGATTCTTCAGTTAAGCGTCTGAGTTCGGCTCAAGTCGTGATCTCACGGTTCGTGGGTTCAAGCCCTGCATCAGGCTCTGAGCTGTCAGCACAGAGCCTGGAGCCTGCTTCAGCTTCTGTGTCTCCCTCTCTCTCTGCCCCTCCCTTGCTCACATTCTGTCTCTCTCTGTCTCTCAAAAATGAATAAATGTTAAAACAAATTTTTTAATTGGCTGAAATTTCTTTTTAAAACCTATTCTATGGCCACAGAACCCTGCCTAGCATCATGCAGAGGTTGATCCTAGCTCAAGAAGAAGACTGGGCAGAGAAAGACAAATATCATATGACTTCACTCCTATGAGGACTTTAAGAGACAAAACAGATGAACATAAGGGAAGGGAAACAAAAATAATATAAAAACAGGGAAGGGACAAACCATAAGAGACTCTTAAATATGGAGAACAGAAGGTTGCTGGAGGGGCTATGGGAGCAGGGATGGAGTAAATGGGTAAGGGGAATTAAGGAATCTACTCCTGAAATCATTGTTGCACTAAATGCTAACTAATTTGGATGTAAATTTTAAAAAATAAAATTAAAAAAAAAAAAAAAGAGGAAGAGTGGGTAAGCAGGTCGGCTAAGCCATTGTGATGAGAGGAGCCATAGGAAATGTAACCTTTTCTCTATTTCATGCCTTTGGCTGATCCCTCATGTTACAATTTCTTAACTGTGTACAACTGCTTTGCATTCTACAGCTAGGAAGAAGTCCATAGCAAATACTTCTGGGAGAGACAGACTCCACCATATGAATAGCTAATAGATCAATTTTTGCAAGATAGTTTTTATATCCTAAGCCTCAGTTTCTTCACCTGTAAAATGAAGATAACAATATTACGTGACCCAAGAGATGTCATATGGATCAGTCTTCAGGAAATCTTCATCTAGAAGAGTCACACCCTCCCTTCCTGGACCCTCACCAGTACAACCTAAAACCCTTCCTCATTTTACTTTTCTACAAAGCATTTACCATCTTCTCCATATCATACATTTTACCTTTAAATTTCTCGTTATCTTTTTATGCCATGAGCCGAAGTAGGACGCTTAACCAACTGAGCCACCCAGGCACCCCTTCATATTTCCTTTTAAGCATCAAGTGAAATACTGGAAGTTTTTAATGCCTGTATAACTATACAGATAATGCCTATAGAAGTATAGTTGGCCCACACCAGATTCTGCTCTAAGAGTCAAGAAGAGGTGCACCAGCTGGCTAACGTGCACATGTACATTATTTTAAAGACTCTCTGGTGTAGACACAATGAACCATCCTTATACAGTGGCCCTTCGATTTATTTAACTCCTTGTTGGTTCTGCACTGACAGCTTGGAGCCTGGAGCCTGCTTCGGATTCTGTGTCTTCCTCTCTGTCCCTCCTCTGCTCATGCTCTATGTCTCTGTCTCTCTCTCTCTCTCTCAAAATTAATAACATTTTAAAAAAGAAAACATGAAGAATTGTCCAAAAACCAACTCCAGTTAGCCACCCCACAACACCATTACCAGGAGGGTACCAGGATATGAGGATCAAAGCAGAAGCTCAGAGGGGCATCAGAGCAAAAGTTTGGAAGTACTAAAGCAGGCAGAACTGAGCTGCAACAGGCAGCAGGAAAGAATCATCTTAAGTAGATATTAAGTAGATATCAGGGCATCCTGATAAGGCATGTTCCCCTTATACAAGCTCATGGAGTATGTAAAGCCAAAATCAATCAACAATCTGCCTTCCATCTTGATGGGAAGTTGGTTCTTTCAAAATACACTTGCATTGGGGCAACTGACTCTCTCTCTTTCAAAAATAAATAAACATTAAAAAAATTAAACAAAACAAAATGCACTTGCATTGCCTCAGTTCCTATAACACACACACACACACACACACACACACACACACCAAATCCTTCTATAGCAAGCTCAGTTTTTTTTTCTTTTTCTTTTTTAATGTTTATTTCTTTTTGAGAGAGAGAGAGACAGAGTGTGAGCAGGCGAGGGGTAGAGAAAGAGGGAGACACCGAATCCGAAGCAGGCTCCAGGCTCCTAGCTGTCAGCACAGAACCTGATGCGGGGCTCGAACTCAGGAAACATGAGATCATGACCTGAGCCAAAGTTGGACGCTTAACTGACAGAGCCACCCAGGCGTCCCTCAAGCTCAGTTTTCTTATTGAAATGCTCTGCTGACCCTCAAAAGGGAAAGCAGAAATTCTTCAAAGTCATGATGAAGGTCCCGTTGTCTTGATGCCTTGAAATGACCAGTGTGCAAGTATTTGTTTGGTTTCTTCATCTCAGCTCCTTCCCTCAAATGGAGATCCACCCAAGCTCCAGAAAGGGAGGACAGGAGCTGAACTAGTTGTGGGAAGTCTGCGAAGTCCAGGAGACTGTCCTGGCTTGGCTCTCCCAAAGGTAAAAAAGAAAAGTCTTGTGATCTGTAGGCAACTGATTCAAGGGGCACAACTATACGTCCAGTGCCTTTGTGCAAACCATAAAAGTTGCCTCCTCCAGGCCCATGCATTGGAAAACTTTTCATTCCTCAAGGCTGAAGCGTCTCTGAGCCTGGTGAGAGAAGCAGGGCTTATTTCAGCCATTTCCTTCCCCTCTCCTTGTTTGGACCTCTCTGTGCAGGACAGAAACTGCCTAACTGCCCCTGGGGGGGTGGCTGTGTGAGAGGGGGTATTGCAGGGCTAGAGGTACATGAAGAGCAAAATGCCTGACTCCTACTGCGTACGCCCCCACAGATGAGACCCTTTTCCTTTGCAGCTGGAGTTTAGTCTATTGTTGGATCTATTCTAGGAGATGCTAACCTCCTAGTCTTTCTCATGCATGTTGCCCCCTAACCACTAGCTAGCCCTCCTCTAGGCCTGTGGTATCAATACTCAGACTAGGTGGAACTAGGAAAAATGTCTTTCATGGGTTTAAAGGTTGAACAAGTAACTTAAAAGTCCATTTGGAAAGGGACAACATGATGTTATGGAAAGGCCACAGGATATGGAATCAGCTGACCTGGAATGGTGGCTTGATAGGTGTCAACTTGGAGAAGCCGAACTACATTTCCCAGAATTCCCTTCCCTGCATGGTTCCCATTAGACTGCACACAAGAGATGATCTTGTGTGAGATTTGAAGGGAAGCAGTGAGCAATATTTCATAGTTCGCACATGTTGCCACTATTCTGTGGCTCACCTCACTTGTTCCCCCAAACCAGTGTCTTTTATTGCTGGTCTTGCCTTCCCAGAGCTCTCCACTGTGAGAGCAGTTGCTGGTGCTGACCTACCTCTCCCACCCCTTTCCAAACTTCCTACATTGCATTTGTCTCTGACTAAATAAACCATCCCTGATCCTGTTAACTGACCTGCCCCTTGCAGGTGAGATAGCATTTTCTCAAGGACTTTGAGAGATAGGACTTTCACACAAAGAAAGGATGTGAGTAGAGCTTATAAACACTCAACCAGCTGGTGGAGGAGGTATTTTGGGGTGGTTTCCTCCAAATCACACAGTGACTGGCACCATATACTCTATTTGGATTCACAATAAAGGTGATTACTTATGACCTTACTAGCAGAGAATATAACTACCTCAAGCCCTCCAGTGTTTAAATTCTTTTCCAGCTTTGGGGGCTTGCTGGAATATGGACTATTCAGACAAAGACGACTTTTACCACTCCTTCAGCTGTCTGCACCCTCCCCTCCCAATGCATACACCCTTCATCTGCCCACTTTCTCCCTTTCATCCTGCCATGTTATAACCCTGGCTTCCACGTATCTTGTCAAAAGTGAACAAAGGGGTATGAGCTATCCTAGGACAGCTTGACACAGAAAAGATGTCCTATTGAAATCCCAGAATGTCATGATGAACTAGTTTAGAAACAGTATGATACACTGCATTGCTTTGCCAAAGGCAGTCTCTGGGGAAAAAAATATTGAACATTTGACTCATTCACTGACAATGTGGGACAATTAAATGGGGGAAGAAAAACAGAGAAAAAAGAAAGGAATGAATAAATGGTTTCCTTTCTGTCCATAGGTATCTGATTCAGAGCACTCATGAATCTTGGACTACATTCAGCTATAATCATGGGTGATTCTCCAAGCGAAGGGGCTAAACACAGGCAAACGAAAAGCAGATTTGTCCACTGCATTCCTACCCTAATGGATGCTGAGATAATGGATGCTCTACAATCACCCACAAATTTCCTGGTACTGCTGCTGTTACTGCAAAATGATGGCTCCTTCAAAGTATCATCTCTTGCCCCTGCCAGAGAAAGCCAGCCTTTAAAAGAAACTAAATCCAAGGTCACTCACTTCCACATGAAGAGAATATTTTGTCAGCTGCCAAAATTCATTTATCTAATGTACTCTTACCCAATAACTTAAGCCTGGTGTGCTGGGCAGAGTCCAACTTGGGTAATTCCATTCTCCCAACCAAATTCCCCCAAGGAGTTTGAACGAGAGAGGACATTATTCTTCACTTCTTCAACTCTCCTATTATTAATCAAAAGAATGTTTTTCATCCCCAAAGCATGATGGGGATATGAGGATAGAATTTTTAAAAAGGGATTATTCTTAAGAATTTAGTAATGAGAGATTCCATTATATAAACTTAGTAAAGTTCTTTGGAAGTAGAGTCTAGATCCATTTGTGAAACAAATAGTTATTAAAGTATATGCCAAGTACTGTTCTCAACACTGCAGATGGAGCAGGACACAGAAGTAGTTTCTGCTTTCAAGAGGTAGCAATTAGAATAAGTTGATGAGTTTGGAGACAGGGCCAGAAATCAGACCATTTAAGTACTGATATGGAGTTTGGATATTATTGTAGGCGCAGCTGGAGAGTATTGGTGGAGCGATATGATTGATCAGATTTGAGGTCTTTTTAATAAGACCATCCCTTCATGGATATCTATGGGCCAGGGTCCTAGCCTTCTGCTACTTTCCACGGAATTGAATCATTTCAGGATCAACACAACTGTGGCTGTAATTTCCTCCCCACAAGCCTTCAAACAGCATTGAATCTTGGTTAGCTCAGAGCGCCAAGGAGGCCAAAGCCATGGTTTGGCCATACGGCCATCAGCATGGCACTGCTCCATGACAAACCGTACCCCTTCTTCCTCTGTAGCTGGCTGTACTTCATAGGCTCCCTTTGGTCTCATAGGACACCAGACAAGAAGGTAAATGAGGAAGAATTAGTTCATCTCCACTGCTCCAAGAGCTGCCTATGACCTGCTGAAGGTAGTTTGGTGGCAATATCAAAGAGCGGAAGCATCTCTACATATATGTGACCTATTGAATGGTGGTGTTCTTGGAAAGAACATTACCACTGACAAAGAACCACTGAAAACTTTCTATTTATTGCCCATCCTGTGAGCAGTGACAAATATAAATAAGAAAATCATAACATCTGAAAATAAAAGGGGACATTAGTGGTCATGAAGTCCAGCCTCTCTCCTAATGTAAGATTCTTCTATGCAGACCTGACAAGGAGTCTTCCAGTGTTCTATACCCTTCCTATATCAGATGGGGTCAGATGAATAGCAATTTAATTGCGTGTTGTTTTGTTGGTGAGGAAAGATCATTAACTGTGGTACCTTTTGCCCAAAGTTGTGGTCTGAAGGGTCAAAGGACAGATAAAGAAAGTCACATCTGAATGAGAAGTTAAGGTTAAGACCTGGAAAAAGAAGACCAAATAAGTTTTCCAGTCTCAAGTGCAAGAGGGAGAATAAAGAATATGGAACCAAACAAGAAGATACCCAGGATGCTGATGAATGAGAAATGTGGAGCAGGTGGATTAGAGGTGAGTAACTCTGGAGAAAGTCCTATGGGTGTGTACAAGTTTTCATGATGGAATTGTTAACATAATTCTCACACAAATTTGTATGATTGTGCCAAGTACTCTGGCAGGAGCTAGAAGACAACTTATATCCGTCTTCCCCTAAATGGTCACTGCCTCACATGGAAGCCCATTGCATCATTAGGAAATATCAGTGACCAGAATATTCTCTGTATTGAGGCACTGGGTGGCTCAGTCTGTTGAGCATCTGATTCTTGGTTTCAGCTCAGGTCATGATCTCATGGTTTGTGAGTTTGAGCACCACATAGGGCTCTGCGCTAACAGCCAGAAGTCTGCTTGGGATTTTGTGTACGTCTCTCTCTGCCCCTCCCCTGCTCATGCTCTATCTCTCTCTCAAAAATAAGTCAATAAACATTAAAAAAAACAACAACAACAAAGAATATTCTCTGTATCCTTTTCCCTCTGGCCATAAGTCTGTTCTTCAATGACATACAGAGCAAATCTAATTCCTTCCCCTCATGACAACCATTCCAATGTAACATGGCAGAAGAGGGGAAGGGCAGGGGGAAAGGGGAGGGAGAGAGAATCTTAAGCAGGCTTCATGTTTAGTGTGGAACCCGACGTGGGGCTCAGCCTCAATCGTGAGATCATGACCTGAGCCAAAATCAAGAGTCTGACACTTAAATGACTGAGCCATGCAAGCGCCCCTCCCTTAGCATTTTTGTTAGATGTGTTTCATTCTTAGCTTCCTTTTACAGGTTATATTCTTTGTTGACTGTACTCCTTCCACCAACACTTCTTTAACCACCAATGACCATTTATGACGAAAACTCATCAAAGAGCTCTCTTTGCAGGCACAATAATTCCTTCAGGATCACTTTCACTTACGTCATCAGAATTTTACTTTTGAGAATTATTTATCTCTCATGGTTGGATCTTTTGATTATACCTGTGAGTTTTTCTTTTTCTTTTACAGAAACTTTCTGAATGGTATCTTAAGAGTTTTGAGACCATATCAGAAGCAGCCAAGAGGTCCTTCGTCAAAAATTTTGGACTCTCTGATGAGAATCTACTCCCTTTCTACTATTCCTCAATGAATTCTCCCACTTAGTGTTATGCGTTGAATTATGTCCCCCCAAAAAAGATATGTTGAAGCCCCAATCCCCAGTACCTCAGGATGTAACCTTTTTTGGAAATAGGGTGTTTATAGAGATAATCAAGTTAAAAGGAGATCATAATCCAATAATAATGATATCTTCATCTCCAATAAAGAGGAGAAATTTAGACACAGAAATAGACACCCCATGGGAATAATGCAATATGAACACGAAAGCAGAGATGGGGTGATGCATCTGCAAACCAATGAACACCAAAGATTGGGAGCAAACTCCCAGAAGCTAAGAGAGGGGCATGGAACAAATTCTTCCTCCCAGACTTCAGAGGGAACCTATCCTGCTGACATCTTGACCTTGCACCTCTAGATTCTGGAACTCTGCTGTGTAAGTCACCCAATTTTGTGATACTTTGTTACAGCTGACCTAGCAAACTAATACAGTCAGAATTAGTACAAAGATGTGAGAGTTTGCCCACTGATTCTAATGTGAACACTGCCTTGTTTCCCCTGGTTCTGCCTGCTCTAGTTCACTCCATCAGAGCCCATTGTTATCCCACTCAAGATTCTCAGACTTGAGACCTAACCTCCAGATATTTTCATTTCAGTAACTGTAAGGTGAAGCATAGGAATCTGATTTTTATTAAGCCTTATAGACAATTCTGGAATGAGAAGTAGGAAGGACTTAACTGACTTTGTGTAGTTTAGTCCCCTCCCTGGCCCCAGGGCCTTAGCACATCTGAAAACTGATGGATCCACTTCTGCTGCTAAGCTCAGCCAGGATCCAATGCCCCCAGTGGTAGCCAGAGGGCTCTCGTGCTGCCTGGTGTTCCTCTGGTGCCTATTCTCAGGACCAGGTCTAGGCTGGGGGCCTGCTATTCCCTCATGCCCTTGTTAGTCCTCTCCTTGAGAAGCACCCTGACCCTAGACCCCAGCCTGGTGGCTAGGCCACTAAACTCTGAAGACAGATCCTCCCAGTAACTGATCACTCTCTTGCTTCTTGAGCACCCCCTACCATCAATTTCCAACCACACTCTGGTCTTTTAAGGGAACAGCATGGAAAATATTTGTGCCCAGCATGGGAAATATTCTTAGTGACTGGTACCTGACTTATGAAGGGCCCTTCCCTGCCCTCTAGACACAGGATGTACCAACCTGGCTGCTTCTCCATAACCAAGCTCAGCAACTATTTAGATGACACAATGTGCTAGACCTTGTACTATACACATCCCTTCTGGCTTTCATGTTAGGCTCACTATCTAATGAGGGATACAAAAAGGTACATGGATGCACATTACCTATGAGTACAGGGTCCTAGGGGCACAGAGGTGGAGCACCTGACCAGGGTCTGGAGGGTTCAGAGGTAGAGAAAGCAACTTGAAGAAGCTTCCATTTAAAACCAAGACCAAAAATATATATATATATATATATACACTAATATATTATTATTAATAACACGTTAATATAATGTGAAGAATATGATATTTTATTAATATATTACCAATAATTATATTACCAATTAATATATTACCAATATATTATTTATTATAGTTAATAATTATTAATGTTAACAGGGTTGGGAAGAGGAAGAGATCTTCAGGCTCAAGAGGCAGAAAGGGCATGATGGTTTCAAGAGCAAGAAGCTGGAGGGGTGGGTAAGAAGTGAAGGTTTTCCAGCCCCATCCTGTCCCACAGGAGAATCTCCCCTAGAAGAGAGGTAAGACAGATTACCCACTCAGCCATATTTGAGAACATGCCCCCATCCAGGAAAGCATCCCAACACACGTATGAGGGGAAAGTGGGTGGGTGGACCTCAACTGACCCTCAGCCCATCTGTCCTTCATTCAGTCTCTGACTGTACCCTCATCTGTTCTCTTCATCTTCCCGATTTAATTTCTCTTCCACACGACTCAACCAGCCTCACAAGCCACACAAATAATCTGTTATTATTCTTGGCCTGCAGTTTTTCAAACTTTAGCAGGCAGCCTCTTCAACCTCATGTAGCTAAAATCTAAGAGATAGGACTTCGGCCACAGCCCGGCACCGCCCTTCCCCCATCCCTAACCATTCTGGATGGTCCTGACAGGCAGCCTACCAGAAAATTAATTCCCAGCTGGGATTAAATGACAAGAAGTTTTTGCCAAACCACACTTGCCACTAACAACTCAAGAACTTGAGACACTGACCATAAGACTGGCCGTGAAAGACTCTCCCCCAGTCCCACGTATTTGAACTTACCTGTGATGTAAGTCTTAACCTGGACAGCTTTGGACAGATGCACTCTTGAAATGTCGGATTATCCCTTCCTATTGAAGGGACTACTCATCAGCACAACATGGCAGCTGATATGTAAAGCGAATGGTAAAAAGGAAAGGCAATCATTTCCTCACTAAACGAAAGAAGAGATATGAATCTGAGGAACACAATCTGGCACTGATTGAAAGTAAATTACCAGCTGATTAGATGGCTGTAAATACAGGGAGAGAAGCCTCAACAGGCAGCTGGATTGCGTGAGGAAGAGGGAAATTAGAGAGGGCACAGGAGGTGTTGAGCACAGACAGGGCTCGGCAAAGAGAAATAGTGGCCGCTTTGTTCTGCCAAGATTATAGAAGCAGGAAGGGATCTTCGGGAAACGTTCTGTAGATGGAGCCAACGCGAAAGGGTGGCCCCCACCTCCCACTGCACTCTCCCAGCCCCACATCCCTAATGAGCCCAAGGGGATTCAACACTCAAACCCATACCCAGCAGCAGCTAGGACGGTCGTGGTTGCTGTTACTGCAACACGGGAAGCATCGATGACTTCTGTTCAGAGAGGAAAACCTGTTTTAGGTTAGATGCAGTCTGGAAGCTTCTCCCTTCCTATCAGAAAAGCCACTCTTCTAAAAACCTCATCCCTCACATCCCTGCAGCCTACAAAGACAGAGTCCATGCAGATGTCAGTGGAGGATACCATCCCCCAAACAGCAGCTAGGCATGCTCCTTCAGGGAGCAAGCACTGAAAGCAGCAGCCCCTGTGAACTGAGAGCTCTCTGCAGTTAGTAGAAGGAGTTTGGGACAAGGAAGGACAGAATAGTGTAACTAGGAAACCAGGGCTCTCCTGTGCATACCAAAAAATATCCCCTCTTCCTCCGGCAAATGGCAGAAGCATCTGGCCAGCCTAGGAAGAGGTGATGGTGGGGGGGGGGGGGGGGGGGTGGTGATCGGCAGAAGTGATGGGGGAAAAAGAGGATGACCGTAATGTTTGCATTGGTGATGGAAGTGAGTTTAGCAAAGAACAGACAATGGATGCCTTAGTCCCATGGGTATTACTGTTTCCATAGCCCTGAGCCCAGCCTTACAAGCTTCTGTAATCCTTAAGCAAGGCAGCTGTGTGCTCTCATTGACCGAGGAAAAAATACAGAAAGAATATATAGCTCTTGGATTAGTTCAGCAACACTCCACCTTCATTTTCTTTGTGTTCCAGCCCTCAGGCCCTGGGTATGCTCTCACATAGTTCCTGGAGGGAACTACTGAGGGACATGGAACCCAATGACCACATCAGTTACCATTTGCATGTAGAAGGAACCATCCCAATGTAACATGGCAGAAGACATAAGAGGGTAGGGAAGGCATAAAGAATAAAGAAAACTGGGGGCGGGGGGAGAACTTGGCAAAGAGGTTTTAAGGCTTCAGTAAAGTCATTTCTCTAGCCAGATCCGACTAAGGGTATTGCTAATTCTCTAAGATAGGGGCATTTTAGGTTACGACACACTGGACGCTTTTTGAAGCTTATTGTGTGGATACCACATTTAGATGCTATCGGTACAATTAACTGTTTCACTGCGTACAGTTCTCATTCCACATGGGGAGTTAGTGATTCTCAAGAAATCTTTTGATTGCCTCTGTACAACTCAGAATTAGAAGAACCCCTCAAAGCACTGGAGGTGCACAAAACTGTCATTGTCAAGATTATGGTGTTCTGAGGGTAAATTCCAGGTAAGTAGTCCCTTTTATCAAGTGTGTCCTTGCAGCTCTCTGGATGTGACATCCACCACAAAGGCCAGTGTCAATCAGATCACTAAAGGGACACACGTAGCTTACACCGGCCAAGGAAAACTGCAGAGATTCTGTGAACTAGTCTGGGGCCAACTTTTAGATGAGGACAGAAATGAAACTGGGTTCACTTCGTCTGCTGTTAACTGAAATGAACGTTAACGTGCCAAACATCTGAGTCACTGGCTACAAATAACCGATTGGAGAACTGAAGGGTGTGACTGGGGGGGCGGGGGGGGCGGTGGGAAGAGCGATGTGAGGAAAAGGGTGCGAGAACATTAGGATCGCATGTTGACAGCTGCTTCCCGGGAGGATAAGAAATGGGAAGAGCGCACGAGCAGGCACTGCAGAGTGTGAGGTTAAGTTTAAAGACCTTCCACAAGGGGCACCTGGGCGGCTTGGTCGGTTGAGTGTCCAACTTCAGCTCAGGTCATGATCTCACAGTCCATGAGTTCAAGCCCCGCGTCGGGCTCTGTGCTGACAGCTCAGAGCCTGGAGCCTGTTTCAGATTCTGTGTCTCCCTCTCTCTGTGACCCTCCCCTGTTCATGCTCTGTCTCTCTCTGTCTCAAAAATAAATAAAAACGTTAAAAAAAAAAAAAAAGACCTTCCACAAAACCATCCTCTTTTTGAGTCACCACATCTTCTCGCACCCTTGGAATAGTGCTTGGTGGTGCTGGTGAGATGCATGTTCCCAGTAACCCCTCAAGTCCATTCAATCTTCCTTCTCTGGCAAAGCAGAGGTGAGGATCAAGTGAATGAAGTAAACATTTGGACCTCACAGACTCAAGAAGTACAACCTACTTCTCTCTCTTTCTTTGAAGTTTACTTCTTTATTTTGAGAGAGAGTAGGTGGGGAGGGGCAGAGAGAGGGAGAGAGAAGCCCAAGCAGGCTCCATGCTGTTAGTGTGGAACCCAACTCAGGGCTCAATCCCATGAACCACGAGATCATGACCTGAGCAGAAATCAAGAGTTGGAAGCTTAACAAACTGAGCCACCCAGGCATCCCACAACCTACTTCTCTTAAGATATCTCTATTCCATTTTCCTAAAGACAGCAGATGAATCCCAAGAAGCTACAATGTGCCCTTAAAGAGACAATTTAGAGCACTGAGTATGCTTAATTTCTAGGATTCTAGGTTGGACCAAAGCTTATTGGTGAACCTTGCACCAACTGTAGCTGCCCAGTTTTTCCACATGGTTTCTTCTCTGCAGCCAGACAAGAGATTGTAGTGACTGGAAGTAAAAGTATATCCCAGACAAGAAACATTTAACAAGGTAAGACTTCAGAACTGCTTTGGTGAAACCCTGCTCTCCCAAAATTCTGGTGCAAGAAAAAAAAAAAAAAAATACAGTCCTTTTCTAAAACTGGTCAGTATTAATGTAATTCCCATCAAAATCTGAGCAAGTTAATTTGTAGGCCTTGACAAGTTTATTCCAAAATTTATTTGGAAAGGAAAAGGCCCCAGAATAGCCAAAACAGGGATACCTGAGTGGTTCAGTCGGTTAAGCATCCAGCTCTTGATTTCGGGTCAGTTCATGATCTCACAGTTCGTGGGATCGAGCCCCCCATCAGACTCTGTGCTGAAAACATGGCATCTGCTTGGGATTCTCTCTCTCTCTCTCTCTCTCCCTCCCTCCCTCCCTCTTCCCCGCTCACACACATGCTCTCTATCAAAATAAATTAAATAAACTTAAAAAAAGAATAGCCAAAACAATGTTGAAAAACTAGAATGAAGTGAGAGAAACCACTCTTCTCAACATTAAGGCCTAATGCATAACTCCCGTATCAAGACAGCATGGTGCTGGTGGAGGGAATAGGCACATGGATCAGTGGAATAGAATAAAGAACCCAGATCTAGAGCCACACAAATATGTCCCTGACTAACTCTGATAAAGAAATGAAAGCAATCCAATGGAGGAGAAACAGCCTTTTCAATAATTAGTGCTGGAAAAATTGGACATAAACCTCACACCTAATATAAAAACTAACTCACAGGGCGCCTGGGTGGCTCAGTCAGTTATGTGCCCAACTTTGGCTCAGGTCATGGTCTCACGGTTTGTGAGTTAGAGCCCCACATCAGACTCTGTGCTGACAGCTCGGAGCCTGGAGCCTGCTTTGGATGCTGTGTCCCTCTCTTTGTCAACTCTTCCCCTGCTCGTGTCTGTCTCTCTCTCTCAAAAATAAATAAACATTAAAAAAAAAATTAACTCATAATGGATCATGGACTTACATGTAAACATAAAACTACAAAACTTCTAGAAAAGAACACAGGAAGATATCTTTGGGACCTAGGGCTCAGCAGAGTTGACCTCATCAAATTGGACCTTATCAAAATTTAATACTTTTCCTCTGTGAAAGTCCCTGTAAAAAGATGAAAAAACAAATTACAATCTAGGAGGAAAGATTTACAAATCACACAACCAACAAGGGCCTTGTGTCTAGAATATATAAAGACTCTGGAAACTCAACATTAAAAAAAAATGGATCCAAGCATCCTTCCACACCGTGGTTCACAGCATGTGTTCTGTGGATCACCTAACTTAGGATCTTGGGTGTGGGGGAGGGATTGGTAAAATGCAAATTCCTGTGTCTCATTCCAGAAATTTTGATTCCATAGATTTAAACGGGGCCTGAGAAATCTGCCTTTAAACCAAGCTACTCAGGATGTCTGTCTAGTTCAGTCTGTAGAGCATGCTACTCTTGATCTCAATGCTCAGGGTTGTGAATTCAAGCCCCACTTTGGGGGTAGAATTTACTTTTTTTTTTTAAGTTTATTTATTTATTTTGAAAGGGACAGAGACAGCGTGAGTGGGGCAGGGGTAGAGAGAGAGGAGAAAGAAAATCCCAAGCAGGCTCGCGCTGCCAGCATGAAGCCTGATGTGGGACTTGAACTTACAAAACAGTGAAATCATGACCTGAGCCAAAACCAAGAGTTGGTCACTTAACCAACTGAGCCACCCAAGTGCCCCTAGAATTTATTTAAAAAAAAAATATGTTAAAAATTAACAGTGAAAAAAAATAACACAAGCTCCTCAGATTTTTTTTTTTTTTTTTAATATTAAAGCTTGAGAACTCCCACAGCTATTCAATCTAGTGAACTATAAAACAAGAACTGCATTAGAAAGAAAATCAGGACTGGGCCACTTGTGCCCTGAGGGGGCAAATGAGAACAGGAACTATTTAAAGACTAAAAACAAACTGGAAGTGTTATGAACAATTTCTTTTTTAATGTTTATTTATTTTTGAGAGAGAAAGAGAGAGAGACAGAATGTGAGCAGGAGAGAGGCAGAGAGGGAGACACAGAATCTGAAGTAGGCTCCAGGCTCCAAGCTGTCAGCACAGAGCCCATTGCGGGGCTGGAACCTGCGAACCATTGAGTTCACAACCTGAGCTGAAGTCAGACACTTAACCAATGGAGCCACCCAGGCACCCAATAAGTGATTTCTACGAAGCAACTACTCTAGATTTATTAGGATGTGAATGAATGATGAAGTACCCTCCCCACACACCCAAGTATACAAGCATAAGGAGAACCTGCTGGGTATGCAGAGCTTTTTTTAAATTCTTATAGCCATGCTGCTTGAGGGGCCTGACGCCCTCTGAGACGTGCTCATGAGGGATTGTGAGAGCCCAGGAAAGACCCTGTTGTGTGAGGACAGGGCATGCACTTTAGCAGGTTGGCAGACACTCATGTCCCCAGCTAAACCAGTGTCTCTGGGCCTCGGGGAACCCACAGCCAGGGACCCCAGCTCTGAGGGCTGAAGGCCTGCCCCAGGGTCCTCTAATGCCCTCCCTACCACCACCTTTCCCACTCGCTCACACATAAATATGTGCACAGGTCTAGAGATAAGGAACAACTCCTTCTCACCAACCCACCAGACAGTCTGTGTTTCTGCCTTCACTATTCTGCTTCCAACCCCTGACAGGTGGCAAGAGGGGAGCCTGAGGACAAGGCAACTTGACTAAGTGCGAACACAGCATGAAGCCGGGCTCCTCTGAGCAGCTGGAAAGAGGGCTCTCACCTCATCTCTGGGAAGAGACGGAGGCCAGCCTGACAAAGAGAACGAGAAAACTGCCAGGGGAAGGTGAGGTAGGTAGCTGTCCACCCATCAGAAAGTAAAGTGATGTTTAGTAAGACCAAGGCCAGACCGAAGAGCCACTGGCCAGGATGGAATAGCACACAGATCTGTGTCTGAGGGCAGGAATGACCCGTCTCCCGCTCCAGGCTCCAGAGGAGAGCTTTGCTGTCCAAGGACGCTGCCGAGTGGCTTTGCAGACCCCTGCACAACCCAGGTCTCTGAGTTTCCCAGTGTTTGCTCCTTGGTGCCTGTTGTACCTCCTCTTGGTCAGAATTGATGGGAGCTAATCACTGCTGAAGCAGAGACTCCAGTTCATTTCCATTCACCTCATTGTTTGTCTTTTGGGCTGCAGCCAAGCAACAAACATGAACATTCCCCCCCTGCGGAGCAGACACACACAGACACTTGGAAGCCTGCCCACATGTGCCACGCTCTCCCAGGCATGCACACGTTTACACATACATGTATACACCCGCACACGTGCACACGCATACTCACCCATCCACACTCTCACGCATGCACGTATATGCATCGACACGTACACTCACTCATACACAGGTACCGCCCATATGCATCCCCACACTCACGCACATGGGCACACACATCCGCTCCGGCTGCGGTTCAACTGTGCAAGTTCTCTGTCTTCCGCGACCAGGATATCTTCAAACCTGAGATTTCCTCCTCCTGCCCTCCTGTTCCCCTGGCGGCCTGGGCACCCACACCAGCACTCCGTAACTTATCACCACCTCTTAGGCCACTTCCAGCCATCGTCAGTGCGTGGGAGACCTTCCAACCTTCTGTCTCAATGAAAATCAACCGTTGTAAACCCAGGCTCTCATGAAGTTCCAGGGACCAGCAGGACTTGGATTTTAAACAGTCCCACTGTCTTCCCTGCGTATGAATCAGCCTGGGCTCCAGACGAGATGGGGCAGCCCTCTAGTGGCCATGGCCGATATGACAATAGACTTTGAGAGCTCAGGGATGCTGTAGGGACCAGTCTGCTCTTCTTGAAGGCACAGGAAAGAAATTACAATTATACAATCTTTATTGACTAACTCCTCCACTCCATTGCCCCTAGATCCTTCTAGTAACCAGGTCCTATCAATCTTCCCTTCCCAACAGCCGTCCCCATTGCCCCACCTTAGCTCTCCCTTATCTGCATAGTTGGGCTGCAGTGGTCCATTGCCTGGACCTCTGTGTCCAGTCCATTATGGACCTTGCTGCCAAATTCATTTACACTCATTGTTGGGTCTTCTACATTCTCTTTTTAAGACTTCCAGGCTTCCCCCATCATCTATAGTGGTGACTCTCAAAAGGGAGACAAAAGGGAGAGTGAGAAGCACCTCACTCTCTCAGGACAGAATGAGCAGCATTTCCACACACAGGCTGGAGATGTCGATGCTCTTCCCCAGCCCATGCTCATGTTGAACCATTTTTATCAAGGGGCTGTTCCTCAAGATATCCTATCAGTCAAATGTAGAGGGCTGGGGAAAAGATGGAGAACCCCTAGTCCTCTGGGCTAAAGTTCAAACATCTCAGCTCCCTACAATGTGTCCTCAAATTTCCTTTCTAGCCTTAGTGTTACAGTATAATGTTGAGGTTAAGGACTAGAATCAGACCGTCTGGGTTGGAACCCCAGGTCTACAACTTATTAGCTGTGTGCCTGTATGGAAGATTCCGAATCCTCAGTTTATTTCCAGTGTTGTTGAGATTTAGTGAAGTAGCCCATGTATCAGACTTAGCCCACTGCTTGCCACACTCAGTGCTCAATTAATGACTGCTGTTATCATTACTCATCTGTTAACAAGCCAACGGGTTTGCTCACAGGTCAGGCACATGCTTGCACTTTCCATCTCTGCACTTTGGCTCTTGACACTTTATTTGCTTGGAATGTCGTCTCCCTCCTCTCTAATGTTCTGCTGAGCCCAGCTCAAATTTCTTCACCTGCTCAGGGAACAGAGATAAGAATAGTGGGCTTATGACTTCACACATTATCTACTGTGAGACGAAACCAATACTTTGTGAGAGTGCACCATTTGAACTTATATATGTATGTAATAGACCAATGTGTGGGATATTTTACCGTTTGTGCAATTACTCTGAAAAATTAGATAAAGCCTTGTAACATGTATTCATGTGTTACTGGAATACTTAAAAATTTTTTTTAATTTTGTTTTAATGTTTGTTTATTTATTTCTTTATTTACTTGAGAGAGAGAGAGAGAGACAGAGACAGAGACAATGTGAGTGGGTTGGGGCAGAGAGAGAGAGAAGCATAGAATCCAAAGCAGGCTCCAGGCTCTGAGCTGTCAGCACCAAGCCCGACGCGGGGCTTGAACTCACAAGCTGTGAGACCATGACCTGAGCTGAAGTCGGACGCTCAACCGACTGAGCCACCCAGGCACCCCTAAATTTTTTTAAACATTTTACTTCTCTGCCAACTAGATTATAAATACATGAGGGTAAGAGCTCTGTTTTATACTTATATTCTCCATGAACATATCTTATGTGATACTTTCACTATGTTAGGTACTTAGTACTCATTTAATTAAGAAGTGACTTATCTTTTATAATAATAGTAACATGTTTTTGTCCCTTAAAGCAAATTTTCATTCACTACCTTATGACCTTTGATTATCTAACTTCTACAACATCCCTGAAAGAAAAGAAAAGCTTAGGCCTGTTTCATAGGGACTTCCTTATTGGAAGTCGTGCAAGCACATTGTGTTATTTATATGTGTTAATTACATCACAATAACAGTCTCCAAATGGAAAGGTATCTGGATCAAAAAGGGCAGGTGGTAAATTTTGTAAAGTATGCCTATATCATGTTTATTTAGAAATCTTGGAAATCAAGCTGAGCACTTGGCTGGACCCATACCTCAGGTTTTTAAAATTAGAGAGATCTGTAATTGCCCACCCCTTTCTGAACCCTCAATTCCTATTCAAACACAACATGCAGCATTTTCTGGAAGAATCAGAAAAATAAGACCTAAGTATCACTCCTAAGGAACAGAAAATGGATACTCTTACCATTCAAAAACAGAAGCAAATACCATTAACATATATGGTTGGGAAAAGAACTAGCAGTTGAATTCAAATTTATGAGACATGGGATATATGAAGAATACAGCAATCCTTATCATTTTGATGTTACTTTTTAAAAACTGATGCTTAAAATTAAAAAAATGTATAGCCAGGGTGAAATTTCATATATCGTAGGTATTATCTAAATTCTTCTACTAGGTTTTTTCATGAAATATTGATGTATTTTAATGTATTGTAAAATATCTTCAATGAGGAAAATATCACAGACTATATTTATGTGACACATTAAAAAATATGGAATATGGAATTTAGCCTATAAATATATTCTGGAGTCCAAAATACTTTCACTGTAAATTTCAAAAAGCATTGACAAAGACACAGAGCAAATGTTACTTTCATATGGTGCTGGTTGACTTGCACAATGGTGTAATCACTTTAGAAAACAATTTGGTAGTTTCTTATAGAGTTAAACAAATATTAACCACATGGACTGGCAAACACATGCCTGGGCTTTTATCCCAGAAAACTGCACACTTACGCTCCCACAAAAACCTGTACACTCATGTTTATAATCAGTAAAGAACAGATTAGGGGTTTCCAGGAATTATTGGGTGGGGGAGGGTTTGGCTGCACAGGTGCAGCATGAGAGAATTTGGGGCAGGCAGAAGCAATGGAAATAGTCTATATCCTGATTGTGGTAGTGCTCACGTAAATCTATGCATGTTAGAAGTCATGGAACTATATACCCAAAAAGTAAAGTTTACAGTATGTAAATATAACAGTAAAAGCCTATTTTTTAAGAAAATCCAGAAACAAAGTTCAGGGAAAAGTGGTGTCAATGAATTCAATGTAAATATATTGATCACCTGTTATGTATAAGGCGCTGCCTGGGGTAGAGGCAAAACGGAAACCAGAACCTAGTGATGAGGCAGTTTTAGGAGCATTAACTTTGAAATCTGCTAGAGCTAAGATAGAATGCCTGGTCTATCTCTTATGAAACCTGTGTTTTTAGGGAGGTTGCCTAACATCTTTGAGCTTCAGTTTACGAGAATAATAAAACATACAGTACGGACATAGTAAGAGATTGAAAATGATAACTATTATTATTACCATAGCATTGCTAATATTAAAGCTAGTGATGCCAATAAAAATGATTGCTCTACCTTCAAAATACACCCAGCATCTAATCAGTCTCAGCATGTCCACTGCCACCACCCTGGCCCCAAAGCCACCGTCACCTCCTGCAGTAGCTTACTAACTGCTCTCCCTGCTCCCACCCTACAACCTGTCCTTAACCCAGACACCAGAATGATCTCTCTAAAATGGAAGTCAGATTATGTCACTCATCTGCTCAAAACACTGTTGTGACTCCCCCTGGCACTCGGGGTGAAAGGCCAAGTCTTCCCTGTGTCCTCAAAGATCCTGCGTGATCTGGTGCCATTTGCCTCTTATAATATCTTCTGTTGCTTTCCCCCTCACTCGCTCTTCTTCCACACTGACCTGTTACCCTGACTTCAGCACACAGGGCCTCGATTTACAGCCTTTGTACTGGCCCTGGCCCCTGCCTCCAACATTTTCCACATGCCTGCATTGCTCATGCCCTTACCTTCTTTATGACTTTGCTGGAATGTCACCTTCTAAAAAAAAAAAAAAAAAAAACTATGTTAATTACTGTATTTATTTTTTTAAGTTTATTTATTTATTTTTGAGAGAGAGAAAGAGAGAGCATGAATGGGGAGGGGCAGAGAAAAACGGAGAGAGAGAGAAAATCCCAAGCAGGCTCTGCACTGTCTGCGTGGAACCCGATGTAGGGCTCAACCCATGAACTGTGAGATCGTGACCCGAGTAGAAATCAAGAGTCAGATGCTTAACTGATTGAGCCACCCAGGTACCCACCCCTCAACCACTGTATTTAAAATTTCAACCTGCTCCACTTTCTCCCAGCCCCAACAATCCCCCTTGTCTTGCCCAGCTTTTCTTTTTCCATATGTCTTACCACCTTCTATATAACAACACCAAACATTGGCAGATGGTTCTCTCACAAATTGCTGGTGGGAGTGTAACTTGGTACAACCACTTTGGAAATCTTTTAAAGACTTCAAAATATTTAAGTCTTCCAGATTTAATTAAAGATTTAAAAATCTTTAAATCTTTAAATTTAAAGAGTATCTACCAAAGCTAAAAATACCCTATGCTGCTCCTGTGTGTAAACCCAACAGAAAGGAATGCCAAAAGACTCATATTAAGAATGTTAAAAGCAATTTTATTCATAATATCTCTGAACGGCAAACAACCGAAATATCAACCTATAGCGCAGTAGATAAACAAAATGTGATATTTTCAAGCCATGGAATAATACACAGCAATAAGAGGCACATGATAGTACCCTTAACAACATGAATGAATCACAGGCCTAATATTGAGCAAGATAAGTCTGAAACAAAAGAGAATATTGCATATGATTTATTTGATGTTCAAGAAAGGCAATGGCTTTAATGATAAAATCGAAATGAAGCTACTTATTTCCCTAATGGGGAGGTAATCTAATCTCTCTGAAAATAATGATAATAATATCCATCTTGCAGGGCAAGGCTAACTGCAGGAAACTTACGTTTAACATCTAGCACCAGATCCTGGCACAGAATATTGGCTAACTAAACGATAGTTTGTCTTCATGTGTGTCCTTGATTTACATTAGCTTAGTAATTGTCAAGTAAAGATAGTTTTATGATACTCAACACAAAAGTTTCCGTTATATATGCCATTAGTTGCCTCCCAATAGCCATTCCCTTTTCCTTCTTTTTTTTTTTTTTTTTTTGAAAGCTTGTTTATTTTGAGAGAGAGAGACAGTGAGCAAGTAGGGGGAGGAGCAGAGAGGGGGAGAGAGAGAGAGAATCCCAAGCAGGCTCCGTGCTGTCAGCATGGAGCCCAGCTTGGGGCTTGATCCCATGAACTGTGAGATCATGACCAGAGTCGAAATCAAGAGTCGGACGCTCAACTGACTGAGCCACTCAGGCCCCCATCCCGTTTTCTTCTTAATAATAGAGTCCATATTTTGTTCAGAGAAGCCATACGCCCAGCCCAAAGTGATGAAGCGTGACTAAGCCATGGAACTCCCATGTCCCTTTGCCAGACCCACTTTCCCAATTTCCCCTTACACCGAGGGGCACCCATGTGCCCAGTTTGGGCCAATGAGACCTAAAGAGGAATTCTGATAGGAAACTGGCTAGAAAAGGGTTGTTTTCCTCTCTAAAAGGAGAAAGGCACACACTCTCTCACTGCCTCCCCCCCTCCCGTTTTCTGCCTTGTGGATGAATGATATATGGAGCTGAAGCAACCACCTTTTGATCAAGAAAATCATAGAGAAAAGGACAAATAGCCCCAACTTATCAGAATTAGCAATTCACCTACCTTCAAAGCTTTTGTTCTAAGAAGTAATTATCTTTATTATTTAAGCCCTGTTACTTAAGCCATTGTTAGTTGAGTATTCTATTACTTCCCGCTGAAAACATTCCTGTGACGACCCCCTTCTAGACTACACGTGTGACAAAGAAAATCCTTAAACTGATCATTCGGACATCTTATCGTGCTCTCTTTAATTTGCCCAAAGTCTGAGCACAACCCACCCCTTTCTTGTCCTTCCATGAGTCTCCTCCGTGCCAATTTACTAAACTGCCTCTACTTTCTAAGGCAAACACCTTTCAATTGCATGTGAACATACTAATGAGGTCAGTGAGGTTCCTTATGCCTTGAGGCTAGGGAATGAAACTTAAAACACAGGAAAACTCTATTCAGTTGCTGAATTTGTTGGAGGGTAGCCAACTGCCAAATGCTGGTGGTAGCACATACTAACCTGCATTTGCCCGCATGCGCCAACACTGTAAATGGAAATGTCTTGTGAATAGGTGGTGTGCCCAAACAGGACTCGTTCGCGCTTAGCAGGGCAGATAAGTTAATGACATCCCAGGGCCCTCATGAGCCCACACCTCTTTCAAGGCCCTGTTTGGGGCCCAAGCAATGTGTTGACATGGTAATATGTTTTTGTAAAACTTAGAAGTATATTGGCCACAATCAGGACCTCTGTCCCTTTCCTCTCCAACCCACCCTCTGTTATACTTGCCCTTCTGTAGGCTGGTGTTAGAGAGACCATGGGGTGTTTGGGGTTCAGCTAAGGGGAAGTTGAGTTGAAGATCCGTGGAGTTTAGGTTAAGAAGGTTAGGTTTATGTGGTTTACTTTCACATCTAGTTAAGTTATTGCTAGCTATTCTGGTGCAGGAATGGCTTCTGGCATTCTTCCCACCTCCCACTTCAGCAATGCCAGGGGTCATATTGCAATATGAACATGACCTATTGCACTGGGCATCGAAAGTATGTGGATAGTGAAGAAGAAACAAGTTTCCAAAATAATGAAGCAAGAAGCTAGTCTGTAAAAAATTCTGCCAGTCTTCAAATATGCAAAATTATAGGCAGAGGATTTGATTCTCACACATGCCCGTTCAAAACAAAAGTTCTGTCCTGCCTGGAGTATACTCAATAAGCACTGTATGCAGTTATAAACCCACAGTATTCTTTTATGTAACTCACACAAAATAGAACTTATCGGCATTCCTGCACTTGTAGGGCACAAAGCAACATCAGTTCTATGGTGACTATGTTTGTTTAGTCACGTATTTAAAAAATCCAATATATTGGGGGTGCCTGGGTGGCTCAGTCGGTTAAGCATCTGACTTTGGCTCAGGTCATGATCTCTCAGTCTGTGAGTTCAAGCCCTGTGTCCAGCTCTGTGCTGACAGCTCAGAGCCTGGAGCCTGCCTCAGATTCTATCTCCCAGTGTCTCTGCCCCTCCCCCACTCATACTCTGTCTCTCAAAAATGAATAAATGTTAAAAAAAAATTTTGTTTTAATCCAATATATTGGATCACATCCTGAAGAGGACAGCAGTTTTAAACAAAATGGGATGAAAAATTACCCATCAATGGAGCACAACAAAACAATGAAATCACTGTACCTATTTATAAACAAAGCAACGTATAGTGTTAAGAATAATGTGATTACATGATCAAGTAGCTTAATGCAATGTAGGGGGTTTTTAATGCAATTTAATTACTCCTCTGTATGTTTTATTTTCAGATACCTTTTATATTCATCCAGAATTGCTGACCATATCAAAATTCAAAAGAACTTCCAGAGGTATGTATTTAAGAATATTCATTCATTAACGCATTATGTAATCTTCCTGGGTTTTTGATGTTTGCAGTATAGCCAGCATTTCAAAATTTGTGATTTGCTATAATTTTTTTTTCTCATTCTAAGTAAATATGTGTTTTTATACCAATTCTGTATTCCTAATTTTGCATTTATGTCCTTAAAGAGTGTCTTCTTGAACTGTGAAATGTATACAACCCAGAGCAACTGCTGCGATTAGTAAAGACTGCAAATGTTATTTACCAGTGCGGGTACTTTGGAAGTTCTTTTAACTTCAAGCTTTGAAAGGACAAGAAAATTAAATGAGAAAAATTGAACTTACTTTGTAGCATGCCCTACATAGAATTTGTTAAGTGAACGTAACCTGATGTTAAATAGAACACTCTCTCTTCAGTTTCTCCAGGGGGACTGATAGTCTAGCTCTCACTTACCAAAGTATATCTGAGACAGAGTGCCGTAAGAGGAATCTTAAAAAGAAAAAAAAAAAAAATTCTGAGGTTGAGCTTCAAAAATTCAGGACATTTATCCAGGGACTTCTTTTGTACCTCAAGAATATAAAAAGTTTTTGGACAGTGGGAAGAAAGAGGAAAGATGGGATGGGGGAAATTTGTACTGAGAACTTCAAGTCCTATATCCCATGAGGAAATAAGAGGTGGGGGGCGGGTGTCTGAACCTCCCCGCTCAAGTCTCGGGGGCCCTTCAACATGGCCACTTTGAGAGTCGGATATGTGTGGCCTGCAGTTTGAGGAATGGCGAGCTGCCCCAGAAAATATGCAGGGTAGAAGAGGCGGGGGTGAGCGGTATTGGGGGGTGGGGGTGGAGTCAGGGCAAGTAACAGCTTCGTGTGGAAAATGACCTCATCTACCCCTGCAGCAGGACACAACGGTGCACAGGATCAAGGACTGCCCTCCCGAGGCTGATTTAGGGTCTGCCTAGAAGACCATCTACAGGGGGGTGGGGTTCCAACAGTGTGGGAGTGGGTCCTCCGAGAAGGCTGGGAGCAACCAGCTAAAGAAGGGGTATCAACACATCTACAGAGAAACCACCAGGAGGACCCCTACAAGGGTGCTCAAGAGAGTATCGGCTTTTTTTTTTTTTTTAAGTTCATTTATTTTGAGAGGGAGAGCATGAGTGAGGGAGGGACAGAGAAAGAGGGAGAGAGAAAATCCCAGCGCACAGCTCGACTTGAGGCTTGATCTCAAGAACCATGAGATCATGACCTGAGCTGAAATCAGGAATCAGGTCACTTAACCAACTGAGCCACCCCGGAGCCACAAGAGAGTATCAGCTTTAAACACAAGCCTAACTGGGCACAAAGCCAAGTGATAGCAGATACAACAGAAGCAAGACCGTTTTCTGCTCCTGTCTTCCCTTTGTCTCTGTTCCAGCCCTAGGGGTGAGCCCAATGAATGAAGAGAAACAAGAAAAGAGAAATAAAGGAAAAATATGGGCTACGAGCTACTAGTGGTGTGGTCTGACAAAGGGAGGTTTGACATTATATAAAATTCATCATTTTAATTATTTCCAGGGCTGGGTATTCTAATGGGTGCCTTAGAGTGTGTTTGTGACTTAAAAGGACAACAGGACTGACTGTATATTGCCTCTGGGTAAATCGTATTTATCTAGGGCAGGGAAAGATTACCACAGACAACAAACTTCATCGGATCAGGAGGAACAAAAGTAAAGCTGTGTTTTATCACGTTCCGTAAGTCAAATCTGGTCAACACTTTTGCTGCATTAACTTAAGAATAAGCAAATAGAAAACTATAAATAACCTAAAGCTATACTTGTGGCATTGATTGAACATCATTTTCTAATCCTTTCTTCAGAGAGCTTTACTGAAATCCATATACAGAAATGGCCAAATCCGCATCTCTGTCTTGTTCTTAATCTGAATCACTCATTCAACAAATATTTAATGAGACTCTGACAAGTTCAGCTTCCTAAATGCTACCTCTGTCTTGCCACTCCCCTACTCAAGAACCCTCTGTAACTCCCTACTGCTTACAGCAATGATTGTTCAGAGGATGAACACTCCTCTGGTGCGGAGAGGAGATATCAGTAGGGTGGAGGTTTAATTCACCCTTACCTCCCTCTCTTTTCATTCTGAGGGGGGAAGGTGGCTTTACCTCCCTCTCCAGGCCACTGGCCTCACCGCCCTAAAAGCTACTGTGATGCATCAGAGGACTCATTTAATTTGCTCTCAGCAGAGTTCCTATCCTTTGTCCACTGAAATCACTTGGATAAAAAGGAAATAGAATTATATTTCATTTGGATTCAACTTACATTTTCGTTTCTTTCTTTCTTTTTTTTTTTTTTTTTTTTATTAAGCTGGGAATAGAATATTCTCTGTTGGCAGCAGCCCAGCGATAATCGTTTTAGCTCAGATGGCTTCTCTAATGCCATATCCTGGGGAAGAAAAGCTTATTGGGGCTTTCATGACAGCCTTTTATCTCTAGGGGCTCTTTAGTCTCTACCTCTTGCACCTGGCCTGACAGAAGGTTTGGAGGCTTTGGGGGTCAAAGCATTTGGGTTGGGAGAGGCAGGAAGGGGCAGCAGTTACAAAGGTCTGACCTGCACCCAGCTCGAAGGACATCTTTGCCATTCACGCATTTACATGCACTATTCTTTTTTCTTTTATTTATTTTAATGTTTATTTATTTTTGAGGGAGAGACAGAGACAGAGCATGAGCGGAGGAGGAGCAGAGAGAGGGAGACACAGAATCCGAAGCAGGCTCCAGGCTCTGAGCTCTCAGCACAGAGCCCGACATAGGGCTTGAACTCATGAACAGCGAAATCATGACCTGAGCCAAGGTAGGCCACTTAACTGGCTGAGCCACCCAGGAGCCCGTACATGAACTATTCTAAAATAATAAGCCTCTGTACTCTCTCCTCTGTGGTCTCCAGTACACCTTGTTTGGGAAAGCATTAAAATGATTTTTTTGTTTTTTGTTTTGAGAGAGAGAGAAGGTGCACGAGTCGGGGGAGAGGGACAGAAGGAGAGAGAGAGACAACCCCAAGCAGGCTTTGAGTGCTGTCAGTACGGAACCCCATGCAGGGCTCGATCCCACAACCCTGAGATCTTGACCTGAGCCCGAATCGAGGGTCGGGCGCTCAATCTCTTGAGCCACCCAGGAGGCCCAGAATGAATTTTTTGAATCAAGTATTATTATGCTGTTGCAGCTTGTTCTATATCCCATTGGAAATGCTAAAAATGATGGGAAACACATTCAAAGTCCAGGTATTGTGAGATAAGATTGACACTTGTATTCCAAGCTTCCTTTTTTTTTTTTTTTTTTTGATGACTTCTTTTATTTTAGTGTTTTTTATGCTTAATACCACAGGTGCTTACTATGTGCTGGACATTGGGGCCTAAAATAATCAACAAGAAAGAGGCTGGGGGGAGGGGTCTTTAGGGAGGGGTGTGTGTGGAGGAATTTGGCCTGCCCATAATCTTCAGCAGCCACCCCAAAACCACCCAGTTAACACCAGGATCTTATGAATAAAGTGAAAAGGCTGTGTTGATGGATCTAAACCTGTATTCTCAAAACATAAGCTAACGGAAATGCAGCTTCAAGACAAGATTTAGTCCCGTCTTCCCATCAGATTTTTAAAGCTGCCGCAAGAGAAGCTTATGGTCTATTGGAGTAGGAAACTGATGTGTGCACAATGAAATAAATTACTAGAGGGTAAATGCTGTAATGGGTATTGTGTTTTCCTAATGAACCCTTCTGGGGTGGGTCAAGAGTGCTCATTTTCTTCTCGGAAATAGCTATCTGGCCCCAAGAGATAATCCTCTCTCAAATACCCAGTCAGTTGGCACCAATGTCTTAATACCTCCAAGGGGTGTCCTCCCACAGTCTGACCTCCTGTATGAGGCCATGAAGAAAGTTTGCCTTGCATCCCTGAACTCATTGCCACCCCTTACTAAGTGCCTTCACAGGAGGTCCTGCCCCAAGCCACCAAAGTTGGCCATGTATGGAAAGGTTATCTATCACTCAAGACTGCTGGATTTACTTCTACATGGGACAAAAAACAAAAAGAGTGGGTTCCATAAATGTATGCTTTACAGGATCAGGTGACTTTCCTATCAGTAATTACTTCAGGGGCCTTTTCTGTATGCCAGCACAGTGCTATGCATTGGCCATGCTATGATAAGCAAGATGGACGTCCCTTACTCCCTGAGTTCCTCACAAGATAGGTTACCCCGTCACTTTAGGTTTTCTTTTCCCTCTTTTACCAGAAAGACTGAGCCAAACTTTCTCCCTTGGAGCTGCCCCCCAAAGATTCATTCACACACATGCAGACACCTAGATTTCTGCGCATTAAGAAAGAACATACTTTCCCCATGATATTCTTTTTCACAGCACCCTATTCACAGCCTTTCTAAGACTTATAATCTGAGGATATTTCACTAATCAATTTGTTCTCTTGTTCATTACCTCACCCTCTCATTAGTATGGAAACTCCACGAAAGCAAGGACTGCTTGGTCTTAGTCCCAGCTGAATCCTCGGTTCCTAACCAGCCCCTTGCACATTGTAGGTGTTCAACAATATTTGTAGAATTAATAAATATGTGGAAGGAAGGAAGGAAGGAAGGGAGAGAGGGAGGGAGGAAGGAAGGAAGGAAGGAAGGAAGGAAGGAAGGAAGGATGGATGGAAAGGAGGGAGGGGTGAAGGAAGGAAGGAGATAGAAGAAAAAAAGAGAGTCAGAAAAGGTTATACAAGGCCTACACAAAGATAGGGTCACCTAGTATCTTAAGGACTTCACATATCCATTTATAAGGGGATTACTGGTCTGGGGTGGCATCTTTGATGAGTCTAGAGACCCACAAGCAGCTCTCCCGGACATTCTCTCAAGTAAACAGTGACATACTTTGGACCTTGCAGACCTTGAGTCACACAGCTGAAAGGGGTTATTATTTCTTGATGTCACTGACTAGAGAGACTAGAGAGAAAGGAGCACCAACCTCTGGGCTCTCAGCAGGCAGTTGTATCTGGTGGTTGGATGTGTCCTTAGAGACAGAACCCAAGCAAGGGTCCAACAACGTTTTCCTTCGATCAAGGCAAAAATTCTAATGAAAATATCTCTTGTTTTATAAGACAATTTTTAAATACATTTTTTCTAATATCCTTAAATACATTTTTCTAGTTAGAGTTCACATAGGCTGGAAGCAAACCCGTTAAATTGGCCAAGCAAAAATGCGTGCACACAATGAGGTCACTGCAAAGAAATACATGGGATCAGAGAGGTGTGATCCCTCAGAACCACAGTGTAGGCCCAAGTTGAGAATTTTAAGCACCTGAAGTCATTTATTTATTCCTATTTCCTGCACTTATTAAACATTTATTGAGCACATATTATATCTTCAGTGGATTCATTTATTCAGTGATAAATATGGTGGACAAAACCAAATCACACAGGTTGGGGAGGGATATGGTAGTGGCCACTGCTGAATGCCCTGGACATGTAGTAGACTGTTCCATGCTGTTGTGTGTTGGATGTAAAGAACTCATCAGTCCCACACCTGGAGAGCAGCGTTTCCCAGCCCGCTCCCTGTGGGACTAAAGTGCTTTTTGGTGCTACCAACGGTACAACGGTACAACGGTACAACGGATGTCATTAAATTTATTTTTACATCAGGGGCACCTGGGTGGCTCAGTTGGTTAAGCGTCCAACTTTGGCTCAGGTCATGATCTCACAGTTCGAGTTCGAGCCCTGCATCGGGCTCTCTTCTGACAGCTCAGAGCCTGGAGCCTGCTTCGGATTCTGTATCTCCCTCTCTCTCTGCCCTTCCCCCACTCACACTCGGTCTCTCTCTGTCTCTCAAAAATAATAAGCATTAAAAAAATTTTATTTGAATTTTTTTACATCAGAAAGTACAGTGGGTCTAGGGGGGCCTGAGGGGCTCAGTCAGTTAAGCATGGAACTCTTGGTTTTGGCTTAGGTCATGATCTCACAGTTTGTGAGTCCAAGCCCACATCGAGCTCTGTGCTGACAGTGCAGAGCCTGCTTGGGATTCTCCCTCTCTCAAAATAAATAAATAAACATGAAAACAAATTTTAGTAATAAAAAAGGAAAGTACAGTGGGTCTCACTGCTTTTTATCAGGCACCATTTATATAAAAAAGCCGGCGAGATCATTTTCTTGATAATGCAGTGCAAATGCAAACACTAATAAGTAGTCCAAATTGTAGCCACACTATGTGTAAGAGAATTTCAGGGCCAGGCTGCCATTTCTAGGTCTCTCACATTCACTTTTGATGCTAATTAATGCTAGAATTCACATTTCTCTGGGTTTCCAGTTTGCTAGCAGGTGCTGTGTAGATCACCTATAGATCACGCAGGGACTTAATGCTCCTGGCAGCCTTCCTCATCAAACAGCAGCAACATAGCTGTCCCGTCCCCAGCTGACCCGCTGGAATCATGCCACTGGGCAGGCACTCTGGATCACCCTCTGGCATGCACTGATCAGCTGCTTTTCTGTGATCCTGCCTGACCATCAGATGTGGAACAGAGCTAGTTCACTTACACTATGAAGTATCGAGACTCCCAAAGTTCTTGGCATAGAGGGCACCCTTATATATATTTTTTGACTGGTTTTGTTAGTCTCTGAATTTCTCGATTCTCTCTACCTGAATACTCTTACCCTGAGCTCAGAATGTTTCAGCTGCACCATTCATAATTTAGTTTTGTTGTTTCTATCTGCCTCTCTTTGTTTTTATTATTTTTTTATTTTTTTAATGTTTATTCTTAAGAGACAGAGACAGAGACAGAGTATGAGTAGGAGAGGGGCAGAGAGAGAGGGGGAGACACAGAATCTGAAGCAGGCTCCAGGGTCCAAGCTGTCAGCACAGAGCCCGATGTGGGGCTTGAACTCAGGAACCGCAAGATCATGGCCTGAGCTAAAATCAGACGCTTATACTCTGGTTTCTCTTCAGATCGTATAAATCTTTCGCCTTTTAAAATCAGACGCTTAACTGACTGAGCCACCCAGGTGTCCCTCTCCACCTATCTTTGAAGTCAGGAAGCTAAGTATGATAAGTGGAATAATGGCTCCCCAAAGATGACAATGTCCCAATCCCTGGAATCTGTGAATGTGATAGGCCACACAGAAAGTGAGCTAAAGTTGCAGATGGAACTAAGGTTGCTAATCAGTTGTAGAGATAAGATTAACCTGGATCAAGCAGGTGAGACAAATGTAATCACAAGGGTCCTTATGAGTGAAAGAAGGGAGGGTGGTTGGAGGTAGAGGAGACATTACAAAGAAGCAAGTCAGGAGGGTTGTAACTGCTTGTCTTTCAATATGGAAGACGGCCATGAGCCAAGGAATGGGGACAGCCCCCAAAAGCCAGAAAAGGAAAGAAAACAGGTTCTCCCCTCGAGCCTTCAGAAGGAACACAGTCCTGCCATACCTTGATTTTATCCCAGTGAGACTCATTTTGAACATCCGATCTACCGAACTGGAAGGTAATACATTTGTGTTGTTTAGAGCAGATAAATTTGTGGCAATTTGTTACCACAGCAATAGAAAACGAATACTATGCTTGATTCTTCGTTTCCATAAGTGCCCTTGCTTTCTGCAGATATTCAATAAGCATGTGTTGAATAAGTAAATACCAAAGAACTACTGTTTTACACCTATGGTTGATTTTTTTATTGTGATAAAATATACACAGTATAATATTATGTTTACCATTTGTAAATGTACAGCTCAGTGTTACTAACTTTATTTACACTGTTGCATAACCATCAGCACCAACTATACCCAAAAGTTCTTAATCTTCTCCCTACTCTACTCATGAAACAATAACTTCCCCCTTTCTGTCTATCCCCACCCCCTGCTAACCTCTATTATACTCTCTGCCTCTATGGATTTGTCTATTCTAGGTAACTCATAGGTGGAATCGCACAGTAGATGTCCTTCTATGTCTGGCTTATTTCACTAAGCATGTTTTTAAAATTCATCCATTTGGTAGTATATATCATACACACACACACACAGATATATATATTCCTTTCTATGGCTGAATAATATTCCATCATATGCATATGTCACATTTTGTTCAGCTATTCATCTCTCGACAGACACTTGTGTTGTTTCCGTGTTTGGCTATTGTCAATAGTGCCACTAAGAACATTGGTGCACAAATATCTGTTCGAGTCCTAGGTTTCAGGTCTTTGGGGTATATACCTAGGAGTGAAATTGCTGGATCATATGATAGTTCTATGCTCGACCCTTTGAGAAACTACCAGAGTGTTTGCCATAGCAGCTTCACCATTTCGTATTCCCACCAACACTGTCTGAGGGTTCCAATCTCTCCTCATCCTCATCAACACTTCTCTTCCACTTCTTTCTTTTGTAAAATCAAGTTAGAGCCATTCTAGTAGTTGTGAAGTGGTATCTTAGTGTGGTTTTGATCTTCATCTCCCTAACCCCTAATGATATTGCACATCTTTTAAAAGGGCTTATGGGCCTTTGTATATCTTCTTTGGAGAAGTATCTATTGAAGTGCTTTATTCATTTTTTGAATTATTTATTTTTGCCCTTGAGTTTTTGTTGTTGAATTTTAGAAGTCCTTGTGTATTCTGGATATTAATCCCTTATCAGATAAATAACTTGCAAATATTTTCTCCCATCCAGTAAGTTGTCTTTTTGCTTTCTTTAATAGTACCCTTTGATCCACAAATGTTCATGAAGTTGATAAAGTCCAATTTATCCTTTTTTTTTTTGTTTTTTGCTGTTGCTTATGCTCTTACAGTTCATCTCAACTTGGATGGCAGATGGGTTCTGTCTGAATATCTCACAAAAATCGTCAGAGGCTTTTTTATTTGGTTTTCCGCTCTGTGTCTGTCCTCATATAAAGGATTGTCCAAATAGCAGAAGTCACATATAGCGAAGTGTTCTTTTATATGTAAAATTCTCTAACTAGTTTTATTCACAATAGTCTAAAAATGCAAATAGTCCAAGTGTCCATCAGCAGTAGAATGGATACAAAAACTGTGGAACATCGGCCCGTGGAGGAAGACCTAGCGATGAAAAGAATGCAGTGTTGCTATAGGTACAAACCTGAATGACTCTCAATGACACACTGAAGAGTAAAAAGTCAGACACAAAAGTGCACATACCGTAGGGCTCCATTTATCACGGAGTTAGAGAGGTCCGTTTCATGGTCACCTGGAGTAAGGTATTAACTGGGAAGAGGCCCAAGGAGACAAGAAAGTCTTCTGAGATATTGGAAATAGTTTATATCTTGATCTAGGCAGCGGCTACACAGGGGCATGGGTATGCATGACGGTCAAGGTTATGCCAGATTTGTGCGCCTTACTGTTACGTTATCCCTCAATCAAAAAAAATTAAATCTCTGATATATAGTGAGAATCAGTGTTCATATTGGTAAGTGATCTTGGTAATGTTTCCCATCAGGACATGGGCTGAACTACCTCTCCAAAAGGCTCTGCCTTGTCTGGAAACCTCAAAAACAATAGCTGATAGAGCAGCAGCAGCAAATAGAAGCTCCCTACGATGGTCTGGGAGTCTTGGAAATGTGCCCATGGCCGGAAGAGCTTTCTTGAGGGGTTGTTAGATGGGCAGTAAGTCATTAGCTTCTAGATTCCTGTTATATTCCTAAAATATAAAAATAGGTTCCCTGGAAAATATCAATGAGCAACCAAGTAGGATGACTTGAATGGTGTAATATTTGGAAACAACTATAGTTGTTGCTCAAAGGTGTTGCTAAGATACTTTAGATACCAAGAAACAGGATTCAAAACGATAATGAGCAGTAAAGCAGTTTGTTTGTTTTTTTTAACATAAGTGCAAGTTGACACATGCGTATGTTAACACAGATTCAGGTGTGAAATTGAGAAAGCATGAAATGATAGGACGTGGCTGTAATTCGTTCACTGACTTTTCCTCTCGGAAAAGTATGTGAAAATGTGGAAATAACCTTGTAATACCTGATGTTTGAGGAAATTAAATTTTTTGGAGAAATTAAATTTTAAAAATCATTTATATGAAGTCCTAGGTAACTAGAAATATCAGTTATCAGTCCATATCAAAGGAGCAGTCCTGGACTGTAAGGTTTGAGGGGCAGGTGAGATTAGCAGGCAACACTGGACAGGACTATCACACCTTAGAAAATCTGGCTGTTACTCAACATGAGATTTATAAAATGGCCCACCAAAGCCAAGATGAAATTCATACAGGAAGGATAGGGGCCTGAGGTTGCATATCCGGTCCAATCCCTCTTGGGTCCTGAGACAAGACTGAAAAGACATGCAGCATCAACACATGCTACATCAAAAGTGTTCAAGATACTAGAATGCACTAACAGAAGTATGGCAAAGAAAGACATATGGTATGCAAACACTAAAAGCAATCCTCCGTGTGCATTTTATTGTCTATGTCACATTTTGTTCACTATTTGGAATAGTTTTATTTTGATAGTTAAATTGCACAGTAGTTAGGAATTCTACTTGTATTAGGCAAGTGCTATGGCAATAGGCATGGAAGTCATGGGGCACTTTGATAGGATTTACATAACCACACAGATTTCAGAAAATTTCCCCAACCCATCTCCTTAAAAAGAACTATTAAATCATTAGAGATCAACCTTATTTGAGGGGGAAAAAAAATGACAGGAGTTACTTCATAATCTTCAAGTATGTAATTTCCAGGGTTGTTGTAAACAGATCTGATGAGGTGCTGACATTATTAGGGATCAAAACAGAACTGGGCTTAAACGCTACTAAGACATTCCAAGCTATTGTCTAACTTTGGATTGCACAAGCAGCAAAAGACGGAGCTCGTGTCTTGAAAGATCTTTAAAATAAGACCAACCCCCTCTTATTCCTAACAGTTTAGGCATTTTGTACTTTTTGGAGTCAAGGACTGAGCGATTTCAAGTACCTTACACATACAAGAGCTCTTTCTTCAAAGTGCTCACACAACCATCAGATGGCAGAAGTGGCTATATTGCTCTATGGTCAGATACAAATCTATATTGATATTGAGTAAAATGAGTGAGAGAGAGACCATGTGAGTGGTGGAGAGAGGCAGAGGGACAGAGAAGATTCCACGCTCAGCGTGGATCTCGACACAGGACTTGATCCCACGACCCTGGGATCACAACTCAAGCCAAAATCAAGAGTTGGACACTCAATCAACTGAACCACCTTGGCACCTCAATAGGTATTTTTTAAGGACAAGTGTGTATTTCCCCAGGAATCAGAATATCTTACACATTTACATGCATATACACTTCTCCTTCTCGTTTCAAAGTACATTTCTGAGCCTCTTTCCCCAAAACCCACCAAAAGAAGGCATCTCACATTTGGCTAGTACCCAGGGCTGACCACACAGTCAGTTCAGAAAAGGATAAGGCTCGTGAACAAGGAAATAGATAGAGCTCTGAGCTCTCCCTTAATAGGAGTCCCATCTAAACAGGGCAGTCCTTCCAATAACTGAAGAGTTTAAAATCACTATAAACTCCCACCAGCCACTCTGTCTCAGTGTAGCCGCTGGACATTCACCATTTCCCAGAGAGGCCCCGGGATGGATCAGGCCCCACCTAGAGCCAGAGCAGACATCTGACCTCTGTTCCTTGCACTCAAATTGTGGTTCCAAACAGAGCTCCAGCCCACACCCTCCTCTCATGTCCTTGATCACTTCCTGGATCCGTGTGAGAAACTCAGACCTGTGCTTTTAATCTGTTCTAAAGGGAATTTAGCTCATCCCAGGGGTTGGCTCACACCCATAAAAGCAAGGGAACTAAGGCCCTAATCAGTGTGTGATACTACTTGTCTTCCTCTTCCTGCAGGATCACAGGATCAGTCTCTGTATACCCAGCCTCTGAAACTCCAGGATTCTCATGAGCCCTTCTCTACTGGCAAAAACACTAGCTAACACTCACTGAGCATTTACGATGTGCCAGACACCATTCTAAATACATTTGTGTATAAATGCATAGAGTCATTTACTCATTCAGCAAATATTTATTGAGTGACCATTATTGTCAGACACTGTCCTGGCAAACCAAACACGTGTTTTTTTAGATGGTATGGTCTAATAGGAGAAAAACAATGGCAAAATAGTTAAATTATATAGTATATTAGAAAGTTACAGGCCCGGAGAGAAAACAGTGCAAGTAAGAGGAATGAGAAGTACCAGAGTAGGACAAGTGGTAATTGCTATTTTAAAGAAAGTGGGCAGGGGGCTCCTGGGTGGCTCAGTCAGTTGAGCATCTGACTTCAGCTCAGGTCATGATCTCACAGTTCATGGGTTCTGGCCCCTGGTCAGATTCTGTGGTGACAGCTCAGGGCCTAGAGCCTGCTCCAGATTCTGTGTCTCCCTCTCTCTCTGCCTCTCCTCAACTCTCTCTCTCTCTCAAAAATAAATGAACATTAAAATAAATAAATAAATACATACATACATACATACATATCTACTTTAAAAAAAGGAGAAAAAATGGGTGGGACCCCACTAGAAAGGTAGCCTATAAGCAGAGGAAAGAGTCAATATAAAAGCCCCAGGGCAGATTTGCAACAACATGGATGGAACTAGAGGGTATTACACTAAGCGAAATTAGAGAAAGACAAATATCATATGACCTCACGCATATGTGGAACTTAAGATAGAAAACAGATGAACACAAAGGAAGAGAAGCAAAAGTAATATAAAATCAGGGAGGGGGCCAAACTATAAGAGACTCTTAAATACAGAGAACACACTGAGGGTTGCCAGAGGGGTTGAGGGTGGGGGCATGGGCTAAATGGACAAGGGGCATTAAGGAGGACCCTTGATGGAATGAGCATTGGGTATTATATGTAGGGGATGAATCACTGGATTATACTCCTGAAATCATTGCACTATATGCTAATGAACTTGGATGTAAATTTAAACAAACAAACAAACAGACAAACAAACAAACAAAAATAGTCCTGGGGCAGGAGTTTGCCTGGCATGTCCAAGAACAGCAAGGATGCCAGAGTGACTGGAGTAGAGTGAACAAGGGGTAGAATCATAGGAGGTGAGGCAGAGGCGGTGTTGACAAGGTGATTAAGCAGATTATGAAGGAGCCTTTCAGTCACTGTTGGGAATTTGACCTTTATGCAGTGGGGGGAAGCTATGGAGTGTCTTGATGTAATTTATGGGTTTTTTTTAGAAGTGTTTATTTATTTATTTTAAGAGAGAAAGGGACAGCACAAGCAGGGAGAGGCAGAGAGAGGGAGAGAGGGAGAATCCCAAGCAGGCTTCCCACTATCAGTGCAGAGCCCAATGCAGAGCTCAAACTCATGAAGTGCAAGATCCTATCCTGAGCTGAGAGTTGAACACAGCCCACTGAGCCACCCAGGCACCCCTTGATTGAATTTACGTTTTAACAGAGTTGTTGTGTCTACTATGTGGAGAAGAACTACAGAGAGTTAAGAGTATAAGCATGGAGACCATTCAGGCAAGGTGGCCAGGTCTTTGTATCTTTGCATCAGCCCATCTTCGGTGGGGTTGCCCTTGGGAAATGATGTAAGTTTTGAATGAAGTAATTCTCTTCAACCAAGGCAGTCCCCATGGGGAAAATACCTGTGTGCCTTCAACAACCAATAGTCCCAGCAGGTGGGGATGAGCACATCTGTCCTCAAGAGGACATCTGGGAAAAATGGGCACCAGTAGCCACTGCAAAAATGAAGGTGGCCACAACCAGGTGATAGCAGTGAAAGGGATACAGAGCAATTAGATCCTGTATGTGTTTCCAACTTAGATCCAGCAGGATTTGCTGCTGAGAGAAGAGGGGTCAAGAATAGTCCATGATTTGGGGACTGAACAATGGAAAGCTAGGACCGCTATTCATCAGACCGGGGATACTGAATCAGTGCTGTCTCATTTCACCTTCATAAATAAACTATGTGGCAAGTCCTTTTATTGGCTATATAACACAGCCGAGAAAATTGAGGCACGGAAATGTCAAAAGACAACACCAGAATTTGAGTCCAAGCAGTCCCTCTCAAAACACTTCACTTTTTATTATTTCAAACAAGATAAAGGGATCCCTTCTCTGAAATATTTGTTAAGGGGCCCAGAAACTGAGTTTATCTACAGAATCTTGACCTCTCACCTAGCTGAGAACAGTGACTGACACATATTAGAATGGTCGAAACTGTGTGAGGACTGTGTGAAGATACAGTTGCAGAGACAGAACACTCGCCCGTGTGTAGTGGCTGGTTGACATCGGATTCTTGCCCAAAGCTCTTCAGTGCCTCCAACCTCCATATTCATAAAGTCCAAATCTTAGCTCAAAATCCATGATGTGGCTCAAGATTCATCTCTCACCGAGCCTTGGCCCCTTCTGTGCTGTTTCAGATGTCCGCTCTTTTACTTTTCTCGCTCTTCTTTAGACACCATGGAGATGTGTTAACTATGCTCTGCCCAGACCCTCTGGTTCCCCACCTTCCCCTGAAGCCACCATCCTGGTTTTGCTTCCCTGTCACTGGGTCGGACATACTCCATACCTCGGACACTTCTCTTCTCCCCCAGCGAAGCTGAATATTTCTCTTTCAAAGCTGTCGAACTCTCCTCCATGAAGGCTTTTGCAGAAGTGAGGATTTTGTTCAATTGTTTGTGCCAGAGGCTTCACTACACACATCAGGAAGTCCAGATGTAGGCGGTCCAGGACTGCTACAGCTGCATAAAGAAATCGTCAAGGACCAGGCTGCTTCTAACTTCTTGCCTGCCATCCTTAGCATCTGGCTTTAGTCTTCATGGTTGTAAGATGGCTGCTGCACCCCGGGTATTGTGTCCAGGTCCCAGGATGAAAGAAAGGGCAAGGACAAAGGGTCAAAGGTCCGTGTCAGCTGAATCTGTGCCTTTGTATCAGAAAAGTAATAGCTTTCCAGGGAGCCCCACTGGGGCTCATCTCACTGGGTAGAACCTGACTGCATGGCCACCTCTTATTGGGCTCAATGCTGTCCTAAACAAAACTGGCATCTGGTTAGAAAGCAAGAGGAAGAAACGAAAGTTGAGACGGGCAATCAGCAGTGTCTGCCACCCCTTCAGAGCCAGGTCTGGCCTGTATGAACTTTACCCTTCTCTGAGCAGCTATTTATGATAGCAACTGCGTGCAACTGAAGAGCAGAGTCCATGTCTATATTTCCTTTAATTGAGTGCTGAGCATGGGATACATGTCCCAGTGACTAATGCCATGAATGTAGGGGTAATGTGGCATAATGGTTACTAGCCAGGTGTCCTGGGTTTGAATCCCAACACTGCCATTTACCATTTATTCGCTCTTCAACCTCAGTCAAGTTACTTAACCTCTCTGTTCTTCTATTTCCCATTGTATAAAATGGAGATGATATAGTAATACATATTTTATACAGTTGAGACAAGAATTGATTTCAAAAGGGCATTTAGACTAGTAAGAACAATGTAAGTATCTATTCAGTAGGTACTTACTTGCTACCTATGTTTGAAATATTACCAGAAAATGGGATACACAAGTGGACAAGTTAGAGCATCTTCATGGACCAAAGGGACAGAATACTTGAAGCCAGGACTGTTGAAGACAGTCTGGATACATGGTGATCACCGGGCAATGTGATCTGGGCGGTGTGCCGGTCAGAGTTCAGGCTCTAAAGTCAGCTGCCCAGATTTGGCTATTGTCTTTTTCCCACTCAATAACTGTGTGCCCCTGGGCAAATCACAAAATCTAAGATTCAGTTTTCTCATACTTGAAATTCAGATAAGAATAAGCAAAGCCAGAGCACCTGAATGGCTCAGTCGAGTTAAGTGTCCAACTCTAGATTTCAGCTCAGGTCGTGATCTTATGGTTTGTGAGTTCAATCCTTGCATCGGGCTCTGCATTGAAAGTGCAGAGCCTGCTTGGGATTCTCTCTCTCTCCCTCTCTCTTCCCTCCCCGCCCCAAGTAAATAAATAAACTTAAAAGAAAATAAGCAAAGCCTACCCCTTAGATGTGTTTTGAAGATTAAATGAGATTACCTATATGGTGTGCTTAGCATGACTCATGGTTTTTCTGAGTAACTGTGAGTTTTATTAAGAATCAAGACCAGGTGAGCTGGACCATTTCACCCTGGCTGGAGGGGTGCAGGAGTGCAGAATGAGGCTTTGCCATACATGTTGATCCTTTCATTTGAAATCCACTGGGAAAAGGTGTCAGAACTGCGAAGTCCTTTGGTCTCCCTGTGGCACTAGGAGGCAGTCAGGGACCAGCATTCTCCTCTTTGAGTTCTGACAATGGACCTTAAAAAAAAAAAAAAATGCAGCAAATGAACCTCTCCTAAGAAATACCCACTTTATTTTTTCTTAGAACTTGTGTTCAACAGACACCTGCTTATCTCTGGAAGTCCCTACCTAACACGAATAGAGGCTTACTGAAGCAGCCCTGCCCAAGAAAAGTTCATGGGTCTTGAGTCCGGTGCAGCTTTTTTTTGAGGAAGATAGGTCACTACAAATGACCACAGCCATCTTTCTCCAAGCTCAAGCATTCATGTCTGTCCTTCTCTGTTTCCCAAGTTGAAGCAGGGATCAAATTGCTGTTAAAAACAAAACACCAGGGGCGCCTGGGTGGCTTAGTCGGTTAAGCGTCCGACTTCGGCTCAGGTCATGATCTCGCGGTCTGTGAGTTCGAGCCCCGCATTGGGCTCTGTGCTGACCGCTCAGAGCCTTGAGCCTGTTTCAGATTCTGAGTCTCCCTCTCTCTCTGACCCTCCCCCGTTCATGCTCTGTCTCAAAAATAAATAAACGTTAAAAAAAAAAATTTAAAAAAAAATAAAAATAAAAAAAAATAAAACACCAGAACTTCACTACATCACACTTCACAATTACTAGAGCTTTCTTTGGGCAGATATAACACTTTTAAAAAGCTTACATTAACCATCCAAGAACCATGATAAAATGGCTAACTGTCCCTTAATATTGCCATTACATTATTGCAAGAACAAAGTAAAATGCCAAGTTGTTAAAAAAAAAAAAATGATTACATATTAAGTTGATGCTGTGTAACAAAATCTCCCTCAATTAGAATAATAGAAAAAACCTAGATCAGGATAACTAATATATATTTGCAGAATGAAAGCACAAAATGGGTAAAATATTTGTTGTGACATGTTTTTAATCCCTTTAGGTAAAGTATACCTAACTAGCATTAACATATTCTAATAAACTAAATGAGACTAATTAAATGACAGAAGCCACAGTTTAAAGTAGTTGTATGTCATACAAGTCTTTGAACATAAAAGAAGTAATTTTTGGTTCCTATAGTAGACTGCATATTGAGGAATGTGAGTTTTTTAATCCCTTGCTTTGAAGCTAAAAGAATGCTATGAATTTAACAAGTAAGTCTTTGAAAATGCTCAGGAGAAATCATTTCAAAAGCTTAAATCCAGTAAAAGATGTTTGAACTACTATAGAAATTCAGTAAGTTTTCACCAAGTACCTATTACTATTTGTATAAGATAGATATTATAGCTCATTTACTCCTAACTCTGATAAAATATATACGATCACGCACACACACACGCATGCACACACACGTGCACACGTGTGCGCACACACACACACACACTTCCAAGAAACCAGAGGCTACATATCTTAGCCAATATCACATAGTTAGTGGGATTTGAACCCCAGCCTTCTAACTTTATTTTTTGTTCTACTGTTTCAAAAAAAAAATCTCTACGGTCAACATAGGTCTCAAACCCACAACCATGAAGTCAGAAGTCACATGCTCTACCGACTGAGCCAGTCAGGTGCCCCCTACCCTTCTAACTTTGAATTTGTAGTCTGTTACATTTCAAAGCAATTTTGTGTATTATAAACTCGAACACAGGACTGTCCGAATTAATGTGCATTCTCCACGTTCTCTACGTAAAATCCTTCTCTTATGATATATTGTTGCAAAAGCAGAAAAACGCATGACCTGCAGAGAAGATCAGAGCCTTTCAGTCCCTAACCCTGCAGTTGTCCCTAACCCTTCAGAAGCTACATATGTATGAACTGTGTTGAGACAACGAAAGCTTTGAAACCTGGGCTTTGGCTTCAAATACCACTGGACTCTGGCAGGCAAGGCTGAGCCAAGTAAAGTGGCCTGGAACTTGGCAATAACACCAATCACCCAACCTACTTGACCCTCCTGTCTAGGCACCCCCTGAATGTCACCCCCTCAAGCCCACACTTGGTGGTAAGGCAAGACCAATCCAATGGAAATCAGGAACGAGAGCCAAGAAGAAAACATGAGCCCACGGGTATACTGATGCCCAGGGCAGAGCCACTCTGGGCAGTCAGCCCCAGCCCTCAGCTGAACTCAGTTCAGCTCTGCCCTTTGGACTCACCCAGACAAATGGGAAAGAGGAAAGAAGGGAATGAAACAAAGTAGTCAGGACTCTCCCTCTTCCTTCTCCCTCCAGAAGAAAACAATCCCCAAGGACAGAAGTCTTATTTAAGCTCCACGTCCAGTGTCCCACACTGTGGAAAGCATGGCCCAAGAATATCCCTGCATATTGGATTGGAACAGGACCAATCAATACAAACATCTCTCCTCCTGGGATTGACCTCAGAGGTAGAGGAGGGAACACCGAGAGCTTCCTTTGCCTACAAGCCACTATTTTATATTTGTGATGTAAACATTTTAGAACTTAATAACATCATACAGCATAAAATAATAAATTTTGTGGGGTGGGTGAAAGCCGTGGAAATCCCTACTGAGTCTACTGAAGCTCCTACTGAAGATGCATCACATTCATCTCCTTACTACAAGCAGACATAATCCGTGTTTCTGAATGAATTTGTAACACAGGGCCTTTAAAGGGTGGCGTTTAAGTTCCACCTTCTTCATTTTTACAACAGGGGAAGGTTATTTCCAGGAAGAGATTTTGAAGACGTGAATACTAAGTGAGCAGGGCTATTATATGTATGTGAAATGGAAAAGTCTCCCAGTATTTGGCAACTGATGCAGTGGACCAGCACTGGTTTTAATTATGTAGAAGCGATTGGTTACAGTAAAACTCAAACTGGAAAATTGCCTCAGAGTTAGAGTAAAGAATTCTTAAGATTCCACAGTAGGCAGAGATGAAAGAGCTCATCTCATTCAGTGGTGCCCTGCAATCTATTAAATCCAAACAACAAATGTTTTCTGAACATCTATTATGTTCCAGGAACTCAAGTACAAAAATTCTTTCCTTTTTTTTTTTTTTAATTTTTAAATCTTTTTTATTTTTATTTTTGAGACAGAGAAAGAGAGAGAGGACAGAGTGTGAGTGAGGGAGGAACAGAGAGAGAGGGAGACACAGAATCTGAAGCAGGCTCCAGGCTCTGAGCTGTCAGCACAGAGCCCCACGTGGGGCTCGAACTCACAAACCGCAAGTTCGTGACTGAGCCGAAGTCAGACGTTTAACTGACTAAGCCACCCAGGCGCCCCCAAAAATTCTTTCTTAATATTAAAAAAGCTCACAGTCTTCCATAGGACAGTAATTGGGATTCTAGATATTTACAGAAGAAAACTACCTGATGAAATCAAATTAACTGCAAACATAGTAAAATTTTAAATATCACATTTTAATCATTATGACAGCACCTACATTTGAAAATTGGTAGTATATGTAAAGATGTGTCATGTTATTTCTTCCAGTGATAGAAAATGCTTGATTCTCAAATATTTTCTAAAATTATTTGTATTCACACCACAGCTCCCTCTTAGTATAAAGCCTGTATGTTGGAAATTGCTGATTTAGTGCCGTATGCTCATTTTACAGACAATACAAACCGAGGTCTAGAGAGGCGGTAAGTACCTCGTATCTAGTCTCGTCACTAGTTAGTGGTGGAGCTACGTCATGAGGCCTCTGCTTATTTGCTGTCTAGTCACGTAGGTGACAGAGAACACTATCTCCCATGATTCAGCCTCTCGGTCCTAAAAGTTTGAGCTGAGCACATGGGCAGCCAGATGGAGACTGTATTTCCCAGCCTTTCTTGCACATGGGCATGGCCATGTAACTTTGGCCAACTGGACTTAAGCAATGGCACAAGAATTAATGTATGCCATCCAGGTCACATTCTTACATGGAATGCTTTCACCTCTCCACATCCTCTCCCTACCCTCTTTTTACTTGTGAGCCAGCTTTAACCATGCAGTTGAAGTCAGCACCCTAAGGGTAAAAGCATAAATAGAAAGAACCTGAGTTCCCGGTGCCCTCAAAGAGCAAGGTCATCCTGCGTTGGCCTACCCCCTCTTGTTTAAGCTACTATAGTTTGAGGTCTTCTTGGTGCAGAAATTCAGGCTGAACCTAACAAAAATAACATACTATACTCAGATAAAAGCCTACAGGGTGAGAGGGTAAGGGAAATAAAAACAATACTGCTGAACATAAGAAAAAATGGCATTTCATTTGTATTTCTAAATAATGACACTATTATTGAGGGATCACAAGAGGCAACTAATCTCTGTGGTTGCCAGCTCCCCAGTATTTACACCCTGTGTAGTCCCCTCCCACATTGTATCAGGGTTGGTCTCTGATCAGCGGAATACAATGGAAGCAGTGGTGGGTGTTTCACAAAGTCCAGGACCTTAGAAGGACCATCATCACAGAGAAACAGGCTGAACTGACAGCCAGCATCCCAGTGACCAATCATTCATTCCCCAGATATTCCATGAGTGTCCACTATGTGCCAGACTGGCCACTAGACGCTATGAGGAAGACAGGCCCAGTTGCGGCCCTTGGGGCTCTTACAGTCTAACTTTCAGAGCTACCGCCCATGCCCCTCAGGGCTCCATCAACTTCTCTCTCACCTCCACCCCAAGCTGGAAAGTAGAGGTAGGCACCCAGCCTGTGCTCTCCCTTCACCTCCCAGAGTGGGGACTCTGTGGACAGTTGGAGCAGGGGGTGGTCAGAATGGCAGGCTCAGTTGGATGATGGGGGTGTTACCCTCTACTATGTCAAATAACTGGAAAAGAACTTGATCTAGGCAGATATTTTTTCGAACACCAAAGGAGCTTAGGGAGCAAGAGCTACATTTTCATTCTGTGTCAAAAACAATGTTTCGGTGGCCCAAACACTCCTTCTCTGACTATGACAGTATGTAAGGCCACAGTCAGAGAGAGTCCTGGGCTGGTCTCAGGAGACCTGTATGCCATGCAGTGGATGGCTGGGACATGCTCAGATGACAAGTTAGGCTTCAAAGCCGATGAAGCCACAGGGTCTCCTACTGGTTACAAATGCACCTTCTTTTCTTCATAGAGTATTTGCCTGCTGAGATAAAGCAAACTAAAATAAAGATATATATTACTTAGATCCACTCTGGAAGGGGGATGAGGCTGTTGAGGGGAGAAAGACCTTCTCCCATTGTTTTGTCTGAGGATAATATTCCCTACCTCATCAGATTTTCCTAGTGCTCCAATACTCACTGCGCTCTGTGGAACAGTATCCCACAAAATCCATATCCACCAGGGCCTGAGAATATGACCTTCTTTGAAAATAGGGTCTTTGTGGATTTAATTAGTTATGATGTTGTCATACCAGAGGAGAATGGGCCTAAATCCAATAACTAGTATTCTTAAAAGAAGGCCGTGTGACGGCACAGGAGTGTGCACAGAGAAGGTCATATGATGGCGGAGGCAGAAATTAGAGTGAAGCCAAAGGACGCCCAGGGCCACCGGCAGCCACCAAAAGCTAGGAGGAGGCAAGGAAGGATTCTTCCCTGGACTTTCAGAGGGAGCATGTGCCTGCTGACACCTTGATGTCTGCCTGCTAGATTCCAGAACTGAGAGAATAAATTCCTACCCCCACCCCGGTTGTGAGACTTTGTTGCCCTAGCAGAAGGGCCCCCTTGCCTGAGGCCCAGGTGTCAGTCGATGGATCAGGCTTGGTGAGGTCCTTCCCATAGAAAGTCTGCCTCAACTGCGTGAAACTGATGGAAGACTAAGGAACAAGTACGAAGAGGAGGGGGGACAGTGGTCACGAGCCTGGGGAGCAGCCAGCTGATGTGGGGCCCAGGATGTGGCGGGTGTAGACTGAGCCCCAGGCCTCCGCTTAGCTGTCAACTACCACCGCTCTGAGCTCCTGGGGAAGCTCATGCCCTTCCTTCTTCATGGCAGAAAGTTAGGAAAGGTGACCCTGAGAGTGAGCACAGGCAGGCCTTTGACTGGGGAGAGGAGGGCAGGCAGAGGCTCAAGAAGGTGGGGTTGCAGAGAAGCCCTTCGATACGCTCCGCTCACAGAAACCCTCGATGATGTGGCAGGTGTTGTATATGCCACAGACACGGCCTCAGACTTTGTGGAGATCATCTTTTAGAAGGGCAGAAAATACTAATTACAGAATAAATGTGGCATTGCTACCACAAGAGGCACTGCTGTCAGGGGTGTTAACGTGGGGTTTTGATTCTGCTGTTGACAAGACAATGGGTGGCCAGTGCTCTCAGGTTCCAGAGGGAGTTGGCTAGCTCAGCTGTGCAGGATGTGCAAAGGGGGAGGCTAAGAACTGGTCTGTAGACCTAAGCTGACTATGGGACCCCAACCTGTGAAAGAGGCTGGGGAGTCTGAGAGCAAGGCCAGGACCTGCAGGAGGAGGGTGGGGTGGGTGCATGGCGTGTGGTTCACCCTAAATATCCACGATGCAGGAGAGGTGGGAGGCCTGCAGGGAGACTTTCTGGAGCATTGACATGCGTCCCTGAAGGTGAGGCTTAGACTGGTGTCTGCCTCCTGCCTAAGAAATCCAAAGGGGGGCGCCTGGGTGGCACAGTCGGTTGAGCGTCCGACTTCAGCCAGGTCACGATCTCGCGGTCTGTGAGTTCGAGCCCCGCGTCGGGCTCTGGGCTGATGGCTCAGAGCCTGGAGCCTGTTTCCGATTCTGTGTCTCCCTCTCTCTCTGCCCCTCCCCCGTTCATGCTCTGTCTCTCTCTGTCCCAAAAATAAATAAAAAACGTTGAAAAAAAAATTAAAAAAAAAAAAAAAAAAAAAAAAGAAATCCAAAGGGCAGGAATGTGACTGAAGCCACCTGTGGCAACAGTGTAGAAGGTGCGATTCAGGAAGTAAGTTCTCTCCACTGACAGCAGGTCAAAGGTGCGTGTTTCTGTGAAACAAGAGCACAGACATGGGAGGGGATGCTGGGAATTGGCCTGGAACCTCCGTAAAGGGACTTTGCCCCAAAGGGCCATTCCTGAAGTTCCTCCCACAGGCAGAGTCGAACACCCCCATGACCAGAGGCTAAAGGGGGGAGTCTCAAGTATATACGTAGTATAGCTGAAAGAGTCCCGGGCACTGGGTCTCCGAAGAATCACAGAGCAGCCCCTAGGACCAAGGACCCGCCTTGGACACTTGCCCATCCCAGACAGCATCAACCACTGCCCTTCATCAACTAGTCAGTAGAACCTTTCTGGCCCCCTCTGTCTACTTTCCCCTCTAATCCTGGAGGGGTCAGAGGCTGCACCTGGTGGAGGGAGGGGGGCACTGGCATCATAACGAACCTGCCCACACCCCCCTCTCCCACTGTAGGCTTCCTATCCACAATGGGCCAGCTTTAATCCCGTTTGTATTATCCCTCTGGGCTGGGCATGATTATGCCTGAGACTGAGATCCCAAAGCGACCAGAGCACTTTTCATGGTCTGTGAGGGATCAGTAAGCTGCGGGCCCCACCAAGGGTCTCATCCGAGGGAAACTCTCCCCTCAGGGTGATTTACAAGGGCAATCATTGTGTGTGTGAGAGGGAGGAAATAAGTGTGCTTTGTGATTAGCTCTTTAATTCCTACGTTTTCAGTTACATTCTGAAGGAGAGACTTGTGCAGGAGTGCCTTCAGCAGGGGTCTGACCTAAGAAGGGAGGAGGTGAGAGAGCACAGAGAGAACAGACAGGGCTCAGTCTGGGAAAGCTTGAAAGTTCAGAGCCACAATGAAAGGAGAGGTGAAGAGTAAAGGAGGAGAGGTGTAGGAATTAAGGTCAGAGTGGCCTTTCTGAAATACTCTTCTGAGAGATGGAATAGTTTGGGGTGGCTTCCAGAACCTGAGTGTGGTCATAGGAAGTAGTGCCTGGGCTAAGTGAAGAGGAAGGTAAGATAAAGACGAAGAACCAAGGAAGCCAGGGGCTGGGGCCACCCAGGAGATGTGAACACCATCCAGAATGATGGCAGGACTTGAGACAGAGAGAGGGGCTATGACCGTAGTGAGGAGTGAGTGAAGAAGAGCAGACAGGAATCTGCCAGAACCTCAGAGAGACAGGGTTCCACACATGTGAGCAAGAGTTAAGAAGATAGGTGGTCCAGATGGATCTCCAGAAGGGCTTGGGAGAGAGGAAGTGAGCGGGAAACAGCCGGAGGAGAGGGAGCACCGAATTCGTCGTGGGTGAAGTCATGGGGTGGGGCTTACACCCGTGGGTCACCCGGTGACAACGGGGATGTGACGCAGAGGTGATTCAGCACAGCCTCACCATTCCGTGTGCTCTGAGAACCACCAACAGCGGCCCCACCTGAGAGCTGCATGTCAGACCCCGCTCCAGGCTGTCTGCATCCGATTCACATTTTACAAGATCCCTAGTTGGTGCTATGCATATTAAAGTTGAATTCTAGATTATGGCAAACGTAACCCAACTACGGCCTAGAAGTGGCACCTGAGGTTTTCACATGTATCCGGATATTCTTTCTCCTTTAGGTTTACAAAGGGCTGTTGAACTGGCCTCCAACTGTATGGAAATACATGTTAGGAGGTACAGAGTCACTCACAGGTGGATGGGCCCAGGCTGCCGTGATGGTGCCAGGGAATCGGGTCTGTGTACCCTTTGTGGATGGCTGTTAGGTGGGGACAGTGTGGCTGAAGGGAACTGAAGCCAGTTTCATGTCTGGACAGAGTAAATAATTGAAGAGAGTAAGCAAAGATAAAGCTCCAAATATCTCTTCATCAGCTTTGCTTGCTTCGTGCCTGACATCCCACATATCTCCCTCCAGCAGCCAATTCCACAAATATTTGCTGGCTGCAAACCAGGGGCCAGGCAGGCACTCCTAAGGTCCCCTTCTAGTTTCCAGAGCCTTTGCAGAAAGCCTATCATGTTTTAAATTTTATTCTTATAACCACCCTTTCAGGTCCATAAGGAACATAGGCTATACTTTCTCTATTCACAGGCCTTCAGGATTTGCCCCAAATCACAGAGCTAATAAGTGAAGGAGCTGGGTTTTGGTTTTTTTAAATAGGATATTCTATATTTTTAGTGTTATATTTATTTTTGAGAGAGAGAGCATGTGTGTTGAATGGGGGAGGGGGAGAGAGAGAGGGAGGCAGAGGATCCAAAGCGGGCTCTGCGCTGACAGCAGCAAGCCTGATGAGGTGCTCTAACTCACGAACCGTGAGATCATGACCTGAGCTGAAGTCGGACGTTCAACCCACCGAGCCACCCAGGTGCCCCGAGTTGGGATTTTAATCTAGATTTTCTCACTTGAGTCGGCCTCTGCAGAAAAGATGGGCTGTTTCACGAAGGGGCATCTTTCTTATTCCATGGATATAAGAGTTTAGTGGGCCTTGAATTGCTGTAACGTGTTTGATTTCCTAATGATATGCACAAGGGAGTCTGAAACGCAGAACGAGGGCCTTTTCAGTGGCAATCGCCTTTCTCCATCTTCGGCAACACATCTCACGGGACACTGCAATCAGAGCAAGAGGCACCACAGAAAGCAGACACGCCTACTTGGATTGACTTATCTGGGACAATGTGCAGAGAAGCCCCGATTTCCTTCGTGGAGGGGACCGCTCAGGGAGACGTAGCCGTTGCTTTCGGCTCACCTACCCCCCAGGTGACTTTAGAGATGTGTGGCTGTAAAAAACCACCATCTGGTCACTCTGATTCTAAGATGAAAGCTCACCGCACTAAATAGATCCCTGGCAGGAGTCTTAATTTTTAAAACAAGAGAAATGTGGGAGGAATGAGCCGGCTGGCCTCCCCACTCCAGGACTGTCACACCTGTCTGCCCACGTGCCTGCACTGCCCTCCTCTCGGGACTCCCCTGTCCTCCGGGCACCTGGGCTGGGAAGGAAGGGGAGGGAGACACAGAGCCTCTTTCATCAGTTTTGTTGTGCAACCTGGGCTCTCCCCTTGCAGTCACACGGCCTGAAAACAAAATTGTTTTTCAAAATCCAGGGGAAATAATGCTGACGTGACGTTGGCTCATCGATGTGGTGGGTACCACTTCCTTCAGTTCTCCAAATACTGTCGGCAGATAAGGCCAGCCAGCTCTTGTGGGGCATTTTCCTCAGCTGTTTATGCAAACCTTCTTTACCCATGATGGGAGGGACGGTTGTGGAAATCAAAGGCAGCAAGCCTACTTTCAGCATCATAACTGGGCCCCAGGAGTACCTCCCAGAGCCCACAGCTGTTTGCTCTGACAGGGGTTTGTGGTCTTTAATTGGGCTTCCCGTTTTGTCTTTGGTTTTATTTTTTGAAGAACACAATATGGTGACCGGAATATAGGTCAAGGACCCAGTGATAAGGAGTGTCTGTCCTGCCACTCGTCCTAATGTTTTGCCTTTAAGTAGGCAGAATGTAGAAGCCTACTCGGGGCGGGCGGGTGACAGCTCTGGGAGCGGCATGGTCGAGCTGGGTAGAGATGTCTCAAGCCCAGAGAATCCAGAGATTGGGAGCATTTTGTATAATCATCCTGTTCATGTATCCCTGGCCTTCTAGAATCCGTCAGGATACTGAATTTCTGAGTTGGCTGTTCACGTTGATTGCCAGAATAGTTTCACAGCCAAGCACGCACCTTAACTGTATTCCTACAGTCTGAGCCCTTCTGATGATTTTCCTGTTAACATGTTCCTAGAATTCAAGATGTACAGCATGTACCAGGTCAAAAAGAATTCCATTCAATGGCCTCAGAATAAAATCTTTGACTACTTCTGAAAAATAATGTAACTTTTCTTTCTTAGCTTCTTTACCCATTAAATGCTACAATGAAATTGATTAGAGAAAAAGAAGAGCAAGCAGTTATTATGTTCAGCCCTTTCATATATTTCTTTTTTTTTTCCAGTGAAAAAGTATTAAAATATATTTTCATGAGAACACTTTCCTACTACTTTTTTTTTGAGAGAGAGAGAGAGAGAGAGATAGAGAATGAGAGCCACCGGGTGGCTCAGTTCGTTAAGCATCCAACTCTCAGTTTTGGCTCTAGTCATGATCACATGGTTTGTAAGATCGAGCCCCGTGTCAGGCTCTGTGCTGACAGTGTGGAGCCTGCTTGGGATTCTCTCTCTCTCCCTCGCTCTCTCTCTGTCCCTCCTCTCCCTCTCTCTCAAAAAAATAAACATTTTTTTAAAATGTTTAACCACTTTCAGTTTTGCATTCCCTGAAGGAATATTCTTGTGGAACTTGAGAAGTATGGGCTTTTTCTAATCCAGGCATCTTCGTTCTTTTTCCCAATATGGACATCTTTTTGTACTTTTCACTCTGGTAACAATATGCAGTTTACGCGGGTGCTGTGGATCCCCACCATATTTTTCATGATCTGCAGGTGAAGGCTGAAACACGCTATCTGCAATTCTTGAGTTGGTAAATTTGTGACACATCCAGTCTGTATAGATGAGACACTCCACACCATTTGTCACAGTTTGTAGTCTGCCTGGGAGCCTCCGAGCTATTGAGCACAAAATCCGCACGAGGGTGGTATCATTCTCCTCAAAGGCCAGGGGAAGCAGGTCAGAGGATGGACTCAGCCCTTTCATAGATTTCTTATTTAATGACCACAACAATATTGACCTCTCTTTCTTTATAGTTTATAAAATTGAGGTTGAGATTTACCTAAAGTTACAGGAGCTACTAACCAGTGACTTTGAAACTCAGACGTGTTTGTCCTTAAAGTTATTAACTGCCATACGTTGTTTACAAGAGATGACTAGAAAGGGGTCCGTATTTTAGAAACTTGAATTTTACAGTATCCAACGTATTTTGTGAACAGCTCTTTTTTGTGTGTTTTATAAGAACTGTAAATAAGGCAGAGCAGTTCTTTCTCCCACTTTTCAGATGAGGAAAGTAAGGTCCGGACAGGTTAAATGGCTGGCCACAGTCCCAGAAGTGGTAGATACTGGAACAGGAATGAGGATGTAGGTCTTCTGACGCCTCTCCGGAATGATATGTCCTCCCTTCACAGTCTCTATTTAGGCAAAGAGCCCATGTGCTAGAAGAGACCTGAGTGACCACAGAAAGTTTGGCTCTCACTTTACTCTTGCAGAAACCAAGATCCAGAGAAGGAGTGTTACTTAGCCAAAGTCACCCAATTAGCCAACAACAGAACTGGCACCAAAAATCAGACTGCTAATGTTCCCAATGTAATGACAGTTCTACTTTTTCAAAAGAAACTTATAAGTGAAACAATCAATAAAAAACATTTGAAGGAAGCACTTCTTCAGTTGCTTTGGAAGCATGGAAGGAGAAGACTCAGGATGGAGAACCTTCGTGTCTTTGGTTCTATCTTCAACCCCAAAGTATTTCCTGAAAGATTCTGTTTAGAGAAGAAAATTATGAACCAGTCATTTGTGAGAGCTACATATTACAAAGTAATTTTCCCTTGATGACGATGGGTAGATTCCTACTAAAAATGTTATTTTTATGTAGGCTATATTAGCTTTAAAGAACAGTTTCTTGTAAGATCAGAAAACGTTATCCTCCTTTCAGAGACTGAATGAGTCATTATAGCATCCAGCACTAGGGGGCGCGCTAGGAGAAGGCTGGCTACACAGACTCCCAGGAAGCCACCTGAGCAGCTAGAGATAGGCAGAGGGGAAAAAAGAAGGGAAATAAACGGTAAGCAGGTTCAGCAATTATCATGGGGCCAGACATCACAAACCACATGATGGATTGTGGAAAGGTATGTGTGTGCGTGTGCGTGTGCGTGTGTGTGTGTGTGTGTGTGTCTGCATGTTTGGTTTTAGCTTTTGTTATTGTTTTAATATAAACTTGGTCCAGAATAGGACTGATTTTTCGCATATATATCATTCAATCTTCACAACTCTGAAAAGTAGATATTATTATCTCCCCTTTATAGATGAAGAAATTGACATTCAGTGAAATTAAGTGAGGCGTTCAATCATGGACAATGCAAAGTTAGATATGCAATGCAAAAGTACCTTACTATTAAGATACCATCCTTCCAATGGTATTTCTATTGCACTGGGGCTTTTTCTGTTGGATACCATGTAATGTCCTCCTATCTAATTTTTTTTTTTAATTTTTTTTTTCAACGTTTTTTTTATTTTTTATTTTTGGGACAGAGAGAGACAGAGCATGAACGGGGGAGGGGCAGAGAGAGAGGGAGACACAGAATCGGAAACAGGCTCCAGGCTCCGAGCCATCAGCCCAGAGCCTGACGTGGGGCTCGAACTCACGGACCGCGAGATCGTGACCTGGCTGAAGTCGGACGCCCAACCGACTGCGCCACCCAGGCGCCCCTCCTCCTGTCTAATTAAATGCCCTTCATTTGCAGACTTTCTTAGAATTTTTTTTAGCTAAAACTCTGTAATTGCACAACCTTGCCCTTCTACTCCAGCCAGTCCAATATTTTTGCTGTTCCATGCCACGTCTTTTTGGACTCCCTATGATTATTCCAATCTCACCTGCTAGAAACATCTTTGCTTTTCTTCATCCACCTCTGAGACCACCATGCCTTCATGCCCCAGAGTCTGTGAGGCTGTATCTGGCCTTAGGCCATTTCTCTTCCATCCTGATTGTTAGGGCTGGTTGAGACTTGATGGGTACTGAATACATAAATACTGGTTCACAGTGGTTCTCAAACCTTTAAAGGCACCAGAGTCACCCAGGGTGATTGATGAACTTGCAAATGTCCAGGCCCTCCCTCCAGACGTTATGATACTTGAGATTGAAGATAGTGTCCTTGCATATTTAACAAGCATCCTGAGTGACTCTGATGTACATCATTCATGAATTTCATTTTGACAAAATACTCTGAATATATTAACACTCATATATCACATCATCCTGATGTGATTTGCCATTTGCCGCTGTTACTTCAGACATTTTCTCAAGTTACCTCATTTCTTTTTTTTAAATGTTTATTTATTTAGTTTTAGAGAGATAGAGTGGGGAGGAGGCAGAGAGAGAGAGGGAGAGAGAAAATCCCAAGCAGGCTCTGCACCGTCAGCATAGTGCCCAATGCGGAGCTCGATCCCATGAACCGTGAGATCATGACCTGAGCTGAAATCAAGAGTCAGATGCTTAGGGGCGCCTGGGTGGCTCAGTCGGTTGAGCGTCCGACTTCAGCTCAGGTCACGATCTCACGGACCGTGAGTTCAAGCCCCGCGTCGGGCTCTGGGCTGATGGCTCAGAGCCTGGAGCCTGCTTCCAGTTCTGTGTCTCCCTCTCTCTCTGCCCCTCCCCCGTTCATGCTCTGTCTCTCTCTGTCTCAAAAATAAATAAACGTTAAAAAAAAAAAATTAAAAAAAAAAAAAGAGTCAGATGCTTAACGGACTGAAACACCCAGGTGCTCCTCAAGTTACCTCATTTCTATACATTTTGTTTCTCAAGAGCAGAAGCCCTATTCCCTGCCTCCCCCATACCCAGTAGGTTCCTATTGGGTTAGCACTTTTCCAGAGCTTCTCTCTGCCTAAAATATAATTTCCTCCCTCTAGCCCTTACCCGTGTAGCTCCCACTCCCCTCCATCACTCAGTTTAGGCTGCTCCTAATGATCTTGCTGCCAGAGTCTGGGTGCGACGTTCCTATGATGTGTTCCCATGGCACCCCGCACCTCTCCCACCAGAGCATGGCACATGGGACACACACCTTTCTGTCCCGTGTGCGCATCATTCTGTATTTCCTTAGTGACTGTAGCCCAACCTCATCTGTTGGATATTTGCTGTATCCCTTTGTGAGAGCAGGAACTTTGGTTTTCTGGTTCGCGATTAGATGTCAGCATCTAGCACAGGGTCTGATGCATAGAAGGCTAATGCTCATTTGTAGAGTAAGCATTTATGATCATTTGTAGGGTAAGTGCATGAACAAACTGAGAAGAATGACTAAGAGAGAAAAGAAACTTTTAAAAGCATCTTAACTCACAGTGGGCTGGGATGCATGGAGGCAATGACTTGGGAGTCAAATGGGGTGCCTAGGAGATGGCCAAGGGGAGCTGTGAAGCCCTGGTTACTTTACCAGCTTCGTTTTCCCTATGGATGCAAGTCAATTCAACTCAATACATATGCAGTGGTGCCTTAGATGTGACAGGTACTCTGCCAGACACGGCGCCTGAACTTGTAGATGGGATATTTAAAGCAAAACCATTTTGTGATCTATATGCCAGTGTGTTTAACTATTAATAGGAAACAAGAGATGACATTATTCCACTCTCAGGAGAGTTCAAATGACTGAGTCTTGTAAGTGCCACATAATGTAAGAGAAGTCTTAAAGAGCAGTGCAGCATAACGGAAAAGAGCCAGGCTTTAATGCCCCGTGAACACAGGCTGGAACATCAGGGCCGCAGGGAGACTGGGCTCTATGTGTAACATAGGCGTGGCAATAGTACTAATACTCCTGACATGGAATCGCAGTGGTTAACAGTAGTGAGCACTGTGCCAGGCACTCTGCTAAGCCCTTCCCATGTATTAATTTACTTGCTCCTCTCAGCTATCCAGGATAAGTGCTTTTATTATCCACATTTTACTACTTGGGGAAACTGGCTCAGAGAGGTTACGTGATTTGCCTAAAGTGACCTGGTAATAAATGGCCCAGCCAGGATTTGAACCTGGGACTGGCCGATTGATGGAGAGATGAGATAATGGAAGATGCCTGGCAGATAATAAGTCTTCAATACACGGTTTCTAAGATTCTTATTGTAATTGTACTCAAGAAGTGGGACCCACAGAAGGATTGCTGTCGAGGTGAGTCCCTAGGAGGACAGTGCAGCGGATAGGGAGGAGGGCTGGGTTCCTGGGTTGGTGACACAAGCCAGAGGGAGGAAAGGAGCCCCAGTGCTTTTGCAACTCCTCCCACACTGTGCTTCCCAGACTCAGGAGCCATCACCCCCAGACCTCAGACCTGGGGAGCCAGAACATCTTGGGGTTACAAAGAACTCACAGACCACCCAGTCAGGGTCCCGATCTGTTGTATGCATGCCCCAACCACATCCCTGCCAAGTAGCTGTCTCTGCCTAAATGTCCGTGCCCACTTTACCCACCCTTTTCACACCACCTCGTTAGTGCTCTCCCGCAGTGAGGGCAGGGGATAGAGCCTGAGCCCCAAAAGTCACCGCTGGACAGCACTGTCAAGACCTTTTAAGTCAACCCTGTATGTTGTGCACATGGTGCGCCTGCAGTGAGGGACATAACCTTGGGAGAGACTGGAGATCTTCCCTCCCTCCTAGAGAATTAGACATTCCTTCCCACTGCAGCTCCACTCCTCCATCTGGGAGACAGGGAGGGCAGGAAAGGTGAATCCAAATTAACCTTGGTGCAGGCAGAAGGGGCCCAAGTCACGGGGACCTGGTGGCCGGGGCACCATCGCTGGGTGCCTGGAGGAGCTGTCGGAGGAGAAGAACTGGCTCAGCGCTCCTGCGTTCGGAACCTGGAACATACAAATGCACCCGCCGAGTCCAGAAGCAACACGTCCCCAGCTGGCACGAGCCCTTGTTAAAGCTCTGGGCTACAGACTGTTCATTGATGACTAATTTCCATCTCCATGGCTCCCCTCGCTTTTCCTTTTGCCAACTTGAAAACCTGGGGAGGGAGGTGTCGGGGGCTTAATTTGCTGCCTCCAGAACCCTCCTGGTTTGGCTCTCAGCACAAGGGATGGTTAGTGAAGGAACAGTGGATAAAATTCCACTTCCTGCAGTATTCACACTTGGGTACCTGTTTGTCTTGCCTTCTCTTTTCTCTAGGCACACAGCAGGCAAGGCCTTATCATCCCCCTGATGAGTCAGGACAGCTGTCTTCTTCAAAGATCTGCTGCCTCAAACTGGAGCAACCCTTTGGGTTTTTCAGCCCCAACTGTCTCATGAAATTGTACCAGGACCCTGACATCCCAAGCAGATGTGAGTCGGGAATTTATGTTATGACCATTTGATAGCTTATGTGTTATATGTTGATAGGTGCTTGATAAAAGCAACATCACGCTGACTCTGAATGTGAGTCCCTACTGGAACAGGAGCTTTGCCCCCCACAGCCTTTGTCAAGGACCCCCCCCCCAGCCACCCCCTCCTGCTGGGGTCCCACGGCTCCTGCTGGGCTTTGAATTTCAGCTGCAGAAACCCTCCCTGGACCTCATCACCAGTTCTTCCTAACAACCAAAGCTTTCATTGTCTCCAAGACTTGTGCTCAGGCTATTTTTAACTTGTCCTTTCTTTAAAAAAAAAAAAAAAAAAATTACACCAGAGGAGCTTAATGAGCCCCATTTAGCTTTTTGTAGAAAAAGAAAATTTTCAGACATTAACCAGTAAGTACCGCTAAGTGCCTTGGCTGGCTAGCACGCCTCTTAAAACCAGCTTTCCCTCCTCAGTACAAGGGTTTATTTTGGGACAGCAGCCTCCGCACCACATCACAAACATGCCATACTGGGGGTTCTGGTGAACTCAACAGAAGGTAGAGAGTTAGATGAGAGGTTCAGAAAAAGAACCCAGAGGTGTGAGTGTGGGGGGGGGGGCGTTGGGGGAGGGAGTGGCGGGAGAGGGGAAGAGTTCCTTGCATGGTCCTGGCTGCCCAAAGCTGCCTTCAGTTTTCTCACCTGCTGTTCTGTGCTTCCAGCCAGCCAGCTGTGCCTCAGATAGGAAGCAAGTGGGAGAAGGAGTGAGATTTCAAATTTGTGTTCATTGTCACATCAAACTGACACACACATACACACATACCCCACTGCTGCCACCGCCACCGCCACCACCCTACCAACAACCACAGAACAAACAATAAAAGAGCTCTAGTGTTCTTGCAGGGCATATGAAATGATGGCAATAAACGTGTCCACCGTCCATCCACCCAAACCCCAGGGTCCCCCTGGGTCAAAGTTGATTCTAGGAAAGGTTCTCAGCTGTTCTGCAGGGCAACAGGTCCAAGTCACAAATTATAGCACTGACTGCCCCCAGCAGGGTCAAAGCTGTCAGGACATGGCCATTGGCCTTCTGGACTTTTAAGGTAAAACATCACGGAGGCCTTTCCAGGGGTGAAAGTACAGCCTCACTCCCCTTGATGCTCACACCCAGCCATGCGTTTGTTCCAAAGTCTGCAGATGACCTTCCCAGGCATAGCACTTGCATTCTTCACTGGGGCTCGGCCATGCCTTCACTTAACAGACTCAGTACAAATGCTCTCTGTGGCCCAAAGTTTCTGCATGCAGTTAGAGGCACATAAATTCGGTCTTTGTAACTGCTGCTAGTGGTCTAAGGTCTTGTAGATGAGAGGGAGATACTTCTACTTCATTGGAGGAAAAACTTCCTTCTGGTAAATAGCCACTGCCCCCCCCCCCTCTGCTTTCTCTCTCTTTTTAAGGTTTTTTTAAAAGTAATCTATACACCAATGTGGGTATCAAACTTACAACCCTGAGATCAAGAGTCAGATACTCTTCTGACTGAGCCAGCCATAGCCCACGTTTTGAGCTGCGTTAGTGTTATAATGCACCATTCTTCAGAATCCATGTTATTTCAAGCATTCCATGGTAACTCACAAGATAAAAATGCTTACTCAGAGCTGGATAAAGTGCTGTTGGACCATCTTGGCTAAATGAAAAGATTTTTAGGTTGCTGGGAAGTAAAAGGGAAATTTGTAAATACCAAGAATCTTTTTAAAATTTGTTATTATAAAAAAAAGAAGTTATTTGCAGTCAAAACGAATGTGAGGTACTTATACATGATATATACAACTTCAGTTAATTAATCAAAAGCAGCCAAGATGAAAAGAGAAGGTCTTTTGAGTTGACACTCAAATCTAGTGCTCATAATGAAAAAGGCAAAGAATCTCATGGTTAGACTTTTTTTTTTTTTTTAACGTTTATTTATTTTTCAGACAGAGAGAGACACAGCATGAATGGGGGAGGGGCAGAGAGAGAGGGAAACACAGAATTGGAAGCAGGCTCCAGGCTCTGAGCCATCAGCCCAGAGCCCGACGCGGGGCACAAACCCGCAGACCGTGAGATCGTGACCTGAGCCGAAGTCGGACGCTTAACCGACTGAGCCACCCAGGCTCCCCTCATGGTTAGACTCTTGACAAGAACTTTACAACTCAGCAAAGCCCCATCTAAAAAGCAATTGGCTGAGGTCTTTACGTACACGGTTGCTAGCAAGGCAAAAGAATAAAGACAATACTTTCGGTTTATACACAATATGAACAGAAATTGTGTATTTATCCTCATTCGGGGACTCATTAAATTTAGGGTAGAAGAGGGCTTGTCCCTTCTGTGATTACAAGGGCGGATGAAGGTGGAGAATTAAGCTCTGCATTTGTGCTCATACCGTTCCCATTGTCTGTGGGACTTTCCCTGCCCTCCTAAGTGAACCCTTATTCATCCTCTGGGACCCAGCAAAATGATCACCTCTTCCATGAAGCCTCCCCTGATACACCTGGCAGGGTATCATTTTTCTGTTTGCATCTCTGCCCTTCCCTCCAGGTACTGGGATTAGGCTTTACTGATGAATGTGTTTCAGCACCCCACACAATGCTTGGCTCACAGTTAATAAGTACTCAGTAAATGTTGTTATTATGTGTTATGTATAGAAATAAATTCTTGTTAGGGTGCCTGCATGGCTCAGTTGGTTGAGCGTCCGACTTAGTTTTGGCTTGGGTCATGATCGCACGGATTTGTGAGCCCCATGTCAGCCCCACACTAGCAGCATGGTGTCTGCTTGGGATTCTCTCTCTCTCTCTCTCTCTCTCTCTCTCTCTCTTTCTCTCCCTCTATCTGCCTCTCCCCCACTCATGCTGTCTCTACCTCTCTCAAAACACATAAATAAACTTTTTTTAAAACTTTAAAAATTCAAGAAAGAAATTCTTGTTGAATGCATGCATGTATGGCAATGGCAGGAGAACAAATAATGAAAAGAGTTGATGATAGGTATTGATTCATAAATTAATAACCATCAATCAGCTCATCACTGGGCAAGGCAGTGAGAGACAGTGAAGAAGCATAAGACAGAGTTTAGGTCCTGGTTGGAAGAGTCAAATGAAACACACATGAAATAGCAGGGGAAACACAAAACAGTATGTGATACAGTTAATGGTTCAGAGTAGCAGGAAGTGGGAATCAGCTCAGCACTGTGAGTTCTTACCCACCCCCTCCAATACGCACACACAAGAGAATTACCCCAAAGCAATGTTTAAAAGTCAAGTCAGATCTCTTTTCTAGAGTGTTCCTGACCTCATTTTGCACCCACCTTGTTCTACTTTGCCTGTTCTCTCAACAGAGGACTCCCTTTCTCATCTCCCCCAATCCCTCACACCCCTTCCTGCTTTTTCCCTTGAATTCCCTACTCCTCCAGCCCAGAGTCCCCTCACCAACTCCTAGCCTGGGACTTCCCTCCTCCTTCCTGGTTGCCCCTGCTCAGACTGACACCCAGCAGGTGCCTTCCCTGTCGTGACCTCAGAACCCTTGCTCAGGAGTGAGGGCAGACCTGGAGGGTCTGGCCCAGTGGCCTGGGGTTCTCCCTTTCCTTGGCACTGGAGGTGTTCTCTGAGAGACCAAAGTAGTTATGGAAGATTCTGAAGGAAGAGTTGCTTCACAACACCATCCCCTCTAGGCTCCACATAAAGAAGCCCAAGCCCAGGGGCGCCTGGGTGGCTCAGTCAGTTGAGCGTCTGACTTCAGCCCAGGTCATGATCTCATGGTCCATGAGTTTGAGCCCTGCGTCGGGGCTCTGTGCTGACAGCTCGGAGCCTGGAGCCTGCTTTGGATTCTGTGTCTCCTTCTCTCTCTGCACCTCCCCTGTTCACACTCTGTCATCTCTATCTCAAAAATAAATAAACATTAAAAAAAAATTTTTTTAAGATAAAAAAAAAAAGAAGCCCAAGCCCAGCCTTTGCAGACTTGACGTCCCAACTGTTGACACTACCCATGTACACTGGCTCTCAGCAAGGATTCTGCCTGCTGTCTACAGCTTCATGTAGTGTTGCCTTCCAGATGCCCAATTCCATTCTCCCTGGCTTCTGATCCTAATTGGCATCTGGAATTTCCGAGCATCCCCTTGCCTCCTCGGTGAGGACCAGTCCAAGACAGCTGTCTTGGGGTTTAACAAGGCCCCTGAATTGCTACTTATCACTTTCCCTGGGCACTCTCCCACCCTCCCTCCCGGTGTCCTAAAAAGTGCTAGGCTTCACGAGAAGGGTGAGTCTTAAAGACTGGGTCAGATGCAGAAGGGTGACTAGCAAATGTTGGCAGGTAGTGAGAACAGCAAAAAATGGGAATGAAGAAGACAGGATCTTGGTGAGATGGGGACCTTTGGATCAGTCTTCTGAGGGTCTCATCGTGGGGCCAAACCAGTGCCACTGCCAATGCCACTATCTAGATGGGGGATACCATAGTGTTCAAAAGAGCCTCCAGGGTAGAGCTAGAGTTTAAGAAGTCATAGAAAATGTCTAACTTGGGCAAATCACTGCTTACATTATTTATACCTCTCTAAGAAAGAAGTTGTAGGTTTTGAAGCCTACAACCCCGTATGTAATCCTGAATGGTTGGATGTTTAAGGGAACTGCTGTTTGATTAGTACCCCAGCCACTTGTAGTAAGGGGCAGATTGTTTGATCCTTCTGTTGTGTGTACTAACAGACAATGTACGAGGTTCTAGGTTTACTGTTGCCATAACCTAGAGAACCATAAGCAGAGCCATCAATCTCTAACTGAGCACATCTTTGAGGATTAGTTGATACCAAGCAAAATGATAAGTCCAAGCAGCTCTAATTCAGCAGGACTAGAAAAGCTGTGGACAGCATATACCCCAGCACAGAGCCCTGAAAAAAGAGCACAGTGTGTGGCCTGAAGGAAACAGATGGCTTGTGGAGGTTGTATCAGGCAGCTTTCTCTGGGTCATCCCCATGACAAACAGTGCCAGACTCTCAGTAGCTACGACAGCAAAAGTTGATTTCTTGCTCATGTCATAAGTCATCTCATACAAATAGGAGATGGGACCGTCTCCTCCTGTAAGTCCGCATTGCCCGAGGATCAGTCCCCATGCTCATTGGGACTCTGTTCCACAGTTTCTTCATTCCAAGATTCAAGCTGAAGAGGCAGTTCTATAATCCAGCACCTTGCCATTTTCAAGGGAAAAGAGAAAAGATGAGAACCCACAGTGACTCTTAAAACTCTTTCTCAGAAGTGGTACCTGTCACTTTCACTTATATTTCATTAGTTCAAACAAGTCATATGGCCAAGTCTGAGGTCACTGGGTGGGAGGTATAATTCTCCTATAGAGAAGGACAGCAGATACTGGGAGCAGTATTGTAGCTAAGAGAAGGATGGACCTTGAACACCAGATCCAGTAGTTGATAGATAATTGTTTAGAAAACCACTGCTACTTTCTGAGACAGACAATGTAACTGGGAAGCTCTATTACAAAGCCACTTTCTTTGCCTGTAAATACAGTCTGGAGGGACACAGAGTGCTGTGTGAGGGCCTCAGCTGGAGCCCATTACCTTAATCCAAGAGTGAGTCAGTGGATTTGGGGTGAAGATTGTATACAGGGAATGGAGACAAACATTTGGGTAGAATAGATGTTTTAAAGGAAAAACAGACAAGACCATCCACCCAATTAGAGGTGGGGTTGGAGGAATATAAGTCAAAGATGATTCCAATATTTCTCCTAACTAGCTGGGCTGTAAAGCATTGAAACATGTTACTGAGTTGATGGCAGAGGACTTTCTAAAGATTTCTCAGAATCACAGCACATTGGCTTTCAAGGACAATATGCAACAGCTACAATGTGCCATAAGGAGCATTGCGGTTGGCCTGAAAACTCTGGGCTTGTTCCTAGGCTAGGCATTTATTAGCTGGGTGGCTGTGGGCAAATTCCTTCACTTCTCTCTGCACCTCAGTTTTTGCATTTGTAAAAATGGAGGTAATGATACATACCTAGCAGAATTGCTTGAGGACTAAATTTCCATGAAAATTATTTATAATGATTTATGAAGTATGATTATCAGAGTCTTGGTTAGAAGTTTCTCCTCAGTCTTAACCACCTGATAATTATATTAATTATATAATGTCTTGGGTTGTTCAGGGCTCTTACCACTTCATTTTGAACACCATTTAGAAGTTTTGTTGTTGTTGTTGTTGAAAACCAGGGAGGCCAGCCCGATAATACAAACCATGGATCACAGACTCAAATGCGTAAAGTCACCAGACAGGCAGTTAAAATGTGGGTTGGGTCTGGAAAATGTGAAGCACATTTGTAGGAAATATTAAAACATGGTGGAAAGAAGTATGTCTCTGTTATAGAAAACACAATAGTGTACACAAAACGACAAAGGACAATTGCTCCTCTTTGCCTCAGAACCCGGAACCATAGGAGTGGCTGGGCCACTTGTGACCTGCAGAATGAGAACCAGCTGAAGCAGCAACTTCTCAGCCCTCGCAGGATTTTGCTACACAGGAATTACTCCAGGTTTGCCAGATAGCCTGGTTGTTCAAACTGCTGGAAATCTGGGTAGTTTTGTGACATTTCCCAGTTATTGAATATTGGCATCTAATTAAAATTTTTTCAAGAAAACTCTATGCAGTTACAACACATCCGTAGGCTTTGGGTTTACAGGTTGTCACCCAATTGTTGCACAAAAAGAGAAGAGATTCACACAGTTAATGCAGAAAACATTACTCATTTTGAAAGTGAGAAAAGAATAGAGATTCAGGGAGAGGAGGCAAACATTAATGAGGAAAGTGGCAAGAGGAACTATTCATTAGTGCACTGGAGATAAACTTCCAGGGGATATCACAGAATCTGAGACGTCTAAGATCTCCTAGTCTCATGTATTTAGATTTAGATATAAATCCAGACACATGGCCTGGGCTCCCCTTTGGCCGGGGAGCTATGTCTAGGCTGGGCAAAGGCCCAGGAACAGGAAACGGGGCTGCTGTCTCCTCCGTGCGTCTGCAGCGCCCAAGAAGTGGCTTGCATTAGGGCAACACTGCCTTTTAGTTCCATGATTCTAACCTCTCGGGCTCACCTTTACTTTCCAATCATCTCTAGACCACACTGTTTTGAAGAACTGTTGGATGAAGTTTCAGACAGTACCCAGACATATTACTCTTTCAACCCCAGAATGCTAGGATTTCACCCATGAGTAAGAAAACCCCACAGCTGGCTTGTCTCCCTGTCCTCGGCATTCCTCTCCTCGGCTCAGGCACTGCTCAGCCTCAGCTTGACATTTAAGGTTTCTGGTTGTGCTCGTCTTCTCTTCCCAAGGAAGACAGCTTTCAGGAGACAACCTAACAGAGTGAGTTCCGTGTGGGTTTTTAAACATTCAACTCACCATTTGGAAACAGCCATTACTCCTCCTTCCTCTTTTCAAAGGGCCACACAAATCAGTTTGCTTTGGGAGCCAGTTTTGTTTTGTTTTGTTTTAAAGTATTGCCCAATTCCTTTTTACGGTGCTTTTCCTCCGGATTTTTGTGTCATTTCAACTTTCAAATGGCAAAGTTATAATTAAGAGTCCCGCTTGCTATTTTATGTCCCATCTAGGTTCCTCCACTTCCTTTAAACCTTTTCTTTTAGCCAGATTGGAGTTCATAACAACTTTACTACACAGTAAGATAGTCTTAAGGTTAAGTAGTAAGTTACGAGGAAGTGAATGTATCATTCGTCCTTACTTATTCTTTTCATTGTTGTGTTATGTTCCTTACATATTTTCATTAATAAGAATATGATTGACAACTTTGGAATTCTTAGTTCGCAATTTTGTTTGTCAACTCAGGGCAGATTGTTTTCCTTTTCCTTTTTTGCTAGGAGACTAGAAAAAAGGTAATATTTTCCATTAAGTTTTTCTTTTGCCACACAAGCTCCTAGGTGCCAGGTGCTATTTTAGTAAAAGGTCCAGATTTGGAGACTGAATACGAATGCCTTTTCTCGTTAACAAATACTTCGAGAACGGCATGATACAAATAAAATCTCTCCCTATGAAAAGTTTTCCTGACTTTATACTGATTAGAAATCTGGACTACATTCATTCATTCATTAAAACATAATTATTGACAACCTACTATGTGCCAGACACTATTCTAAATGCATGGAATACATCTGTAATCAAGACAGATAAAATTTCCTGTCTTTAAAGGGCTTATATTCTAGCAGGGGGAGATAGATACTAAACGAAAAAAAATAATAAGTCAATGATAAGTGCTCAGAGGAAAATAATAAAGGTGAGAGGAATGGGTAGGCATGAAATTTCAGTCTAGATACAGTTGTCAGGGTATGCTTCCCTGAGTAAGTGATGTTGGGAGGGAGGGATACAGATTGTGCAAGGACCTTGTAAGCCACTGTAAGGACTAAGCCTTTACTCTGGATGAAAAAGGGAGCTATCACAGGGTTTGAGCAAGGAATGAGTTGATTAGTCTTATGTGTTAAAAGGCTCACTTTGGCTGCTCTTGAGAACCAACTGTGGGGAGGGATGGGGCATGAGTGGAAGCACATAGACTAGTTAAGTGGCTTATGAGTTAATACAGGAGAGAGATGATGGTGGATGGAACCAAGGCGTAACAATATGGTGCATGTTTGGAAGGATTTCCAGACAGTTTCAACATAAGTTATGAGAGAAAGACAGAAGAGCCAAGGATGACGGACTCCAAGGCTTTTAACCCAAGCAATTGGAAGGACAGAGCTGCCATTTACTAAAAGGGAGAAAGGTGTGTGGGTTGCACAGATTTTGGGGGGAAATCAGGAGTTTGGTTTGGAAATTGTTAAGGTTGGGATATCTGTTAGAAGTCTAAGTGCGAAAACCAAAAAAGTAGTTCGAAATGCAAATGGGGGGGGGCACCTGGGTAGCTCAGTTGGTTCAGTGTTGGGCTCTGTACTCAGCTTGGAGGCTGTTTGAGATTCTCTCTCTCTTTCTCTCTCTGCCCCTCCCCGACTCACACTAACGCACACTCTCTCTCTCAAAATAAATAAACATTTAAAAATTTTTAAGAAATGCAAATTGGATCTCAGGAGAGAGAAATATACTGGAGACACATATGTCGGGTTGTTGGCCATAGAAAGGGAATTCGAAGCCATAAGAGTGGATGATCTCCTTGGAGAGAGTGAGTGTGGTGTCCTGGAAGTCCAGACAAGGTAGTTTACCAAAGAGGAGGGAGCAGTCTAATGCAGCTGAGAGGTCAGTTAAGGATTCGCTGCTATATTTAGTGAAGTAGAAGTTGTCGGTTATCTTGGTCAGATCAGTTTCTGTGATGCTTTGGGAGTAAAACCCTAATTAGATTGAGTGGAAAAGATAATGGGAAGAAAGGAATTGGAAACAATATGTTTAGATGCAACGGAGAGATGAGAAATGGAGCAGGGATAGTAGGGTCAAGAGACAGTTTATTCCTTAAGATGGAAGAAATAATATTTTTAAAAAATGTCAGACGCGTGGGTGGCTCAGTCGGCTAAGCCTCCAACTTCAGCTCAGGTCATAGTTTGAAGGTTCGTGGGTTCAAGCATCGCATCGGGCTCTCTACTGTCAGTGTGGAGCAGGCTTCGGATCTTCTGTCCCCTTCTCTGTCCCTCCCCTGATCTCTCTCTCAAAAATAAATAAACGTTAAAAAAAACAATTAAAATTAAAAAATGTTGATGGCAATAGTCCAGCAGAGAGGGGTAAATTAGTAATATAGGAGACTTGCTGGAATTATCATTTGAGATGGGGTTCAAGAGCGGAAAAACTGGCTTTCGCTAAGAACATGAAGAGTCCATCCCTAATGGTGGCTGGCAGGAAAGCAGAAGATATGGGTACCAATCCTCACCTAGTTAAATTTGGTGTTTTTTTAAATGCTTCAAAAAAAAATTTTCCCCAGTGAAGAAAACACAGTCTAGGGCTACCAAAGAGCACTGGTGTGCCTAGATAGGCAACCCTAATTTTTTTTCACTCTATGAATCTATCTTAGAAGGGATAGGTCCACTTCTCCTCATTGTGGGTAAGACATGTACCCTTAGTTCTTCTAGTTTCGATTTCACTGTCTTATTTCTAATTATAACAGCCTAGCAAATTCCCTTCCTCTTTGGACCCCGTATTATGTCAATTCTTATGGAGAGTTACCCCACACACCCACCCAGTTCTGTTCCTCCACCCCTCACTGTTCTCCTTCCTCGACCTGCTCATGTCTAATCTAGTCTCCAGCATTTCAATTTCCTCAGCTGTGAGGAAAGGGGACAATTTGCTTTCTACCTCCTAGGTTGAGAGTTTAAATAAGTCTACGTGAAATGGGTTTAACCCATGTAAAATAATAAAAAGAAGAGGAAAAGTGGAAGTGGGACAGAAGAAGAGGAGACTGAGTGTCCATTTGCTTTGACTGAGCCCCTACTCTACCATTTCAAAGCACGATATGCATATGAGCTCCCCCACATTGCCCACTGTGTTAGCTGTAGAGTTTATAGTCACAATAGATTTGGAAATCGGGTCACATTTATAATAAATGGACACACTTATAATAGGTAACATTTACTGAGCAATGCCTATGTTATAAGGCACTTAGCTAAGCCCTTTCCACATGTCATTTAGTCCTGGGCCTCACAATAACTTGAGGTATGTATCTTCCTCCCCATTTCAGAAACCAAGAGAGATGAGAGAAAAAGAGGCTCAAATAATGTGCAATTTTGTATCCCTTCCGCTCTTTGGCATTACTGCCACTTTCCAAGCAAATATAGTCTATATTTATTTATGTGTGGTTATGCAGGTGTATCCAGATTTAGCCCTGTGCCCCACGGCTCTTCTTCATGTTACAAGGAATTCATCATGCTATTATATTCATAAGCTACCCCAGTGTATTTAGGATCAATTTATAAAGCTTGACTCCCGTACAATATTTCAAAAACATGTTTACAGATTATCGGAATTCATATTGCTTACCACATGTTGGGCATTCTACTAGGTGATAAAAAGGGGAACAATGCAAACTCGCTCCTCCCAGGAGCTTAGAGGCTTCTCCATAGGAAAGTCAATTATTCATTCATTCATTCGGTATTACTGAGTGCCTCAGGGCCATGCCAAACACTATAGTTTAGGTAAGCACAAATCAACCTAGAATTACAATACTTGCTAAAAACAGATGCTCAGGTAATAATGTATAATGGCCTTTATTTTAAAAGGTCCTTTTAGACAATATGGTAAGTGCTTACCTCTAGAGCCACTTAAAGGCTGCGTAAACTTGAGCTAATTTCATAACCTCCTCAGGCCTTTGCTTCCAGTCTTAAAAAATGAGGCTAGGAATAGTATCTATCTCCTAGGGTTGCTGTGAGGACTAAGCAAACATATGTACAGTACTTAGGGCAGTGCCTGGCCCATCATAAGCACTGCACTTGTTGTTATTAGCGAGATACAGATTTACCGTGTGCCTGAACGGCTACCGGATTCCTGACTGTAACAACTCAGCAAAGGATAGTAACTGTTCTGTAAGTTCTTGTTGAACAGAACTTCTTGAAGTCTGTTTCCCCCACCTCATCCCTGTAGACATGCCTAGAGTAGCCCCAGGTTCCTTTTCTGTCATATTTCTTAACTTTGAATCCAATGTTACATCAATTATTGTCCTTCGTCTCCTTCCCATTTGTTTTCCTTGGGGAATAAAGGAAGGTGACATCCTTTTACATCCCGGACCATCACAGTGATTTTTCATTGTTTGTTATTGGGAGAGTTCTTACCAATTTTACCTTTAAAAATGTTTTTATTATTTTTCTTGTTATCTAAGTAATATGTGCTCGACATAAAAACAATGCAAACGCACAGAACTTTGTAAGAGAAAGCGAATGGCCGTCGTGATCCCACAGCCAGAGATAACCACTGCTAACTGCTTGTTACACATGCTTCCAGATTTCCACTAAGCATACATTTAATAGCATGTATTGTTAGAGACAAGAAAAAATGCAAATAAAAATGAGATCATAGCATCCATACTGTTCTGCAGTTTGCTTTTTTCACTTATAGATTTTGAATGTTCTTCCATGTACAAATAGATCTATCTTTTTTATATTAGTGGCTACTTGGTTTCCTTTTACAGATCTAGTATAGTTTGCTTAAAGTTTCCTACTGGCTTGTTAGACTTGTACACCATTACATGTTTTTGTTATTACAGACAATGCAATAAACACCTGTACATGTATTTTTAGACACATGTATAAATATTTCTGAAATATATATTGTTTGCATATATAAGCCTGAAGTATAAACTCCTAGAGGTGGACTTATCTGGTCAAAAAGAACACACATACGTATTTTTTCCAAAATTGCCAAATTGCCCTCCAAAAGGATTTACCCAATTTGTACTGATAAGTGTATGTGAATGCCTGCTTCTCCACATTTAACTGTATTCTAAGTATTATTTTTTTTCTTAGTTTATACCAATCTTGAAATCCTATTTCTCTCAAATCTCAAACCATAGTTTAAAGCCCCAGGAAGATCAAAACATGGAACAAAGTGTTTTTACAAACAGCAAAACATTCCAAATCAGTTACAATAGTGGGGTGTTTTCAATCAAACTATTACACCACTAGATGTTAACAGTTTTAAAACTGTTCTAACGTCCAGAAGAGCAAATCTGGTTCTGTGATTAAATCGCTTAGTGCACAGCCCCTGCCCACATACCTCCTTCTCAGCTGGGTGTGTGGAATAGGAGAGGTTGCTGGTATGAGGGACAGGGCAAGGAAAGTGAGAAAGCAAGAGAAGGTCAGAAGGGTTCAAAATCTAGTGTCATGTGGTAATTCATCTAGGACAGTCCCTTGAGTGTGCTCTGGACCTCTGTTCATGCTCCTCCCTGCCACGGCTGGTCTTCTTCACTTCCAGGGCCTGATCAACAAGGGCTCCCTTTCCAGGGTCGGTTCTAATCACCCTCTTCTCTCGGAAGCCTTTCCTGAAACCTAGAAAACCACTCTTTCTAAGGCCTGCCTATATCCTATATCTAAACACACATCCACCCGAGTACCTGTCACATTTTGTGCCGCATGTTTACAAGAAACATGGGGACGCGGAGTTAATGGTGACTGAACATTCACTGACATGGAGAGACCTTAACAGAGATGGGACTTTCCGTTGTTCACAGAAATGGGTGGATTCAGATAAAATGAGATATTGAAGTACTGGGCTGAAGCCACTTGACTTGTTATAAAGCACCAATTCCAAACATCCCTCCTGGCTTTACTTGTTTATCCCTGCTTCTCCCCATGAGAAACAGGGGAAACACATTTCAATATTACAACAAAAACAAGAGGGAAAACTATCAGGCTGGGGAACAGGACAGCCTTAGCAGGACAGTCCTTAGCAGAGGGCAGCCGTTCACCTGCCGGCTTCAGGCACAAGATAATTTTGGTAAAAAGGAATGGGGAAAAGAGAGTAGACTCGGATTAAAACAAGAACCGACTCTCCAATATATCTTTAATAGCAGAGACGGAACAAATGAAGCCGAGAAGCTATTCGTGCCAAGATAAAGTTGTGAGTGCCCCGAATCCGAGGCAGGTACTTAGCTCCTTAGACTAGAGCCTGCTTAAACGACTTTTACGCCAGTTCCCCCCTACCATGTCACTGCATTTCTCCCCATGTCTTAATATCAGAGTTTTAGTCAAAAGGACAGACCCAGGAAGGGCGAAGGTTGCTGACCTTGCCCCGCTCCCTCCAGGCGACAGCGTCTGCCTGGCTCCGCGCCCTGCTCAGGTAGGCGTTTGACAGGTAAGTCTTCAGGCGACAGCGATCTTCCCCGCCCCATGCACCTGTTCGGCGGCCAGCAGCCTCCCGCCACCAATCCCCGACCCTGGGCCACCTAACTGGCCGCTAGCCCCCTCCGGTGAGCTCGGCCCGCTGCGGAAGAGCCCCGACCCTCCGCGGGCGCGGCAGGGCGGCCAGGGGAAAGTGCTCGCCGTCACATGGAGGCCCCGGCCCGCCCCATTGGCTGTGGCCGAGCCAGTCGCGGCGCTCGCTGGCTGCGGTTGGTCCCGGAGCTGCAGCGCCTGCACGGGCCCGGAGTCCATGTTACGCTTTGTCTAATTCCCCCCGTTACAGAGTCATGTGCTGCTGCTCCCGTCGTCGCCGCTGCCGCCGCCCGTGGTGCCCCGGCTCCTCCGCCGCGCTTCGAGGTGGCAGCCGCGGGCGGGGCCTCGGGAGCAGGGTCCAGGGCGCCGCGCGCCTTCGCCGCCCCGGCGCGTCCCGGTGCAGCCGCCGCCCGCCGCAGGTGATGCCGCCACCTCCCGCCTCAGCATAAGCCGTGGCTCGGCGGCCAAGCTGCCCCGACTGCCCCCCAAGGTTAGTGCTAGCCTCGCCGGGACCGGGGCCGCGCAGGTGGGAGCCGCCCCGGAGCCGAAGCGCGCGCCCCCGGCGCAGGCGTCCTGCCCCGCGGCGCGGAACTGGCAGCGAGGGGCGGGGGGGGGGGGGGGGGGGAGGAGGGGGCGCGGGCGGCGCGCGGGGCCGCGCTGGGTTCCCGTCTGCGACCGCCCGGGCCCGGAAGATTGCGCCGCTCTGGGCAACTGGAGCGGCGGGCGCCGCCGAAGCCTCGGCCGCCGGCGGTGGGCCCTGAGAGAGGAGAGTGTGGACTGCCTCCCTCCAGCTCCCCCTCGCGCGCGCTCCCTCCCCTCGCCCCCGTCCGCGCAGTCGGGAGGGCGGGGAGTCCCGGTTTCGGCTCCGCTGATTCCTCCCGGAGGTGGGTGTTTGGTGTCTGGCCTTGCTGGCCGGGAGCCCAGAAGGTGAGCCCTTTAACTTCTCGTGAAACGCCTCCCCCTCGCCTGCTTCCCGCGCCGGGTGGGCTGGGCGGGGAATGAGGGCCGCGCCCCGCCCCCCGCGCCGGAGGGAGGGAGCCGGGGGCCCGCAGGTGCACCCTGCCCGCCGCGGGCCATCTCCGGGTTGGGTACCGGTATAATCCGCTTCTAGCTTGTTTGAAGGCGTGGGCACTTGGGAACTGGACTTCTGCTCGAATCCTGGCCAGGGGCTTGGGAAGGAGGATTGGGGGAAGTTGCTTACTGGAGGGTTGATAGAGGCCTTCCTCCTAATGTCCCCCCTCATTTGGGGTCTCCCGTGGGGATAAACAAATTAGGCTTTTGGTTTTTTTGGAGGGCTGTTTTTTTGTTTTGTTTTGTTTTGTTTTCTGTGTTGTGTTTCTTAAAAAGCCAGCCGCAGTGAAGGAGAGCTGCCGCAGGTCGAGGGAGGAGAGGTAGGTCCCTGCTGGAGAGGAAGAGGTGGGATTTGCGGTCCCAGTGGGTACGCAGCTGGGGGTTGTGTGGCAGAAGGTGGGGAGGTGAGGCTTCAGGACAGAAACAACGCAAAGGTGTGAGGGAGCGAGCGCTCAAGAGGTAGGCCGAGAGATGGGGAATAGTACTGGGGAGTCCTAGCCAATTGTGGGGCCCAACTTGAGCTACTTGGGCTCATACATGGCTCCTGCTTTGCAAATTTCCTCCTTTTTCTTCCTTGAATTTCAAAAATATTTCTTGTTGGGCAAATCTGTGAGGATATATTTTGAAAGATAACTGAGTAAAAAGAGAGCAGGCTTCTGGAAACTTTCCTGAGCTTTGAAAATAAAATTCCATTCAGGCCGCTCTTATTGAGCACCTATTTTGTGTTCTGTGCTGGACTTTGGAAGAGTCTGGACAGGCGAGGAGTTACTGTCTGCAGTAATGGTGACCGCTGTTTGCCTCATAAACAACCAAAGGGCACTTCCAGGTGCCAAGAATGACAGTGATTCAGACCTTCCCCACCAAAGCTTCTGGGACCCCCCCCCCCCCCACCTCCGCCGCTCTTTACAGACCTGTGGGAAGAATCCATGGCTAGTAAAGGAGGTCCGTAAACAGCATTTCATTTTACTGTCCATAAATACTGGCCAAACTCCTGCCATCAGCTAGGAAAGGGTTAGAGTTGTCACTTCTCTTGTATTCCACATCAGTTGATTAAAATCCTGTTAAAGTGCAAAAGCAAGAGAGAAAAGATCCTGAGATGAGTTAAAATAAGGATCCAGCACAGTTGATTTGGAGTGTTTGGTCTCCGTAGGTTATTTAGGAAGTCTCCTGTAAAATGATTAGGTAATCCACGGAGCTGAAAGAAAATGCAAATCTTGAATTGGCATGGTTTACTTACATATTTGAACATTTTATCTTAGGTTTGTCTCGTTTTTATTGACGGTGTGTGAGTGTGTACTTTGTTGATTAAAACTCAACACGTTAGAAGTTTGCAGAGGGAAGTGTCCTTAGGTGACCCAGTCCCCCAGTCTCTTCTGTTACCACGTTGAGTAGTGTATGATGCAACAGTTAAAGTATTGAGCCATGTTCATATCTTTTTCTCCTTGCCAAGGTTTACAGAATTCAAAAACTTGATCAACACTTTGCTGTTTTCCCTTCACTTTTATACTGTGATGAGCTTTTTAAAATTAATTTCACAAAATGTTGATGTGTTTGTCATGTCCTGGTAGCTAAACTGTTTTGGTAGCTGTATGATGGAAGTTACACTTGGTTCAATCTCAGTAACACAGGTAAATTGGCACTATCTGTGAAGAAGTCAAAAGTTTTGTTCCAACTGTGTACTCATGATCACACATGCTCTTGAAATGGTAGTTGGTAAGGGATTTCACGTACTTTTCATACATAATTGGAGCTGATTCTTGACATTCTAAGAAACACCAGTCACTTTATTGAGTGCCAGCAGCAAGCGGAAAACCAGAGTGGGTGTTGTGGTTCCCTAACAAGGAAGGAGAAGATTCTTGCACAAATAGAGGGCAGGTAAGACAGATACAAGTGAGGACACCACCAGAAGCAAAGGATTGCATTTTTCTAGGAGGTCAAGGAATACTGAAATGGAAAGGGTGTTTGGAGCCAGATAAAAGTATTGTGTGCTTTGGGGAAGGGGGAAGGAGCATGTTTTAGGGGAAGCAGTGAGCTTTGTCCCAAGTCAAATATAGTAAATAGGTTTGCCTGGCTGGAGCAGAGAACAAGACTGATGGAGTTAGGGGAGATCTAGTTAGTGGAAAACGTGAAGCACAGGTCAGTGATGCTAATCATTTGCCTCAAGAAGAGTGGTTCTCAACAAGGGGTGATTTTGCCTCCCAGCAAACATTTGGCAATGTCTGGAAACTTTTTTTTTTTTTTTTTGTCATAGCCGGGAGGCAGGTGCTACTGACATCTAGTGGAAAGAGGCCAGGGATCCTGCTGCACATCCATCCTGCAATGCTCAGGACAGCCCCCACAACAAAGAACTATCCCGGCTGAAATGTCAGTAGTGCCAGGGTTGAGAAACCCTGCTCGACCTTAACAGCAAACGTTAAGGTCACCGTGAAGGAAAGTTACATCTCAGAATGGGCCTTGAAGGAGGTGGTTCTTGACTGGTGAGCGAGGACGTCAAGTTTGGGAGGCCAATCTAGGAGACCTCTGCTCTGCTCTGCCTGAAGTGAGTAGGATCTGGGCAAAGCCTAATCAGAAGAAAAGGGCATTTTTGAGAAATCATGGCAGATGAGTTAGCAGGGCAGTATAATACTGGGTAGGTGGGGAATCTTGGAGTCAGAACTGGAATTTGAGAGAGGTCCTGGTATAACTTCTTTAGTAAATTTTACACTTGCTAGACAGCCTCTGTTTAAACACCCCTAGAGGGAAGCCAGTCGGTTAAGCAACCGACTTCCGCTCAGGTCATGATCTCATGGTTTGTGAGTTGGAGCCCCTTGTCAGGCTCAGAGCCTGGAGCCTGCTTCAGCTTCTGTCTCTCTCTCTCTCTCTCTCTGCCCCTCCCCTGCTCACACTAGCTCTCTCTCTCAAAAATAAATAAACATTAAAAAAAATTTTTTTTTAAATAACCCCTAGAAAGTACAGGGAACCCTGTAGTTAGGAAGACATGTCATTATATCTTTGGATTCCATGTGTGATTTTTATTTGAGCTGAAGGCTGCCTCCTCGAAACTGTTCCGTTGATTCTGTGCCTCTGGAACTTCCCATATCCAGAGGACAGCCCCTTGAATTCACAAAGACGGTATGATGTCTCTCTCCCCATTTCTCAATGCAAAATAGTCAACCTCTTCTCACAATCCTGTGTGGGACATGGTTTCTAGATGTCTTTTTAGTTTGTCAGCATCTCTCATAGAGAGTAATGGTATCTGGAATTGAATACGGTAATTGAGGTATGCTTGGTCAACAGAGAGTATAGTAGGACAGCTTTTTCCTAAGACCAAGGCATAAACATCTACTTACTGCAATTTAAACAACTGTCTTTTTTTTTTTTAAGTTTTTATTTTATTTTGAGAGAGACAGAGAGTGCACACACAGAGGAGGAGCAGAGAGAGAGTAAGGAAGAGAATCCCAAGCAGTCTCTGAGCCCAGCACGGGGCTCAATCTTGATCTCATGAGCCGTGAGATTATGACCTGAGCCAAAATCAAGAGTGGAATGCTTAACTGACTGAGCTACCCAGGTGCCCCACAAAACTGCCTTTTTTTTTTTAACGTTTATTTATTTTTGAGAGACAGAGTGTGAGCGGGGGAGGGGGAGAGAGAGAGGGAGACACAGAATCTGAAGCAGGCTCCAGGCTCTGAGCTGTCAGCACAGAGCCCGATGTGGGGCTTGAACTCACGAACTGTGGGATCATGACATGAGCCAAAGTTGGACGCTCAACCGACTGAGCCACCCAGGCATCCCCAAAACTGCCTTTTTTAAAAAACAGCACCTAGCACAGATTCACCTGTAGGTTCTGTCCAGTCAAACTGTTAAAACATCCAGATTTGGTGTTGAGCTGCTGCGACCCTATTCATTGGGCAGATTTTTGTATGTGTAGGTGAGATTGAGTGGACGGTTTTTAGTTTTTGTCCCTGTTCAGTGGTATCCTATTTATTTTGGTCCAGTCTCAGGCCTTTTGAGATTTTAAAGTCTTGATTCTGCCTTCTAATCCTATGAGAGAGGAGTAGAGGATGACTTTGCCAAAAGCTTTATAGTCACTTGTATTAATACTGCACGAAACCCAGTAGTTTGGCACTGCTGGTCCTATTTGAGAGCTGAGGTGTTTAGTGATGGAGGTAAATTCTAGGGGTTGATTGGCCCTTAGGTCAGGGGCTTCTAAGGAATCTATGTTTGTGGTCAGACTACATTGCATTTAGCTTTTGCAAATGTTTGCACCTGAGGTGCCCTTTTGAAATTATTTGAGTCAGTTGCAAGCTTCTGAAATCTGTACTCCATCCTCTAAGGTCTTTGTAATTCTGTTTAGACATCTGAAAGAGAATTTCTAATGTTCTGTGCAAATCTGAAGCTTACCAGATCAGAGTTGCTTTTGAAATTTGTGCGGACATAAATAGGATAACTGGTATTGAAAAAACCACGTATGAACGTGGTTCCCACTCGGGCTAAGCTTTTTTTCCTTTTCTTTTTGCTAGTATGCTCAAAATACTTAATTAGTGACAGGTTTACATTTGGGGCAGGAGAGAGGATTAGGGCTTAGAAACAAGCCCTTTTCCCAGAATTAGGGTTTAGCTTGTCATTGGTGTGATTTCATACTTACCAGATTTCACGTGTCTTCACTGAAATGACATTAGGAAATTACCACGCTCAGATGTCTTTTGAAGCAGGCAGTTCAGAAAGCGTAAGTAACTTAGTGCCAAGTTCTTCAAATGTTCTAGATCTATCCAATAAACTAGATTTAAACAAATGATTTGGTTGGGATGGTAGCCATCCAACAGTTTTGAGAGTGTTAGAACAAAATTCCAGATCTTGTAGCTAACAAGTACAGCCTCTTTGTTATGAATATCCATCATGCCCTGGTCCCCTGCTGGTGTGTTGTCTGTCCAGATGGTCTGTTCGCTCTCACTTCTGTTCTGGTCCACATGGGAAACCTCTCCATGTCCTCTGGAGGTGAGAGATATTCCTGAGAGCAGAAGGGATGTTTTGTGAAGGTATGAGATTTCTTGAGAGGGAAAATATTTGAAAGCCCTTAGGTATTGTCCTTGTAGACTTTCAAAGGCTATACCGAACTTGAAGCCACCTTGGAATTAAAGATGTGATGTATCATTTTGAGTAGAAAGGTAGAATTTTGTAGATGGAAGGTATCAACAGTTGAATTTTATATCCATAAAATCGAGGAAATCCAGGCCCAGGGAGGTGATGTGATTAGCTGTAGCTTACCCAGGAGGTGACAGAGCAGGCATTAGAATTCATCTGCCTTAAAGACCACAAATAAAGGCTAAGGATAAAGATTTCTCCTCTGCTTGAAGGTGTGTAAACAGTGGGTCCCTCAGGCCTTATTTACATAATTGATCCAGAAGAAGGAGCGCACAGTGGAATTTCTAAGTTTACAGATGACAGCAAGCTCTTCTGAATTATGAAATAAGTAACCAATGGGGATTTACTCCAGGGAAACCGTATTAGGATATATGAGTCATCAGCAGATTTGCAGGTGAGTTTCTCTGTGGGCAGTATGAGGTCAGGTACTTAGAAGTTATGGAACTGTCATAGTGTGGGTGTTTTGCTGGCAAAACCCGGGAAAGGACTTCAAAAACACTTTCACAGTGTTGTCCCAACTTGCTCTTGCAGGTTAAAAAAGGCAGGAAATGGTAAGCTTCATACAAAAGATTTTGGAAACGAAACAGAAAATCTTATTTGATTTTTCACTGTGCTTTGTTCAAAGCATGGGCACCTGTCTTTAGGAAAGACCCTGGAGCCGGAATGACCAATGGAATGGTACCTAAAAAATGTAGACATTCCTGCTAGAATGGAAGCTCCAGAAGGACAGGGCCTTCCCCGTCTGTTTTTTGATAAAAATATTGGGACTTAATAAAATAAAATAAAAAATAATGGGATTTTTAGTATCTGGAAAGAAGACTGCAAGGAGATATTATTGAAACCCATGAAACCGTTAGGATAAGGATAGGAGAACCTGATTGTTCCCCTAATCCCAGCAAACCTGAATGTGGTATTTCAGTTGCCTGCTTCCTTGTCTCCATGGTCCAGTACTTGTCAGTGTGGCAAGGGCAGGGAGATATCTGTATTGTTCTGCACGGATTTCCTACTGCCTCATGCATGGCAGGTCCTCTGTTCATATCTGTTGCCAGAAGGAATGCATGAAGAGGTATACGTTAAAGCTTTATAATACGCAAGTTCAGGATGAAGGCAAAAAAATATGGCACCAGTTTTTCTCAACCCTGGCTATCATCAGAGTCAGTCTGGGGAATATTTTTAAAGTTACTCAAGCCCCATCTATCGAATCAAAATCTCCGGGGAGTGGGGGCGGGGGGAGTTTCGGGGGGGCGGGGGGAGTTTCGTGTTGAAACGAGCTCTCCTCCACCCCCCCAAGTGATTCCATGTGTAGAGCCGAGACAGAACCACTCACTGTCTTTTGTACACAGAAGTCTGGGTACCCACTGAAGACAAAAGGTTTTGAAACATTCGTGGCTGACAGGCTCACAGTTAGTTACTAAGACAAAGAACTTTAAGGATACATCTGTGTCCTTGGAAGGTGATGACCAAGGCAGTGGATGGTTCACAGGGTGGCCCGTGGTGTTTTCATGAGGTGCTGCATCCCCAGACTGGATGGCATAATGAGCCAACTTGAAGTCTGTTCCTGAGCAGTTGTTTCCAGGTTCCATGGTGACAGTTGCACCAGCCTGTGGGGTAAAAGAGTAAAAGCAATGCGGCAAGCTTTTGAGTTTTGATTTTAATGCTAAGTTTATTCAATTTCAAAGGTCTTTTTAAAAAATCTTGGGTACTTCCTACTTTGAGGTGTTAATTTTGTTTCCTCTTGTGAAGGATGGCGATGATCGCTTTTTTGAGGTCCTCTCTTGGTCACCCAAACCCTGGCAGTTTTATGACAGCCTTCCTGTAAGATTCTACTGGTCTATGAAATTAAGTGTGGGAACTACTACTGCTGAGGTTTTCAAGATGTCCATATCCTCCTGTTGACACCTGCTGTTGTGAAGGCTCACAGATATCCATGGTAGATGCCATTATGAACATTTCTTAAAACCCTTTTTTACTTTCCTCTTCTGCTTGCTGGTAATAGTCAGGAACACTGCCAAGGAAGGCTTCACTTCCCCAGCAACCCATAAATTCCATTGCTAAATCTTAGCGTCAACAGATCACCAACACCGCAATAAATTCTACAAAGGAGGGAGAAGAAAGGAAGCGCAAGACCACCCTCCCCTCTGAAGGATGTTGATCACCAGAAAGCACCAGATCTCCAGATCTCATGCAGTGGAGACAGGACACATTCATGCCATCCCACTGTGTATGAAATACCATCAGTCAAAATCCTCTTTACTGATTGTTCCAAGCTTAGTTCTAAGAGATATTTAAAAATTAAAATTGTTTGGAAAATGGTCTCCATGATGCACCCCACTAAATAAGCTTTTAAAATCAATTTATTACCAGATGTAACTAGTTTTGTTTTGTTTTGTTTTTTAACTTAATTGGTCAAGAAGTAATTGGACAATGTGTGGACTACCCCAAATTAATACTAACAACTGTTAATTAGGCATTTTCTGATTGTCCAAATGTATGCCCTGAAATTTACATGCATTCTCATTCCATCCTCGAAGCAATCCTGAGTGGAAGGTAGACTTACATCCTACCTTACAGATGAGGTAACTGGGGCTTCAGAGGTTATGTGATTTGTAAAAAAAATCACACAGAAATGGTGGAAGTGGAATTTGAAATTAGCCTTGTTATTTCAAAGCCCATTCTCTTATCTACTGTTCTCATTACTCTTGTATTCTTTGTATTCATTTTATAATACCTATTCATATTCTTGCCAAAAACAAAAAACAAAAAACGCCAAGAAAGAGAATGGGATTTTGAGGTCTAGAGGGACCTCGCAGCTTGTCCAGGTCATGCTCCTCATTCAGGGGTCAGATCTGAAATGTGGGGACAGAGGCCGTAGAGAGTTGAGCCCCAGTGACACCTGCATCTTCTGGTTTCTAGGACAGCATTCTCGCCAGCACACAGGGTTTTAGAAAATAGCAACCAAAATAATACCATTTGAGTGAAACTTTACCCTAGAATTGAGAGGGTAATTTAAAAGCACTTGTTTTGGTGACTTCTCTAGCCCTGTTCTGTTTTGTCACCAGTATTGGTGATGGAATGCCACTTGTAATAGTACATACACATGAAGCCCCCTTCTCCTAAAGAGATCAGCCTTACAGTAACAGCTGGACACAAATATGTCAAGATGTAGCTGATATTTATTAAGGTGTTAATACCCAAGTGCTCGCTGAACAACTGCTATCACAAATATATGCAATTAAAAAAATAATCATATCTGTATTCCTCTAAATAGACCATGAATCAATATCCAAATATCTATATCGTCTTAATATAGATTTGTTATGATCAAGTATAATTATTTCAGCGGAGTGAATTCATCCTGCTAGAATCTCTCCTTTCACGGTTTTATTTTTCATACTAGCATTTGGCCACTAATAAAGTACAAATTAGGAAATGGTCTGCAGCACTAACACAGATTTCACAAATGCACCCCTTCCTATACACACAGGTACAGAGAGGGAGGGAAAGGCAGAGGGAGGGACACTTTTCTCTCTCTTTAGCCTAGTTCTTTTCAAATATTTTTCTATTATGGGGCATTTCCCATTTCTCTTGGTTCTAAGTTCTTTTCCTTATAAGTCGTTTGTACCTGGCAAAATCTGTATGGAGCCAAAATTGGGTAATTGCATCTGTAGTTTCTGCACTAACTAGAGGGAGCATTAGAGTGGGTGGTAGCTCTGCCTTGGGTCTCAGGCAAATACTAAGCACTGCCTGCAGCAGGCCTCAGGGAAGATGATGTGCAGCAGCTGGTCTTCAGCCTCAGGGTAGGGTGGTCAGGAGGGAGGGGGCTGGACCTGGGCTGAACTGGAAAATGCAGGTCTGCCTGAAGGGGCTCTGTTTAGCTGATCTGTTCAGCAGCCAATTGTTGGCCATATGGGAATGTGGGCAAGTCTTGCCAGATCTTCTGATTTTTCACCGTAAGCCAGAAAATCTGGATTATTACTTTAAAATCTCCTGATTTTAAAAGATCAGCTAACTCAACATTTTAAATAAGAACTTCCTGCCGACCAAACAAAATGGCTTTGTGGGCTGAGATACAGCCTGCAACCTTAGGCCCTTAGAGATGGATAGCCCTAAGGGGCCAGGTAAACAGAAGCATAGGATGTGAATAAAACCACAGCACACTTGGCAAATCAGTTTAAGTGGAAACAAATCAAAACTTGATTTCATTGCTTTGTGCTTCGCGCACCCCCCCCCCCCCCCCCCGCCGCCGCCACCCCCCTCCCTGGCCATGTACGCATAAAGCAGAAAAACTCAAAAGCCGCATACTTTCAATGATGGTAACAGTTTCTGCCCTTTAAATTTGGTATGTTTGAAGTGAATGCATTTGAAGGGTTGTCTTGCTTGAGGAGTAACAGATTCAGGGAGAACGGTGTAGTTTGGGAGGGAAGGAGCTAGGCAAAAGTGATTCAGAGTTGGGGGCTGAGGGGGCAGGTGGGCCGAAGAGCAGAGAATGAGGGGTGAGTACCACTTGGGAAGTGAAGAAAGAGATCATCTACCCCCCAAAGATAAGGGAAGAGGAACATTTATTTATATCTCAAAATTGATTTGGGGGTGATAGGAAAGACAGGGTTAGGAGAGTCCTTACCCAAGAAAGGGAAAATCATGACCTGATACATACTGAGAAGTAGTGTGGGATCTCTGTGGGTGGGCAGAGTGCCATTATTTCGCCATTGCTAGTGTGTGCGCATTAATTTGTGTTGTGGCTTCTGCAAAAGGAGAACCGGAGTGAGAAGGAAGGTGAAGGGTTCATGTGAGAAGGGAGAATGTAGAAGCAGAAGAGGACACTGCACAGCAGCCAGTACCAAAAAGGAAACCCGGGAAAGCGTTTGCATTGCAGAAAGTTGGCTGTGTTGGGATCCAGAGCGAGGTGGCCCCCCAGCTCGCACGCGGCTCCCCGGGGCTCCAGCTTGTTTTGCTTGTGGAGGGCTCGCATGCTCAGCGTGGCTTGCGGCAGCCCCCACACCCCCGCGTATGAAGTTAGCGACAGCACGACCGCATCTGCCCAGTCGGGGCTTGCTGCTGGGGAACAGTGGAGGCTGACTTGCTGCCCCTTCTCCCCGGCTGGGTGCCTCCATGCAGGACACGACCTCAGACCTGCACTGTGACCCCCACTAACGCTGCCGCCTGGTTTATCTGCTCTTCTGGGGAGAAGCCTTCCGTCGTTCGCCTAGAATAGGTCGAACAAATGCCCTCTCTGAAAGTGGAGAGGTTCAGAGAGGTGACACTTTAGCGGATCTCTGTTGGTAGCGGAGGCTACACTCCTAGCCTGAGAGGGGGATTTTTAAAAGCATTGTTCTCTTAATCATCCCGAGCATAGCACATTGTTCCTGGAATTTCAGCATTTTCTGGGAAAGAACTCTTTTGATTCATCAGCAGGTTCTATTCCAGTCCTTAGGACTGTCATCCCTGGGTGAGCTGAACCATGTCCTTCTCAGCTGGTGAAACTTTAAATTTTTAACACTTTGGTTGCTTTCAGAATAGAAGACGCATTTTAAAAACGTGCCCTCGCATCAGGGTAATGCAGTGAAGGTCTTCGGGGTTTTTTCTCCTTATGGAAGCCAGTTTGTAGTATTGAGAGAATGGGTGCAGATTTCCTTGCACTATTGCTGGGAAAAAGAACAGTTCTTCGAATTCCACTGTTTGTTCTTCCAGTGCCTCCAGTCCACAGATGGGAACCCAGAAAGATCCTATCAGGAAGTGAAACTTGTAAATAATCTTTGTGCTGGTGTGGGGCATCATGGATCAACAAATGGGACAAGAAGTCTTCTTGAAACTTCTTATGAAATACACTTTGAAAAGACCACAATCTTAGCGATTCTCTTCTGGAAATAATAATAGGAAACATCTATGAAGTACTCACACGCACCTGGCACTGTTTGGAGCACTTTGCATGTAGTAGCTCATTTGCCCCTCACGATGGGCAGAGTGCCCCAGTGTGGACGCACTTCCCCGTGACCGTGGGCAGCAGTCAAGGAGCTCCGGCGTGTATTGGGGGTAGTAGCAGGGCAGTGATGGGAACCAAAGCCCTTGCTGCTTCAGGATCCGTCCTTTCAAGGATTGCATTACTGCCTCTTGCCCTCTCTCCCGGCAAGGGCCTCAGATTGGCGTTAGAAACTCTTTTGCTTTCCACATTACCTCAGCTTTAAACTCAGGATCAAGGTGGGATTTTAAAAAAGAATGAATATTATGCTCCTTCCCTAATTGCTCCTCCACAAACAGAATGAACAGAGTTGTCAGGAGCTGTTTCCATCCAGGAACAGAAAGCTGATGATCTTCCTGGAACCATGTTCTAGCATCTTGGACCGCTTATCCTCGGGGCTGCCGTTGGGGCCTTGCTGCTGTCACAACCCTCACTCTTGGCACCAGAATCGTTTTTAAGAGCACAAAAGCTGTTTTACGTTTACCTTTACAACTAGTGGGTTTGGAATGCTTCTGAGAACCCTAAAAAAAAAAATTATTTTTCACACTTAACGTAAGGCAGTGGGAGGTCCATGAGTCTGGAGCTTAGGGACTTGAGTTCTGGTCCTCGCCCTTTCTTCTACTGACCATGTGACCTTGGATTTCACAGGACCTGGATTTCATGCCCTTGGGAGTGATGGGGGTGAATAGTGGCAATATGACTGGTTTCGTGAGGGTAAGGTGCTATTATACAGGACGGTAGTTTATCAACAACAGTAGTTGTGTGTGTTAGGCAGTGACTGGACCGGTGTGTCCTTTGTGAGCCGTGGAAGTCATTTTCCATGGGTGAGCAGTGAGGTGGATGCTTGGGAGTACTTGGGAAGGTTTGTGTTGATCTGAACTTCTTCCCTTTCCTGTTCTTCCCTTACCTGTGTTCTAGTGTGGACGATAGTATGGGTGTGGACTCAGTTTCTGGCCCAAACTCCATTTCCTTGGCTTTTCCCCCTCCTACTTTGGGCTCGCCTCCAGTTTGCCTACAAAGTACTGTTTGTTGTGAGGGTGAAGCGGGCGATTCTGGGCAGCGACACTGTGGCTGCAGGCAGTTACTGTAGTTCAAAGCAAAAAGCCAGGCTGGAGTAGGAGGGACACTGACGGGGCTTGTGCATTAGAATTTCGTACACTGGTTTTTGAAGGAAAGAAAGGGGGATAAGACATGACTTGTCACTAGGAACGTTATGAAATGCCCTTCCTAACGGAACGGAATTGGGTGAGGAAAAGAGGCCTTTAGGAAATCACTGCCTATTACTCTGAAAGCAAATGCTTTTTTTTTTTTTTGTTTTTTTGGTGAAAGCAAATGCTTTTTGAGCAGTGTGTCTTGTGGTACATTCTAGTAGGATACAAACAAAAATTAATAAGAAATAATAAAAACAGGTGTCATTTTGGTGAATTTTTAGGTGGTCCATATTGAGCCAAACATTTTTCATGTTTTATCCTCACTTCAGTCATGGAGATAGGTATCATTTGTTGTTGCTGTTCCATTTCAAAGATTACAAAATTGAGGCTCACTCTGTTTAAATAACCTAGCAAGGGTCTGGGCACCTGGGTGGCTCAGTCAGTTAAGCGTCCGATTTTGGCTCAGGTTATGATCTCACAGTCTGTGAGTTCAAGCCCTACTTTGGGCTCCATGCTGACAGCTCAGAGCCTGAAACCTGCTTCAGATTCTGTGTCTCCGTGCCTCTGCCCCTCCCTGCTCATGCTCTGTCTCTCTGTCTCTCTCTCAAAAATAAATAAAGATTAAATAACATACCAAGGGTTACAGTGCTAGTAAGTACCTGGAGGAACTAAACTTTGAACCTGGATCTGTCTCTCATCCACAGAATAAAACATGAGTTACATTTCCCTCCTGCTTTCAGGGAGGAGACTGGCTTGTGAACAATGTAGTATAATTGAGCACAGTGTGCATGCAGTATATGCTGTAACCCCTGCATGAGCTAAAGTTTTTGGACATTTGCTTGGAGGAAAGAGAGACTGACCAAGAGTCAGACGCTTAACTGAGTGAGCCACCCAGGTGCCCCGAGACTGTAAAGACCAGTGAAGATTTCATACACACAGAAGAATGGTTTCAGAAAGGACCTTGAAGGATGCAATAGACTGGGACCGTCAGGGTGGGAGTGGTGAGGTATGGAAATGACAAAGGAAGTATGCAGTGTGTTTGGGGGAATTGATGCTGTGACAGAGTGAGAGATGTGGGAGAAAAGGAGAGCAGAAAAGCAGTTTGGGACAGGTTACTGAGGGCCTGGAGTGTCCTGCTACAGAATTTGGACTTCGTTCCATTGCCTTTGAAGGTTATTCCACTAAAGGTTCACGAGAAGGGACTTTATTTGCTTTAGTCTCTGACTTCATCGATGGTAGCGTGAAGAGAGGAGTAAATGTCTGCAGCAGGGATTCCCCAACTGGGCTGCACCTTAGGTCACTGGGAGTTCCTTAAATGAACAGAATGGCGCACTCACCCCCAGCAGTGATGCTGATGGTGTAAATCTGGGGTGGGGCCTGGCCTGGAGGATTATATTCGAAAGGTGCTTCTGAGTGCAGCCAGATCCAGGAATAGGTCCTGTGGCCATTAGAACATCGGGGACTGGGGCTGGACCGAGCCCAACAGTCATTGTGTGGATAATTTTGAAACGATGCGAGGGGGCCAGTGATCAAACCTTGGAGAAGATCTGTCGTATATGCTCTATAAATCTTAAATAATAATCTCAGAACAGGGTCATTTCCACATAAATTTTCCCATTCATGTCTAGAATGTAGTATGGCTCTAATCTTTATGCCTGTGTGTTCTATTTGCCCTTTTTCTTTTATTTAGAGGGAAATGGAATATGTAGGATTTTCTCGGTGACTGTTCATCAGCGCAGTCTCTCAGGATGTGAGTTCTGGAGTCCACTGCCTCAGGCAGGGTGGCTCAGTGCTCACAGTTCACTACAGTCTCTTAGGAGTTGGCCGAAATGCTGCTCACTTGTCCATTTCCTGGGACCCAGCCTGAACCGAAGCCTTTTTTCCAAATGTTGCAGATCTCTCTTACTCCCCTTTCTTGAGTTCTAAATCAACTATTGACGTTTAAAGTTTAGTTTCTGCTGGGAAGGCAAACAGTTCTACCAAGGGAGAAGCGATTTCTCAAGATTAAAGAAATTTGAAATTATAATTTATGCTTAAAAAAATAATGTTAGTCCAAGTTTTAGCTCTCCTCTCTCTTCCTTCTCTACTGTTCTTTATCCTGCCGGGTGTCTGCAAACCATTCTCATGACCTCCTGCCTGTGTGGCATATTTGTAGTGGGGCCAGATTATACATACACCACTGACTGACTTTTTCATCTGACCTCCAAATTCAGCTTTCGAGCCCCTTCGTTTCTTTGAATTTTGCTAACAAAGTCTTCTTGTTGAAAGGAATATTATTTCTCATGGAACTGTATTGATGGTGTGTGGAATAATAGGAGCATGCTTTTTAAAGTTCAGACCTAAGGCCCCCAAATCCTAAACCTCTCCAATTTGCTGTTGCTTACTTTATACTTTGGCATTTCAGGTCTAGAGGTGGTTAGCACCCATCGGACATCCCAGCCCCTCCCTGAAAATTAAAAGGAGCACAAAAATGAAACTGAATTCCTTGTTTTTCTTCACCCCTCGGTTAATTTAACGGACTCCATTGGCTCGCCCTCATTTGCCCTTTTTACACCTCCCAAATTAATGTTATGTGCGCCTTTGGTTAGAACGGTGTGAGTAATTTCTGAGTCGCTTTTGAAAACTGTTCCTTACGGTTCTTTTCTTCACCATACCAGTAGATCTGGCCAGTGTTTTTCTTTCTAGCTGCTTAACTCCTGGGTGGTTCTTGTTGCCACATAAGTTTCAGTTGATTTAGTGATCCTGATTTCATGGCACACTGTATCAAATGCTTCAGAAAGATCAAAGTACACGGGGATCCTTGGATTCCCTTCCGTTGCTAACTCACTTGTGCTGTAGCCAGGCAGTCCTGGAGCCTTGCAGTCCAGGATTCTGCTCAAGGCGAGGAAGCAGCTCTTCTCCCTGGCTTTTCCATTCTGCAGATATCCTTTCCTTTCCTGTATTCATTTATTTAGCAACATGTAGTGGGCTGTGTATCTCTGAGCCCCTTCAACCACTTTTTGCTGCAAAAAGGAAAAACTCTGAGCCTTTCATGTGCCATACCCATGGGACTATTCTCCCCACGAACTTTCATGCTGGAAACAAGCCCCATCTAATTGTACCTTATTGGTAGTAAAATGTGTTGGTTAAAAGTAGACTCTGTGGCCGGCCAGGCTGCCCGAGTTCTGCTATTTGCTAACAGTGTTACTTTGGACAAATTGTTAACTTTTTGTCTGTTTCCTGATCTGTAATACAGAGGTAGTGGTAATTCCTACCTCATAGGGTTGTTATCAGGAATAATTGAGTCAGTGTATGTAAGTGGCTAAAATTTGTTTAGTTAGGTTTAGTTTAAACCTTGGTGAATAATCTTTCAGAAGTTTATAATAACGTTTCTGGGTTTTCTAGGCATTTTGTTACTCTTTTGTGCTGTTTGCCTTAGCCATTCCATTACAAGCAAAGGAAAGAAAACTAAATCAAACTATCCGATTTTGCCACCTTAGGGTTATTCATAAATTGCTTTTTTTCCTTTAAGATTCCATTATAATAGGGGCACCTGGGTGGCTCAGTTAAGCTTCCGACTTCAGCTCAGGTCATGAGCCACATCAGGCTCGATGCTGACAGCTCAGAGCCTGGAGCCTGCTTCAGATTCTGTGTCTTCCTCTCTCTTTGCCCCTCCCCTGCTGGTGCTCTGTCTCTCTCAAAAATAAACATTAAAAACATTAAAAAAATTTTTTTTATGTTTTTATTTTTGAGAGAGAGAGAGACAGAGCCTGAGCAGGGGAGGGGCAGAGAGAGAGACACAGAATCTGAAGCAGGCTCCAGGCTCTGAGCTGTCAGCACAGAACCCAATTCAGGGCTCGAACTCATGGACCGTGAGATCATGACCTGAGCTGAAGTCTAAAGCGTAACCGACTGAGCCACCCAGGCGCCCCATTAAAAAGGATTTCTTTATAATAGATAACTGAGAATTGATATATTCACTAGAACAGTGATGTGTGTGAATTATTCCCTCTCAGCTCCTATAATTTGGTACCTTCAGATGTGTACAGATGTTTATGATGTTTATGTATTTTTTAAATCCTTTTTAAGAACACGATTTTGTTGGTAGTGTAAGTTTTATTTGTTTGACTTGTTAGGAGCAATCCTTTTAAGTTGTTGGATTTTTCATATATTATTTTTTAAATGGATGCACAAAGAGAATTAAATTTTTTTAAGACTGTTTTTAACTAAGCTCTACACTCAACGTGGGGCTCAGACTTATAACCTCAAGATCAAGAGTCACATGCTGGCCTGGCTGAGCCAGCCAGGCGCCCCTAAATATTTTTTTTAATAAGGAAGCAGAAATACTCACTACAGAAGATGAACAGACAAAACGTGCCTTCCAAAGAAAAATGTCTTATAGGGCAGTGTTTAGTCTACACAATACACATCACAGTCAGCAGTCAGTAAATAACCCACGGCTGTCCACGGCTAACAGTTTGTGCCAGAACCATTTTGAATACTCTTAACTTGTGTATAGGTATTTGCATGTAGTCAAACTTACGTTGTTTCTTGCTATTCTTTCATACTTACGCTCTTTAAGTGACTGCCCATCAGCCAGGATGGCCTACTTTACTTATATATTTCCATACTAACTGAAGAATGAGAGGGAGACTAGGAAAAAATGTATTGAAATTTTGATCATCACAGTATGACCTGTAGATCTGTCTTCTTTATTATTTCATGAAGTAATATTCAGCCACAGCCCAAGAGCATATGTAACCTAATTTGTATGGACTTGCATTGCCAGGGTTTAAAATGAGTTGGCCTGTTGCAAAATACACATTTACAATTTACACTTTACAAAAATTTGGCAAGGTGATGAAGCCACATGATGCAGCTAAGAGAACATTACAAGTTGGGTTTGAAAAGTAAGTAAGAGTCTTCTGAGTAAAAGTTGTGTAGCACAGAACTATAACTCCACAGCCAAAAAGGCACCCACTCGTTTCTCTTTAATTAAAAGGAGGAAGTACAGACCCAGGGTGAGTTTTAGCTCCATTACCTGCTGCTTTGAGAAAATGACTTAACATCTGTGAGCCCCACTGCTTCTTCTCACATAGGGTTAGCGACCCTTCCCTGTAAAGGCAGTTCTGCAAATTCAGTGAGGCAGGGCATGTGAGGGCCCCCAGGTCAAGTTCCTAATTCTGTGCAGCCTGGGTGAGTTCCTATGTGTGATTGGAAGCCTGTGACCCTGGGGCACTGGGCTGAGAGGTCTACCAGCCCAGGTCTATAGTCACCCTGGCCCTGTGTTTCTCCTCTGTGGCTGGCTTTTCGAAGTCCTGCCATGGGGTGCTCCAAGCAGTGCTTTCCTTCTCAGCTCCTTCAAAGCCAGGAAACCCCTGTGCCCAGAAGGGACCCTAAACCATCATGCAGGCAGAATTTTTTAAAATGGTGTGTACCCCTTTACTACATTTCTGCTGTGGGAAATGACACTCTGGCTCCTGGAAAATGGCTCATACCCCTCTGTGGGTAGATGCCAGTCTAGGCAGCCAGTTGGCTCCGAGGACGTCTTCCTTGAAAGCCATGGCCCAGGTTCTGCAAAGGCTGGGAGGTGAGTGTGAGTGCCAGAGACGTCCTTCACCGAAAAGCCTGTTCCAGGTGCCATCCTGGAAGTGCAGACAGACAAGGACACTGACTGAAGGCTGCGAGTACAGAGAGAGACCGTCTCTTAGGTGACCAGACAGCTTGTCAGTTTTCTTTTTCTTGTTTGCAAAATCCAGCCGTAATAATGACCAAGAGTCCTCATACAAAGAAATCTGTGGCAAACATTTTTAACCACCAAAGTAAGGTCTTTGTCTTTCTTTTTTATGATGAAGGAAGATAAGCAGCATCATTTGAGACATGAGTTTATCATCTCCTCCTCCACACCTCTTAGTCCTCAGAGAAGCTGTCTCTCGTCACTTACTTTGGAGCTTCCAAAATGGCTTTCACAATGTTGCCATCTTCATCCATGGACTGTCATACCTAGGGAGTGGAGACTCTCAAAATGAACTTCCAATATCCTTCCAAAATCAATTTTATCTCTTGTGGCATGATTTGTACCTACTAGGGAGCATATTTTCTCTTCCTAGGAGGTTGTGATATACATAATGTGTGTGTGTGTGTGTGTGTGTGTGTGTGTGTGTGTGTGTGTGTGTGTGTGTGTATTTATTTCTCAACAGGTATAAGGTAGAAACACTTCTCCATGAAACACAGACACACAGAAGGTACAGGAGAATAGCTGAACAAATGGGAAAGTATGATATGGTACTTAGACCTTGTGGCTCTTAGGAAGTATGTGTGGGACTGATGCAGTCATAGGAGTGTTGTATGTATTATCCAAATTGTAAACTTTGGGATCCATGCAAGTTAATTTAAGCATGTTTCCTTTGGATTTTCTTAGGAATTCGCTTTTTCTTCAGAGGTTTTCCTTCTAGGCTCTTGGAGTCCTAATGAGTAACAGAAATGAAGGTAGGGATACCAAAATGTATTGTATTGTATTGTATTGTATTGTATTGTATTGTATTGTATTGTATCTATTTTATTTTATTTTAATGTTTATTTTTGAGAGAGAATACACACACGAGTGGGAGAGGGACAGAGAAGAGACGGAAGATTTGAAGCAGGCTCTGCACTGACAGCAGATACACCCACATGGGGCTTGAAATCATGAACCCTGAGATCATGACCTCGGTCAAAGTTGTGCTTAACTGACTGAGCCACGCAGGAGCCCCCAAAAATGTATTTTAAAATAGATTGTGTCCTCAAAAACATGGTAACATTGACAGTTTTTTTTTAAATGAGAGAGAAGTGAGAACAGTTCTGAGCTACGTGCCTTCCTTTCTGTTGCCTTCCCACCGTGTACTTTATGGAGGGGGGGATATGGTAGTGCTTTGGGAAAAAGGATGAAAGACATGAAGAGATCTGAAAAGAGATGAAGAATTGACAAGTCTAGGGAGGCAAAGGACTGGGAGAAGGAAAAGGTGGCAGCCAGGGCCCAGCGGGACCCTGAAAGGATGCTGAGACCCCTCAGAAGTTTGTAGTGACAAGCCCTCATTAGACTGGGCATGCCTGAAGGATGGGGATGTATCTCTGCCCCCACCCAGCCCCCGCTGCCCCTCTTGAACTGCTCTTGCCGTGCACCTGCGCATGCTCCTACTGCCGAGTGTGCTCCTTAGGGAGGGGGCAGGCAAGGGCAGGTGAGATGCAGTTCATCTGGAGACAGGATAAACTTTCTCCTTCACTCTGCAAGTGCCTGGGGTCTTGCCATTGCCAAGATTCTTAATCGCCTTTCTATATGTGCTCTATTTCTTGGCTTGTCAGGAGGGCAATAGCACACTATTACAGGTGAGTGTGAGCTAAGCGCTGAAGCAGAGAGGAATGGAAAAGGAGAGAATTTCAACAGTTTCACTCAAAGCTGAGGTCATGTGTATGTTGTTTTATTTTCCCTCTTAAAAAATCCCAGTTAGAGAAAAGAATTCAGGGAACAAATATTAGTCAGCTGATTAGGTTCTGAACTTGCACAGACTTTGTACCTTGGCATAAGAGTGGCTACCCTAGAACCTTTTGAACTTTTGCCATTGAGTAATTCTGAAAAGGCTGAAAGAGCCAGTCGTAGGCACTGGGGAAGAGCACTGTGTCCTCTGCTTGGGTAATAAAGGTACATATTATTGAGGTGGGTAAGGACCCTAGGTAGTCGAACAGGGTTATAGCATGTAAATTGCAGAATCATTTAGAGATGAAGAAATGGATCACAGATGGTCACTGGGCTTGATTTGTCTCCCAGGATTCACTATTGTTTTGAGAATTAGCAGAGTGTAGAGGAAATGGCCCAGATTTTATACTTAGGAAAGACCTGTTATTCAGCTCTCCATTTGACCACTTTCTAGCTGAGACATCAGGACAGTTACTTAACTTCTCTGACCCTATTTCCTCAGTTGGGAATAAGAGAATAGGACATTCATAGATCTGTTGGGAAATGTTGAAACTAAGAGCTGATTAAAATGAGATGCTGTCTAGCCAAGAGTAGGAACTTAATGTCCATCAATTTCTACTTCAGTCAAAATTTGGCTTTTTATATAGAATAATTGCCCTACTCTCCATGTTGAGTTTTGAAACATGAATAAATTTTATTTAAGCCATCAGCTTGTGATAAAAGGAGCTGTTTATCCAAGACAGGCCTGTAAGTACCTTGTAACCCAAGAGATTTGTGTGCAAGGACAGAGAGGGTACAGATGAAGCCATCCACATCTGGAAGTCCAGAAACCAGGCACTAAACGCACATACAAACTCCTAGGGCTGGCATGCTCTGCATATAGCAGATTCTTAAACCATCTGTTTATTAATTTTTAAACATTACCCCGAAGTTCACCAAAGTCAGAGGGTAGCACAATCAACCCAAACTCAGAATTTTGGAACTGCTTTCTGATTTCATAAGCACAGAGAAATCCTTAGTTGTTCATTGAAAGAACGCACTATACCACTGTCTTCTGTGTGGGATTGGTATCCGTCATGTTAGGGGACTGTGAGCTTGAGGTTGGTGCGCCTAGAGACCGTAGCCCCCCTGGAACGCTCTCCCCGCCCCTCCACCCCAAGTTCGCGGCAGTGTGCACGCTCTCTTGACTCAGCCAGGCGCAAGACAAGTAATTTCCTCCCATCCTCGGGTCTTTCAGTTGCTGAGCTGGAGTGAATATACTGGGATGTGGCTATGCGCTTTACAATTTTGCATAAATCCATCCTCCACTCCCTGGAAAGGCTGGGTCCCGTCTTTACACCTTCCCCTAGGCGATTTTGTTCCACGGGCGGGGGCGGGGAGGAGAGGAAAGGAAAGGAGGAAAACGGAGGCAGACTACACGCGGCACCGCGCTCTGCGCGCTCGGGAGGAAGCGTGCAGTCCATTGACTCGGTACTTGTGGGGAGGGGAGAACCGAGGCAGGGGCTGGAAACGGAAGGGCTGCGAGCGCTCCGGCCGCGAGGCCTCCGGCAGGGGGAGGCCCGGGCCTCGGGGAGCCACCTCGCCAGAAGCCGGTGTAGCGGGTCAGAGGACAGCGCCCGGAGGGACCATGGCGAGGCGGGCGGGGGCGGCGGTAGTTATGCAACCCGCAGCCCCCCTGTGTCCTCCCTCGCGCGGGTCTGCGCCCCTCCCTCCACTCTGCCAACACTCGGATCTCTCGCTCTTTCTCTCCCCTGTGTTTTCAAACAGGAAGTGCACGGCTGTCTGTAACGTGCCGGGTCCCAGGATGGAGGAGTGAAGTCTCTGTCGCCGCTGGTGCCAGCCTGCGGAGCGCCCCCCTCCCCCCGGAAGCCAAGTCCCCGGAGAGCGCCCTGAGGGAGCAGGGTGGCCGCCTGGTCCAGGTGCGTGGGGCCGGGTCGGGGAGCCCGCGGGCCGGGCGCTGGGCTGTCACTGGCCGCCGCCCCTGGGTGCCGCCGAGCCTGCTCTCCAGCTCCGCGCCGCAGCCTCACTCGCGTGCGGCGGTAGCCTGGTGGCACCCCCCCTGCCCGCCTTCGTCCCCAGGGGTCTCTGCCCAACTGTGGCCTGCTGCCCCGGGCGTGTTGGTCCCCCGCCCCTGGAGGGCGGGAGGGCTTTGGGCTGCCTGACGCCTGCGGGACCTGCCCGGGCTTACTTAGCCTAGGCAGGCGCTTTCCAGGCGGGGCTGCCTTTGCCCGGGAGGCTTCCCCGAGTCCCCAGCTGCCCTCTCCGCCCTCACCGCCGCCTCCTCCCGCCACTGCTGCCCGACGCGGGGCGCTCTGTTGCTCCGAAGTCTCTGGGAGGCTTGGATGTTACGAAGGGTAGCGTGTGAGAAGTGGGGACCTAGGGAGAGAGAGAGACGGTGAGCGAGGTGTAAGGTGGAAAGGGGAGCAAGAGTCTTGGTGCGCGGCTTCCGAAAGCCCACCTTCTCAGCGGAGCCTTGCTGTCTGTTGGTGTGTTTGTTTTGTTTTGTTTTGTTTCTGTTTTTTTGGGGGGGTTGGGGGGGTGGTTGGAGCCAGGCTTTCAGAACAGAGGGAATTAGTGATGTAGACATGCGCTGGAAAGGTAGCTACCAGGAATGAGGGACAGCTACTTCTGAGGTGTTTAGTCTGGTGTCTGGCTGCTTAACTCCAGTTGTGGTTTCTCTCAGCCAGGCTCCCTTGCTCAGACAGAAGGTACTCTTAAAGGTATGAGCCAGACGTCTTTATTCATTATATTCCATTTTCCATCAGAGGAACATGGAGAATGACTTCTCGCATTCACCAAGTAGTTTATAATTTCACATCTGTGTCTTGCTGCCTCTCGGATGTTCCCAGGCGGAGAGCACAAACTGCTCGAGAAGAGGGTGGTTTCATGCGCAGGCTTAGTGCTTCTTCATTTCCCTGGCAGCTCCGGTCTCTGCAGACTAAGTCAAATTGACTTCTCCCCTAATGAAAGCCTGGCCTTGTTTCTCCGCCTATATTTATCTACCTGGTGAAACTCCAGTCTGGTGGAGAGCCACTAACGGAGGTTGGATAGTTGAGAAGAATCAGTTTAATGGCAAGATTGGCCTCAAATGCAATGTTTGAACAATGTTAAAGTCAGTAGCGTCCTCCTACTCTTATTTTAGAGGAAGGGATGTGAGCAGAGGACTAAAGGGGAGGCAAGTCAAGAAGGGTCTCTTTCTACAGCGTTGGAGGGAGTGTGTAGAATCCCACTACCATGTGCACTTATTAACTCCTTCACCTTATGGGGAGGCTAAGCTTCATCAGGGAGCAGCGTTCGCTGTAGATTTAAATTCGTGATGTCATATGCTGGCTATCCTATTCTAATTTGTACCTTTTGTAATAAAATATATTCCCCTACATAACTAATTTTGCTTTGAAAGGAAAATCTTCTGTGGTCAGGTAGCCTGGTAAATTTGTACTGCCCTCTCTCTCCCTTTTTTAATGCCTGTCATCAGTGATTTTAATTCCGTGATCCCATTATTCCAATAGTCCCTCAGAACTTTAATCCCTTTTAGAAAGCAGCTGCTTTGAGTGTTGCGATAGTATCAGTAATTGGCATAATTGCGTTAGCAGTAAATAGCCAAGATACACTGTGAGAACTGAGCAATTAATTTCATCTTTCTCTAGATAGATGGACTTGGATGTCTTAAATTTGAATTTCATTGTGATATGTCCGTGTTTAGGCCTCTTCTCTTTGCCAGATACATGACATGATTAAAACAAGTCAGTGAGAGGGACTCTTGAAAGACCTGTACAACCGTAGTGTTTTGTCTCTCTTTTTATACCCAAGTATACTCCTGGCTCTCCAGTTCGTTAATTTATTTGAGGAGTGTCTTCAGTTCGCTCTGCTTCAAGATAAAATAGAACAGCCTTTGTGACTCTCCAAACTCATACCCTGTTTAGAGACAGGATTTGCTCCCACCCTAGGAAAATTTAATATTAAGTAGTAACCCAGAAATAATGATAATTGATCTTAAGAGCTCTTCATTTTCTGTTGACAGAGCACATTTTCTAGATCGCATTTATAATTTGTTACTCCCTTTCATAGTCTGGTGAAACAGGTCTTGTTCACTCTGTTTTGTGGAGAGAGGAAACTGAGGCTGCGGAAATGGGACTTGTAAAATGGGACTACGTAAATGGGGATGCTGGGACGTCTTTTGATGAACACGTCCTTGGCACATCTGTAATCTGGAAAGTTGCTGCCTGAGAAAGGGATGTCCATGCTGATTCAGGTGGTCTTTCGCTGTTCCCAGCAAGCTGGTAATGACCGACTCCAGACTGGCCTTACCTACGTCTTTGGATCTTTTCCCATAACCTCTACCCAGAGCTGAGGGGTTTTTGTTTTGTTTTGTTTTGTTCCCGCATCTGACATTTACACTTCCTCTGTGTTAGTCACTAGATTTAGCTGTGTTTGTATCAATCTGATCTGTTTTCTGCTGCCAGAATTCTAATGGCATATTTTAATTTACAGATATTTTATGTCAAGTCTTAGTAAACTGTCTCTTTTTGAAGGGTCAGATTGTTTTTTAGAACAGAAAAGCAGTACTTCTGGTTTAACCCTAGAACACTTTATGTCCCAGAAAAGAAATAATAAATTATAAAATGATGTGTGGGACTGTCTCTACAGCCCACTACCATACATAACGTACTACCACCGTATATAGCCCTGCAACTCCCACCCCAGTTCAGGATACCCACAGTAAAGGTCATATCACAGGGGTGACTGGCTGGCTCAGTCAGTAGAGCATGATCTTGGGGTTGTGAGTTTGAGCCTTATGTTGAGCATAGAGATTATAAAAAAGAAAGAAAAGGTCATATTACAGAACAACAATAGCAAATCCATGTATGCTTTAAATTCTATGTTGAGTAATTTTGTAGTATTCTCCAGATGGAAATAAGTTTATTTCTTCTTATCTTTGTGATGCTTAAAGTTAAGGTTTTCTTTAGCTAATATTTTATGCGGCATTAAGAAAAACATAAAATTGAGAGTACGTTTTTACTGGGAAATGCTGCATGCAATATTTATTTTGTCTTCAACAGAGTATCTGTAGTGATCTATAACTTCTGTTCCTTAGAATTGTACCAAGTATCAGAAGGGGAGAAGGTGGGAGAGGAAAGAGATAAAAGTAAGTGGTCTTTCTTTTATAAATGAGGAATGAAATATGTATTTTTTCTTAATAAACAATGGACTGCCATTTCTGTCTGTCTGGGACAGTTCCAGTAGCTTGTGAATAGGAATGAAAGCATACTAGCTTTGATGTTAAATGCCAAGGAGAAGTTTGTGACCAAGAGAGGGCTAGAGTAGAGATTGATTGTGTTAGCATTTTCATTTTTTCAAAACCCTCTGGTTTTTTCATGTCCATTATATAGTAAAAATTGTCTTCTATTGGAAATTGCAAGCTTTAAAGCAGTGGTTCTCAACCCTTCACACAAATTGGGAAGCTTTTATTAATACTTAAAGATTTCAAAGATTTTGATTTGCTTAGAGTTTTACTTCTTATTTCTGATGATTGCTAATTTTGAGTGACAGAGGTACTATGTGTCACTCAGCTGAATATATAGTGTAAATAATGCCTATAAAATCTTCTTGTACTTACACAGTAGGAGTATATATCTATGTGAGACGTGGGTTCAGTGCACTGAAATCTGCCAGCACCTTGAAGTGCATGGGCTGGAAAATCAGGACCAAAGTAAAACAACTGCTCCGGGCTAGGGCTGGCGAAATGGTGATTTAAATGTACAGTCTGTTAGCCATCAGATTATCAAGATACCAATCTCCGTCTTTCTTGTACATTAAATAGATGATGTGTAAAGTCCTGACTTTGAATCTGATTTTGTTTCCAGGTTAATTGTTTTTCATGGTCAACTTTGAGGTCTTAGAAGTACTCAGTTATGGATAACTGGAATTCTTGTAAGACCATTTTCCCTACATTACTTCTGTGCATATCTTTTCCTTACGTTAATATAGTCAGGACTCTGACACCAGTTGCATAATTGCCACTGGTTTAAGTACCACCAGCAGCAGCCTTATTTTCATTTCCCAGAAGCTAAAAGAAGCTTCTTCTCAACCTTAACCTTTACAGTTTTTGATAAGTACGTGGAAAGAGATATTATTTTTCCTTATTTTGTGGTGGAAAAAATGGACACATAAGTTCCTACTGAATCGGTCTCTTTGGTTTCCATGCCTGTTTCTGTGGTTTTGGTGTTCTGTTAAAGACAGGATAGGCCGAGCACCAAAACTTATTAAGGTTAGTGCATAATGTCTTTTTTTCTGATTAAACAACAACAACAAAAAATCACTTCCTACTTAATGAACACTTCATGTGTGCTAGACCTTTACATGGATTGTCTCTAATCTTCCTGGTGTTGTGCACAGTGGATAATCTCCCTGTTTTATAGGTGAGGAAACTGAGGCAGGCAGAAATTATAGCTTACCCATTCACAGAAACAAGTGAAGCCCTGGACTGGGATCCAGATTTCTGATTCCCCATGCTAAAACTGTCCCTCCTTCATATCTGCTTCTTTCTGTCCTTAACCTCCCTAGTGAAGAGAAATGATCACACTTCGTTTAGTCTTAAGTTTAACTTTGCCCTCTCAGCAGGGGTTAAGTTACAGCCACAGAGCATATAAAGGCATTAGGAAATTAGGGACGTGGAAGAGTTAAGGTTTTTATGAATATTTTTGGCTTTCGCACAGTATGTATTCATTTTTTGCCCTAAAAAGCCTAGATATATTGACTCTGTTGGTGAGAGTGTCTTGAGGCAATATTGGCCACAAGCAGCCCAGCTGGATGTTAGGCTGTAAGCGTATTGGTTTTACTGGGAACTCTGCAGTTTGTTGGCAGGTTTGTATCGCCACCAATACTGCATGATGATTTCTTTTTTTATTAACAAATTTCCTGATGTTGGCCAATCTGATAGATGTTATTTGTACCTCATAGTTTAATTTTGCCTTTTTATGACTACAAGTGAGGTTGAGCATCCCTTCCTTTTGCTTAATTTAATTTCCCTTTTCTGTGAATCAGGTCTCTTGCCCTTTTCTGATAAGTTCTTTGAAAGAATTCTTCTAGCATTCCTGTATATTCTAGAAATGAATCCCTTCTCTGCTTTGGGTATTGTGAACACTTTCTCCCAGTATGTCACTCGCCTGATAACTGTGTAGGGTGACTTTCATTAACAACAACAAAAATCTTTAATTTTAATGTAGGTGAACCCATCGGTTTTTTTGTTTTTTTTTTAATTTTTTTTTTCAACGTTTATTTATTTTTGAGACAGAGAGAGACAGAGCATGAACAGGGGAGGGGCAGAGAGAGAGGGAGACACAGAATCTGAAACAGGCTGCAGGCTCTGAGCGGTCAGCACAGAGCCTGATGCAGGGCTCGAACTCACGGGCCGTGAGATCATGACCTGAGCCGAAGTCGGACGCTTAACCGACCAAGCCACCCAGGCGCCCTGAACCCATCCGTTTTTAATGTTATTGTGGTCTGTGATTGAGTCATTTCAGGAATCCTTCCCTGTTCTAGGATCATACCATGGTTTAGTCTTCCCTCACTTTATTCAAGTTTTATAGGTTTACTCTTGAGTTTTTAAACTATTTGGAATTTAATATATGAGGTAGAAACTATTTGTGAATGAGAGAGAGCATAAGTGGGGAAGGGGCAGAGGGAGAAGAAGAGAGAGAATCTTTAAAAAAATTTTTTTTTTAATGTTTATTTATTTTTGAGAGAGAGACAGAGCATGAATGGGGGAGGGACAGAGAGAGTGGGAGACACAGAATCTGAAGCAGGCTCCAGGTTCTGAGCTGTTAGCACAGAGCCCAGCGTGAGGCTCAAACTCAGAAACCGTGAGATCATGAGCTCAGCTGAAGCCGGACACTTACCCGACTGAGCCACCCAGGCACCCCAGAAGAGAGAGAATCTTAAGCCCAGCGTAGAGCCAGATTCAGAGCTCAATCTCACGAGTCTGGGATCATGACCTGAGCTAAAATCAAGAGTCGGACACTGAACCGACTGAGTCACACCAGCATGCGCATTTTTATTTTTTAAAAACTGGTCATGTTGTGAGTCAATTTGACCAACACTGTTTCCGAAATAATCTACTCTTTCTCTACAGTTGGTGCTGCCTCTAGCATATAAGTGTATATTGATAGAGATCTCTTTCTGAGATCTCTCATTTGTTTAAGTGACTTAATTGTGTGTTCCTGGGTCATTGATACCCTTTTAAAATTATTATGGCTTTCAAATATGTCTTGTTACATGTACATTTATATTACCAAGATTGATATAAATTTAAAAGTTCAAAAATAGCAGCACCTGGGTGGCTCAGGTCATGATCTCATGGTTTGTGGGGTTGAGCCCTGCGTTGGGCTCTGCACTGACATCACAGGGCCTGCTCTCTCCCCCTCTCTCTCTGCCCCTCTGCTCATGTTTGTGCACACTCATGCACGCGCTCTCTCTCTGTCTCTCTCAAACATTAAAAAAATAAAGTTCAAAAAATACATTATTTTAGGTAGATTTCTTGCTGTTATTTCTGTGTGTGTTAACTCTTAACACCTGCAGACGTCTTCTAGAAATGTGTTTACTTCACTGGGAGCATTATTTAGTAATGTAATTTAACATTCCTTACGTTACATTTCTTTCTCAGTTTTATTTTTTTAGCAACATGGCTCCCTTCCACACTTGGTTATCTATATAGGGCAGGGGGGTCTCACTTCAAAGGCTTCTCTTTCCTCTTTAGTGCTTTGCATGTACTTATAGATCTGGGATGTGCATTCCTAGTATGGCTTTTGAGTGAACGTTTGTGATGCTGTAATACATGGCTGAAAACTCTTGAAAACCTGTTGATTGTAGATGTCTGTTTATTATTGGGAAAACATTGCCAGTTTTGACTTGGTTTTCCCCGTTTACTTTGCTCCACACTCTTCTCAGATCACTTGGTCTCATCCCTCTTCCAGGCTCTAATACATGTCACCCTGAATGCTGGATCACTTGATTTGATAAACAAACATTTGCATGCCTATGCAGAATAGTGTCCTTTTTCCTTAGTTGATGAAATGGCATGAAACCATGTTGTATATAACATGGCTTATATTATTGTAAGTAAATGTGAAATTACTGTGGGGGACAAATTTTGGTTGCCTGGACCAAAGATATTCTTCTTGGCCATCAGGTCTAGCATTATATGGGTGATAGGCTATATTTTATTTTTCTTTTGTTTGGAGTTATTTATAGGTGCTTTGTGGATGTAGGGTTGCAGTCTACTGAAATTTACTAAGCTTACACAAAGTCCAATAAAGTTATAATATAGAATGTTCTAGAGTCTAAAACCTGCTTAGACAGATAAGACCATGCCCTTGGGCTGTTGGAGTTGTTCTCCCAGTGTGCTTTAAACAGGATTCATTAGGTATTCACCTAAGTTTGATGATAACAACCCCAGCTACTGACCTGATTGAACTTACATACTCAGGAGAGGTCTTCATCTGTGCTGACATTTCCCATTTCTCATTCAGGTTCCTTTATGCTCACCTCACCAGCTGTCAGATCCACCTGTCTTACCAGCCTCCTCTCTTATTCAATTATTCTAATATAACTGACAGCAAAGCTACTTCATCCATTCAGCAGACATTTGCTGAGCTCCAGACTACTAGATCTTAGTTTCCCTTCTCTCTCTTCCTCCTACCTGCTGTGTGCCAGTCATTGTGCTAAATGCTGAAGATATAGTGTGAATATGACACAGTGCCCGACCTCAGAAGATAGACACATAAATCATTAACTGGAACTTAGAAAGTGAGGCACTTTACCGCAGTACGTTGTGATAAATAATAATAGAATCGGGCACAAAGGAGGCAGTGATTTATTCTTTCTTATTTGTGAGGGAAGAATTCATGAAGGAGGTGATTTTGGTGCCGATTATTAGAGGGATAGGATTACTTACCAGGCTGTAGAGAAGGGAAAAAACGAAAGAAATAGTCCAGGTTCGGAGCCCCGATGAGCTCAATGTGCGAGGAACATAGAGTATGAGTGACTGGAGCAGAGAGGTCATGGTGCAGGGGAAAGGGGGCTGGAGGTACATCTTGGCCTCGATTCTTGATCCAGCCATGTCCAGGGCTACACATGCTATTTCTGGTAGTGGTGTTTTTTCCCGACCAGAGATGAAATAAATGCTTAAGTCACGGTCTTAAGGTACATGAAAAGGAAGCAGGGAGAAGTCCAGTGACTATTAAAACAACACAGGTGGAAGTAGTGAGGACCAGAATTACGTTGACCATGGTGGGAAAGGAAAGGAGAGGATGGGTTTGAAACTCATTTAGGAGAGAGAATTGGTTACTGATTGAATGGAAAGTGGGAGGGGAGGGAAAAGAAAGATGGCTCCTGGTGTTTCTGGTTGGGAAAATTCGCTGATGGTGTCATTAGTCAGAATGGAAAGTATGAGAGGAGCAAGTTTGGAGAGAGAGTAGTGACTTCAGTTTGGAGTCAAGTTGGGGTGCCCCTGGGACGTTCAGTTGATCTTGAGAGGCCTTGCCCTAGAGAGAAGTCACAGCCAGAGATGTGCTTTGGGGAGTGACTGGAACTGATGACTGTAGCTGTGAATGTAGCTGAGATCACTGATGGATGGCCCTATGACCAGAGACCAACAGACAAAAGGGGAGAACGAAACAAGATCAGGAAATGGTACAAACAAAACCGATGGGAAGCTTGAGCACTAGGGTTTTTGTCTTGTTTCTGTCTATTGTCATATGGTCCTTTGAATAAAACCCCCTGAAATCATTGTTACTGGCTTTTATTTACCTTATTTAAAAAATATATTTTTTTAATGTTTATTTATTTTGGGGAGAGAGAGACAGAGTGCGAGCAGGGGAGAGGCAGAGAGAGAAGGAGACACAGAATCCGAAGCAGGCTCCAGGCTCTGAACTGTCAGCACAAAGCCCGACGCGGGGCTCGAACTCACCAACCATGAGATCATGACCTGAGCTGAAGTCAGACACTCAACCAACTGAGCCCCCCAGGTAGCCCCGTTACTGGCTTTTAGAGATAAGTTCTCTGAAGCTCTGGTAAGGAACTGGCCAAAGCACCCGGGTAGTAAATAGAGAAAAGCTCTCAGGTCTGTGGGAGGCCTCGGGAAGGCCAGGTAGTGCAAACACTGAAAGTGGGAGCCTGGATTTGGCCATGAGAAATTCAGTTGGTATTCGGTAGTCGGAAGAGTTCTTAAGTCAAGGGTGAGGAAGGACTGAGGGGGAGGCACCAATTGGAGCGTGTGTGCACACGTTTGTCCATGAAGGAATATTTTTCAGGTGTAATTGTGACCAGAGCTTGTATTTTGTTTGAGAATAAGCGGAGAGAGTAACCAAAAGTAGAAGAGAGAATGAGTGATGGAGTAAGGCTTCAGAAAAGATATGATCTGGAGTGTATGCACGATCAAAGGAGGTATCGTGAGAGGGAACAGGGACAGTCATTCCTTTGGGATGGGAGAGGAAGAGAACATACATCTGACTGTGGGGGCACCTGGGTGGCTCAGTTAAGTGACTTGACTCTTGATTTCAGCTCAGGTCATAATCTCAGTTCATGAGATCAAGCCCCACGTCGGGAGGGAGGGTTCTGTCAGCATGGAGACTGCTTGAGATTCTCTCTCTTCCTCTCTCTCTGCTCCTCCCTGACTCATGCACACATTCTCTCTCTCTCAAAAATAAATAAACATTAAAAAAAAGAAGAAGATATGTGTAACTATAGATGAGTGCTAGTGGAAGAGGAGGAAGCTGAGAAAGTTCGTTCCTGATGGCTTGGGTTTTCTTAGTAGAGTAGGAGCCGATGAAATCTGGGAGTGTGGGGGCCTGGAGATGATAGTTGAGACTTGGTAACAATAAACTTGGAGAAAGGAGCTCACGGATTTAGGATGAGTAAATGTATCAGTTGGTGTTTTGTCAGCTGGCATTAGGTGCTGATGGTGGGGTTTTCTTCTGGTTCATACAGTAAGATAAATACCATGACTGACCTTTTAAAATAAAACCCAAAAGCCTTGCCTGAAACATTAGGTTTAGATGGTGATTTAAGGAACCTAAGGATGAGGGGGAAGGAAGGAAAAGGAGCACAGAAGGAGCTAAGAGATTGAACGTTAGGGAGCCCGATTTGGGGTCTGAGTTCTCCCATCAACAGGCAACGGCCTTGGGGAAGTCCACTAATCTCACTGAGCCTCGCCGTCCTCATCTTTCAGGGGAGAAAATTACAATTCATGTCCCCTCGAGTCTCCCGTAGGTCCCAGAACATCTGCGAGACCTGTTCGTTATTAGACAAAAATGAGTGGCCAGAAGAGTAAGAGAAGCTAGGTTCCTGTCATTTATCATTCAGGAGTCCCTCTGATACCAGCCCTCACCAGTGCCTTTGGGGAGTTGACAGGCCAGCTGTTGGATAGCATGCCCGGGATCCACTGCAGGCCTGCACCCAGGAGCTCAGCAGGAAAGGAGAGAGGCATGGGGCTGTGAGTGGTGCAGGGCGATGACAGGGTAGGTTTGCTGCGTGTGTGTACCTTGGCTCCCCAAGACCTCACAGGGCACTTTGTAAAGGCAGTAGGAGGTCTTTGCATTCGTCATCTGTGGTATTTCTTTCCCTTGTATGATTGCATTTTATTTTCACTGGGTGTATTTCTCCCTCCTCATCAAAAAGATAGCATTGTGGAAGAGAATTCAACAGTCGAAGAAGGGTGAGCATTATTTCCAGCATCTTGCCTCAAAAGACTTTTCTCCTTCCCATCTCCTTCACTACACCTTGATTTTTTTGCTAGTAGAGAAACCAGAAATAGTTTGAAGCATTTCATCACTGAAGGCTCAGTTGGGAATGTTCTTCCCCTGGATGAACATTTACTTTTCAAAGCTGTTTAAACTGTCTGATTCCTGTTAAGCACAGGGATGACAGGGTGCCTGGCTGGCTCATTCAGGGGAGTATGTGACTCCTGATCTTGGGGTTGTAAATTCAAGCCCCACATTGGGTCATAGAGATTACTTAAAAATAAAATCTTAAACAAACAGGAATGACATCTTAAAGCCCTAGAGTTCTAGCTAGCATTAAAAAGTGAATCGAGGGGCGCCTGGGTGGCTCAGTCGGTGAAGCGTCCGACCTCGGCTCAGGTCACGATCTCACGGTCCGTGAGTTCGAGCCCCGCGTCCGGCTCTGGGCTGACGGCTCAGAGCCTGGAGCCTGCTTCCGATGCTGTGTCTCCCTCTCTCTCTGCCCCTCCCCCGTTCATGCTCTGTCTCTCTCTGTCTCAAAAATAAATAAACGTTAAAAAAAAAAATTAAAAAAAAAAAATAAAAAGTGAATCGAGATCAGGGTGCCTGGATGGCTCAGTTGGTTGAGCATCCAACTTCAGCGTGGGTCATGATCTCATGGTTTGTGAGTTCAAGCCTTACATCCAGCTCTGTGCTGACAGCTCCGAGCCTGGAGCCTGCTTGGATTCTGTGTTTCCCTCTCTCACTGTCCCTCCCCTGCTCGCGCTCTCTCTCTCAAAAATAAATAAACATTAAAAAAAATTTTTAAAGATTAAAAAGAAAAAGTGAATCCAGATCAGGGCGCCTGGGTGGCTCAGTTGGTTTAGCGTCCGACTTCAGCTTGGGTCATGATCTCATGGTTTGTGAGTTAAAGCCCCGTGTCGGGCTCTGCGCTGACAGCTCAGAGCCTGGAGTCTGCTTGGATTCAGTGTCTCCCTCTCTCACTGCCCCTCCCCTGCTCGCGCTCTCTCTCTTTCTCAAAAATAAATAACATTAAAAGTTTTTTAAAAAGATTTAAAAAAATGTGATGGGGTGCCTGGGTGGCTCAGTCGGTTAAGCATCCAACTTCACTTCAGGTCATGATCTCATGGCTGGTGAGTTCAAGTCCCGCGTCGGGCTCTGTGCTGACAGAGCCTGCTTCAGGAGCAGCAGGAGCTGCTTCAGTTTCTGTATTTCCCTCTCTCGCTGCCCCTCCCCAGCTTGCACACTGTCTCTGTCTCTCTCAAAAACAAATAGACGTTAAAAAAAATAAAAAGAAAAGAAAAGTGAATCCAGATCAGGTGAGTAGCTCCAGAACTTACTGTAATAATTTAACAAGCCTAAACAGGTAATGGGACACTCTTTTTAAAATTAAGTCTCTAATCTTTCTCTATGCTATTACATATTTGAGAGAAACTTGGGCATTTCCTTTTTTCTTCATTAAGCTATTACACAACTTAATGCTTGGAAAATTCTTCACAGGAAGAAACAGGGTGTAACAGTTTGCATGAGACTTTTTTTTTTTTTTTTTTAATTCACCCTTTTAGCTTAAGTCTGAGAATACTATTCTCTCTCCAGGCAACTGTTCTAGTTTCTTTCTGAAAGTCTTAATTTCGCCACATAATTAAATATTCATCTAAGTGAAACATAGTTCAAAAAAATTAAAACCGTCTAAACGTGAAGTTAAAACATAGTCTATAAATGTGTTCTTCCATTTCCTGAGAAACAACAGGAAAGGTTTGCTTTCTCAAAATAAACTAAGTAGCCTGACTGTGAACTTAGAGTAGTGGAGATCAAAGATTCCAGCATCATCACACAATGGGAAAGTTTCAGTTATTTTTTTCCAACCTCAGAAAATCAAATTGAATGCTGCCTTTTTTCCCCTTTTAACATGCGGAACCAGGATATGTATGTGGAATTCAGAAACTTCCATTGGCATATGTGAAATTGTCATCACCGGACCACTTCCTAGTTTAGTGGAGTCCGCTTCCAACGTGTGTTTGGTCAGTGTGGGCCATGCTAGAGATGCAGCAATGAAAATGTCCTTTTTTGGGCATTCAATTCAGGAAGATCAGAGAAAAACCCACTGAGTTTCTGCAAACATACAGCATCTAAACTTGAACTTAAACATGCTAGATCAGTGAAGTATTGCAGAGCTCAGCTAGTAATAAAAGCTTAGCAGCTCCCGTTGGTCATGAAACTGCATGGAAGAAGGAATCTACAGAATTATTATACACACACACATTCTCAAGTAGCAGTAAGAACATTTGTTAATATTTCTCTACTTCCAGAAACAAGGAATGAGAGCTCATCTTTAAGGAAGGGCATCAGTTGTGTTATGGTTGGCAGATTTTTGTTAGATACAAGCAAGATTAGGGAGAAATAAGTGTGTTAAGTATTTATTTACCATTAATTTGTGGGTTCAAATAATATGCAATTCTGTATTCCTCAGATCCTATAAAATAGGTCAATATTTGGTCAGACCTATAAAATAGGTCAATAAATTGAAATATTGGATAATACTTATATATACTGGGAAAATGACTTAAACATTGAGAACTTTACAGAATTTCTCAATAGACCAGTTTTTTTCTGCATTTGTCTTTCAAGAAAAGATAGAACAGATCTCAAAGCTCCATACAGCTTTGATCTCTTTCTTGCTGTTTTTTTTAATTTTTTTTTTATTTTATTTAAAAAAAAAATTGTTTTTTAATGTTTGTTTATTTTTGAGACAGAGAGAGACAGAGCATGAATGGGGGAGGGGCAGAGAGAGAGGGAGACACAGAATCGGAAGCAGGCTCCAGGCTCTGAGCCATCAGCCCAGAGCCTGACGCGGGGCTTGAACTCACAAACCGCGAGATCGTGACCTGAGCCGAAGTCGGACGCTCAACTGACTGAGCCACCCAGACGCCCCTAAATTTTTTTTTTTTAACGTTTATTTATTTTTGAGACAGAGAGAGACAGAGCATGAACAGGGGAGGAGCAGAGAGAGAGAGGGAGACACAGAATCTGAAACAGGCTCCAGGCTCTGAGCTGTCAGCACAGAGCCCGACATGGGGCTCGAACTCAGGACCGTGAGATCGTGACCTGAGCCGAAGTCGGCCGCTTAACCGACCAAGCCACCCAGGCGCCCCTCTTGCTCTGTTTTTAACCTAGGTCTGTGTTGACACTGGGTGTCTTATAGACCGTATATATTTGGGTTTATTTTTTAAAGATAAAATCTGATAAGTTGTATCTTTTTAAAAAATTTTTTAATGTTCATTTATTTTTGCGAGAGACAGAGACAAAGTGCGAGTGGGGGAGGGCAGAGAGAGAGGGAGACACAGAATCCGAAGCGGGCTCCAGGCTCCAAGCTGTCAGCACGGACCAACACGGGGCTCTAACTAATGAACCGCAAGATCATGACCTGAGCCGAAGTCAGACATTTAACCGGCTGAGCCACCCAGGCACCCCAAGTTGTATCATTTACTTCGTGTCTTTACATGATTCACATTTAAGGTGATTGTTGATCTAGTGGACTAAATATCTACCATGTTTGTAACTGTTTTCTATTTGTTGCAGTGGCTATTTGTTTCCTTTTTCTCCGTTTTCTTCTGTGGTTTTTAAGTGAACATTTTATATGATTCTATTTTATCTCCTCTTTAAGCATGTCAGTTATACTTTACAATTTTTTTTTTTTTTGGTGATTACTGTAGAGTTTACAATTGATTTCACTTTCTAAATTTTTTATTAAAAGCAAAAACATGTTTGTGTGCATATGCATAGAAAAAAATTGGAAGATTATATATACTAAGACATTAAGAGTAGTTAATCTTTGGGTAGAAGAATTATAGTTAGTATTTACTTTTTTTAAAGTATTTTTTGATGTTTACTTATTTACTTATTTATTTGAGAGACACAGAGAGCATGAATGAGGGAGGGGCAGGGAGAGAGAGGGTGAGAGAGAATCCCAAGCAGGCTCGTTGCTGTTAGCACAGAGCCCAACGTGGGGCTCGAACTCACAATCTGTGAGATGATGACCTGAACCAAAATCAGGAGTCAGACACCTGGTCAGCTGAGCCACCCAGATGCCCCTCTTTTTTTTATTTGAGAGAGAGAAAGAGTGTATGCGAGCAGGAGAGAGCGGCAGAGGGACAGAAGGAGAATCTCAAGCAGGCACCACACTCAGTGTGGAGCCTGACTTAGGTCTTGATCTCAGCACCCTGGGATCATGACCCAAGCTGAAATCGAGAGTTGGATGTTCAACTGACTGAGCCAATCAGGTCCCCCTTTATTTTCTTTTCTATAGTTTTCTGTATTATCTGATTCTTTTCATGGCAAGTAGGTATTGCTTTTATAATCAGAAAGAAAAAAGGCTCTTTTCCTTTCGAAGGGAGAGGAGAGGGCAAATGACAGCAAAATAAGCTGAAAATTTCCTATTCTGTGCTTTACCCTCTCTTGTCTTCCAGCTTGAGACCACCACACTGCCTCACAGCCCCATCACTGCACTGGTAGGAACAAGGGAAGGGGTCTGCTGCTGCTCCCCTTGCGCTGGGAAGGTTGTCACTCCTGCCCTGTACCTTCTCTGCCTACACAGTGAGAATGACTTAGGGATCAATCCACCATGTGGTTTGACGTAAAAAAAGGTTTTCACTTAATATAGAGTTAAGCATACTTCTCTGTTTCTGCATAATTAAGTTTTCCTCTGCATGGAATGTCCTTATGCCTCTTAAGTGTCTTTCACAAAATAATGAGCAGTGTAAGAACACTTGAAAAGCAGATTGAAGTGGAGCTTTCCTTGTAAAATTTGTAATCTTTCTTTGGTTTCCTGGTATGAAACCTGTGTTGGGCAGGGTGGGGAGAGACTGTTAGAGGTAGTATCTCTAGTAGTAGGTGAAGAGCTTGTAACTAATGTGAGGCTATTGCTGTTTCTATTTCAGAAAACTTCCCCTCATTGCCGTAGTAGAGAAAATAACCATTGTTTTTTCGGTGTTGATTATATCTTCTCAACCTATTTGGATTTGCATGTAAATCAAACCCACATTAAAACTTAAAAATTGCATGGCTCAGTGTAAACAGATAAATGTAGATTTGTTTAAAAAATGGTTCTAGGGTGGCTCATTTGGTTAAGCATCCGACTCTTGGTTGAAAGCTCAGGTCATGATCTTGTTAGGGTTCATGAGATTGAGCCCTGTATTGGGTTCTGCACTGACAGTGCAGAGCCGGCTTGGAATTCTGCTTGGAATTCTCTCTCTGTCCCTTTCTCTCTGCCCCCCCCCCCCCAATAAATAAATAAACTTAAAAATATATATGTATAAAATAAAAAATGGTTTTAGTACCAACTAATCTGCCAGGTGTTTTCAAGAAAGCCATAAATTTTATAAGTACTGTAGTAGTTCGTTAGCCTCTAAAATTAGGATCATTATCTCTTGCTGCTTGCCTGCTGCATCCAAGTAAGCAAAAGACCAGTGAGGCTTTTTGTGTCTTCTGAAAGAGAATTTTAAAAAAGCAAACCAGTTTTGTCTGTATTTCCAGGTGAAAATTATAGGTCTCCATTCTAATATAGTCTATTAATAGAGTTGGGAAATTTCACTTAAGGTAAGAAGTGAACTAGTTGTCATATTCTGTTTAAAGCTAATAGAATCCAACAAAGACAGTTGGAAAAATTATGAAATAAGTGTAAAAAAGAATTCATTCAGAACATATTGATTATTGCAACTGTGCTGAAATACGTACAGATTTCGAAGGAAATACAAAAATATAAATATCGCTGTTGAAGGGATTCTGAGTAGAATTGAATACATTTCCTGTATATTATTTTGATGTTTTGGTATTTTATAAGAAGTAGCGAGGTCAGAAGTCAAGTTTCTGATTTGTGATGCTTATTAAGATAAACTTGAAATGAATTGACATTTGCAGTATAAACCATATTAGTAAACTCTTCAGTTAGGTATAGGATTAAGGATAAGTAATTTGATTCTTTTTTAAAACTCATTTCTGGGGCGCCTGGGTGGCTCAGTCGGTTGAGCGTCCAACTTCAGCTCAGGTCACGATCTTGCGGTCCGTGAGTTCGAGCCCCGCGTCAGGCTCTGGGATGGCCCAGAGCCTGGAGCCTACTTCCGATTCTGTGTCTCCCTCTCTCTCTGCCCCTCCCCCGTTCATGCTCTCTCTCTGTCTCAAAAATAAATAAATGTTTAAAACAAAACAAAAAAAAAAAAAACCTCATTTCTGAGTGAGAGACTTGATACATGGAAATGTTAATGGAGAAACAATGGTGAGAATTCTAGTGGTTGTTTCTATGTTGCCCATTTATTTAAAACTTACCTGTGTTGGCTTTGCTGCCTTTGACCTGAGTTGCCATTGGTTCCTTCAGTTTTTAACTTGTCGCTGTCTACACTGTGACATTCTATCTGCCTTTTTTGCTTCTCAGGTACAGCTGTGAAAATTACTTAAGTGAGAAATGGTTTGGGGCTAAGAACTGAATGGAAGAAAGAAATAATCCCCTCATTATTTTAAATATGGGGAAAGAGGATTATCTGCAACCCTGAGCTTTTACCCCCAAAAGAACTGATAGCATAATAGGTTATCTTTGCCTTTCTAAATGTAAACCATAATGCTTTAATAAGTACCCTCAGGGAAGAGTCAGTAGGCGCTAATTTTGGTCTGCCTTACCACCCATGTATTTCATGACGATTCCCCTATGTGTTTCCTGATCACTTGCTCTTTGAAGGAAGTGTGAGCTTGTGATCTGTGGTGCCACAAATGCCCAGTATGAGATGGAGACGTTAGAGCAGTGTTCTCACAAAGAGGCGAACTCCCACTTTGTGCCTTCAGGAGGTGGTTACAAATAGCGAAGTGAAAATTCAAAAATTGAAACAATGATTTTGTCAGTACCTTTTACAAATACTGAGCATTAAAATATATAGTTGCCAAATTAATATATACATATAATATATAAATACATGAAATCTTTTCTATATTTGTTTAAGTTTCCCTGCTTATTTTAGCATTTAATTCTAGATGAGTAATTTGTATATTTTAGGGGGCAGTAACAGTAAGACCAAAAGGCAACATTTTTACAACAGTCCTAAAATACAGTGTACCAAGTAGTATTCCCACTTTATGGATGGAACTTAAATGCCAGGCAGTTTAAGTTGAAGGTCACACATTAGATGAGCTTTTCATTTTTAAGTAAGCTTTCATCAGTACTGGGAAAGAAAGCTTACAAATCTCATACTTAAGGGAGGCTTTTATCTGAACCATTCCAGGATAAAGGAAATGTACAATGTAAGCTTTTCTGGAAGAGATAAAATCTCTGTACTCTCTGATCTCAAGTCAGTAATATTTTAAACTAAATCTTTTACATTAAAACTTAAGGCAACTCTGATTCCTTTCTTAATAGAAATAGATGTATATCATCCTCTATGAAGTACCTAATCAAAGATAGACCCATGTTCAACCTTCCTGTAGTAAGTTTACAAATCCCAAGGCTCTTAACTCTTACCTTACATACAGGTCTTATTTAAAAAAAAAAAAAAAAAAATATATATATATATATATATATATATATATATATATACACATACACGTATATATATATATATGCATATACGTATACGTATATATATGCATATACGTATATGCATATATATATACGTATACGTATATATACGTATATATACGTATATGCATATATATACGTGTACGTATATATATATACGTATACGTATATATGTATATATACGTATACGTATATATATATATATGGTTTTTTGAGATTTTCCTTGAAAAATTTCTGACATTTAGAAAATTTTAGTTACTGATGGGGGCTTTGACAGGAAACCTTATAGCTGCTAATGTGTTGATTTCCTGGGATAAAGGCAGGTTGAGGTTGCAGGGCGACAGACTTTGGCTTCATATGAAAAACAAATCTCCAAAGCTATGCAGAGCCGGACTGAGCTGCCCTGTCCTATCCAGGGTCCCAGCGCTGAGGGCACCTCAGAGAGGCTGTCCATCCTCAGTCATGGCTGCAGAGTAGACCAACGCCTCCCATGGGCACAAAGTGAGTTCTCTGAGGTCACAACGTGCACACATACCATTCAGTCTTAAATTAAAATCTCTAAGCTTCCATTTGCTTGTCTTTAGAATGAGGATAAAATGAGGATAAGATGATGTGAGGCTTGTCATGTGAATTTAATGTACCTAAAGTACTTTGGTGTAGTTATTCCTTCCAAATGAATATGATTCTATAGGTTTTCATTCTGTGTCCCTTTTCCTTTCTCTCTCTTCCCTTTCTGGCCTCCTGTTAAATTTTGTAGAGCTTTTAATTCTTTTCTCTTCCTTTTTCATCCTACTCTCTATACCTAAGCCTTGGGGTCCACCAGTGTGCCCAGGGATGCCCTGAGCTCCTTGGGTAACATTGCCATCAGTGTCTGATACCTGGGCAACTCAGTGAGTGAACAGCTACGGATCCTCTGTGTCCTTTGGATTTGGCACAAGGGACAGCCATAAAACCCTTGATGAAGCCAAGATCCATTACTACTTTAGCTTTCCTGTGAGCTTTTTCTGCTTCATCATTAAGGTCACGAAAGCATTAAATGGCAGTTGGATATGGATAGAGAAAAATCTCCCTATACAAGGGCTTATGAATGTAGAAATCTATATTGGTAACATTTAATTTTTCCTCTAAGTTTCTTTTTTTGGAGCCAGGCTCCTAATTGCAGATATTGTATTTGAGAGAGAAGAAGAATAGGTCCAGAAGGGCCAGAAGCATTATTTTAAGAGAACATTTTCAAGATAACTGGGGAATCTCTGTAGATAACTAAACCGGCAACATAAAAAATTTATTCATTACAAGCTATTTGAAGATCTACTTGCTTGACAGAGTGGTATCACTTAGAAATTTGATAGATCTCATCAGTACAGACTTCATGACTAAAAGAGTGATATCAGGTTTATACCATCAAAGAAATACAGATTGTTAGAGCTGGAAGGAATCTTTGGGGCCACTCAATTCAGTTTTCTTTTATAAGCAATGAAATGGAGAATCAGGTGAAGTAACTTGTTCCTTGAAACTTAACTCTTCGTATTAGAAAAAGGCAAGTTGGAGACCTGGTACCTAACATTGTAGTTATTTCATACATTCCAACACAGCACCATAACCGTAGCCTGTAGACCTAGAAGTCATTTCTTTGTGGCTCAGAGATGCTCTCTACCCTGTTAGTCCTGTTGCTGACAGCTAAGTAAGGCATGGATGAAAACCTTTCTGGTTCCGACTCAGATTCTTTCTTGTGCCCATGTTTAATTATTTCATGAGATCTTTGGTTGATTTGATTGCCCTGGCCCAGGAATGATCTAAATAGGCAAATATGAGAGTTTAGCTCTATGTTTAATAGTTTTTTGACCTCTTACTCTATACTAGGCACTCTTCTGTTTTTAAGTGTTACATGTGAGTTAATTCTAGGAGACAAGTGTAGCTGTACAGGTCAGAAAATTGAGGCTTACAGGGCTTAAGCCACTTGTTCTAGGTTTATACAGCTTGTAGGCTGGAACTAGATCCAGGTCAGTTTTCCAGACAACATGTTCTTAATTGGTATTCTTCTTTACACTTTCTGTTCCCTGTGCTGCCTGTGTAATGGGGGAGCAGAGTGTGGAATTGAAGATCTGTGGCAGGTAATCCAAAGAAGATCATCTGGCCCAACCCCTTGGTTTCCAGCAGATGAGGTGTTTATTCCTGTGATTTCATAGAAGAGGTATTTGAGGCCTTGTTTTTATTTATTTATGTATTTATCTATTTTTTGTTTTGTATTTCAAAGTAGAAATGATCTTTTAGCTTTTCCTTATTATAAAAGCAGTAAATCCTCATTTAAAGAAAATATGGGAACTATAGGAGAAAATTAAAATAACCTTTGTAGCTCTACAGTCTGATGATTAAGACTGGGTTCATATCTCAGAGGTATCACTTACTAGCACTTTGACTTTTGGCAAATTTTATCACCTTTCCCTGCCTCATTTCTCTGCATGGAAAACAGGAATAATCATAGTGCCTCTCTCATATGGTTCTAATGAGGACTAACTAGGTTCTTATTTGTGAAGCATTTAGAACAGTGTGTGGCACGTAGTAAATACACAAGTGTTGATTAAATAAAATAAATGATCACCCATGAAAATACAGTTGATCGTTGAATAACATGGAGGTTAAGGGCTTAACAAGCCCCTATGTGGTCAAAGATCCATGTGTAACTGATGGGGTGCCTGCTTGGTTCAGTCAGTTAAGAATCCAACTTCTGTTCAGGTCATGATCTCATGGTTTGTGAGTTCGAGCCCTACATTGGGCTCTGTGCTGACAGCCTGGAGCCTGCTTCCGATTCTGTCTGTCTGTCTGTCTGTCTGTCTCTCTCTCTCTCAAAAATAAATAAACATTAAATAAATAAACGTTAAAACAAATCCATGTGTAACTGTTGACTTTCCCACAACTTAGCTACTAATAGCCTACTCTTGACCGGAAGCCTTACTGACAACATAGTCAATTAACACATATTCTCTGTGTTATAGATGTATTGTACACTGTATTCTTACAATAAAGTAAGCTAGAGGAAAAAAGTATTAAAATCATAAAGAAGAGAAAGTACATTTATAGTACTGTACTTACTGAAAACCAATTGGGTGTAACTGGATCTACAAAGTTCAAACCCATGTTGTTCAAGGGGCATCTGTAGTCTTCCCACTTCTGGCCCCTGGAGGAAGAGGTAGAGACAGACCCAAAAGATTGTGCACTACAGTGAGTGGTAATGGGGCTAACCTGTGCACAACCAGGCAGGGTGGGTGGCCCTGGATCCTCTGCTTCTGTTTGTCTCCTTAGGAATCCTAATAACCGGGAATATTAATAAAATTCTACTTGCGAGGTGTTCAAAATGGTTGTGATTCTTCTTTTTGTACTCCTTGCTTTTAGGAAGCCAATAAAAACCAAGCCTGTTTATTTGAGATTTTTCTGGTGTAGGCTCGGCCAGACATGATTTCCTTTCATGTGATATTTTCTGCGGTCTGTGTTAGTTTCATTCTTCCTTTGTTTTCTTGTGCTTTGGTGTGAAGAAGATGCCCTGTTTATAGAGCCTTGGTGTCTTTCATGTGTAATGCATTCTTAAACTAATTCCAGTTGCTCTGACCCTTTGAGATTTAAAAATTGCTTCGTTCCGGCTTTTAAGCATTTTTGAAATATTAAAAATGTTCATGAGGAGGTGGGTCATGGGAAAATTTTCCCAGAGTTGTTTGTTCCTAGAAAATTGTGAATTTGCATGGAGAGGTTTAATGCTGGGTTAAATTCTGCCAGGTGCATTGGTCACTTGAACTTGAGTTCCCAGCTCTTTTGATATTTAAATCCTTTTTCTGTGGCTTAAAATGTAGAGTGAGCCTCTTAAACCTAAGTGCCTATGTTGAGCTGTTGCCCTTTGTCCCATCAAAGAAAGGTCTTAGTAGTGCTTGGGGTTTGCATTGAAGCACCGTGTCAGTAGGAAGGATCAAAAGATTTGTCTGTTCTCTGATTTTTGTCTTTGAACCAAGACTTCCCAAAAAGAACACAGAGTTGTTTTGAATATTGCCGCCCCTGGGTGTGAGTGATTATGCAAGTCAGTAGTATTTTTGTTTAAAAAAAGAAAAACTATTCATAATAGATTTAGAGGTATGAAATTGCAAGAAAAACAAAGTACTTTTTTTAAGACAACTTGTACAAAGCAGTCTTTGAATGCAGGTGGTCCTCAACTCCTAAGGATTTGCAATTCTTCCTCCATCTTGGGAAAGACACCTCTGTCCACCAGTTACCACTTGGCCCTTTCTCTTAGTATAACCTTCTTCCTTCCCTGCCACTTGCAATGAGTTGCCAAGTAGTCTCAATTCAATCTTAAACTTAAATTCTTAATCTTTTCCTGCTGTCCCTTGAAACTCCCATATACTTCTTCAACACACAGCTCCAGAGTGGCCACTGCCCAGTCTTGCTGGAACTGCTGAAGCTACCTCGAGCCCCCCTCCCTGTGTCTGACCTCTAGTGCTCTCTACTCACTGTCTTAGGGGCTTTTACATGACCAAACACAGTATGTAAGTGGCTTGCATAAAATCTTCCAGTGACTTCTCAGTGCCCTCAGAACTTCTTCATAAGAAGTTAAAAGCCAGAGTCCTTAAGAAGACTTTAAGACCTTGCATGAGAAAGTCTCCATTTCATGGCTATTGCCTTCCCTTCCCCCTGACTGTACTCCAGACACACTGTTCACAGCCCCGAGAATGTCTTTCTGTGCCTTGAATCTGCTACACTTCCATGACAGTGAGCCTTCTCGATGTGTCTGATGCCTAGAATGTTCTTCTCCCTTTGCTGCTTCACTTTTATCTAGCTAATTCCTGTTTCTTCCTTTCGTCTCACCTTAAATGTCATATGCTTCAAGAAGCCCTCTTTAACCCCTACACTAAATTAGCTCCCTCTGATGTTTGTTTCTGCAGTACCTTGTACCTCCCTAACATTTCGCTTACTACATTTATTTACCTTTTCTGATAGATTCCAAGTTCCGTGTGAGCATAGATAGATCTGTCTTTTTTCCCCTCTGTATCTTCATGCTTTGCACACAGTAGGATCTGCTATGTTCTTTGAATGAATGAACATGTTCCAAATCATGCTCACGTTATTACATACAGTATTGCTTACGTGTGAATTTCTTTCAAGGAGATTTTAGTAAATTCCTCTTAATGATTTAAATTCGCTTTCCTTACTTACACTAAATGTGTATAGTCACAAAATATATACTCCTTATGCTGATAGCACTCAGGCAACTATTGAAACATTTGAAAAGTCACAAACAAATGCAAACAATATTTTAAAACCATTAAAATTTAAATGAAAAATATTCATATGATGAGTGCTTTTTTTGCTGAAACTGAATCACCTATGTTGATTTTAAAAAAAAAATAATATAAACTTGTTTTCCTTAGGTCCTAATAATTAGTGCATATAAGTCTTTTGATTTTGATAATAGTAATGCAGGGAATACTTGTTTGTAGTATAATCTGTTATTCAGAAGCCCATTATGGACTTGAAGGCCTTGCTTACTATCTCAGAACTGTGAGACCTTATCGGAACACATCTGTCAGTGAGCAGTCCTTGAATTACAATTTTGATGATTTTAACGATTTCTCATTTTCTTGCTAGTGCTGTAAATTTCTTGTACATTTAAAGATAAGGTTAGCATTGTAGAATTACTGAAATCAACATCAAGCATATACCTACCTCAACTGTTACTAAAACCAGGAACAGGGATATGTTTGTCGATTTTAGTTCTTATAGATGTGGAAAATTTTTAAAGTTTTAGCATGTGGCTCAGTGGCAGACTGTTGAAGGAAGTCAATAGATAATAGAAATGACTCATTCACACTATTTTGAAAACAACTTGAACGTAACTCTTTTTCTTACAATTGCCTCCACTTTGTAATTTTTGAACCACTAAAAACAAACCCTTTGTTTTACAATACTTTCATGCTATTTTGAAGGCATGATTATGAAAGCATTAATGTAATATCATTTGGCTTTCACTTAGTGTGACTGCATCATTTATGTATCAAGTCTACCTCTGTCCTTTCCTTATTAGTCTATAGCAGTTAATATACTACCATACTCTACTGTTTGTTATTTCATTGTGTCATGAAATTAAAGTCTTGTTCAGTGTCTTAACAATGGCCTTTATCGTTGCCCTGTGTGCTTGCTACCATATTTATAAGTGCTGTTAGTGATGGGGATCACTCGGAACCACTGTGATGATAAATGCAAACCTGGGCACTGTATTGGTAAGGGGAATAATTCAGATGGCCCGTTGTGTATTTATATCAGTTTCTTTTAGATTAACAGTGAAATGAAAACAAAATAGATTCTTTGGGAGCAGTCACAGACTCTTGAATGTCTCTGGTCCTCTAGAGCTCCTTAGACCCCCATGTCAGAACACTTGCTTATGGCACGCATAACATACTGCAGACCAAGCACAAACATATCATTGGATTTCCAAAGGTGTTTTGGCTCCGGTGGGTCATCCTCTTGGGTCTCTACCTCTCTAGCCTCCTAAACTATATCTGTATCTTACAAAGCCTCTGCTTGGCGAGAGGAATGGAGAGGCTTGTTTTTTGTTTTTGTTTTTTAAGTTTCTATTTATTTTGAGAGAGACAGCACAAGTGGGGGAGGGGCATAGAGAGAGGGAGACAGAGAATCCCAAGCAGATTCTGACCCTGAAACAGGACTCGAACCCACAAAACCGTGAGATCATGACCTGAACCAACTCCAAGAGTCAGATGTTTAATCGACTGAGCCACCCAGGCGCCTGAGAAACCTTGTTTTCTTGTCTCACGAAGGGCTCAAGGCTCTCTATTGTTGTCTGTAGGTGATTTGTGGTTACCCAGGTAACCCTGAAGCCCTGTCACTCAGGAGCACCTGTTGAGGAGGGAGTGTAGTAAGAACACAGCAAAGCAGCTAGGAAAGGCCGTGAGGACTTGAGGTGTATCAGATCCTTATACTTAACACTGAAAAGAAAAATTGGTAAAAATATTACTGATATAGACTGCATAGCTGAAGGCCTTTTATTAAGCTAAACAGAATGTCATGGCTTTAGCCTAAGGACCAAGTAATTCACTTAATTGTCCTTTGTTTTTGTTTTTGTTTTTTCTTTTTTGCTTACATATTTTTGATAGCTTGATTAAGATATAGTTCACATGACATACGATTGGCCTATTTAAAGTGTACAATGGTGTTTAGTACTTTCACAGAATTGTGCAACCATCACCACAATCAACTTTATAATATTTCATCACCTAAAAAAGACTCGGAACACCTGGCTGGCTCAGTCAGAAGAGCATGTGAGTCTTTATCTCAGGTTGTGAGTTCAGGCTCCATGTTGAATGTAGAGATTATTTAAATAAATAAAACTAAAGAAAAAAAGGAAAGAAATTCATTACAAGTCATTCTCCATTCTCCCCGAGCCCCTGGCAACCAATAATCTACTTTCTGTCTCTGTAGATTTGCCTGTTCTGAACATTTAATATGAGTAGAATCATATAGTATGTTACCTTTATGATTAGTTTCTTTCCCTGAGCATAATGTTTTCAAGGTTCATCCATGTTGTAGTGTCAGTATTTCAATTTTTTTTTTGTCAAATAATGTTCCATTGTCTAGATATGCCAAAAAATTTTTTTATTTAGAGAGAGCAGGAGAGAGGGGCATAAGGGGAGAGAGAGAATCTTAAGCAGGCTCCACACTCAGTGTGGGGCTTGATCCCATGACCCTGGGATCACGACCTGATCCAAAATCAAGACTTGGATGCTTAACTGATCGAACCCACCCAGGCTCCCCTATGGCAAAAAAAAAAAAAAAAAAAAAAAAAAAAAAAAAAAATCCTTAAGTGTCAGTTCAGCCATATTATGTTCACATTGTGGTGAAACAGATTTTCAGAACTTTCTCATCTTGCAAAACTGAAACTAGATATGATATACCAAATTTTATCCATTCTTCTTGGTTGACAGACATTTGGGTTGTTTCCCACGTTTGGGCTGTTATGTGTAATGTTGCTATGAACATTTGTGTACACATTTTTGTGGGGGCCTATATTTTCCTTTCTCTTAGTATATACCTGGGAGTAGAATTGATAGGTCCTGTAGTAATGCTGTATTTAACATACGGAGGAACTGCCAGACTTTAATCATTTAAACTGCATCATTTGCATTTAGGGGCGCCTGGGTAGCTCAGTTGGTTAAGCGTCCAACTTCAGCTCAGGTCATGATCTCATGGTTTGTGGGTTCGAGCCCCATGTCAGGGTCTGTGCTGACAGCTCCGAGCCTGGAGCTTGCTTCCGATTCTGTGTCTCCCCCTTTCTGTGCCCCTTCCCCACTCATGCTCTGTCTCTGTCTCAAAAATAAATAAATATTAAAAACAAATAAATAAAATAAATTGCATCATTTTGTATTGCCAGCAGCAGTGCATGAAGGTCTCAGTTTCTCCACATTCTGGCCAACACTTGTTATTATCTGTCTTCCTGATTATAGCCATCTCAGTAGGGGTGTAGTGGTATCTCATTGTGATTTATGTTTCTCTAGTGACTAATGATATAGAACATCTTTTCATGTAAAGACATTTAACTAAAATTTTTTCCCTTAAAATGAAGATTTCCTAGGTTCTTGGGAATTCTAATACATTTAAGAAATACATGCTTTGGGAATTCTTAAAAGGTACAAATTATGACCCACATTTTGACCCTGTGACTTCAGGGATTGGAAGGTTGAGAGAAAATAGCTGCCCTGACTGGCAGGACTGCCTGTTGATGGGTTAGAATTTAAGTGGAAGGGGTTGAGCAGTCTCTCATTTTCAGGGACCTATTAAGTAGAATCCTTGTCTGTGACAAGCAAAGGAAACACGAAAAGGTGGAAAATGGACCCAAATGTAAGAGATTTCTTTTAAAGGTACTAAATTTACCAGCACAACCAAGCCAAAGAATGACCTTCTAATAGTGGGATAATATAAGAGTCAACTTTATATTCCCCAGTACTCTGCTTGGTGTCTGGCACAGAGTTTTTATTCCTGGTTTTGAAGAAGATGTAATGAAGCAGACAAATCAGAAGAGTTTAAGATCCTAAAATGTAAGAATCAGAAACTACCGATCTCTTCCAGGGAACTTTACATCATTTAAAAAGGGGTTGCAATGGGGCACCTGGTTGGCTCAGTCGGTTGAGCGTCCGACTTCGGCTCAGGTCATGATCTCACGGTCTGTGAGTTTGAGCCCCGCATCAGGCTCTGGGCTGACGGCTCAGAGCCTGGAGCCTGTTTCGGATTCTGTGTCTCCCTCTCTCTCTGACCCTCCCCTGTTCATGCTGTCTCTCTCTGTCTCAAAAATAAATAAACATTAAAAATAAAATAAAAAAATAAAAATAAAAAGGGGTTGCAAAGTAAAGCGTCCCTAGATCAAGTCCTTAAAAGCTGACAGGCCTCCTCAGATCACACGGGTGTCTTTAAAAACATCTGCGTCATCTTGCCCACAACTGCTGCACACCCCATCACACGTGCTTGAAGAGTATTTGTGAATTCTGTGATGTCCGTGAGGTTTATTTATGTAAACATACCTCACTTCATTCCTCCCCATATAAAGCACATCAATACCCAGACACTCACTGTGTCACTTAATTGACACAACGCTTGAGGTGAGGTCAGCCCTCCTTAGTCCCATGTTACAGAAAAGGAAGTTTAGGCTCAGCACAAATAAGTAACTTGTCCAGGATCACACCAGCTCTCAAGGGGCACGCCAGGAGGAGTCCAGGCTTCCAGCCCGTCCTCTCAGCCACTGTACTCAGTACAAAAAAAGTCCTCCTCCCCCGTCGGAGCCTTTGCAACAGGAATTGGGGAAAGGTGTAGAAGAAGAACCTGGTGCAAATATCACCACCGTATTATTTTGATGGGGATTTTGTCATTGCTCTCTTGGCCTGCTCACTGTAGGTATAGTTGAGGGTTTCAGGAACCTCACAGGGTATGTGATCATGGTGCACCTGAAGTAGTCGTTGCAGCTTTGTGCACACTTGTGAAGGTTGGACTTGATCCCAGAACCAGCAGGGGAAAAGTATGATTAGATTTCCATTTTCTTTTCTAAAGACAGTAGGCTGCAGTAGATAGAAATAGGTGGCAGGGAGTTTGGTTGTGGTTAAAGCCTGGATTTGGGCAGTGGGGAGAAGAAGGCCGGGTGAACAGTTTCTAAGCTAAAACCGTTAGGACTCAGCAACCTTCTGGATATGAGAGTTGACAGATGACTTGAAGAGGACTTCAACAATTCTAGCTGGGGGACGTAGGGTAGGTGCCATATCAGTGCAGAGTTAAAGGAGTGGGAAGGAAGCAGGGTGAAGGATATCAAAGCCGGTGGTAGACTTAGGTTCAAGCTCTGCCCTGATGGTCTGAGAACTGTAGTGGTTCTCTTAAGCTTGGTTGGGTGCTTAAGTCAATTAGAAGATAAAAGCAGTTAAATTGTGTTTGCTTGCCTTTTAGTTTTTCTAGAAAATTGATGAACACTGAAGGTTTTTTTTAGTAAGCTCCACTCCTAGCATGGAGCCCAACGTAGGGCTTGAACTCACAACCTGAGATCAATACCTGAGCTGAGATCAAGAGTCAGATGCTTAACCAGCCAAGCCACCCAGACGCCTGGGTGGTTCGGCTGGTTAAGCATCTGACTTCGGCTCAGGTCATGATCTCACAGTTCGTGAGTTCGGGCCCTGCGTCGGGCTCTGTGTGACAGCTCGGAGCCTGGACCCTGCTTCGGATTCTGTGTCGCTCTCTTTCTCTGCCCCTCCCCTGCTCATGTTCTGTCTCTCTCTCTCTCAAAAATAAATAAAAACATTAAAAAAAAAAAAATCTTCCTTTTAGGTATGGACATTTAGAAGGGAAACTCAAGAAACACCATTTTGTCAGGAAATGAGAAGCATTTTGCATTCTGCCACTCCCCAGAGGAATCCAATCTGATGTCATAGGTGCTTTCATGGTTGTAGCTCCCAGCATCCGCCCCCTCCTTGGCTGTACGATTCTTCAGGACTAAGCTATAATGGAAGAACAGCTGACAGAGAGCAGTGACCGCCTGGGACTGGGTACCCCTCCCAGTTCAGCTTGATGAACATTGGTCCAGTTTGATAATCTGGAAGTAAACGAGTAGTATTCTCAACGGAACTATTCTGTTCTTCTGGGAAGAATTAAATCTAGATAATTTCCGTAGGACACTCCATACCTTCCATTTGGGCATAGAACCACGCTTTAACAATTCTGCTTCAAAATCTGTTCCTGAGATGAGATATTTCATAAACACAGCATTGAAGCGATGGATGGTGAAGTTACTTCCTGTGTTGGTTCATTCATGCCTCAAGGTTGCAAAGTTATGTAAGTTGTTTACAGATAAAACGCTAGTGAAGGAAAGTTCATTTGCCACTGCTAGAAGGTACGAGCCCCAAGCAGTTAGCATGATGAGTATCTTTGGCCTTTTCTTGCAGCTGTCTTATATTTACAGGGTCGAGTTATCTTACCCATATCTAGGGTTAAAGGTCGTAGTCTCATGGGTAATACAGTGTAGCATAGCTTCTGTTTTGTACTTTGTTAAAGAAAGTGGGTAGATGATTACCTGAGGTTGAATTGGTATTTGGAGCCTCATTAATGATTAATTAAAACATACAGAAGTGCTTTTTTTCTAAGTACCTGTACCTAACGGTCTTTGAGGGTTCAAATATTCAGAAGATATCCTCTTACGCCTCATAAGAAATGTTTACTCTTAGACTTAAAATACATTTGAACAGAATTCAACGCTTAGAGTTTTTAGACTGCTTGCATTTACATTAATTTACATAGGGCATAATTACTCTTAGGTCTCTGATAGCAGTAGGGCTCCTTTTTTTGTTTTTGTTTTTTCATTAACACTTGTTTCTTTCTGCTACTTAGAGGTCCACTAACAAGATACCTTAAGTATCATCTCAAGAATTAATGATTTATGTCAATCACCTTCATTATAAAGTGCTCTGGTGATTTGCAGTTGGAAGATGTTGGTGACTTATCCTATCTGGTTTGGTTTGGTACAGGTGGCAGACAGATTTATTTCAGTACCTTTGGTGACTCTTTTCCACAGTAAAGCTTCACTGAAAATATTGTGGGGTTGTTTTTATGTTTTGTTTTCATTTCGGATTGTTTGCTTTTAAATGCTATCTTATGTTTCTCCAGTTTTCCTTTTGGGCACCTATGGCTTTTACCTTCATTCATCATTGGGGTCATTCTATTTCTCTTGACCTGGTTTATATAGCTCAGTCCCTTGAATGATTTCTTCCTCACTACCTAGGAATATTCTGCAGAATTTCAAACTTAGAATTTATAAATTTGAATATGGCTTAGGTCTATACATATTTGCTTTCCCGAGAGTATATTCTGTCTCTGACTTAAGTGCAAGTTCTTTGGGGACAAGTACTATAGTTTAAATGTAAATTGTCCACTGACAGAAACTAGCATGGCGTTAACAACATGGTACTGCCATGGTAAGTGCCCGTTGAGTCGAGTTGCCCTGCGTGCGTGAAGGGCAGCCTTATTATCTGCATGCAATGTAGAGAGTGTTCTAGCAGCTTTCAGAGATGTTGCATATCCATTCCAGGTCGCAACACTTCATTGCCAAGACACGAGTTCTGAACCTGCCCAGTGAGGGGTGGGTGGGGGAGTGGAGGCAGGCAGGTGGCTGTCGATGCTTTCCTTAGTCTCTATGGGGGTTCTTCTACTCTGGTGACCAGGACACTATTCTCCCGTTTGTCACAGAGGAAGCAAGACGTGAACCAACCCAGTCATATTCTGTACAAAGACTTTCACAGTCTATTCTGCTTCCCCCACCTTCTGTTTCTTCATTCCGCATCTCTGAGAGAACTACCATGATAGCTGTCATGAAAAGTCCATCCTATTGATGGCGAAGGGCTACCTCTATGCGGTCCTTTGGAGAAACCAAGCAGTGTCTGTATTTCACTGTTTTAACTTTGCTGTGTGTTCCATCTGCTTACTCAATACAACTGCATTTCCCTGAAGTTGGTGTTGGTGTGTTTTTTGTTCCCTTCCCCAACTCAGCCCTTCCCCTTTCAGGAAGTGACCTTACAGTGTGCCCTACTCTGCCTCCTGCACGGTGCCAGGTATATAATAAGTGCTTATGGTGTTTGTTCAAACTTGTATGAATGACTACTTTTAAGAGATTTAACTCTTAATTATTTTGCCTAATTTCCGTAAGTTTGGGAGAGGGTTAGAGTTGAAATCAGGATAAAGTCTTGGGAATTTAGGTGGGAATAGTTAATAACCTAAGAGGAATAAAGATGGCTTTTGTAAGCCACATTACAACCAGGCATCTAGTACAAACGATTTAGTTATTCTGTCCAGACTGTGAACAGTTGTCTTGTTCTCACTAAAGGCAATTTGTTGAAATGTTCTTAGAAACAATGTGTGCAGGCTTCTGTAATCATATAGGGGAGAGAGAGAGAGATGTAGGGAACATCAAGATACTGACTCAACCTGTCCTTTTTGAAAAATATTTGACCCCTTTGCTCTAACTCAACAACCCCTCAAAGTTGTTGATACAAAGTTCCGAAATAGGAAAGAGATCAAAACCAGTTTCTGTGTTACAGCTCTCTGGGAAGAGGATGCTAGGAGAAAATATATGTATTTCTAAATGTATCGTTTCATATAAGCCATTCTTAGGTTGCTCTTGTATTTTTAATGACCTAACCTGGAACATTTTTGATAAGTTTAGTTCTTAACAGAAACACTGAACTCCAACACCCACCCCCACCCCCACCACCCTGCCCCACGGCAAGCAGCTGGAAGCAATGAAGAGCCAGGCGGTTATTGAAGCTCATGGCTCTTTCCCATGGCTTCTCATGTTTATGCCCAGAATGAACGGACAGCATTGTTATGTTGCAGATATGCTGGATACGGTAGAGGAGGGGACTCACCATCATATAAAATAGGGCCCTTCTGTAAAGCTAACACTAATCATTGAAGAATGAAAATACCAAAGACCTCCTTGTCATTGTGTAGGATTGGAAACTATCTTGATTTAGACTGTTGAATCAAATCGATGGTATGGTTTTTCAATCCTGAATTTTATAATCCCATCTGTTAAACTGGTTAATGAAGCCTAGATGTCTACCCTTATGTGCCTAAAACAAATCTCTAAGGGCTTCAGCTATATCATAGCAAACTTGGAGTGCCTTTCAGTGCTGAATGACGTAATAGGTTGTTAATCTTTTCTATGGGGAATGCTTTTTCTTCATCAGCTGTCTAAAATATTTGGGAAATTATATCTTGTGGGAGTTGCCATTCATCAGGAAATGCTTGTTCATAGATGTAAGCCAGACCACATGTAGCAGTAAATGTTATGTATCTCTATGGAAACCAAAAATCACAAATGGATGGTCTTAAGCATTAAGCATTCTGCTTCTTACGGGGATAAGTCATATCCAGATTCGGTTCAGTTCACTCAAATATTTATGGGGCATTTAATGATCAAAAGGTCTGTGGGTACTTTGTTTAATGACTAATTTTCCTCTACACAAAACTGAAAAGATCATTAAAAGGAAAAACTAGGAGGAAAAGATCCCAGTGTATGTGTGTTGTCAAGCTTGTAAATGCAGAACTCTGAAGTGGGAGGCAGGAGACAAGGGTTTTAGCTCTGGCTCTTGCCAAAACTAGTAGTGTGGCTTTGGACAAGTCTTTGAAACTATTTGTCTCCGTTTTCTCATCTGTAACAAGATAGAATTGGACTCTGTGACTCCTGAGTAATGAATCTGTTTTCCTATAAACTATTTTTTTTTAATGAGAGATATTATACCTGGATGTTTCTCATTATTTCAGAGTAATAAGGATCATTGTTATACTGCAATGACTTTATCACCTAACAAAAAATTCACTAAGGACTGGGGTCACATTGTAGCCATTTGTCAGTGGATCCTGCTTTCTTCTCCACTCAGTATATATTGACAATGGGGTGTCCATAGAATCTAGTAGTGACAAAGTATGCAATAATCTGAATTATAGACGTTTAATTTAGTAGTCAAAGGTGGCATTTGAAGAGTATAATTGCCATTCCTAGATAAAGGTAAGGACAGTGCCTTAAGTGGTAGTTCAAAGATGTGAGGAGGTTGGTAGAAGAGAAGGCTGGGGCTGAACTGGTTGGTGATCATGTTTATTCATAGATCCATTTAATTCTTAGCTCCAAGACTGCTTTGTCTGTCATTTCAGCAGTTTCTATAACAGGAATATCTCATAAGTGGAACTGGAATCAGTTGGCCCTAATGATTCAGTAGAACTTGTGAGAGAGGAAGGGTGTCCATGTTGCCAACTTTGTTGCTGATCTGGGTGTGTGTGGACAAGGAAATTTCTCTGGACTGTTTTCTCATTGTTAAGTAGGAGGAAATATCTGTCCCATCCCTACCCCTTGAGAACATTGTGAGGATATACAAGAGACCTGAATAAAGGTATAAACAATGTTGATTTATATGTTAAATAGACAAGTAGAATCTTTGGGCTTGTGTAAAATACAAACATCCTTTTGATAGATCTTGCAATTTGATTTTTTTAATATCAGAGAGTTTACCATTTTTTTTTTTTAATTTTTAATGTTTATTTATTTTTGAGGGCGAGAAAGAGCGTGAACAGAGAGTGAGGGGCAGAGAGTGAGGGAGACACAGAATCCGAAGCAGGCTCCAGGCTCCGAGCTGTCAACACAGAGCCTGACGTGGGGCTCGAACTCACGGACTGTGAGATCATGACCTGAGTCGAAGTCAGACGCTTGGCTGACTGAGCCACCCAGGCGCCCCCGGCTTTACTATTTAAAAAAATTTTTTGAATAAGTCTTTATGTTCAAAATTTTTTTAAGTTTAAAAAAAAGTTTAAAAATATGCATGTGATTAAAGGTGAGACACTCCAAAATATTTGACTACTTGGCCCTTACAAAATACCGTAATACAATAAGGATTTGTTAAGTGTTCTTCATACACACTCCAATTCATGTCATAAATAGTTTTTGATCATTTACTCTACAGCAGGCACTGTTTTAGAGCTAGAGATACAGTAGGGAACATCACGGAGTTTTTATCCTCAAGGAGACCATGTAGTGGATGGAGCCGATAAGAGTTATCTATCCTATAGCAAGTGCTAATAAGAAAAATAGAGCAGGATAAGAGACAGAGCAATGGGAGAAGGGGGTGTTAGTCAGAAGACATGAGCAGAGACCTGGAGGAAGTGAAGGTATGTGCCAGATAGGGTATCAGGGAACGAACGTTCCAGGCAGAGGAAACGCAAGTACGGAAGCATCTGGCAGCTGTGGGGTGGAGGACGGCACCCTGGCAGAGCAGGGCTAGCGATGGGGGTGGAGCAGAGGAGACCTTTCTGAGGAGGATTCAGGAGGTGAGCGGATCCGCCAGGGTCTTCTGGGCTACCATACACACTCACCATTTGAGCTTTTGTTGTTGTGTCTGTGTTTTTTGGAGTAATAATACAGTTTTTATTTTTCAATAAGATGACACATTCTTACCTAGGAAGATAATACCACATGTCATAAAACACCACCACAGAAATCCACAGTGGAAGTCGTGACTAAAGAGTCTTCGTAGAATGTAGTCTCTTGGAAGCAAAATGACTAGTTTGTAACAGGAGAATCAGGTACTTGATGTCCTTTAAAAAAAAAAAAAAAAAGCCCCCATTTTCTGATTGATAATATTAAGTCCCAGTAAATAACATTCAGGGGTTTGGGGTTTGTTTTGTTTTGTTTTGTTTTTTGTATTTTGGTTTCTTGTAATTGCTGGAGATTTAATGATGAACAAACTAAGATGCCATTTCAAACAACTAGTCTAACCCCTGTGCTTCCCATGTGACACCTCTGAGCTGCATCCCCAATGTATCCAGGAATGCAGTCTTCCATTTAGGAACTGGGTCTACCCTTACATCCTCTCTGCATCCCTCCTGCTTTTGTCCAGTCCCAAATTACCCCCATCAACTTTTCTTCCCCTTTCTCCTCGTGCCCTCCTTTTAATTTTGATTTGTGATCTTTTTTTATGGTGGTTAAAAAAAAAAAAAAACAAAAAAACAGGTAATTTAAAACTTCCCATCTTAACCATTTTTCAGTGAACAGTGCAGTTGTGTTTATATGCACATTGTGGTGCGACACACTTCTAGAATTGTATCTCTTGTGTTCCCACAGCACTCCCTTATTTATACAGATAGCATATCCAGCAGTGTTTCCATTTGAGGTTCTCTTTGTTTCTGTGTTTTGCATCTAACACTGTACCTGACGGGCAGGAGGCGATCATTAAATGTTAAATGGCATTTTTTTCATTTAACAAACGCCTCTAGAGCACTTAACTCTGAGCGCGTGCTCTAAGTGCATTGCACATACTCACTGATTTCATTTTCACAAGAACCCTCTGTATACTTTGTTTCATTTTAGGGGGAAGCTGAGGGATTCGCACAAGGTCACAGCTAATATTGAATGAATCCATTTATAAAGGAAAAAAATATGTAAAGAAAGAATCGAAAATTCTTTGTGCTGCTGCTGGGTTCCAGGAACAGCAGACAGGGTGGGAGTCCACGTGCTGGGGAGTATGTCCACTCCTGAGGTCCTTTAGGAAGGCTGCTTTGTCCCCTGCCGTCCCTGCCAGACCAACTGCACTCTCTCCCCTTGCTCCTGCCCAGAGCTCTTTCCTGCTGGCCTGTTTGGTGCCTCATCTCCTCAGTTGACATTTGCACTTTACTGGGGCTGTTGGGTATAAGTGCTAGCTTCTCTCTGCTTGGCTTGGGGATTACACCTTCTAGAGGGGAATTTACCTCCTAACCCTCCCTCCCTTCTCCCACCTGGTGTTTCAAAGGCTTAGCATTTTTCATGTTGTGTTGCACAGAGTAACTCCCTCCCCCCCCCCCCCATCTGTGGGGCTCATTTAACATGCACCTTCCTGGGCTCCACCTCAGACCCACTAAAGCCTGCTTTGCAGATGGGGCCCCAAAATCTGTATTTTAGGCTTCTTAAGAGCTACCGTGTTGGAAGATGTGCCCCCTTGCTCTTGTGAGGGGAAAGAGATGAGATAAGAAAAGAGAGTTATGTGACCCAAGGTTCCCTCCACGGAGTGCAGGGCAGTCTTGCTGCAGTTTTTTCTCTGCTAATTAAGAGAAGTTGCAGGATGGTAGAAAATCAAACCTTGAGGGCAAACCTGTGGCAAAGTGACCTGTAGTAACCATAGTAAACTGTGGCCTGTGGCACAGCTGGCTGCATTTCTGGAACATAGCCATATTCATTCTTCATGTATTGTCTACAGCTGCTTTGCACTACAATGGCAGAGTTGAGTAATTGCTGCAAAGACCGTACAGCCTGCAAAGCCTAAAATATTTACTATTTGGCCCATTATAGGAAACTTTGTCAGACAGCTGAGCTATCCAGTAGCACTTTCTGTCAAGGTGGAAATATTTGCTCTGCTAGCCAGCAACACTTGCCTTTTGGGCATTGAGCACTTGAAGAGTGAGCGATATGATCGAGTAACTGGAATTTTTGTTTTATCTGGTTTTAATTAATTTGATTTTAAAAAGTTAATTTAAATTTAAATAGCCACCTTTCACTGGTGGCGACTGTATCAGACTGTGCAGGACTAGAGCAAAGGTTTCAGATTGGGATTGGCTTTGAGGTGTCAATTAAATACCGGCAAGAGTTTCCTTCAGGCCACTGGGAAGAGGGAGACCAGGGAAAGAAGTCTAGAAAGGATGCATTGTTTCCTTTTCATTTTTTCCATTGTGATTTTTAAGGAGTTACTTGTGTCAGGATCTACCTCTGTACCACTTAATCAGCTTTTTGACCTTGGTTAGGTTACCTAGTTTCTCTTTGCCTCAATTTTCTCACCTGTAAAAGAGATAGTGATAGTACCTACCTTCAAAGACTGTTATGAAGTTAAAGTGCTTAAACAGCATCTTGCACATAGTAAAATCTTTGTGTTTGCTGCCCTTATCATTATTTCATAAGTTTTTTTGTGGCCTAGGTTAGCAAAATAATCCTTATTATTTACCCCTCTCCTTTTTTTTTTTTTTTTTTTTTTTTTTTTTTTAATGTTCATTCACTTTTGAGAGAAAGAGACAGGGCATAAGCAAAGGTGGGGCAGAGAGAGAGGGAGACACAGAATTGGAAGTAGGCTCCAGGCTCTGAGCGGTCAGCACAGAACCCGACATGGGGCTCGAATCCATGAACCTCGAGATCCTGACCTGAGCCAAAGTTGGATGCTTAACTGACTGAACCACCCAGGCACCCCCCTCCTTTTTTTTTTTTTTTTTTTTTAAAGGAAAGTGGATTCTGAATTCCAGGATAACTTGCACGCTAATGTGACTAATGTAGTTTGTTTCTAATTTGGAGACCAGCTGTGCTTCAGTAGGTTCATTACGGTTAACCCAGATGGATCCAGTATGTGACATAGGCAGCAAGGTATTGTCAGAGTTTTACTGATGGGTCACTGCAGACAGATGATAGATGATAGATATATCTATCATAGATGATAGCTAGATGGCCAGATTGTTTTGCAGAAACTCTTCACAAATGAACTAGGTATGTTTAATTAGAAGCAGAACATTTCTTAGTGACTAAGTTGAAGAAATCCTCATAACATTTGAAAGGAGGTATGTTTCTATTTTATCTTGAGACATGTCAGAATCTCCTACCATGGTCTTCCCTGTTAGAGAACCGTGAGCAGAACCAGCAGGAACCTGCTGGGAGGGGGGAGTTGGCAATTGTTTGTAGATGATAATAGTAGTAGAAATCCAAAAGTGAAAAAAAATTCAGAATAAGATCACTTTGAGTTTTTTTTTTTTTTTAACTGACTCTTTGGTAACTTTCTCATCTTCAGTAGTGTCTACTAATAAATAACCCAGTGCTATATATATACTTGCCGTGGCTAAACAATACCACTTTTAAAGACTTCCCAGAAGCCAATGAATGTGGCCTCTTAAAAAATCTACTTTCAGGCTTTCTGAGATGGTGATGATATGACAGTACTTTTTAGCCCTTAGATCTGTTCTCCAAGGCTGGAACATCAGTGTTCAGCAGATATTCTGTGCTCAGCAGTTGCTCTCCAAGGCTGCCTTTTTGATCTGTAAGACCATGTTGCAACACTCCTCGATAAGCAAATAATATAAGGAGAAAACCTTGCCCAGATGGTAGGCACTGTTTCATTCTGCAAGTAGTGATCCCATCTTTAGGCCATCGTGTGCTGTTTGTTTTCCGTTTTCAAATTCTAGATTGTGTTTGAATATATCTGAAATACAGTGAACCTGCTGAAAGTTTCCATGGCCCATTTGACATAGAGCAGAAAGAATGAGAAAATAGTCAACTATTAATATCCTCTAGCTTAAAATCATGTGTGGTCTGAAACTTTAGTCATCTTAGGGAGGGAGGATATGGAAGTATCAAAGTCTCCGATGCGATGTGGCCCTTAAGGGATTAGGCTGTACAATAAGCACAGCTGTTGGACTTGCTCGGTTTTTACATGCGCTTGTCTGCACCTCCCTGCTCCGTATCACCCCACTGCATGTGCCTGTTCAACTCTATCTACTGCTCTTCTAGCATATTTATCTACAGCCCATTGACACCCATTTGCATCACTTGAATTGAAAGAGAGTAAGCAATAAAAACTTTTCTCCTGCTCTAAATTCAGTACTTCCCCTCTCTTTTTGTCTGAACTGTGGAGTGAGGATGCAGCTTAGAAGACTGTGGTTCCAATTATAAGTTTTCTTGGGATGGAAACCTTAGTAATATAAATTGCAGAGCTAGAATTAACGTGTAGAAGTTACAGACGTAAGCTCAGTAAAAGGAAACATTTGTTAAGCACCAGTGCTGGCCAGCAATCTGCTATTCATAGACGTTGGATGAGCTCAATCAGACCATTCTGTTAGGGATGAGGGAATGGATAGGAAGCTGGATGAGATGGTGGTGTTTGCTGTGATATTGTACACTTCAAAGATATTAGAACACAAATGAATATTTTCCTGTGAAATCTGTGATGTTACCTTAAAGTGTCTTGTAGAAGGAATTATTTCTTTTTAGATAAATTGTATGTGAATGAGACTGACTTATTAAATGTGACGCATTAGTAGGTACATTTGTTCCAGTGATGTGTGTTGTCTAATCATCTTCCTGACAAATCCATTTTAAGATTAATTAGCGGTTTACTAATGAAAGTATACATGGATGGATTCAGCACCTATTTATTTGGGACCTACTGTATCCTTCACACTATTCCAGCCTCATTGAGGATAAAAATGTAAATGAGATAGTGCCTTCGTTTTCTAATTGGAGAAGTAGACATGAGCATTTTAGCCAGAACATAAAGGAGACTATAAAAAAAACAAAACTAAACTAAAATCCAATTGCAAACAGAGGGAGCCATTTAATTCTTCCTGGATCAATCCATGGAGTCGATGCGGACTGAACTTTAAAAGACAAATAAGAGGAGGCTCCACTGAGGTGGTTCAGTCAGTTGAGCGTCCTACTCTTGATTTCAGCTTGGGTCATGATCCCAGGGTCGTGGAATTGGGCCTCACATCGATTGGGCTCCACACTGAACATGGAGCCTGCTTGAGATTCTCTCCCCCTCCCTCTCCCCCAGCCCCTCTCCCTCACTTGTGTGTGTGTCTGTTCTCTCTCTTTCACCCTCTCAAAAATAAATAAAAACAAATATGTTGGGGGGGGGGCAGATGTAATAATTCACATTGTTTTGGTATCTACTGCGTGTGAGACTTTTGTGTGTGTTTTGTATGTCTCTGTGATGTTTGGTACTGTCTTCTTCATTCTACAGATCAGAAAAGCAGTTGTGTAAAGGAAAATGTGGTCCAGATATGTGAGGCAAGGAATGTTAAGAGTCTAGCGTGGCTGAACACAGGGTTTGTAGAGACACAGAACTGGGTAAGACAAGGGAAAGAGGTGTATTGGAGGCATATTATCTAATCCAAATGAAAAAGTTGACTTTCCAGAGTCGACTTCTAGGACCATCACAAGCAAAGTGTTTCCTGCAGAATATATTGACATTGGAATGATGAACTTTAGATTCCAGTTCTAGCCTGGAATGCAGAGAAATCTCATTAGGTTGAACATGTGTCATGACCGGAAAGAATACCCGGGAGACCAGGGCTTGATTCCCTCCTCCCCGCCCCCACCCCCCCCCAATTTCTTGCTGAGTGTGCTGCAGAAACTTTGTCTCCATCCTCCATCCATAATGTGAGGGGCAATAATACTGCTCCATGAGCATGTGACGGATCTAAGCTTGGTGTCATATATGCATATCTCTGAAGGAGTTAATAGAATATCGGTTGAATCTAAATCAGAAAATGAGATTTAAAGCAGCAGCTCTTGGGGTGCCTGGGTGCCTCAGTCGGTTAGACGGCCGACTTCGGCTCAGGTCATGATCTCGCGGTCCGTGAGTTCGAGCCCCGCGTCGGGCTCTGTGCTGACAGCCCAGAGCCTGGAGCCTGTTTCAGATTCTGTGTCTCCCACTCTCTGACCCTCCCCTGTTCATGTTCTGTCTCTCCCTGTCTCAAAAATAAATAAAAACGTTAAAAAAATTTTAAAAATAAAGCAGCAGCTCTTGCCCAGGCAGCCAGATACCCTGAATATATTTTCCTTTCTATCCCCTTTCAACCTCTTGTGTTTAGCACCTGATTTCCTCTTGCACAGACTATTGCAAAAGTCTCTGAACCAGTTTCCACACTTGCTCTCCTAAATGTAGACTGTCAGACTAATTTTTTCAGGTATAACCTGTATCACTTTATTGCCCTGTTCAAAGATCTGCAATGGCGTTTCATCTCCCACAGAATGAAAAACAGGTTCTTACCGACTGGTTCCAACTATTCCAGCATTAATCTCTCCTTCTCACCCACCTGTCTTTGGCCTTTTCTCATTTCCATCTCCATTTCTATTTCTCAAGCCCCAAGTCCAAACTAATTTCTCCTTCCTTTGTTGCACTTTATAGCCTGTGACATTTTCCCCTCAATTATCTATTCAGCCAACATTTATTGAGCATCTGATATGAGTCACAAACTCTGGTGGTGAAGACACACAGGTAAATAAGATAAGAGTCACATCCCCATTTGAATCACTGAGTGATATTTGCAGGTGTAAACATCTTCCCCCTCCTCCAGACCGCAAGCTCCCCGAGGACTAGAACTCTGTATTTATTACACATTTCCATATAGCACTAGGCATCTTCATTAGTGATGTGTAAATTTTGTTGAATAAATGGTTGAATTTAAGTTAGTTTAACAAAAATATTCCGATTTCTTGTATAACTCTGGATACACTGAGGGATTTTTAGTGAAACAGTGAACACTCACTGTCAGTCTTTGCATTTACAAAATGAGTACATCATTCCTTTATAATTAAAAACATGATGGGCCAGTAAAAGAAATAGCTATTCTTTGGACTCTTCACACAGAAAGCGATTTTGGTAGGTATTTGTACGTAATTCAGTCTGCTGAGAGAGGCAACAGATTCAGGTGTCTGTACCTTTGGTATCTGTGTTTTTCGGTATGTATTTTTAAGTTGTAACTTTTATAGAAATCTAAACTAGTTGGGAATTAAAACCACGTTACCACGTAGAGAAGATTATCTGAAACTATGGAAAGAGGAAGTCAGCAATGAGTGGGGACTTGGCACAGGATGTGGAGTCAAGTCTCAAGACCCACTAGTTCACAAAACAGCATGCACAGTTGAGCCTTTTCGTGTATGTGTCAAAATTGCCTTTTCTTAATTTTAAAATTTAGATATACTTTTTTTAAAAAATGTTTTTAACGTTATTTATTTTTGAGAGGGAGAGAGACAGAGAGAGAGACAGAGCACGAGCAGGGGAGGGGCAGAGACAGAGAGGGAGACACAGAATCTGAAGCAGGCTCCAGACTCTGAGCTGTCGACACAGAGCCCAAGCCCAACGTGGGGCTCGAACTCACAAAGCACGAGATTATGACCTGAGCTGAAGTTGGATGCTTGACTGACTGAGCCACCCAGGTGCCCCTACATTTAAATTATAAAAGCAATATGCTAAATTTTGGCACGTGGAGAAAAGAAAAAAATAGCCTCACATAATTATTACAGTAAATCTTGACCTCTTTCTGTGTCTCTAAAAATGTAAAGTTGTTCTGTAGTATGCAGAACATTTGGGATACTACATTTTTCCATAGTGATATATTTTTTTAAAGTTTCTTTATTTATTTTGAGAGAGAGACAGTGTGAGTTGGGGGGGGGGGGAGAGAGAGAGAGAGAGAGAGAGAGAGAGAGAGAGAGAGAGAGAATATCCTAAGCAGGCTCCTCACTGTCAGCTCAGAGCCCAATGTGGGGCTCAAACTCACAAACTATGAGATCATGACCTGAGCTGAAGTTGGATGCTTAACTGACTGAGCCACCCCGGTGCCCCCCCATATCAATATTTAACCACCATTGTTATACAATATTCCATTTAGTGGCACACATCATTTTACTGTGGTGGGAAGATCGTGTGCTTCACTGTCATGCAAAACGCTCTAACCTGTGATGCTGGGTATCTTGTGCTTGTACTTTTTCCTAGATTTGGGCATATTTCCTTAGGTGAGGTTTACAAAATGACTATTCTTCTCTTTCTAATGTTAAAAATAACAGCAGAACCATTTGATAGAATCATTTTTCCCCCCAAAACACAGGACTTGTTTTACTTATCCCCTCCCTGGACAATTGATGAAGAGATGGTGGCACCATTTTACCCAAACAGTAGTTTGAATGTATTACAATTCACCACAGCTTTGAGTGATTTGGTAAAAAGAAATTTTATGTCTGTGTCTCCAAGTGACTTTAGCATTTGAGTGATTAAGAAATAACTTTGAAGACTGGTGTACCTGGATGGCTCAGTCGGTTAAGTGTCCCACTTTGGCTCAGGTCGTGATCTCGTGGTCCATGAGTTCGAGTCCCATGTCGGGCTGTATGCTGACTGCTCAAACCTGGAGCCTGCTTGAGATTCTATGTCTCCCTCTCTCTCTGCCCCTCCCCCACTTGTGCTCTCTCTCTCAAGAATAAAAACATTTTAAAAAATATTTAAAAGGAAATAACCTTGAAGACATTGTTGGCAAGCATCTGATTGAATAGAGTTTTGTTATTCATGTGACTTAGTAAGTGGCAAGTTTATGTGTAATCCGTCACTGCAAGGTGTCTGAAGACTGTCACCCAACTGCGGGTGTCGACCATGTCAAATGACACCCCTTGAGTGCTTCCTAGCAGCCTTCCCAGACACTCATCCAAGAGTTGCAGACGGGTCTCCCCACAGAAGGGAAACTGCTAGAGAGTGCAAATTATATGCTTCAAATGATAATCCAGGGAGCATTCTGTGATCTTGGAAACATCCACAGGTCGTACAGAACAGAAGCCACACACATTATCGTATTTAAAACTTTAATAATGAGACAGCCAATGAGAGGGGAGAGAGATGGGTAAGAACCAAATTTATTTAGAATATGCCATGTGGCAGTAAGGACAGTGGGGAAAAATAAAACACAGGAAGGGGACTAGGCACTGTGAAGGTGTGTGTGTGAGAAGGTGGCAGGCAGGGAAGCCTGGGGGAGGTGATGGTAGGAACCGTGTGGAGATATCTCCGGGAAGAGTGTGTCAGGCAGAAGGGCATCCTGGGCAGAGGCTCCAAGACAGAACAATGCTTGGCCCGTCTGAGGCTCAGTGAGGAGCCTGGGTAGCTGCTGTAGAGCGTTCTGGCAGAGTGAGGGACAAAAGCCTTGTTCTGTGTCTTTTAAAGAGAATGAGTGTGGGCATCTCTTGAGGAGTTTCCCTTTAAAGGGGAGCAGACGAGTAAAAGAGAACCTGGAAGAGGATATGAGGTGATGGGGAGAGGTTTTAAAGATGGAGAAAATGGCAGCATGAGGTTTCCAGACAGGTCCGACCCAGTGGCGAGGGAAAATCCGGTGACTTAAGAGAGAGGATGTTGCTGGAAGACTGATGAAGTCAGAGAAGTTGTTGGGGTATCTACAAGGGCAGGACTTGCTTTAGATATGGCAGACTATGGAGCATATGTCTAAATGCAGGAAAGTTGGTAAAGGTGGAAACGGGAGTGTGGAGATATTCTCCTTCTGTTGCTTCTTCTTTGCTCAGTGGAACACAGAGTGCACAGTTTTGCAGCCATGGGTAGGGAGGAGATTTCTATAAAGAGGAGAAATGGCAAAATAGTCACCTAGGAGAGAGGAAGAGTCATGGAATGAGGAAAAAGGTGGTCGGGTTGCAGAGGCTAAACTAAGGACCCTGCCGAGATCAGTGGTCATGAATTTTTTTTTTTTTTTTAACGTTTATTTATTTTTGAGACAGAGACAGAGCATGAACGGGGGAGGGTCAGAGAGAGAGGGAGACACAGAATGTGAAACAGGCTCCAGGCTCTGAGCAGTCAGCACAGAGCCCGACGCGGGGCTCGAACTCCCGGACTGCGAGATCGTGACCTGAGCCGAAGTCGGACGCTTAACCGACTGAGCCACCCAGGCGCCCCAGTGGTCATGAATTTAAAATAGAACTTGTCGAGTGGCGCCTGGGTGGGTGACTCAGGTCATGATCTCATGGATTGTGAGCTCGAGCCCTGAGTCGGGCTCTGCACTGACAGTGCAGAGCCTGCTTGGGATTATCTGTCTCCCTCTCTCTCTGTCTCTCCTTGAGCTCTCTCTCTCTCTCTCTCTCTCTCTCACTCTCACTCTCACTCTCACTCTCTCACTCTCTCACTCACACACACACACACACACACACACACACACACACAAATAAACATTTTTTAAAAAAATAGAACTTGTCAGTTACCATGATTATGTGTTTTTCTCCAGCCACAGTCAGCAGCTTTGGAACATGTGCAGAGCAAGCAGAGACTTGCATTTAGAACAAGACTACGTTACGGTCTGCCAGATCACTGGGATGAAGGAGAGAGAGGTGGGGGGGCGGGGGGTAGGTGGAAGGAAGGGTTGAAAATGGCAGGAAAGAGAGGAGGCTGAGTGACAGCTAGGAAGTATAGGATCCGTGGAATTTAGTCCCAGTGGCATTAACAGATTATTAGACTGAGTACTAGAGGGAGCGAATTGGAAAATTAAGAGTTTCAGAAATGTTTAAAAGATGAGTAGAGCTTTCTATCAGTTAGCTCTAACAGTGAGGAAAAGAGTGAAGTCAGAGATGATATTCAGGCGCTTGCTTGGGTTGACTACATTAAATATGGTTTCCAAACTCAGGTGTTCACCAGGCCAAGCAGATGTGAGTATCAGAAAACAGGAGTGATCTGGGACTGTTGTGAACTGGCAGACACGTGGTCCTTCTGAGAGGGGACAGCTCAGCTGGGGTGGTTGTTGCCGTGGAGTAAGTGGATCCCAGACTGCTAGATCTTCCAGTTTTAAAAGCAAGAGTCAGATTTTTAATGTGCAATCTCTCAGTTTATAAATGCTGACTACATTTTTTTTCTTAACTATACAATGGTAAATTATATTTAGATCCCAGATCCCTTTTCCCTTGAGAACAGTCTGTCCAGTAAAGAAAGATTTATTATGTACATGAAACTGCATCTATACTTCACCTTAAGAAGGAATTTGAAGCGGGGCGCCTGGATGGCTCAGTCGGTTGAGCGTCTGATGTCAGCTCGGTCATGATCTCACAGTATGTGAGTTCGAGCCCTTCATCGGGCTCTGCGCTGACAGTGCAGAGCCTGCTTGGGATTTCCCTCCCTCTGTACCCCTCCCGGCACTCTCCCCTTCTTCCCTTCTCTGTTTTTCTCTCAGTAAATAAATAAATAAATAGTTTAAAAAAAAAAAAAAAAGCTTTAAAAAAGAGAGAATTGGAAGCCACATGAGGTAGAGGCAAACTGGGTGCCGAGCTGTGTGGTCCAGGCCACACAGGGAGAGCAGTTCTGAGAAGGGGCCCAAGAGAGGTTACAAAGCGCTGGCCAGTGTGGTGCTGATTATGTGCTATCTCCCAGAACCATGGGCCTTGCCCTCAGGCACAAATTCTTTTGTGGTTTCCATCCCATTGACCTTGAACAGTTTCACTGAACTTTATTTTTAGCTTCTGCTTTTCATTTCCAAATTGATAACTGAATGCAGAAGCATTGGCCCAGAGTGGCAAGGCCATGGAGGGGGGGGGTACCACTGGCCAGGAGCTAAGAGATGGAGGTGGCGCTGGTCACTTTATGCCTTTCTGTGAGCTGCTCATGGGTCTCAGTCTGGAAGCAGTTCATCTGTGCCTCTGCATAGGTGATGTCTCTGGAAGATCGGGTGCTAAAGACCTGCCCAACAGAGCAGCTGCCAGGGAAGGAGTCATGAAGCTAAGACCTTGCTCCTGTGGGAATTGGGCCCAGGACTTCTGTTTCTCCTTATAATCTTGCCTAAGAGCTTCCTCTGGCCATGTGCTGAGAGAGGAGACTGGAAACCTGACCGTAGGTAAAGAGACAAGTTCTTCCAGGGCAGCGGCTATGGTTATTTGCTAAATGTTTGTTATTTCCCATATGGGCCAAACCCTGTACTGGACCCCAGGGACAGAGATGTGAACAAGACAGACATCCCTGTTGTCACGGTGGCTTGCTTCTTGCCTCCTTCTCTTCATTCATTCCTCAGAATTACTGAGAGACTGCTACATGGCATGCATCAGAATGGCTATTGGGAATATTAAAAAAAGTAATGTCAGTCTGCTCAAGGATAAGCACATAAGTTACGGTACATTTACACTCCGTGACTGAGAGAGCTTGAGAGTTTTTACGGGTCCACAGATGGCATTAAGTGCTGTGGGAGATACTGAAGAAGAGGGCTCATTCCCTGTCATCAGGGAGTGTATGGTCTGCTTGGAAGAAGGGAAGCCACAGTACCTCCAGAAGCACATAACTACTAGTTGATCATTTGTATTTCTGATTCCAAGTGTCTTTGTATGCCCAGTAGGGTACCTGGTGCCCAAGTGCTTTACTAATAAACATTGGTTGAATTAATGTATAAAGAATAAATGAGTATTCTTCGCAAGACAGAAATTAGCTTGTTGCTGTAATAGAGAGCCATTCTTTTAGGAAGAGTGACATTTGAGCCAGGCCTGGGAAAATAGGTGGGCAGCTCCACATGAGAAGAGAGGAGGTGCCCCGAGGCGTATTCCGGACATCAGAAGTGGCATGAGCCACTCATTACGCCCAGGAAACAACAGGGGTTCTGTTTGGTGATGAGCACAGGGCATATGGGAAAATGTGGAGAGACGAGAAAGGATGGGGGCAGGTAATGGTGGGACATCGAGTGCCTGGCAAGTGAGTTTAGGCTTTAATAGGCTACAGTGTTTTTAAAGGGTTGCTCCAGAGAGTACTTCCAGAAACTACCATTGGTGGCAGTTCGATGGGTAAATTGGAGGAGTTGCAGAATCAAAATAGGGTCTTATTTTTTAGGGTCGGGGGAGACCGAGGCGGGTTTTCTAAGGTGTAGGATCCCTCTGACATGCTGAGAGAGGGTAAGATGAGCAGCATGCCTTTGGAAGGCCTGTGCGAGACCGCTTGGCAAAGCCCCACTGGAAAGAGATGCTCTTAGAGGGGCTGGCCCAGGCTGCAGACTCTGAGCCTCTGAGGCCCTCGTAAGATATCTGACCATGGGGTTTCAGCTGGGCAGGGGAACAAGGAGGGAAGGAAGAAGGAAGAGGCAAATTCTCCACCCCTTCCATGTTCTGTAGCCTCCAGCATGTTGTTCAGTGGGTGTAACTGGGAGATTGACCATTGGGCAGAAAATGCAGAACGTTGTGCATTCATCTCTTGGGACCTTAATTACCTTCTTTGTCAAATAACTCTTCAGATCCTGTTCAGCCCCAGCAGCCTATGAGTCTGTCATTGGAGACATAAGGGACTTTAGAAAAGCTGGGTGCCTTCTGAAAGCCCAGCCAGACACCATCTGCCAGCACCGGGCAAGGCTGGGGTGGGGGAGGGCATCTGAACCTGGCAGAACGTGGCTACTTTGATCCACTTCGTGCTTACTCATTACTAATACTTTGTAGGTAGAGTTTATAGGAAAACAAACCAGCTAGTTGAGAGTGTTTCACTTTAACCTTTTTTCTCTTTGTCGTTGTTAAAGAAAGTAGGGCATGTTGTTTGCACAGCATCTGGTCGTGCTACAGCCTGTACCCAAAATCGCAGATGGGCCTTTCTGTAAGAATCCCAAGCACGTGGACACAGATGCTTCATTTGTTCTGTCTATCTTGGTATAAAGGAAAATGACCTCACAGTAAGCCTTAATAAGTTCATCTTTGGGCTGGGCTGTAGGTAAGACACACTATGTAATGGAGCCCTTTCTATTTCCTGACATTAGTCACTGTAGGAAAACGCCCACATAATAATAAAAATAATACCTAACATCTGTTCGGCACTTTAGAGACCCCCAGGTGCCATATATATTCACAACGAAATATCAGAAATCGTGTATTTGATATTATACTGTGAACTGGTGAAGGCAAAATAATTGTAGCTTTTGGGTGTATAGGAGGCTGCTGCGTTAGGTCGGGACTTGTGAAGAGCGGGCTGCTTCTATTTCTTGAAGCCTTGACAGTGGGGAAGCAACAGAGTGAATAAGAGCCACGGCATTAGACAGACATGGGTTCACATCCCAACTCTTCCAGCCAGTGGCCTCAATGTCTTTGGGTCCAAGCTTCCTCGTTGTAAAGTGGGGTGATAATTCCTCTCAGAGTTGGTGTGACGATGGAAAGAAATGAGGTCCATAAATCTTGTGGGACATGACCTGAACCAGAAGTGTGCGGTGGCTGATAATACCTAACTGGGATGTGGCTTGCTTGCCGGTATGCTTTCAGATGTTTGTGTCACTGAACTGTCCTCCCCTCTGTTCCCCATGGCCACACGATTACAGTTCTCACCTGTGTTTCTTGTGACCTGCTCTTTCTTTCTCAGTCCCATTGATACCATATATGACCTCTCCAACTAAATAATGACCACAATCCCAGCCAGTCTCCAGTGTCTCTCAACGCCCCCTGCATGGCTGCTACCCTCTACCTTGTATCTCATATATCATGACGTGACTAGGCTTTCCAAAGCTGTTTCATGTTACTGTGAATTTGCACAGTCTCTCTGTTGCCCTACTAAATAAAACCATACTCTCTCGGATTTCAGTGTACTCTGGAATCTAGCTAAACCTTAACCCTTTGACTTCATTTCTTACGACTCAGTACAAATGCTGTGCTCCAGTCAACACAGACATCTATCTTCTTCTCAAAAATGATGAGGAGCTTAATATCTTGACACATAGCCCTCTGCTCTTCATTTTGTTTCTGCCTCGATAATTAATTTTCTGACACTGTTGGGATATGTTACCTTCATACTGACATCAGTACATCCTAGTGAGGATAGTACCAGAGTATTAAACTGCCCAGAGGAAGGTGTTTTTGATTTAGGGGATTTGGAAAGAACAAGAAGGTAGTAATAAGTTTGCTGTTTATGGCACTAAGAAACCGTTTCCTCAACCTTCCAGAGAATCCTTATTTTACTACTGCTAGACTTACTGCCATGGCTTAACCTTTTACTTAGATGGAATAAGCACATCACACTTAGGCATTAGTGAAGAACTTGTGTGCAGAGCCCCGCATGGGAAGAGTGCCAGGCCTCAGATCTCAAGCTGTGGAGGCAGAATAGTCACAAAGGCACTTAAGTTCACTCCCCAGGTTCCCTCCCATCACTTGGCTTTAGGTGTTAACCAGATATCTTTTTGGACATGTAGACTGGCTTGCATTTTTCCTTCTGTCCCTTTATCTCCGTAAGAAGAGGTGAGGGAAGGGAGAGGGATATTAATGAGAGGATCTGTTCCCTGTCACACCTCATCCATGATGAATTTCATCAATCTTTGAAGTTCTGTCTCCCATTTTCTTAAGTATAGTACCTCATCCGCAGCAGGTAGCAGGAACTTCAATATCTGAAGATTTCTCTTTTTGCCAGTTCATTTAAGAGTAGGAGAGACTGCCTTAGGACAAGGAGGAGTAGTGATTTATAACTGCCTAAGAGATAGTAGTCACATGTAGGATTTTCTTTTTTTTTTTTTATTTTTTACCCAAGTTTCTTCTTAGAAGTTTAAGTAGTGGAAAAAGGATCTAGCAGCTCTTATAGTCTAGCTCACTCAGTAAGATTTCTCATCTAACAAATGCTCATTAAATCACAGCAGCAATTAAGAGACTACTTCTCTTTTTCTATTAGCATTGATTTGCAAGGACAAGGACATCTTTTCAGAGGCCTTAAAGCCCTCACTAATGAGCGATTTAAAGTGGGGGGCACGGAGGAGGAAACATTTTCCTTGGTTTTTATCTCAAAACATATGGTACATTCACAGCCCCATAAATTGATGGTAACAGCCTATTTAGTAAAAGAGAAAAATGCTACTCAATTTCACCAGGTCAAATAACAAATATGCATGTGCAGTATGATGACTTCAATGTAAAGTGGAAGCCACAAATGTATTCACAGCAAAAAGTGGAGGGGAACTCCACAAATGGTAACAGTGGTCAGAAAATCATCTGATTTGTTTTTCTCTTACTTCTCTCCATGTGTCTGTGTTCTCCAGTTTTTCTTTCAGTGTTTATCACCTTTATAATAAAGTCACTTTTAAAAAGTCAAATGATGATGGATATATACCCGTTTGGTGTGTGTGTGCTTGTTTTTAATTTTTTTTATTTTAGAGCATGAGTGAGGGAGAGGGGCAGACGGAGAGAGTCTAGAGAGAATCCCAAGCAGGCTCCACACTCAGCACAGAGCCTGACTCAGGGCTTGATCCCACAACTCTGGGATCATGACCTGAGCTGAAATCAAGAGTTGGATGCTTAACCAGCTAAACCATTCAGATGCCCCAGTTTGGTGCTTATTAGAATTTTATTTTATTTTTAATTTTTAAAATTTAATGTTTATTTTGAGAGAGAGAGAGAGACAGCATGAGAGGGGGAGGGACAGAGAGAGAGGGAGACACAGAATCCGAAGCAGGCTCCAGGTTCTGAGCTGTCAGCACAGAGCCTGACACAGGGCTCGAACTCAGGAGCTGTGAAATCATGACCAGAGCTGAAGTTGGACGTTCAACTGACTGAGCCACCGGCCCCAGAGTTTTATTTTTAACAAAAGAAAAGTGGGGGGAAACATGGTACAAAATGTGGAAGAATAAGTGATTAAATACAACCTGTTGAATGTAGGGATGGTTCACTTGGGCAGAAATGGGGAAACCTCAGGTATCTAGAAGATGACCAAGAAGCAAAGTAAGCTGTTGGGTTAAATGAATGAATACATAGAAAGTGCTTTGAGCAATGCTTAGGATATATGCTAGTTATTTGCATTGTTATCATTTTCATTCATTATCATCCCTGGGTACTAGCACACTTTATAGTACCTTGCACAAATCATAGTACTCACCTAAATGCTTTCGAGTTAATTTTTCGAGACTCTACACAACCCTGGTTCACCTACTAGCTATGTCACATGTGGACTTATACCCAGAACTGAACTGAACACAGAAGGGCAGGCTTGATCTGAGAAGCAGAAAGATTAGTGGGACCACTTCCTCTCCTGTCCCAGTCATTGTCTACCTGGTAATGTTTGTTTGGTGGCCGGTCTCCTCTTTGGCTCGTATTAAGGTCCCAATCTGTGAAAACATCAACATCTTTCTCATAGATATACTAACTGGTAAGCCAGTTCTTTCTTTCACCCTGATCTGTGCTCTTGAAATCTTTTGGATTAAATTATTTAACTTGATTCCTTCTAACTATAATCTGTTTTGATTTGGCCCATCTTTCAGCCTTTTTGAGGTGTTTTAATTGCTAATTCTCTTTTGCTCTCTCTCTCTCTCTCTCTCTCTTTTTTTTTTTTTTTTTTTTTTTGAGAGAGAGAATCTTAAGCAGGCTCCATATCCAGTGCAGAACCCAACATGGACTCTAAACCACGACCCTGGGATCATGACCTGAGCAAACCAAATTCAAGAGTCGGATGCCTTACTGACTGAGCCACCCAGGCGCCCCTCTTTTGCTCTCCTCTTAAGCTTTGTGCAATCAAAACTTTTTTTGCAGCAATACCACCAATTTAAAATGTGGGACTTGGAAGCACCTGGGTGGCTCAGTCAATTAAGTGTCCAACTCTTGATTTCATCTCAGGTCATGATCTCAAGGTTCATGAGTTCGAACCCAGCATTGGGCTCTGCACTGATAGCATGGAGCCTGCTTGGTATTCTCTGTCTTCCTCTCTCTCTCTTTCCCATCCCCTGCTTGCACTCTCTCTCTCTCTCTCTCACACACACAATAAATAAACGTTTTTAAAAAATAAAACGTGGGACCAGACAGGAACAGGACAGAGAGCCCTGTGCACTGGCATTCAAGGTCTTTTCATAGGTTGGCATAGGAGAATACCTCAGGGTCTTTTTTACGACCTGCTTATTCTTATTTTATGTATAATGCTAACAGAGTTTGTGTGCAAAAGGAGCACAATATTAAGTAAGCTGAAGTGTAGGAAAATAATCTGTACTTATCCTTATTTGTATGTGAGTGACATAAGTATATTTTCATAAAGGCAAGATAGGGGCGCCTGGGTGGTTCAGTGGGTTGAGTGTCCGACACTTAATCTCAGCTCAGGTCTTGATCTCAGGATTGTGAGTTCAAGCCTGAAGATCGGCTCCTCACTGGTGTAAAGTCTACTTAAAAACAAAAACAAAAACACATAAAGACGAGATAAATAACCACTTAAAGAATTGTCTCCTTGCTTTCGTCAGGATGCAGGCTCTCCCATGTAGGTGAGGAAGCTCTTGGCTTACGTGTTATGGAAAGTTCTGTCAAGTTCAGAAAGAACCATGCAGTTGCCAAAGGGAAAAGCTGTGTTCCCTGCAACCTGCTCATGTTCTTTCATTGTTCTCCTCAGGACCGGGGTGTGTCCTCCACCCTCCCCTCCATCACTCAGGAAACAGGCGGGTGCTCCTGTGAGCAGTATTGACTAACTCCTCTATTTGCTTGTCTGAGAATAGATAGGTATGCTGGATGATGAGTAACAACATGTATGATAATATAGTGAAAATTTTTGAGAAGCACAATTGTTACGTGTTCCTAAATATATAACTGAGTGTACTAGGAACATATGCAGGGCTTTTACGTTACTTCCCCAAAAAGATAAGCCTGCCATATTCATGGAATATATTTTAAACATCTGTTAGATGGCATTTAAATGTGTTTGTTTCTCTTATTTGATGAACGTTTTAAATCTCTGCCAAGATTTGGCAGACTTGGTATGTTTTTTTCAGCTATCATTGTAAATAAGCAAATAGCTTAGAGAAATTCACAGCGAGATAGTTGTATCCGAAATATCTGCTGAAATTTCAAAGGCCACTTGAGTCAGAAAACTATATAAATATGTGTGTAGTGAAATTTTCCGTGTAGTACATGTATCTTCTAGGTGACATATATGTTGATTTTAAAAACTCATATATAAAGGTGTATCTGTTCATTCTTTTTCTGGTTTATCTTCATTTCTAATTTTCTATGTGAACAGGTTTGACTTATGTAATTTTTTAAATTATGTAAAATATCTTTGTATCCGCAGGTTTCTATTCATATAAGATCTGTTTCATTTTATATAGCAATTCAGTTGAGCTTCTGAAAAGTTGTTGAGGCTTTGAACTTTTAAAAGGGAAATTCTTTTGGGGCGCCTGGGTGGCTCAGTCGGTTAAGCATCCGACTTCAGCTCAGGTCATGATCTTGTGGTTGCTGAGTTCAAGCCTGGTGTTGGGCTCTGAGCCAACAGCTCAGAGCTTGGACCTGCTTTGGATTCTGTGTCTCCCTTTCTCTCTGCCCCTTCCCTACTCACATTCAGCCTCTCTCTCTGTCTGTCTCTCTGAAAAATAAACAAACATTAAAAAAAATTTTAAGGGAAATTCTTTTTAAATGTCCTAAAAGAGCTCTTTTTTTTTTTTTTCTTTTTTAAAGTAGGCTTCACACCCAACCCAGAGCCCAACATGGGGCTCAAACTCATGACTGTGAGATCAAGACCTGAGCCAAGATCATGAGTTTGACACTTAACCACTGAGCCCCCTAGGCACTCCAAGAGCTCTTTAAAAAGAATAATCATCTCTAAATGTTTCTGTGATCTTAGTGATGTCTTTATCATATTTTTAAAAGCAGTTTACATCTCTGTATACAATCTATGAGACGAGGATAGAATGTCTAAGTTTGAAACTCCTCAGTGTCCTCTCCAGCCCTGGGAGGGGCAGTGTTTGCATGGGAAACACAAGGGAAAAAAAGGTGTGCCAGAAAATGTTTATGAAACATTTCCACAGTATGTATGTATGTGTGTGTGTGTGTATATATATATATATATATATATATATATATATATATTCTATATTATTCTAACAGGCAGTAGTTGGAATCATTAGTGGAGATTATCATCTTAATACAATCTCAAAATGGTTTATGAATACATTCTCTAATAAACATAATGTAATACATGAGTTTTAGTTTCCAGACCAGCCTCCAGAAATCTATGTCTTAAGTGGCTTATTATAAATTCTTTGCCACTAATAGTGTGTTTCCAGGGCTTGGGCAGAAGTCAGAATGTGGGGAGAGGGTCAGTACTCATGAACTTCCCTTTGGTGGGCGGGAAGGCAGAGGAGTGCATTGGGAATGATCAAGGATAGCTGGGAGGGGGCCCGGAGGTGGGGGTGCGGGGGGAGAGGAAGGGGGTCATAAAACTTTGGATCAGGAAGAGGCCTTGGAGATCATGTTGTGTGATGCCATCGTCTTACAGAAGGGAAAACAGAGATCCAAGAAGTCTGTGTGGCTGGCCCAAGGTCACATAGCTAGTGGCTGAGCAGGACCTAGAATCCAGGTCTCCCGACTCCAGTTCAATTTATACACCAGCAGGTGCTGATAGGAGCCAAGAAGTCCACATTCTGGGGCTTGTGGGGAGAGAGGCTGTGAAGAAGGGCAGAGGGCAGGGGAAGCTCCTGTGTGAGGACCAGATTTTACCTGCCCCAGAGGACAGAGATGGCAAGAACTAAGCAGAGAGGTCAGGACCCTAGCCAAATAGATTAACATTCAGGACAGTCTAGTGTAAAAATGGGAAATTGCCATACCACAGTGTTGATAATAATTACTCTTCTAGTTTTTTGGATACCTGTTAAGTACTAGGCACTGTGCTGTGTGTTTTATTGTAACATATCACTTAATTTCCATAGTAACCCTGGTAGAAAGGTGCTGTGTTTCCATTTTCAGAGAAGTGTGCTGATATTCAGAGTTCCATGGCTTGCTTTGAGAGAGAGTGCCATGATTTGAACCTGTCTGTCATAGCCATATCTGTTTGGTTTCTGCAGTTTTATGTTGCCAAGCCAGAATTATAGATAAGAAAGGCACAGCAGACAATGGGAAGAATTCCCACCTAATCCCTGTACTTACTCCTGAGGAGCTAAGTAAAGAGGACTAATCATCCCTCCAAAATGTCACTGAACCTGCACATATGGTTTAGTGCCCATTGGCAACTGATACCGAGTATATGGGTGGGAGGTGGGGGGAATCTAGAGCTCCTAAAACTTGTAAAATACTTAGCGTGAACCAGTCCGCAGTTGATGTTATGCCACCGTCACTGTACTGGAACCCACTGATGCCTGGAAGCGATGCCACCACAAACAGTTGTCACAGCTTAGCATTTCACGGGGGTCTGGCTGAGCTCAGACGGTAGATCGTGAGAATTCAGATCTTGGGATCATGAATTCAAGCCCCACGTTGGGTGTAGAGCTCACTTAAAAAAACAAAACCAAATCTAAGGATTCAGAGCAGGAGAACTGAGAGGATGAGGAATGGAAAAACCACAGCCTGATGAGTCATTAACTATCTGTGGATTGTAAACATGAGCAGTGTTTAGCCTGAAAAAGGACTTTGGGGGAAGGCAAGGGAATTAAAAGCAAAAGTGAATTACTGGGACCTTATGAAGATAAAAAGCTTCTGCACAGCAAAGGAAACAACCAACAAAACTAAAAGGCAACCAACGGAATGGGAAAAGATATTTGCAAATGACATATCGGACAAAGGGCTAGTATCCAAAATCTATAAAGAGCTCATCAAACTCCACACCCGAAAAACAAATAACCCAGTGAAGAAATGGGCAGAAAACATGAATAGACACTTCTCTAAAGAAGACATCCGGATGGCCAACAGGCACATGAAAAGATGTTCAACGTCGCTCCTTATCAGGGAAATACAAATCAAAACCACACTCAGATACCACCTCACGCCAGTCAGAGTGGCCAAAATGAAGAAATCAGGAGACTATAGATGCTGGAGAGGATGTGGAGAAACAGGAACCCTCTTGCACTGTTGGTGGGAATGCAAATTGGTGCAGCCGCTCTGGAAAGCAGTGTGGAGGTTCCTCAGAAAATTAAAAATAGACCTACCCTATGACCCAGCAATAGCACTGCTAGGAATTTATCCAAGGGATACAGGAGTACTGATGCATAGGGGCACCTGTACCCCAATGTTTATAGCGGCACTCTCAACAATAGCCAAATTATGGAAAGAGCCTAAATGTCCATCAACTGATGAATGGATAAAGAAATTGTGGTTTATATACACAATGGAATACTACGTGGCAATGAGAAAAAATGAAATATGGCCTTTTGTAGCAACATGGATGGAACTGGAGAGTGTGATGCTAAGTGAAATAAGCCATACAGAGAAAGACAGATACCATATGGTTTCACTCTTATGTGGATCCTGAGAAACATAACAGAAACCCATGGGGGAGGGGAAGGAAAAAAAAAAAAAAAAAAAGAGGTTAGAGTGGGAGAGAGCCAAAGCATAAGAGACTGTTAAAAACTGAGAACAAACTGAGGGTTGATGGGGGGTGGGAGGGAGGGCAGGGTGGGAGGGAGGGCAGGGTGGGTGATGGGTATTGAGGAGGGCACCTTTTGGGATGAGCACTGGGTGTTGTATGGAAACCAATTTGACAGTAAATTTCATATATTAAAAAAAATAAAATAAATAAAAAATAAACATAAAAAAAAAAAAAAAAAAAAAAAAAAGGACTTTGGGGGAAGACTTCCATTCCACCTTTATGGAGAGAGGAAAGGAAGCTTTATTCATTGAGCATCTTACAATGTTCCAGCTACTAGGTGCTTTCCAATCCTCACAAGTCCTACAAAGGAAATACTGTCACTCCATATGGATCAGGAAATTGATGCTTAGAGAGAGATCATTTACCGTGGACTACTTACACACACACACACACACACACACACACACACACACACACACCTTTACTGAGATATACAGACAACCCCTGATTTATGATGGTTCAACTTAATGATTTTTTGGCTTTACAATGGTATGAAGTGATACACATTCAGTAGAAAACGTGCTTCAGATTGTGAATTTAGATCTTTTCCCGGGCTAGCAGTACTTGGTTCAGTAGTCTCTAATGATGCCAGACAGCTGGCCGCAGCTCCCGGTCAGCCACAGGATCACGAGGGCACACAACTAATACACTGACTACCGTGCTGTGCCACACAGCCATTCACTTTCAGTACAGTATTGAATAAATTACACATGACATTCAACACTTCGTTATAAGGTAGGCTTTGTGTTAGGTGATTTTGCTTAGATACAAGCTAATGTAAGTGCTCTGAGCACATGTAAGGTAGGCTAGGCTAAGCTACGATGTTTGGTGTGTTAGGTATATTAAATGCATTTTTGACGGACAATATTTTCTTTTTTTTTTTTTTAACGTTTATTTATTTTTGGGACAGAGAGAGACAGGGCATGAACGGGGGAGGGGCAGAGAGAGAGGAAGACACAGAATCGGAAGCAGGCTCCAGGCTCTGAGCCATCAGCCCAGAGCCTAACGCGGGGCTCGAACTCACGGACGGAAGATATTTTCAGCTTAATGGTGGGTGTGTGAGAACTCAACACCATCCTGGATTGAGGAAGACCTGTAATTTACATACTGTAACGGTCACCTGTTACAAGCATACAATTCCAAAGTGCCTTTTCAAAAGGTAGCGAGTTCCCTGTCATTGGAAATGTTTGACCAGAAGAGGCTGGAAAATCTCCCAGTCCAGGATATTGTAGAGGAATGTTCTGCTTCCATCTCTAGAAACGTTTAAGTAATGAAAGAGCGGTTTCAACACCTCCAGAGTGCTGGCAACCATTCGCTTCAGTGGTTTAAACTTGGATGGACACATGAGAAAGGAAGGGCCCAGAAGATGTTTCGGTTGTGTTTATCGTCTTAACTTTGGCTGTGCGCTAGAATTGTAGAGGAGCTTTTATTTGTTTTTAATGTTTATTTTTATTTTGAGAGAGAGAGACAGAGCGAGTACATATGGTGGGAAGGGGGCGTGGGAGTGTGGGGCAGAGAGAGAGGGAGAGAGGGAATCCCAAGCAGGCTCTGCACTGTCAGCACGGTGCCCGACATGAGGCTCTATCTACAAACCACGAGATCATGACCTGAGCCGAAAGCAAGAGTCAGACGCTCTGCCAGCTGAGCCACCCAGGTGCCCCACAGAGGAGCTTTTAAACACTTCCGATGCAGATATGAAAGCCACACCCCAGGCGCAGCTAAGTCAGCACCTCTGTGGCTGGGGCCTGGCTTGGCCACACTTCAGAGGTTCCCTCACATTATTCTAGGGTACAGCTGTGCTGAAAACTGCTTTCCTCAGCTGAGGAGAAGTTCAGCTGCACTTAAGAGAGTCATGAAGGGTCAAAGACCAAACCAGCCCCGTCCTGCCAAGCAGCCACAGTTCCTACAGGTTGTTGCTTCTCAGAGCATTAATGGTGAATCAGCCACACCCAGGTGACTTCTAGCTTGGCAGCTGCTGCAGCCCTACGTCCAGCTCGTTCAAGAAGTCTGAGGCAGTGTTGGCAGTTTAACCAGAGACAGTTTGTCTCGTGACCTTTTAATCAGATGAACTTTTGTTTGTCTTTAACTCACATCCACCAGACATTTCTGCAGAGATTTAGGATGGAAAGGTGCTTTAGAAAAGAATGAGTGTAAATTCCATCTCCAGATCAGATCAGTGTTCCTCCCTTCAGAGCAATGATTTTATCCACATTTGAAGGTTCTGTGTTATTTCTTCAGATAAGCAGGTCACTGCATATATGCTTACATCAGAGGATCTGAGCTTTCTCTTTCATCCTCTATATAGAACTTGTATAGGTAACTGATGGTAATGGGGTCCAGTGAAAAGCCTGGAGCCAGAAGGTGCCAGAACTGGTGGCCTTGGGAGCCTATAAAACCTTTCTGAACGTCAGTTTCTTTGTAAAGTGAGACTAACAATTCCTAAGTGTCACTTTAAGAATCCAGTTAAAGAGGCGCGCCTGGGTGGCTCAGTCGGTTAAGTGTCCAACTTCAGCTCAGGTCATGATCTCACGGTTCGTGGGTTGGAGCCCCGCATCGGGAGCCTTTGAATTCTGTCTCCCTCTCTCTCTGCCCCTCTCCCACTTGCTCTCTATCTCTCTCCCTCTCTCTCTCAAAATAAACATTAAAAAAAAGAAGAAGAATCCAGTTAAAGAATGGGGGCAGGAGGTCTGGGTGGCTCAGTCAGTTAAGCATCCGGCTTTGGCTCATGTTATGATCTCTCAGTTTATGAGTTCAAGCCCCACGTCAGGCTCTATGCTGATGGTGCAGAGTCTGCTTGGGATTCTGTCTCTCTCACACACACACACAAAATAAATGAATAAACTTACAAAAAAAAAAAAAAAAAAAGAATGTGTGTGACACTGGCTTACAACCATGTAAGTGTTGCGCTCTTGCTGTGTGCCAGGTGCCATTACTCATCCTTGGGGAAACAAACATGACTAAGTAGTGATCCCTGCCCTGGAGAAGCCTACAGTTCAGTAAGGAAGACAGACTCAAAGCCAGGTAATTGTAAAAGGGTGTGGAGGTGCCAAAATGCACAGGATACTCTGAGAGCCTCACAGAAGGAATTAGAAGGAGTAGGTTACTGGCATAGAGATTTGGGGGAAGGCTTCCCACAGGCACTGATGGGTGATAAAGGGGAAGTCAAGGTGAGGGCAGGAAAGCTGGATGTTCTCTGGATATACTTGGCAGAGGGAAGGAGTGGCAGAGGCTTGTAGGTGAGGACCAAGAAGGGGGACATTGTGATGCTAATGAAGACAAGCTTTTTATTCAAGTCTCACTTGCTTTCCCTCCGGAGAAATGACCTTTTTATTAAGTAGGGTGCCTTTGAGAGCTGTCAAAGGAGAAAGAAGGCAAGAGATGGAGTCATCTATTTTCCTCTTCATTTGCCTGATTTTGTGTAGGTGTTTGGAATAGGGAACAGGAATGCGACTGAGTGATTTATGTACATCGTCAAAATCCCAAGATTAAAAAGAACACTGTGTCCAGGTCAGGTACCATATATGTGTTTAACACTTGCAGTGGGCATTGAAGCATAGTGATACTTGCGGAAAGTTGCTCTCAGAGGAAGGAGGCTGGATTTTATAAAGATGGCTTTTATAGCTCAGGAGGTCTGGATTGTAATTAAACTGAGAGATGGTCCACAAGCCATGCAGAGCACTTAGCAGGAGCATCTGTTGAGCCTCACAGTCATTTTCTGTGTCTGCCCTAATTTTATAGCCAGTAAAACCAAAACAGTATCCCTTTCAAGACTGTTCTTAAAGCAGCTTCTTCTGTTGGTTTACATGTCCTATACTCACCCTGTGTTCTTCACAGTTGTACTCTTAGGAATCAAGAAACCACAAAGCCATGTATCCAGTGGTGATTTCATTTCTTCTACAATGACCAGTGGAGGCAGTAGGGGCACTGGGAATGAAAATGGTGCGTACTTCTTGTGCCGTGTGCTTTCACGCCATCAGTTGTCAAGCCTGGGCCTGATCCAGCCAGACGTCCTCCTGGCTGGGAAACATTGTGCCCATGCATCTCTAGTCCAGCAAATCTGATCTGAAGGGCAGATGGCTTCATCAAAACAGTGGATAACCAGGAGCCTAATCTCTCTCGCCTCTTCTCTTGGCTCTTTGAACATGTGGCACTGAGGCAGGGGAGACTGGGGAGCTTTTTCGTGGCTGCTTGAGTTCTGAGCCCTGATCCCTCGTGCCCTGTGAGTGCCCAGGAGGTAGGGCTCCAAGGAGGCGTTGGGAGACCCAGATTCCAGTTCCTGCTCCACCCCACTCTGGCAGCTTTGGCGTTGAGTAAGTCATCAGTGGGTTGTCAGTTCTGGCCAGTAAAAGGAGAAGATTGCAGTTCTCTCTAGATTGAAACTGGCAGGAATTGAACTCACAAACCTCACTCTGACTGCATCGTTGCCCGATTTCTAGCTGCCATCTCTGCCCCTCTGCTTTGGTTCCTGCTGTCTTCACTCCTCCCTCTCCACCTGCCGACTCTTGCCCGACTCCATCCTTCCACGCCTGCCTCTCAGTGTCCGCAGGGAATCCTTTGGTGCCCAAGTAGGGCTAGATTACCAGATAGGTCAAACGTGCTTTTAGGGCACCTGCAAAGCAAAGGTACCACTAGAAAATTTTTAAAAGAATTTGATGTTCACTGTTTTAAAAAAAATCAAAATGGCCATCATGGCTGTGGGGGGAGGGGGTGGAGAGCAGAGTTTTGCTGGACTTCCTTATTACTTTATGGTTTGTTATTCAATTCAAATTCTCCTTGGAACTGAATCTTTTCAGTAGTTCTACTGACAGCTTAATGTTCTACCTCTAAACTTTAGGGACTCAGCGTTTTCACTGAAGCCTCAAAAAGGTAGGGGCAGGCATGCTGCTCTGTGTCTTTTTCTCTGTACTAGTCATGTGTGTGCTTATTTTAATATAATACCATGTATCTCTATAGCACTGGCTCACTCAGAGCCTTTACATTGTGTACTTCCCATCTGAATATGTCCATCGTGGGAGTTAGGTGCTGGGATAGGCCAGGAAGAGAGATGTGAGAGTATAAGGCACACACATACCTCCTTTCAGAATTTATAATTGAATTGAGACATCAGTTATTCCCCAGAATGATTACATGCCAAAGGTAGCCATGAAAATGTGAAAAAGTGCTCTAGGAACTTCGAGCAGTTTCTGGAAGATGGACCTTGAGGGAAGGGTGGTGGAGAGTTTTGCCATATTAACAAAACCGTGCATATCTGACTGGCCTGTTACTTTCTTTCTAAGTTCTAAATCCCATGATTGTGAACTGTTGACTGCTACCACTTCTCGGAACTGCCCCAAACGAGTTTCTCCCAGACTCAAGCACTCTGTCTCTGTTCCTCCTATCTCTCCTGCCCTGGCTTTGGTCCTTTGAGCCTGACCCTTCTGATAAGCTGCTGTAGCCACTGAGAAGAATCACTTTGAGTCCCCTGGGTCCACAGAATAAGAAGGCTTTTTTCTAGTGGGTTGTGTGCTTGCTTGGGGGAACTATGTGATCCCCAGGTCCTTGTTTGCACCACAGTCTGGTTAAGCCCCTGTCCTTGTCATTGCCATCATCACCACCATCATCAAAGTTAAATGTATAGAGTGCTTATCGTGTGCCAGGCACTGTGTCAGCGCAGTACATGTACGGATTCATTCAGTCCTCACCACAGCCTCAGATGAGTGCTATTTTTTTCCATCTTACTGATAAGGAAAGGGAGGGACGGAGATGTTAAGTAACCAACCTGAAGGTCAAACAGCTAATACATGGCAGAGCCAGTATTTTTACTCTAGTGATGGGATTCCCGAACCCTGCTCTTAACCATTCTGCTTACTATGTGTTCAAAGGAAGAGGAGTTGGGGAGGTTTGGTGGGCTGGGAACAGCACAGGGAAAGTGGCAGTGCTTTCTGTTTGAGGAGAGGAAGAACTGATTTTGGATTTATTCTCATCGAGATGAAGGTGGTGTGAATTGTTGGCAAGAAGTTCCAGGAAGTGCTTCCTCTTAAATACATTAGGTAATGTCTTTTCTCTGCAGTGCCATCTTTTTTTCATTCTCCTCCTCCTGTTTTTCTACCCTGTATTTGATCAAAATAAAAGTTGTCTGATGGGGATGCCTTTTCAGTGAGGTACACAGTATCACATTGCCAAGTGTAATTTCCACTCGAGTGACACTGTTCTCACCGCTGAGAGAAATGGCAGGATTAGCCAGAAAGGCTGGTTTTAGGTATCTTACCTCTCACTCTTCAAGGGACCAAAATTACACACATTGAAATGTGCTTTTTTAGCATTCTGGTGTTGTTGATTGATTTGTTCTAAATAGGAGGGTTTCCGGGCCACCTGGGGGGCTCAGTTAAGCATCGGATTCTTGATCTCAGTTCAGGTCTCGATCTCAGGGTTGTGAGTTCAAGCCCTGCATCGGGCTTTGCACTGGGCGTGAAGCCTATTTAAAAAAGAGGAAAAGAAAAGAAAGAAATAAAAAGGAGGGTTACCTTCTAAAAGTTAAACACTGTTTTCTCTGGTGCTTTACCACCATTGACTTTTGAGGTTATTTGCTGGCATTCGTAATAGTGGTGATAACCATGACTCATAAAAAGGAGTCTCTTATTTTATGAATATTTCAGTCTGCTACTTCCCTTGAATGGAGTTCTTAAGACTAATTTGGTGCCTCAAATTGAGCCCAGAAATTTTATAGTTGGCTTTGAATTGATTTCTTCCAAAATACAAGTATACTTTTTTTAAATTTTTTTTTTAACGTTTATTTATTTTGGGGAGACAGAGACAGAGTGCAAGCAGGAGAGGGGCAGAGCGAGAGGGAGACAGAATCTGAAGCAGGCTCGGGGCTCTGAGTTGTTAGCACAGAGCCCGACGCTGGGCTCGAACCCACAAAGCACATGATCATGACCTGAGCTGAAGTCGGATGCTTAACCGACTGAGCTACCCGGGTGCCTCTATAAGTATACTTTTAAGATTATCTTAATAACTCTGGTATTTTAACATTCACTAGTCATTTATTTATTTAGTGGCTTGAGTGGCTCCAGTCCGTCATTGTTTTTGCCCCCAGGAAGAACTGTGATCATGGAATTCCCATGGAATTAGCCTGAGACCACCCAACTTCCCCCTTCTCAGGACTCAAGCCTGTTGCTGTTTTTCCAAGGACAAACCAGAGAAGGTGGGGTCTCGAAAATAAGTGAGGGGACAGGATGAAAACTTTACAATAAAGATGTCATTGGGAGCATTCTGGAGGAGCTCTCTTACCCTCCCCCCACCCCCTCCCTTCAAAGCCAAAGGCTTTTCACCCTTAGCTTGGCTCCTTCAAGAGCCCCCAGGCTCAGCTGCGGTTTTCATCACAGCTGTACTGACCATCTGACCACTGGGGAATTCAAGAAAGCTGGACCCTCAGCTTCCCTTTGGAGTTAGCAGAGCATCCTATAGTTTAACAGATGTGAAACTGTTTTTAGAGATCTCAGCTCCCCACTGGTCTGGTTCCCGGGCTGTGTCTTTGTGGGTCAGGCATGGGGAAGGGAAGGAAGGAAATTAAATGAAATGAGTTCACTCACTTTTCTTCCTTAAAAGGGCTGAGAAAGAATACAGAAGGTCAGGGGAATCTGAACTCAGTGAGCTAGCTTGCTCTTCTGTCTGCTTCAGATTACTTCTTTTGGTTGTTGCTGCCCAGGTCTCTGGAAAACTGGAGGGAGGGTGTAGGCACCTTAGTATCCTAATTCCAGCATCATGACTTCATAGAAAGCAGTTACGTTTTACCATCAGAAGACCTGGGTTTAAGTCTCCCTGCTGCCAATGTTAATTACCTGAGTAATCTTGGGCGGGGTGGTAAACCACTTGAACACCATTTTCTCTCCCCTCACTTGAGGTTGATAGTAGTACTTAGTTCACAGAGTACTTGTGGAGATGAATTATAATAATGACACATATTGAAGTCACTTTGTTAGCTGTCTAGTGTCTCTGCTTGTTACCATTCTACCCATGACTGGCTTTTTCAGTTGCAAGCAAATGGCTAGCTGTAGAACTTTTACACAGAAACACTTCATTTTGAAGGCTTTTAATAATGCTCTTATAAAGGATTGAGAGTGTAAAATATTCACCTGTTAGAAACAAGGAAGAACTTGAAGACATTTCGTGGTGCCCTTCAGAACATACAAATCATACTAAGGGTAATAAACTTTTTACTTGTATCATTTGGCTTGTAAAGTATTTGGAAGAAAGTTTCCAGGTGGTTCATGCTTCTCATAGGTCAAAAACCTATTTCCGTGGGCTAAGTCATCGGTAATATTTTTGATAGAGTTGTTTCTCTTTCGAATATATTTTAGATGAATTGTTTCCCTCTAAATTTCACACAAATTGGATACCATGTTTTGGACTACCTTCCCGAGAAGCTGGTGGGATGGAATATGGTCACAGAGCCACCCATGAGCAGATTAGACCAGACAGATTATTTTCGTTTCCTTCTCGCCACATTGTGTATTGTACATATATCTTCAGTAAATAACTGCCACGAACTGTAAGGCCAAGTGGCCTACCCACTCTTGAGGTTTGAGGGGGGCTGGAAATAACTCCTCCATTGCCCAAATTAAAAAGCCACTGAGAAAGATAAAGGAGTCAGGCTGATGGGCAGCAAAATGCCAACTTTATTACTGAAAGTACTTTTTGGAGAACGTGGCTTTGGGCCTGCAGCCAAGTGGGTCTTCTGAAATTTCATCCTTGAATTAGATAGACTACCCGCTTTTTCCCCAACATAGCAGGACAGCGGAAGCTGGCAGCCAGCAGGTAAAGCCTCCTAACACCCAACAAGAGAGGAGTCCGGAATGCACCATCTCTGCAGGCAGGCAGGTCCCAAAGAGAAGAAAGGAAGGGGAAGGCGGAGAGAGAGACCGGGTCTATTATTATGGGGAATTTTGTCTGGGTGATAACATGGGGAGGGTAAATGAAAGTCCTCTTGCAACACCTGTTCTTGTATTCAAAAGTAGGCTAGCCCTGGTCCTGCTCACCAGGGACATTTAGCGAGGAAGGGAGATACGACATCTGTCAGTGTGATTGAACCTGAGATTGCCCTTCTTTGCCCTTCTCTGCCCTTCAGCTAAAGCTTCAGATGTAGAGTAGAAACACATGATTTATGTGGCTGCCACATTTTTTTCCTGGTGATCTGGTGGCATATATAACTTAGCCCAGGTGAATAAGCAACATGCAGAGAACCCTGTGTGGCAACACTCAGCTCAGACAGAAGCAAGTGCATTGCAGTTCCTGAAGAATAGAAAAAAGTAGAGTCTCATTGAAAGAAATTTTATCATTATTATTACCATGATAAATTTCATAGCTTTGGAAATTGATTTGTAGTACTTAGCTGACAGAACCCCACAATCCCACCTCCCACCCAACTTTTCTACTTTCCCTAACTTCTGTGCCTTTTCTAAATAATAGAATTGTACAGAGTTTAAGGAGGACAGTGACCTTTTTGTTAGTGTTCTCGGCCAAACTCTTGGGAGCTGGTTGTCAACCAGGAATTGGGGCTTTCTTCGGGAAAACCTGCCCATGTTTCATGCCAAGCTGTGTTAGCCACTCCATGTTCTCAGATGGGCTCTGGAGTAAGACCAGTCCGTGCTTGTGCATTTGTAGTAGCCATGGGATAAGAACCAGAATAATGAGTCCAGAAGTAAAGGGTCACAGCTCTAACCTGCTGAGTCATCTCACCTCAGCCTTGCTGGCCAGAGTTCCCAAGCTGCATTTAGTTTGCTTTACTGCTCATTGTATTTCAGCCTGTAAAAAGGCTGTTTCACAGATTGGAACGTGGGATGGGGTGGTGTGGCTCATGTAGAAAGGGAGACGTCTGAGCAGAGCCCAGAAATCTGGGTTTGCAGTGTGCACCCCGGCTCATCTCGATTCAGGTGCTACTTAAGAAATGCAAAGAGCGGTTCCCCTCAGTCTCCTCCATGCAAATGTGTCAGCATTTATTCATGCAGAGAGCCTATTATGAGTTGTCAGCAAAGGGTCTGAAGGGCTTCTTGGCCATCCTTCAGGTGCTGGGCTTCCTGTCTTCCACGGTGCCTTTATGTACCAGTGCTAGCAGCCTTTACTCCCTTTTGTTGCTAACCGCCGGGGATGTGCATGAACAAGAGAAATAAATACCAGAAAACAGACGAGTACTACACAAAATGATGTTTTGGAACTTGAAAGCTAAACACTTCAGACTAAAAAACATACCTTTTTACTCCTTTTCTTTTCCGTGCTCCAGCGTGAGGTAACTTCACACTTAACTTATACCTCCCATTACAAATTTGTATTAGTCTTCCCTAAATGTTTTTTCTTTTGTTTATCTTCAAGTATCTAAGTCTTTGTCCACTCTGAATCAGTCTCTTGCTCTTTTGAGATCAAGATCACTTTGTCTTCTGAACAATTGAATCATTAAAAAATGAGTATGAAGGGTGCCTGGGTGGCTCAGTGGGTAGAGTGTCTGACTTTGGCTCAGGTCATGATCTTGTAGTCTGTGAGTTTGAGCCCTGCGTTGAGCTCTGTGCTGACAGCTCTGAGCCTGGAGCCTGCTTCAGATTCTGCGTCTCCCTCTCTCTCTGCCCCTTCCCTGCTCACACTCTGTGTCTCTCTGTCTCTGTCTCTGTCTCTCTCTCTCTCTCTCTCTCTCAAAAATAAACATTAAACATTTTTTTTAAATTAAAAAATAATAAAAATGAGCATGATACAGGGGCTCCTGGGTGGCTCAGGCAGTTAAGCGTTTGACTTCAGCTCAGGTCATGATCTCGTGGTTTGTGAGTTCGAGGCCCACTTGGGGCTTTCTGCTGACAGCTCAGAGCCTGGAGCCTGCTTTGGATTCTGTGTCTCCCTTTCTCTCTGACCCTACCCCGCTTGTACTCTGTCTCTTTCTCAAAAATAAATAAACATTAACAATTTTTTTTTTTTAAAAAAGAGCATGCCTACAGAGTCATACCCATAATATGGAGAATGGTTGGAGGAGGGGAAATGGTAAGCCTTTGCAAGGTCACTCACACAATGTTAAAGCATCAAAGGGTCTTAGATATATTAAACTCCAAGAGCATGTTTTTTTCTATAAACCTCACTTAAAACTTATGACTTAAAATGTACTAAACTTGTATTATTATTCATCATCACACATGATTGCCCTGTTTCTAAATTGCAAGTGCTTTATGGGCAGGAACTTTGGTTCATCTCCAGAATGTGGTCTAGAGCCCAAACAAAGGAGGTACCAAATGAATGCCTGCTTCATAGGGTAGTTCAAAGAATTTATTTTTAAAACATCTGTTGCATATCTTTTATATACCAAGCAATTAGAATCTCAGTCTTATATGACATACACGAAGATCAGTAAGGCACAGTTTCTCCTCTGGAAACACTTATACTCTGTTGGGTAAACAAATAATTATATCCTAATGATTACCCTAATGAACTGTGAATAAAGCAGTGTGGGGACTCAGCTACTCTGAGCAGCTGACTGTGCCTCCGGGTGAGGAAGGGAGGCAGATGGCTCTCTTTGAAGGATATATTAGAGTTTGGATTTTAAGTGTGAACTGAATCTTAAAATTTAATGTCAGGAAGGAAGAGATAATCTAATACAGTCTTATCTGTTTTACAGATAGAGAACCTAAGACCTAGAGATTGCTAGGATCCAATAGCTAGTCAGGGCCAGAACTAGAGTTCTACTAGCACTTTGCTGTTGCTTCTAGAAGTAGAATTTGGAGTACCCAAAGAATGCATTGTTCTGGGAATATGCGGTCAAGTTTGCATAGTTTCTCCTAGAACAACCTAGTGTTTTTAGAGTCACGTTTATCATAAAGCTGTCCTAGATGGGTTGATTAACTATTAAATTCTCTTTTGTATGAGCCTAAAGTTAACAGCTGTCCTGATGCATAAACTAGTTACATTATTTTAATATTTTATTATAAAACAGCAAAAGGCAGGACAGTCTGGAAACCTGCTAATAGGAAGAGTTTATGGCCCTCAGGTACGCTAGGAGTTATAAATCATTGCACCAAATATAGCAGAACGTCACACAATATAATTAGGCAGATAAAAGCGTGAAAGAATCTTACTCCTCTATTTTCTGAGCATACTCAGTGAACATACTCAATGTACATCAAAGAAACTTAATGGCACTGAATTGTTTGAATGTTGAGCCCTATTTTAAGTAAACCTTTTCTATAAAATTATTAAAATATCACTATACTTTTCGGTTTTAATTAATTTTGATTATAAGGATTGGTTAGTTGAGAGAATGGCCTTTTGACCTTACAGGGGCACCTAAAATTTCTGTTCTCATAAGGTTTATTCCTAACTTTTTGACCATATGTCCACAGAGCACTTTTAGGTTCGTTTTATATTATTTGTAATTCTTAATTAGCAAAATGAAGTAGACTCATCTAATTCCCTCATTAAGAAACATTTTTAGTCTTCTTTATCTGTCTCTAAAATGATTACCTGGATAACCTACAAGTGTGTGTGTGTGTGTGTGTGTGTGTGTGTGTGTGTGTGTGTGTTTAGGGTTAGTTTTGCTTCCCAGTCTTTCAGTTTTTAGCTCTGTGACTTTATGAGGATATTACCTAACATTTGTAAGCCTTTTTTTTTTTTCACCTGTAAAATTAGGGAAATAATTTGTCTCAAAGAGTTGTGCCAATTAAACAGACTTTTGTAAAACCCCTCCTCAGATGTGCCTAGCGTGTACTTGAATCTAAGTAAATTATAGCTTGAATTATTTTGCTTCATTTCCTATGGATACATTATAAAGCATCAAGTAGAATCACAAAACAAACCTGTTTTGTATTGAGAAAAAGTATCCCATTCTTTCTAGAACATAAGACTGATAAATATCCTGCCTCTCTTTATTTTTGTGGGGTTCTAGTGAACATTTTTTGCAGCAGCAGATTTTAATGATTAATTTTGAGGCCTGAAGCTAAGCATTATTGACTAAGATGAAAACCACAGGCCCCAAGAGTCCGCAAGTATTGATGTTGGTTGAGAGCCAATGGGATGATGATGTTTAATATATTAAATATTAAATGCAGAATCTTCTGGTTTGGTGAGTGTTGCTAATGCTACCAATTAAAATATGGCAGTTTGATTTACAGAAGTTTAATTTTATCTGGATACAATCCATTTCACGTGATGGCTACTACATAAAAATGATGAATACTGTTAGCAGCCCAAATAATTTCCTGAAATTCTGAGTGAATTCAGTGAGAAAAGTGAAAAGAGCTTTGTCGTTTAAACGCTTATATTTTTCAGTGGGTAGCTACATTTGCATATTTAATATTCCTTGAATATTTATTTTAAAGCATTAAAATGTTTTAAACATAAAACTAAATTAAAAAAAATTTTTGTGAGAATATGGGCATTCTCCCTCTTTCATTTTCAGCTTTTTTATAATTCCAAAGTATCATTCAAAACTCTGGTATAGTCCCTTTAAAGGCATCTGGTTTTCTAAAGTACAAGCATTTCTATCACCATAAACCTGTATTGCCTATGTTAGTTTTAGATTTGTCCCTGGAAATCAGTTTTTTAAATCATACTTAGTGTGTCTCAAGCAGAATTTGGGGGTATATATTTCTGAAGCAGATAACCTATATTTCATTCTTTTTTTAAAATTATTTTTAAATCTTTGTTTATTTTTTAGAGAGAGAGAAAGAGACAGAGACAGAGTGAAAGCAGGGAAGGGGCAGAGAGAGAGGGAGACACAGAATCTGAAGCAGGCTCCAGGCTCTGAGCTGTCAGCACAGAGCCTGATGTGGGGTTTGAACTCACAAACTGTGAGATCATGACCTAAGGCAGTCAGACGCTTAGCCAACTGAGCCATCCAGGCACCCCTATTTCATTCTTGATTAATTGAACTTTTGATAAGTTTCTGAAAGATGAAAATTGTGGATCGAGACCAAATTGGAAACTTTCAGGCTTAAGAGAGTACCTGTAGAAGTGCAATCCAAAAAATGCCAATTCTTATACTTCTGAAAATCATGATAGTAGCTAACTCAGCCTTTATCGTGTGCCAAGAATTGCTCTAAGTATGTGTATATAGTAGTTCTTTTTTTTATGTTTATTTATTTTGAGAGAGAGAGAGAGTGCATGCATGTGCACACACACACACACACACACACACGCACACACACACGACAGGGGGAGGAGCAGAGAGACGGGGAGAGAGAGAATCCCAAGCGGGCTGCACACTGCCATCACAAAGTCCACACAGGGCTCAATGCCATGAACCTTGAAATCGTGACCTGAGCCGAAATCAAGAGCCAGACACTTAACCAACTGAGCCACCCAGGCAGCCCTATAGTAGTTCTTTCAGTCCTCACAACAAACTTGTGAGGTAGGTGTAGGTGATGGTGTTACTACTCCTCTTCCTCCTCTCCTGCTCCTGCCACCACCACCAGCATTTCATCTGAAGCACAGAGAGGTCAAGTAGCTTAGCTAGTTACACAGCTAGAGAACAGGTAGAGTCCAGAGTTTAACCCAGACAGTCTGGCTCTAGGATCTAAGTCTTATAACTACTACAAATAGGGCTAACTATAGACCCAGCTCCCACAGACTTCTACAGACTTGCAAATATGATTTGTATTTGAGTAATATTCTGAAAAATCTTGTTGCTCAGAGATTTATTTTTTTTAATTAAATGTTTATTTATTTTTTTAATTTTTTTTTAACGTTTATTTATTTTTGAGACAGAGACAGAGCATGAATGGGGGAGGGTCAGAGAGAGAGGGAGACACAGAATCTGAAATAGGCTCCAGGCTCTGAGCTGTCAGCACAGAGCTGGACGCAGGGCTCAAACTCACGGATGGTGAGATCATGACCTGAGCCGAAGTCGGACGCTCAACCGACTGAGAGCCACCCAGGCACCCCTAAATGTTTATTTTTAAGAGAGAGAGAGAGAACGTGTACATGTGCCTGTGCAAGCGCACGAGTGGAGGAGGGGCAGAAAGAGAGGGGGAGACACAGAATCTGAAGTAGGCTCCAGGTTTCCAGCTGTCAGCCCAGAGCCCGATGCCGAGCTCGAACTCATGAATGGGAGGGAGATCATGACCTGAGCCCAAGTCAGATGCTCAACCCACTGAGCCACCCAGATGCCCCTCAGAGGTTTCTAAAGTATGCTTTTCTACTGCTTAAGATACCTGCATCATTTTATTTTTTTATTTTTTATTTAAAAAAAAATTTTTTTTAACGTTTATTTATTTTTGAGACAGAGACAGAGCATGAACGGGGGAGGAGCAGAGAGAGAGGGAGACACAGAATCTGAAACAGGCTCCAGGCTCTGAGCAGTCAGCACAGAGCCCGACGCGGGGCTCGAACTCACAGACGGTGAGATCATGACCTGAGCCGAAGTCGGACGCTTAACCGACTGAGCCACCCAGGCGCCCCACCTGCATCGTTTTACATGCAGTATCAGCTGTGCACAGGTGTCCAGGAAGACTTGTTCTGTGTATCAGTACTGCTGACAGCCTCTCTAAGCCTAGTTTTCTCAGAGCTTTAGCTCGGAGAGACATTGATAAATGTGTGGTCTGATTTCCTTCTTTTCCCAGTTGACAAATGAAAGGAATTCTTCCATGAGTTCCCCAAAGTTAGTCATTTCCTGCTTTGTGATCCCAAGGCATTTTGTTCAACTCCATCTTTTAAGCAAATACCATTTTGTAATTAATCCTGTTTATATGTCACTTTTTTCCATCCCCCACTCTCGCCTGCAAGTGAGTTCTTCAAGAGCTGGAACCAGGTCTAATTTTATTTTTGTCTCCCACCAGCCCGATGACAGATGGATGAATCATATCGCCTGCAGAGGTTAAAGGGACTTGCCCAGAGTAGCAGACCTGAATTGTGCACAGCTTTCGTAACTCCCAGCCTCGTACTTACCTCTCATGTGCTGCCAGAAGTGTATTCCAATGATTTGGATGCTTGCTAGGGAGTGAAGACGCAGTTTTCCTATGATGTTCTTCTAGACCAGCTCATTTATAAAACACTACTAATAACAGTGTTGGTGGTGATGATGATGCAGCCGCCACCACCTAAGCTACTGAATCATTTTGAGGGTCAAAGGGAAAGATAATATTTGTGCAAGCTTTGGAACTGGTAAAACCCCTTCTACAAGGGTATGTATTGCTGTTACTCTGGGGTGTTATTATTGACCGGGGACTTGCAGGGTATTTTGACATTCATTGTCTCTTTGCCCATGTACAACCTTGTGAAATAGGCGGTCCCGTTGCCACTTCACAGATGAGGGAACCGAGGCCAAGAGAAATAAAGAACTTGTGCTACGCACAAGTGGCTGAAGGAAGCCAAGCCCAGCTCTCCTGCTGGAGCCCCGGAGAGAGACCTGGGGCAGGGGGGTTGTTCCTGGGCTTTCCTAGACCCTGGGCTATTACATTATGTGTGTTTAACTTCTGGTCAGATTTCTCATTCTGTCAAAGCCTAGGACCTGGGCACGGAAAGCTTTAGAAGACAAAGTGAGCAGGCTGATTTTGAAGTGACCAGCCAGTCCAGAGCAGCATGTGGCTCTGGGTCCAAGCAGGGGTAGGCTACCCGTCCATTGCTTTTGTCTCAATGGGGAGTTCCTTACTACAACTCTCAGAGGAAATGAAGGATGATAAATCCAGCTGCTGCTTCCTGTTGCTATAATTCTAAGATTCTTTTTTTTTTTTTTAAAGGGTAGAACGCTTTATTTTTAAACCAGTGGAAAATACCCTCAACCTGTTTCTTGTTGTTAGTATTTCCTTAAAAACTAGATGCACTCACTTGGGCTTTAAACGGTATGTGTGTGTGTGCCTGAAATTCCCATGTTGCTGCTTGGGTGGGTGGGTGGGTGGGTGGGTGTGTGTGTGTGTGTGGGTGTGTGTGGGTGTGTGTGTGTGTGTGTAATTCTCATGATGCTGCCTGGGCTGGCTCACTCTTTCTTTTTTTTTTTTTTTTTTTTTCTTCTTTTTTAAGTGTTTATTTTTGAGAGACAGAGCCTAAGTGGGGGTAGGGCAGAGAGAGACAGGGAGACACAGAATCTGAAACAGGCTCCAGGCTCTGAGCTGTCAGCACAAAGCCTGACGCGGGGCTCAAACTCAGGAATGGCGACATCATGACCTAGGCTGAAGTCCTGACGCTTAACCAACTGAGCCACCCAGGCACCCGTCTCTGTCGGTTTTTCAACAGCAACAACAGAAAGAAAACCAGTCAAGGCAGATTTTACTGGGCAGGAAGCTCTCTGTGAGATTGAGGATGGTCTCTGATTTATAGGAGGACTGTAATTTGTATTGGTGGTATTACCATCTTTCAGCGACACTTTTGCAATTCAGGTCTGGTTTTCTTCTCCTTGTGATTATGTTATTAGTGAATAAAGACCCAAGTTACTTGAGAAACACACTACCTGCTCACATACCATACTTTATGGAAAGTAGCCATTAGGTATAGATTATTAGGATGTAACTTGATGGGCTTGATTGTGTAACCATTGAATTAAAAATAATAGGTAGAAATATTTTCCCTAATACCAGTATTTTTCATTCTCAGAGACTGAGAATGTTATGGGCATGCCAAAGGTGCATCTTTTCAGAAGCACTGAAGGAAATTGATTTGTCAAGGTAGAATTATAAGAATGTAGTAAATGCAGGCAGTCCCACCACTGACTAACATTCTTAGCACTGATTGAAGTCGCTTAACCTTCCCGTAGGATTCCTACAGTCATAGCTACAGCAGTACTCTGTTCACCCTGGGCAGTCAGTACATATTTTGCACCAAGAGCTGGCAGGCTCAAGTGAGTTATTTACTCTTTAAGAAGTACGGTTACAGTTTATAGTAAATGAATTCAGAATAAAAAGGAAAGCTTCATAAACTGCAGTTCAAGAAGAGTTTCTAGTGAATATTTGGTCTGACTTCACTAGCTACTCCTGAAGATTATGTAAAATTGTGAGACCATCTATTCTAGTAAGTACGCTGTTTGACATTACAGAGCTCTCGGCTTCCAGTATCAGCTGGGCCACTGCCTTGTTGCAACAATTTCTTGGCTAAAAAAATGACTGGTTTTTTTAAAAAAAGAATTTTTTAAAAAAAATTCTTTAAAAAGAATTTTTTAAAAAAAGAATAGTTGACACTATTTCTTTGTCTCCCAGGGGTTTGTAAGGATCAGATTAGTTGGAATCCACGTAAGTGCTTTTAAAAGCTGAGATGATGATAAAGGTGTTAGGTAATCCTGTTATGAAATGGCAGTGGGATTGTAAATGGTCATTTCACTTTTTAGACTTTGCTCCTTGTGTCCTGAGGCAGCCTTTGAACACCAGGGTGATGTCTCCTTTACTTAAGCATTCCTTCTAATAATTCATAAATAGGGGGACATTTTTTAATTTAATTGGAGCCAATCTCCAATTTAAAAAAAAAATTTTTTTTAATGTTTATTTTATTTTTGAGAGAGAGAGAGAGAGCGCGCGCGCGTGCGCACACAATCTGGGGGAGGGGCAGAGAGAGAAACACAGACTCTGAAGCAGGCTCCAGGCTCCGAGCTGTCAGCACAGAGCCCGAGGCAGAGCTCGAACCCACCAACTGTGAGATCATGACCTGAGGCAAAGTCGAACACTTAACCCACTGAGCCACCCAGACACCCCAGATTTCCAATTTAAAACAAGCTCAAGGGGATAGGAATGGGCTTGGTAGGGTCAGATGGGGCTTTGAATCCTGGTTTGTTTGTTTGTTTGTTTGTTTGTTAGCTGTGTGATCTTAGTAATTCACGCTTTCTAAACCTCATTTTTTTTTTCTCAATAAAACTAGAACAGGCATTAAAACTGTTCAGGGGGATGTGACAGTTTCATGAGCTTGGGTGTGTGTTGATTCCTCAGTGGGGGCAGTTTTCCTCCTGTCTCCTGTGAATGTGCAGCGGTCTCCTTGTTATGTGATGGTATCTCACAGCCAAGATAGTCACTCACAGGGGCATCTGGGTGGCTCAGTCAGTTAAGGTTACACATCAGTGGAGTCTCTCTCTGTCTCACCCTCCCTCTCAAGTAAAAACAAAAAGATTGTCACTGACAGATGCCAGCATCATACACTACCTCCTCCTCACCCCGTCTTCCCCTCCATGCTGTGGCCGAGGAAACGAGAAGTAAATTAAGCTGCTTTAGGTCACTAACACTCTCCTCAGCAATGATAGATAGTTCTTTGACCACCTTCTTCCTTTCAGTGTAATCTGACTTGAGTTCTTTTAATGCTCGACCTTAATAGTTTCGGGGGGTGAGAGCTCCTGATGCTGTTTAGATTACTTGAACGTACACAGAGCTGTTCACTCACAGGTCTGTGTGTGGTGTTTTCTTTTCAAAGTGAGAGGAGTTGTGGAACTCTTTTTTTCTTTCAACGTTCCCCACAAAGGGCCCTTTAAAGTTTTACAACTGGGTAAGTAATATAGTGGATAGCGAGATTAATGTTTACCGACTTACTGAAGAGAAAAAGCAAACAATATATATCCAAACTCGGTTAAAGAATTTCTGTAGAACTATGAATTCTGTAATCTCTTTACCTTAACTTAGTCAGAACAGCATGTTACATCCTTGAGCTGAAGCTTCTTGTAGAAATGGGTTTACTGCACTATCTTTTAACTTTATGTTCCGGGTAACAAACAGCCATATAAAAAACATCTCTGTTCTTTCGCACCCTGTTATTTTTCACTTCCAACTCCCCACTCCTTTCCCATCCTAAAAAGTACACCCTTCCATCAAACCTGCTTCCCTTTCTTGCTATTGTCCCAGCCTTTTGTTTTTCTTCCCAGCTCACTTTCCAGAAGCAAACATTCCCATTCCCACTAATATCCTTACACTCAGTGAGCTGGATTTCTTTGCCAGCAGTGCTTGGGCTCAGGTCTCAAGTGACTTTGACTGCTGACCCACCAGTCACTCTTTACTCCTTAACATCCTTGACTTGCCCCCTTGGGCTTCCAGAACATAGTTCTCTTTCTCTTTCTCTGACCCCCTTCTCCTCCTTCACGGAATCCTTTTCTCCCACCTGTTCCCTAAATGGTAGTGATCCCCAGGATTCTTTGATCTTTTTCTCCATTTGTACTCCCCTTGCGTACTCTCATCTTTCATATACTGATTAGTCACAAATGAATAATTCCATCCTGGATCCTTCCCCTGAGATTTAAGTCAAGTGACTTCTAGTAATCTCTACTTAGTGTATTACACCAGTCCTAGCTATTCAAGCTGAAAAACTAAATTTACCTGGAAGTCACCTCAACTTAGTATGACTTTCACACTCACTTCCCCCGTTCCAGTCTTTTCTACCTCAAGTCCTACTTCCATACTCTGGGCAGAATTCTTTCTAAATCAGGGCAGTGATCTCATCGCCCTCCTCCTCGTTCAGGCCCTTCAGGGGTTCCTTATTGCCCTTTTAATAATTTGGATCTGACAGTGTCATGCTTTCCCTGAACCCTACTTTTGGGAAAGCCTCCACTCTTCCGTGTTCTGGGAAACCACAAAGAAGTACTCACAAATGAGTCCATCCAAATCTGTTTCTGGACCCTCGTATTTAAGAGGCGTTTTGGAGTAGTTTGAAATTTTATTAATTATGGTACCAGTTAAACTGCTGTAACAGCTGCATCTTAAATAGAATGGCTCCGTCCAGATGCGAGCAGCCTGCGGCTGGCGCACAGCTCTGCTATGCTTTACCCATGGCTTCTAAGGTTGTGCCTGCTTCCCTTTTCCAGCCAGCAGGAAAAAGGAAAAAGGAAGGCTGAATCAAGTAGCCTTGTCTTTATGGAGCTTACCAGGAAGTGAACGGGCACCTCTCACATTCTGTTTCCCCAGCTCAGTTACATGGCCATACCCGGTTGCAAATAAGACTAGAAAATATGATCTCTACCTGGACAGTACATGTGGCTCAACTGAGTGGTGATGGTAGCAGGTGTCTGTTACCAAAAAGTAGGAAGGGAGAATGGTTTCTGGAGGATAGTCAGTTGTCTCTACCACAGGAACAAAGAACTATGTCGATTAAAAGTCAAGCTGTGGGAGAGGGGAGTCAAACTGGGAGAAAATGAGTGTTTGGGATTTTTTTTTTCCCCATCTGGACCTACTCTGGAAGATGTAGCAGTTGCCATATGTAGGTAATGGGATTCAACACCTCTTACTTTTTTCCTTCCCTTTCCAGAAGGTGTGCCTTCCACGGTTAAGAGCATAAACATGGAAAGGGCAGTTTGTAGCTCTTATCCTCAACCAATGGATTTGTGGTAAAAATTGGTGACACCAGACACATAAGCATAGACAGCATGGAACTTCCCTCCAGGCTTTTTGCCTCGGCACTTATATTTTCACACTGAGTACAACTCCAGGTAGCCTTTCATCACCGTCTACAGAGCGTTTTCTGAAAGATAATATTGATACATTCTCTTCCTAAGAGAAATTATCATTCATCCTGCCCTCCTGTATTCTTCACTGTCAAATGACTAAACAAACATCATCCATCAATGTGTTGGATAATTGGGGTCAGTTTCTCAGCTGGTGTGGTGTGGCACACTAATAGCACAATTACATACGTGTTTGCCAAAATACAGTTGCTCTCAGCCCACCTTGCAGGGCATTCCAAGCTACGAGCAGCTTCAGCGGCCTTCTGCTTCGTATAGGACAAATATTCTGTACATTCTCTGCACATTTCCTAATGGATAGGAAATACTGTTTAGATGGTTTGTATCTATTTCATCTTTGTAAAAATTTTAGATTTCTTGCTGGAAAATAATTATAATACACAACATACTACCATGATAGAAGATCAGTCCCCATTCATAAAGTTGTAAAGACTGTCTTGACATACCAACTACTTTCAATCAACTGCTATAGAATGAAATATTTAAGATACGATGTGTCTACAGATTATTTGCCTAACGAAAATCTGGACTCGTGTTTATACATCAGCCTCGCATAACAGCCTCAGATATTTCTAGCTCAGGTGGCCTGTAAAGGTGACAACTCACGGTTTTCCTGAGGTAGTCCCAGTTATACCTTCTCCTGGCATCCTCTTGTGTTTAGCATTTGTCACTCAAACATTTTCCATTTCAGAAAGCAAAGTATATTTTCACTTTCATTGCATAGTACTGGTCTCAGCTCTGACAGGTTTCTTAACAGCCATACACTTTGTTGCCGTTTTAGATCAGGATGTGTTAGGACCGTTGACCCTAAATAATTCTGGGCAGAATGGTGGTAGTGGTTCATGCTTCCTGTTTTCCAGTATACATACTTAAAGTAAGCATGGGCAGATCTTTAAGCTCTGGGAGGTCAAGGACTGTATGTGTCTTGCTCTAGTATATACATATTCTCAGCACCTATCACATTACTTAAGCCAAGTATTTGTTGATAACATGTAGTGATGGGAGCTCGAGGGCTTAATGACAACAAAGGTTTCCTGAAGTCTGTGGTAGGCCAGGTAAGTTAACTTCAACTACAAATCCTTAATACTTTCATGCAACATACAGTGCTTGATGCTGAGTCAATGAGCGATTGAGCAGCCATCCTCCATTTTAGCATTAGCAGGCCTCTACCTAATGATATTGGTCCATCAAGACACTACACATTATTGTAGTTCTAAAGTGTCGCATGTAAAACTAGATAAATGAGCAAATTGTTTCTTGGTTATAATGATCTGTTTTTACTGGGGTTTGGCTCTTATAAGGAAGAATGGAAAATAACATTTAATCATTCCAAAAATTATCACACCTCAGATGGGCAAATTCTATCACTTGGAAGATTTTAGACCTTAATTTACATCAAATATCTTATATATACTTTAGTCTGCAGTTCCCAATCTGTGCCAGGAATGGGTACCAATATCCGCTCATTTGGGTGGAGCCCGAAGCCCACAGCCTTGATTGTGTTTACCCTCTTCAGTTTACCCAAGGGCGTGCAAAAATGTCCTTTTCTCTGTGGGCCATGACATGAAATCGATTGAGGAACACTGTTTATGATCTCTACAATTAAAACAGCAGATGCTTCAATAAATACGTTAGTACTTGAGTATGTAACACTTTTTTTCAAAAATGTTATCTTGAGCCATTTTTTTGGAGTTGAATAGATGTCATGCTTTTTCAGAAAGTAAATACCCCAAATTTTTTAAGGTCCGTAATTTCATGTAATCTTTAAAGAAGCAACTCATCTAAGATAAGTAGCAGTGTACTAAATTAAAAAGTATGCTTGTTTATACTTAAGGTAACTGTACGTATAGTTAAGGTCATTCATTGTACCTTCCCAATCCGAAAAGTTTCAGGACTTTTTACAAACTATGGGCTATTCAATTGTGATTTGGCTTTACAGCTTCACTAATTCTTTATAACTAGGGGGAATGTTATAAATTATATCATCATGATTGTGGCTTTCTATGAAAATTCCACTAATTCATCATAATTTGGGAAAAGGAAAAGACCATTAATTCCATACACACCATAGCAAGTGAAGGGCTACCAGTTAAGTATCCTATCAGATCTGCTTTTCTAGAGATGATTTGTAATTTTTACAAGAGCTACCCAAATAGATGTTAACCACTTAGAAATAAGATTAAGTAAATTGAATCTGAATAAAACATTGTTTTATCAAACCCTTTGAAATAGGACAAAAGTTATATTCAGCCAAGTTTACCAGTTTATCACTAATTCTGAAATAAAGTTTTATATTTATTACTTTAGAAGGCTGACCTTTGGGAGAATTTTTTTTGTTAAACCTAATAAGATGGTTTTGAATGTCAGTAATGAATTCCACTGTAATAGAGATTGTCAAAGGTCATTAATGATTCTTAAGAGTTTTGATAGTTTTTTTTTAATGTTTATTTATTATTTTTGAGAGAGAGAGAGTTCATGAACGAGGCAGGGGCAGAGAGAGGGTGACAGAGGATCCAAAGCGGGCTCTGCTCTGACAGCAGAGAGCCAGATGCAGGGCTCAAACTCACGAACCATGAGATCGTGTCCTGAGCCGAAGTCGGACACTCAACCAACTGAACTACTTAGGCGCCCCAGGAATTTTGATAGTTTTTAACCTTTATGGTATTTGATTTACACCTTTATTATTATCTTGAAGTCCTCTCCTTCTTATCTTGGGTTGTTGTTGATTTTTTTTCCCCTATTCTCTTTTTTCTTCATTTGTTTTTTTCTTTTCCCTCAAATCCTTCATGGTCCTTTTTTCTCTCAGGGCTTTCTTCAGGGGCTCCAACCTTCCTTAATTTTTTTCTGGACATCTAGAGCCAGGTTTGGAGAGTGGTGTGTGTGGGAACATTCAGTTAGCATGCCTACTGTGTGTTCAAGATTATACTGGATGTTTTGTCTCTCTTGCCACAGTGGTATTTTATCCCCACTTCATTGAAAAAGAAAATGAAGGCCCAGGTTTACACCACTAATGATGGGTGAGACATTAATTGTGTGTCTGTTTTACAGATGAAGCGGTGAGAGGTAGAGTTGGGATGAAAACTCAGGCAGGCTACCTCCTAAAGCCACATTCTTCTCCATTATGCTTACCACCTTACAGGAATTGAAATTTTTTTTTTAATTATTAGTTCAGTAAAAAGAGACTCTAGATTATTTGTGCATAAATTATGCCATTTGAATATTTTTGTACAGGTTTAAAGTATTTGGTTGTGTTCTCATACTGTTCCCCCTTATATCTTTGCCCCATCTTCACTGCCATTGCACTCCCTGGCTATTGTTTACTTATGAGATATAAACTCATTTTAATATTAACCTAAAGAAAACAGTACAGAATGAAACTCTGCTGCCTTTCTGTATCTCCTGTGAAAGGTCTAATGAAGGTATTTGGGGGGGGGGGGTTTGTTTTTTAGAGATGGAAGGAGAGCGCACACATGTGTGTGAGTTGGGGAGGGGCAGAGGGAAAGAGAGAATTCTAAGCAGACTCCCCACTCTGCGCGGAGCCCAACATGGGCTCAAGGGCTTGGGCACAAGCCCAAGGTGTGGGCTTGATCCCACACCTCTGAGATCATGACCAGAGCTGACATCAAGGGTTGGACGCTTGGGATAGGGCACCTGGGTGGCTCAGCTGGTTGAGCATCTGACTTCAGCTCAAGTCATGATCTCATGATCTACTCCACCCCCGCTCATGCTCTGTCTCTCTCTCTCTCTCTCCTTCAAAAATAAATAAAAACATTTAAAAAAATATTTTTAAGAGTTGGACACTCGGGGTGCCTGGGTGGCTCAGTTGGTTGAGCGGCCGACTTCAGCTCAGGTCATGATCTCACAGCTCATGAGTTTGAGCCCCGTGTCAGGCTCTGTGCTGACAGTTCAGAGCCCGGAGCCTGTTTCAGATTCTGTCTCTGTCTCTCTCTCTCTCTGCTCCTCCCCGATCACAAGAATGGGGGCCAGGAATAAGCCACAGAGGGGGACTGTAGGGAAATGAAAACAATAATGTGACCGAGGATGAGAAGTGATGGAGAAAGAGGAACACAGAATACGAGAATACGTGGAACACTCAGCCCTGAATAAGTGGGCAGACCGACATCCAAATACATCAGTAAGTATGTTAAATACAAAGGGACTGAAGGCCCCAAGGAAAACATGATCCAGGAAGATACTCAAACGATGAAACACAAAGTCGACACACGAGCCAGAAACTCCACCAGGAGGCGTGAACCCCGGAGAAATGGAAACCTACATCCACATAAAAACCTGCATGTGGATGTTCACAGTAGCATTTTTCACAAGAACCAAAACGTCCATCAGTGGATCCACAGATACACAACACGTGATCCACGCGTACGATGCAACAACGTTCAGCCACGTAAAGGGATGAAATGCTGACGCACGTGCCACAGCCTGAAAGACATGATGCTCACTGGAAGAAACCAATTAGAAAAGGCCACATATCAGGGGCACCTGGCTGGCTCAGTCGGTGGAGCCTGTGCCTCTTAATCTCAGCGTCATGAGTTTGAGCCCCATGTTGGGTGCAGAGACTACTTAAGTTAAAAAAAAATGTTAAGGGGGCACCTGGGTGACTCAGTCTGACTTCGGCTCAGATCATGATCTCACAGTTTATGAGTTTGGGCCCCACATCGGGCTCTGTGCTGACAGCTCGGAGATTGGAGCCTGCTTCGGATCTATGTCTCACTCTCTCTCTGCCCCTAACCCATTCGCATTCTGTCTCTGTCTCTCCCAAACATTAAAATTTTTAAAAATTTAAAAAAAAAAAAAAAGAGTTGGATGCTCAACTGACTGAGCCACCCAGGTGCCCCTGTTTGTTTTTTTTACTAGTTCCTATTTTAATTTATTACAGAAAACAGGTTTAATTAGCACAAAAAAATCACAAGCTTTGACTATAGGATTCTTACAGTATTATATGCTGGCTTTCTCTTGATTATATTGCATATAGTGTTGTAGAGTACAGTGCATTATATGTATGTGTTCTCTAAATATAGATGAAGGCAGAACTATTTTTGGTTTTGAAATTGTGCTTCAACCCAGAAGTACAGTAAAAACATAGTTCCCAATCATCTGTATGTTGATAGCACTAAAGCAGTGTTTTTCAAACATTGCTTATAGATTTCATGCCCTAGCATGTGAGGGCTTATATTTCTTTTCACTTATATATAATCTGCTTACTTTTAAAAAGGATTTGGAAAAAAAAAAAAAAAAAAAAAAGAAATAAAGGATTCTGGAAGATGCGTGCAGGGGAAAAAGAAGATTTGAAGGGTTTAGGAAAACATGAAATCCTGTAAATGGATATAAAAGAACAGGCATATGAAACAATGAAGTAGAGAATTGAAAGAAATCTGGGGGTCATCCCTGACATCTTTCTCTCCTTTGCCTTCCTCACCCAGTCCATTAAGTCCGATTGTTACTTCTTCAGCTTGTTGGCTCATAAGTCATCCAGGCTACCGTCTCCGCCCCTTGTCCACCCACAGTCCAGTCTTCACCATCATCTGTTGCCCAGAGTAATCAGTAGCTGCTCTCCTAATCTCACGTCTTCCATCACTAGCCTTTCCCTGAGGCCCACAGCAATCTTTGAAAAGACACAATCCCGATTTTCACCCACCCCCCATCTCCAGCTCAGAACACATCAGTGGCTCCCTGCTGCCCTTAGTTTGATAACATCAGAAACTTCCCTATGGCTTACTGCAGGCTGCCTGCTGGCTGCCGACACCTCAGTTCCTCAGAGGCTCTTTCCTCATCTGGCCTAGCACCCCCGCACTCTGTCCACACCTGGCTCCACTCAGGACTTCTTCCTTGACCTTGCCAGCTGGAGGAAAAGCCCCTATTCACCTTCATGATGCCATGCAAGCAGGGGAAGGTCAGGATCTTCTGTTATCTGACACTGGGGAGCTGTCTTTAAGGAAAAGAACACAGAGTTAGAGATGGAAAAGTAGGTGCAGGACCTTGAAAGGGGCCTGTTAAAGCAAGGGGTCACAAAGCTTACTCTTCTCTCCCTGCAGGGCAAATCTGCCTGTCTGGTCCTCTGCTGCGTAGCTCCTCTCGGTTGACCATTTTGTATCTTCAATTCCATGAATAGTTGTCTCTCCTACACTGTGCGCTCTATGAGAAAGGAAATCTGTCCGGATGTGCTCACCAGAGTTTCTCCAGGAACTTACATCATGTTAACGCTTGAGTACACAGACCTCTTTCATGGATGGAGGGATGAGGGAGTGAATACGTAAACAAAGATTCAGGCCAAGGGTTAATGGTTATAATGCCTATATAAAATTTAGCTGAATTTCTTGGAAGCCACAGCTAAGTGGAGAACATCTGGATTCCATTGCTTTTACATGGGCACATCATGAAAGACAAACTTCTCTTATTACCTAGTAGTAAAGAATGTTTATAGGGTTCTTTATCCAAAATGCCTTATTCAACACGGTGAATAACAGCAGCAGCTCTCACTGAGCACTTACCATGTGCTAGGTACTTATTCAGCACTTTGACGTGTATTCTGACTGAAGTGTTTCTTGACTCCGGCAAACTGCGCACACAGTTAGATATGGGCAGAACATCTGCATCCAGTACATGGTCGGAAGGGCAGAAAACCTCAGGAGGACAGGGAGAAGGACAGTCAGGTTTTGGCAGCTTCATTGTCTCAGGGAGTCTGCCTCTCGCAGGCCCATTCCCGCGTGGCCTTTATATCACCTAGCTATGTGCTAAAATGGTGCCTCTTTACCTCTGTCCCAAAGTTCACACTGGCTTATCACCTGCCCTCCGTCAAGAATCAGACCTTGGTCTTATCTCCTGGTGAGGGCGTGCCCAAACCTACCTTTGTCTTCTTGTTTTTCTGCAGAATGTTTAATCATGAGCCAAACTGCATGGTCTATCAAAACGAGTTACCTTCAGAATAACCCGTTGAAAAGAGTTGTATAGTGTTGTCCATTTGGACTTTGAAGAACTCCTGTCAAAGCTGATTATGTTGACTTCGGCATGATTATATGTCACTGTCATTAACAGTATTTGGCTCATAGGTTCGGTGCCTTCTGTGCCCACTCCTAGAATGCTGTTATAGGTCCCCAGGATTCCGTCTTTTATTAATTTTTTTCCCGTGTCATGCCTGGGGACATGCAGGTAAAAGAAATTCTCCTCTTTAGGTTAGGACTTCAGATGCAAGTGGAGGAAGAAAAGGAGAGAGACAGATGAAACTTACAGTTCAGCCGCGATCATGAGCAACAGTTGTCTAACTCTGTGTTCATTTTTAGTCCTGATGGCTGGGGTCTCCTAATAAACTGCCAAGTAGCCTTTTAATAGTGTAGCTATACCTGAGTATCTGTTACTAACTTTGAGAAGTTCTCTCAGGGTTATTAAGATGAGCACTAGGCAAGGTACTCAGGTGCTTTCTAGCAGTCATGACTAAATCAGGAATAAGGACTGGTAGGCTCCCAGCTGTCTGTATGCACAGCAGATGTCCGTGGGTTTGTGGTGAGAAGGGCTTTCTGTCCTAAAGGTAACTGGAACAGAATGTGGCAAGACTTTCCAGGACCATGGAAAGGTACTAAGGGGATCAGGGAACTCCTTGATAGTTCACTCTCCTTCAGTCAGTCCCAGGCATGTGCCAGTCATACTCTGGAGAGGCAATATTAAAGGTGAGTAAACTTAAAAAGAAAATGGTCAGGGGTACCTAGGTGGCTCAGTCAGTTCAGCGTCTGATTTCGGCTCAGATCATGCTCTCACGGTTCATGGGTTCAAGACCCACATTGGGCTCAAGACTCGCATCGGGCTCTGTGCTGACACAGCTCAGAGCCTGAAGCCTGCTTCAGACTCTGTGTCTCCCTCTGTCTCTGCCCCTCTGCTGCTTGCACTCTGTCTCCCTCTCTCTCAAAATAAATAAACATTAAAAAATGAAAATCAAAAAAAGAAAAAAGAAAATGGTCAGTTTGGGCTAAGATGACTATCTTACAGGTGGGAAGAATTTAGAAAAGCAAACAGAACTCCCCTCAGAAATCCCACTGGCTGCCTCACAAACTGGATGAAGTTAGTGTTAAAAGCATTTGACCAAACACTTGTCGTTGAGCGGGATGGCTTTCTGTGGAGCCTTTATTGAGCTCCATTAGCTGTCGACTCTCTTTTTAGGGGCTAATCAAGCCATTACCATACCTCTTTGTTGGTGTTTCCTCTCAGCTGCTTTTTCAGTAAGGACAGCTACGAATTTTTCCTTACTTTTATTTCCCTTTTTATCCCCAGCACTTGTACCTAGCATATAGATACCTTGTAAATATTTGTTGAATGAAATGAAGTTTCTAGTAGAGAGTACACTAAGCGAGGTATGTAGGTACTAAAGGATTCGTGAAATTCTGGTGGCCTGAGTTCCTGGTCAAGGCAATGCTAGTGATAAATTGTGAAAGAAACTCTGATGTTGCCTAAAATGAAGTGTGGGAACCTTTGATTTCAAGATCTTTTTGTTCCACAAATAAGATCTCATTTTCTAGCTTTAAAACATGGGCCATGACTTTTATAATTAAGAGCTAGAAGAAAAAGCAAGAAAATACACAACAGTGTATTGGCACATTTTTTGTTAATTCCTAAGATATTTTGCCTTGGGTCTACTAAAATGTATTTAGAGTTATATTCCTTACCTTTGAAGTAGATTTTCTCTGTGAATAGCAGTACTGTAGAGAGAAACTCCAAATAAGTACTAAAATATACTTTTGTGTAAGTTTGAATTTGTAGCTCAGAAGTTCTGAATTTTCTAAAGTCCTCTTCTTTCAGTCGTTAAATGGATTTATTAAAAGCCTTTGGAGATTAGCAAAATGGGTGAATTTTGCCCCATGTGAAATTTGATTTTAGTAAGTTTTATATGGCAAGTGGTTTGTAAAATCAAGGGATGGGGTCCCTAAACATTTTTTTTCTTTCAATTATTTTTGGGGTATCTAGACCAAAGTCGTGTTAGGAGAAAACTCTTTTTTTAATTCTTTTCTTAAAAATTTCTCTCTCCCGGGGCGCCTGGGTGGCTTAGTCAGTTAAGCATCCGACTTCAGCTCAGGTCAGGATCTCAAGGTCTGTGAGTTCGAGAGCCCGTGTTGGGCTCTGTGCTGACAGATCAGAGCCTGGAGCCTGCTTAGGATTCTGTGTCCTGCCCCCCTCTCTTTCTGCCCCTCCCCCACTTGTGCTCTGTCTCACTCTGCCTCTCAACAATAAATAAATGTTTAAAAAAAATGTTTTTTTTTAAATTTCTTTCTCTCTGTCTCTCTCTGTCTCTCTTTTTTGAGAGCGTGCACAAGCCGGGAAGGGGCAGAAGGAGAGAGAATCTTAAACAGGCTCCATGCTCAGCCCAACATGGGGCTTGATTCTCAGCCAAAACCAAGAGTCAGGCGCACTCAACCCACTAAGCCATCCAGGTGCCCCTAAAGATTTTATTTTTAAGTAATTGCTACACCCAACATGGGGCTCGAATTCACAACCCCCAAAATCAAGGATCCCATGCTCTACCAACTGAACCAGCCAGGCACCCCAAAAGAAAACTATTTTTAAAAGAACATTTCTTATCGTAATCTTTTAAGAGGAAGTAACACTAAGTAAGTTGTATTTGTATATGGAATTACATCAGCTATAGAGTGTCTTGCATAATTATAATACCAAACCCTTAATATTTGTTAATACCATGTAACATCTGCAGTTAATACTTACATAATACCAGGGATACAGAGCTCTGAAAAAACTAAAACATTCTTTCTCTCTTGTTATGCATCTGAACCATTTATTTTCTTTAATAATATGAATTTTTGATGTCTGAATTGGGTGTGGCATGCGTGTGCATGCGTGTATACATACACTGCTGTGTCTACATGCACACTGGATATTGAGGAAGGGTTACTTGTAGTGATGATAGTTTATTACCTCTTTATGAACTTTAATTTGTTGTGCTTTGAGTTATTTCACTGAAGGATTTGAGAATTTGATCCTCAACAGTCTGAGTGTTCTCCCATTTGCCCAGTTTGGCCAAGAAAACTGACTGGGTTTTCATAGAACACAGTAGAAAGAAAATGAAAATTAGTATCTGATTGGACAGGAAACTCCTTCCTCTGTGAAAAATATATATATTAGGTTAATTAATTAAGCTCTTATGCTTCTTCCTACTCTACACTCTACATTAAATAACATTTGAGAACCGTTTGTATTCCTTTTAATAGGGGTGTTGAAGGCCTCCTCCTGGTGCAAATGGAATTAATTTTTAAAGTTTTAAATTAGGTGACCTTTTTTTTTCTGTTTTGATGCTGGGATTTTGCTGTATGTTAATAATAATCCCATTAATGTAAGTTTTCCAATAGACCCTAAGTTACCCATGTTTATACTGGTAATAAACATGAACAAAAAGCAACATTTGAATCCTGCTGTCTTTGGCATCAAAGTTACGCTCTTTCTAGTATAATTTGCCACTGCCTAATACAAGTAATTTCCATTGTAGGGCACCTGACTGGCACGCTCGGTGAAGCATGTGACTCTTGATCTCAGGGCTGTAAGTTTGAGCCCCACATTGGGTGTAGGGATTACTTAGAAATAAAATCTTAAGAAAAAATAAGTAATTTTAATTGAAATGTTTTTGAAAGAAATGAAGTTGAGTACAAAGTTATATTGTCATTTATTTCAGGATTATTTCTTTGTACATAGTGCTATATGCTTATTCAAAATTCAAGAAATTTACCTGATCATCTTCAGTTAAAGACTAATTAAAATGGACTTGCTTTTCCCCTGTGTGATCCTTTTTCCACACTCAGATTCAGCAGACATCTTTAGGGCTTCCTTTGTGTCAGACCCTAAAAACTGAGTTGTTTCCAATACATGCCCCTAAGAGATAGGTATTGTTGCCAAGATTTAATAGATGAGGTGTGGATGCTCAGTGAGGATAAGAAAAGTCCTAAAGATTTTTCTCCAGAACCAGTTCAATGTAATCAAATGCAATAGCAATCATTTTAGAACATATTTGAACCTAGAATGCAGCCTAGCTTGAATACCTACAATTAGGCTACAACCCTATCTAGTTTCACTATCCTGTTTCTGTTGAAAGGCAGTTGAGGGAGTAAAATAAACAAAGATTGAGGTCTGGCTTCTCAGTTTTAACAGCTCTACTGAGATATAATTCATATACCATACCATTCACCCAGTTAAGTATACAGTTCAGTGTTAGTATATTCACAAGGTTGTCCAATCTCATAGCTTCTAATTTTTGAGCCTGGCTATTGGTCATTGGTTTATTCCATTATTATTGGTCATACTTTCATGTAAGAAAATAGAATCGTGTATCGGAAAAGAATTTAGACTGAATCTTTTCTGATTCATCTTTGTTCAGCCAAAGTCCATTAACTTCCCTCTTTCACTTCTAGTACAAGAGCTTTCTCAATTTCCATGAGAAATGTTTGCTTACAGGAATGTTAAGCTGATTTTCACATGTACCATAAACAGAGAAGCCTTGGAATGTGAAATCCTCATCCTCGTAATGTAATTCTTTAAGTCCTTTACAAGACATATTATAAAGGAGAGCCCAAAGAATGTACTTACTTACTAAATGTGCCTTCCTTGGGTTAAAAAAATATCTGCTGATAACCATGTATACCCATTCTTTATTTTAAAATTTATTGGGGCGCCTGGGTGGCTCAGTCGGTTGAACGTCCGACTTCAGTTCAGGTCATGATCTCACAGTCTGTGAGTTCAAGCCCCGCATCGGGCTCTGTGCTGATGGCTCAGAGCCTGGAGCCTGCTTCCGATTCTGTGTCTCCCTCTCTCTCTGCCCCTTCCCTGCTCATGCTCCGTCTCTCTCTGTCTCAAAAATAAATAAAAACATTACGAAAAAAAAAATTTTTTTAATAAAATAAAATTTATTTATTTATTTTGAGAGAGAGAGTGCACACGAGGTGAGGAGGGGCAGAGAGGATGAGAGAGAATCCCAGGTGGGCTCTGTCAGCACAGAGCGCAATGCAGGGCTCAATCTCGTGAACCTTGAGATCATGACCTGAGCCAAAATCAAGAGTCAGATGCTTAAGTGACTGAGCCACCCAGACACCCCTGTGTATATCCATTTTGAGTCTTGATTCACTAAAGAGATCAAAGATACAGAAGTTACATACCGATCTTCTCTCTCATTGACTTGACTTTCACATGAGAAAGTCCTTGAAGATCATCATGTACTTAATACGCTATATTATAGGAGTATGTATTTCATATACTTTGTGTGCACTCGTGTATATGAAAAGCAACTTCTGTTTTCAAAGTGCTAACTGCGTTCTGGGGCAGTTAATGGTTGAAACACTCCCTGGGAGGTAGGAAGTTTTTACTAAGTTTTTGATGGGTAAAATAGGATAACAGATGCATTTATTGAAGCCCAGTGCTTGAGATAAGAGCTATCAAGAGGCTGACATTGCAGGAAAGTACTGGTTTCCTGCCCTATGGTCCAGGCACTTCCTTAAGACTGCATTTAAACCATCCATGCCTTGGTTTGTTTCTATCTCGTGACTTACCCGTAAAATGTGATATCTGTACAGGAGCATACTAGACTAATAATGGGATAACATTAGAATTATTTGTAGTTACTTTGTAGTTTCTGTAACAGATAATTCCCAATATCTCCACACCTTTGCACTGTTTCTTCTGTCAAAATTATATTTCCTCCCCTCCCCACCACCGCATGATGGTCCCCCTCCTTCTGATCTCAAGTTGGAAACCACCTCTCTGTGGAGCTCTCCCAGTTATCCCAGTTATCAGATGCAGACATGGGTTTGTCCTGTGCTGTTCCTCCTGTATTTTGTATTAACCCGGTCAGAGCAGTTTTCTTACAGTGTTGTAATAGCACACTTAATGCTTCTCATCCCCATTTGACTGGGAACTCCTTGGGGGCACAGACTGGGTTACGTTATCTCTGTATTCCCCTTGGCTGTGCCTGGCTCATGGTTTTCTTGAATTCTGAGTGAATGTCATGAAAGGTTATCTTAAGGAAGGTTATGATTACATAATTTCATTCCTCTGTCTCCTCAAAGCCAAAGACAGTGGTTGGCTCCCTCCTTCAGCAGCCAGCCGTTAGCCAACAGCACAGCCATTGGAGGACTGGGTGATGGAGAATGAGATTTGGAGATGAAAGATTCTGTTAGCTCTGTCACTTAATCAGCCCAGGGAGGTCATTTAAGCTTTTTGTGCCTCAGGTTTCTACATACTGTTGGGCAATAGCAGTGCCTAATTCACTGGGAGTTACTGTGAAAATCAACCAAGGAACTTTATAGAGAAGTAGTTTGCAAACTGCAAACACACAAAGTAAGGAAGAGAGGCAGGATAGTCTGCTAGAAGGAACATGCGGTTTGGCCCTAGATGAGATTTTTCAATCCAGACTCCACCGCTAATTATTTGACTTCCACAGCGTCACTCCTGCAAGCCTATTCCTCTGTCTGTCAGGGGAAAATAACAACACTTGAGCAGATGAGAGTAACGTTGTGAAGGTTAGATGGAATTTGGGCAGTGTTCCACTCGTGTTCCATCTGTGCACGTTCGACTGTTCCCAACCCCAGCTTTCGCACATTTCGCGCATTTTGCGCACCCTCTTTTCCGTAGCAGATTCGGTCTTTTGTACTCCAGGGAGAGGAATACTTCTCCCAGGCCAGGCAGGATAGTCAGTGAGAGGAGGCTGCCAGAAGGTTACGGGCTTCCCTGGCCTGTGACGCCAGCCAGCGGGTGTGTGCCTTGGGGTGGGCATAAGGCAAAGCCTCCGTCCGCTGTCACTGCACATCCGTGGAGCGGGGGTTTGTGCTGCAGCTTCTTTTCCTATTTCTTCTTGAAACTTTTTATTGACGTTAAAACATGTATACCTGAAAAGGCTTATGGCCTAAGTGTACGCATCGCATTTTATAAACTGGCCAGACCCATGTAACCAGACCATTCATTCGCATTGATGCCTGATACTTCACTTTGTGACTACCACATTTCACCTTTTCATTCTACCGGTGGTGGACATTTAGCTGGTGTCCACTTTAGGGCTATTGCAGAGAGTGCCGCTGGGAATGGCCTTGTACATGCCTTATGATGAAGATCTGTGTTTCTCATAGGTATGTAATTCACAGTGGAATTGCTGGGTCGTAGAATATGCATATGTCCCATTTTTGTAGATACTCACTCAAAAGTTTCCCGGTGTGGTTATGCCCATTTAACACCCCTGACAGCAGTGTTGAAGGGTTCTGAGTGTTCCACATCCTCACCAGCATTTGGTATTATCTGTCAGTTTAATTTTAGAAATTCTGGTGGATTTTATGATACTAGGTAGCATTTTGGAAGTAGAACTGTTCCTTCATCCTCCAGAACTTAAAACTCTGAACTTTCATACATTCATTTTCAGGAATGCATCCTGCACAAAAGCAGGGAATTATACCAGATACATAGCCCCCAGTATAGTGTTTGGTGTGTGGAAGGAAGATGGCAACATGACAGCTGCCATTATTACTCTCATCCTCATCATTGTCATCACCAAATGCCTTCTCTGTTCTTTAGAGGGGAGAGAACAGGTCACGGTGGATCAAAGGTGAATAATAAGGCACAGTCTGTACCCATAAGGAGCTCAACATCTGGATGAAGAGACAAACATTAGAAACATTATTATTAGACCATGTGACAGGAGTTTGGGGAAAGTTTGAGTTGGAACTTGAAGAATAGGAGTTCAACAGACAGGAAAAAGGGAGGTGGGCTGGAGGAAATGGCAGAGCCCCAGAACCCTTGGTGGGCAGTGGCAGAGAAGACAGCATGCTGGAGGAGGAGAGCCCACCCTTGCATGCCCGATCTCAGTTGTTCCGATGTCATCACCCTGGGGTGATGTGGGGGCTGAGCTAGTGACCATTCGGGGTCATTGTGAAGTTATAGTACTCTAATGCTCTGTCTTCTCCTTTTAGCTTTTTCTTCCTCCTCTGAGAAAGTGATCAACTTCCTCTTCTGTCTCGGGACTCCTGTCCTGAGTCTGAGCCCCAGGTGCTTTAAAACCACGGATGAAGCTTTAACAGCTACAGAATATCACTGGTTACAAGAATGCCATAGTTTCTTTACTTTGTGTTTTTAGCTATTTATTTTTATGTGGAAGCCTGACTTGTAGTTTTTATTCTTGTAGGCCTAAGTTGCAATGTGACAGTTAAGTTTAATAAAATGCTCTTCTGCCAATACCATGTGTAGATAGTTAATAAATGTCCTTGAGGAATTTTGAGGAGGAGGAGGAGGATGCTGAAGATGACCATCAAGAGCCATACAGTCTTTCCTTGATTAAGCACCTACTAGGTGGCAGGAATTGGCTGTATGGGAATAAGGAGGCTGGACATGGTCCCTGGCCCCGTTGAATTTTAAATCTAGTATGAGATCAAACAAGTAATCAGTCAGCCCACCACAGTGTGATAAGGGCTATTATGGGTAGAGGTACAGAGTCCTGTGCGACACATCAGAGAAGACTAGAGGTCAGGGAGGGCTTCCTAGAAAAGGTGACAGAAACCTGATAGCCTCATGAAGGGAAGTGGGAAGGAAGTAGAGGAAATAATGCGTGGGAGGTCCTACATACAGGGAAGAACGGCTGTTTGGAGAAACTGGAAGACGTTACCAACCTAGGGCATAGAGAATGTTGGGAGAAGAGGAGTTTTAACTGAAGGGCGAGCTGCAGGTGGGAGGTGGATTGAAGGAAGTCAAGAATGTGGCACACGGGGGCGCCTGGGTGGCTCACTCAGCCCAGATCATGATCCTGGGGTCGTAGGATTATGCCATGTCAGACTCTACTCTGCACATGGGTCCTGCTTTGGATTCCCTGTCTCCCTCTCCCTTTGGCCCTGTCCCCTGCTTGCTCACGCTCTCTCTCTCTCTCTCTCTCTCGCTCTCTCTCAAATTAAAAAAAAAATAATGGAGGCAGATAGAAAAAGACAGACATCATATGATTTCATTTATATGTGGAAACTAAAAAACAAAATGAAAAACAGAAAAATAGACTCAGAAATGCAAGAACAAATAGATGATTGCCAGAGGGGAGTGGCTGAGCAGGGATGACTGAAATAGGTGAAGGAGATTAGGGAGTATAACTTCAACTTATAAAATAAGTCACAGGGATGAAAAATACAATGTAGGATATATAGTCAATAATATTGTAATAGCTGGGGCACCTGGGTGGGTCGGTTAAGTGTCCAACTCTTGATTTGGGCTCAGGTCATGATCTCACGTTTCATGGGATCAAGCCCCACATTGGGCTCCGTGCTGATGGCACAGTCTGTTTGGGATGCTCTTCCTCTCCATCTCTCTCCGCCCCTCCCCTGCTCACGCTCTCTCTCTCTCTCTCTCAAAATAAATAAACATTAAAAAAAAAAACCCACAATAATATTGTAATAGCATTGTCTGGTGACAGATGGTAACTACACTTAACCATGGTGAACATTCCGTAATGTATGTAATTGTTGACTCCCTATCTTATACGCCTGAAACTAATAGAGCATTTAGTGTCAACTCTACTTCTGTAACAATAATTAAATAATAAGTAGATAAAAGACTGGAGGCAGAGAAGTAACCAGTATTCTCAGCAGGGTGACTTTCAAAATTCCCTTCTCCCCTCCGTCCTCCAACCCAAACATCCTGACTCCTTTAGAGCCCAATACAGCTATTTGAAGAGTAAAGAAAAATCTTACTAGAAAGAAGTGTTTTGTGCAAAAAATATATATATATTTTTTTCTATCAGTTATACTGATGGCCCTTTAAGACCATCGTCCCTGGGTGTGACCATATGATGTTCTTTGCCAGGAAGAAACTTTGTGAGCTGTGTTCTGCAGTCTCTGTATGTGAAGTAAGAGCCGTTCCATAGCCTGTGGCTCGGTGCTGTGATTTGTGCATCCTCTACAGGGACCAGAGAGCTCAATGTGACACGTGGGTGAACAGTTTCTCATTTAGTGTGGCCCACTGTGCATTGCAATAATCTTGCTTTTTGCTTAAATTCCCAGCCACTCACAAAACTGTAGACACACACAAGATACAAGAGCTCAGAATAAAAGGATTCCAGTGGGGATGTTGTCTCCCACTTCCTTGATCATTTTTTTAATAAAGACTGGGTGCCAGTCATTTCATACTTAAGCCCTTGAAATCTAGAAATGTGATTTCTACCAATTTTCACAAAATAAAAGTAAATAGTCTGGCTGTATTTGGGGTTCTTGGGCTTATGTTTACCTGATTAAATAAAAGACATTTCACTTTAAAAAAGCAAAACAAAACTGCAGGGGTGTCTGGGTGGCTCAGTCAGTTGAGCATCCGACTGTCAATTACTGTTCAGGTTGTGGTCCCAGGGTCGTGGAATCGAGCTCCGAATCAGGTTCTGCACTGAGCTTGGAGCCTTATTAAGAGATATTTTCCCTCTCTCTCTCTCTCTCTCTCTCTCTCTCTCTCTCTCTCCCCACCCCCCCCCCGCCCTATTCTTGCTTGTGTGCACGTACTTTTAAACAAACAAGGGGCACCTCAGTGGTTCAGTGGGCCCATTCCCACTACTTGCATCTGACTTAAGCATCTGACTTCGGCTCAGGTCACGATCTTGCAGTTCATGGGATCAAGCCCCACATCAGGCTTTGTGCTGACAGCTCAGAGCCTGGAACCTGCTTCCAATTCGGTGTCTCCCTCACTCTCTGCTCCTGTCCCACTCATGCTCTGTCTCTCAAAAATAAATGTTAAAAAATAATTTAAAAACAAACCAAAAAACCACAACAACTCCAAATATGAGAATTGCTGTTACAATTGAATAGATATTCATTGTATTTTATTGAGAAAAATTACGTGACTCCTCTGTACAGTACCAGATATGTGGAGAGAAAAAATAAGGTATGGCCCATCCCAACTCTCAGAGATTTACTCTACAACAGAGAGAACAAGCAGAATCAAAGTACTGATATCATCCAAGGGAGACACCAGTAACCTGTCATGTAACAGTATTTCCTGCCACAGTCAGAGTCAGCCTCAGAATCCTTTTCAACACAGCATACCAGGCAACTTTTGTAAGATAAAAATGTTTCTTCCTTTATTTAAAAAAATAATGTATAATGTATTCCCAGAACTTTAGGTATTCACCTGGCCTTTTATCTTTTTGTTTTTTACTAACTTCTCAAAGAAATAAGTCATTTTATATATGAACGTTGGAACCTGAGAGCATCTCGAGAAAGTAGAATATAGTAAAGTTCCTTTTCAAGAAGTTTCAACTTCCAGCGGTGCCTGGGTGGCTCAGTCGATTAAGCATCTGACTCTTGATTTCAGCTCAGGTCATCAGCTCAGGGTCATGAAATCAAGCTCCAAGTTGAGCTCTGAAATGAGCGTGGAGCCTGCTTTTAAGATTCTCTCTCTCCCTCTGTCTTTGCCCCTCCCTCCCTCTCTCTAAAATAATAAGAAATAAAATAAATTGAAACTTCAAATTCAAGAAGATAAACACCTGTTTCACATATATGATTACAGAAACCCATTCCCACTACTTGCCCTATAAACATTGTGTTTTTCTTGGTTACTTCCAGGATGATTGTCCTTGGTACTTTGACTCTTTGTATAGTTTCAAGACTGTAAAGCTGCCAGCTGTCAGTGAATGGTGACCACATTTTCAGGTGTCCTGGTGCTGGAATTCCCTTCATTGCTTCTGGGCTCACCCACATTGGTGGAGAGATCAAAGGTCTTACTGGGCCTGACCTATTTGGTGTCATGTCACTGATCATTCCACCTGTGTCTTTGACCCTCTTCTCCTTCCACATGCTTTCCACAGGTGCTGTATCCAAGGCCATAGTTTCAGTTTACATATATTGATAAATCCCAAGTATGTATAGTAAGATTTCTCTTAAACTCTGGACCCTTAATTTCAACTGTCTGTGGCACATTTCCACCAGAGTGATAAGAGCTTTATAGTCCTTACTTAATCTGAGCTTTCCGAATAACCCTTAGAAGTAAACATCCCCAGGCTTGGAGAAGCACACCATTCACCATTCATAAACAGTAAGCCTGAGTCTGGTACACAGGCTATCTAGAAGTTAATAGTGTACACGGACCATTCCATTTTGGCTTGAACAAAATAGAAGTCATCTCACTCCTCTCCCTAAAACTCCAGTCTTAACCTTAAATCAATCCAGTCCACAGCAAATACCATCTTGTTCTCATATCCTTCTTCATGGTCCAGGAAGTTACAAGACTTTTTCAGTTCTGTCCCTAAAATAGTTCTCAAACTGCCCCCGCTCCTGCCTCCGTTTCTACTCTAACCCTTGTAGACCTTCAGCAAAGTGTTGTAATTTCTTACCTAGTAGGCATTCTTATTATTCCTCTCCCATTTTTTTCTCTTCTCTTGGGCTAGGAGAGAAAAGCTACAACAGACCGCGATTTTTCTCATATATGTTCGTTCCTTTTAGTTTATTTACTACTATACCTATCTTGGATTAAAAGCTAGGATGTGGATGAGAAAACTTTACTTTGGTGCAAGTAAAGTGTTGGGTTTTATCTTGTTTTGTATTCTACTTAATGTTTTCACTTGTATCTTTGTAATAAAGTCTTTCGTTTCCTTGTTTTCTAGGAATGTTTACCCTTGCGGAAGTTGCTTCACTTAATGACATTCAACCAACTTACCGAATCCTGAAACCATGGTGGGACGTGTTTATGGATTACCTGGCTGTCGTTATGTTGATGGTAGCCATCTTTGCGGGAACCATGCAACTTACCAAAGATCAGGTGGTCTGCTTGCCGGTATTGCCATCTCCTGTAAATTCAAAGGCACACACCCCACCGGGAAATGCCGACGTTACCACCAATATCCCCAAGATGGAAGCAGCCACTGACCAAGACCAAGATGGGCGGACGACAAGTGACATTTCCTTTGGCACATCTGCTGTGACACCTGACATACCTCTCAGAGCCACATACCCTCACACAGATTCGACAGTTTCAAATCAGGAGACAAAGAAAGAGAAGAAGGATCCAACAGGCCGAAAAACAAACTTGGATTTTCAGCAATACGTATTTATTAATCAGATGTGTTACCATCTGGCCCTTCCGTGGTATTCTAAGTACTTTCCATACCTTGCTCTTATACATACTATTATTCTCATGGTCAGTAGCAACTTTTGGTTCAAATATCCAAAAACATGCTCAAAGGTAGAACATTTTGTTTCAATATTAGGAAAGTGCTTTGAGTCTCCGTGGACTACTAAAGCGTTGTCTGAGACAGCGTGCGAAGACTCGGAGGAAAACAAGCAGAGAATAACAGGTGCCCAGACTCTACCAAAGCATGTGTCTACCAGCAGTGATGAAGGGAGCCCCAGTGCCAGTACCCCGATGATCAACAAAACAGGCTTCAAATTTTCAGCCGAGAAGCCTGTGATCGAAGTCCCCAGCATGACCATCCTTGATAAAAAAGATGGGGAGCAGGCCAAAGCCCTGTTTGAGAAAGTAAGGAAGTTCCGTGCTCACGTGGAAGACAGTGACTTGATCTATAAGCTCTACGTGGTCCAAACATTTATCAAAACAGCCAAATTCATTTTTATCCTCTGCTATACCGCAAACTTTGTCAACGCAATCAGCTTTGAACACGTCTGCAAGCCCAAAGTGGAGCACCTGACTGGTTACGAGGTATTTGAGTGCACCCACAATATGGCTTACATGCTGAAAAAGCTTCTCATCAGTTACATATCCATTATTTGTGTTTATGGTTTTATCTGCCTCTACACTCTCTTCTGGTTATTCAGGATACCTTTAAAGGAATATTCTTTTGAAAAAGTCAGAGAAGAGAGCAGCTTCAGTGACATTCCAGATGTCAAGAATGATTTTGCGTTCCTTCTACACATGGTAGACCAATATGACCAGCTGTATTCGAAGCGCTTTGGTGTGTTCTTGTCGGAAGTCAGTGAAAATAAACTTAGGGAAATCAGTTTGAACCATGAGTGGACGTTTGAAAAACTCAGGCAGCACGTGTCCCGCAACGCCCAGGACAAGCAGGAGCTGCATCTGTTTATGCTGTCAGGCGTGCCTGATGCTGTCTTTGACCTCACAGACCTGGATGTGCTCAAACTTGAACTGATTCCGGAAGCTAAAATTCCCGCTAAGATTTCTCAGATGACTAACCTCCAAGAGCTTCACCTCTGCCACTGCCCTGCAAAAGTGGAACAGACTGCTTTTAGCTTTCTCCGAGATCACTTGAGATGCCTTCACGTGAAGTTCACCGATGTGGCAGAAATTCCTGCCTGGGTATATTTGCTCAAAAACCTTCGAGAGTTGTACTTGATAGGCAATTTGAACTCTGAAAACAATAAGATGATCGGACTCGAATCTCTCCGAGAGTTGCGGCACCTTAAGATTCTCCACGTGAAGAGTAACTTGACCAAAGTTCCCTCCAACATTACAGATGTGGCTCCGCATCTTACAAAGTTAGTCATTCACAATGACGGCACTAAACTCTTGGTACTGAACAGCCTTAAGAAAATGATGAATGTCGCCGAGCTCGAACTTCAGAACTGTGAGCTGGAGAGAATTCCCCATGCTATTTTCAGCCTCTCAAATTTGCAGGAACTGGATTTAAAATCGAATAACATACGCACAATTGAGGAGATCATCAGTTTCCAGCATTTAAAACGACTGACATGTTTAAAATTATGGCATAATAAGATTGCCACCATTCCTCCCTCCATCACCCACGTCAAAAACTTGGAGTCACTTTATTTCTCTAACAACAAGCTCGAATCCTTACCGGTGGCAGTGTTCAGTTTACAGAAACTCAGATGCTTAGACGTGAGCTACAACAACATTTCGGCGATTCCCATAGAAATAGGATTGCTTCAGAACCTGCAGCATTTGCATATCACCGGGAACAAAGTGGACATTCTGCCAAAACAGTTGTTCAAATGCGTGAAGTTGAGGACTTTGAATCTGGGGCAAAACTGCATCACCTTCCTCCCCGAGAAGATTGGTCAGCTCTCCCAGCTCACTCAGCTGGAGCTGAAGGGCAACTGCTTGGACCGCCTGCCAGCCCAGCTGGGCCAGTGTCGCCTGCTCAAGAAAAGCGGGCTTGTTGTAGAAGACCATCTTTTTGACACCCTGCCACTCGAAGTCAAAGAAGCATTGAATCAAGACATAAATATTCCCTTCGCGAATGGGATCTGAACTGAGGTGATACGTGCACATCCGTGTGCAGGAACCACTTCCTAGATTGCAAACACTCACGTACAAGTTATTGCAAGATAATGCATTTTAGGAGTAGATACATCTTTAAAAATAAAACACAGAGAGGACGCATAGAAGGCTGATAGAAGACATAACTGAATGTTCCATGTTTGTAGTGTTTTCAGGCATTCCTTTCCAGATCTTTTCTCTTTTCTTTTTTTCTTTTGGGGAAAGGGAAGGAACGATTATAATCACTAATCTTGGTTTCTTTTTAAATTGTTTGTAACTTGGATGCTGCCGCTACTGAATGTTTACAAATTGCTTGCCTGCTAAAGTAAATGATTAAATTGGCATTTTTCTTACTCTACCACCTTTTGGGAGGTGTCTTGATTTACTTTGCTTGACCGATGCAATATTGCTTTAACTCAGACCACTTAAAGACACATCGGGTCCCAACTTGTAAATGTAGATTTGCTGAAATACTGATTTCCTTCCTGTTTTAATTTAAAGTGCCTCAGATAAGCACTTCTTATAATACTGGGCTAGGGCTACTGCTTCTGAGAATCCCATTTTATAGATTTTATACTCTTGGAGGCCTGGAACACGATAAAGGTGTGTAGACTTTCAGTTTGTGGGGCGGGGGGGGGCATTATTTAAAAAAAATAACAAGGAAAAGTAAAATAACATCCCCCTTACTAGTGGCTATTTTTCTATAGTCTGGAGTTTGGATTATGAAATACATTTTTCTACCAATACTATAAGGTTGCCAATGAATAGAAAATGATTTTTGTAAAAATTAATTACAACCAGGACAAAAATTATAATGGCTTAATGATTAATACTTTTCAGTATATCAGGAGCACCTGGGTGGCACAGTTGGTTGAACGTCAGACTCTTGATTTTAGCTCAGGTCATGATCTCACGGTTCTTAGAGTCAAGCCCACATTGGGCTCCACACTGACAGCACAGAGGCTGCTTAGGATTCTCTCTCCCTGTCTCTCTCTCTGTCCCTCTCCCCTGAATCTCAAAATAAATAAACATTATTTTTAATCTTGAAAAAAACTTTGCAATGTATGAATATTTGGACGATAACACAAAATCAAGGATCATTAATTTCTTGCCCTTTTCACTGTTGCGGGGGAAAACGGGACTTAAAGTTCATTAAATTGGAAAACTGACTTTCCCTATTGATTTCAGTGACAAGCTGTATTTCCTGTGTTTGTCTGCACCTAGGAGGGGTCATGTCCAAGGAAATGCTGGCAGAATGTACTTTTTGGATGATGGTTTTCCTTCTTTAACCTACAAAGTGTACAGAAATTCGCTGCCATCTGTTTAGGTATTGGTCAGCAGGTGTTTCTTAGCCTTTCTACAGGGGTGTTTTTTCAAGAGAAGAGGATTGTTTGACATTCCTGATGACAAAATAATGTCCTCTCTAGACAAGACTGGACTCATCTAGTAAGATACTGGAGGGGCCTGGCTGGCTCAGACAGAAGAGCATGTGACTCTTGATCTCGAGGTCGTGAGTTCAAGCCCCACTTTGGATATAGAGATTACTAAAAATAAATGAACTTAAAAAGAAACTGGACATTCTCTTGTCACACTTTAGCGTGAATTGAAGGATTTTGCAGAGAATGTGAAAATATGGACTCACATCCTTGCTTTTCCTCCCCAAACTGGTCTCAGAGTACTGGCCCGTTGCAAGTGGTGATGAATCTTTGTTGGCTGTAGACTTACAAATACTCTGGGAAGTGTTACCACTAATAGAGAAAGCCTTGTCCTCTCTGGCTGCCTTAGGAACTGACCCTATCTCCAGCATCCCAGCCACTGTCTCTCTTCCTAAAAGACAAGTGTATAAAATCCCAGGTTCAGAAAATCAAAGGACAAGGGCAAATTTGGGATATATAAGCCATTTGTCTTCCATATACGCACCTTTGATTTCTCTACTATGCACCTAGCCAGCCCAGGGAACTGGGAATTCACTGCTGGAACGAGTCAAAGTCCCTGGCTACTGCAGCTTTTTAGCAAAGTGAGGAAGAGAATACTAATAATGCCAGTTATACAAATGATTAATTATAATTGTAATCTAGAAGGTGTGCAGAATCTACGTGAATGAATTACGGCTGGGAGAGGTAACACTTAAAGAGGAGCTTCAGGGAGGTTTTGTACCCATCAACTCTGCCTGTAAACAGACGTTTCCTTCCCACCGGCCACATAGGGCACTATCCTCCCTGCATAGTAATGCCACCAGCAGACTATGGGCACAGCATTTTTAGAAGGATGCCTCATAATCTTGCTTGTGAGGTGAACAGGCCAGATCTCAACGATCCTTGCTTTATGGACTAGGAAACTTGCTTTCCTTTCTTAAAACAAGTGTATGTTATTTTGAAGGTCATAAATGGCAAGACACCCCCTGGTCACCGTGCTCTGCAGAGAGGTCTTCTGTAGGAACCAGTCTGTGACACTCCCAAGCTTGACAGCTGGCCCTGGCCCGTGGGTACCCGTTTCCTAATCAATACTTGAGGTTCAGTCGCTTAGAACTGATTGGTGTTACATGCCTTCAAACATACCCAAACTTCTATTGACTTTATCAGCCCTTAATGATTTCCTTGAACTCTGAAGAGTTCATGGTCCATTGATTTAAGTGCCTCATTCCTTGCCACTGTTTGCACGTAGCAATATTTTAAGAGAGGTTTCCCAAGAAATGCTGATTCATCTTGCAAACTTTAAATATACAGGATCTTGGAGTCTCAACAAAACAACAAATGAGATGATGAAATATACTGTCAGTCCATGTGTCTTCACAAATTTACGTTGCCACCGCATGTACCAGACATGGGAGAAAAACAAGTTAGAATGTACGACTTTTGGCTTACCAGTATTTTCATTTCTTTTTCCAAAGCCCCTTGAGCACCATTTGGAGAGAATTCATTTAAAGAAACTTTCAATATTCCATGTCTGTGTGAGTCCCACAAAGTCTGAGGTTTACTAGTGCCTGTTTGACCCCCCTCCCCCCACTTTCAGTTGGCTCAACGGAGAAAACTGGCTTTTTGGGGGATTCAGAATGAGCTGAAATTGTCACAGGGACCTCAGTCTTTGTAGTGGAGATTTAGCAATTTAATAATAGGTAGAAAGAGTTCATTCTGTAAAAGTCCTGGCCCACAGTTCCTGCCCATTTGACATTTTTCATAGATAAAGGGAAAAGTCTTACATTTTATTGCTAGCACTTTCTCTGACTGCCCCCTCTGAACTCAGAGGCAACCAGCAACTAAACCCGAAGTTGCTGATGGCAGTGAACTCCAAAGTGCCCTTGATACCCACGCCCAGTAGCTGTTTCCATTCACCTTGCTGAATAAAAGCCAGAGTGCTGGCCTCTCACTAGGATTTCTGGCACCACTTGGCCAGTAATTCATTACAATAAAATGGTCTCTTTATCAACTGAATCCCCAAACAAAGCCTGAACTAACAAAAAGCGCTTTCATGGAAAGAAGAAGGAGGGGGTGAACTTTGGAAAACAGTTTTCAAATGTCCTCTAACTTGTGACTGACACAAGAAGTGGTCCCATCTGGTCCTGGCCAGCTGTGGCTCTCCCAGGACAACCCTACCAGGTATTCGGAGTAGTGTCTGCTTGGGGGGCTTGGGGGGTGGGGAGACAACAGCAGGGCCACAGACCATCGCCTTTCAAGTCTGGTATAGCCTGAGGTGACCACCATGTCACAGCTATCAGGGGAATAATAAGCTCCTTGGTTCACAAATTTTCCAACTCCAAAGAATAGCAACGTATACATTGTCACAGGTAAGCATAGTCTTTCTCGTGGAATGTACAAGATTTTTTGCAGTCAATTTTTTGCAGGGTTTCGTCTCAGACTCAGGACCCACACCCGCACCTCTGAGGGTTGAAATGGCCTAGCCCCACCTGCTGTTCCTATAATCAATCCTTTCCCTACTACTAAGATTCCAGGCTCTGGATTGACAGTGGCTGGATTTGAATCCTGACTGCCTCAGCTGTATGACCGCAGCAGGCTACTTAACCTCTCTAAGCCTCAATTTCTTTATCTGTAAATGGGAATAATAATACTGCCTCCCAACGGTGCTTTTTGTAAAGAGTGAGGTGATTCGTTTAAGGTGCTGTGCCTGCCAGATAGTAAGTACTCAATAACGATTACTGTTACTGATGGAGGAACATGGGGCAAGCTGAGGGCAAAGTACAGGCTAACAGCACCCCCGCTACCTTGTATGATATTCCATACATACACTCCCACTACCCCAAAACAGGAAAGAACAAAAAAAACAAATAGGAGTCTCTACCAGTTTACAAGAACAAGACAATCCCGTCAATGGCCTAAAGTCCAGGAACTCCCTACTGTCTTAATTCTTTGCTAGAGGGAAAAACAACCTTAGCCTGACAATAGCTAGGCCTGCAGTAAGTCTTTAGCATGTGAAAGCCTCTTTGGAAACTCCCTCTAGACTTTATCTCTCCCAACTCCTTAAACCGGTCACCAGCCCCCACCCCACCCCCACCCTTGCCTCACAGCTCTTCCTGCCCTCGGGTCCTGTCCCTGTGCTTTAATAAAATCACCTTTTGCACCAACGACGTCTTCAAGAATTCTTTCTTGGCCATCAGCTACGAACCCCGCCATCACCCCCAAAACTGCATCATTACCATTATTTTTATCCCCAACCGTCACAAAAGACTGTTCGTGTCCCCTAATACGCATTCTCTCCTTCCCTTCCTTGGTATGGAATTTTCAGTGGACACCGGGAACACAGCATAAAATATGTACAAAATAAAATATTTCCCAACCTTACTTGGGGCTGGCTGTGGCCATGTGACTAAATTCTAGCCAAAAGAGTGGGAGTGGAAAGGGAATGTGCACTTTCTGGATTGAGCCCTTTAAGGGAAGGGCCTGCCATCCCTTTCCCCATTGCTTCTGGTTAAACTGCAGATTTTAGAAGGGAGTCCAGTGTAGACTGCAGACCCAGGGAAACAAAGCAGGCATGGGCCTGCAACAGAAGACTGGGTGGGCCTGACAAATTCAGAGAGCAGGATTACATAAAGGAGGAGTAAATTCTGTCTTGTGGAGGCCTCTGTGCATTAGGGGGCTCTCATACATGCAAGTCCCAGAGACTTTGCTGCTCAAGCTGCTGTGCAAGGAGCTTCTCAGAAATGCTGAATCTCAGATCCTTTACCCAGACCAATGGAATCAAAATCTATATTTTAACAAAGTAATATCCAGGTGATTTATAGGCATGTCAAAACTTGAGAAGCATTGTCCGAAGTAGCACACCTATCAAAAACGAGTTGGCTGGCCATCATCAGGAGCTGGGAAGAGGTTGGTGCCGATGACTAGTGTTTTTTCCACCATTGGGCTCTGCCTCTCCCTTCAGCCTGCCGCTGGGCTCTCACTGGGGAGGAAACCAGAGTTGGGCTGATGCTTGTGGCTTATGCCAACTTCCATGCTTCCCCTTTGCTCCTGCTGGCAACCATACCATTCCTATCACTATGGCAACCACAGGAAGGCAGTGTGTAGTCCTACTATTGTTGACTGCTTGAAGAGATGGTGGAGGAGTCTGAAGTTTCGAAGGTCCTATAACTGCTCTAATGACCTATGTGTCCATGTTCAGGCCATGGACACTCTTCACAAGCCCAGGTGGCTAAACAACCCCATTCCATTGTTTCACCTTCAGACTGCGTCTGGGTTAGCTGCTTAAAGCTCACTCAACCGTGGGATAACCTGCTCATTTGAGCCTTTCCAGAATGTCCCTGGGGAACTGCCAAATAGCCTGGCATGGAAATTGGCTGGAGTCATTTCAGGGGAAGACCCGCCCAAAGGAATCACCCAGGTGTTAAGCCAAGTTGTGTGTATACTGTAGAGAAATCTGTGTTTTCAATTTGCCAGTGGGAAGCTATAATTCAATAGTAGCCACATAATTCAGTACTTTGAAATGAAATACTGCCTGGATGGAAACCTCTTCAAGATGTATCTCCCAGGGTTTAACCCCAATCTTTCCTATGACTTAGGCCTGCCGGCTCTTTATCTGCTTTGGTTGTGGTGGGAACAGCTGGTCACCATCCAGACGACAATCCTTCATCGTCTTGAAGATGGTGATTCAATCACTCATCAGCTTTTCGCCAGGATGTTTTGAAGATTATGTCAGCATGGTGCTCAGAGCTCCCTGGAGATAAACGGTGAGAAAACACAGCCTGCTATTAATTTATCATCACACTAGGCAAACAATTTAGCCCAAGTCCATTTTTTCATTCCTGCCAAAGAAGTAGCTGATGCATATTCAAGATGACGCCTTCCACTTATCAGTTCTATGTAACTGCTATTATCTAGGGGATTATGTGTTTCAGGTTTCCATTTCTGAAGGTGAAAGAACACCTTTGAACGTGGATTGAGCAATATAAGTAGCAATAGCAGCTCAGACTGTATACTAGATGGGCACTTGACTGACTGACTTGTTCCAGCAAACCTGGGTGGTATGAATTATCCCCATTTGACAGATGAGGGAACTGTGAGTTAGACAATCCGCCTGAGGCCACCTAGCCAACAGGAGACCAGGGCACTGTTAAATCAGAGGATGTGCCTAGCTTATCTCGTTCAATCCTCACCAGACCAGGAAGAGAAAAGCATTGTCCCCAGTGATGAGAAAACAGATTCAGGCAAGCTAACCTGTCTCTGGTTCCACATTGTAGGTAGCAGACACTAGCCGCAGACTCAAGTGTGTCTACAACCAGAGTCACGCTCTCCCACCAAACGACACGGCAGATGTCTGGTGCTCTGTCAGCAATTCAGAAAGAGGTTGTGAAAGCTGTGTTGACATCTGGTTGTATAAATCTGCCCCAAGCCAAGGCTTTTCTTCATTCTTTAGTAATAGGAGTTTTTGATGTGTCTCAGCATCTGTCCTTAGCGTTACGACTTGTTTCCTCTGGTAGGCTGTCTGACAGTCATGAAAAGGCAATCCACCCAAGGTAATGTAATTATTTTCCCCTCACTAAATGTTCAAGGCATGGCCGTCTTTACTCATGGTCATTTACTCCGAAATGAGAAAGCTCTGTCTGGACTATTTGATGCAGAGTAAATGTGGTGAAGAGTGACATTCAACAGGTCCAGAAAGGTGGGTGCAGGAAAACACTGTAACATTTGCTGGGCCCTCCAGGCAGATGTGACTTTTCTTTCCAGCATGGCATTTGAGACAGATTCTCAAGCTGTTACCAACCCGGGCGGCACCGGCGCCTGCGTTGTCCTGACCTTTATTTTTACTGGATCTCTTTCTTCTTCTGTTGACGGTCCCTGCCCTCCACCATCTGGGCTAGGACAAGAATCAGATATTTGTGGTCCCTGGGGAGAAAGAACCAGTTTTACTGGAAGAAACTGCTTAGAAGAAAGAAAGAATGTATAAAGTTGAGGAAGCTAACATTCCCACCCCTGCTGGTACCTTTGTAACCCATCCCACTTCAGATTTACCTTTCAAAGCCTCTAGAATGTTTTGATTTGGGTTTTTTTTGGTTTTTTTGTTTTTTGTTTTTGGCATTTCTTATCCTTTGTGATTGTTCCTTATCCGTTGTAATTTGTTCTAATATCTTACCTAAAGTGAGCTCAGTTTCCTGGGAGTAAATTTTTTTTTAAGTTGACTTAGGTGTTTTGAGAGAGACAAAATAAGCAGGGTAGGGAGAGAGAGAGAGAGAGAGAGAGAGAGAGAGAGAGAGAGAGAGAGAGAATCCCAAGCAGGCTCTGTGCTGTCAACACAGAGCCCCATGCAGGCTCGAACTCACCAACCATGAGATCGTGACCTGAGCCTAAGTGGGACACTTAACCGACTGAGCCACCCAGGCGCCCCCGGAGTTAATTTTAACCAAAACGTGAATTGTCATTTGAAAAACACTTATGTGTGTCATGTATCTCTGACTCCTTGTAAAAGTGAGTAGAACTTTTACAATATAACACAAGTAATACACAGACACCATAAGCAGAAAAATCTTGTCATTCACGACGACTAAAATTAATCTCGATTAGACCAAAATTTTCTTGGTCGGGAGTGACCAAGAAAGTATGCAGATGGAGCAATAAGAAGGAGGTCAGAGGAGGCGGAAATAGGTGGGGATGTTTTAAAATATTGTCAACAGTTATTCTATTATTTACAGAATAAAATTAGCCCAATGACACATTCTAAGTATGGCCTCAGTTCTTCCACCAGCCGGAGCTGAAGACGGGGTAAATAACACGTGTGCTCGGTTGCCATGAATCAGGCCCCGTGTAGTCGCTTTGGGGAAGATTGCAAGAGGTTGTAAGTTAACTACTCGCACTGAGTTCTTAGTTGCTAGAACTTAGTTGCTTTCCTGGTTGTATGAAATTAAATTAATTCGTGGCCTCAGACGTAAGTCCCTGTTTGTAAATAGAGCCTTCTGCCAATAGTTCAGCCACTTGCTCTTTGTCACTGGAACTGAGGGAATGCAGTGTGGTGGTCAGGGTTCCAGCCTGCAACCTAACAGACAAGTCACTTAACATGGGTGTGCTTTTGCTTTCTCATCTGTGAAATGGGGTTAATGATAGTATTTCCTTCGTGGCATTGTGTGGATTCAGTAAGTTAACACGTATGAAGCACCTAGAACAGGATTAAGCATGTTGAGGGCTTCATACATTTTAATGGTTTTCATTAATAAAGTTTCTAAAACATTTGGAGGATATATCCATAAGCAAAAAAAAAAAAAATCTGGAAAATAAAGCTATAATGTAATATTATGGTAGAGCTAGGAAAATGGACACTGACCGATTATGAACGAATTGTGTCTTTCTCTCCTTTCAAAAGTCAGCAAAGACAAGTCACAGGGTACTTAATGCCTTACAAGCAGCTTTTCATACATTTATTCACTTGTTTATTTTGCTCAGCAAATCAAAGTAACCAGACTCTGTATCATTAGGAACCCTCTTTGGTTGGTTATGAATGTTTCTAAGTAGTTCTCTAAACTTGGGTCAGACCCTGTGACCCATCTGGCCAAAGGCCGGAAGACAAATTTCCGAAGAACGGCAATAAAGGACTGTGTCTTGAGCTAGTTTTTTGGGTCCTCAATAAGGAATGCTGACTATTTTAGTTACATAAGGATAAGGAATTGGTTGCTGATATAAGGGAGGAAAAAAAAATTGTTTTCCCTCTACCCATCTTAGGTTCATAGACCCAGCCCTGTAAATTAGACTGACAAGACATTAGCAAGAGGAAATCAAACAGAAGTTTATTAACAAGTGCGTGATGCATATACAAGGGAGCACCCAGAGAGGAGTCATTCAAAGGCGTGGTATAGCATTTTTTACAATTCTACCTACAGTGTTAGGTTAGTTTCAGGTGTACAATATAGTGATTCAGCAATTCCATATGTTGCTCAGTACTCATCATGATATGCATACTCTTAATCCCCATCACCTATTTCACCCATCCCCCCACTCCCCTCCCATCTGGTAACCATCAGTTCTCTATACTTTAGAATCTGTTGTGGGTTTGTTGTTGTTGTTGTTGTTGTTGTTGTTGTTGTTGTTGTTGTTTTAAAGTAAGCTATACCCCCAATGTGGGGTTTGAACTCATGACCCAGAGATCAAGAGTTGCATGTTCTACCAACTGAGCCAGCCAGCTGCCCCTTTGTCTCTCTTTTTTCTTTTATATATAAAGCCTTGTTTTTTTATTATTTTTTTAAGTAGCCTCCATGCCCAGCATGGCACCCAACGCAGGGCTTGAACCCACAACCCTAAGATCAAGACCCTAGTTAAGATCAAGAGTTGGACACTCAATCAACTGCCCCACTGTGTCTCTTTTGTTCATTTGTTTTGTTTCTTAAATTCCACATATGACTGAAATCACATGGTACTTATTTGTCTCTGACTTATTTCACTTAACATTATATCCTCTACGTCTATCCACATTGTTGCAAATGGCAAGATTTCATTCTTTTTTTATGGCTGACTAATATTCCATATATATATATATATATATATATATATATATATATATATATACACACACACACACACACACACATACATGCCACAACTTCTTTATCCATTCATCTATTGATGTACATGTGGGTTGCTTCCATAGTTTGGCTATTGTAAATAATGCTGCAATAAACATAGGAGTGCATATGTCTTTTCAAATTAGTGTTTTCGTATTCTTTGGGTAAATACCCAGTAGTGGAATTACTGGATCATACAGTAATTTTTAATTTTTTGAGAAACTTCCATATTGTTTTCCACAGTTGGCTCCCACCAAGAGTGCACAAGTGTTCCTTTTTTTCCACATCCTCTCCAATACTTATCATTTCTTGAGTTTTTTATTTTAGCCATTCTGACAGGTATGAGGTAATATCTCACTGTGGTTTTGATTTGCATTTCCCTGATAATGAGTGATATAGAGCATCTTTTCATGTGTCTATTGGCCATCTGTGTGTCTTCTTTAGAGAAATGTATGCTCATGTCTTCTGCTCATTTTTAAATTATATTATTTGGGTTTCTTTGGTGTGTGTTGTATGAGCTCTTTATATATTTTGGAATATTAACCCCTTATTGGATATGTCTGTCATTTGCAAATATCATCTCCCATTCAGTAGGTTGTCTTTGTTTTGTTGGTTGCATAGCATTTTAGCAAAAGAACAATACATGTTTAGTGAAATCTTAAGAAAAAAAAGGGCTTCGAGTTTCTAGGAGCAACAAATTGTAGGAAGGCAAATATATGGGGAAATTAATGGTAGATAAAGGCTAGTTTTAGCAAAGATTGTTTTGTAGATTTCTCTGGTGCTATCTCTGAGCTGGTAAGGTCTAGGGTCATCTCCAGTGGTGAACTTCTGTCCTCCTGGTAGAGAAAAGAGACGGGACACCTTTGCAAATTTACATCCTACTTTTAGGCAAATAGGGGTGGGCAGAGAGCTTTTTTTGTATCTTTTTCTTCTCAGTTGCCTTCAGCTCAAAATTATCCTTATGCCAAAGTGGCATATTTGAGGATGGCATATTCTAGTTCCCTTCACTGTGCTGATCATCATTCTGCATTTCTTTTTCATTAACTTGAAACTTTCATTAAGACTGGTCATTGGGGCTAAACATGTTCAAATTTTTATAATCTATTCAAGAAGATAAAAAATTATGATCACAGGGGTTCCTGGGTGGCTCAGTTGGTTACGCGTCCAACTTTGGCTCAGGTCAATATCTCATAGTTTGTGGGTTCAAGCCCTATGTCAGGCTCTGTGCTGAGAGCGTAGAGCCTGGAGCCCACTTTGAGTTCTCTGTCTCCCTCTCTGCTCCTCCCCCATTCACACACACACTCTCTCTCTTTCCCTCTCTCTCTCTCTCTATCTCTCTCAAAAATAAACATTTAAAAAAATTATCATCAGAAATAGTTGGCCGATGCTTCCTTCAAAGGATTTTTAAAATACCTGATCCATGAAATACCAGATTTACAGAACAGATGACTAAGGGGGTGATCATTCACAAAACACAAAGAATCTTTCCTTCTGTTCATCAGAGTTAGCGCCTCTGGAACTCAGAAAAAGAAGCGGGTTATACGTAATGTTTAGAAAATGCATCTGTTGCTGATAGCAAAGCACATTTGCACTTTAAACAGAATGCTCATTTAAAAAGTACTCTCTGTCCAGGCTTGCATTGAGCATCTTTGTCTATTCATCTACTCCTCTGCCAACTAAAGAATAAAACGAAGTGAATGGAGGTTTTACAAGAAAACACAAAAGGCAGTGTTTCCGTTGCTTTTTTAACTCTGCTAGTCCCAGCCCATGATGATGAGGTGTAAAGTGTTATCTGAGAACCTGTGAGATCTCAGCCTTACTTGAAGATTCAGCTCAATTTGTTACATTTATTTATTTTTGAGAGAGAACGTGGGAGAGGGGCAGATAGAGAGAAGGCTCCAGGCTGTCAGTGCAGAGCCCATCACAGGCTTGAACTCATGAACCAAGAGATCATGCCCTGAGCCAAAACCAAGAGTCAGAAGCTCAACCGACTGAGCCACCCAGGTGCCCCAATTTCTTACATTTGAAAGACTAGGAACCAATCACAAGGTATGCAGGGCTTAATCCAGTGGACTTTTAACCCTTTCATTATGCCAAAGATCCGCCCTCTACTACACTAAAGGGATTTAAAGATCCCCTTTAAACTTCGGCTATACTAACAAAGAATAGGGGTGAGAATGGGGGGCGGGGTACACAATAACTGCTCAGGCCAGGTCATCTGTTTCTGTAAGAAATAATCCAGCTCTTGCCCTATAGAAGCTGGGCAATGTGTTAAGTTCTGGGGCAAATCAGATGTACTTGATCCCTATCAAGAAAGAATTCAGGGGCACCTGAGTGGCTCAGTTGGTTGAGCACCTGACTTCAGCTCAGGTCATGATCTTACGGTTCCTGAGTTTGAGCCTCGTTCGAGCCCTGTTCGAGCCCTGAAGTGGGCTCAGGACCAATACTGTCAGGACAGAGCCCACTTTGGATCCTTTGTGCCCTGCTTCTCTCTGCCCCTCCTCTCTCTCTCTCTTTCAAAAATAAACATTTAAAAAAAAAAAAAAAAAAAAGAGGGCCGCCTGGGTGGCTCAGTCAGTTTAGTGTCTGACTTTGGCTCAGGCCATGGGCTCACAGTTTGAGTCCGAGTGTCACGTTAGGCTCTCTGCTGTTGGCACAGAGGCCAATTCAGATCCTCTGTCTCCCTCTGTGCCCCTCTCCCTCTCACGCTTGATCTCTCTCAAAAATAAATAAGCATTTAAAAAACTAATACATTTAAAAAAAGAGGGGCACCTGGGTGGCTCAGTCGGTTAAGCGGCCAGCTTCGGCTCAGGTCATGATCTCGCGGTCCGTGAGTTCAAGCCCCGCGTCGGGCTCTGTGCTGACAGCTCAGAGCCTGGAGCCTGTTTCAGATTCTGTGTCTCGCTCTCTCTCTGCTCCTCCCCTGTTCATGCTCTGTCTCTCTCTGTCTCAAAAATAAATAAACGTTAAAAAAATTTTTTTTTTTTAAATAAAAATAAAAAAAGAATTCAGCCCACACTTTATTCTCTGTTCTTGCCCCACCGTCTGCCCCCATGTTTGCCCTCCACCGTCCCACAGAGGTGCAGCTCCCAAAGAACAGGACAAGTCCTCAAAGAAGCCAAGGCCTTCTCATCAGCTGCAGTCTCCCCCACCCTTTCATTTCTTGCTGCCCCTCCCTGCTTTCCCCTGTACCCACATGTTGGCATTAAAGGACACAGCTTCTACTTGCTAGCTCTCTCTTATGTAGTCTTCTAAATGTCCTGAAGTCTTTTTTTCTGATTACAAAAGTTAGCACATGTTCATTGTTACATAAAAGTCAAATATGACAGAAATGCATGTCCTCTGAAAACATATCACTCCGTCCCTCCAAACTACAGACTTTCCTTTAAACTTCAAGTAATAGTCAAAGTCTTTCAATAGCCCTCTGATTTGCATACATCTTCCCCTCTCTGACCCTTTATCCTTCATCTGGCCCTCTTTACTGTGCTCCAGCATTACCGCATTCAGCTTGCCTGCACTCCAGGACCTTTGCACCAGCCCCTCCTTTTGCTGCAGTGCTCTCCCCGCCATACCCACATGGCTCTGTCTTATCAGCTTGGGCTGCCATAACAAAATACCACAGACTGGGTGGCTTCAACAACAGAAATGGATTTTCTCACAGTTCTGGAGGATTTAAGTGCAAGATCAAGGTTGCAGCCGATATGGTTTCTAGTGAGAATTGTCTTCCTGGCTTGCTATGTCCTTACCTGGCCTTTCCTCGGCACATGCTCACTACCTCATTTAACTTTAGCTACTTCCTTAGAAGTCCCATCTTCAAACATAGCCCCAGTGGGGGAGAGGGCTTCCCCACATGAATTTTGGGAAGACACAAACATTCAATCCATAACCACTTCCTTCTTCCATTCCTGTTTACACATCACCTTATCAGAGAGGCCTTCTGTGGCCTGCTCTTAAAAAAAAAAAACAGATTTAGGGGCACCTGGGTGGCTCAGTTGGTTAAGTGTCCAACTCTTGATTTCAGCTGGGGTCCCCATCTCACGGTTCGTGGGATGGAGCCCCACGACGGGCTCTGTGCTGGCAGTGCAGAGCCTGCTTGGGATTCTTTCTCTCCGCTCTTCCCTCACTCATATGTTCTCTATCTCTAAATAGATAAATAAATAGATAGATAAATAAATAAATATTTAGAAAAAACAACACACAGATTGATTATTTCTCACAATTCCATGGGTCAACTGGGGTCACTGGGGTCATCCAAGAGCTGCAGTCATCTGACTGAGACCAAAGGGTGTGGGGTTGCCTTACCCACCTGCCTGGACCTCAGTGCTGCTGTTAGAGAGTCTATCTCTTCAGAGAAATCTCATTCTTTTACAGTCTAGTCCAGCATGAATGCTTCAAAAAGTCAAGAATGGAGGCTTCAGGGCTCCTAAGGGCCTGGGTTCCTGATGAACAAGTCAGGAAGAGCAGAGTCCATCACAAGGGGATGTGGACACTCAACAGTATGACTTGTCAGGTGCCTGCAACGATCTGCCACGTGATCCTACTTTAAGTTGCTACTCCACTCATACTTTTTTCTTTTCTTTTTTCTTTCTCTTTTTTTTTTGAGAGAGAGACAGAGTGCAAGCAAGGGAGGAGCAGAGAGAGGGAGACACAGAATCTGAAGCAGGCTCCAGGCTCTGAGCTGTCAGCACCGAGCCCAACATGGGGCTCAAACCACAAACCGTGAGATCATGACCTGAGCCGAAGTCGGATGCTCAACCAACTGAGCCATCCAGGTACCCCTCATTGCTCCCACTTTATAGATGAGGAGAGAGAGGCCTAGACAATGGAGAGTTGCTTGCCTGAGGTCACATGGCTGATAAGAAGAGAGCTTCTGACTTGGCAGGCCAGGCTTTCCACCAGCTATGGTGCAACCTTCCTGGGGGCATTCAGAAATGCACCCTCTGCCTCTTGTATTTCCCTTCCCAGGGCTTTGGGCTTGAGAAGCTCTGTTGGGTAAATAGTTGCAGTTTTCCAACTGGCTACAGGCCATGGGGTCTACAGGCCAGAAGCAGCATTATCTCTTTGAAGTCTTCCTGTGGAGGCCAAAACCTAAAGGTCTCAATGACCCAGAGACATGAAGACACTAAAAGGTAAGGGTGTCAGGATCTATCTCTGTGGACCTTGCCCTGGACTGCACTGCACTGTTGGTGTAAAGTTAAACTTTAAATCCGCGTGTCTAACCGGTGGTTGCCAGGTCATTCTGGTCTGGATGAGCCTTGCTTTAGCCCAGAGGGAACAGAACATATGCTCCTTTCAAGCTTTGAGCTGCTATTCCACTCAGAGAATGTCTAGTGAATGAGTGTATGTTCATATCAAAGGGAAATGGCACCAGACAGAGAAAGTACTCAAGTCGGTACATTTGAAATGTTTTGTGGTACTTTTAGGGGGTGGAGAGGAAGGTTTGTCTCCTTTAAGAAAAGCCCCTTGAGAGATAGCTTGCAGATTGTTAGCTAGAAGCAAGTTTGTGGTTACTGTAAAAGCAGTCATTTTCATGCTTATTTTATTTTAGAGAGAGAGATGGTGAGTGAGCAGGGGAGAGGGGCAGAAAGAGAGAGAGGATCTCAAACAGGCTCTGCACTCAGCTCAGTGTGGAGCCGGACGTGAGGCCAGTCTCACCACTGCGAGCTTGTGGCCTGGGCCAAAATCAAGAGCCACTTGCTCAACCAACCGAACCACCCAGGGACTCTAAAAGCAGTCATTTTTAAAATAGAAAGTTTTTGACGGGGTGTCTGGGTGGCTCAGTCGATTAAGCATCTGACTTCAGCTCAGGTCATGATCTCACCATTAGTGAATTTAAGCCCCACATGGGGCTCTGTGCTGACAGCTCAGAGCCTGGAGCCTGCTTTGGATTCTGTGTCTTCCCCTCTCTCTGCGCCTCCCCTGCTCACACTCTGTCTCTGTCTCTCAAAAATAAATGTTAAATTTTTTAAAAAAGAAAGAAAGAAAGTTTTCGGGGCACCTGGCTCAGTTGGTTAAGCATCTAACTCTTGATGTCAGCTCAGGTCTTGATCTCAATGTCTTGATTTCAAGGTTGTGGCTTCAAGCCCTGGGTTGGGCTCTGTGCTGGGAGTAAAGCCTACTTAAAACACAGCTAGCTAGCTAGCTAGGGGCACCTGGGTGTCTCAGTCAGTTAAGCCGTAGACTTCAGCTCAGATTATGATCTCACAGTTTGTGAGTTCAAGCCCCACAGAGCCCACTTTGGATCCTCTGTCCCCTTCTCAGTCTGCCCCTAGCCTGCTCTTGTGCTCTCTCTCTCTCTCTCAAAAATAAATATTTAATAAACAAACAAATAAAGTAGAAAGTTTGCTCTTTTCTGCCTCATTCTGTTGATTTGTGATGGTATTTTTCATTTGCGACTTAATGTCATTCTAAGTAAAAATTAAAATTTTAGATTAGTATAACATTTAGCATTCATCTTTATATTATGTAATGTCCTTTTTTTCCACTTTTTAAAATTGAAGTGTAGTCGACACACGTTACCTTAGTTTCAGGTGTAAAACACAGTGATTCAGCTCCTCCATACATTATGCTGTGCTCACCGAGTGTAGCTACCATCTGTCACCTTGCAATGCTGTTACACTACCACCGACTCTCTTCCCTGTGCTGTGACCTATCCATTCCATAACTGGCAACCTATGTCTCCCACTCCCCTTCACCCATTTTGCCTACCCCCCACCCCTTCAACGTGTGTTTGATTTTTTTTATTTAAAAAAAATTTTTTTTAACGTTTATTTATTTTTGAGATGGAGAGAGACAGAACATGAACGGGGGAGGGTCAGAGAGAGGGAGACACAGAATCGGAATCAGGCTTCAGGCTCTGAGCTGTCAGCACAGAGCCCGACGCGGGGCTTGAACTCACGGACCATGAGATCATGACCTGAGCCGAAGTCGGACGCTCAACCGACTGAGCCACCCAGGCGCCCCAACATTATTTATATTTAGAACACCATTAGTTTCTTTCTACATTCAAATCAAGTTCTGGGTCAAGCAGAAAGCAAGTCCTCTGAGGGCTCTGTGTGCCTGCCGCCCTCTGTTATAGATGGGACTCACTTACCTTGTGTCTGCCTTGAGTAACACTGAACTCCCTGACATCATGGGGATCCATGGCAATTCTGCGCTCATGGGACATCAAGAATGTCACATGCAAATGGAACAACAAGGAAGAGTAGATACTCATATTATACCTGTCTTTACTTGCACACATGCTCCCATCAATGTAGTGTAAAAATCCAATACAAAGATAAAATTATTAAAAATCTTGGCAATAGAGCGTTAAAGCAGGTGTGGTGTGAGTATACGGCTCTTGCATTCTTTTTGTTTTTTAAAGACTTTATTTTTAAGCGATCCCTACACTCAACATGGGGCTCAGACTTACAACCCTAAGACCAAGAGGCATACGCTCTGCCAACTGACCCAGCCAGGCCCCTCATCTCTTACGCTCTTAAAGCAGGCCTTGCTCCTTGCTCTGTGTACACCATGGGGAAGGACGGTCTGCTCGAGGAGCTGTAACACACACCCTTCGGACTGTGCTATTGTTCTCACCATACAATCTCCACCTTTGGTGAGGAGAGGGTTAATATTTGTTTATGGAGTTACCCATCCCAAAAGATCAGGACAGGGAACCGTTCTTTTCTTAATTCATTCAGCACATAGGTATTGATTCCCTCCTGTTTGCAAAGCACAAACTCCTGATGTTTAATTATCCAATTTGATCTCAATAGAAATGGAGTTAACAATTGATCATGAGGAAGTGTACATAAAATCTCAATAGTATGGGGTTTGGAAAGTTTCCATGTTGGTGAACACCTCTGCATATTGGGAGGATGAAGCCTTTGGAACCCTCCCAACCTTATCCTATGTAGACCTTCATCTGGCCGTTCATGGGTATCCTTTATCATGTTTTCATAAACTGGTAACTCTCTGTATTTCCTTGAGTTCTGTAAGCTGTTCTAGCAAATAATCAAATCCACAGGAGAGGAGGTCATGGGAACCTCTGATTTTTTTAAAAAAAGACTTTTTTTTTTTTTTTTAAGTAATCTCTACATCCAGTGTGGGGCTTGAACTCACAACCTGAGATCAAGAGTCACATGCTTCACTGACTAAGCCAGCCAGGCGCCCCAAGAACCTCTGATTTTAGCCAAGTTGAACAGAAGTTGTGGGTTACCTGGAGACCTACTACTTAAAATTGGCATCTGAAATGGGAGACGGTCTCTTGGGACTGAGCCCTTAACCTGATCTGATCCCATCTCCAGGTAGATGTCAGAATTGAGTTCATTTGCAGGACGCCAAGCTGGTGTCACAGAATTGCTTGATGTGGGAAAAAAAATTTTTGCACATCTGGTGTCAGACGTGTTATGAGTGTGGTAGTTCTGTGAGAATAAAGGAGAAACACAGTACTGAGGGTTTTCACCCCACACATATTGCTAACATACGTTCTCCTTCTTAAGGGCTACTAGTTAGTGACATATTCCTGGGAATACAATACAAAATATAAAGCTTCAATCTTCAATGTTTTACAAGCTCTAGGTGAGAAATACCAATAATAGCATAATTTACACCATGTTGGGGAGCCTGCCATAATCTCTTACTTATCTCTGTAGTCCTACCCTGTGAATCCTTTGCAATGTCACTTCATTTATTACCCTGACATCTTCCAAGGCCAACCATCTTTCTCTCCCCACTCCCTCCCCCCTTCCTTCCTTCCTTCCTTCCTTCCTTCCTTAAATTCCACTGGAGTACAGCAAGTGATTTATGCCAAAACAATTGATTCGATTCATATTTTTTTCTGGTTGGTTATTAGGTCAGATAAAGCCAGATAAATACAGGTCAAAAACTTATTCTATTTCACCATCTCTTTGAGCATTAAGATTAAAGTCATATGTGAATATTCATTTATCTGTCAAATATGTATTGATGACATAGGCTAGGTGGTAAAACAGTAGTGGGCAATGTAAACATGCCTCCTGCTTTCATAGAGCTTACAGTCTAGTGGGGAAAAAAATAAATATATCAGTTAACAAATAAGGTACTTTCATCTAAAGTTAACGGCCAAAAATGAACAAATCAGGAGACTATAGATGCTGGAGAGGATGTGGAGAAACGGGAACCCTCTTGCACTGTTGGTGGGAATGCAAATTGGTGCAGCCGCTCTGGAAAGCAGTGTGGAGGTTCCTCAGAAAATTAAAAATAGACCTACCCTATGACCCAGCAATAGCACTGCTAGGAATTTATCCAAGGGATACAGGAGTACTGATGCATAGGGGCACTTGTACCCCAATGTTTATAGCAGCACTCTCAACAATAGCCAAATTATGGAAAAAGCCTAAATGTCCATCAACTGATGAATGGATAAAGAAATTGTGGTTTATATACACAATGGAATACTACGTGGCAATGAGAAAGAATGAAATATGGCCTTTTGTAGCAACGTGGATGGAACTGGAGAGTGTGATGCTAAGTGAAATAAGCCATACAGAAAAAGACAGATACCATATGGTTTCATTCTTATGTGGATCCTGAGAAACTTAACAGAAACCCATGGGGGAGGGGAAGGAAAAAAAAAAAAGAGGTTAGAGTGGGAGAGAGCCAAAGCATAAGAGACTGTTAAAAACTGAGAACAAACTGAGGGTTGTTGGGGGGTGGGAGGGAGGGGAGGATGGGTGATGGGTATTGAGGAGGGCACCTTTTGGGATGAGCACTGGGTGTTGTATGGAAACCAATTTGACAATAAATTTCATATATTTAAAAAAAAAAAAGTTAACGGCCATCGGAAAAAAATCAAATACATGGTGTAATAGAGAGTGATTTGGGAAGCTAATTTGGATCGAGGGTCAGTTAAGCCTCTCAGAGGAGGTGACAATTGCACTGAGACCTAAGCTAGACCTTCTCAACCTACAATTTGCATATGAATCACGTGGTGATCTTGTATAAGGGCTGATTATGATTTAGTAGGTGAGGGGTTGTGTGCCAGCTTCTGCATTTCTTACAAGGTCCCGTGTGATCCCTATGGTGCTTGTTCGTGGAGCACTTGTGGGAAAGAAAGGCCAGTGAGAAGAATCTAAAGAGAACACCAGAGAGAGAAAACAGCAATTGAATAGATGCTGAGGTGAGAAGAAGGTTGATGTTTGGGTTCGAGAAATACCATTTTGTAGAGAGAGGCTAGGAGTGGTGAGTAAGAGATGAGGAATATGCAGCAAGTTCAAAGAAGTGGGCCAAATCACACAGAACCTTCAAGGCCAGAAGGTTTCCTTTTATTTCAGGGTAGTGGAAGACATTGGAAGATGTCAAGGGGACAAAGAGGACGGTCAGATTGAAGCTCTTGAAGATCAACCTGAAAACTATGGGAAAAATGAATTTTAGGGGAGCAAGAGTAGGAGGAGAAGAGAGTTTAGGAAACCAGAGTGGCACTCCTTATGTGAGATGTCGGCGGCTCGGACCCAGATGGCAGCAGGGGAGAGCGAGAGCAGCGGAAGGCTTGGATGGTGAGCTGGTAGCAGAACCAGCAGGACAAGTGCATGGATGAGATATAGAGGAGGTAGGAAAGAGACATTAAGGATGTCAACTGGATTTACGTTTTGATCAGCAAATAGCAGGTGACACCGTGTCCTGAGATGTAAAACCAAAGCAAAAACCAAAAGTAAATAAGTAAGTAAGTAAATAAATAAAACAAAAACCAAAAACAAAAAACTTACCTTTTTTGGTAAGTGGAAAGGGAATATCATCCAGAGTGACTCTTACTTCTAAAGCCTCTGTTTGTATGTGTGCTGGTGCAAATTTCATTTAGAATCTGACATTAGAATCAAGGTAGGAAGGCAAATGCATCTGAGAATTCCTTGATTAATTAATTGATTAGAAAGCCATTCAGGGGGCTCTCTCTCACAAATCCACCCTCCCTCTCCCGGTCACAAAGAAAGAGAAGAAAGATAGATCATCAGTGACAAATGGCCTTGCCTTTGCAGAAGCAAACTTAGGGCCAGTTTCACTCCAGGAGACAACACTTCCTCTCTCCCTCATGGTTTCCAGTACTCTACATGTTCATAGAAACTTGTCTAGTAACGAACTATAAAAATGATGCCTGAAAGTATAGTCTTGCGTCTGCAAGTTTAGAATCGTTCGGTAATGTATCATTACAAAAAAGAGAGAGAAGCAGTGCTACCCTGATGAGTGATGGAAGTTGTCTGGCAAACAGTGTTTTACATTAGAATGTAAGTTAAGTAGACTTTTTTGCCTGAGCCTGGAATTTTCCAATGGAAGTTGATTTCTTAGAATGGGGATGGATGGAAAGTTAGGGTATTTCTAAAGACCCACCAGTAAAATAGCAGTGTTTTACCCTCAGAGATTTCTCCCTGTTGGATTCCCATGAATAATTTCCATCACTGGAAAGAGTTTAAGAAAAAGTTACCTTTTCTTTTTCCAGTTGAGCCTCTTTTGACACATTTTTCTGGTACCGTTAATATGCTCATATTTCCTGTTGGAAGACTGGTTAAGATCTGAATGATTATTCAAATCCTTTTTTTTCTTTCCTTTCAAAGTTATTTTTCCTTGAAGAAGTTTCTTTGTCACTGTCAAGGTTAAGTGAAGTCACTCCTGAAGGAAAAAGCAGAAGGAATTTGGAATGCTTTTCCATAAACCCCAGTGACCTATCTCAAGAATCCCCAGTAGATCTCAGGGTTTTTAGGATAAATCATTTTGGGAAAATGTTTTCTTCCTTTGCTGTTAAGTTGACGAGGCAAAAGAAATAATACTGTTTGTGTCGACCTTTGTTCTAGAACAATTTCTCAAAGCAGGTTATAGGATCCCTGGGAATTTCTACCTGAATGATACAAAGTTGCATTTTCACCACCCAAAACCGCACATAGCAGATACTCAGTAGATGTTAATTGAATTACATTGAATTCTAAGAATCTGCTAGAAATCTTAGATCAGTTCCTTTCATCTTACAGATAGTGAGCAGGAAGCCAAGGAGGACTAGTTGAGAGTCTGGCCCCCGGGCAAAAGGACACATGTGGGTTAGGAATCTCACCATTTCCTTTGAAATTGAAGATGCCAGTTTCTTAAGGACACTTTATAGATCAAGGCCCTGAATCCATAAACATCCCCCTGCAATTATCTTGCTAATTCTTTCTACAGGCAAACTTCTAAGTTTTTTCTTTACTGCTGTGGTAGGATAAGCAAAGATCCTCCCCACCCCCGCTCCATCTGGGGAGAGATGTGGGGATCAACAAATTCTATCATAGGAAGTAAACAAACATTCTCAACTTACAGGGACCTTTGTAATGACATGGATCCAGGAAGGAAACAAAAACGACTTTACCACAATAATGCCAAAGTTTTCATCATAGGGCTAGGTGAAAAACACGCTAATGGCTGAAAAGTACTTTGCCTCTGTGTTACTGGCCTGCATTCTCTTTGGCAGATGAGTAATACTGACCACGGTGTGTATGTGTGTGTGGGGGGGGGGGGGGGGGGTGGACATCTGTCCTTAGGTTTTTCAGGAGGAAACTGGCCTCTGCTGGCCACCCTCACTGCCTGAGAGGGAAAGGCACCGAACGTGCACACTGTGTTCCACTACAGGACCAGCCCACGTTCCTCCTACTTGAGAGCAAGCAGCAGGCTGGGCAGAGGAAATCTTCCATTAACATCCAGCTAAAGTCCAAGGCATTAATTTTTGCACTTAAGAAGAGACAGCGACAACTTAGGATGGCTTCCTCTTGTGAGGAATGGGGCAGCTTTCTGTGGCTAAGGGATGGGGATGCTACCTAGGAAACTTAGAGACAGGATGTGAGAAGGGTGACAGAGGCCTGGGGAGAGAGAAGTAGAGGGCAACTGGAACATCCATTCGGTGTAGCTCCTGAAGCTCGATGTGATTGATCCCTTGTCCTGTCTGCTCACCTCCACCTTTCCCCACAAGGTCACAGGGAGCAGGTTACTAAGACGGGATATCACTATCTGTGCTACTAGGAATGATTTTGCAATGCTTACCTAACTTTTGGGGTTACTCCTTCGTTGGTGTTCAGGGGTGTTTAGGCTCAGGAAATTAGGTGTGGTTGTATCTAGGAAACACAACAAACTTCCTGGTCACTTGGTGGGCCTGGGTAGACATGGGTCTAGGAGGGACACAGGCCAGACTCTTTCCCATCACTAAGATAAAGAGGAATTTACAGGCCAGCAGATGGCCTCCCCCCTCCCGAGTTGTGTGAGACAAGATACCTACTTTGCCTTGACCTCCCCCTTTGAATGCTAGCCAAGTCCATGCACACGACAGCAGGACAGGAGAGGGGTTCCTGGAACACCTGGTTCATGTGACATTTAATTGTTATTGCAGGTGGTGGGCACATTCTGGCACTGAGCAATCCTTCCACAAATGCTAATTAAATGTCTAGAGATGGCAGAATCCAAGCTTAGTTCTGGGGAAATTAATTCTTTTTGGTCTCTGACCTTAAAGATCTCATAATCGATTGAGGAAGATAACCATGATGGGATCATTTGTTTCAACTCAATTGGATTGAAGAGGAGACTATGAAATAAGTCCAGTTAGTTCACCCAAGAGATGAGAACCACCTGAGCAGGTGCAGCGGCAAAAAGGATGAACTAGAGAGGGAAGCTGAGTCTGAGAGACATTCTGAAGGAATTCCAAATGTTTGCGTTAGGCAGCTGGACACAGTGGGAAAGGGGGCAGAGGGTGGAGGGAAGAAGCTTGTGGGCTCCTGTTACATAATTCTGACCTCGTGTACTTAGAGAAACTAAAGTTGAAATTTGAACGTCAATATTGTCCGAGTCAAAGGAAGAACTGAGAAACTCCTCTGACCAGCTTGTCATTTATCGCCCCACATGATTCGACTTGACTGAATTGACAGGCGAAGTGTTTTAAATTTGGGGCTTTAGGTGTGAGTTCCAGGGCAACCCCAGCTCAGAATTCCCTTTCGAGGGGTGTCAGAGCTGCTCCTGCCTGTCAGTCCCTAGACTGTCATGACCAAAGACTCGGCACCTCTGGTATAGGGCAGCTTCAGTTGTGGCATCAGGGACTTGGTATTTATTCTGTGTCATGAACGAGACTGTTGTTTTGCCCTTTTGGACAAGTGTGTGTGTGTGTTGGAGACTCTGTAGATTCTGGCAGTTCTAGAAAGGGTGGGGCGGAGGACTCACCTCAGGGAAGGGAAGGAAACAAAGAACATGGACAGAGTAACTTGTCCAACACTAACAGCAGATACACTGTTTTCCTCCTGCAAAAATGAAACAAATGTCAAGATGAGGAAGACACACGTTCAGTAGGACAGTGAAGTATGGGCTCCAGAATCGGATTGGATTAATCCCCCTAACCCTGGGGCCTTGGGCTGGTTTACCCAAGCTGTCTCAACTCTTAGCTAAAAACCTGGCACATAGTAAGTGCTTAGTAAATATTAGCTTCTACTATTCTAAGTCATTTGGAGCAGGAAAGGGAAATCAGAACTATTTTTCTAAACCTGAACAGGAAGCTAAGAAAAAGTAGCTCTCAAAACAGCACTAGAATATAACTCCAAAAGCACATGCAACAAAAGAAAAAATAGATAAAGTGGATGTCACCAAAATTGAAAGCTTTGTGCTTCATAAATCTTTTTTTTTTTTTTTAACGTTTATTTATTTTTGAGACAGAGCATGAACGGGGGAGGGGCAGAGAGAGAGGGAGACACAGAATCGGAAGCAGGCTCCAGGCTCTGAGCCATCAGCCCAGAGCCCGATGTGGGGCTCGAACTCGCGGTCCGCGAGATCGTGACCTGGGCTGAAGTCGGACGCCTAAGCGACTGAGCCACCCCGGCGCCCCAAAAACTTTGTGCTTCAAAGGACATCATCAACAAAGTAAAATGACACCCCCCACACACCATGGGAGATAAGTTTTGCAAACTGTATATATCATAAGAGACATATCTAAAATATATAAAGAACCCCTACGATTCAATAATAAAAATCACACAACTTAATTTTCCAAAACGGGCAGCAGACCTGAATGGACATTTCTTTAAAGAGGACATGCCCGTGGCACATGAACACATGGAAATGCTTGGCATCTTTACCAATCAGAGAAATGCAAACCACGAGTACAAGGAGACACTGCTTCACTTACCCTATGGCTGTCACGAAAATGACAAGTACCAAGTGTTGGCAAGGGAGTAGAGAAATGGAAACACCGCCCACTGCTTGTAGAAATGTAAAATGGTATGGCCCCCTTGGAAAACAGTCTGGCAGTTTCTGACAAGGTTAAACATAGAGTTACCATATGGCCTGTGTGAGTAGAGCAATTCTTCTTCTGAGCATATACCCAAGAAAAATGAAAATTGTGTGCACACAAAAACTTGCACATGGACATTCATAGCTGTATTATACATCACAGCCAAAAAGCCCCAAACAACCCAAATGTCCATCAACTGGTGAGTGGGTAAAGAAAATGTGGTCTATCTATACAGTGAAGTATCACTTGGCAATAAAATGAAATGGGGGCACCTGGGTGGCTCAGTTGGTTAAGCGTCCAACTTCAGCTCAGGTCATGATCTCATAGTTCGTGAGTTTGAGCCCTGAAGCGGGCTCTCTGCTGTCAGAGCAGAGCCTGCTTTGGATCCTCTGTCCCCTTCTCCCCTCTCTCTCTCTGCCCCCTGCTCACTTGCACTCTCTCTCTCAAAAATAAATAAATATTAAAATAAAAATAACTGAAGCACTGGTATACACTGTAACGTGCATGAGCCTTGAGAACATTATGCTTAGTGAAGGAAGCCAAACACAAAAAGACCATATTTTGTATAATTCTATTTATGTGAAATCTCCAGAATAGGCAAAATCTGTAGAGACAGAAAGTAGATTAGTGGTTGCCAGGGGCTCGGGGTGTTTGAGGAGGAATGAAGGGTGAACGAGAATGGATATGGAGTTTCTCTTGAGGAGATGAAAATGTTCTAAAATCGACGGTTGTGATGGTTGCATAACTCTGTGAATATACCAAAATCCATCGATTTATACACTAAATGGGTGAATTGTATGATGTGAATTATATCTTAATAAAACTAAAGAAAAAAAAAAAACAGTACTAGAAGGAGATATTAGTATGTTAAGAATGTTCCTTGTCAGGGGCGCCTGGCTGGCACAGTGGGTGCAGCATGTGACTCTTGATCTCTGGGTCGTGAGTTCAAGCCCCACGTTGGTGTGGAGTCTACTTAAAATAAAAATTTTAACATATACAAAAAAGAATATTCCTTGTTCTATTATACCAGAGAGTCTGTGTGTAGATGACTATCAAATGAAAAATGTCTAGCGGCTATGCAGAAGATTTCCATTCATGGTCCTGAATGTCCCACATTTTCATTAATGACCCAGAAAAGACCACCTGTGCTGAATATCTTGACCTTGTTCCTCCAGATCCAGTCTCCACCGTCCACCTGGCTCTCTGTGGAGGCTGATTTGTGTGAACTAGGCCAGTGGGCTCCTGTGGCTTATGGTTGATCCTGCAGGAGATCGAATGGAAAGGAGGGGAAGGAGGAATTTGGGGATGTTAACCAAAACACCACCGATGCATATGTGGCATAAAGCAGGATCCGAGGACACCTAGACTAAGAACAACGGGGTGGTTCCAACAAGAGAATGTTTAATACAAAGTCCAGGTGAAGATGTGGTTTAATAAAAGTCCAGGTGAAGTTTTCATTATTGCCAACTCACTGTGAATCAAGAGTTCAGAAATGCACACCCCCTAAATAAAATTCTAACATTCTGAAGCCCCAGATAAGGGAATGTTTGCATTCTCTTCCTTTCTGGTCAGAGCACGCTTGGAAGTACTGTGTTCAGCTCTAGGTGATGTGTGAAGAAACTGCTGCAGAGTTTAAAGCATCCATTGTTTTTTTTGTTGTTGTTGTTTTTTTTAATTGTTTCAAGTTTATTTATTGAGAAGGAATGAAGGGTGAACAAGAATGAATATGGAGTTTCTTTTGAGAGTTTGAGTTTCTTTTGAGTTTCTTTGAGAGAGAGAGAGAGAGAGAGAGAATCCCAATCAGACTCTGCACTGTCTGTGTGGACTCACGAACTACGAGATCTTAACCAGAGCTGAAATCAAGAGTCGGGCACCTAACTGACTGAGCCACCCAGGTGCCCCAAATTTTAATGCATCCATTTTATTTTCAGCCCATCTCTTGGGTAGCAGACATGAGCAAATGGGTGCTATGAAATTAGATAATTCAATAGGTAGACATGGGGCTGTTTCTAAAATCACCTGTCCCAATTTTTTTTAAGTCTATTTTTTTTTATTTTGAGAGAGAGAGAGAGCACAAGTGGGGGAGGAACAGAGAGAGAGGGAGACATAAAGAATCCCAAGCAGGCTCTGCTCTATCAGCACAGAGCACGATGCTGGGCTCAAACACACAAGCTATGAGATCATGACCTGAGCTGAAAGCAAGAGTCGGACACTTAACCAACTGAGCCACCCACATGCCCCATACATCTAATTTTTAAGAAATTGTTTTTGAACAAAACTCTCACTTCCATTAAAGTAAATTCTTTCCCAGAAAGAAATTCTAGAATTTTTATACAAATAGACTTAATAATTCACCCTGCAAACCTTAAACAAACCCAGACCTATGTACACATATTAGCCTCAAACCTAGCACATATGGAAGAACTGTCTAATCAATAAAGTTGATCAGAAATATTTTCTCATAAGCTTAGTTTCAAATGTATGGTGACATTCAAATAATGTTAGAATGTTCTTGCTGGAAGTACCTTTGATATCATGTAGTCCAAACCTCTACTGTTGTAGGTAGGGGGATTGAGGCCCAGAGACGTTAAATGGCTTGTTCTCATCTGAGTTCTCCTGATTTCTTTAAATTTTTATTTTTAACATTTATTTATTTTTGAGAGACAGAGCATGAGCAGGGGAGGGGCAGAGAGAGAGGGAGACACAGAATCTGAAGCAGGCTCCAGGCTCTGAGCTGTCAACACAGAGCCCGACGTGGGGCTCAAACCCACGAATCGTGAGATCATGACCTGAGCTGAAGTCGGAAGCTTGACCGACGGAGCCACCCAGGCATCGCTGAGTTCTCCTGATTTTAACCCAGAATCTACAAACTGTGCTACATTGCCTTCCTGATGAAATCCTGCTACTACTAAAAGTTGATGAGCTTGGACCAACTTGCAGTGGACTTGTCTTATATTCTCAATGTTTATTTGGTATCTACTTGGAACTTAAAAATATATAGTACTTATAATGTTTTATTGAGAGCTTTTCAAAAAAAGTTTTCCTGATTTTTCATCTTATCTATTCATTACACCAATATTTATTGAGAATCGATTATGTTAGGTCATGTCTAAAGGTAAGCACCACAAACAGAAGAAAAAAGTCTTTGCCTTCACAGAATTTATCTCGTAGTTTTTATTTTTTATATTTGGAGTGGACTTTGAGTCAGTTGAAAGAATTCTTGCATTACTTCCTGTGAAAGCCAGCCTCCAATAATCCTTGCCTCCTGGTATTCACACCATGTATAATGCCCTCCTGTGGTATCCTATGCTGAATGTGTGCTAGGACGCCGTGGAAGTGACAGTGTGTGACTTTGGGTTTCAGTCATAAAAAACATTGCAGCCTCTGTCTTTGCCTCTCTCGGCTCACTTGCACAGGGGAAAGGACCCCAAACAGTTCCCCAAACAGTTCTGTGGAGAGGCCGCGTGTAGGGAGGAATGAGACCTCCTGTCAACAGTGAACACTTCTCAGCCATGTGAGTGATTCTTGGAAGGTCACTTGGAAGTGGCTCTTTGGCTGTGTCTTGGAAGCAGACCTTTAGCCTCTGAGAAGTCTTCAGGTGACTGCAGCCCTGGCTGGTATCTTAACTGCAACTTCACAGCAGGCTTTGACTCAAAACTTCCAGCTCTGCTGGAATTTATGACCCACAGAAATTGTGGGAAATACGAATGGTTATTGTTCTTTTACCCCACTAAGTATTGGGCTAATTTGTTATGCAGCAGTAGATAACCAATACACTCCTGAATTTTAGGAAGGCTTCCTACAAAAGAAGGATCTGGAAAACACATGCATATTACGAAGTGAGAAGGAAGCATTATTTTCCCGCATTTCTGGGTCGAGAGAACCAACTTCTAGTGGGAAACACACATACAAACACAGGCCATTTCAAATCCATGGTTTTTGATAGAATGTTCAATGCATCTGATGCCGTCAGAAATTGGGGTTTCAAAATGTGATTAGGCAGCATATAAAGGAGGTCCACGTTTACGACATGGGAGAAAGGAAGATCTTCTCGACTACAATAAAGAAGCCTACAGAAATTAATTTAGTGTACTGAAACCCAGCAGTGGGCATAGCAACACAAAAATATTGCAAAAAGTGCAACAGCTCAGCAAGATTATTTGCTAATAATTTATTTTCATCAAGAAAAGAGAAACATATCCTTGGTAACGTGCCAGTTCTCAACAAGCTAATCCATGGCAAGTCTTTCTCTGGGAAAAGAGATAATTAAATCGCTCTGAAGTCTCTGCTCCCTAACTACAGTAGTCATTAAGGCTGCTCACAAATATTCTCATTCTCTTTCCTTCCTGACATATGGTGGGTTGTACTTTCTCACCCACTCGAAGGTATGTGCCTTGCTTTGGCCAGTGAAATGTGAGTGGAAGCTTTGAAAGTCAGGATGCTTCACCATCTTATCTTTTCCTTGTCATGGCAACCAGCACTGTTCCTGCTAGTGGCTGCTTTGTCAACCTGGGGCCTGGAGTGAGGATGACAGTGTTGTGGCATAGAGCCCCGGCTGACCATGCTAGAAAGCAGGGTGAATCAGAAACAGATCTTCAGGGTGCCTGCTGGCTCAGTCTGTAGAGCATGTGACTCTTGATCTCAGGGTCATGAATTCAAGCCCCATGGTGGGAGCCTACTTAAAAACTAAAGGAAAAAAAAAAAAGAAATCTTCATATTTAGGTCACTGAAATTTTAGGGTTACTTGTAACCACAGCATAATCTAGACTATGCCCGCTGAAATGCTAATAAGTAAGTGAAGCTCACGTTCATTGTTCTTGTATCGTCAGGTGCTGGCTCAGCAGCTCTTCACTGGTTAAGGAGAGCCACTAAGAGTATGAGTCTTGCTGGGAGTCAGGTGCCTTCGATCCTGTGTCTCAGTATATTTTCACAATAAGCCAGGTATTAATAACCCCATTTTACCTGTAAGGAGCCTGAGAAGTGACATGGCTTGCCCCAGCTCCCTGGCAAGCAGCAGAGCTGGGACAAGAAGCCAGGTTTTCTGAAGCTAAAACCTAAGCAGAATTACTGAAGTGTACTGGGGCCTCCTATTACTGACTATGAACTAAAGTAATTTTAGCCTACATGATAACTCAGCTGTGACCTCTTCCTGCGTTAGTCACTTTTGCCTCCTCCTTCTTGTCTCTGCTTTTCTATTTTCTACACAAATCCTCATCATGCTCCCCCAGTTTGAGGTCATTGTCCCCCTCCCCCTTAGTGGTGAGGAAATAAATACTCGGCATGCAGCCCCCCAAAGGTATACCAAACATTTTATGCATATTGCAATTTTACTTTGTCCATATAGGAACCCTGTGGCAAAAGTATTATTGACTTTATTTTAAAAACAGGAAACTGAAGCACAGGCAAGTTATGTAAATCATCTAGGGTCTTAGTTAGTAATCATTGGTGGGTGGAGTTCAAGCCTGTGTCCACCTGACTCCAAACCTCTTGCTGTTTCCAGTGTCTGTTCCCACAATGATATTCCCTGCATCTAAATCCTTATGGGGGAAAGATAAAAACAAAGTTGGATTAAGACACGCTTCAGCCTCTTTGGGCTTTTCTCTCAAGAATTAGGCCTTTGGTCGCCCAGAGTCTACAAAGATCCAGAGATCCAATCATCATGAGAAAACAGGACCCTCCGATCTCCTCGGAGAAAAGTTCAGGAACAAGAGCAGCTGGAAATGGGCATTTCTCAAAATTTTTTAATGTTTATTTATTCTTGAGAGAGGCACACACAGTGCAAGTGGGGGAGGGGCAGAGAGAGAGGGAGACACAGAATCCGAAGCAGGCTCCAGGCTCTGAGCTGTCAGCACAGAGCCCGATGTGGGGCTTGAACTCATGAACCAAGAGACCATGACACGAGCCAAAGTCGGACGCTTATCTGACTAAGCCAACCAGGCACCCCTGGAAATGGTCATTTAATTTCCATTCTTTGATTTGCATGTAGAAAGTGCCCAGTGTCTATTTATTTATAAACTTGAATTCTCTAGGGGCTTCTCAACGCCTGTGGTAGACAAACACAGCCTCCATAGCTTCTAGCTTCAAGGCAGGCATGGGTACTTGGCTGGTCCTCCAGATGGGCATTTTTGGCCTCTGCATTTTCCTTTTTAACCTTTTTAATAACACTTCTTTGGACTGCCACGGACTAGGTAACCAACTTCTTGGCCTTTGGCTCCAGCTCTCCTCCTGTTTCACTGCTTCAAAAATTAATTGTTCCGGTCCCTCTGGGGAATGAAAAGACATAGGTTCCTGGTATTCGAGGCTAAGTATGTGAGGAGTTATTTACCCCCACATCTTTTTTTTTTAATGTTTATTTATTTTTGAAAGAGCATGTACTTGCACAGGGGAGGGGCAAAGAGAGAGGGTGACAGAAGATCTGAAGCGGGCTCTGTGCTACAAGCACAGAGCCTGATGCAGGGCTTGAACTCATGAACTGTGAGATCATGACCTAAGCTGAAGTCAGACACTTAACCAACTGAGCTGGTCTTAACTTGTCCATGCTATGAAAGGTTCTCCTTTCCCTGCCTTAGCTGTAGCAAGGGGAGATGCCAGAGGCTGGACTGGAATATCTCATGGTTGACCTTCTAGTTCTAAGGTCCATATAAACTAGATCAGTTGTTTTTTTTTTTTAACATTTATTTATTTTTGAGACAGAGACAGAGCATGAACGGGGGAGGGTCAGAGAGAGAGGGAGACACAGAATCCGAAACAGGCTCCAGGGTCTGAGCTGTCAGCACAGAGCCTGACGCGGGGCTCGAACTCACGGACCGCGAGATCATGACCTGAGCCGAAGTCGGCCGCTCAACCAGCTGAGCCACCCAGGCGCCCCAAACTAGATCAGTTTTAAGTTGAAGCCACATATGCGTTAGTTTAACAATCACACTAGTCACTCATTGAGTCAGTGTTTACTGAGGACCTTACTTAGTGCCTGGTTCTCCTCTAGAGGCTGGTGACGACCAGTGAGTGAGACAGACAAGGTGCCTGGGAAGAAAGAGACAATAAACAAGTAGACAAGTGAACCTGGTAATTTCAGATTGTGACCATTGCTGTGAATGAAATAAACAAGGTAATGTGATCGGGTATATGAAGGGATAAAGTTTGTTACTTTATTTATTTATTTATTTATTTATTAAGTTTGTTACTTTAGATAGATGGCTATGAAAAGTTCTCTGATAAAGGACCTTCTGAGCTAAGATGTAAATGATTAGGAGCCGGACTGGGAAAGAATATTTCAAGTAGAGGGAGTAGAAATTCTAAGGCTCTCAGACTGGAGTAAGTTTGGGATGTTTAAGAAATAGAGTAAAGCTGGGATGATTACCATTCATTGAGTGGTTACTATGGCCCAGGCACTGTGCTATGCATTTCCATAGTATCTCATTTTAATTCATCACAATACCCCACAAGGTAGCTGTTATCTCCAGTCTAGGTGAATCCTTAGTTCTGTTGGCACCAGGGGTTTCCTCACCTCCATGATGGCACCCTAGAGAAGTGGATCTCAACTGGGGCTATTTGAAAATTCAAGACTGGGCTCTTGAATTTAGCTAGCATTTAGTAGGCGGTAACCGGGGAGGAAGACACCTGTTTCAATAAGTAAGACGTCTCACACAACAAAGAATTGTCCCTCTTTACACCTGATTCTCAAATATACCAACAGATCAAGGCAATTTCTTAACTGGGAAAAGCACTAGAAACATCTTTTGTTCTAATATTTGGTCTTTGACCTTGGTTTCTCACACAGAACTCCCAAATTCCATGGGATTTCTTAGGTGATAGGAGTGTCTTTTGTTCTAATGAGGTGACTCTTGGTGGGTTCCTGGATAGCTTTAGGATGGGGGCTGATCACACATGACTAGGAGCTTGGAACTTTCAGCTACATTCCTTGTCTTCTGGTAAAGGAAGAGGGCCTAGAGACTGAGGTAATGATTGATCATGCCTATGTGATGATGCCTCCATAAAAATTCCAGAAGTACAAGGTTTGGGGAGCTTCCAGGTGAACCCATGGAGGTGCCATGTAGAGTGGTGTGCCATGAGAAGACACTGAAACTCCACACCCCTTCCCACATACATTACCCTGTGTATCTCTTCAACTGTCTATTCACTGATATGCTTTATCATGTCCTTAATTATATAATAAACTAGTAAACATAAGTAAGTGTTTCTCTGAGTTCTGTGAGCTGTTCTGGAAAATGATCTAATCCAAGGAGGGGTTCCTGGTGCACCTCTGATTTGCTGTCAACTCAGACTGAAGTACAGGTAACCTGGGGACCTACAGCTTGTGACTGGCATCTCAGGGTGGCGGGGGGTGGGGTGGGTGTTGTGGACTGAGCCCTTAACCTGTGAGGTCTGTGCTAACTTCAGTCAGTGTCAGAATTGCAGGATAACCAGGTGTCCTTTGGAGAACTGATTGGTGTCAGAGAAGTGTTTAGGAATTCAGTCACCAACTAAATGAAGGGAAGATCATACTTATTTTATTTGGAACTTTATCAAGAAATGTTCACCATTGCAGAAAATCACACTACCTGCTGCAGTGCTGGTCGTGGCATTTGAGTCACCAGAATGACACAACTGTATCAGCCTGCATTTGTAACTGTCATGTGCAAATATGTAACACAGGAGATCTGATGCTTCTTGCAATTAAATTAAAATTAAACCTTTCTAAGACTTAAAATCCAACTTTTTTGTTAGCAGAGAGGCATAAAATGCATTCTTATTTCTTAACTTATTCATTATAAGTCAACTGACTACTTCAGTGGGTATTCTAATGTAATGTGTCCCAAGCAAAGGCTTCTAATACATGTCATTTTAAATTACTTTATTTCTTCCATATATTATAATAAAGAATTAGTGCTGAAAATCCACTGTCCCTGAAAGTTCTCCAGTCCCAGGTAAACCAGGACTGTTGGTCACCCTAGGTAGTGTTATTTTTTTTTCCCTGAAATTATGTGTGGGTAGGTTCTATTATCTAAGGATTTAATTCCATGATGGCAAAGGAAGTGTTACAAAATATCTGTTGTAAGAAAGGAGTATTAGGTCTGGCGGGGTGGAGAACCATGCCCTAGAGAAAGCCCTGAGTCATGGAGGAGTTTAAGGACAGGATCTGTTTCCACAGGCTGTCCAGAATGGGGAACACCCAGGGCTGAGTCCAGCCCTTCCTGTGTAGATAAGAGTTGCACCCCCACAGTGGGGCTAGTGTGTTGGGGTGGGGTGGTAAATCCCAGGGCATTTGGCAGCTCTATTCCTTGCACGGCAGCCTCCAGCATGCATGTCTAAATTAATGCACACAATTAGAATTTTTATTTTTGGAAAATCGTAGAGCAGAAGTTTGTTTTTTCCGGCCCTCGTACCTCTTTTTGACACTCCTGTTCTTGTGCTGTCTGTGTCCTCATGTTGAAAACTGTCCCCAGACAGCAGCACCGTGGGCTCTGGCCTCAGACAAACTTTGATTTAGATCTCCTCTCTGACCCGATCACTCTGTGTTTCAGCTTCCTCCACTGTAAAATGAGGATGATGGTAATATATCTGCTGCATCGAGTTAATGTTAGGAATAAATAGGAGGACTAATGTCATTCATTCTTAGCATGACACATAGTAAATGTCTAATAAGTTCTATTTATTATTATCCCTTGGGCTACCTACCTCTGCCCTTCCCAGTAGCAACCTGTGAGCCAATTTACTTATTTCTCATTCTTGCACCTCATCTCCCACCTGTGTCACTGATTGCACACAGTTAGTTGGAGAGCATTCCACTTAAGGAAGCGATTCATATTAAGGTGAAGGTTGCCTGCATTTTAAAGCTTATTTACCACCACTGGAGGATTGTGTGTGAGCTATTTTTAGAAATGAGAGAGAAGTAGTAACAGATTTTCTAGTGCTCCCTGTTATGGGCTGAATTGTGTCCTCCCCAAATTCATATGTTGAAGCCCCAACCTTAGTACCTCTGAATGGGACTGTTATGTGTAGGTAGGGTCTTTGAAGTGGTAATTTGGGTTAAATGAGGTCACTGGGATGGCCCTTAATCCCATGTGACTGGTGTCCTTATAAGAAGGGGGAGTTAGGACACAGACGTGCACAGAGAGAAGACCATGTGAAGACACAGAGAGAAGACTTTTAGCCATCTACAAGCCAAGGAGAGAAGCCTCAAACGAAATCAGTGCTGCTGACACCTTGATCTTAGACTTCTAGCCTCTAGAACTTAAGGGAATAAATTTCTATCTTTAAGCCAACCCAGTCCATGGTAGACAGCCCTAGCAGACTGTCACACCCCCTTCCTCCTGTCACAGATTAAAGTTCCTTGTTCCAAATCCCAGATAAATTCCTTGAATTCCCTGTTCTCTTTTCTTTCATCCTTATGGCAAACCCTGGAGATTCAGTCTGTGGTCACAATGGGGAGGAAAGGAATTAATATTTTTGAGTTCTACACATGCCAGGTATTTAATCATGATAACTTGCAAGTCACAGATTAGGAAACTGAGGGTCAGAGAGGGTGCACGTCTTTACTAAAGTAATCATTCATTCATTCATTCATTCATTCAACAGGTATTCATGGAACATATATATACCCCTACCTATACACCAGGCAATATGAAAGAGGCTGGAGATACATCAGTGAATCAAATTGACTTACTCCTTGTTCTCAAAGGGCTAATAGGTTAGTGGGGAAACAGATTTTAAACCAATAATCACATGGGGGGGCTGGCTGGCTCAGTTGGTAGAGCATTGATCTCAGGGTTATGAGTTCGAGCCCTCAGGTATGAGTTGGAGATAGAGTTTACTTAAAAAGATAATCACACAAATAACTATGTCATTATAAATGTGACAACTTACAAAGGAGCACAACACAGTAGGAGAGCCAGATCAGTTTAATTCCATTTAATAAAAATTTACTGAGCATCTATCATATGCCAGATGTTGTGCTAAGTGCTTGGGGAGTATCAGTGAAAATGACAGATATGGATTCTATCCTCTTAGAACTTCCACGTCTAGTGGGAAAAGAAGACATTAAACCAGCCTTACAAATGAGAGAGAGAGAGAGAGATGTTATGAGAGATGACTTCAAGGTTACCTGGGGGCATAGCGAAAGCATGTCATTCAGTATAAGAAATCAAGGTGGGCTTCTGGAGGAATTGCTATACTTACTGGAATGAAGAATCAGGTAGCAGTTAGCCAAGCAGAGGCATGCAAAACTTTTTCCAGTCGGACTATCTCCAGTTCAGATAGTACTTTTCTCCCCATAGACTTTCTCAGAAGGCATCTTTTCTCTGCCTGATCATACACAAGTTGTTCAGATAGAACATTGGGCAGTAACCAAGAGCTATTTACACAGTCTTGTCTAGAAAGGGACATTCACCTGTGGGAGTAACTAAGAACTTCCCATCTCAGTGGGTAACTTTAGGGCACTTCCTTTCCTCTACTATTCCTTCTGTGGCAGACACTGGTGGTTGGCTTACTGAAAGCCTTTTTCCTGTTGCCCTCTGCTATACAAGCCAGAAAATAAATATATTTATTTACCCAGACTCCCTTGCTGGAATGTTTGGTTATGTGGGCCAGTTCTAGCCAATAAGCAGAAATTACTGGGTAAGCTTTTGGGAAGAACTTTTTAATTCCTTTTTCTTTTCTTTTCTTTCTTTCTTTCTTTCTTTCTTTCTTTCTTTCCTTCTTTCTTTTTAAAGATTTTATGTTTAAGTAATCTTTACTTTTAAGTAATCTCCCCAACATGGGCTCAAATTTACAACCCCAAGATCAAGAGTCACATGATCTAGTCAGGTGCCCTAAGGGAAGACATTTTTTTTAATGTTTATTTTTGAGAGAGAGAGAGAGAGAGAGAGAGAGAGAATGAGTGGGGGAGGGGCTGAGAGAGACAGAGACACAGAATCTGAAGCAGATTCCAGGCTCTGAGCTGCCAGCACAGAGCCGGATGTGGGGCTCAAACCCAGGCACGCTCAGGAACCCCGAAGATCAGATCCTGAGCCAAGTCAGAGGCTTAACTGACTGAGCCACCCAGGCACCCCAGGAAAGAACTTTTTTAAAGGGACAGGTTCACCTGAACTAGAAGTGCAATAGCCACCTTGTGATCCGAGCAGGAAAGACACTTGCTAAGGATGTTGAATTGTAAAGAAAGGCCCTATTTATGCCCTGACTTCACTGTCTGAGAGGCTACTGAATCTTCCCTTCTTTAGTGTTTTAGGTGGTTTCCCCCCTGTTGTTCTTATTTGCTACATAAACACATCCCTAACTGATTTACCCACTGCCCTTTCTCCCTGGTAACAAAAAATAGGGGCTTGGACATTTCTACCTTAGCTTTGAAGGCTTGTAGATATTTTCTACATTCTGCTTCATGTCAGGATATGCCTGGTTGGGAAGTTCTAGGTACTGCCAGAAATTCAAGCTCATCACATGGTGTTTAGACACCTGGATTCTGGATGGCAGAGCCAGCTGCCTTCTGAAATTCACTGATTTTAAACACCTGGCCACTTGTATTCGGGTGTTTCGTGTTAAAACAGGTAAAAAGTATTTAGGGAGTGGCTCCTCTCCAAAGTCTGAACACAATAAAAATGATGCACATTAACTGTGCAAAAAGTTATAGCTGAAGGAAAAATAGAAAGGGAAAAATTGAAGAGAGAGGAAAAAAAAGGCAAGAGTATAAAGACTAGTTTGGGGTAGTAGATCAGATTATCTTCCCTTTTGTGAGATCTAGATGAGTGGAAATATATTCTCCCAAAGAAAGTCTTTCCTTGGGGTAGAAAATTCCTCCGGACACCTCCCTTCCTCCAAATGCTACATCTTTTAGTTATAGGGAAGTATTTACAGAACAGATTTTCTAAAGCAATCACACTGCTCTGCAGTATAATTTCAAAAGCATTTTTCTTAATGAAAAAACCCCCTGCCCTTTTGTTTACAAGAATCTTTCCCCCTTGGAACACAGCCTCAGAGTTGTAAATCAAAACTACATGTTTACCTTATCGTAGTTGACTTTCTCTGATTCAGAAGTTTTGATCTTTGTGAAGTTGGTCTTCAAAGAACCAGACTAGCCACCTGGACTCAGGGGTGTATTCTGTGTGTTGTTGGTCTCACCAGTTGAACTGGGGAGACTGCAATGAACTGTGTTTATTGACTTGACTAGCTGGTTGCCTTGTGGGCAGAGGGAAAGGAGAGTAGCAGAAAATCTGGAAATAAGACCATCCACCTCTCCTACTGAGGTTTGAGAGACCCATTTGCCCCATTTTTCCTTTCAGGTACCTGACAGGGGCTAGTGCTTTGGGCTAAGTCAGCAAAGAACGCTGCAAGGTGGAAAGTGGAAAGTCTCCCTTGGTTTCAAGGAGCAGAGAAACATTGAGCCTGCCTAGGAAAGATTTATCACAGTAATAAAACTGGAACCAGAAAGCTGATCAGGGGTCAAGGCAGCATGAGGGACTGGCTTCCCCCTTTGTCTCTCCCATGGTATGTGCCTTCTCCCTCTTGTGATCTCTCTGCCTTTCTTCTAAGATATGCATGCCCTATTTTCCTCTACTTATTAATGGGCCAATTCTTCAATCTAAATGCCAAAAAGAGCTAGTCCAAATGACTGGGGTTAATCACATTGTTCCTTTGGGGAAGAACTCTTTGCCCCAGGCATCCTCATGAGCCATTAGCCAGCTGATGGACAGGCTGCCTCAGGCCAGGTGTCCACCTCTAGTCCACTCAGTGATCACTGATGCACAGACATCAGCCTGATCTGACTTTCCTGATCCAGGGGGCTGCAGACGGGGCAGTTTACACTAGAAGCAGGTGTCAGATAACACAGTTTCTGGGACTTACATTTAGACCAAGACCCAGTGCCGTCATATGCCTGCTTTGCTTGACCAGATTTACACTCAGATTTCCTTTTCTGTAAATAGGGTGTAATAATTTAACCCATTTCACAGCATTGTGGTGAAACTTAAACAGGATAGTGTATATAGGTGAAAGGGCTTTGTAAATTGTTAAATATTATATTCATGGCATTGTTACCAGAAAGAGATAACCTGAAGACATTGTGAGCCATTTTGGCTTCTCAGAAAGGTTAATGGTTCTTGTAGAAAGAGAACAGTTGACAGGAAATAAGGAGTGGGGAGTGCTGGGGGCAGGTGGGCAGAAATCCCCTGCCACTGTGAGTTAAGGGGTGTCCAGGGTTAGCTAGCCACAGTCCTGGTCCTCAGGGTCTCACAAGGCTCTGGGTGCTTGGTATACGTGTGCTTGTGAGCAGGTGTGTGTGTGTGTGTGTGTGTGTGTGTGTGTGTGTGTATCTGTAAAACAAGTGGCAGAGAACAGAGAACCTTCTTCTATATCTTCAGAGCCTCTCTTCCCCTTTACTGAAGTTCCCCCTCTCTTTTAAAAAATATTTTAATTTAATTTAATTTTGAGACAGAGAGCATGAGCAGGGGAGGGGTAGAGAGGGAGGGGGACAGAGGATCCGAAGCAGGCTCCGTGCTGACAGCAGCGAGCTGATGTGTAGCTCAAACTCACTAACCAAGAGATGGCAACCTGAGCTGAAGTCGGACACTCAACCGGCTGAGCCACCCAGGTGCCCCAAGATATTTTATTTTTAAGTAATCTCTACACCCAATGTGGGGCTCAAGCTCCCAATTCCAAAATCAAGAGTCACACGCTCCACCAACTGAGCTAGCCAGGCCCCCCTCAATGGTTCCCTTTTTGCCATTAACCTCTCCAAATTTCTTTAAAGACCAGCAGACAAGCAAACAGGAAATTAAAATATCAGAGTTGAAAAGAGAGAGGTGACAGTGAATAGGCAGAAGTCACATGATACCGAGTATGAGTTCCCCAGAAGGGCTGGGAGGTTCAGCCCACAGAACTAAACTGTGGGGGAATTCTGGCTCATAACTAAACATCCTGTAGATGCCAGTAAGTATCAAGCCCATTGTATGAAAAGTGGCCCTGACCTTGGGCAGAGCAGCATCTGGGCACCCCTGGAACTCCTTGACTCACTGCTGAGGTAGCTGAATGAGGGTGTGGTACTGATAAGTGCAGTGGCCTTGCTGCTGAACTCACTGGGACCCTCCTTAAAGCACAGGAGAAAAGGTAGGGAGAACAGCCTACTGAGGTCCTTCTCAGCAGGTCTCCTGGATGGGAACCCTGGGCCCTGCTTGAGGAGGCTCAGGTTGCTCACATTCGAATTGTCATGCAAAAATATACTGAAGCGTATAGGAAACATTCAAAATGTATTCATAGAAACAAAACTCTCCAAACACACTGCAAGCTCTAATGTCTTGGTCCAGCAGACTACCTACTGAATTCTGCTGACTGAGATGGGCCTGCGCAGGGCCTCATGGGGCAGGAAGATTAACTGGGGGACCAGGAAAAGTAGAAGCAAAGTTTTGATATGTTCCTTTGAGAAGCGTACAGGAAGGGCAAACAAGGGGAGATAGGGAAGTGAAGAAAGAGATGAATCATTCTCCTCTATATTTGGCTAATTCCCTCATTGGCATTGGCAGATCTGACTGCTGAATCGAAGTCCTGGGGTCCTTGTTTTCTTCTCCCAGGCTTTTCGTTCTCTGTTAATTAGGACATTGGAGAAATTGTCATGATAATTATAGTGTCTAGACTTGGGGAACTATGGGAAGCAGTAAGTGAATATTTAATTGCAGAGTTGAGAAGACACATGTAGACGACAGTATTTTGAAAGTCTCTTCTGAGAACAATGCTACTCTGATCTGTATTTCTTGGGATTGCCCTGACATTGCCGGTTACATAAGAGGACTCTTGGGGGCGCCTGGGTGGCTCAGTGGGTTAAATGTCCGACTTCAGCTCAGGTCATGATTTTGCGGTTCATGAGTTCGAGCCTTGTGTTGACCTCTGTGCTGACAGCTCAGAGCCTGGAGCCTGCTTCAGATTCTGTGTCTCCCTCTTTCTCTGCCCCTCCCCTGCTTGAGCTCTGTCTCTCCCTCTCTCTCAAAAATAAATAAAGATTAAAAAGGGGACTCTTGAATGTTCTGTCTGAGCATTTAGGGTTATCAAAATTTTCATTTTCTCAGGAAGATTCCAAGGATCTGCAGAAAAAGCTGTGCTGTAGTACTCTGACCTTTATCAGTTTTACCCTCCGAGAGTGTCATCATAAGATGTGGTATAGGCAGGTGCTCTCAGTTTGTTGCCCAGACTGGAAGACATTGATTCTCTTGGAGAGAGAGGTCAAGTGATTAGGATGGAAAACTCCCACCTTGCCAGGTTTGATCTCATATTTTCCCTTCCACGAATTCAATGACTCTTCAGCCTATTGGTGGAAGAATGGAGCAGAATGCTTTCCTTCGCAACATACGGTAAATCCATCCTTATTGGTATCTAGTTAATTAGAAATCTCTGTTATTCAACATTTCCCCACTTGGAGAGGACAAAAAGATTGGTGTTCATAATGATACCTGGAAGGTTCCAACTGCCTTTCGTTTTTCCCGTTTGGAAATATCACTACTGTTTCTGCCGATTATACATGTAAAATTGGCTTACTGTAAAGATTCAATGTTGAAAAATGGGAAAGCGAAAAATCCTTTTGTAAATGTCTCATCCCATGATTAGCCCTCAAGGTAAATAAAGTCTGTAAAACTAGTATAGATCCTTTGGAAGTTTTCATGTATATAAATATACACACGTACATAGAATATATTTATGCAAATGAGTATTTATCATACCATACATAGTGTTGTGTATCCTAGCTTTCCACTTTATAGGTCATAAACATCTATATCAAACATATAGAACTACTTCAGTCTTTTTAATGGTTGCACCGTATTTAGTAATATAGACTCATTATAATTGATTACTGTGTATCTATTAGTGAATACTTAGATTGCTTCCTTTTCTTTGCTATTAAAACTACTTCTGCAATGACATTTTAGCAGTTCTCTGACTATTTTTTAAAGCTAGACTGTATTATTAAAAAAGATTAACTGTATTATTCCTTTTAAAAAATTAACTTAATTGAAATACTGTTTAAACAAATAAACTGAACTCATTAAAAGTGTATAGTTCCATGAGTTCTGACAAAAGTACACACCCATGTAACTGATACCACACTTAAGGTCTATAGTTCCCTCACCTCGACAATTTCCTCGTGCTCATTAACAGTCACCACCTCCTGGCCCCAAGTAACTGTTGTTTTCTTTTCTATCACTATAGATTAGTTTACATTTTCTATAATTTCACATAACTGGAATTATATAGTATGTGCTTTTTTGAGTCTGGCTTCTTCTACTTGACATGATGTTTTTGAAATTTGTCCACATAATCGACTGCGTCAGTAGTTCCTTTCTTTGTATTGCCAAGTACTATTCCATTGTATGGGTATGCCACACTGTATCCATTCAATTGCTGATGAAAATGTGGACTGTTTCCAATTTGTAGCTATTATGAATAAAGTTGCTATGAAAATCCGTGCAGAAGTCATTATGTAGACATATGTTTTTGTTTCCATTGCGTATGAACTTTATAAGAAACTGCCAAACTGTTTTCCAAAGGAGTTGTTTACATTCCTACCAGCATTGTGGCAAAGTTCCAGCTACTCTGTATTTTTTCAATATTTGACTTAGTCTTTCTAATTAGAGCCATTGTATTGGATGCACAATAGCACATCATCTTCATCACTTTAATTTGTATTTTCCTGGTGACAAATAGTGTTGAGCATCTTTTCATAAGCTTTTGGCCATTTGTATATCTTTATGAGGCACCTGTTGAAATATGTTGCCCATTTGCAAAAATTAGGTTATTTTCTTATTGCTTATTACTTCTTATTTATTCTAGATACAACTCCTTTTCAGATGTGGGCATTGCAAGTATTTTTTTCCCAATTGGTGTCTTGCCTTTTTCTTTTCTAATGGTGTTTTCCAAAGAGCAAAATATTTAAATTTTAATAAAGTCCATGATTTATTCTTTTGCAACATCAAAGAGGGAGAGAGAGAGAGAGAGAGAGAGAGAGAGAGATTAAATAGTGGTTAGAGTAGTTTTTGCCCTGAGTGCATACAATATTTCAATTCCTTGGAAATTGTCAACTGTGTGTTAATTAGAATATTGGATTAATCAAAACACCCCTTTTTCTTATTACCTTGGATAACAGAATTTGCTATCTATATGTACCCTCATGCAGTGACTCTGAAATTTATATGTCATCTTAAGCTTCTTTCCCCTTTTAAAGTAACTTAATTGGGCAATGTAGAGAAAAAGGAATACATCAGATCTCTGCTGATCATTTATACCAGAATACTTTTTCCCTAAATGAGTAATCTGTAAAAGTCTACCAAGAGTAATAATAAAAGCAAATATCGAGTGCTTACTATGTGTCAGGCACTGTGCTAAATGGATTCTTTCACTTAATCCTTACAATAATGACTCTACGAATTGGTTGCCATTGTTATTTCTGCTTTATAGATAAAGAAACTTTTCAAGTTTACTGAACTGAAAGCAGAGCTAGGATCAAACCCCAGCTATAAAAGTGCCTATATGCTTCAACTGCCAGCCACACTTTACTCATTCTGTGAGTTTTCTTTGGTACATTAAAAGATATGTATTATATGTCAATCATACAGTTAACTTAGCAATGTAACTAAATTGTTGCATCCTAAGATTATTTACCATCCAACCTGTACTCTGATTTCCCAACGTACCTCCCCATATTTCTCAACACCAATATTTAACCCATATTAAATAGCATGTTTTATACCATTAATAGACCTATAATAACCAGCTATTATATCTCAACCATATATTTTTGTTTTCAAATAGCTTTTATATGGCTGTCTTATCATCCTTAAATAGGCATTTGTTGGGTTTGAGGGTGGATCTTTTTGAGATTTTTGAATATTTAATTTCAGCCTCACAATACATTTTTTCAATGTAGACACTTCATTTTTAAAACGCACACTTGCAGGGGTGCCTGGGTGGCTCAGATCGTTGAGGTCCAACTTCTTTCAGCTCAGGTCATGATCTCGTGGTTCGTGGGTTCAAGCCCCGTGTTGGGCTCTGTGCTGACAGCTCAGAGCCTGGAGCCTGCTTCAGATTCTGTGTCTCCCTGTGTCTCTGCCCCTCCCCTACTCACGCTCTGTCTCTCTTTCTCTCAAAAGTAGATAAACATTAACAAAACTGAACTCACACTTGACAATATTCTTAAGTAAAAAATTAGAAAATTCTAGTAATGAACCTTCTCACTCTCTGGCAAGGTACAGCTCAAAAGACATGAATCTGGAAGGCTAGAGAGAAGTTGCTAAGGGAGATGAAGGTTGTCCCTCATAAATAAGAAAAGCTGCTGAGTCACAACTATCCTTCTTCATCTCCAGAAAAATTAATGAGAATTAGTGGAGGCATGCAGAGGTGAGATCTCCGTGCATCACAGAGCTGGCATCTAGGAAGGGGTGCTACGTTTTCAACATGGTATCGCACATTCGCACATTAGCACCATGATTTTTGGTGATTGAATGTGGCTTTGTTATTAGATTCTGTAGTTATATCCTCCACAGTTATTCTGATGGTTGTCCTGGGGGGAAATGTCTGAGTAAGGTTACAGAGGACAATTGTAGGACATGTGGTAGGACCTCTTCCTTGTTACTCTGAGCTTTAGAAATTAAGTAAAGTTAAGTGTACTGTGAACATTTTTTTTTTCTCTTCTTCAGTTTCCTGAAGCAAAAAACAATAAAGAAATTAAACGGTATGGGGGAAAGATGCCTTTGCCTTGCTTGTATTAATTACTGAACTCAACGTCATAAAATTATGACCTTTGTTCCCTTAATGATTTGTATCAGTGGAAATATTTAGGTCGTAAAACAACTTTTGGGAGAATGGTGTCCTATGTACATAGGACATTGCTGCCTTCTGTAAGAGCATCATCAAGTTCTAGGGCCAGACACTTATTTTGTCAAACAAGTGGAGCCGAACATGCCATCTGCGTTCTACCTCTCCCAGGCAGGTTTGGAGTAAGGGAAGGAGAGAAGGAAGAAGGGTGAATCCCCAGAGTTCCTAATTTTGTCCACCGATCCCAGCCAGGGCAAATAGATCCCTGGGGAAAAAAATGAGACAGACCCCTTCTCAGCTATAGCCCTCTTATCCTCCTACTCCATCCTGCCCTTCTCTCCAGACCTCTTTTTAGAGTTCCCGAAAGGATGTGGTTGGAGGGGAGGAAATTGTAGAGAAGCAAGTGGAAAACAGCTCTTCAAGACTCAGCATGAGGTGTGTGTCAGAAAGCTCCTTGGGTTAACCTTGCTCATTTTCTAGTCTTATTGGTTCCACTTGTTAGTTAAGTGACCTTGGAGAAGTACCCCCTTGACCTCATCTGAAAAGTCAAACATTTGGATTAGAGCTAGATGGTCTTCAAATGCCTTTTAAGACTTGACCGCTAGGACTCTCTTCTGTAATTCTTTGGTACTGTTTACACTTGCTTCATCCAAGACAAGGCGAAACAGCATGTGCTTTTTGTAGGGGTCTGTGTAAAAAGATCCAGGCACCTGCCTTTAGAAAAAAAAAACAGTTTATTTTTGAGGGAGAGAGAGCTCACAGGGGAGGGGCAGAGAGAGAGGGAGACAGAGAATCTGAAGCGGGCTCCACGCTGACAGCAGAGAGCCCAAATGCGGGGCTTGAACCCACAAACTGTGAGATCATGACCTGAGCTGAAGGTGGACATTCAGCTGTCCGTACCTCCCAGGTGTGCCCAGTCACCTTCTTTTTAAAACGTCTCATTTTCTGGGACACTTGGGTAGCTCAGTTGGTTACATGATGGACTTCGGCTCAGGTCACAATCATGTGGTTTGCATATTCGAGCCCCATATTGGGCTCTGTGCTGTCCGCACGGACACTGCTTCAGATCCTCTGTCCCTCTCTCTCTCTCTCTGCCCCTTCCCTCCTTGTACTCTCTCTCTCTCTCTCTCAAAAATAAATAAACATTAAAAAAATAAAAAAATAAACAACTCATTTTCCTATACTCATGTGTTTCTTTGAAAACAAGTATGAGGACTGATTGGTTAGAATAATGTGCTTCCAGAAGTATCTGGTAATAGGAAGGCCACTGATTGATCAAATGCACTACTTGTTTCCCCTTAAGGACTACATATTGGTCAGAGTACTACTCCATATACTTTTTCTTTCTTTCTTTCTTTCTTTCTTTCTTTCTTTCTTTCTTTCTTCTTCTTTCTTTCTTTCTTTTTTTCTTTCTTTCTCTTTCTCTTCCTTCCTTTCTCTCTTTCCCTTTCTTTCTTTTTCTTTCTTTCTTAACAGCCTTTAATTCACTTCATTTTTCTTGTATAAAACCATGTGGTGGCCAGAGCTGGAGCCTGGGTCCTCTCCATGAAACTCTGGTGTGGGCCTTTATAGATAGTCAGTGAATCCTGATAGGGAGACTTGGTGAACACAGTGTCTTTCTGGAGGTCAGTGGTGAGTTAGCTGTAGGTCTTGGAAATGGCATCAAAAGGGGCCTTGGCAAAGTTGCCCAGTGCAGCCAAAGTGTAGCAGTCGTCAGTACTGGCCGTCATCAGTAGTTTCTTGGGCACAGGGGCTGACACAATGCTAGTGCCTCTGGGCGCAGGGATAAGGCACATCGGCACAGAGCCACAGCAGCCGGCCAGCTTGCATGGGACACTGTGGGGCTTGCTGAGTGTTTCCCCCAGTAGCCTTGCTACATGGAAATGATGGAAAGCTTGGCCAGGATGATGACTCCATGGATGGTAGAGGCTACCTCCTTGGAGCACTTAACACCCAGACCAACATCTCTATTGTAAACTCTGTTGGCAACAAATGCCTTGAACCTGATCCCCTGGCCAGCATGGATCTGCTTTTGCACAGGCATAATCTTCAAAACCTTATCCTTGAGGGATGCCCCGAGGAAAAAGTCAATGATCTCAGTTTCCTTGATGGGCAAGGAGAGGGACAGAACTCTTCCAGGGATTTGATCTTCATGTCCTTGATCAGGTGACCCCATCTTGGTGACCAGATTCTACTCTCTGTCTTTGGCCTGGCCTTGACCAAGGTGACAGATGCAGCTGCCCAAGCCTCTGTGGAAGCCACTGCAGCCAGGGCCCCAAGGCCCTCCTGGACCCTGGACACAGCACGGGCAACATCTGCCATTGGGTGTTTTCTCAGAGAAGAAACTACTTTCCTTTCTTTGAGCCAGATCTTAGCTGGCTCACTCTGCGTCAGGACTGAGTATGAAACCGTACTTTGCCTTATGAAAGGCAAAGTAAGCTTCTTTTTCAAGACAGGAGCATGAGCCTATGTGCACTTAACCTCCTTGCTAAGACTCCACTGGAATAAAAGTAAACAAACATGGGGAAAAAAGTGTGTGAGGGGAAAGGGTGGAAGCCACTGGAGTGGAGATTTCAAAAAATGTCTGAAAGATAAAAAGTGAAAGGGAAGGATTAATGGTTGAATTAAGGAGAAAGTGCCACAGGCTAGAATATACAAGATAAAATGACAATTAGAAATTTGAGAAAAAGCAAATTCTGAACAACAGAGTCACAGACCACGCATGAAGCAAACTACATTCGGGCATGAATATAAGCGGTGAAAAGAGTGCAGAGAAAAGGCAATCAATTTGACCTTGATGCTAGAAATAGCCTCATTTGAGAGACCCAGGGGTTATAACACTGGGTTCATGGAAAATGTAATCCTAGCATATTGATATTGAATAATGTCTATATCAATAATAAAGTATATGTGGCATATTGACTTGTTTCCATTATTTTGTATTTTAATAAACTTTATTTTTAACAAGTTTTTGATTTATAGAAAAATGTAAATACAGTAGACAGATCAACTATTATTAACATCTTATGCAAATATTAACCGTTTGCTATAATGAATGGATGAATATTGATACATTGTCATTAACTAAAGTTCATACTTTATCAGATTTCTTTAGTTTTTCCCTAATGTCTTCTATTTCCATTACATTTAGTCATTCTGTCTCGTTTGGCTCCTCTTGGCTGTAATAGTTTCTCATACTTTCCTTGTTTTTGAAGACCTTGATAGCTTTGAGGAGTACAGGTCTAGAATGTCCATCATTTGACATTTGTCTAATGTTTTTCTTATGATTAGATTGGGGTTATGGGTTTTTCAGGGAAGACCACAAAGGTCAAGTGCCATTTTGTCACATCAAACCAAGAGCACATGCTATCAACATGACATATCGAATTAACACTCTTGTTGAACTTGATAACCTGGCTGAGGTTGCGTTGGCCAGGTTTTCTCTAATGTAAAGTTACCTGCTCTCTCACTCACACTGTACTCTTTGGAAAAAAGTATATAGTCTTTTTAACTTCTAAAGTAAACCTATAGGCAAAGTAGAAAAGACTTTTTATGGTTGCGGCGAAGAATGTAAACAGTAAGAATTCTGTTGGTGGTACAGGGCTGCTGATGAAAATGAAAGGGAGAGGAGAAGTAGAACAATGGGAAGGGGCCAATGCCTTCATTTTATAGAGGAAGAAATGCACAGATGCTCTATTAAAAAGAAATAGCAATTTGAGTCCTTATTTGGAAACATAAGTGATTAGTTCTAATAGAGGAAATAAAAAACCATCATTGCCATTAAATATTAGGAAGAGAAGGGTAGTATGAGATACATGCTCATTTTCATACTGTGGAATCAATTGATATTGACTGAAGTTGGTAATCTAAGAAGAGAGATACAGAGTGCAGTGAAAGGAAACACCAAATGATCTCACCCCAGATTGTAGCAGGATTCTTACACAGTCATGACACTGAGGCTTTTTAATTTCCAGGAAGCAACTTTATTCCTGCCGGTACTGCTCAGTTGGGTTTGTGCTTGAAGAATTGAGCACTGAACGTCACATGGCATAGTTTTTTAAATCTATTTTCTATTTCTTTGTCTCCCATATTTGGTAACACACACAAACATGTAGTTTGATTAAGCAGTCTCAGTTTACAAGGTCATGAGGGATGGTATCATGTAGGTGCATAGCCAGGTTACCTTGAAGTTTTCTCTCCCTTTTTTTCTCTCTCCTTAGGGAGGGGAACCTACTACAAGATGAAACCAGAGTTTTCATCTCTAGAGGGGAACAGAGTTAAACAAGAAGAGGAAATACTGTTGCTTTTCACCGGAAGTCCTTTTATAGTATTTCATTTATTACCATTTGCACAAATCTTTTGCTTTAAAAACAAAGATGATGTGAAGGGTGGTGCCAGGACTCATATTAGACCACTTAATATGACCTCTTTTGTGTAGAACCTACCTTCAGTGATCCAATCCAACCACCCATTCACACAAACCACACTACCATGCAACGTTTTGTTGAGGCAGAAACTTACTTCTGAGAAAGTAAAGGGGGTAATCTTAGGTCTTTGATTGGTGGGAAAGACATTTAAGAAAGAACTCCTTTTGTTTCCCTTGAAATAAGGATTAGGGAGATTTTATTTTTATTTATTTATTTATTTAGGATTAGGAAGATTTTAGTTGCAAAGGGGAAATTGGCTTCAAGATGCATCAACTCTCTGGTTCAAAAGTATTGGCAGTCAGTGGAAATCCTCTGTGTGTTTCCTGTGTTTAGCATTTATACAGCATGTTTCAGTTTAAAAGCCCTTTACTGTCATTAGTTAATTATCTCCCAAGGGCTGCAGGGTAGTTACAGGGAATACTGGAACCAAGCCAGCTTTTAGAGCTGTAAGATGTACAAGTGTCTATACTAGCCCCAACTCAGAGTGTAGTTGTTACACCATTTCCCACACATGGATCGATTGGTTAATGTGTGGTTATTCAATCTCTAAAGTTCCTTTTTTAGACTTGACATTTTCTCAATAAGTACAAGTTACTGAAACAGAAGAGAACTTATTCCAATACCTTGTCTTGCAAGTGTCTCGAAAATCAGCACTGGTAACAGTTTTAGGTTTGTCATTAAATAAGAATCTCCAAAGTGAAGCCTAAATACTGGCATTTATTAAAAGTGCCTGAATGATTCTAGAGTAGAGCCAGACTTGAGAACCACTGACTTAAATGACCAATAGAGAGAGGCTCCTTCCTCTGTTCCCAACAATATCTACAAAGAGAATGAAATACAACATTTGGCTAAGGAGAACTAATTGTTAATACATGTTACATTTTGTTTTGTATCAAATATATATATATATTACATATCAAATATATATATTATATATATATATTGTGTATATATATACATATTATATATGTATTACATTATAAAAGTGCGAAAGAAATTTGGAGAATATAGAAGACTAAGTATGGATGCCTGTGAGTACATAAAAAGTCATCACGAAAAAGAATCACAGTTCATGTTTTACAATTTTTCTTTCCATCTTATCTTTATGCTTTGTCTTTTAAAAAAAATATTGGTATTGCTATTATCAGATTTCACATACAATTTTGTATCCTGTTTTTCAAATTTACCACTACAGTGTTTTCCATTGTTCCATGCTTTAAAAGATCATCTCTAAAAACAAAATCTACTGAAATGAGGCAAACAGGGAAATTTATATCCACAATTGAACCAAAATAGAAATTCAGGTACTTTTAGAGCACAGGCCCATAGGAATATTTTCTGCTCCGTGTCCTTTCACAACATCTTAGACCAGCAGGAACTAGATAGACACGTGCTCCATTTCTGTAGCCAAACCTTGACTATATTTGGTGTGTGGTGCCCTCTACTGGGTCTCCTAGGACTGTGCCCTTTTTCTGTTTGTAAACTCTATGTGTTGGGTTGACTCTCAAGATGGGGGTTAGATTGTATGTGTGCATGTTTGAATTTTGTATGTTTGTATTTTTATTTACATTTGTTTCCCTAATGTAGAATTGAAGCTATTTAGATACAGAAGCTGACTATGGGTCTGTTTCCTTCTTATTCATTCAACAGACATTTTAGAGTCTACCTTGTGCCAGGCATGGTTCTAGCAGGCTGGAGACACAAAGATGAGATCTCCACCTTCAAGTGGCTCATTGTCTGGTGGCAGAGACCCTACTATCCAAGGCCTGGATAGTCCCACAGGAGAACTTGACTCCTTGTAGATCCTTGTCCTCCCCTCTCTAGGAAAACCATCCTCTTCAATGAAGCGTGCAGCTTTGGGAGAGACACATGTGGCAGAGCCAGGAAGAAAGGGGACACCTTTCCAGCAGGGCAGATCTACCAAATCGATTCTGGCAATCAATGGGGTTGACAGATGTCGCAGACAGCTTGCTCTCAATTTACTTAGAAGATTAAAATTTATGATGGACTAAACACATTAAGAAGATGAAATGAGAGGCGATAATTCAGAGGTTTAACTGAGACCCTAATAGGGAATAAACCTCATTTTCTAGAAATGTATACTTTATATAATTTATACCTAAAGAAAGCACTTCTGTGTTTGGAATTTCACCTTGCTTTTTGGGGAAGGGAATGCACATGAAACTAATTGAGTTTTTCTAATCTGAGAAAGGCCTAAAGCACAGGATGAGGTGGGGAATCTCCAAAGCATTCATGATCACTTCTTTTCCTACATAACTCTCTTTGACTGCATTAGTACAATTATGCAAGATTGGGAGATTGGCAAAATCTCTCACCTTTTTTTTTTTTTTTTTTTAACGTTTATTTATTTTTGAGACAGAGAGATAGAGCATGAACGGGGGAGGGTCAGAGAGAGAGGGAGACACAGAATCTGAAACAGGCTCCAGGCTCTGAGCTGTCAGCACAGAGCCCGATGTGGGGCTTGAACTCACGGACAGTGAGATCATGACCTGCGCCGAAGTCGGATGCTTAACTGACTGAGCCACCCAGGTGCCCCTCTCCTTTTTTTTTAATGTTTATTTTTGACAGAGAGAGAGAGACAGAGCATGAGTGGGGGAGGGGCAGAGAGACAGGGAGACACAGAATTCAAAGCAGGCTCCAGGCTTTGAGCTGTCAGCACAGAGCCTGATGCGGGGCTTGAGCTCACAGACCGCGAGATCATGACCTGAGCCGAAGTTGGATGCTCAACCGACTGAGCTACCCAGGCGCCCCTCTCCTTTTTTTTTTTTCTTTTTCTTTCTTTTTTTTTTAACCTGAGAACTTTGGTGATGATATTGAATCTCCAAGGTTGGCTCCAAACAGCAATAGACCATGATTATATAATATTTGTCATGTATATGGAACCAGTAATTTCTCATTGTGCAGTCTTGGACAAGTAACCTAACTTTCTCTTTAATTTACCTCATGCGGAAAGGATATAACCTATCTTATTGTGAGGATATAAGTAAGGCATATAAAGAGTCCATCAAAATCCTTGGCAGGCAAGAGCTGCTCGGTAGAGCACAGTAGGCACTTCAGAATGATAGAGATGCACATATGGGCTCTGGAGCCAGGCTGCTTGGGTTTGAATCTTGGCTCTATTCTTTTCTTTTTTTTTTTTTTTTTTTTTTTTAACAGTGTGTCCTTGGGCAAGTAACTTTACCTTTATGGGTCTCAGTTTCCTTAGCAGTAAAGTAGGGGCAATAGTACTACCTACATTATAGGATTCTTTTTTTTTTTAATTTAAAAAAATGTTTATTTATTTTCGAGAGAGAGAGAGAGAGAGAGGGAGAGAGAGAGAACATGTGCGTGCACGCAAGTGGGGAGGAGCAGAGAGAGCGGGAGACACAGAATCTGAAGCAGGCTCCAGGCTCCAAGGTGTCAGCGTAGAGTCTGATGTAGGGCTCAAATCCACGAGCCTCAAGATCATGACCTGAGCCAAAGTCGGATGCTCAACCAACTGAGCCACCCAGGTGCCCCTACATCATAGGACTCTTAAGCAGATAAAAGGAGTTAATACATGTAAAGTTCTTTGGAACATTTATTAATATATAGGGCTTAATAAAAGCTAATTATTATTTTAATTGCTATTTCTTTTAGCTTTTAGAGACACCTGTGTCTTTTTCAAGTTGTAAATTAAAATTGGAGAGAGACATCTTCTCATATGTATAAAATACATCCATTCAGTGCTGTTAACACTATCTGTTTTCAGCCGATTTCTATTGCTGTGGTTCTGTAACCAGCTCTCCTTGGATAAGTCCTCAGAACCCTCAGTAGGAATTACTTTGCTTATGTTAAGTTTGGCTGCTCTGCCTTAAGACAGTCATTTTTAGTACTTGACCTCCCTCTCTAAGTATTTATGAATTCCCTAAAGAACATGGAGAAGAAGAATTATTTGGAGCCAATTGGGAAGGCATTTTGAAATCAGAACTCCCCTTTGTAACCCTACTGTCACTTATTCTCCAAAATAATTGTTGGATGCTGTGGTTTTGTGCAGAGGAAGCTCTGGGCACTCACTTTCAGTCAGATGCAGTCTTTTCTTCAGTGGTGATTTTGCTTCTCCTCCTTAACATACAGCACCACTGTGCTACCTATAGGCCATATAAAAGGGGTACATAGAAGGGTCTCCATTCCCAAAGAGTATGAACAAAGAACTAGACAAGGAATACAACTAAAAAACTTACAACAAGAATCCAACTGTGCTAACCACTATTAATGTGACACAGAGGGAAGGGGATTCTGACTAAGAGCTTAGGGAGAGGTTTAAAAAGAGGCGACATGAATATTGAACCTTGAAGAATGGCAGAGGAGGAAAGGAAACACAATAGAAGCAGAGAGAACAGGGTGAGCAAAAGCTTGTGAAAATACACAACTTGTTTGGGGAACAGCAGATGGTCCTGTGTTGTTGGAGCAGAAGGTATGTATGTGGAGGGTCAGGAGATGAGGAACAGAGGTCCCTGGGTCCTCAGGGAGCCCACGCACCTCGCTCTTCTCAGGTTCTGGGGAGGGCAATGGTAGGGCTTCTTTGACGGCTCCCTCAGGATCAGGTCTTAGATGTAGCTCCCCATTTCCTCCTTCTCCCTGCAGACTTCTCTTGGCATCAGCACATCATCCTTTTAACCTCTGCACTTAATAAAACATATTCTCTTCTGTTTTCCAATAGGCTTAGCTGTTCTGGCATTTACTAACCTGCCACCTACTGCAAAATAAATGGAGAATGAAATAGTCTAAGACTTTGTACAAAACCTTGGCCCCTCAGGGTAAAAATCTAAGCCTAAACAAGTGGGAACAGGCCCGGTTGCCTGGCCAGTTTCTGGGGGACTGGAAAGAGATGACAGTGAAGGAAGAAAACCATGTTTGGCACATAGTTGGTGCTCAATCAATATTTGTTTGGTAAAGGAATTAAGGGATGGCTTGAGGGACTCTCAGGTATTGCAAGGCCTCTCAGGTATTGTGGGGTATCTAGGTATACCACCTGCTTCTGCCTTGGGAAAGAGGAAGGAAGGGGAGAAGATATCTATGTATTCTGGCTCTCCAGGCATTTGTGCTGAGGCCAGTTTTCTTCTTGAGTTAGGAGTTCCATGATTGGTAATTTTCTCTTTTAGGAGAGAAAGAAGGGTGTGTGTGTGTGTGTGTGGTTCCCAATACTTATTTCCTTACACTCATGCCTGAATACCACGGGTTACAAACCATTCCTTTGTCATGATACCAAGAAAAATAAAAAGTTAAAAATGTCAAGAGAGAGCTCTGTCCAGCATTTAGGATCCAGTTACATGGTCCTTACAGCCGCTTGTCAGACCCCAACCGCCAAAATGGTGAAGCAGATTGAGAGCAAGTATGCTTTTCAGGAAGCCTTGAACAGTGCAGGGGAAAAACTTGTAGTAGTTGACTTTTCAGCCATGTGGTGTGGGCCTTGCAAAACGATTAAGCCTTTCTTTCATTCCTTCTCTGACAAGTATTCCAACATGGCGTTCCTTGAAGCAGATGTGGATGACTGTTGGGATGTTGCTTCAGAGCGTGAAGTCAAATGCATGCCAACCTTCCAGTTTTTTAAAAAAGGACAAAAGGTGGGTGAACTTTCTGGAGCTAGTACGGAAAAACTTGAAGCTACCATTAATGAATTAATCTAATTATGTTTTCTGAAAACATAACCAGCCATTGGCTGTTGAAAACTTGTAAATTTTTTTATTTACCAAAAGGAAAGATCAAGTATGAAGACTGTATACCCAATTGCCATCTGATTATATAAGTGGCAATAAAATATTAAGTCTACCCTTCAAAAAAAAAAAGTCAAGAGAGTTCAGTTTTACTTAGCAAATATATGTGCTCAGCACTTAGGATACAAAGAAGACTTGATTCTAATCTCAAAGGGCTTCGAATGTGGGTAGACATAAAGCCAAACAGAGTATTTACTGCAGGGGAGATAGTGCTGTAACAGGTTAGCTCAGGGCCTTGCTACTCCAAGTATGGTTTCAGCAGCAGCAGCAGCAGCAGCAGCAGCAGCATCTTCTGGAAACCTGTGAGGAATGCAGACTCTGGCTCCAACCCAGTCTGACTGAGTGTGCATGTGAGTTTTAATGAGATTGCTAGGCGAATCATATACACGTTAATATTTGAGAAGTACTGGCCTAGGGTGCGGGGATGGGATGTGGGTGTGTTTCTTAGAGGAAGTAAATCCTGAGCTATGTTTTGAGAATGGGTAGGGTTAACTGGGTGGTATCACAAGCAGAGACAAAAGCATAAGTAAAAGTTTAGTGGCATGAAGAAGCATAGGGATGATTTGGGAAGCGGCTTAAAATTGATCCACAAAAGGGAGAGAGTGTAGGAGAGAGGAGGAGGGAGAAATGTAGGAAGATGGCAGGTCAGGCCGTGGCCAGATCCGGACGCACGTGCTCTAGGTTACGTAGCTTTGCCTTGATCTAATCCATGATAGAGACGCATGATGAGATGTTTGGATTAGTGTTTAGAACATCGCAGCCCTGAGAAGCCTGAGAAATCAAGGCCAAAGGGCAGAGAAATTATTTAGGAAGATACAGCAACAGTTTGGGAGAGAGAGAATGAGAGTAGTTAGGTACTGCAGGTAGTGCGGTGGGAATGGAGAGAAGGGAACAAGTTTAAGAAACTTTAAGAGGTAATAAGCAGATGAAAGACTTCAGTATGAACTGGCGTGAGAGAATGGGAGAGAGCTGTGCCTTGACTAGATGAATGGGGCAGGCTTCCGGCTAGGATTAGTGGGTGGTTGCTCACGACACCACTAACAGAGATGAAAGAATAAAGGAGGATGAGCAGGTTTGAGGAGGGAAATTATGAGTTCAGTTTTCAACATGTTCAGCTCAGGTGACTAGGAAACATGTATAGGATGGGGGAAAAAAAGAAAACAAGGGTGGAGAATGGGTGAATCAATCAGGGTGGAGAAGGAAAGTGATGAGGAAGAAACAATGCCCTGTCCAGGTTTGGGGCTATGGTAATATACATAGTATATCTGTGAGTTTTTCCCCCAGCCCTATTTCCACAAGCTGCCTTCTTGGAACTGGTTCCAGAAACTGGTTGGATCTCAAAGAAGAGCAAATGGTTTTGATTCATGGTTTCCTATCCTGCAATCAACTCGTTGTTGACACCATTTCCTCTACTAAAAGAAAAAAAAAAATTAAACCTGGAGTTCAAGCTGCTCCAGGGTCAGAATGAATAGTTGTCTTTTTCCATATTGACCTGTGGGGTGAATAATTTTGGCCACTTCCCCAACACTACTTCCAAAGTAGTGATAATACAACGCCAAGGTGTGTGGATATTTGTGGTCATTCGTCAGGTTCTGGAGGACTTCTGCCACAAATCATCCCTGGTTTTGAACTTTTACAGCACTTTCATTTTGGACCTTAAAATTCAGAAACTGGTAATAGCTTGTTTTGGATCATTTCCATAATTATTTCCTATTTTGCAATCTGTTCTCTGCTCACAGAGTAAAAATCGTCTGGGACTTCAGCGTCTCCACAGCAAAAAGTCCAAAAACACGTTAACATTTTCGGTACAGTCATCCCCAGCCAATAAAAAGCAAAAGGTCGGCACGTGGTTTATTAGTTTGGGCAGGAGGGAGGTATTCCAACTAGATCCTTTCGCTCTTGCCAGGATCAAACATGGCGGGCCGCAGCCAGAATTTCCCGAACACCCAGTTCGCTTTCCCGTGACCCTAGTCAGTCTTCGACGCTCCTCTTTCTACCTTCCTTCCTCCTCAGCCGCTCCCAGAGGGTCAGCACTCGGGAGCGCGACAGCGGGCCTCCTTCCCGCCCCCACTCGAGGGCCCGCCCACCAGCCCGCGCCAGCCAATCGAAGGCCGCGCTGCGGCGGCTGGCAGCGCCGGCCGGCCCCGCCCCTCAGCCTCGCTGTGGCCTGCGGCTCCCGGGCCGGTAGCGCCGCTGTCGGTCGCGAGGACGGGTGGTGTGGAACCGCGGGTCGCGGGCGCTCGCCGCCTGCCACAGCTCAGCCCAGCGTCGCCGAGGCTGTGAGCCCCGAGCCTCCGCCATGGACTTCGAAGACGGTAAGCGGCGCCTCTGGCTGGTCGCCACGGCGGGCGGGAGGCGGGGTGGCCGCCCCGGGGGTCTGTTTACGGTCTCAAGATGGCCGTGTGGGCTTTGTTCTGCGGGCCCGGAGGCCGCCCGCCCGCCGCGGGCCCAGTGCCCGGAATCGGCCTGTGTGGGAACCCGCGCGCCTTGTCGCGCCCGCCCGGCGCCCGCTGCCGCCGGGGACCTGGGAGTTCCGTGCCGGCCTCGGTGAGGGGAAGGGCGCGCCCAGAGCGCCACGGCCTCCGGTCTCGGGCCCCGGACTCGCGCTCCGGACTCGCCCCGGCCCCGGTGCGTGGAAATTGCCCCGACGCCTCCCAACTCCCCGGTCTCGGGCAGAGGGGCGGGTGGGGCCTCCCCGGCCTCGCGTCGCGTTCGCCTCACAGGGCGGCGACCCAGCTCGTCCGTGTAGTAAATCCCCAACCAGGTTGCTTCTTAACAGATACAATTTCCAGAGGCTTGTTCACGGTGATGTTTCTCGTCTTAGTTTGAAGACGAGTTTAAAGGGCGTCTGTAAGTGACAAGTATAGGTAGATCTCTGTGCCGAATGGAAACCTGAGCTATATTACTGGTTAGCAAACTGGGCTGTTTATCCACCAAAATTACCTGGTCGTTAATCCCTAATTTCAAATAGCTGCGTGAACCTAAGCATTTTTTCCTCTGGATTGTGTATGGATGGGACTTAAGTTAGAATTCTGGCACGGCATCACATGCCCTTCAAATTCAGCTCTGTGCCCAGCCGCCTGCGTTGGACTTAACGTTTAAAGAAACCGTATTCCAGCAATACCTTTCAGCTGTCTCTCACGCTAGTTCTTTAAACCATTTTCACAGGCTCCCAGAGTAAAATTAATTTGGTTTTCACCTTGTCTTCCAATCTTGCCCAACTTTTTTATAGGAATTGGTGTCAAGATAAAATGAGTCGGTTAACGACAGCGTTAGGGAGACGTGGAAAAGGGTTTCAGTGATTAAAGTGGTCTTAATCCTGAGTAACCAGACGTGTCTAATTAAAACCGGCTCGCTAACTAGTTGTAAGCCCCTCACCCAACCGAAACAATTATATTAAACATTGAATGTACTGTGATCTCAGCATGAGTCTGACTAGACGATCTTTTGATCTTTGATTTGATTTCATGCCAGAAAGAATTAAAGCTGCCAAATCTAAGTATATGAAAGGGGGCTGAAAGAACCCATGTTTAAAAAAGTTTATTTGTTTATTTTGAGAGAGAGAGAGAGAAAATCCCAAGCTGTCGGTGCAGCGCCAGATGTGGGGCTTGATCTCACGAAGCCTGACATCGTGACCTGAGCCGAAATCAAGAGTAGGGCTCTTAACCAGCTAAGCCCCCCAGGCGCCCCTGGGATAACCCTTTGGTGGAGCCTTTTCAATTAGTTTGAAATAGGAAGTCCAGCTGTTAAGAGTAGCACACTCCGGTGTTTTTGTTTGTTTTGGTTGGACTTTGACTCATTTGGATACAGATACCTTAAAACTATGTTTATTTGAAGTAGCGAAGCTGGGAATGAAAGTTAAAAATATATTGCTATGTTTTCATACCAAAGTTTGATGATAGTACCAACACTCAGGGTACAGCAGAATCTACCCAGGTGGGGGGAGGGAACAATGGGAGTGGTTTCCCCCCCCCCCCCGCCCCCCCCCCACCAAGGGAATCCATTTTCTGTAGAGAGTTGAAAAACAATAAAACTTAGTTTGCTTACTTTTAATTGTCACCATGTGCCTACAACTCCAGCGTTAGTAATAAAATTATAAACAGTGTCAGTGAGTAAACACTCCTCCTCTCTCTTGCTTCCTTTTCTCCTTTACTGCTATATTTGGGAGTGGAATTTGACTAACAATACATCTGAATCTAATCCTATGCAGCGTAGCTGGATTCTGTTGCATTCAAGGGATCACTGTATCAGCTTTCTTTCTTTTAGTATTTATTAGTAAAATTAATTAAAGGACTTAACAATTGCCAAATCCGTTTTAACGGAAATTGCCAATATGGTTTTTGGTGATGTCACATCCTGGAGAGATACAGTGAAGGCAAACATATATGTTTGTGTATATGCATTCTCAAATAAGATCTTGAAAACTTTAGAGAGCGAGTAGGTAAAAGAAATATATTTAACTTTGAAACAATTACATATTACATACAATCAATTCTCACATGGCCCTTTTTGCAATATTTGATACATAATTTAATCTATCTGCCTTCCTTTTGTTTCCCTGTATAAATCAGTACTGGATTCCCTTTTTTGGCAATTATTGTATATCAGGTGTTAAAGCGAATTTTTACATTTTAGTAATTTGGATGATTTGCCTCTTGGGGAGATAATGAAGAGAGATACATGTTTTTCCATATTAAATGTTTGTAATTATTTACACTCCATTTTTGTAGATAATAGAGTTAATGACATTTTAAGAAATTGTGTTTGATTTGAATAGATGAGTATGTAATTTCAGACTTTCGCTAATATTGCACTAATTTCTTTCTGTTAAATGTGTCTTCATAGATTATACACACTCTGCTTGCAGAAATACTTATCAGGGCTTTAATGGTGAGTATCCTCTTTTGTTTGCTCTTAAATAATGTTAAAGGAATGCATTTCAGTTTTTCTCTACATGCACATAAAGTAACAATGTAAAAAGCCAGTTCTACCTTGTTTCAGTCATTGTTTTGTCTCTTAATGTATCACTGCTCAGTGTTAATGTGTCACACTATGTATAGTTTTTGAATTAAGGAATTTGGGAATCAGAAAAAGTCAGGGCTATTCCGTATAGTTTGACTCTTTTGTTAGAATTATGATTCCTTTACTTTATTCCAAAAGGCCTTGACTACATTCTGAGTGATGAGTTACAAGAAACTGGTCGAGTTCTTTTTGCTGACTGAGAAGCTTTGGTATTGAATAATGTAGATTAAGTGGATTATTGTCTTGGTTTTATATCGCTTCTATTGTAATACATTTTGACCTTGTTTTTGAGGTCATTTGCTTTAGTGTCTAAATGTGTTTGTGTATAAAGAGCTGTCTAGAGGAGCACATGAAGAAGCCTGATTGTTTATTTTATTTTTTTTAAATATTTTTTTAATGTTTACTTTTTGAGAGAGGGAGACAGAGCATGAGCAGGGGAGGGGCAGAGAGAGAGGGAGACACAGAATATGAAGCAGGCTCCAGGCTCCGAGCTGTCAGCACAGAGCCCATTGTGGGACTCAAACCCATGAACTGTGATATCTTGACCTGAGCTGAAGTTGGACACCCAACCGACTGAGCCACCCAGGAGTCCCTAAGCCTGATTGTTCATTGACTTAAGCATGACGTTAGAGTTGTGACTACAGAGCTAGATAAAATCATAAGAGGTAGGCAGAGTACAGTTGGATGTTATTTTGATAGTTATTAAAGTTCTGCCAGACAGGATGATAACACAAAAAAGAACGTGGAAGAATTCAGTGAGGTAAAAAAGGACCCCCATAGAGTGGAAGTACACATATTGATTGCCAGAGAAAAGGAAAATTCAGCTGTGTACAGAATATAATATATTCACAAAATAAAACTGAAGCAGGTGTACTAAATAAAACCATGTGCCATTTTATGAGAATAATTGCTGTCCAATTAATTTCTGTGTATCATCTTTAAGAATTTAGAGAAACTTTGTATTTGATGTGGGCTATGTGTAGGAAGTAGTATATATTGAGTGCTGAAGAATACCTTTTTTTTTTTTTTTAAGTTTATTTATTTTGAGAGAGCATGAGCAGGAGAAGGGCAGAGAGAGAGGGAGAGACAGAATCCCAAGCAGGCTCTGAATTGTCAGCCCAGAGCTGTTTGCAGGGCTTGATCTCACAAACTGAGATTGTGACCTGAGCTGAAATCAAGAGTTGGATGCTTCACTGACTGAGCTATCCACATGCCTCTGGTTGTTGTTGTTGCTGTTGTTGTTGTTTTCTTAATGTATTTTTGACTAATCACTACACCCAACCTGGGGCTCAAACTTACAACCCCAAGATCAAGAGTTGCACGCTCTACTAACTGATCCAGCTAGTTGCCCTTGAAGAACACAGTTTTGAACAGGAGAATGTCATAATAAAACTACCAGAGGAACTTTAATTTGTATCCACATTTAGGTAGATTGAAAACTGGAAACTTAGAGGAGTGCCTGGCTGGCTCAGTTGGAAGAGTATGTGACTCTTGCTCTTGGGGTTGTAAGTTCAAGCCCCATGCTGGATGTAGAGATTTCTTAAAAATAAAATCTTAAAAAAGGAAAAGAAAAGAAAAAACTGGAAAATAAGCTAAAAAGCCATTTAATAAATTTAGGTGTTAGGATTTAAAGATCCTGAACTTGGGAGAAGACTAGTAATTTTGAAAATAGTAAGATGTTTCTAGAGAAAATTAACAGAACTTGCAGGCTGACTGACTAGTAATGAGTAGAAAATTGAGAAGGATGAATAAAAACGAGTCCAAGATTTTAAACTGGAGTGAGTAGGACTAATACGTTCACCAAAGAGAGACATTTGGAATGATAAAAGGCTTCAATTTCTAGTAGTGTTTACCAGAGATTTGGATTCAATGTCTAAATGTAGGACTTTGACATGTAGAGTCATACCAGGCCGGAAGTTTATTTTCTTAATGTATAGTGATGCAAAAAGAACTTTAGCAATTTCTATCACAGTGGTGACTTTTTGCTTAAGAGATGCACTTTATTTTTTATTGAAGTATAATTGACATACAACATTACATTAATTTCAGGGGTACAGCATGATGATTCACTGTAGGAAATGATTTCACTGGGAAAATGATTACTGCAATAATTCTAGTTACCATCCATCACCATATATAATTAAATTTTTTTCTTATAATGAGAACTTTTAAGATTTAATCTCTTAACAGTTAAGTCATCATGCTATACATTATATCCTGTGACTTATTTTTTCTCCTCATGACTTATTTTTTTATAACTGGACTTTTGTACCTTTTGATTCCCTTTGCCCACCTGCACTCTCCCCTCTAGAAACCACTAACCTGTTCTCTGTATCTATGAGCTTGGCTTTTTTGTTTTGTTTTGTTTTGTTTAGATTCCACATAACAGTATTTGTCTTGCTTTGTAACTTATTTCACTTAGCATAATGCCCTCAGGGTCCATCCATGTTGTTGCAAATGGCAAGATTTCATTCCTTTTTATGGCTGAGTCCTGTTCCTCGTATATGTGAACCCCATCTTTTTTATCCATTCATCCTTTAGTGGACACTTAAGTTGTTTTCATACCTCTCCTATTATAAATAAAGCTGCAGCGAACATGGGGTGCATATATCCTTTTGGATTAATGTTTTACCAATGTTGTGAATTTTATTTTTTCTCTTAATTTTAGTTCCAACAGTGGTTTTCATCTGAGGGTGATTGTTAGATTCCCCTGGGGAGCTTTTCCAAAGTGTGTTTGTTTAGGTCATACTCTAGTCCTCTTGAATCTTAGTTTTAAATAAGGGATCCCTAGTTGTGCATGTGATGAAAAAGTGCTGTGAATGATTTTGGAATGCATTGCTGGTTAAAGATCATTATTTGACAACACTTTGAGGTCTAGGTTATCTACACTTCATACATGAGGAACTTAATTTCAGAGATGTAATTTGACTTTATTCATTTAACAAATATTTCTTGAGTGACTGCTGTGTATTAGATACTATTCTAGGAACTGGCAATATAGCAATGAGCAAAATGGAAAATATCCTTGCCCTTGTAGGGAGTACAATCTAGTGGGATGAATTGGAGAATAAGCAAGATAAAGAAGTAACACATATTGTATATTAGATGGTAACAATTGCTTAGAAGAAAAAGGCCACAGAGGATGTTGGCAGTGGTGGTGGTGGTGGTGGTGTGTGTGTGTGTTGGGGAAGGACTTGCTAAGGTGACCTTTGAGCACAGATTTGAGAAGGTGCGGATGCAAGCCATGGCTATCTAAAGGGAGAATGCTGTAGGCTTTAGCAAATACGAAGCCAAATGAAGCCAACAATACAATTCATTGTTAGCATTGTCTTTTCCAGCGACTGAAATGAAGTAGAAGGTACTGGAAAATATGTCAAGTTCCAAAGTTCCTCCACACCGTTTCCTGGAAGGAAGTTGTATTTTCAATGATTCCATGTTTCCTTCCTGCCTCACAATAACTCTTTTTATATAAACAGCAGAGAAAAAAAGGAGAGCATTCCAGATAGAGGAAAGCAGGAATAAAGGTACAGCTGAGTACATTGTGCTTCAGAGAGACTTAAGAAAAATGTTTTGACTAGAGCTGATGATTTTTGCTGAGCAGTCTTAAGACAGAGTTAGAGTGGTGAGGTGTAGCCAAAGGCATTGAAAATCAAAGATAACTTGTTTATATCTAAGAGACAATAGAAAATGAAGACCTGAAAGAGTGGAGGGATTGAGCAGTGCAGATACAGAGAAAGAGCATTCCAGGCAGAGGGAGCAGCAGGTGCAAAAATGGGTGTGTGCATACTGTGTTCTAGGAACAGCTGAGGGTCTAGTATACCTAGAGTAGAGCGATAACGGGAGGAATGGTAGATGATGAAGTTAAGAAGTGATAGGTAAATCATACAGGGCAGTATTTGTCAGATATAGCAGTTGACTTCTTTTTTAATGTTTATTTATTTATTTTGAGAGCAAGCGAGTGAGCGAGCATGAGCTGGGAAAGGGGCAGAGAAAGAGGGAGAGAATCCCAAGCAGGCTCCACGCTGTCAGCACAGAGCCTGATGTGGGGCTCAATCCCACAAACCGTGAGATCATGACCTGAGCCAAAATCAAGAGTCGGACACTGAACCAAGTGAGCCACCCAGGTGCCCTACAAGTGTTGACATTTTGGACTAGATAATTCTTTGTGGGGGGATGTCTTGTGCATTGTAGACTGTTCAGCAGCATCTTTGGCCTCTGTGCACTAGATGTGAGCAGCACCTGCCCTTTGGTTGTGAAAACCAAAAGTGCTTTCAGAGATTGTCAAATGTCCTCTGGAAGGCAAAATTGTCCTTGGTTCAAAGCCACTGGTATAGGGCCTTACGGATTATTTAAGGGTTTGGCTTTTACTTCAGGCAAAATGGGAAGCCATTGGAAGTTACTGAGCATTGAACTTTATTTAAGTTTATTTATTTAAGTAATCTCCACAGCCAGTGTGGGGCTTGAACTCATGACCCCGAGATCAAAAGTTGGCATGCTCTTCCAACTGAGCCAGCCAAGTACCCTGAACATGATTTAAATTCACATTTTAACAGATTTATTCTGGCTGTTTTCTTCAGAATAAACAGAAAGGAAGCAAAAGTGAAAGCAGAAAACTAGTTAGGAGGCTGTTGTAGTAATGTAGATTTGAGATGCTGGTGGCCTGTATCAAAATGCTAGTAGTATGGAGGTGGTGAACAGAGGTCCTATTTCAAGAGTTGGTGTGACACAGCTTGTTAATTATTTTGATAAGTCGGTTGTTTTTTCCTGTTACTCCTCAGCTCCTTCCTTATGATTTAATTGTAACTGAGTTTTAACATTTGTTGAACTTATAGAGTGATCAAAGCAATAGAATAGATTTGATTTAAAACATGAGGTCGGTTTTTGAGTGAATTACTTTCATTTTATAATAATAATAAAGATATGCTATATTCTTCTAGTTTTATTCATTTATTTAAAAAATATTTTGATGTTTATTTTTGAGAGAGAGAGAGAGACAGAGTGTGAGCGGGGGAGGTGCAGAGAGAGAGGGAGACATAGAATCTGAAGCAGACTCCAGGCTTTGAGCCGGCAGCACAGAGCCTGACGCGGGGCTCGAACTCACGGAGCGCGAGATCGTGACCTGAGCTGAAGTCGGAGGCTTAACCGACTGAACCACCCAGGCGCCCTGTTCCAGTTTTATTTTTAAAGTGATTTCTAAGTTCATTTGGTAACCTGGAAGAATGTTGTTTATATAGAAGCAGTCATCTTATAGAATCTATATCCCTATAATCATACTGATTACATACAGTATAAAGACTTTTCCTTTTTTCCTTTTTAATTAACTGAATAGTACTATACTATGAATAATAAGCCAAAATCATTGCTATGTAGTTTTCTTAATTTTTGTGTACTCTACAGTGCCTGGCATAAGGTGGGTGTTCAATAGTAGTAATTTATGACTCCATAGTGAAATAAAAACACAGAATAAAAAACTAAAAGATTTAGTATCTGAAGGCAGCCTCTGCGAGCTCAAAATTGAAACTCGCAGAAATAACAATATGAAACTTTTTGCTTTGTTTATCTAACTGAACTTAGCTCTAAGATTATTTTTTAATATGAGGCTTAGAGGAAGGCTTTTTATTTTGAAATTTTTATTTTAATTTCAAAATTGTCCTCTGAGATAATATAAGAATAAATTACCAACTCTAAAGACAGATAATTGACATCGGGCTCTGTGCTGAGTGTGGAGCCCACTTAACATTCTCCCCCCACCCCAATACCCTTCTCCCCCACTTGTGCTCTCTCTCTCTCTCAAAAAAAAAAAAAAAGATAAATGACTATTTTATTAATCTAGAATTGTGTTGTCTAATATGGTAGCCATTAGCTGCATGTGACTGCACACTTGAATGTGGACAGTTGGAATTTAGATGAGCTATAAATGTGAATAATGCGCCCCATTTGAAGTCTTAGTATAAAAAATGTATTAATAAACTTTTTGTGTTCTGTTATGCTTATTGGTACTTACAAGTTTTATGTAATTCTAAATTTCACTGAAAAGCTCAAGTTTTATCATTGGCAGCAAATGCTGTTAGTTGTTTTCCTTTAAGTGACAGTTTTGCTTTGTTCATTTTTGAGAAAATGCCAAATGCTCAGTCTGTCTGTCTAGTAAAAATAGTATTCTTTGTAAAAGTGGCTAATTTCATTTCACAACCAAGCACTTGCACAATGGCTTTTCCTGGCAAAAACCGTGATACTTTGGTATGCAGCAAAATTGCTTTTTGTGCTACAGACACTACCAGAAAGAAATTGTACTCAAAAGTCATGGTTTAATAAAATTGATAATTCTTAACTGTTTCATCAAGGACATTTTTAAGTAGAGATGGCCCTTTTTATTATTTTTTTACTGCAAGTGTGCAGTATTAAGGACTACAATGACTGCTAATATCCTTTGGTGCCATTGCCTTGATTTGTGGTGTGGGACCTGCACTTTTACCCACCAGTGCTTTTGCGTCTTCAGTGCAAATGTCAGCACTGTGAAAAAGGCAAATAATGTTGCAGTGTTATTTATGAAAATAGTTTGATCTTGTGGATCCCTGAAAAGGTCCTAGCAACTCGCAGTGGTGAAGAGACTATTCTTTGAGAACAATGGTTCTGGGGTATATACAAAATTAGTAGAAGTCAGACCCTGCCCACAAGATGAGTGTACATTTAGGATGAGGCCACAAATAGCAGAACATAAGGCAGAGTATCCTAAGCTCCATATAAGAGCTATAGACTTTTAGGTATTTAGAAGAAAGAGATGATAATCAACTGAGATGGTATCATTAAATTTGATCTTAAAAGGGTTAGTATTTGAAATGGACTTTTAAAAGATGAGAAGATTTAAAAAAAAATTGTTTTTTATTATATTTATTTATTTTTGAGAGACAGAGTGAGACAGAGCACAAGCGGGGGAGGGGCAGAGAGAGAAGGAGACACAGAATCTGAAGCAGGTCCCAGGCTCAGAGCAAGTGTTCAGCACAGAGCTCGACAATGGGCTTGAACCCACAAACCGTGAGATCATAACATGAGCCGAAGTCGGTCACTTAACTGACTGAGCCACCCAGGCACCCTTAAAAGTGAGAATATTTTAAGAAGCAGATATTTGGGGTGTTAGCTGAGAGTGTTTCACATAGAAGCAACAGCATAAAGCTAGAAGGGTGGATACATATTGGACTTTGAGAAAATAATGTCATCTCTTTGGACTGTAGTTCCCTAATCTATAAAGCAAGAAGATTGAATTTTATCATTTAGGTTGCTTCCAGCTTTAAGGTCGCAAGATTCTGAGTGATATTTTTGTGAAGTTGTTGCTGTTGTCATTATTATTAGGACCAGAAATATTTAAGTGGTTGTAATTAAAATTTAGTGTTTTAAAAAATATAAATTAAGGTATTTGCTCTTTGTATATTGTTGTATTTATTAGTGTATAAAATTTGAGGAGGGTGACAATAAAGGATTTTAAAGGACTTTATAGGACACATTCTAAATGATTTAAAAATATCATTTTTATAATCATAGTAAATTTATTTTATTACCTCTTTCGTTGTATTTTTTACATCAGAGGTTGGGATATAAATGGAATTGCAGTGTAATAAGACATACTTAATACCCTTAATGTATTAGAATTTGTTTTGTGTGTGTTTTGTATTGCTAGAGTTCACATTCATTCCCTATTCAGAGTATTTGAGGATTTAAATATTTGTTGAGTTGTTATTTATAGGTGTAATACCACAGGTTGGTCCCCTACTCCATGATTTTTACTTTTTAAAAATGTCTATTTCGGTTAGTATATGAACAAATTTAAATTAGGCTAATTGAAAATGTGGCTGCTTCTGAGTTTTTAGATCTTTTGAGAGCAGCTAGATGCAAAAAAGTATACTTACAACAAAGTTTTTCTTCTTGACATTAATAAATGATTTTTTTTGAGAGTAGGAATTATTATTATATACTATGTAATAAGCTAATATAGAACCTTAAAGTAGCACCCTAGTCAAATAGATGTTGATTAAATTAAAAATAATTCTAATATAGAACTTTCTTAGTTGACAATGTTTTTTTGAAAAATAGGTTTTATTAGCAAATCTGATTATTCAGTAGATTATCATTTGTGAGGTTTTTTCCTTCCACGTCTACTGTGAGTTTAGCTTAAATGTTAATGATGACTTATTATCTCACATCATTGATACGAATATCTTGTGTTTTATGCAAAGATTCCTGAAGAGGGTGGTATATCTTACTGACCTTTTGTTACTGACTCTGTTTTAGGAATGGATCGTGATTATGGCCCCGGATCTTATGGAGGTCTGACATTCAAGGATATTTATCTAAAAATTCTTCTTTTGAGTGCCAGTAAAGGTGAGCATCATTTAATTTTTTTCTTTTTAAACTCTTTATAGGGATGGACCGTGACTATGGCCATGGATCCTATGGGGGTCAAAGATCCATGGACTCCTACCTAAACCAGTCATATGGCATGGACAATCACAGTGGTGGTGGTGGGGGTAGCAGGTAAATTGCTTAATCACTTGGCCAAATGATTAGATGACTATAAGATTCTGGATATTTTAATTTAAGTATTCCTTAGGCATGTTATGATGCTTGAATTTCACTATTTGGTATTGAATAATCACTTTAAATGTTTAGAGGTGTTAATTAATGGTTATAAAAATTACCTCAGGATTACTGGCAGACATTATTTTAGGAAAACTTCAAGTAGCTATTTTCATTTCACTATAATAGAGTAAGCTTTTCTGTCTTTAGTAGTGAACTCTTTTTTTTTTTTTTTTTTTTACTTCCTTTTAACTCCTCATCAGTCAGAATGTTCTGAACAAATGATATAAAAATGTTATTGGAAATATTATCTGTGAACCTTTTTCTTTATGATTTTTAAAAGTGTCTTTTCTGATGTGGGGTGTTCTGTAAAGCAGCAAAGCAGTCTTTGACTGGAATGGGTTTAACTGAACCAGTCTAGCAACATTCAGTTTTCTGAGAAACATTTAAGGTAGTTATTCTTTTAATTTTAATTTTAGAGTAAGTTGTAGGAGCAAATTGTAATAATAAAATGTTCTTTAAGTCCATATCGAGGTTATTTATTGGCAGATACTACTTAGACCAAAAACACTTGTGCTCTAAGCTAGGAGCATTGTATTAAAGCCATGAATACTATACCTTTGCTTATTTTAATGCACTAGAGTTTAGATTATTTTTATATTTTACTGTTGATACTGTGTAAAGCTTAACACTAGTTGAACTACTCAGGCCTTAGGGTTGACCACATTTCAGGCAAAGAGCGTATACCTTTTAAGGCACAGATATTTCTACTAAGTATAACTAGTTAGGTAACATTTGAAACTATCCTCCTTCTTCATAAAATGAAGGATCCGGATTCCTTAAGGATGGACTGAACGATGCTTTACTTTCCTTCTTTCTGCTTCAAATGTGCCACTATGGTTTAATAGTAGAGGAAAATCAAGAAAATGAACAGATAGAACAATTTTGCTTATGTGATAGATGTTTTAAAAAGAGCTGGAAAGAGGAATAATTTTTATACGGTTACCAGGATTCAGAAATAAATAGTACATTCTATTTAGTGATCTGTAAATAATTGAAGTAATGTAACACATTTAACTGTTTTAATATATCCGTTACTGCCCTATTGCATTGTAAATGTGATGTGGATAAACTATGTAGATGTTATCGTTTATCTCATGTGTAATTGTGGGCCTTTATAAAACTATGTTGTAAGCTATGAAGCAACTTTTGTAATCCATGCTTTGGATTTGTGAGAAGTAAGATGATTTGTTTCTTCTGTTGACTCTATTAAAACCTTGAGGAGACGGTGTGCTCCCTTTTTTAGAGTAGTTTTATGTGATAATTTCCTACCAGGAAATAATTTTTTAAATAATTGAAGATATAAAATGTACTCTTTTTCATCTGCCTTGAAAATTCATATGCAGAGGATATATGTTCGTGGTCTTTTACTTTTATGTTCTATTTTATGTGCTTATTCTTCTAGATTTGTTAGATTTGCTAGTCTACAAGTAGAAAGTGACTGAGGATTGATTATTGACCTTATCCAAAGTTGGGCAGGATATCAAATTTTGTAAGCAGAGATAATTCTCCAAATTTTGACTGCTACAGACATAAGCAGTTTTGTTACATAGATTATTAGGGGTGCAAAAAGGATCTCTTCTGTGTCACAAATAGCCTATATTGGTATAGTCTTCAATTTATGTCCCTATTGAAAGCCAAAATATTGTAAATATTTGGTATTTTCCAGTACTAGGGATGGATTCAAAGAAAGTTTGAGTAGTTTGTGAACTTTAGCAAATGACTTTTTCCAAGACTAGGGCTGGGCTTAAATACTGACAGACAAATCTTTTTAATAAAATAGAAAAGCTGCTACAAAGCAGATTTTTAAGCTAAGGTTTACTTAACTCAATTCATATTTAAAAACTGACTCAGATAGCTTTCTATCTGGTCTCATGTTGAACTGCCCAGCCCTAATCAGGGTGTGAATAAAAGTAGAACTGTGCAAACCAGTATGGTATAAATGAATTTTAGTTGATAAATGTCATCTGATAATTTGTCTTTTGAATTGTCTAACATTAGTAAGCTTACTTTTGTTTTTTCCCTCACTGTGCAACTTTTCCAGGTTTGGACCTTATGAGTCTTACGACTCCAGGTCTTCTCTGGGTGGGCGAGATCTGTACAGATCTGGCTATGGTTTTAATGAACCCGAACAAAGCCGCTTCGGAGGTAGTTATGGTGGTCGATTTGAGAGCTCCTACCGGAATAGCCTTGACTCTTTCGGAGGTAGAAACCAGGGCGGGTCTAGCTGGGAAGCACCTTACTCCCGTTCAAAATTGAGGCCTGGGTTTATGGAGGACAGAGGAAGAGAGAATTACTCTTCCTACAGCAGTTTTTCTTCACCCCATATGAAGCCTGCACCTGTAGGCTCTCGGGGGAGAGGAACGCCTGCTTATCCTGAAAGTACGTTTGGAAGCAGAAACTATGATGCTTTTGGAGGACCATCAACAGGCAGAGGCCGAGGCCGAGGAGTAAGTACAACAGAATCTTTTCAGATTCTTTTCACTAGTCACTCTTTTAAACCCTTTCAAGACCACGGTTTTCAACTAGAATAAACACTGTTCATCCCAGTGTATTTTGAAGAAAAGCTGAATCATAAGCATAATTTTTAGGTTGCCTGTAAAAGTTTTTCCAGCACTTCAGAAAACAAGTGGCAGTGTGAGATGATTGTTCATAGTTTTGCCAAATCTCCCTTTATTAAAAAGGTGAGGATATTAGGTTTTGGTCTAAAAGGGGTTAAAAGGAGTTGCATTTTTCCTTGTAAAACACTAGCAGTTTTGCTGGTGGGACAGTTCTTGGATTATTGTAAAAGGTAACCAACCCTTTGGAGTTTTTGAGTAGGTTAAAGGTGCAATGTATGATAAAATGTTTATACTTTGCTGCTAACTCTAGCACATAGAATTTCTTCAGAGCTCCATATTTCACATATAACACAAGGGACTAAAAGTCGGTAATAATAGATGAGGGTAGCTTAGCTATGTTTACATGGTGAAGAAGTTGATATGTCTAATAGGTTGTAGAATGATTTGTGGTCAATATAATTACTAACTTACTCTCTTGCAATATGTCCTGTTGCTGGGTGTTTCGTTTTCCCTTGTGTCACTAGTTTTTACTATTGAGAAATAAGCTCCTACTTGTACAGACATGTCTCTGGCTCCTTCCTAGGAAGTAATCTTTTGTAAATTATTGCTTACATGAGTAAATATACCAGTCTTCAAGTGTTTTATTTCAGGACATAGTATAAAGAGAATGACTTATGTTCTTAGGTAACTTGACTGACATGAAATTTTACTAGTAAGTGTATGTAGATTGTGGAGTTATATAGTTTGGTCATATGAAAGATTCTGTATTTTTGCCTTAATGTAAGAAATGGTTTACTTAAGTCAGTTACTCTTAATATTCTCTTTGCAGAGGAAAGTACTTCTGATAAAAAATGTAGTAGGGCACATGTTTTTGTCTCTTCATTGGCTTTTGGTACATCAGTGTAGTGTGTCCTTTTTGTGTAGAAATTTTGCATTGATAACAGTTACCCTTTACTGATGTAAAATGCATTGCACCTTTAATGGATAATTAATGAAGATATTTCTAATGTGACTCTATAAGTTACCTGGAAACACTAAACTATTCAAGTTTACTAGGTTAGATAGGGATTCCTAAGCATATATATAAATGTAAGCAACTGATACGTTGCTCTTCCACCATAATTAATGACTATAGGTTAATTGAAAATTGTTGGGGTTAGTAGGCTTTGGGTTTTGAAATTGAAAATCGATTCCAGTTTGAAAATTTGGAAAACACTTAACACTTTTCATGCTGTATTATTACTTTAGGCAAATGATTTTTTTCTTAATGAGACTTCAAATATCAATTTTGTTTTCACAATAGAAAAACAGGTATTCCTGTACTTTGTGTTCACCATTCTAGTCTGAATGGACTTTTCTTTCTTTCCTCCTGTTAATGAAGTAGATGAACCAACAGGACTTTTCTTTTTTAATCTTCACTTGTACAATTCCCATTGGATCCTTCTCTTCAGATTACTCCTCAGTCTTTATCTTCTAAAAGTAAGGTTAGCAGAATAAATTTCTATGGACATGTAGCCTCTTGGTGTAGTGGATTTTGTTAATGATAAGAGAAGAGAAAGGGACACAAGAGTCGTTTGGTTGCATGACTCTTCGTCTGTAAACTTTTGCTTCTTGGGCTTCTGGGTCAGAATATGTTTCTCTAGGTAAGAATGTGAATGGAACGTCAGATGTAATTCTTTATCTGAAGTGTGTCCTGGAAGTTGATGCATGGTTATGCTTTAACTCTCCTATCTCATACTAATGTTCCATCTCGCCTTCTCATTCCCTTTTTCAACAGGGAGAAATCCTAAATGATTTCTGGATCTTTTTTACTTCAAACTTCATATATGGTCTTCTTTATGCATCTTAGTTTTAAGCCAGGTTTTAGTGAAATAAAGATGTCTTTTTAGGTCTTTTCATGGGAAAACATCAATTAGGAACTCTGAAGAGGAGTTGTCAGAGAGTTGTACAAGTGGTAATATTCTGACAGGCACATTTGCTGTTTATGATCTCAATTTTGAATTGTAAAAATTAAAAAAATAGGTAGGAAATATCCATATTTGTTTTACTGGAAATAAAAATGCTAATTCACTGGATTTGAGTTCATGTAATAATTTACAAAGGTTTTCCATGTGTTTATTCAGAGCGGACATGTAAAATTTAGTTCAGTTCTGGGTAATTTTCAGGTGAAAATTATTAGATAGATAACAGGTAAAATTTGTGTGAATTCATACTTTATCTTTAGATATTATGCTAATATTTCTTGATTTCACAAATTTGCAGCATATGAGTGATTTTGGAAGCATTCATAGACCTGGAATTGTTGTTGACTATCAAAACAAACCCACCAATGTGACAGTTGCTGCTGCAAGAGGAATAAAGAGAAAAATGATGCAACCATTTAATAAGCCTGGTGGAACCTTTATCAAGAAACCCAAGCTAGCAAAGCCTGTGGAGAAGATGAGCCTCAGCAAATCACCCAGTAAGTGAGAAAACATAATTGCTATGGCTTATGGTACTTCTAGTTTTTAAAAAAATTAATGCTTTAGATAATTTTTTCATGTTCATATGACAAACTGCATAGTAGTTTCAACTGTAGAAATTAGATCCATTGAATCACCTAGTGTAGTCACTAATCACTCATACACATCAAAATTACCCAGAGACACTTTTTAAAAATTTTTTTTTTTCAACGTTTTTTATTTATTTTTGGGACAGAGAGAGACAGAGCATGAACGGGGGAGGGGCAGAGAGAGAGGGAGACACAGAATCGGAAACAGGCTCCAGGCTCCGAGCCATCAGCCCAGAGCCTGACGCGGGGCTCGAACTCACAGACCGCGAGATCGTGACCTGGCTGAAGTCGGACGCTTAACCGACTGCGCCACCCAGGCGCCCCCCCAGAGACACTTTTTAAAAATGCACATGCCCTGGTCCACCCCTCTTCCCTGAGTCCTTATTTAGGATGGAGTCAGATCGTCTATATGTGTTAAAAGGCTTCTCACATGATTTTGATTCAAAGTTTTATCTTGGGTGTTATATTTGTTGTTGGAAGGTACTGCTGAGGATGTAGTATTCTCACATTATACAGATTCCCCTTTATGAGGACAAAGGGAAGAAATTTTTCATGGTTCTTGGTACCAGGAAAAGGTGTGTTTCTTCTGGAAATTTAATTTGCTTTTAATTTTGTGGACTGACGACTCTTAGAGACAGTCACATTTTCCATCTGTACATTGTTAAAAAATTGAGAGCCAATCTGAAAATGAAATGAAGAAAACCATTTCATTCATATTAGCATCAAGAAGACTAAATACTCAGGTAAATTTAGCAAAAGTAGTATAAAACTTAAAACAGTATTCAAAACCTACAAAACATTGTTGAAAGAAGTTTAAGAAGATCTAAATAAATGGAAAAACTAAATAAATGGTTCAAAGATCAGAAGATTTAATGTTAAGATGGTTATATTCCCCAAACTGATCTACAGATTTATTAGCACAATCCCTGTTAGAATTCCACCTGACTTCTTTGCAAAAATTGACAAGTTGATTCTAAAGCTCATAAGGAGTTGCAAGGGATCTAAAATAGTGAAAACAGTCCTAAAAAAGTGAAACAAAATAGAAAGATTTACACTTCACCTTACTTGGAAAGACTCAACACTTCTCAGTCATCAAGGCAAAAATAAATATAAAAAAAACAAAAAGTAATTCAGTGTACATGTAAAAATAGACAAAATATTTGGTGTATATTATTTTGCTGTTATGTGTTTTCACAAAGAAGTCTGAAGAAGACCTTTTGTTAGCTTTTATTTAGGTACATCCTTGACTGTCATCTAGTTTAGTCAAGTGTACTTGATTTCGTGTAGAGATATGTTACAAAGTTAAAAAATAAAAATAAAACAGCATAGATAAGTAACAGTAATTTGGCTCTGAACTTTTTTTTTAATAAAAAAAGCTTTATTGAGATATAATTCACACACCTTGTAATTCATCCATTTAAAGCGTGCCAGTCATTGGTTTTTAGTGTATTCACAGATACGTGCAAATATCACTAATCTATTTGAGAACATTTTCATCTCCTCGCAGAGACCTGGTACCCTTTAGTCATTACCCCCAACATACCCCACAGACCAGAGCAACTACTAACTTACTTTCTATCTTTATAGATACCTGTATTCTAAACTTACATATGAAAAAAAAAATTGTATAAAATGTGGACTTCTGTAATGGGCTTCTTTCACTTAGCATAATCTTTTCAGGGTTCATTCAAGTTACAGCAGGTATTAGTACTTCATTCCATTTTATGGCTGGAAATATTCCACCGTATGAACAAATCACATTTTCTTTATTCATTCACTGATGGGTATTTGGGTTGTATCTACCTTTTGGGTACTTTGAATAGTGCTGTAAACATCTGTGTATAAGTTTTTGTGTGAGCATGTGTTTTCATTTCTCTTAGATATATATGTAGGAGAAGTGCTGGATCATATAGTATAATCATTTGAGGAACCACCTGTTTTCCAAAGCATCTGCACCATTTTACATTCCCACTAGCAGTAGATGAGAGTTCTGATTTTTCTATATCCTTGCTATGGCTTGTTATCTATTTGATTCAAACCATCCAGGTGGTATGCAATGGTATCTCATTGTGGTCTTGATTTACATTTCCCTAATAACTAATGGGTGGGCATTTTTTCTCGTGCTTATTGGCTCTTCATATACCTTTCTTGGGAAAATGCACGTTTAGATGTTCTGCTCACTTATTAGTTGGGCTATTTGTCTTTTTATTGAGTTGAAAATATTCTTTATATATTCTAGTCATCTCTATCTCACTTATAGAGATAAAAACACAGACTTAAACATTCAACCTTTATTGATGGGGGAGTGGGAGGGAGGGGAAAGTGGGTGATGGGCATTGAGGAGGGCACCTGTTGGGATGATCACTGAGTGTTGTTTGCAAACCAATTTGACAATAAATTTCATATTAAAAAAAAAAACACAAAAAAACCCAGTCAACCTTTACATGAAACAAAAATTTAAAACTTAGACAATAAGAACAAAAAGGATAAAATTAAATACTGTCAGGCTATTGTCAGGTACTCTGATTTAATTCTGTTTGTTTTGATCATTGATGATGAATTTTAATAAACTTTTGCTTTAAGAAAATTATATGCAATGTTGAAAAAAGGATTTAGCTCATTTACTCACCTAGTTTTTGTTGTTTTCTTGTGAGAGAGAGCATGTGTGTGGGGGAGAGGGGCAATGGGAGAGGGAGGGCAAGGCAGAGAGAGAGAGAGAGAGAGAGGGAGAAAATATCGATAGATAGGAAGAAGGAAGGAAAAAGAAAGGAAAGAAAGAATGAATACCCCAAGCAGGCTCCATGCTCAGCTCAGAGCCTGATGTGCGGCTTGATCCCACGACCTTGGGACCATGCCCTGGGCCAAAACCAAGGGTCAGATGCTCATTTGACTGAGCCACCCATGTGCCCCTTAACTAGTATTTATTAAAAATGATCTCTTTGAAAGCACTTTAGAAACAAGAGGTCAAACTGCCAAAGCTACTTCAAAATATTTCTTTAAAAGTTGAAAATCAGGAAATGCCAACTTCAGTGACAGATATAAACAATATAAATCACAGACATGACACATCGAAAGTAAAAATTTACAAGGTAAAATAGTACAGAACTTAATTTCAAAAAGTTTCAATGACAGAATGATAACACCGTGTTTTATTGTACATGTGACAACAAAAGCAAATTCAAATAATAAATATTATGTGGGGCACCTGTGTGGCTCAGTTGGTTAAGCATCTCTTAATTTCGGTTCAGGTCATGATCTCATGGTTTGTGAGTTCAAGCCCTGCGTCAGGCTCTGCGCTGATGGTGCAGTGCATTACTTACTTAAGAGAAAAAGAACTAGACATAGACATGTCGTTAAGATAAAAATACTGAATAACTAGGAATGTGTGTTCTCTGGAAGACCAGAAATAGTTTCTAAGTCCCTAATTCTGCTTAGACAATCTAAACTCTGACCATCTAATTGTGTCTTTGTATTTTCCCAAATTCATTCTCAACAGTCACTATTTTCCTGAATATTAGGTCCAGGTAAGTTATAGAAGACATTGAGAGTCTAGAGTAAGATCTGCCATATTCTTCGTCTTTCCTCCATTAAAAGAAAGGTTGGGGGAAGAGGGGTGTGGAAGCACAAAAGCTTTTAATTTTGATAAAGTCTAATTTATCTATTTTTCTTTGGCTGCCCAGTTCTAAGAATTCCTTGCCAAATTCCAAAGTCATAAAGATATACTCCTGTGTTTTCTTGGAAGAGTTTTCTAGCTACAGTTCTTGCATTTAGGTCTTGTATTTTAGCGTTTGCATGTGGCTGTCCAGTTGCCCAGCACCATTTGTTGCAAAGACTGTTCTCTCCCAACAGAATAATTTTGGCATCCTTGCTAAAAACCAGTTGACCAGAGTTTTATGAGTTTATTTCTGGACTCTCAATTCTGTTCTGCTAATCTATAGGTCTGTCCTTGTGCCAGTAACACAGTATCTTGATTATCATAGCTTTGTAGTAAGTTTGGAAATCATGAAGGGTGAGTCTTTCTATTTTGTTTTTCTTTTTAGGATTGTTGTCACTACTTTAGATCCCTTCCTTATGAGCTTTAGAATCAACTTGTCAATGTTTGCAATGAAATCAGTTAGAATTCTGATAGGGATTGCATTAAATCTGTAGATCAGTTTGGGGAGTACAACCATTTTAACAACGTTAAGTCTTCTAATCTCTGAACCATTTATTTCCATCTTCTTTAACCTCTTTTCAACAATGTTTTGTGGTTTTTTTTTTTTTTTTTTGGTAAGTTCATCCTATATGTCTATCTACCTATCTTCTTATGTATATAATCTCTACACATAACATGGGGCTCAAACTCACAACTCTGAGATCAAGAGTCTCATGTTCTTCCAACTGAGTCAGCCGGGGACCCCTGTTTTGTAGTTTTTAAGTACTGTGTAAGTTTTACATTTCCTTTGTTAAATTTATTCCTATTTAGTTTTGTTGATGCTAATATGAATGAAATGGTTTTCTTAATTTCATTTTCAGTTTGCCTCTCAATTTTTTAACAATGTACAGATGGAAAATGTGACTGTCTCTAATTGTCAGTCCACAAGATTAAAAGCAAATTAAATTTCCAGAAGAAATACACCTTTTCCTGGTACCAAAAACCATGAAAAATTTCTTCCCTTTGTCCTCATAAAGGGGATTCTGTGTAATATGATAATACTACATCCTCAACAGTACCTTCCAAAAATAAATGTAATATCCAAGACAAAACTTTGAATCAAAATCATGTGAGAAGCCTTTTAAAACATATAGATGATCTGACTCCATCCTAAATAAGGATTTAGGGAAGAGGGGTAGACCAGGGCATGTGCATTTTTAAAAAGTGTCTCTGGGTAATTTTGATGTTTATGAGTGATTAGTGACTACACTAGGTGATTCAAAGGATCTAATTTCTACAGTTGTAATTACTATGCAGTTTGTCATGAACATGAGAAACGTATTTAAAAGCACTGAAGCCATAGGGGTGCCTGGGTGGCTCAGTCGGTTAAGCGTCCGACTTTGACTCAGGTCATGGTCTAATGGCTCTTGGGTTCAAGCCCCACGTTGGGCTCTGTGCTGACAGCTCGGAGCCTGGAACCTGCTTCAGATTCTGTGTCTTCATCTTTCTCTCTCTGCCCCTCCCCAGCTTGGGCTCGCTCTCTCTCTCTCTCTCTCTCTCTCAAAAATAAACAAACATTAAAAAAATTAAAAAAAAAAACCAAAACACTGAAGCCATGGTAATGATATTCAAATGAAAGAAGTTTAAGAAATACTGGTTAATCTCAAACTGATTTTTCTGGTGAGTTCAATTTAGATTGTGATCACCAAATATACCTTGCATGTTTAATGGTTTATGAAGTGGGAACTGAAAAGGGAGGATGGAAAAATGATATTTAATTTTGACTCTTGTTGATATCCTAGCAAAAACTGATCCTAAAAATGAAGAAGAAGAAAAGCGACGTATTGAGGCTCGGCGAGAAAAACAAAGGCGCAGAAGAGAAAAAAACAGTGAGAAATATGGAGATGGATACAGGTTTGTGCTTAGTAGAGTCTGAAAATTGGTCTTATTAAAAAACAGTTTCCTAGGAAATGCAAATACATCAGTTGGAATGTGAGAAAATTTATGGGGTCAAATGAAGAGGCTTGATCAAAGATACATAGGAATATTTTTGATTCTTGGTATTTATGTGCAGTCACCACTGAGAAAAATAAGAAAAAAGAGTTCCATCCCTAATGGTAATTTAAAAATAAAAAATACCTAGAAATACAGTATTCTTAAAAAAGAAATATGCATCATGACATGAAGAAAACCACAAAGTCTTGAGATTTGACTACATGGAGACATAGTGATATTCTTGGATAGAAAAACTAAATAGTAGAAATGTAACAAGTGTCATCAATCTTGATTCCAAAGAAGATTCTGTAAAAGAAGAGTAGATGAGTAAGTACTAGCTTTTCTAGATAATCGAAACATTTGAAAGCTGTAATAGTTAAAAATATGTGGCACTAAAAAAAGGCTATTAGTATAATAGGATTATTAACCTCTAAATACATGTGTTATATGTAAGAATGTAATATATAATACAGATGTTGCAAACAAAAGGAGAATTGCTTAAAAAGGGGGGGGGGGTTGCTTGAACAACTGAACAATAAGAAAAATAGTTTAGACCCTTTCTTACACCAGTGAAGATGAATCCATTGGATTAAAGAACCTACAAAATGGAAAATAACAGGAAAATAAAATAGAATATTTTAATTGCTGCAGAAGTCTTTTTTCTAAGCTTAAAAGTGGTAGATTAAATTACAAAGGAAATAATGACCACATTAGTTTCAATAAAACTTTACACCTTGAAAACAGACAGACTTGGAAAATATTATAAACACAAGAATGATTAATATCTAAGGTAAATATCACCCAACCAGTATGTTTTAAAAAGTAAAAACAAGATGCCTAATATATGATTGGGTGAAGGAACAATAGCTAGTTAATAGTTTTAGGGGAAACGCTGAAACTCATTGTAAGATAAACTGGGAATTTAAATAATAGCATGGCATTTTATTAGGAGAAAAGAAACATTGATTGACTAACATGGATACAATCAAAGCACACACTTATAATTGCTGGTAACCAAATAATATGGTTTTAACTACTTACTGGGAAGCAGTTTAACAGTCCTTAAAAATGTCTTGAATTTTTTTATAGTGCATGATCTCTCCAGGAAGATAATGTAAAAGTAGAAGAGTTTAATCTAAAAAGATGCCCTTTACAGATCCTGTTTCCCTTCTGTCTGACCCTCCGCTGCACACGCGCATGTGCTCTCTCTCTCTCTCTCTCTATCAAAAATAAACATTAAAAAAAAGTTTAAAAAAACTAAAGCTTTGGATATGATATATCTGTGTTAATATACACGTGTGAATTGGAGAAAATGAAAGAACTGAACTTTCATTTAGCTGTAAATATAAATCTCATATAAGCTAAAGTATGTCAGTTCAATTAAATTGTCATTTTAGAATAAGAATCCTTTACAATAGTCTAAAATTATCATAATTTATCAGAGCAGTTTTGCTTTGAGTTAGGAAGGTAAGAGACTGACAATAAATAACTATTCTTGCGATACATTCTTTTTGGATATTTGAATGCTTTCAATATAATGGAGTAGAGGGAGCGGGGGGGAGGGGACAGGGGTGTGAGAGCTATAAACAAACAATAGTATAAAGGGAAGAGTGCCAGAAGAGAAGTACAAAATGATCTTACAGGAGGTGACTTCTCAGTAGGAGTGCAGGAAAATCAGGGAAATGGATGGAGGCAGTATTTGAACTGACTTGGGAATGGTAGGATAAATAAAATAAATGGTAGGAGCTGTTAGGCAGCCCTGGTAGAGGGCATGGCTCGAGGTTACAGCAAGGAAACAGGGACCTTTCATTCATATTCTGGATATGGAAAGCTGTGTAGATTGAACAGGGCTCTAGTGGGGGTTGGCAAGTGTGATTTAATTTGAATATTTAACGAAGACATACTGTGTGCCAGATACTGTTAAAAGCATTCAGTAGGGGGATGGGGCACCTGGGTGGCCCAGTTGGTTGAGTGTCCAACCTCGGCTTAGGTTGTGATCTCTTGGTTTGTGAGTTGGAGCCCCGCATCGGTCTCTGTGCTGGCAGCTCAGAGCCTGGAGCCTGCTTCGGATTCTGTGTGTCCCTCTCTCTCTGCCCCTCTGTCTCTCCATCTCTCTCAAAGGTAAATAAACCTTAAAAAAATTTTCTTTATAAATATTTAGTAGGGGAGCACCTGGGTGGCTCAGTTGGTTAAATGTCTGACTCTTGATTTTGGCTCAGGTCATGATCTCACGGTTTGTGAGATCGAGTCCCACTTTAGGCTCTGTGCTGACAGTGTGGAGCCTGTTTGGGATTTTCCTTCCCTCTCTCTCTGCCCTTCCCTTCTTGTGCTCGCTTGTGTTCTCTCTCTCTCTCTCAAAATAAATAACTTAAAAAAAAATAAAAGTATTTAGTGGGTAAAGCCAACAAGATATAGGAGAGATTAAAAACTTTTTTTAAGGGCAGCTAAAAGTGTTTTGACTTTGTTTTATGATGCTTAAGTCAGTGAAGCCAGTAAAGTGCTGTTGTCTCTTTTAGGAAGTGACTAATTAATTGAATTATTACTGTGTGGCGGGAACTGTTCTAAGGGCTTTATATACATTTTTTTTTCCATCCTCAATGATACTTCTGTAAGGGTTCTCATTGCATTAAGATAAGAAAACTGTGATCCAGAGAAGTCAAGTAATTTGCCCAGTGTCTCACAAGGGGGCTCTGATATAAACCCAGCAGTAGGCTCCAGATCCCAAAGTTTTAACTAGGAAAATTAATATAATAGTGATATAAGGAATTAATTAGAGGGGCAACTGGGTGGCTCAGTTGGTTAAGCATCTGACTTCAGCTCAGGTCGTGATCTTGCGGTTGGTGAGTTTGAACCCCGCATTGGGCTCCGTGCTGACAGTTCAGAGCCTGGAGCTTGCTTCAGATTCTATGTCTCCGTCGGTCTGCCCCTCCCTGGCTTTTGCGTGCACTCGCTCTCTCTCTCTCAAAAATAAACAAACATTAAGAAAAAAAAGAATTGGAAAATGGAGACTAGAGACAAACCAATGAAGAAACTATTGTTATAATTCAAGGAAAAGGAAATAAAAGGAATACATAAGATAGGAACACTTTATAGGAGAACAAAGGGAAATTCATATTGGAGTGGCTTCTGAGCTTCTAAATTTATCTAGCCTTGTCAGTCATCCTGAAGTGGTCCTTAGAAGGTAGGGTTTTTGGTCACCCAACAGCTCCAAAGGAGTGAATTATGGTTGTCTGATGTTCACCTGGCTTTGTTGGTTATTACCTTAGTGGACTGCAAGCTTGAGAGTGGAACAGAGTATAAAAATAAGTAGTGGAACTTCGGAACTTGGTATTTTTGGAAGTTTGCTTTGGCTTTATAACTCTAAACTTGAAGTGGATAGCTTAGGACTAGATTAAATAGATCCACTGATTCCATTATTTGCAACGTGGTATATAATAGCAGTGTTGGCCAAATATTTAAAGAAATACTGTTTTTTCTGACTTCAGCTAAATTTAGATCAACCATAAGATGGTATAAAGGAAATCATTTATTTTGGTAAAATTAGTTTTATTGGCATGGTCTTATGAACTCTCAGTAAATAAGGCAATATTTAAGGAAAACTTTTTTTTCTTTATAGAATGGCATTCACATGTTCATTTTGTAAATTCCGAACGTTTGAAGAAAAAGATATTGAGCTACATCTGGAAAGTTCTTCACACCAGGAAACATTGGATCATATTCAGAAACAAACCAAATTTGATAAAGTAGTTATGGAGTTTTTGCATGTAAGTAGCTGTTTTTAAATCAAGAGGCACTTTATTTGTATTTTAATTTCTTAGTTTTTCAGTTTCCCACCTCTCTTCCAAGTTTCTAAAAATTTAATTGACTACTTAGAGAGTTTTTTTTTAATATATGAAATTTATTGTCAAATTGGTTTCCAAACAACACCCAGTGCTCATCCCAAAAGATGCCCTCTTCAATGCCCATCATCTACCCTACCCTCCTTCCCACCCCCCATCACCCCTCAGTTTGTTCTCAGTTTTTAAGAGTCACTTAGAGAGTTTTTTAAAAAAAAACTAGATGTGAATTCCTCTGTAAAGATTTTAGATTTGTAATTTGAAAGAATATTTTATGTTTTTACAGTAGTTTATGGCAGAGGTGTCAGGAAAAAGAATTCCTTTAACACCTGATTATTGATGCAGAATCAGCTATCATAAGTTGAGAGTCTACTGTGTACCTAGTGTTGTGCTGGGTACTTTCATTCATTATTTCATTTGAGCGTCATCACAGTTCTTTTTTATCATGAAAGATCATGCTCAGAGCAGTGTAGTGACTCTTCCAGTTAAGTGGCAGTCTGAATTCAGAGCTAGAGAGCTGATGTCTGTTTAGTGTCCTTTCTATTATCAGTGTGTGGTCACTAGTTCAACAGTTTTTCTTGACTGTTTAACAAAAGGTGCTATGCAAGGACTGAAGACACAGATACCACCCTTAGTGAACTCAGAGTAATTGGAAAGAACACACTCATTTATACACAGATGACACAGTTAAGTCGGAGGGCCAGGAGTGAGGGTGTAGGCAGGGGGGTTTGGAAAAGGTGAGGATAGTTGGGGCCAGGGATGTTTAAGGAAGAGGCTAGAGCTGGACTGCTAATTGTACATATAGTTAGTTTGGGCAAAAGACATGGAATTGTTAGGAGGTTAGAAACACAGTGATCATTCATTCTTCCCCATCCATGCAGAATTGTGTACCTTTACAGAAATTTCTTTCTGTTAATTTCATTCCTTAACTGGTTCCTGTCATTTAGGACTTTAATGTACCACCTGCCCTGAGAAGACCTCTCTTAACTCTTCCAGCTCTGTTTGATTTCTCTTGTTCTTTATGCCTAAAATACACTTTGAAAGTGAATATTTTTTGTAAGTATCCCAGTAATTTATTTGTATTTGTATTTAACGATAGTCTTTTTCAACTGAATTATAAACTCCTTGAGGACAGATATTAGTTCTTATATAACAGATGTTATCTTCCATAGGCTGAGTTTGATGCTAAGCTCAGTGAAAACTTTTTGTGTTTCTTCCTATTTTGTTTTATAGGAATGTATGGTGAATAAATTCAAGAAAACATCTATTCGTAAACAGCAGACAAATAATCAAACAGAAGTAGTTAAAATAATTGAAAAAGATGTTATGGAAGGTAAGTATTTAAACAAAGTGTATTAGAAATTAACACATATATTTTACTTACCATAATCTATTTCAGTGTAGATGCTGCCCACTAGTGTGATCGAATCATATGTGGTAGCCGTGAGTAGGTCATCAGAGGTGACCTCCTTTTCCTCTTCTCATGTTTACGAATTTATCACTACCTACCATTATGTTTCTCACTTCAGTTTTACAAGAAAAATCAGCTTTTCCTCTAGGTGGAAGTGAATTCTTACATTCTGCCTTCTCACTTCTCATCTCTTTAAGGACTTTTGCTCAAATAGTGAACTCTTCTGTTTTTCTGTCTTTTTATTCCTCTTGATTCTGTCCCTGAAGCCTATGCTTTCATCTTTAAAAAAGAAAAAAAAAAACTGCATCTTTTAAAAAAATTTATTTTATTTTATTTTATTTTTGAGACAGAGACAGACAGAGCACGAGCGGGGGTGGGGCAGAGAGAGAGAGACACACACACACAGTCTGAAGCAGGCTCCAGGCTCCCAGCTGTCAGCACTGAGCCAGACACAAGGCTCGAACTCATCAACTGCAAGATCATGATCTGAGCTGAAGTCAGACGCTCAATTGACTGAGCTACCCAGGTGCCCCCCAAAATCTCCATCTTTAAAAAAGAAAAGAAAAACAGATACTAGTTCCCCTAAAACTTGCTTTCCTATTAAACAACCATTCTTCTTTAAAGCATAGTCCATACTGATCTTTGTCTTCACTACCCATTACTACTTCGCCACAGTAGACCACTTGATGTTACCAGTGGTCTACCAAAACTGCTCTGACAGAGATTCCCGATACCAGTAGGGTGATTCAGTAGGTTCTTCTGAATCATTATTTTACTTCTCTAACATTTTCCACTATTTTTTGTGAATCTGTTTCCACCCCTAGTTTCTGTGGTAGCTCACTGTCCTGAGGTTCTTTATTCCTTTTCTTACTCATTGTGTTTTTATTTTATTTTATTTTATTTTATTTTATTTTATTTTATTTTATTTTATTTTATTTTTATTATTTTTTTAAGAATTTATTTATTTTTGAGACAGAGAGAGCAAGCAGGGGAGGGGTGAAGAGAGAATCCCCAACAGGCTCTGTGCTTTCCACACCGAGTCTGACTTGGCTTGAACTGAGATCATGAACTGAGCTGAAATCAAAAATCAGATGCTCAACCAACTGAGGCATCCAGGTGCCCCTCTCTATGAAGCTTTTAGAAGTTGATATTTCCCAGTATTCTGTTTTCAGTTCCATGATCTTCTCTTTTTATATTCCTTCCTTATGATTCATCTAATCTCAGAGCTTAAAACTATCTCCTCTGTGTTGATTACTTACATACTTCTGTCTCTAACACAGATCTATCTTCTGAACTCTTCTCTTGAACATCGAGATGCTTATTGGCCTTTCTCTTCAGCAGTCTTACAAAAGGAACGTATCAAAAAAATTTTGTGTGCTCTTTGGGCTTATTCCACCCCATTAAGAAAACAAAAACTCAGAAGACTGGTCTTTCATTTTCCTTGGAAGGTAGCCCCACCATCTAAGCCACAAGTATGAAGTTAGTCCTAAGTAATTTTACTTTATTATATCTATAACATTGTATCTTATTGGTTCTGTCTTTTAAATATCTTCCAAGTCTGCTTCTTTACCTCTTTAAATATTGCATCTGTTCAAGTCTTTATCGTTCTCTTGGCAGTTGTATTATTTTCCCAACTAGTGCCCTTACTTTCAGTCTTATCTCTTAAGTCTACTACATGACTGTAGTACTTCAAGAAGTTTAACTGGGTCTCCATCCTCTATAGGATAAACTTCAAATTCCTATGCCTGGCATGCAAAGTTCTCCATGATATAGGCCCTGCTCTTTTTGTCTCTTTTGTCCCTTCTTTATTCTCAGTGCCCCAGCTATATTGAATTACTTGGAACTCCCACAAAGTGCCATTTTCTCTCACCTTTCCCTTGCATACATTATAACTTCGCTTGTAATAAATCTTGATCACAGTTTTCAAGGTCCAACATATATTTTGTTTTTTGTGAATCCCAATTTTGACCTCTTTTTCCCTATCCTTGCCTACCCATATTCATTTTTATGGAAATTCTTTTTTTTAGTACAAAAATCAACATTTGTCTTCTTTCATATTATATATTTGGGGGACAGACTCCTGGGACTCAGAGCAGGATTGTAGAATATGCAAGGAAATATAATGTAATTCTGCTTTATAATTTTAATCTGTTATCCATAGTTTTAATCTATATATGCAGATTTATGAAACGTAGTAGAAAAACTCAACCTACATATCTTGATCTTCTTTTTGGAAGAAGGGGGTATAAATAACCATAGAAACGAAATAATAAAAACTCGTTTTGTCAAAAATAAGAATATATGAATCATTACTTATTAATAACTTGCTTTCTTTTGTAGGTGTTACTGCAGATGATCACATGATGAAAGTGGAGACTGTTCACTGCAGTGCATGCAGTGTGTATATCCCTGCTTTGCATAGTTCAGTGCAGCAGCACTTAAAATCTCCTGATCATATCAAAGGGAAGCAGGTAAGTTTTGACCTGTCTTGATGAAGTCATTGAAATGTTCATTAATCCTTTATTGTCCTTTAACGTCTGTTGTTTCACACCTACCCGCTTACATACAGTCCTATTAATCTCATGTGTGAAAAACTGTAAAGATAACTAGAGAGGCAGTGTAGCATAGTAGTTTAGTTAAACATGGTGGTTAAGATTGGGCTCTGGAGCAAGAAGTCCTGGGTTGAATCCTGGTCCAGTACGTGATGTGTTAAGCAAGTAAATTAGCTTTTCTTTGTCCAAGTTTCCTTATTTGTAAAATGGGGATAGATAATCATTCTACTCTTGCATGACTGTTTAAAGATTAAGTTAGTTACAATAGAAAAGACACTTAAAATAGTGCCTGACAGGGGCGCCTGGGTGGCGCAGTCGGTTAAGCGTCCGACTTCAGCCAGGTCGCAATCTCGCGGTCCGTGAGTTCGAGCCCCGCGTCAGGCTCTGGGCTGATGGCTCGGAGCCTGGAGCCTGTTTCTGATTCTGTGTCTCCCTCTCTCTCTGCCCCTCCCCCGTTCATGCTCTCTCTCTCTCTGTCCCAAAAATAAATAAAAAACGTTGAAAAAAAAAATTAAAAAAAAAAAAAAAATAGTGCCTGACACATAGTGTAAGCATTCAGGAAATCATAGCTATTGAACTGTTTTTTTCATTAACACTTTTTTAAGTTGGTTCAAAACAGTTTTATGAGAGAGAGTGTGTGTTTTAGAACAAAACGGAAAGATTTAATCATAACCTACATTTTTCTGATGGCTGGGAAAAATAAAAAAAAACTAGCATTACCAGTTACTATCTACTGTTACATTTTTTAGTAGAATTTACTAAAATATTCTAGGAAAAAAGTACTGTTTTCTTTTTGATTGGCATATTTCTGCTTCTAAATTGGTTGGTTTTATTTAGTCCAGTTTATTTCAAATGTTTATATTGTGAGAAACTAGCTTGTTTGAGAAGCAAACTTAAAAATTCAAATATTACAGGCTTAAGTTTTAAATAGAGCATACTTGGGTCTTAAATTCATATTTTGTATTGATGTGATTTTCATTTAACTTAGACTTTGTTAGTCACTTTGAGCACATATAATCTCTTAAAAATCTTCGTCCTTTCTCTTCTCTTTTGGCATTCCCTTGACACTTTTTTGGCAACTAGACATTTTTTTTTAAAATTTTTTTTTTTAACGTTTTATTTATTTTTGAGACAGGGAGAGTCAGAGCATGAACAGGGGAGGGTCAGAGAGAGGGAGACACAGAATCTAAAACAGGCTTCAGACTCTGAGCTGTCAGCACAGAGCCTGACACGGGGCTTGAACTCACGAACCAGGAGATCAAGACCTGAGCCGAAGTTGGCCGCTTAACCGACTGAGCCACCCAGGCGCCCCCAGACATTTTTTTTTTTTTTTTAACATTTATTCATTTTTGAGAGACAGAGACAGAGCGTGAGTGGGGGAGGGGCAGAGAGGGAGGAAGACACAGAATCTGAAGCAGGCTCCAGGCTCTGAAGTGTCAGCACAGAGCCCGACGCAGGGCTTGAACTCATGGAACACAAGATCATGACCTGAGCTGAAGTCGGATGCTTAACTGACTGAGCCACCCAGGCGCCCTGGCAACTAGACATTTCATATTAACCTGTCCTCCTTTGTATAATGCAGTCTTAGGCTAACTATAGCCCAGAGGAAGACTATTCTAGCAGTATGAAAAATTGTTCTTTCTCTTTTGATAGCATGAAAATTAGTAGTTAGAATAGTTAGGGTGGGGGAAAGTGCATGTATAGTAGAAAGGAGAGCAACTGTTTAGTAGACCTAGATGTGTCATATGTAGTAACTGAGTGAATGAGTCTGATTGGCTTATTGAATCTTCATTATGTTAATCATGGATGGTTTAGATTGTGTCACAGTAGTTGTTGCTTTATAGCTTAATTTGCCAGGAGAGAAATAATTTAAATCTAGGAATTTGAGCATACAATGTTGTTTTAATTATAGAAATATTCATGGCATGGTTTTCAGGTACCTCACTGTGTTCTATTTTTCATAGGCTTATAAAGAACAAATAAAAAGAGAGAGTGTCTTGACTGCTACAAGCATTTTAAATAATCCAATAGTGAAGGCGCGATATGAACGTTTCGTTAAGGTAAGACTTTAGGGCAAAACCTTTTTAGGTTACATTGTAATATCTTTATAATCAAATGATGACATAGTAACTGATATTAAAATATAGTGCAACATTAGGAAGACTTTTACTTAATATCTTGCATATAGGTAAAAACATTGTTTTTCCTAATTGTTGGGATTTGTTGGGAGAGGGAACAAGAAGTCATTCCTCTCTCATTTCTTTCTCACCGTGGATCATTTGAGAGAGATTCAGGAGTCTGATAGCAGATCATAATGTTAGCTTTATTCTTGATTTTTAAACAAAGGAGGACTTGAGGGATATGTCTTAACATGTGTAGTTACTGTGGACCTTAAGTTTATTTTATTTTGAGAGAGAGAGAGAGAGAGAGAGCTGGTGTGAGTGGGGGAGGGGCAGAGAGGGAGAGGGAGAGAGAGAGAGCATCCCAAGCAGGCTCTGAGTTGCCAGCTGTGGAGCCTGATAATGGGGCTCAAATCCACGAACTGTGAGATCATGACCTGAGCCGAAACCAAGAATCAGATGCTTAACTGACTCAGTCACCCGGGTGCTCCCTGTATTTCACTTCCAAATTAGATAAACTTTTATCTCCCCAGCTTCTGTTAACTGGTTCAGCCAGACAGCAGTAGGCTTCCTTAGCTTACCACATGTGCATATTATGTAGAAAGTACCTAAACTAAGGAGAACTCTTCTAGAATTTTTTACTATGAATGTGATCCGTGGACCAGCAATATTGGTATTTCCTGGGAGTTCATTAGAAATGGAGAGTTGCATTTGAGCAAGATCCCAATTGATTCAGAAACATGTTAAAATTCAAGAAGCACTGGTGTCGAGTTACTCAATGGTATCCCTTTGTTCAGCTTTCCTGTCTGCTGTGTTCCCTGATGTTATTCCCCAGAACATCCTCTGCCCATGGTCAGCTCTGGTCATGTCTTAAAAACTCTTTCAACTTTCAAGTGCTCTCAGTCTGACAGAATATCTTTTTAAATCTTTGTCCTATGAAGATATAATCAGTTCATCAATTTATCCCATTTCTTCAACTGCTTCTACTTCACCCCCTCGCCTGGATACTCATGGTCAGTCCTTCCAACAATGCAGTGCTGCCATTCCAAAAGTCCTCACTCATTCTTCCACCACTTACCAGTTCCCAGCACTATGCCCTCTGTGGTTAGACTGTCTTCACTGCAAGTATTATGGAATTGTACCATTGCTGTGTTTGCCAGGTTTTCGCTGCAGTTCACAGTGATTTTGCGCATTACCAACCGATGTAATGTGCTTCCTACAGTGACTGTTTCAAAGCTTTTCCATTTTTTTTCTTTAAAATTTTTTTTGAATGTTTACTTATTTTTGATAGAGCATGAGCAGGGGAGGGGCAGAGAGAGAGGGAGACACAGAATCCGAAGCAGGCTCCAGGCTCTGAGCTGTCAGCATAGACCCCGACGCGGGGGCTCGAACCCATGAACCGTGAGATCATGACCTGAGCCGAAATCAGACGCTTAAGCGACTTAGCCACCCAGATGCCCCAAAGCTTTTCCACTCTTAACCTGTTTTCAGAGATCCTACCACAGAAGTACATTGAATCCTGGTGTAATTGAGTAGGACATAAATCTCTATCTGTTTCTACCAGAACCCACATATTTGCTTTTGTCATATGCATATGATTTTAGAAATTAGGTTAGGAAAATGTGGCCTTTAAGCGTTCCAGTTTATGGAATATAAAGAAATGACTTCAGTAATTTATTTATCCACTTTGGTATGAAATAGGTACTGAACAAATATGTCATGATTTGTCATAAGTTAAAAAGCTTCAGAGTGTATTTATTTTTGATGTTACAGCAAATAAAAATTGCACTGGTAACAAAAATGAATATGCTGATTTTAAAAGCTGTTTTTCCTCATGTTTTTAGGGTGAGAATCCTTTTGAAATTCAAGATCATTCTCAAGATCAACAAATAGAAGGAGATGAGGAGGAGGAAGAAAAGATTGATGAACCTATTGAAGAAGAGGAGGAGGAGGAGGAGGAAGTGGAGGAAGTGGGGGAAGTAGAGGAAGTAGAAGAAGTGGAGGAAGCAGAAGAAGTGGGAGAAGGAGGAGGAGTGGAGGGAGCTGGAGACACAGAGGAAGCAGGGGACCAGGAGGCAGTGGGGGAAGGAGAGGCAGCCGGGGAGGGAGAAGCAGTGGGGGAGGGAGGAGTGGGGAAAGGAGAGGAAGTAGAGGAAGAAGCAGCAAAGGAAAAGCCTGTTGACTTCCCTGTTGACCAACCTGAAGAAAATTAAATAGAAGGTATTAGTCAGATTTAAAAGAAGCTTTAAATTTCTCTTGTAATGTGGAAAAGGGTAAGAATTTTAATAGTTTAAAATATGAGAGTTAACACCCATATTGCATGCATTCCACACATTCAGATTTGTTTTATATAATTTCTAAATGTTTGGCATTTGTTTAATAAAATGAGGGTAAGACTATTTTAGTTTAGTTTTTATAGTTACCAACTTAGATTAGATAAATTGTTTGTATAATTTTTAAGCTTAATTTTTATTACTTTAATTGGTGTTAAGGATAACAGATGTGTATTGTTAGTATATCTATTCTAATCATTTGAACTTAAATGCTGCTGTTGGGAGTATATATTCAAGTGTGCATTAATGTTTTCAATACTTACCCTAGAAGAGATAAATTGGGCAAGTATTTTGTGCTCTGACTGTGTATTTTTTTACTGCATTGGACATTGAATAGTAATTTGCGTTAAGATACGCTTAAAGGCTTTTTGTGACCATGTTTCCCTTTGTAGCAATAAAACGTTTTTTACAAAAACTCTTTCCCTGGATTAGCAATTTTAAATGAAATGATTCATCAATTAAATTAGTATTTAAAATGAGATTTTGCCTTAATGTAGGAGTTTAGCTCACTGATATTTCGAGATGATTGAGACGAGTTGAAGAAGAAATTTACTTCCATCATTTTAAAAGTACTACTAAAATATTTTTTAACATATTTCAAGTTGAGGTCAGTCCATAACTGACTTGTTTATACTTGTTTTAATTCCTTTCTTTTCTTTGTGCCTATGTCAGATCTTGAAATCTTGAAAATACATTTGAATACAAATGATTTTTTATAGTTGTGTTAGTTCTTTTGTCATGTCTGTTTGTAGCTGAAGAACCAAGAAGCAAAAGTAATCACTTTTCTAAAAAACAAGTATTTCTTTCCTGAATATTTCTCTCCTTTAAAAAAAAAAACTTTTTATAGTTTAAAAAAACTTCTTTCAGCTTACATACTGAAGAAGAGATGAGACTGACAGATGGTCTATTTTCTTTAACTTTTTTTTTTTTTTTTAATGTTTATTTATTTTAAGAGAGTGAGGGCAGGGGAGGAGCAGAGAGAGAGGGAGACACAGAATCTGAATCAGGTTCCAGGCTCTGAGCTGTCAGCACAGAGCCCACGTGGGGCTCGAACTCATAACCTGAGCCAAAGTTGGAAGCTCAACCGACTGAGCCACCCAGCTGCCCCCAGATAGCCTATTTTCAAATGACCATCTATGTCACTGAAAAATAGTGCTCTTATTTCTTTGAATCTTTACTCTGGAGGGGGACTCAGTGAAATAAAATAGCTTCTCAAAATACTGAGGCATTGAATGGATGAGTATATAGGAATATTAAGTAATCTTAAGGCATTGAGTGTGTGAATATATAGGCATTTGTAGAATTTCACTTTTTTGCATACAACAAAACTTTTAAAATTACATTTTTGGAGGCTGTGTTGTGGGCTAGATTTGCTTATCTTTAAGCTTTAAGTCATTTGTATCCATTTACAGGGATTTAGAGCCAAATACGACTGGAGAAAATTGGGATCCTATCTAAGAGTCTGTATTTACCTAAATAGGCTTCAGAAAGCTTTTGCGCTCAGGAGTTAAAATTTTAAGGATAATAGGACTTGATCGACCTTCTGTTTCTCATTTATTTGGTTTCTACTTTATTTAAAAATACTTGTGGAAGGGTAAGGTAAAAAGAGAACAGATCCCTCTGAGGTATAATTAGTGGGTTCTCTTGGCACTAAGTGGGTGTTTTTTTAAAAAAAGAATGTCCCTAGCAATTTGAGGTTTTAAACATTTGGAAAGAATCCTGAATAACAAGAATCTGTATAACAACTTCTAAGTAAATGTTTTATTTTAATTTAAATTTAATTTTACTAATTTTTAAAAATGTTTATTTAGAGAGTGTGCATGTGTGTGCAGGAAGGGCATAAAGGGAGAGAGAATCTCAAGCATATACCATACTGTCAGTGAAGAATCCGACTCGGGGCTCAATCCCACAAACCACGACATCAGGACCTGTGCCAAAATCAACAGTTAGACACTTAACCAATTGAGCTACCCAGGTGCCCCAGTTTTATTTGTTTTTTAAAGATTTTAAAGTAATCTCTACACCCAGTGTAGGGCTCGATCCCTGAGGTCAAGAGTAGCCTGCTCCACCTACTGAGCCAGCCAGGTCACCTATAAATGTAGAGTAAGAGAGAAAGAACATGTGGGTAGCAATACTTGTGGGAAACATACAAAAACCTTCATTCAGACTAGCTTATTTGCAAAGTATTATTAATAAAGTATATTTTGTTAATTGTACTTAATTTAGAAATTCAAATTTATGTATATCCTGTTAGATAATTTGTAGTTAGGCAATTTATTTCATTTTTTAAATGTTTTTAATGTTTATTTTTGAGACAGAGACAGAGTGTGAGTGGGAGAAGGGCAGAGAGAGGGGGGGACACAGAATCTGAAGCAGGCTCCAGGCTCTGAGCTGTTAGCACAGAGCCCAATGTGGGGCTCGAACTCCTGGATCGCAAGATCATGACCTGAGCTGAAGTGGGACCTTAACCGACTGAGCCACTCAGGCACCCCTGTAGTTAGGCAATTTAATTTGCAGGCAGATTGATTTTTGTGATCCTTAAAGTTTATATTTTCAATACTTTTCTGATAAGGATTTGTATGATATCTTTTAACTTTCAACTTCTGTTATCCAAGTGTTACTTGTGTGTTTATTAAAAAACAAAACGTGGGGCGCCTGGGTGGCTCTGTTGTTTTAAGTGTTGGACTCTTGATTTTAGCTCAGGTCATGATCTCATAGTATGTGAGATGCCCTCCCCCGCTCATGTGAATGCACATGCTCTCTCTCAAAATAAATAAACATTAAAGAAAAAGAAAGCATGTAATTACAATAGCCAAAGAAATTTATATATGATTTACACAGTTGGTTAAGCCAGATGCCTAGGGATTGTCCTATATTCTTCCCTTTTTATCACCTCCTACCTCCAGGCTACTGGAAAGTCTGTGTTTTCTACTTCCAAATTTTATCTGACTACCATTCCCAGTTCGAGTCCCCATCATCTCTTACCCGGATTATTAAAATAGTTTATTAACTAATCTCGTTTCCACTCTTGCCCTGCTAGATTCAGTTTTCCACACACAAGTGTAATTTTCTAAAAATAGAATTCAGGTAATACTAGTCTCCTGCTTCTTTTTGTATCTGTACAATTTAAACTCCTTATAGCAATCAGGCCTGGCCTAGCATTCCTGCTTTATATCATGCTATTCTTCTCTCCAGCCACGGTTGTCTTCTGTTTAAAAAAATTCATTTTTAAAAATGTATTTTGAACGAGAGAGCATAAGTGGGGGAGGGGCACAGGGAGAGGGAGAGAGAGAATCCCAAGCAGGCTCAGTGCTGTCAGGTGGAGCTGAATGTGGGGCTTGACCCCACGAACCGTGAGATCACGACCTGAACCAAAACCAAGAGTCCAGCACTCAGTGGACTGAGCCATGCAGGCACCTCTCTCCATAATATTTTACAAAAGCATTAGAATGGCCTGTTTCAAATCTCTAGGAGTGAGAAAACCGGGTCTTGTTCTTGTTTTTGTTCTTTTTCTCCCGTTGGATTATGTAATTCTTACACAAGTATGTGAAGTTTTTTTTTTTTTTTTTTTTTTTTTTTTTTTTTTTTAATGTTTGTTTATTTTTGAGAGAGAGAGAGAAAATGAGTGAGCAGGGGAAAGGCAGAGGGAGACACAGGATCCTAAGCGGGCTTTGTGCTGACAGCAGACAGCCCGATGTGGGGCTCAGACTCACGAACCAACAAAGCCAAAGTCAGATGCTTAACCAATTGAGCCACCCAGGTGCCCCCATGAAATTCTAATAGTAGGAAAAAAAAATTCTAATAGTAGGACTAACAGTTTTTCCATATAACAAGCAGCTCTCTGTTGCATCATTCCCCTACTTGAAATCCTTCAGTGGCTTTTTATACATGTCAGTGTAACATCCAGAGATCCTTTTAGTGTGACATCTGTGGTTCTCTATGTTTTGTACCTTGCCTGCTTCTCTAACCTTGTATGTCAGTCTTGACTTATTTATATTAACTGCCTGTGCCTGTAAACATTTGAATTTATGATCCTGCATCAGGAGGCAGAGTGGATCCTAGAATTGCCAAGATTTAACTACAATCTGTGTTATAGCATCTAGATGTTATATTTATATTTCATAATACTATAGCTTATTATAAAATATACTTATATTTTCAAATATATGTATTATATTTTATAATAGTATATTATGTAATATATCTAAAAAAAAAAAAGCATTAATCCGAAGAATGAGATGAAAATATCTGCAGAAATTTGTGTACCAAAAATCATGGACATACAGAAAAAAGAACTACAAAGGCAAATGTTGGTTATGCATGTTAAAAAGTATCTGAGAATTCACTTTTTATTGGCAAGGTTGTTCTTATTTAGAGATACATAGTATCAGGTTATCTTATTATCAGGCTTATATTATTTGACATTTACTTTGCCTACCAAATTGTCCTTACTGTGAATACAAACTTTATATGTATTTAAAATACACAAAACTTAAAACTTACCACTTTCAACCATTTTTGAGTGTACATTTCAGAGGCTTTAATGACAAACTATTTATTTTTAAAAAAATATTTGTTAATGTTTAATTATTTTTGAGAGAGAGACTGAGTGTTAGTGGGGGAGAGGCAGAGGAGGAGACAGAATTGGAAGCAGGCTCCAGGTTCTGAGCTGTCAGCACAGAGCTCCAGGTGGGACTCGAACTCACAGACCAGGAGATCATGACCTGAGTGGAAGTCAGACACTTAACCGACTGAGCCACCCAGGCACCCCATTGACAAACTTTTTAAAAGAAACATTTGTTTTGAGAGAGCATGGGTGAGCGCACAAGTGGGGAAGGGGCGGAAAGAGTGAGAGAGAATCCTAAGCAGGCTCCACACGGTAAGCACAGAGCCCAACTCGGGGCTTGATCCCATGAAATCAAGAGCTAGATGCCTAACCCACTGAGCTACCCAGGTCCCCCAACAAACTTTTGATTCACATTTGGAATCCCTTGTAGTTCTGCTGATGGACAGAAAATGGAGTAGTCATGCCGGCCAGAAGTATTTTAGCTCATGTGACAGTTAATAGTTCATATTATAAATTAACAATGTGACTTTATTTGGTAGATAGTCCTTACCCTGATAACTTCTCTATTTGATACGCAAATAAAATCAAGGGGGACTGCAAGGCTGGAGGGCAGACCCTTGGGTGTGGTAAATTCAGTCCCTGCTGCCATCAGTTTGGACCTCCTCAGAAGCAGTTATGGTAGTCTCTTTCTGCCTTCCTTTCCCCATCTGATTTTCCTAATTTTTCTTAAATTAAAAAAAATTTTTTTAAATTATTATTTTCAAATGTTTATTATTTATTTTTTAAATTTATTTTTTAATTTACATCCAAATTAGCATACAGTGCAACAATGATTTCAGGAGTAGATTCCTTAATGCCCCCTACCCATTTAGCTCATTCCCCCTCCCACAACCCCTCCAGCAATCCTCTTTGTTCTCCGTATTTAAGAGTCTCTTATGTTTTGCCCCCTCCCTGTTTTTATATTAGTTTTGCTTTCCTTCCCTTATGTTCATCTGTTTTGTATCTTAAATTCCTTATATGAGTGAGTCATATGATATTTGTCTTTCTCTTACTAATTTTGCTTAGCATAATACACTCTGGTTCCATCCACATTGTTGCACGTGGCAAGATTTCATTCCTTTTGATTGGCCGAGAAATACTCCATTGTATATATATATATATATACTCCACATACATATATATACCACATCTTCTTTATCCATTCATCCATTGATGGACATTTGGGTTCTTTCCATACTTTGACTATTGGCAATAGCGCTGCTATAAACATTGGGCTGCAAGTGCCCCTTCCAAACAGCTCACCTGTATCCTTTGGATAAATACCTTGTAGTGCAGTTGCTGGGTTGTAGGGTAGTTCTATTTTTAATTTTTTTTTTTTATGTTTATTCATTTTTGAAAGACAGAGACAGAGCACAAGCAGGGGTGGGATGGAGAGAGGGGGGGACGCAGAGTCCGAAGCAGGCTCCAGGCTCTGAGCTGTCAGCACAGAGCCCAACGCGGGGCTCGAACTCACACACCGTGAGATCATGACCTGAGCCGAAGTCAGATGCTCAACCGACTGAGCCACCCAGTCGCCCCTCTATTTTTAATTTTTTGAGGAACCTCCATGCTGTTTTCCAGCGTGGCTGCATCAGTTTGCATTCCCACTGGCAGTGCACAAGGGTTCCTCTTTCTCTCCACATCCTCGGCATCTGTTGTTTCCTGAGTTGTTAATGTTAGCCATTCTGACAGGTGTGAGGTGGTATCTCATTGTGGTTTTGATTTGTATTTTGTATTTTCCTGATGATGAGTGATGTTGAACATTTTTTCATGTGTCGGTTGGCCATCTGGATGTCGTCTTTGAAGAAGTGTCTTCGTGTCTTTTGCCCGTTTCTTCACTGGATTTTTTGGGTCTTGAGTTTGATAAGTTCTTTATAAATTTTAGATACTAACCCTTTATCTGTCATTTGCAAATATCTTTTCCCATTCCATTGGCTGCCTTTTAGTTTTGCCGATTGTTTCATTTGCTGTGCAGACTTTTTATTTTGATGAGGTCCCAATAGTTCAATTTTGCTTTTGTTTCCCTTGCCTCCAGAGATGTGTTGAGTAAGAAGTTGTTGCAGCTGCAGTGAAAGAGGTTTTTGCCTGCTTGCTTCTCTAGGATTTTGATGGCTTCCTGTCTTACATTTAGGTCTTTCATCCATTTTGAGTTTATTTTTGTGTATGGTATAAGAACCTGTGTGTGGTCCAGGTTCATCTTTCTGCATGTCGCTGTCCAGTTTTCCCATCACCATTTGCTGAAGAGACGGTCCTTATTCCATTGGATATTCTTTACTGCTTTGTCAAAGATTAGTTGGCCATACGTTTGTGGGTCCTTTTCTGGGTTCTCTATTCTGTTCCATTGATCTGAGTGTCTGTTTTTGTGCCAGTACCATGCTGTCTTGATGATTACAGCTTTGTAGTATAGCTTGAAGTCTGGGATTGTGATGCCTCCTGCTTTGGTTTTCTTTTTTAAGACTGCTTTGGCTATTCGGGTTTTTTTTTTTCTTTTTCTTTTTTTTTTTTTTGACTCCATACAAATTTAGGATTGTTCTAGCTCTGTGAAGAATGCTGGCATTATTTTGATAGGGATTGCCTTAGAAAAAAATTTTTTAAAAGACTGTTAGAGGTAGGGGTGAGGCAGAGTTAATGGTGATAAGAGATGGCTTTCTTGGTGACTAAGAGTGTGTAAGGGAACAACTATAAGCTGCTTAGTTATTAGAGGAATATAATTTATGAATTTGGGGAGAGGTCCAGATTAAAATGGCATACTGGAATCAAGTCATTATCTTCTGAAGTTCTATTAAAATTACAGAACAGACAATGATAAAAAATGCAAGTAATAACAGTAAGTTCATAACCACAATGGAAAGACAACAAGGTTGCTGCGAAGCATTTCTACAAGATATAAAAGAAGGAACCAGATCTTGGTGAAACAGAGAGGCACAGTCACATCGAGATGAAAGTTAAGGAAGTGAGTGCCTCCATGTTTTAGAGGTAGCTGTGAGAGTGGCTGGCTGTAGCATGGTAAGCCATGTTATTAAAGGACTTGAATAGTTACGCTAGTCCCTGGCTCAGAAGCCTTAGTCTAGGATATTCTTCCAAGATAAAGTCATAGCACAGCTTGCTGTTTGCCCATCAGAGCGTAACTTCTGATGTAGTAGACTCCCAGAGCATATATACAGCAGCCATCAAAGTGTGGTAGTGCCCTAGGTGTTTTGTGGATCCCACAAAGAGCTCTGATTCCTCATACTTAGAAAACAGACAAACAGAAAAACTTGGTGGCTGTCCATTTCCCATTTTCTTACTGACTGCCCCTCCCTCCTCTCTCATACAATTAAAATGCCAGGTTACTTGTAATCAAAATCTGCCAGGGTATTTCACTCAAATTGAGAGAATAAACTCCAGGTATTAAAACTGAAAAATCTAGTAGTTTCACAGACTACCATCTGTAAGCCTCCTACTGCCTGTTGTTGTGTGGATTTTACATTTTTAAAGGGTTGTGGAAACAACAATATGTGACAGACATCTAATACGGCCTTAAAAGGCTAAAATACTATTAACTGGCCCTTTACAGAAAAGTTGCTGACCCCTTGTTTCTCATTTATCAATAATAGACAACACAGAAGCAACAGACGTTTAAGGAAGAAAGCAACATGAAAAATAGGTAGTATACTTAATAAGCAGAAATAATCCTGAGGATACAATTCAGGGAAAACAAAACTTTAAAATATTTTAGTACATACTAAAGTAAATTTAGTATTATATGTAAAAATAGCAATAAGTATAAGTTTTCTATATAATTCTTAGATACAGTGTTACATATCATTATACTCTCCAAAGAAATTTTAGAGGTTATTGCACTAGTTTAAAAAAATGCAAACTGCTATGAGAAAGAAATATCTTGGAAATAAAAAATAACTGCTGAAATAAAAATCTATTTTAGGCCAAGTAGTTGAATAAACATGGCTGAAAATCAAATTACTGAGCTAGAATTTTAAGCTGAGGGATACTTCCAGACTCATATAAGAATAGGTCAAATAGGTGGAAATTATGAGAAAAGTTGAGATGTAGAAGATTCAGATAAACACCATCCATTTAAAATGAAATTTCATGGGGGCGCCTGTGGGTCTCACACAGTTGAGTGTCTGACTCTTGATTTCAAGAGTCATTTCAAGAGATTTCATGGGGGCGCCTGTGGGTCTCACACGGTTGAGTGTCTGACTCTGACTCAGGCCATGATGTCACAGTTCCTGGGGTCAAGTTCTACATTGGGCTTTGTGCTGACAGCAAGGAGCCTGCTTGGGATTCTCTCTCCCTCTCTCTGCCCCTCCTCCACTTGCACGTGTGCTGTCTCTCTCAAAATAAATAAATGTTTAAAAAAGATAAAATGAAACTTCATGAGGTCTGGAGCCATATGTGTAGGAAGTTTAGCGTTGAAAATCCTGCATGTTATCACAGTACCAGGTGCATGAAATGCTCAGTAAATACTTTTGAATGATTGAATATATGTATATGTATAGGAGGTTCAGAAGTCGATAACAGAAAAAGTAAAGAAAAGAAATAATAGGAAAAAAATGTTTTTCTGATAAAAGACTGGCCATATATTAAAAGCTTTACGTACTGAGGAAAAATAATTAAAAAGGAGACGAACACTTAAAACATATTCCGACTAAATTTGTGTAATCCTAGGATTATGAGAACAATCTCAAAATTTCTAAAGAGAAACAATATACCTGTAAAGGGAAAGGATCACATTGGTCTCAGGTTTGTCATCTGTATGTTGGCGTGCTAGAAGACAACTGTTAATTTTTAAAATTGTGTGGGAATGGGGTCCTGGGTGGCTCAATTGGTTAAGCATCCGACTTTGGCTCAGGTCATGATTTTGCAGTTTGTGAGTTCAGGCCCTGCATTGGGCTCTGTGCTGACAGTACGGAGCCTGGAGCCTGCTTCAGATTCTGTGTCTCCCTCTTTCTCTGCTCCTCCCCCTCTCAAAAATAAACATTAAAGTTGTGTGGGAAAATTACCTTGAATTTAGAATTCTATCTTGAGCTAAACTGTCATTTTAAGAGAGAGGGCACAATAAAGACATTAAAAAAAATTAAGAACATGGAAGGATTCAGAAATTAACTCAAAACTATGCACAACAACATGATTTCAAATTATAATGAAAAACTGTTGGTGAGAAACTGACAAATTTGCAGTTAGAACGAGGTATTTGAACACAACTCTTTTAGAAATTATTGACTGAAGAGTTTAAAATTGAGGACACAGGTTTTGAACTATATAATTCAGAAACTTCAATAGTTACAGAGAACTTCTTTTCAAATACTGTGAGAAATGACCATGAAGCAGGCCACAAGAAATTATGTACAGGCTCTGTCCTGCTATCACAGTGCAATAAGCTAGAAATTATGGGTAGCAATCAATTAATAAAATCTAGTCAGAACACATGGTCCTCCAAATGCTTGCATTTAAAATGAAACAAAACCATACAAAACTTTAAGGAAGAATTTCTTTAAGCCTTTCCAGATTATACAGAAATCTGAAATACCTCTCGATTTGGTCTCTGAGACTGGCAGAACGCTTATTCCATAATGTCCAGCAAAGATAACTATAGACCAATCTCACTTAGGAGAAAATAGAATCATTGAAAAAACATTAGCAAATTAAATCCAAGAAAATGTGTCATGGCAAAGTAGGGTTTATCCAAAGCATAGAGCATCATCTATTAATGTAACTCAATACATTAGGAAGTCTATTATTGTAACTTAAAAAAAAAAAAAAAAAAGGCAGATGAAACGAGAAAAAGTCACATAATCTCAACAGATGCTGGAAAAACATTCCCTGAAATTTAACGCTCAATCCAGATTTAAATCTTGTCAGGCTAGGAATAGAAAACTTTTTAACTTGGCTGAGGACATCAACAGAAGCCTTCATCAAACATCCACATTTGAGACAGGATCAAGCCTACTGGCTGTACAATCACTTACTGACAAGAAATAGAAATACCAGGGAGAGAGAACACAGTCATTATTTCAGGCAATGTGATACGGAGATAGTGGATTAATTGAAGAGGATTAATTGAAAAACAAATAATGTACTTTCATTTAATAGTCAACATATAAAAACCTGTAGCTTTCTATAGACTAGTATGGCCAATTTGAAATGTAATTTTGAAAAACCTTATTTGTGGGGTGCCTGGGTGGCTTAGTGGGTTGAGCTGCCAACTGCGGCTCAGCTCATGATCTTGCGTTTGTGGGTTTGAGCCCCGTGTTGGGCTCTGTGCTGACAGCTCAGAGTCTGGAGCCTGCTTCAAATTCTGTGTCTCCTCTCTCTGCCCCTCCCCCTGCTTGCGATCTGTCTCTTTCTGTTTCTCAAAAAATAAAATAAGATGTTAAAAAAAACCCTTATTTGCAATAAAAATCTGAACTATTATCTAGGTATAAACCTTAATGGGAAAAGTATAAGATCTATATGAGGAAAACTACACATTTTAATAAAGGGCATAAAATGCCTGAATAAATAGTAAGCATTCTATATTCCTGTTTGTAAAAACTTAACATTGTCCAGATGTTAATTATCCTCGAACAAATTCATCAAATTAATTAAAATTCCAATAGGATTTTGTTACTTAGAATTAATGTCGCCTGTAAGAGAAAGTTAAAAATAACAGCAATTGGGGTGCCTGGGTGGCTCAGTCGCTTAAGCAGCCAACTTCAGTTCGTTCATGGGTTCAAGCCCCACGTTGGGCTTGACACCTCAGAGCCTGGAGCCTGCTTTGGATTCTGTATCTCCCTCTCTCTCTCCCATCCCTGCTCATGCTCTGTCTCTCTCTGCCTCTCAAAAATAAAAAATTTTTTAAAAAATTAAAAAATAATAACAGCCACTTAGGATTGAAGTCTTTCATATAAAAGTTCAGGTAAGTAATGCAGGGTTGGTGGTACCCTTCCAGGTATCAGAAACTGAAGCTCCCTGTATAGTCCACCATCTTCAAAACACCTCATCTTCAGTCTTCCTGTCTATATTTCAGTCAGTGGAGAGGAAGAAGAGAAGAAAGTGACACAACTTCTCATTAGGAAGAGGTACCAGAAGATGGCACTTACGTTTCTACATTATTTCCATTGCTTACAACAGTCATGGGAACGTACCTGCCAAGAAGGCAGGGAATTGTATTTATTCTATGTGGCCATCTTTCCAGCTGAAAAGCAGGGGTTCTATTTGGGGAAAGGGGATAATGGATATTAGGGTGCTACTAGCAGTATATGCCATTTAAACTGATTGAGAAGTTCATATGCAAATAAGAAAAATATTTAAAAAACAACGAAAATTTAGCTTATGTTTCTTACTAGAAATGCGTAACAAAACAATATATCAAATATGAGTAGATAAGTAAAACACTGAAGAAACTGTGAATATTATGTAGATATAGTACAGATAAAGGTATAATTTTGAATCATGGGTAAAAGATAAAAGTAGCCCATGAATGATTTGGAGACAGAATAGTTACACTGGGAAAAGACCTACCCAAGTCACACTATGCACAAAAGTAAATTTCAAGTGGATTAAAGAGATAAAGGTAAAACCCCCTCCACATGTATTAAAATCTAAGAAACTTATTTGTAATTTTGGACACAATTTTTTCTCAGTAAGTTACAACTTCCAGCAGACATAGGGGAAAATATTGACAAATATGGTACATAAACTACCATAGGGTGAAAGACACTCAAGTTGAAAGAAGAGTGGTTGAAGGGGAGAAAATGTTTGCAATATGTACAAGAGACCAAAGATTAGGTCAGTCAATAAAGAGATCCAGTTTATCAACCATTATGTTAATAGACATTCAGAGACCTAACAATAGCCACTATTGGTGAAAAAAAAAGTCCCTTTTTCATATGATTGATGGCTGCATAAACTGTTTCATCTTATTTGGAGGGCAATTGGGAAGTAACTAGCAAAATTTAAAATGCACGTACTATTTGGTCCAGCCATCCAACCTATAAATAGCTCTTCATTTGTCTGAAATCACAAATGCCTGAAATGTGCTTGAGTTCCAAGATAACATTTCACCTTATCTAAAATGTATTGAGGCTAATAACTTTTTTGCTTTTACCAGAAGGTGTCAGGAAGGGTTTTTAACACAACAAATACCACCTGGCTGATAGCAATGGTAAGATGCCATCGACTGTAAGATGCATTCTAGCCTGAGAGATGATAAAATGGGGGTGGGGGTGGGGAGAGTGTGTCTAAGAAATGCTGAAACAGTGTATCTAAAAGAATAGTCTTTGCAGCATTATTTGTAATGATGAGAGATTGGGAACCTAAATATTCAGCAATAAGGGAATGAATAAAACGTGGTAAAGGTTGATTGTTACGACAATCGAATACTCTGGCCATTGGAAACAGTAAGAGATCTATGTTTTGACATCAAGATATATTGCTCAGAAGAAAAAAAGAGTTATAATATATGCATTAGAGTTTTACTTGGAGGAACTATATAAGTTCCAAACTATATATTTGTAGAGAAATGCATAAAAATAAAAGTAATATATTTACATAGAAGAAAAGTGGGAAATGATACATAGTGTTTACATGTGAGGAGGGAAGTTGCACTGGGAATGTGATGTGTTTTTTTAACTGCTTATTTCTGTTTTTTTCCTTTGATTTAAAAAAAATTTTTTTTTTTGTTTTTTAGCGTTTATTTATTTTTGAGACAGAGAGAGACAAAGCATTAATGGGGGAGGGTCAGAGAGAGGGAGACACAGAATCTGAAACAGGCTCCAGGCTCTGAGCTGTCGGCACAGAGCCCGACTCGGGGCTCGAACTCACGGACCGCGAGATCGTGACCTGGGCCGAAGTCGGCCGCTTAACCGACTGAGCCACCCAGGCGCCCCCTTCCTTTGATTTTTAAACAAGGATGTAATTGTGTGTCACGTTTATAATGTAAATGTTTAAGAAGAATCTGGAAAACCCAGGGAAGTATAAAGAATAAAATAAAAAACACCTAGAATACGACCATCCAAGTAATAGTACCATTAGCAGTTTTTGTGTATTTCTTTCTATTCCATTTTTCGTTGCAACTCCGTAGTTGTTGACACTGTTCCTTGAGGTAAGAGAAACAGGAATGTCAGGTTTTAGGTAAATCAATGTGGGGGCATGTTTAGTTGGCATTGCCTGTAGGGCACTGATACGGTGATATCAAGCAAGCAATTGGATATATGGGTATGGGGGCCAGGGGAGCTCAGTGATCAACTTAGAGTATTAATGCTTTCTCTTTCAAGTGATGGGTTTTAATATTCATGTGTCTGACACAAATAAAAATGTCATTTCTTGTGGCAGCATAGTGTAACACAGCTTATTAGCCCTGGAATTCAATAGATCTTCCTCTCCTGCTGTTGCCCTCCCCTTACCCCCGCTGTATCATTTTCTAGTTCAGTCCATTTGTCCATTTCAGGGAAAAACATTTAAATGAAAAAAAGCTTCTGTTTTCTCATCTATAAAATGAAGGTAATGTTTGTTACCTTCATGACTGTTGTAAAAATCGAATGAGTATAAGTAAAACACCTACCATCGTCTGGAGCGCTTAGTTAGCTCTCAGCATTGAAGTTTTATTTTTCTTATTGTTACCTAAATATCACTGCACACTTATTTATTTTTAAGTAGCGATAAAAGAGAAGTGGAAGTACTGGCTGGGTAAGTCCATGGCAAAATTAATACAGAAATTTAGGGTTTGTTTTTTTTTTTCCACATTCATTTTAACATAGTTTTGATCTTTCGTGATGTGTTTTGAAGATTACATCTACGCTTCTCCATAGGTTTGCACAGTCCTTTGGTCAAAATTAACAAAATCACTTGATAATTTAATATAATTGAAGGGAAGTAATTCATGAGTGTCTCATATACAGAACTAATAATCATGGTTATCCCAAACAACTTTCTCCTTCAGCATCAGAGGTGCTTAACTGACCAGGATATTAAATAACCTGCTAATATAAGAGCTCCAAACTCAGCCATTGTAAAGAGGTAAATAACTCTCCTCAACTGGGATTTGAATTGCTTGTCAGTGCTGAGGTCACTATCACTGTTAAATGACAGATGTTTTCCTGAAAATCCCTCATATCTCTTCTTGTCATATAAAGTTCAGTGTCTGCAACAACAGGGTGGTGTTCTTTAATAACTGTTAAATTTATTCTTTAGAGATTTTACAAAGATGTCCTATTGCTCCTGGAGGACTCCCTTGACACCAAAGTCTGCATTTTCTTTTTGCATAATGCCTACAATTTAGAGCCACCAGGCTCCCTGTTGTATAGCTCCTGTATCCTTGGTTCAGTACAACCAAAATACTCATAAATCTCCTTTCTTCCAGTAGCTTTCTGCAGCAGCTGGGGTATGACAGTGATGTCCCTGATCTATAATTCCAGACAGCCCAGGGGTGGGCAGATAGACCAATCCCAAGCTGCTACGTCAGATAAAGTGATGTTGTTTGCACAACTCAGTGTCCTCAAGAGGTCGTCATGTAATACTCCCAATTTGTATTCTGCATAAAACTCCTTTTACAAGTTATAAACTTCCTATAGGGAACAAACGTATCCAGCTAAAGGATGCTGAACATATGACTAATTTTAAACTGAAAGGGAATGGGCTAAGCCTTTTCTATCCTAGAGCTAAAAACTATAAAAGAAACCAAATTCCTATGTAAGTATGCCATTCTTCAATTTGGAATTCTAATGAGGCAGTGTGTTGCTGAGACCCTGCATCTGATCTGTAATGCTAAGAACATGACTGATTAATATACACCTTTGTGCATCAGAGTTAAGGTTTTTATTCATAGTCATCACAAAAATTGATTGTATTACTATTTGTACTTTGTTGACCTACCGTTGAGGCAGCAATTAAATGATTCTTATTATGATTTTAATTGCATTAGAAAAAACTTGCCTAAATGGTACACAGCTGAACTCGAACAACACGGGTTTGAATTGTGCGGGTCCACTTACAGACTTTTTACGGTATTGTGAATGTATTTTCCCTATTACTTTGTCAACATTTTTTTTTCTGTAGCTTACTTTACTATAAGAATACAGTATATAATATAACACACAACATACATTTTAGATGACTGTGTCAATTTGTGTTAATTGACTGGTCAGCCATAGGCTATCATAGTTAATTTGGGGGGGCATCAAAAGTTATGCAGAGTTTCGACTGCATGGGGGATTGGCAGTCCTTTTTTTTTTTTTTTTTAACATTTATTTATTTTTGAGACAGACAGAGACAGAGCATGAACAGGGGAGGGGCAGAGAGAGAGGGAGACACAGAATCTGAAGCAGGCTCCAGGCTCTGAGCCATCAGCCCAGAGCCCAACGCGGGGCTTGAACTCACGGACTGCGAGATCGTGACCTGAGCCGAAGTCGGACACTCAATCGACTGAGCCACCCAGGCTCCCCGGGATTGGCAGTCCTAATCCCTGTGTTGTTCAAGGGTCAGCTGTACTCGTGTCTTTATTTTCATGGCTCTTCCTAATTCTTCTAGAATGTTTCTAGACATTGGCAAATGTCCCTGAGAGGCAAAATCTCCCTCAGTTGAAAACCACTAGTCTACATATATTAAAAGCAGTTGGGTGTGGAATTTGAACTCTAAATGATCTGCTTGATAATATTAGGATTAAAAAAAAAAAGCTGCCTTCAATTCAACTGTTTTAGGAAGTATTTCTGGGCTTTCTTGACTTTTTTCCCCTCTCTTCACCAGTAAAATGTGCTGTAGGTGTTTCTTTCTCCACTCTATGCCATAGGCCTTTGCTTCCAGAAAGGTCTGTATCTTCCTCTTTTTTTCCTACCTCCAGCTTCTAGCACAGTGGATGGCACATGTTAGATGCCCAAAAAATGAACTGGATGGATGAATGGATGTTATAGTTATTTTTCTCTTGGAAGTATATATCTATAAAATGACAGACCTTTAAGAAAAAAATAGATGTGTCTAGCTATTTTATTTTGCTTTGTGTTATCTCTTTGATTGTTCCAAGCCTGTGAGACTTTATTTTCATGAATCATTATTTATTCACCTAATATTTATTGAGGGCTTACTATGTGCCAGACACTAGGAGCTGAGGATACAGTTATGAACAAAACAGACAGGATCCTTGTCCTTTGGAGTCTTACAGATGGTTAAGGGACAGTTACGATCCAGGAATGACCTGCTCATTCAGGTCAAAATTATGTGGGGCCTGGAAACCTCCTGTAGATACATGGCACAGTGGGATCATGGCCTGTAGGCTGCCGGGCTCTCCCTTCTGATTCAGAGAGCCTAAATTCTGCTTTATAGCTTTTCCCATGTTCTAGAACACCAGAGGGGGAAATTTGGGGTCAACTGTGGTGGGATTATCATTAGGAAGTAATGCTGGTTTTCAACGGGTGTCTTCCTAACAAACCTTTTCCCGGTCTCCTGCCAGGAGCCTAGAGAGGCAACATTCCAAGAAAGCACAAGATTTTGAGTGGGGAAAAAAAAAAGTGTTGAATAGCTTTCTTTCTCCTCTAGTTACAAATGTATCCCTACATTTGATTAGGATCAGTCAGCTGTCTCTGTAGGTGCTGATGGGACATAGTAACAAAAATAGTTCAAATCTGCTCACTAACTTATTCTTAGTTTTCCTGTAAAGTTTCCCACCCTCCCCACTCCAGCTTTCCACATGCACTAAGGAGTGTCTCACATGTGTTCATGAATATTTGCTTGTACTGCATGTGGTCTCTGCCAGACGCTGACGTCCCCCCCTGCATGACATCTCTAAAAACTTCACTTGAGTCTACAGTTGGTACCATACCAAGATTACCATATGTGATCCTGCAGATATCTTTTGACCTCCTCTCCTACTTTACTCGTTGTGCCACAGGTAGAACGGCCTTCTTTCTTCTCCTCTCGTACATTATACTTGCTTCTGTCTGTGTGCCCAGAATGTTCTTTTCCCAAACTGCTGTGTGACTGGGTCTCTTCCATCATTCAGCTACATTAAAGTGCAACTTTCTCAGACATGACTTCCCACGTAGTCATTCTCTATGCTGTATTACTCTTTTACTACCCACCCCATCTAAAATCATTATATTTATCTGTTTATCACTGGTCTCCTTTACTAGAATAGAAGCCCTGTGAGAACAGGAATATTTTCTTTTAATTCAGCACTGGATCCTTGGTGCATAGAATGGTGGTGGGCACTCAGTAAATACTTACTGACCTAATTAATCAATCAATCGATGTGATAAATGGCTGAGCAGAGGTATGTGGCAAAATGGGAAAAAAATATCTCATCCTTATTTGTCTTATATTTTTAAAAAACATTATTTTTAATTTTTAATGTTTATTTGTTGAGAGAGAGCATGAGTGGGGGAGAGGTGGGGGATAGAGGATCCGAAGCAGGCTTTGCACTGACAGCAGTGAGCACAATGTGGGGCTTTAACTCAAACCATGAGATCAGAACCTGAGCTGAAGTCAGCCGTTCAACCGATAGCCACCCAGATACTCCTATTTATATCATATTGTATTAGGACAAAATTTCTCAACTTTGACATCATTGTCATTTTGGACAGGATAACTCATTGTTGTTGGGGTCGGTTCTGTGAACTGTAGGATGTTTAGCAGCATCCCTGGCCTCTGCCCACTAGATGCCAGTAATTCCCCTCCCCAATTTAAGACAACCAGAAGTGTCTCTAGACATGTTTGCCTAAGGGCAAAATCGCTTCCAGTTGGAAACTACTTTTTAGAGAGATCCAAAGCAGGGAAACTTGTGCACCTGTTTCTTACAGAGTTTTGGAGATACAGTTTTGGCCATTTTTATATTAATGCTGCATAATCTCAGTGGCATATAGCTATATATGTATATTTGTTTGTTTTTTCTCAATCGTGCACCTGCAGTTTTGCTGGGATTGGGCTGATGATCTTAGTTGGGCTTGGCAAGGTTTGAGATCAAACTGCAGATTTGATCAGGTCTGTTCCAAATTCTCACTTTCTTTAGATCAGTGACTGCCTGAATCATGTTCATGATGAAAAGAAGATGTGCAAAAAGGCAAGCCCAATCATGCTAGCATATTTCAAACTTCTGCTTTTGTTATGTTCTCAAACATGTCATTGATTAAAGCAAGACATGTGGCCAAGACCAAAGTCAAAGGGCAGGGAAATCCACTACCTACCATGGATTTTGGGGTCAGATCTAACTGCTGATGTTGGTACAGCTGCTCAGTGTCATCTGAGTCAGCATCTTGCTTCTTCTGGCCTTCCCTCATCATCTCAAGATGCTGCTACAGCCTCAAGTAATATATCTACATTTAAGGCAGGAAGAAGGGGTGGAGGGGCAGGCAGTCCCCGAGCATATCTGTCTGTGTTATTGGGAAAGCCAGTATTTTCCTGGAAGTTCTACAGCAGGCTTCTGCCTATCTCTCTTTGGCCAGAACTGGGTCACGGCCCTCCCTAGCTGTCTGTAGTGGGAGATGGCAAGGAAGAAAAGTGTTGGCAAAGATGGTTGAGTCAGTTTTCCAACAAGCTCTGGGGAACAGTTTTGCTATGCTTTGATTTAGAGGAAAGCAGTAGTGGTAAATAACAGTAATAATAACCTCAATTTGTCAGCCATGGACACATCAGAGATTGTGCTAGTTGCCTTGCATTTATTCTAGTACTTAATCCTCACCCAACCACAGATAAGGATGCTGAAGCTCAGAGCGGTTAAGCAATGCCCCTGGGCCCATCACACCCCAGTTCACTCAGCTAAACAGGGACAGAGCAGATCTGTAGTTCATGTCTAGTTCCCTCTGATTCCAAAGCTTGTGAATTAAATCTGTTTTGAGTACGGTATACATGATGAATAATTTTTATTTTATTAAAAAAAATTTTTTTTACATTTATTTATTTTTGATAGAGACAGAGCACAAGTGGGGGAGGGGCAGAGAGAGAAGGAGACACAGAATCCAAAGCAGGCTCCAGGCTTTGAGCTGTCAGCACAGAGCCCGATGTGGGGCTCGAACTCACAAACCGTGAGATAATGACATGAGCTGAAGTCAGCACTTAACCAACCGAGCCACCCAGGCACCCCTACACGATGAATAATTTTTAAATCAGGGAATCCATAAAAGTTGTTAGACTCTCAAACTTAGGGTTAATCAATTACTTGAACTTGGGAAGTGACTAATGACTCTGAAATTCAGCCATCTAGGACCATTTAATACTTTTATTAACTTATTCAAATACTTACTGAATAACAAACACAATGCACTCTGCTAGAGACTATGTGTGAGAGAGGCATAAAAGATGAAACACTGAAGCACTGACGCCTTACTCATGTGTTCATGTTCTCAGAAAGAACACAAGTTGGCAAGTGGTAAATACTAGACTGTAAGACACAAGGGGGTGTGGTCGTGTCTTTTGTTTGCCCCAATGTGCAAAGGCCTAGTATATTCCTATACGAGAGGAACTCTATACATATTTGCTCATTTGAAACGAAGAAAGGAAAAGACGGAATATGATTGGACTTTAGACAAAGATGTGCTCCGGTTGAAGGAGTTAGGGAAAGCTTTGTGGAAAAAGTGGCATTCGACCTAGGACTTGAAAGATGCAAATGATTTGGACGGAAAGAACTACGGATAGTGGAGGTGGTGGAGGAAAAGCAGGCAAGGAAGAAGTATCAGGAGCAAGGCAGAAGAAAGCCACCGGCTGTCTCCAGGGAGCAGCGTGTGCGTCCATGGGGCTGCAGCGTAAGGCGCGTGGACGTGGTAGCAGCGGTTGGCGGCAGATGGTACGGATCGTGGAAAGTCTTGACTGCCAGGGTAAAGGGTTATGGGTTTTATTCTGAGGCAAGAGGGAGACGGTAGAGTGACACGAGCAGAGCAGGACTTCAGGGAGATAAATCTGCCAGCAATTTTAAGATGTACTGGAGTGAGGAAAGGCTGGCGTGAGCTGGGGATTGCAGTTGGAAGGGTGGTGTAACACTCCAGACAGGATAGCGGGGACCCAATGAGCACCTAACCCAGGCTGACAATGGAGTGGAGGCAGTGGGTTTGGAAGCTGTTAATGTGGTGGCGGGGGGTGGGGGTGGGGGGGTGGGGGGTGGCGGGGAGGGGGTGGGGGTGGGGGAGTACCTGCAATTCATTTGATTTAGTAGGGGGCCAGTGAGAGGGGAGTCAAAGAAGGAATACTAGTTTTTGACCTGAGTGACTAGACAAAGGTGCCGTTAAAAGAAGTGAAGCTCACTGAAGGAAGTCCTCGAGGGGCTTGTTTGTGAGGGAAAATGCCGTTTGGTTTTGGTCATTTGGAGTTGGAAGGCATTGTTGGATATCCAGGTATGAGTAAAGCTTGGGTGGTAAGAGTTGGCGATTTCCCTTTAGCATGGACATGATGGCTGAAGTCAGAGGATTATTATTCCAGGAAGAGCACAGACGGGCAGATTCATGCGGGGTCTCAATGTGTTTGTCACTGTGTCTAGGGGTCCAGTGTTTAGATAATAATGGGGTTGAGATCACAGAGGATGCTTTTGGAGCCCTTAAGTTTTTAGGGGGTATATGCACGTGTGTGTGTGTGTGTGTGTGTGTGTGTGACAAAAAGATACTGTCCTTCAATGAGTTAGTGATTTCCTGTTTTATCTTCTGCAGTTTTTTTAGTGGAAGGCAGGGGGCAGCAGAGTCCCACTTTTCAAAGGAGATTCCGGCCACAACTTCAGAAGAAACGTTGCTCCCCACCCCCTCCCGCAACTTGTATCTTTTTTGTTAACGATACCATATCCCCTTTTTAAAAGTTGGAGAACATAATTTGATTCCAAAATTTCTGTCTTTGGGAACAGCATTCGGATCTGAAGGCTAACTTTGGGCAAGCGTGCCTCCAAGCTGAATGTATCAACTTCTTTTAAAGAAAAGGAGTTAAGAACTTATTTACTGGTGATGGCCTGATGCTATTTCAGTAGAAGGCTTGGTGTTGGACAGGAATTGCAGATTTTGCAGATAGAGGGCTGACTCTATCCTGGAGACTACCGTTGGTATTTAAAGAAAAGAAATTAGGCCCGCCAGAGCCGCATTCTTGAGATACCTTTACTATTACAGTTATAGTCATGGTGAGTACGGTCCACAGTCCTTGTTGCTGCTATTGTCTGGGTTTCCTCAAGTCAGGTTGACTTGGGATAAGGGTGGGAAATGAAGCCACATTTACAAGGGTAACTCATACTTCTTTGCCTTTTGACCTATCTTACCACTGCTGTCCCTCCTGGTGCTTTCCAATCTCTGTCATTTTACCTCCCAGCCTCCACCTACTGTCTAGACTGTGAAGCAGGGGCACAGAAGCTTCTCATTTCTGTTCCTAGGGCTCTGCTCTGCTGTCTTCCAGCAGGTGATGTCATCGCTGGTCACAGAACAGTGGGGCCTACTGCTGACCTGCAGCGTGCAGGTCACTCTGGGCCCCAGGGCTGTGCTCCCAGGCTTGCCTCTCTGTGGTCTGCTTTGTTACACACACAAGGACCACATCTACCTGTATATTGCTGTGTCTGGCACAGGTGAGCTACGGAAGAGGTACCTGATCATTTTGTTGAATAGGCACCACAACCTTTTCATTTCAATGTCATAATGGGATTTTTAATAAAATTTCTCTTAAAAAACGGGGTTGTTATCCCCAGTTTTTAAACTTGGACTTCTCTTTCCAGATGTCGGACATTGTCCATGGGAATAAGTACAAAAGGTTTATGGGGTCCCGGGGTAAGATAGGGACAGCGTGCAGCTCAGTACCAAGTGGCTGTTCGGGGATGAGCCTCCAGCAGGGACTGGCAGGCATTCATGCTTTCAATGTGGTTCCATACCTGGGTCACGTCATACTGTCTTCAGTTCTTTGACTGCGTCGTGCTCCTGAAACCTCCAGGCCCTTGTTCATACTGTTTTCCCCCTTGGCGTGTCCTTCCTCTTTTCTGTTTCAGCAGCTTCTTTTTCCTGCCCTACTTTTTCTTTTTCCCCTCATAGAATTCATTTCTTTTTATCAAGTTAGGTAGTTTATCTCTTATGTTTGTTGTCTGTTCTCCTATCCTGCTAGGTAGAATATAAGTTCTGTGAGAGCAGGGATCTTTGTTGGTCACTTATAGATCCCCAGCACCCAGAATACTGTTTAGAATATAATAGGAACTCAATAAATAATTCGTTAAGTGAAGAAGTGGGTCCCCGAAGGCCTCTGGCAGGGTGAGAAACCTAGTGATTACAGCTGGGGGAGGAGGAATCCTGAGCACTGGGAGGCACAAGGTCTGGGAAGAGGCAGAGGATGAGGCCTATCTTTCTATAAACACTGTCAGTCTTCAGCAACCCCCTCCCAGAGATGATTTACTGATTTACCGTTAAACCAGCTTCGTACTTTTAAGGACTGGACATTCTGATTTCTGAATTCAGACTGTTTTTATGCCATAAAGTGATCTCAGTAATCTTTTTATTACCTAGGAATCTTAAAAAAATTTTTCTTTTAATGTTTATTTATTTTTGAGAGAGACAGAGACAGAGTGTGAGTGGGGGAGGGGCAGAGAGAGGGACACACAGAATCTGAAACAGGCTGCAGGCTCTGAGCTGTCAGCACAGAGCCTGACGCGGGGCTCGAACTTGTGAACCATGAGATCATGACCTGAGCCGAAGTCAGATGTTAAACCGACTGAGCCTTCCAGGCGCCCCTGTATTTATTTTTATTTTAGAGAGATAGTGTGTGAACAGGGGGCAGGGACAGAGAAAAAGAATTAAAAAAAAAAAATTTTTTTTACCGTTTTATTTTTGAGACAGAGAGAGTCAGAGCATGAACAGGGGAGGGGCAGAGAGAGAGGGAGACACAGAATGGGAAGCAGGCTCCATGCTCTGGGCCATCAGCCCAGAGCCCGACGCGGGGCTCGAACTCAGGGACCGCGAGATCGTGACCTGAGCTAAAGTCGGACACTTAACCGACTGAGCCACCCAGGCGCCCCGAGAAAAAGAGAATTTTTTTAAAAATGTTTTTTATTTTTATTTTTGAGAGAGAGAGAGTGTGTGCAAGCAGGGGAGGGGCAGAGGGGGGGGGAGAGAGAGAGAGAGAGAGAGAGAGAGAGAAAGAGAGAGAGAGAGAGAGAGAGAGAGAGAGAGAGAGAATCTCAAGCAGGCTCCATGCTCAGTGTGAAGCCCAAGGTGGGCTCAAACCCCTGACCCTGGGATCGTTACCTGAACTGAAATTGAGACTTGATGCTCGAGTGACTGAGCCAACCAGGCGCCCTTTATTATTATTATTATTAATTTTAGAGAGTCCCTTCTGCATAAATTTTAAAGGACCAGTGTTAGCATGCTTTGTGATTACCTCCTATGAGCCCTGCTTGTTCACAGCATCAGCAACATCATATTAGCTAATGTTTACTGTGTGTCCACTGTGTTTTCTTGGCACTATGCTATTAATTTATTTGTCTCATAGTTCCCCCCAACAACCCTGTGTGGTAGGAGCTCTTATCCTATTTCACATGCAGGACATCTGAAGTTGAAAGACATTCACTAACTTCCCTGAAGTTTACATACTTAGAAGTAGAGTTAGCATTTGAACCCAGGTGATCTGACTGTATTCTTTACTAGATTCACATTTCCTCAGGAATAGGACTGTGCTCATGTCTGTATTCCCCACGCACAGCACAGGGCCTGACCTTTAGTGCTCCACAACAGTTTAAACAGATGAGCGGTCCATAAATGTCGTTGGCAATATTTCACAGTAACGCATACAAAATTCAACAAAATATAATAACTAGGAGCTTAGGCTTTGGAGTCATTGGACATGGTTTTGAATCCTGGTTCTGTCTCTTCATAGCTGTTAGGTCTTCGGGAAAATTACTTAACCTGTCTATGCCCCAGTTTCCTCATAATAGAATGGAATAACAACCCCTCCATCATAGGATTATGCTGTGCTGCAAACCAAAGAAGATTATGGATATATAAAGCAACTGACAGTGCCTACCACTTAGCACACAGTGAACATACTTGCCATAGCATGTGGCTCAACAGGATGATGACTTTTACTTATTTGGGTTTAGTGCTCCACTGAATTCTGAATCAGCAGAGGTACAGTTTGATAATGGTAGACAGACCCAACCCTAAGCAAGCTGTGAAGTACAATGGAAGCTCTTGACCAAACCGCACGCCATTTGGTGACCGTGGCTGGCTGAACCCTCCTGTCATGTGGCTGCTCTCCAGTGTTCCCATGTGCACCTGCTTCTCTTGTAAGGTGTGTGGTTACAGTGGGTCCCAATGCTTGTTCCTAACTCTGCTTATTTGTAATTATAATCACCTAACTTAATTAAACATTATTTAAATGAGTTACGAATGGGAAAAGAGTAGAGCACTTTTACAGTTATCTTCCTGCCTTGCCTTTCCCCTCTAGTTGGAGGGGGGACCTTTGTCTTCATGCTTTCTTCTCTTCCTTCTTTTAGGAGAAAGAACTGACTAAACTCATTCATATGAAGACATAAGTGACTGCAGCCCCTCTCAAGATCAATTGCATTTTAATAGGTATTTAATGCTGTAGCTAAAGGAAGAAAGCTCTAAATGTGGGAGTTGAGTACCAAGGACAGGGTGACTGTTTGATCCTGTCCAAAAACATGTCATAAATCCTCCTTGATCCCTACTCTCCATGCTTGGAAGAATGGTGCTATTTCTGTTATAATTGTGCATTATATCTACATTCTCATACCTCTGGACAAGGTAAATATAGGCTAGTTGTCCAATTTGTATTTATCTGATTTCACTAAGAGTGGTACACTATGCATTATAATTAAATTTGGGAACAGAACCTATGCTCACAGAATAGGCTCCCAAATTTTATTCTTTTGAGGTAAACCCCAGGTCCAGTGCTACAACACTTAGGTCTGTCTTGTGAATCCCCCTATGGTGAAATGTGTCTTTATTTGTCTTTGTGCACTGCTTTGGTAAATGCTCATGGAACAAAAAACTGGATTCTCACTAAATATATGTCTATTTTAGGGGCACCTGGGTGGCTCAGTCAGTTAAGTGGTCAACTTCAGCTGAGGTCATGATCTCACAGTTTGTGAGTTCGAGCTCTGAGCTGTCAGCACAGAGCCTGGAGCCTGCTTCAGATTCTATGTCTCCCTCTCTCTCTGTCCCTCCCCTGCTTGTGTGCTCTCTCTCTCTCTCTCAAAAATAAATAAATAAACATTAAAAAATATATGTCTATTCCCTTTAATGCAGAATGAAGAATTTGATACAATTGGAGGGGCACCTGGTTGGCTCAGTTAAGTGTCCGACTCTTGATTTCAGTTCACAGTTCCTGAGATTGAGCCTTGCATCGGGCTTTGTGCTGACAGAGCAGAGACTGCTTGGCATTCTTTCTCCCTCCCTCTCTCTCTATGCCCCTTGGATGCTCTCTCTCTCTCTCAAAATTAGTAGATAAACATTAAAAAAAAACATGATACAACTGAAATCATACACTTGTAAAGGATTTAGGGAAATTGTAGTTTAAAAACCTCATTTTATCCATGAGGAAATTAAGACAAAGAGAGCTGAACTGACTTGTAAAAGTCAGTAAAAAAGTAAAACTTTTTTAGTAACTTTCAAATATGCAATATAGTATTATCAACTATAGTTACCATGCTTAAATCACATTCTCATGACTTATTTACTTTATAACTAGAAGCTTGTAATTTTTCACCCCTTTATATATTTTGCCTACCCCCCCCCCCCATCTCTGACAACCACGAATCTGCTGTCTGTACTTGTGAGCTTGTTTTCTTTTTCTTTCTTTCTTTCTTTCTTTCTTTCTTTCTTTCTTTCTTTCTTTCTTTCTTTCTTTTTTGGTTTTAGATTCCACAGTAAGTGAAATCATACAGTATTTGTCTTTGTTTGAGTTATTTCACTTAGCATAATGCCCTCAAGGTCCATCCATCTTGTCCCAAATAGAAGAATTACCTTCTTTTTTTATGGCTGGATAATATTCCATTGTATATATTTATTTCACATTTTTTCACTTATCCATTGATGGACCCTTAGGTTGTTTCCATGTCTTGGCTATTGTAAATAATGCTGCAATGAACATGGGGGTGCAGATATCTTTCAAGTTAGTGATTTCATTTCCTTTGGATAAATATTCAGAAGTGGAATTGCTGGGTCATGGTAGTTCTACTTTTAATTTTTTGAGGAACTTCCATATTGTTTTTTATAGTGGCTGCACCAATTTACATTCCCACCAACAGTGCCCAAAGTTCCCCTTTGCCACATCCTTGCCAACATTTGGTATTTCTTGTCTTTTTGATAATAGCCATTCTAACAAGTGTGAAGTGATATTATCATTTTGATTTGCATATCCCTGATTAATGATGTTGAGTACTTTTTCGTGTACCTGTCAGCCCTCTGTATATCTTTTTTGGAAAAATGTCTATTCAAATCTTCTGACCATTTAAAAAAATTGGATTGTTCGGGGGTTTTTGCTATTGAATTCTATGCATTTTGAAATATATTTTGGATATTAACCTTTTATCAGAAAAATTTTTTTTTGCTGATAAATCATATTTTATATGATTAGCAAATATTTTTCTCTTGGTAGGTTGCCTTTTTATTTTGTTGATGGTTTCCTTTGCTGTGCAGAAGCTTTTTGGTTTGAGGTAGTCCCTCGTTCTTAGTTTTGCTTTTGTTAATTTTGCTTTTGGTTTAAATCCAAAAAATCATGGCCCAGAATGATGTCAAAGAGGTTACCTATTTTTCTTCTAAGTTTTATGGGTTTGGGCTTTATGTTCAAGTCTTTAATCCATTTTGAGTTAATTTTTGTGTATGGTATATGATAGTAGTTTATTTCATTCTTTAAAAAAATATTTTTTTTTACTGGCAAAAAACTTTATTGTTTCCACCTGGTCCAGGCCTGGGCGAGGGCTCCGCGGTGGTCAAAAACCTGCCTAGGGGCCGCAGGGAGAGCCTCAGCCAGAGGCCCTGACACCAGGGCCGGGGTGCCAGAGGGGCCCCTCAAAGCCTGCCGGGCTCCGGAGGCTCCTCGTGGTGCCGGAGGCTGGGCGTTTGGCAGCTGTGCCCGCCCAGCCCGGCCCGGGGCCGCCGGCCTCCCAGGTGAGTCAGGTGGTCTCCATCTTCTGGATGAGCTTCACCTGCTGACCCCCCGGCGGTTCTGCAGGAGGCCCCGGAGATGGGCGCCTGCGCGGTTGGAACCGGGTGCGCAGATAAAGGGCCGGGTTCAGGGTCTGCTCTAGGCTCCTGGCGCCTCGCGTGGCGTCCAGGGCTTTTCCACCGCTCTTCTTGGGACGGCTTGTGCCTCTGCTCGTCCCGGCGGAGGCCGGCCGCCGCCGTGGCTCTGCCTGTTCAGGAGAGGCCTTCTGGCTTCACCTCCACCGGCTCTCGAGAAGCGGGCCGCGCTCCGGAGCCACCTCCTGGCGGCGGAAAGAGAAGCGGGAGAGAGGTGGGTGCGCGAGCCCGCGGCTGCGTGTTGACCAGGCGGTGGGCGGCTGGGCGGCGGCCCCTCGAGGGGAGGCTTTCTGACCGGCCCTGGGGCTCGTGCTTGATCCGCTGTGAGGAGCCGAGCGCAAAACACGGGGTGGGCCGGTCCGGGAGGCACAGGGGGCCACGATGGTTCCCAAGGTTGGGACTGGAGAGGGGGTTGTGGGGTGGTGGGAGGCTGGAAGACGGGGTCCCCGGGACTGCTGTGCCCAAGCACTGTGGAAGCAAGAGACAGATCCATGGGACCTCCAGGTGCACTGCTGAAAACATTTAGTCTTTAACATTGTGGATGATGTAAGCTACAGGTGTTTTGTAGAAGCCCTTTATGGAGTGAGGCATTTCTCTTATGTTTCTGGTTTGCCGAGGGGTTTTATGGTGAACGGATGTTGAATTTGATTGGAAGTTATTTCTGTTGCTCTTGAGATAATCATAACAATTTCTTCAGTCTTTTGATATGAATTACACTGATGTTTTCAAATGTTTAGGTAGTCTTGAATTCCTGGGATACACTCAACTTGGTCATGCTATATAATTCTTACAAATGTACTGCTGCATTTAATTAGCTGATGTTTAGTGAAGATCTTTGTGTCTATGTTCATGAACGATAATGGTTTGTTGTAATGTCTTTGGTTTGGTTATCAAAGTTATGTGTAGCTTAAAAATGAGACTGGAAATGCTTATTTCTCTTCTATTTTTTTGGAAGAGTTTGTAGAATAGATATTTTTGGTACTGTTTGTTTCTTAAAAGTCTGAGAAATTTTGCCAGTAAAGCCATCTGGGCCTATGGTTTTCTTTGTAGGAAATTTTAACTGCAAATTTATTTTTCTTTGGTAGATGTAGGAAAATTCAAATTATTTCTTTTTGAGTAAGCTTTGGTAGTTTGTGTCTTTTAAGGACTCTATTTCATCTTTTTTTGTCAAGTGGCCATAAGAATGTTGGTAATATTTACTTATCCTATGACTGTATGATCTGTAGTGATGTCTCTTTTGTTTCTGACATTGGTAATTGGGATCTTCTCTTATTTTTTCTGAATCAGTCTGGCTGGAGTGTTATCAATTTTATTGATCTTTCCAAAAAACTAGCTTTTTGACTCATTTTTCTTATTTTCTGTTTTCACATTTATTGACTTTTTTGCTCTTTTGTGCTTTTGGGTTTAACTTGTACTTTTTGTTTAAGATGGAAACTTAGATCATTGATTTGAGACCCATTTGTTCCCTTTAATAAAAGCATTTAATGCCATACCTTTTAATGCATTATTGTAACTGCATTGTAAAAATTTAGCTTATGCTGTGTTTTTATTTTAATTTAATTAAAAATGTTTTCTAACTATTTATTTGACTTTTTCTTTGACCAGTGGGTTATTTGGAAGTGCATTATTTAATTTTCAATATGTAGGGGAAGTTTTTGGATATATTTCTGGTTTTGAGTTCTAATTTAATTCTGACACTGTCTGTGAACATACTTTGTCATTCCAATTATTTTAAATTTGGGGGATGTGATTTATAGCCTCATTTATTTCTTGGTGAATGATCTATGTGCACTTAAAAGAATGTGTATTCTGCTGTTGGATGCTAATTATGTCAAGTTGGTTAATAGTATTATTCATGTCTCATGTATCCTTACTGGGTTTCTTTTTTTGTCCTTTAAATTACTATTGAGTCAGTAGTACTGAAGTCACCCTCAATAATTGTGGCTGTATCTGTCCTTTCACCTTTATCAGTTTTGGGTTATATGTTTTAAAGCTTACATGTTAGGTATGTAAACATTTAGGACTGTTTTTTCTTAGTAAATTGACCCTTTATCATGTAACGTCCTTGTTTATTTCTTGTAATATATCTTGTGCACTCTACCCTATCTGGTCTTAGTATAGTCACGGCATCTGCAGCCTTCTTTTAATCATTGTTTTACAAAACATATATGGTTTCATCTGATACTTTTAATCTGTTTGCATTTTTAGGTTTAAAGGGAGTCCTTGTAGACTGATGTAGTTAGGTTTTGCCTTTTTTTTTAAGTTCATTATTATGTTTTTTAAGTTTGTTTATTTGGGGGGAGGGGCAGAGAGAAAGGGAGAGAGGGAATCCCAGGCAGGCTCTGTAGTGTCAGTGTGGAGCTCAATGTGGGAGGTTAGTCCCACAAACAGTGAGATCATGACCTGAGTTGAAACCAAGAGTTGGATGCTTAACCTATTAAGCCACCCAGGTGCCCCAGGTTTTGCTTTTTTTATACTATTTGATTATCTCTGTTTTTTAAATGGTGTATTTACCTAATAATTGGTTAGAATTATACATACCATTTTGGGTAGAATTTTTTTTAATGTTTGTTTATTTTTGAGAGAAAGAGTATGAGCTGGGGAGGAGCAGAGAAAGAGGGAGACACAGGATCCGAAGCAGACTCCAGGCTCTGAGCTGTCAGCACGGAGCCTGATGCAGGGCTCAAACCCATGAACCGTGGGATGATGACCTGAGCTGAAGTCAGACACTTAGCTGACTGAGCCACCCAGGTGCCCCTGCTGGTGGATTTTTTTTGTCCTATTATCTTTGCTGTCTGCCTTTGCATTGAGTTTTATAAAAAAATTCCACTTTGTCCCCATCATTAGACTTACTACTTATGCTTCTTTTAAAGACTTCTTCGTAGCTGTCCAGGTGTTTACACTGCACACATTTAAGTAATTATAGTCTACCTTCAAATAATATTCTGCTTCACCTATTGCATGAGAAACTTACAATAACATACTCCTAATCTGTCCCTCTTTCCTTCAATCTTGTGTATCTTATCCTATATTTTACTTTTATGTATATTGTGATTAACCTTCAATTCATTGGTACTATTTTAACTTTAGACAATTATCTTTTAGAGCCATTAAAATGAGAAAAATATATTTTACATTTATCTTTATTTTAATCATTTCTGGAGATGTAATTTCATTGTATAGATTCAAGTCTGATCTCTTATTCGTTATTACTAAAGAAGTTGTTAAAAACATTTTTTATATTGTATGTCTGCTGGTAATAAATTCTCTCAGCTTTTGTTAGAAAGATGTTTTCACTGGGTAGAGGGTGTTTTGTCTTTTTTTTTTTTTTCCCCTTTTTAGTATTTTAAGGATGTCATTCTATTGTCTTCTGGATTGTATAGTTGATGACAAACAGTCTGCTGTAATTCATGTCTTTTTTTTTTCCTTAGTATGTTTTGTGTGTTTTTTCTCCAGCTTTCCCCTGCCACCTAATTTTTTTTTTTTTTTTAGCAATTTGAACATAATGTGCTTAGAATTGTGTACCTGTGTTTGTGTGTATAAGTGTATATGCCTGTGTCATAGCCTGCATCACTGAAAGAAGCTTTTTCTGGCCTTCTGTCCTGACCTTAACATGTTGTATGCACACGATAGATGACAGAGGAGAAGAGGGGTATGGACTCCCTTTGTTTCTGCAGAGATCAGTAATTCTACACTCTGATACTAATTTATGCTCAGTCTAACAATTTGTTGAAAATTTTACTTATTACATTCTTGTATGGTGCCTTGGTTCTCTCCTATGCTTTGCCACAAGTGAGTCAGCATTTATATTTTTATCTCCTTAGAAAGGCCTGTCTTTCCTTAAATTTCGGGCTACTTGGTTGCCATGTGATTTTAGCTCTGGTATGTTCAAGAAAAGTTAGGATTTTGGACTTTATCTGGATTTTTCTTTTCTTTCTTTTTTTTTTTTTTTTTCAGAATATTGAATCTATTTTCTTTTTCTTTTATTTAGTTTTAATTTTATTTTTTAAATTTACATCCAAATTAGCATATAGTACAACAATGATTTCAGGAGTAGATTCCTTAATGCCCCTTCCCATTTACCCCATTTCCCCCCACGACCCCTCCAGTAACGCTGTTTGTTCTCCATATTTAAGAGTCTCTTATGTTTTGCCTCCCTTCCCTTATTAGTTTTGCTTCCCTTCCCTTATGTTCATTGGTTTTGTCTCTTAAAGTCCTCATATGAGTGAAGTCATATGATATTTGTCTTTCTCTGACTGACCAATTTCACTTAGCATAATACCCTCCAGTTCCATCCACGTAGTTGCAAATGGCAAGATTTCATTCTTTTTGATTGCCGAGTAATACTCCATTGTATATATATACCACATCTTCTTTATCCATTCATCCATCGATGGACATTTGGGCTCTTTCCATGCTTTGGCTATTGTTGATAGCAATGCTATAAACATTGGGATGCATATATCCCTTCGAAACAGCACACCTGTATCCCTTGGATAAATATCTAGTTGCTGGGTCATAGGGTCGTTCTATTTTTAATTTTTTGAGGAACCACCACACTGTTTTCCAGAGTGGCTGCACCAGCTTAAATTCCCATGGATTTTTCTTTTCATGTAGTTGTAATGCTCTTTCCATCTTTCTATATAAATGGAAGTGGAATCCCTTCATTTGCATTTTTTTAATTCTTTTTAAAGCTTATTTATTTAGAGAGCGTGCACATGAGTGAGGGAGGTGCATAGAGAGAGAGAGAGGGTAAGAGAGTCCCAGGCAGGCTCCATACTGTCAGCATGGAGCCCGATGCAAGGCTTGAACTCCTGAACTGTAATTTCATGACCTGACCTATAAGGCCAGTGGCTCTGGATAATGTGGTACATGAATCCAATGGTTATATGCTTGCTTTCTCTCTCTCTCTCTCTCTCTCTCTCTCTCTCTCTCTCTCTCTCTCTCTCTCTCTCTCTCTCTCTCTCTCTCTCTCTCTCTCTCTCTCTCTCTCTCTCTCTCTCTCTCTCTCTCTCTCTCTCTCTCTCTTTCTTTTAAGAGATTACACTTTATAATTAAGAAAAAGTAGTGGTGAGGTAACATGAGCTATTTGTCTCCTGAACTCAACATGGAAGCTGTGATAGAGCATGAAGAGAATTGTTGGATCTGAGAGAACAACATAAAACTGAGAAATCACTGGGGAGAGAGAATGTGGTTTAGCCCCTTTATAAGAAGGCAGTGGTGGCTCAGGGCAGAGGGGGGCTCTGTGGCAAGGACAGGGAATAGGCAGAGGACAACTTTTCAATTGTGCCATTTTTAATTCCTCTCCATGGCCCTGAGTAGGTCATGACCTTCCCTGTCATCAAAAGAAAATGGCATTGCTTGGGGCACTTGGGTGGCTTAGTTGGTTAAGTGTCTGACTTCGGCTCAGATCATGATCTCATGGTTTGTGAGTTCCAGCTGACAGTTCCTGCGTTCAAGCCCCACACTGGGCTCTCTGCTGTCAGCACAGCACACTTCTGATCTTCTATCCCTCTCTGTCTCTGCCCCTTCCCTGTGCTCGCGTGTGTGCCCGTGTTCTCTCTCTCTCTCAAAAATAAACATTAAAAAAAAAATTGCATCACCAGATCAGCTACTGGTAGAGTAGGGAAGTAACATGAGAGTTGTATTTGAGGCAGGCAGGCGATGGGAGCAGATAACAAACACCAGGAGTCTCTGTTGCTCCACACCCACCCAAGCTACCAGGTCTAGATAATCCAAAAGACCAGGGTGGGGGTTCCTGTGAGGCATGCTTATCTGCTACAACAAACACCAATGGGAAGCGGCCAAACCTAGATTTTAATGCCAGACACTGTCCAGTGGAAGACACTTTTCCCATCTTTGTTCTCACAAGAAGGGGAATGAGTTGGGGCTTGGGCTTTAGCTCCTCTCTTGAAGGTGCACAGTGTCAACCAGTGAGTTGGCTCCCCAGGGGAACATGAACTGCTTGAAGAAAATACTCAAGGAGTGAAACTACGATGACAGAAAAAAAAAAAATAAATAAACCTCTGCCACATAAAGTGGAATTAATGAAACCCACAGGATAAGAGTTTAAAATAAGCATAACAAATACTCTCAAATAGATATGGAGTGTAGCCAAGCTACATAGCTGTAACAAGTTGAGAAAAACAAAGTGCAAATACTGGGTGCAAAATTATAATTGTCAAAAAGAAGAATTCAGTAAATTGATTGACTAGCATAATGGATAGCCAAAGAATGAATTAATGAATTAGAAGATTAGGACAAAGAAGTCTTGAGGTAAGCATTAAGAAAGAGGGGGTGGGTGGGTGGCTCAGTTGGTCAAGCGTCTGACTTCGGCTCAGGTCATGATATCATAGTTCATGAGTTTGAGCCCCACATCATGCTCTCTTCTGTCAGCCCAGAGCCTGTTTCTGACCCTCTGTCTCCCACTCTCTCTCTCTCTGCCCTTCCCCCACTTGCACGTTCTCTGTCTGAAAAATATACTTTCTATCTTTTTTAAAGTTTAACATAGATGTTAAGAAATATGGAGGACTGATATACAAATCTCTATATTAGTGTATCAGGGTTTTCACAGGAAACAGAAGGCACACTTTGTTTTGAGAGAGTGTGTGAGCGGGGATGGGACAGAAGGAGAGGGAGAGGGAAAATCCCAAGCAGGCTCCAAGCTATCAGCGTAGAGCCCGAGGTGGGGCTCGATCCCATTAACCGGGAGATCATGACCTGAGCTGAAACCAAGAGTCTGTTGCTCAACCGACTGAGCCACCTAGGCATCCTTAAAACCTTTTATTTTTAAAACCTTTGCAATTTTTATGTCTCATGCCCTATTTATTTCAGCTCTGTATTTGTTCTTTTTATTCTGTACAATGTTCAAGAGAGCCTAAGAAACATGACTGAGCCTAAGATACATTATTTTTTCTTCAAGAGAATAGCATTTCCATTAACATACAGCAAAATCTCTTCTATTTTATACCTTATTTTGCAGTTAAAAATATTTTTCTTGGGGCACCTGGGTGGCTGTCAGTTAAGCCTCCAACTTTGGTTCAGGCCATCATCTTGTAGTTCATGAGCTTTAGCCTCACGTTGGGCTCTGTGCTGACAGCTCAGAGCCTGGAGACTGCTTCAGATTCTGTGTCTCCCTCCCTGTCTGTCCCTCTCCCTGCTTACACTCTCTGTCTGTGTCAAAAATAAATACTAAAAAATTTTTTCCTATTTGGAAGCATTCTGGTCTTGGGATTAAAAGTAATAAAACAGGGGTGCCTAGGTGGCTCAGTCAGTTAAGGGTCCGACTTCGGCTCAGGTCACGATCTCGCAGTTTGTTGGTTTGAGCCCCATGTCAGGCTCTGTGCTGACAGCTCAGAGCCTGGAGCCTGCTTTGGGTTCTGTGTCTCCCTTTCTCTTCCTCTCTCTCTCTCTCTCTCTCTCTCTCTCTCTCTCAAAAAAATAAAGATTAAAAAAAATTTAAAAATAATAAAACAAAAAAGTTAGGAATATTTAATTTTAGAGTTTTAACTTGGGACAATTTAGCTGTGACAACAAATTTCTTAACATTCTGGTGAAAAATCTAAGACTCATAATAATTTTTGTTCATTCTGATTTGTAAATAGAGAAGATTGAATACATGAAAATCTTTTGCTTAATATATTGATTTTGTTATTTGTGTCTTAACGATTTAAAGTACCTTAAATAATGTAAATGTTAATTGAAATGAGAAAAAGAAGAATGTGAAACTGGAGCCAACCATCTACATTTAATAAAATCTTCATAAGAAATAAAGACTTTAAGAATCCAGTGGGAACTCTGAAGAAAAGAAACCAATGTTTCAGCAAACATTGTCACTGTCAGCAAACACTGTCAAAGAACCTTTGGTACTTATAAGTAGGAGTCCCTTCAAAATGGTCATCTTGGAAATGAAGACACCTGTTCTAATGATACCTTTATGTTATTTATTTTTTTAATAGTAGGCTCTATGCCCCACGCAGGGCTTGAACTCACGACCCTGAGATTAAGACCTGAGATGAAGAGTTAGACATTCCAGGTACTGGGCCACCCAGGCACTCCATCCTTAGGTTATTTACAGAACACTTTTTTTTAGAATTTTCTCTGGAGCCTGTTGTGCTTTTTGCTGTTGTTGGTAATTATATCCCTCAAATTGACACATAAAGTTAATCATGGTAATATTTTTCAGTAATGGAAAAATCGTCTTGTTTAGAAGAATAAATTTGTTTTTTAGAAATAGCAAAGACCCTTCAGAAACAGGGCTGGTTGAAACAGCAACCAATCTGTTCTTTGGTCAAAGACTTTTGTCTTTTGTCTATGATCCTTTGACAGGATCATAGTGTAACGAGACCAATTTTCTCATATCAGGGGGAAAAGAAATCCCAAACTGGCTCTTAGGGTAACATTGGTCATGTATGTGAAATAAATTAGAAAGGCAGGTAGGATTCAAAGCTGGGATTGCAAAGCTGTTGAATTGGAATGTAATTTTAGCTTCAGTGGGGGATCCATTAAAGGTTTCTGAGCTGTGGAATGACATGTATAGTAAAGAATGGATGAAGGGGAAGGTGAAAAATGTTTGGGAAACCAAATCTAGTATGTTTCTGAGATCTAGGACATTGTGATATTCTTTAATTAAAAGGACATAGTAACCCTTTTCAGTTGAGGAAATTATTTGACACAATTTATTAGTGAACGGATACTCCATTCTTTCAGAATCAAAGTAATTTTCCTTGATGGAAAATTATCAAGAGAGGATGGAAGTGGGGGTGAGGATCAAAGGGGGAAAGATTAATTGTTGCTGATCATTGTGATTCTGGATCATTAATTGATTAAATGGATTAAATCACTAATTAAATCCTTAAGTTATTTATACTTTAAAAATCCTTTTAGGGCCGCCTGGGTGGCTCAGTCGGTTAAGTGTTCGACTTCAGCTCAGGTCACGATCTCACAGTCCGTGAGTTAGAGCCCCGCATTGGGGCCCTCTCTCTCTGCTTCTCCCCAACTCATGTTCTGTGTGTCTCACTCAAAAATAAATATTAAAAAAAATCCATTTAAAATGATGTAACAACCCCTTTTTACAGGGTTACATACTGTGTCTATTTGTATCTACTCCATCTTCCGTAACACCTAAAATTTAGAAATATTTCATCAGGGCATAGTCAATAAATGTTTACTCCTATATATTTCTTTTTTTGATATAAACATAGCAATATGCATTAGGCCCAAATTAGAAATTTATGAGTTACTCTAGGTACTTTTCTCTGTCATCTAAATATGTACTAAATTAAATATATATTCAAGTCCTATTTTGCCATAATATCACTGCCTTATTTTAGGTTCTCATGAACTGTCTATAAACTACAACAGTCTTACTAATCTTTTAGGTGAATGTGATAACCACTACACTACAGAAACCTGATAGTCTTACTGATCTCTTAAAATACAGTGTCAACCCCTCACAATAAATTTGTTTATTCACTTTATCTTGCAAGTAATTACCAGATGGTTTCTATACCCGTAACTGTACTGGGCTCTGTGTATATAACAATGAACAAAAGTAGACATGATCCCGGATTTCATGGATTTATAATTTAGTGAGAAGATGGGTAAAAACCTTTATGTGATTATGAATTATAACCCATGCTATGAAGACAAAGAACAGAGAGGAGAGAGAATGACCCTGTAGCCAAATGAGTCTTTCTAAAGATCAAATCTCATCATCATGCTTAAAGTTTTTCATTAAGTCTGCTGTTGCCCACAGGATTAAATCTAGATCCGTTAAAGTGGCTTGCAAGGAACTTTATGTCTGTACCCTGACAACCATCCAGCACAATGCCAAAGTCCTAGAAGCTCAACAAATGTTAGGGGAATGAATGAATGAATGATGAAACTTAAAAAAAATTTTAAATTGAAGTACAGGTGACATATAAAAATAGCTTAAGACACATCATATTTACTTGCATTAATAAAGTTGGTGCATTTTGAAACAGATTGCCAGATACTTCATTACAAGGAAAAAGCATGCTTCAGTCAATTTTCGAACTCAGACTGCATTTGGAACTATCTTTTTGTCCTTGAAAACACTGATAGAATTTTAACTGATATATCAGAAATGTGCTATTACTATAACGTGTAAAACATTGCTTTGTGTGTGTGTGTGGCAGGAGAAGTCTGTAGTAAGGGTAGTGAAAAACAGATTGACATTTGGTCATTATTTCTTATCAAGGGTGTTTTACTTGTAATGCTATTTGACAGCTATATTCTAGGTCTGACAGCATTGAACCAGCGTAATTCCCACTGAACTGCTCTAAATAGGCAGTATTGCAATCAGTTTAACAACCCCTGGAGGCAATAAAATCTCTCCTTTGAACGAATACTCAAGGGGAAGAAATCTAAGATTTATAAAGGGCAGCAAGTATTCAAGAAAGGGGCAAAGTTTATGTGTGAGCCTATAATTGATGTTTCCTTTGTTGGAAAAGAAGCTTGAGGATGCTTTAAGAATTAATCTTTAAGAAGTTCTAATCTGCACTAACAAGTGTGTTCAGATGAGTGAAAGAGAGATGTGATTCTGAGAGTTGAGTTGCTTCCAGCCAGCTATGAAAATTTGGAGGGGTCATAGAATTATGAGAAGGACACTTTAAACTGGAAGACTTTAGCCATGTCTCTTTGATGTCTATGCCAGAGGGTCACCATCAGTACAGACAGTGTTGATTAGGCTTTAGGATTGGCAAATGGTTTATACTTGCTTAATGCTTCATATGTCTATACCTGTGTGAAGAAAATTTTGGTCAAATGTAGTATCCTCATTCTAAATGAACTTGGCAGTTTTACTTCTGTTGGTAGTAATTAAAATACCATTTAAGCAGCATTTAAATTAAGACAGTCCTAGCTTTAATTCTTTGTTCCTGCCACTATTGGCTTGTATCCTTGGGGAGATCATACCGTCATTCACAATTTTCCCATCTGTAAAATGGAGATGATCATTCTTACCAGCCGGGGAGGTTTGAAAGTATGTAGCTTAAGAAGAGCACCTAATTCGGTGTGGGCCACAGAGGCAGAGCCGACTTAATCGAGGTCTTAGTATGTGCTAAGCAACTAGGAGCTTCAAGCCATTGGATCCTTACAGTAACCATTTCATGCTGGCAGAGAAGTACAGTAGAGAGGGTGCTTTGAGGGCAGGGATACTAGGAGAAATATGTTGGGGATATATGATCAGCTTGTTATTTCTCTGTCGTGGACCCAGTTGCTAGGGAAGTAGCTTTGTCCCTATCAGTGGACTCCATGGAGTTTTGTTCTGAAACTTTGGAATTCCTCTGCACATCATGGTGTGATTGTCTCTAAAGGGTAGTGGGTGAAGGCGTTACCATCAAAAGTGCAGTGGCATCCTTACCACCACTCCACTTCAAAAACTTTTTTTTGATTCCAGTAAACATACAGTGTTACATTAGTTTCAGATGTATAAGAAGCGATTTAACAATTCTGTACTCGGTGCTCCTCAGGGTATGTGTACTCTTCTTCTCCTTCACCAAGGTCCCCCATCCCTAACCCACCTCCCCTCTGGTGACCATCTGTTTGGCCTCTGTAGTTGAGTCTGCTTTTTGGTTTCTCTTTTTTTCCCCTTTATTTGTTTCTTAGATTCCACATATGAGTGAAATCATATGGTATTTTTTTCCCTCTGACTTACTTCATTTAGCATTATACCCTCCATCCATGTCATTGCAAATGGCAAGGTATCTTTTTTATGACTGAATAATATTCCATTGTCTATGTGTGTGTGTGTGTGTGTGTGCGTGCGTGCCTAGGCTCATTACTGATTCCTCCAACCCTGGTTGTTCTTACCTCACCATTTACATTCATGTCATTGGCTGCAATTTTTGTGGGACTAGCAGGACCAGGCAAGGGGGTAGACTTCCCATGCTTTCTTTATTTTATTTAATTTTATATTTAAAAAAAAATTTTAATGTCTTATTTTTGAGGGAGAGAGTGAGCAAGGGGGGCGGGAGGGGCAGAGAGAGAGAGAGAGGGAGATACAGAATCTAAATCAGGCTCCAGGCTCTGAGCTGTCATCACAGAGCCTGACCCGGGCTCAAACCCACAAACCATGAGATCTTGACCTGGGCCTAAGTCAGACTCACAACTGACTGAGCCCTCCAGGTGCCCCCCCCCCCCATGCTTTCTTTATATAAATAGTTCTTTCTGCCTTCCTTTACTGTCTATTTAACTTATTAGATTCTTACTTATCTTCTGCCTCTTAACTTAAATGTTATGTCCTCCATTAAAACCTTCCTTGATTCTTTGAGGCCCCTCCCATGTACTCTTATAATAACCAAGTATACTATACCATAGCATCTGTCCTTCTGCATTGCTATTGTGGTGGTCGTATTTCCACTGGTCAGTAGTATGTTTCTTTATTTCTGAATGTCTGAGAGGACCGTACCTTCTCACCCTCTTGAAGTGAGGTGTGGCCATATGGTTTGATTTGGTTGATTTGTGAGCAGAATTTATGTAGTTACCCTGTGCTCAAGTCCTCCTGTTTTCCTCTGCCATGGAAATTCTGAAAGCATGTGTTGCTAATGGAGGTGCAATGATGAATCACTGTGTGGAGGACAAAGTGGCATGGAGAGCTGCCAAAACATACAATAGACATTGCTATGGGATATATACACCTTTGTTGTCTTTTAGCCATTGAGATTTCTGGGATTGTTGGTTACTGCAGCATATCTTTTTTTTCTTTTCTTTCTTTCTTTTTTTTTTTTTTTTTTAAGTGTGTGTATTTATTTTGATGAGGGGGAGTTGGGGGCGGTTGCAGAGAGAGGGAGAGAATCTCAAGCAGGTTCTATGCTGTCAGTGCAGAGCCCGATGCAGGGCTTGAGCCCATGAACCATGAGATCATGACCCGAAACAAAATCGAGTCAGACGCTTAACTGACTGAGCCATCCAGGCGCCCTGCAACATATCTTGACTGATAGAGCCATTGCTGGGCCATCAACCTGCTTCCTCCCCTGTCTATAGGCCTTACTGAGGGGAGTAATTATCTCGTTCACCATTCTATCTCTAGAGCCTTGTTACAAACCTGCCTGAAATATGGTAGGCAACTAATAATCATTCGTGGGATGAAATAATAATTCTATATCAAGGGAGGATCTATCTGAAGATTTCATTTCCACAGTAGCCAAACCCTTGGCATGGCTCTGATGTGAGGACAAATGATAAAGGAATATTATTGAAGGGAAAAATAATGATCATTGTTCCCTATCTAAAACCTTAGAAAATAATTTATTTAGAAAAAAAATCTATTTTATCATTGAAAAAGAGCTATGAATACACAAATACAATGCATAGTTATCTTTATTTATAGATAAAACAGTGAAATATGCCAAGAATTAGAGAAAGAGGCCTATGATAAGAAGTCATATTGAAACAGTTTTTTACTAATTATTCATTCAGCATTGTTTGCTGACTGACCTTATGTACTGTGGTGGATGGGAAAAATACAATCTGACACTTCTCCTTGAAAGGCTCACAGTCAAGTAGAGGGTAAACAAGAGACCATGCTAAGTAGAACACAGTGGAATAAGAGGAATAATTGAAATGCCTTGGGAAGGAGTACACAAGAGCCTACATTATTTTGGAGTTGGGAGATAATGAATTTACAGAAGCAACATTTTAATTGGGTCCCTATACTGGTATAAACTCACCTTTCATCTCCAATGACCATCCTCTGTGTTCATCTTCAGCCACTCCCATGGCCATATTCTAGGCTTTTTCATCATCCAGAACTGTCCCATCTCTGAAACCATGAAATCATAATCTCACTCCCTGACCAGACCAACCATTCTTTCCAGTTTGCTTGTTCTCTTATGATCAGTTACAACTGTTCCTTCAAACTTCTCAAGATTTTCATTCTCCAATCATCCAATCTCTTTTCTGGGGGACCTGGGTGGCTCACTTGGTTAAGCATCTGACTCTTGATCTTGGCTCAAGTCATGATCTCATGGTTTGTGGGTTGGAGTCCCATGTCGGGCTCTACGTTGGCAGCACAGAGCCTGATTGGGATTCTCTCTTCCTCTCTCTCTGCCCCTCACCCCTCAAAATAAATAAACTTAAAAAAAAATAATAAAGTTCTCTCTTTTCCCAGCGTAGACTGCCACAGATTACCTTTAGCCACTCTCTTGCTGTTATCTTTAAATCCTTTACTCCTTTATTGTCCTTTTGTGGGTTCTGTGGAGCCCACCTGGAAAATTCCACATTGGATCAAACCACTTGTGGCCGTCTCCAAGCTTATATTTAGATTGCTAGCAGAAATCATGGGTATATTAGAGACATTTAAAAACCATCCTCTCTAGCTTTAATTAAAACCTCAACATTTCTCTGTTATCCGCTTATGTTTCCCCACTTAACCTTCTTCCCAATCCTCCATGACTATTTCAAGACTTTTTTTTTAATACTCTTGAATCTTACCACCTTCTACCACATGTTCAGCAGATGCCTGTGCCTGTTACTTTTCAGAGAACATATAAACCATCATATAGGTTTAACTTCTTGCAGTCAAATGTAAAAAATTACTCATGGATTCCATCATCCTTTTCTCCTTGTCCATTAAAAAGAAGGAATTGGGATTCTGTCTATCTTTGCTAATAACTTGGGTATGAATTAAAATACCAGGTTGGGGGAAAGAGGGAAAATGTGCAATAAGAAAAGGATCTAGGAAAGCACCCTGAAGAATAGCATTATCTGAGAGAGATGGAGGAGGAAGAGGATGTCGCAGGGACAGAGAGGGGAGAGGACAAGCAAGGAAGTGTCATGTTAAGGGGGACAAGAGATGAGTGCTTTGTAAACAAAAGGAAGAAAGAATATTTCCAATCTCTAAAACCATGGAGAGGTCAAGGTAAAAATAAAGATGTATCTTTTGACTTTGGCAACAAATAGGCTCTTAGGGACCTTGGTAAGAGTGCTTCATTGGAGAGACAGGAGCAGCAGCCAGGCTGGAGTGGGTTGAGAAGTGAATGGCAACGGAGGAACTAGAGATTCCCATTCTAGACTTCCCTATGAAGAAGTTCAGCTATGAAGGAGAGGGAGGGGGTAAATGACTGGAGAGAGTTATGGGGTAGATAAAAGCTATTTGTCTTCTTGATCATTGAGACTTAGTATATTTAAATGCCCATTGGAAGAATAGATATAAAGGGAGAGACTAAAGAAACAAAACAGGATAGGACACTTGATAGAGTAGGTCCATGTGGAAGCAGGAAGGAGTAGAATCCAAAGCCTTTTTAGCTTCTTCTGTAACCTCTACTTGGACTAGAGTATCTTGTTTCTTCTTACGCTAAATAACTCTTTGATGCTTTCAAGTATTACCTTCATTCTAATGGCCTCCAAACCTATAGCTTCGTGCAAAATCAGTCTCTTGAGCTCCAGATCCTTTTATCCAGCTGCCTAGCAGACACCGCTCTCCAGCCGCAGGCACCTTGGGCTCATCCTATCTAAAACAACTTACCATTTCTTCCAAATAGGATTTCTTTGAAGGTCTCTTACAGCATGAAAAGGCACCAATAGCCAACCAAAATGCTAGTAGACATCTTTGATTCTCCTTTACCTTCCCATCATCTCTTCCCACTTTGTTTCCCTAGTACATTCCAGATCCTTATGGAGCTTTCCTCTTTTCCAAAAAGCCCTCCTAGCTCCCGCAAGTCAGGAGCAGACATTCTTCCTACATGTCCTCATTGTATCATGTACATCCTGTGTTTCAGCACTTACTACTTTATTTTCTAATGGTCTTTTTACTAGACTCTAAACTCTACATTGATAGACATGACTGCATTTACTTCATGGTCACAACTTCAACGCTTAGAACATAGCATTGCATAAATAAATACTGGAATGAATAAATAATTGTAACTGGTAATAGTTGCAATATACCATGTTAAGGCATTTCTATATTTAGTATTCAATTTAATCTCTGTATATAACCTTGTGAGGTAGGTATTACTTTCCCTGTTTCATTGATGAAGAAACATGGAGTTCAGAGAGTTTAAGTGTCTTTGCCCCAAATCCTCCACCTATATCTCACTTTCTTGGTATTTATCTCACAGCATATTGTCTACCACAGGCAAGGAGATGGGACTTGGGCTGATACTAGTCTGAGACAGCAAGGTTTCCATGTGGAATGCCAGATACTTTCTGATAAAAAGCAAACAACATATATTGTTTTTTTAAACAAAAAACTCTGTGGCTGGAATATACATGTATATATATTCCAAGATCTCTGGGAGATTGCTAGTGGAATGGTTAAAAAAAAAAAAAAAAAGTGCTGCAATCAGGCTACATATATTAGGATCCTGGCTGCTACCTCTGTGAACTCAGGCAAGTTTCATAACCTGTCCAAGACTCCGTTTTTTTTCAAACAGGTACTGTTCTTTCCAATTTATATCTTAGAGGTGCTTTTGTTTGAAACCTTTAATATAGTGCCTGGCCAAGATTTGGTTATTAACCAGTGTTACTTACTAATACCATGGTCGTCACCCTTGTATTATCGGTCAGTTCACTGGTGGACAAGCAACAGGACAAGCTTGTTTGTCACAAGCTCCTGTTTCCTAGTGTAAGTAAGGACTATCACCTTGAATTTCCCATTGTCTTGAGTTTGGGACCATTGAGGCTCCCTTGTGCAGGATGACACTCAGGGGAAGAATTTTGCTTCACAGGCATCAGATGGTAGTTGGTGGTTCCAAGGAGGCCAGATGGGGTAGGATTGGAGCCTGTGGGCAAGCTCCTATTCAGATTCTGATTTACAAATTTGGGGGAAGCGTGGAGGAAGATGTATTGGGCTTAGAGGAGAAACCGAAGAAAGGTTTGTCCAGTAAGAAATGAGAGGTGAGACAGAAATAAAGCCAGAAAAAATTAAAAACAGTAATAGATATTGATTGCTTGGTATGTGTCAAGTACTTAGGTGTATTAGCTTACTCAATTCTTGTAGTAATACAATTGGTTGTGATGTTATCCCTATTTTGTAGCTGAGAAAGTTAAGTAAGTTGGTCAGGGTCTCCCAGATGGAACCGACAGGAGAGCACATCTGGGGAGTGGGACCCAGGGCAGTAAGAGATGCTTGAACATGGTGTCTGGAGAACACCCCTGAGCAGGATGCTTTTGTTTCTGCGGCTTACACAAACTGGCTTTCCGTACCTGGCCTCACGCAGGCGGTCCCTTAAAGGAGCCGACAAAACTGGTTGCATATCTCATTCCTCTGGGATCTTGTTAAACGTACTGGTACCCAGGTCCTACTCCCGGAGGTTCTGACTCCATTGGTCTCAGGGAGGTCCAACAAATCCATGTTTTAAACAATAACCTCAGAAAATTCTGAAGCACCTGGTTCCCTGGCAGGTCTTGAGAAATCACTACCTTGAAGCTACCCACCAGCTGGAGGCAGTGTGTGGGCTTTATGCAGGCATTTACTCCCCTAAGTTACCCACAGCAGTCCTCACTAATGAATTTATTGATTACCTAGTTCTGGCTGGGGAAGTGTTGGAACCATGCCAGGAAATTCCCTTGGCTTCCTAAGTCCCAGGCTGCAGAATGAAACCCGCATTAATAGCCTGCATGTGTAGAATGCAACGTGGCAGTAATTTGGGTTGTGAAAGGCGTTCCTGTTGAACCGCCTCTATTCTCCATAGAGTGCTGCTGGTCCATTAGGTTAGCTTGAAATCCTGAATATCGGGCTTGAGTTTCTCAGCAATCATTTGTGTTCTACACGAGTAAAGAAGCAATAAGCATTTTGTCTGCAGCAAGCTAAATCATCCTGAGGGAGCAGTTTACATCATTAGAATGTAATGAAATAAGTTGTCACCAGCAGCTGCCAACAATATTTCTGGTGACTTAGAAAAAGGTTACGTTTAGCAGACTTTTTCTGAGTTTTATTTACTTTTGTACATGGAGGGAGGCTGGTTATGCTGGCAGACTGATTTTCTTTCTGATTTCATGTACTTTTAATAGTGGTTTGTCTGGGTGAGGATGGACAAACCTAGTAATGTGCTTGATGAAGTGCTCGATGTCAAAGCAATAATTTAATGCTTCCCTAGGAGGCTTGAAGAGTCTGCTTTCCTCAAAGATGAAGGGTGTAGTGTGCTAAATGCTATTTATCACCAAACTTTCTTACCCTATTTTGAGGCACAGCAGTAAACTCTTTTAGCTGGGGAAGCCTGTGCCTCTTGAAGTCCAAGTTTTCCTCATTGTCACCTGCACTGTCTCCACCCTGGCCCCAGCTACTACAGGCGTACCTTGGATATATTGCAGGTTCAGTCCCAGACCACTGCAAGAAAGCCACTATTGCAATAAAGCCAATATTACAGTAAAGTGAGTCAAATGGGTGTTTTGTTTCCAAGTGCATTTAAGTTATGTTTACACTATACTAGAGTCTGTGTAGACTCTACACAGCATGTAAGAGTGTAGAGTGTGAAATCGTATTATGTCTAAAAAGAAGTACATGCCTTAGTTAAAACATACTCTATTGTTAGAAAATGCTAACCATCATCTGAGCTTCTGGCAAGTTATGATCACTGATCACAGATCACCATAACTAATATAATAATAGTGAAAACTTTGAAATAATGCAAGAATTAGTAAAATGTGACGCAGAGAGATGAAGTGAGCAAATGCTATTGGAAAAATGCTGATAGACTTGCGTGGTACAGAGTTGCCACAGACCTTCAATTTGTTTAAAAAAAAAGGTATCTGTGAAGCACAATAAAGCAAGGTATGCTTGTGTTGGTCCTCATCTAATAAACCGAAATAAGCTCTTAACTGGTCCCCCTTTCTCCCTTCTTGCCCTTCTATACACAGTGCTCCATTTGGTAGCCAAGGTGATTGTTCTATACATAAATCCGATCATGTTTAGCTGCTAATTCCCCAGCGTTTAGAACACTCTGGGACATGGTAGATGCCCAGTCATTATTTGTTAAATGACCAAATAACTGTTCCTCCCCTGCTATAACTTTTCAGCTGTCCTTCTTGCCTTCAGGATACAGACCAAACTTCTTAACTTGGGTTATAAGACCCCTGCCTACTCCCCCTCCTTCACACACTCCTTTCTGCTCCAAACTCCCTTCAGCTCCTGCACTTTGCCATCCCTTTCTGTCTCTTCTCTGTTCTGTCCACCCACATACCTTCCTGTCCCTGTCCACGTATCTTAAAGGAGTAATTAATTTACATTCTTTGATCTCAGCCTACCCGTCACCTCTTCCAGCACTGTGTTCTCTGATTCTCCCAAGGTAAAGTTGCTTGGGCTTCATTTGTGAGCATAAGTCCTGAACTCCTCCAGCAAAGCTTGATTCCACCTCGCTGTAATTGCTGGTTTGCTTGTCTCTGTGCACAGCTAGGCTGTGAGCTCCTTGGGTGCAGAGATGATGTCTCTCTCATTCACCCCTGTACAGGTTCTATCAGCTACCACAGGTCTTGGCCCCTAGTACAATAAATGCTATTGCCGATGCTGGGTGAATGACTCAGAAGATATTAACAGCTTAGGGAACCTAAGGAATAGATTTGATTTTCCTCTTGGATTTAGTTGAAGAAGATCTGCAGATACATGCATAGGCTCTCGGAGGGAGCGGACTCTGGCTGGGCTCCCTCACTTGCCACTTGTGCCGTCACCACTCTGCCCCAAGGTGCTGTTAGTCCTCACCTGGATGAGAGCAGCAGACTCTTGTCCTTCTATATACAGTTCTCCATTCAGTGGCCAGAGGAGTTGAAGGTAGAATGTTTGAATGACCTGTTCAAGGCCTTACAAAGGTTTAGTAGGAAAACCAGAATGAGAAACCATTTTTAAGGAACTATTTTCTTCCGGCTGCTCTATAACCCCATACCTCCCCTAATTAAGTCCAGTTTGATTCTGATTCATACGCATTTCTTAACAGGGCAGTGTTACTCTAATTCCTGCTGTACTTTTCCTTGAGGTCTTGGCACAAGTCTTAGGGATCATACCTTGTAATTCTGGGGATATCTGCTTAATAAGCAACATTCTGACCTTACCCAGTAACCATTCTTGGAGAGATTCCACTGACAGGAACATATATAATAAACCTTAAATCTGCAGAGTACTTGTAAAGGCTTAATACCTCAAAATCTGTATTTTCAATACGTGGTGTGTGTGTGTGTGTGTGTGTGTGTGTGTGTGTGTGTGTTTAAATTAACTCAGTCTATGAAGACACTAGTGGGAAGGGGAGGGAGCTGAAGATTGTTCAATCCCAGAAGCCTGTGCTATTGCGATAATTTTACTAAAATTAAAATTAGTTTAAATTTATTGCCTGATATTGTTAGCTTGTTTCTCTCAACACTCAGTGGTCCCAGTGGCAAAACTTTTCCAGTTTTTTTTGGTGCCCATTTTCGCTACTCCAGGCACCTACCATCTTGTTTCCTTCATGCAGTTCCTTTTCTTGTTTTCTCAGCCTGCTGTTGCTGTGTTAGGGCACATTATAGAATATAGTGGCATTTTGAAAGGGGGAAAGTAATTTTTGTTTTGGGGGTAGTCTCAAAGATGTTTTCTTCCCTCTAGCTATTCCTCTAAAACCTTTGCTGTGTGTTTACCTGCAGTTTTATACCGACTCCATTTTCCTTGTCCCAGAAATAGCAGTTGGGGCTGCAATGTGGCTCTGGGTGCACATACCTAAAAATATTTTTTGAAGAAAATGCAGAGTTATTTTTAGGGTTGAGGCCCTGTAACAGTCACTTGGACCTGAGCTTGGCAGGGTCAAGGGTGGGAGGGCCGAGGGAAAGGTGACTTTAGAGGCCAGCAGATAGGACAGCCTTCAAGTAGCAGGCGACACATTCCTGGAGAATCCAACGGGACAGCCTCGCATGTAGCTGGCTAAGCACTCGGGTCTCAGCACTTCTTTCCCAGCACTCCCTTCTCAGGGCCATAACTTTTGTTGTTTTTTTTCTTTTAATTTTTAATTTTGAAATAAGTTCAGATTTATAGAAAAATTACAAAAACCATACATCCTTACATATCCTTCATCCAGATTTTTCAAATGTTAACATTTTTACCGTATGTTTTTTTTCATTCTCTTTCCAGGTATGTGTGTGTGTGTGCATATGTGCACGTGCACACACGCTTTTCTGAATTGTGAGAGTAAGTCACAGACATGAAACTTTACTCCTGTGTATTTCAGTGTGTATTTCCTAAAAACAATGACACCATCTTAACTACTATATAATTCAAAATTAGGAAATTAACATGAAGACAGTATTATTTAATCAACAAACCCTATTCAGAATTTGTCAGTTATCCTATTAATGTCCTTTATGTTGAAAAGAAAAAAAAAATCTGGTTCAAAATCCAATTCAAGATTAGTACTTGAATTTAGTTGTCATGTCTTTTTAGTTTTCTTTAATGTGGAATAGATTTTTTCTTTGTCATGACTTTGATATTTTTGAAGAGTACAAGCTAGTCATTTTTTAAGAGCCTCAGTTTGAGTTTGCTTGGCGTTGCCTCATGATTAGATTCTGATTATACATTTTGGGTGGGAAAATGAAGTAATGTTGTGTCCCTCTTAGTGCATTTTATTGGGAGGCACTTGATGTCAGATACATTAATGGTGATGTCTCATTAATGGTAATGTAGGTTTCGATCACTTGGTCAGATTTGCCCATCATATTTAAAGTTAATATTTCTCCTTTGTTAATAAGTATCTTGTGGGGAAATACTTTGAGACTATGCAAATATTTTAATTTCTCATTGAGTTAGAACCCACTAGTTTTAGCATTCATTAAAGATTGTTTCCTGAAACAATTAATACCACGGTAGTTGTCAAATGGTGACTCGGAATTTCATTATTCCTTTTGTGTTTATTAGTTGGCATTTTACTTTAAAGAAAAGCTTTCCCTTCTGATGGACTGATTGATACTTGTATAGTCTTACATACTCTTATGTTCTATGGGTTTTAATATCTTACTGTAATTATTTACTTTGATGTTCAAAATGACCCAGATTTAGCTAGCAGGGAGCCATTTGAAGCTGGCTTCTGGGTCCTTTTGACATGGCCTCACTAGTCTTTGAGTACTTTAATCTCTGGTATAGCAGCATGTTCTAGGCTCACCTTGTACATATCCTATCCCAGCCCTGGAACGAATTGTTTCTTCATTAGGCCCTAATTCCCTTTGGTGAGGAATGGCACTTAGAAACCAAGATCTGGGTGCTAGAGATGTTCATCAACACTGAGCTATCTTTTCTTCTAGTTGCTGTCACCAGATATCACTAGGGTACACGCACATCCACACACACATATACACACCCCTATATACTTTCTATGTCGATCCATAGGGGTTAGCTTTTGCTTATTTAGTTTACAGGACAAAGGGAAAGGAATTGCTATTTTATGTGTGGTTAGCACTTAAAAAAATGTCTAGGACTCATCTTTTCACCAAGTGAAAAAATGACTAACCTTTTCCTCCCCAATTCTTGGACACATTTCACACATTTATTTTAAATTTGTGAACTCTAGCACATGTGCTACATAGAATACCAAATATAGATTAATACAAGTGGCCGGAAACAATAGGAGAATAAAACCTTACTGCTTTCTAATGTGGTATGTGATCATTCCCTCAGCGAGGCTAGTGGGATGGGAAAAGTTTATTTATTTGGACATATGTGGTCAATGCTGCTCTGGGAAGAGCAAGTACCAGTATTGTATTTAGAAACATATTATTACACCACTGTGGTTCAATAATGTTGGCTAATATTGATATTCAATTAAAAATGTTCTTTGGTGAAATATATAGAGCATTTGATATGCTAACAGGCATCGCAATTTCAAGAGAAGGATATAGTGCAAGGTTTCCCATACTAATGGGCAGAATCTCCTTTTCGTGTAACATTTAGGTAAATTTGTGTCCCATGAAATCCATGGTGGGAAATGCTGTTATACACTCATTGACTCATACATGGAGTCATAATATTATGACTGACCGAAAGTATGATTTGTCCTGAATCCCTGGACTCAGTTCTGATGAAATGGTTTGTATTTTCTGTAGCTAAAAGAAGCCAAAACAAACAAACCCAAAACAAAAAACCAAAAAACAGTTTGTGAGTTCCATTTCTTCTCTGCCTCAAATTTCTGTGTGTCCCTGATCAAATAGAAGGTTCTGTGTTTTCATGTCCCTGTATCAGTAAGGTGGTCGAGATGGTTAAAATTTAGCAAATGTGATAATGACTCTGAATGTTTATTTCTCAAAAAATTTTTTTAATGTTTTATTTTTGAGAGAGAGAGAGACAGAGACAGAGGGTGAACAGGGGAGGGGCAGAGAGAGGGAGGGAGACACAGAATCTGAAGCAGGCTCCAGGCTCTGAGCTGTCAGCACAGAGCCTGACATGGGCTCAAACTCACAACCTGTGAGATCGTGACCTGAGCCAAATTCAGGAGCTTAACTGACTGAGCCACCCAGGCACTCCTGAATGTTTATTTCTGATAGATGTACTTATCTATTATCTCCTAATTCCCTAAGGGTGCCTGTCCCAACTTCTCCCAAAGCTTGTTGTGATCCCACCTCCGGAAATGAAATTAGAACATTTTGGAAAATGCATATGAGAGAGAGGGGGAGAGAGAAATATGACTCCCATAGAAGTATTCCTGCTACACATCGTTAAAGTAAATGCCACTGCATGTTAGAATATCATCTATATACCTTTAAAAAACAGCATTTATTAGAGAAATTATGAGTTGATCTTCTTAAGAATCCACAATTTTTACATTGTCTTCTTTTTTCCAGAGAGCCACAGAAAAGTTCAAGTTAAGCTAAATTTTTTTTGCAAGTAGATGACATTATACAAATATTTTAGTATGTTTTGCATCTAGGATAGTGAAGCTGACCATCGAGTCTTTTCATACTGGTGTTTTTCACTGATTGATAGATGTTTACTAATGCTACTAAGTATATTTCTCCAACATTTTTAAGAATCGTGAACAACACGTTTTGGGTCCCTGAATGGCTTTCAGATCTGTAAATCAATCCCATGGATCATTTTAAATTACTAATCATAAGCAAATAGATAAGCAAGAATGACTATAAATTGGGTTAATTACTGTAGCTCAAGTTTTAGCTCATAATTTTGACTTTCAAAGGCTACACAAACCAATTTTGTACTCTTAGATTATAATGAGCAGTCTTTATTCTTTAATCAGCTCGTCCCGTATCTAGCTGTCTAATGTAACATTCCTTTGAAGTCTGGAAAGATCTAACATAATTGAAGAAATGTCGAACTACTTGACTCTTTTTTTTTAATATAAAGGAATTAAACATTAATCAGGCTTGCGCATCTCAATTAAGCCAATTAAAATTATCACAGAATGCAGTGCATACCGCAATAGGTAGCTTTAATGCTTGAATACATTATCAACTTTTACCTAATGCTCCTATCTTCATTATGTTTGTTACTCAAAAAGTAAATACAGACCCGAAGTCTGTATCAGAAAGTCCACTGGTTAACAGGATTTGGCAAAGTCCTGGTGAGAGAAACCTTTACAATGGTGTGTATTCAAATACCGCTGATGGTGCTGGAACTTACCTTAAATCTTTGTGCCAAGAAAGGAGGTCTGTAATTATGGCGGTGCCGGCACCTTCACCCAAATAGCCCATTAGCTATTCAATTTGCTCCCCTAACAACTGGGAAGCAATTTTGGTCTTGCAGGCTATGGTATATACACAAAGTCCATATAATTACTAATAATTTGTAACAAGTGTTAATTGATAAACAGCTCCCTCTGGTAGCTTAATTAAAGCTGTAGGATAGCTAGGCGATTTACAACTGGGATTGATCTCAATTAGTCAACAAAATCTGTGTAGTCTGTTCAAAGGAGAATAAGGAAATTTAGCCTAGTGAGGCTTTGGGGATTTTGTCTTGTCTTCTCTGTTTCTTTTTCTTCAAGAAGAGAAATAGAATCAGAAGAGCCGCCTTGCTCTGTCAGAAGCGATCCACCTAGCTTATGCAGTGCGTTAACTTGTAGGCTCTTCAACATTTGTTCTTCCATTTGTTTATTCTCTGTCAGGTTACTGAAAAATATTCAAGCATTTGCTTTTATTACACCCAGTGGTACACATTGCTGAATACCAACCCTGAGGGACCTAAAAGGAGAAGGAAAAAAACAATTTTAAAAAATGGCAGGTTTTGATCTTGCAGATCTGTTTGCAAACTGGCATTTTGGGGCCGTAATTAAAAGGAAGCCCAGGGAAGGTGGCATGGGGGACCCACCAGAGACTCGGCGGCCTGGGGATCTTGTAAAGCCATCTTGGCTGCTTCAGGACTCAACTTATTTTTATCATGTGGGCTGATACAGTAAAAATCTAATCTAAGCATTGCTAAAATCGCCCCTATGGAATAGAAGAGGAAAAAAGTGTCATCTGTGCTCAGTGAGATCACAGACTGGCTGCAAACAGCTGCTGAAACATTAATTAATCTGTTTGCAAATAAATTGTGGATCTGTACTAGCTGAAATTGCTGTTATAAACAAGCTGGGATGCTGTACTTTCCAGATTTGCTTGCATTTTAAGATTTTTTTTTTTCATATGCTGTAAAATCACCATGGCCCAGATACTGTGTGTTTACTTCTGGAAGCTCTGAGACAGTGTACTTACATTATCTCATGGATACTCAGCTTGGAGGCAATTCATACCAGTTGTGGTACTTTTGAAGGCTCTACAATACTGTGTGAAAAGGTCTGCACCTCATTTAAGTCAGATTTGTTAATCAAAGAGAATGAAATATTCTACAGAGCAAATGGATGTGGATTTAGTAATTTTGTAATTTTAAAGCATTTTGTAAGTGTCACAGTTGCTTAATTTGTTCTAACTAGGCTGTAGCAAATTCTAGTTGCTTTGACACTTAGAAGATTAATGTTGATTCCCAGTGTTTACTCATTGTCCAAAAAAGTGATAGGATGTGTAACTAGAACAGAGAATCTGGAGAGCTTATTTTGCCAAAATTTAAAGTTCTGATGCTCTCTGTTCCCTGTTTCTTTGTCTTCTGTTACTGATTTTAACTCAATAAACACTCAGGAGCCTACTCATTTATTGAAACAACATTTATCAGATGCCTAGTATAAGCCAATTATTCTGTTAGGTGCTGGGACTATAACCTTGTTCTTAAGGGGCTTATGGTCCAGTGCAGGGGTCGACTGATATTTTTCTTTCTAAAGGGCCATATAGTAAATATCTTAGGTTTGGGGCTTGATGGTCTCTGTTACAATGCCTCTGCTGTAGAGTAAAAGCAGTCATGGCCAATATATAGATGATTGGGCATCATGGTATTCCAACAGAATTTATTTAAAAAAACAAACAAACAGTGGCAACCTGGATTTATTCTTGGTCTGTAGTTTGCCAATCCTTGGTTTAGTGGGAAAGAGTCAAGTAAAAAGCCAAGATGTGGAAATTGCTTTGAGAGAAGTAAAAAACGAACAGCGAGAGCCCATCCTCCAGACTGTCATCAGGAAAGGTTTTATTAAAGAGCCGTCATTGGGGTTGAGCTGTAGAGAACAATGAGGGTTTCATTGGGCAGTCTGAAGCAATGAGGTACAAAAGGCATATGAATGGTAAGAAGAGAATGAGACAAGGTATGGAGGCCGAGAAGTGTACCTTAAAATTCTGCAGAATGGGAGCAAGACATGAAAATTGAGGTCAATCAGTGGGGACCCTTACATGCCATGCCAAGGGTTTTGGAGAAGGGTGGGCAGAGGAATTGAAGTAGAGTCAGAAAATCGGGTTTCTAGTGTGCTTTCTTCCAATTACCAGCAGAGGAGGAAAAGAGTGTCTGTCTCCATGGCGCTGCTGACTGGGCCTGTATTGAAATGCTGATCTCAGGCTGACATAGCCCTGGTCAGATTCCTGATTGTGTCCCTGAAGACAGCAGGTAAAGACCTTGAAGATAACAGTGGGACAAGGCAGCAGCTGGATTTTGGAGAGCCTCATGATAAAGCTTAGTTGGGACTTATTAATTCAGTTCTAAAGACGGTGAAACCAAATCCCCAGGAATTTGCATGAATCACTTACCTAAGGCTGAGCCTGTACTAGAATCGAAGTTTCATGGCTTCCAAGAAAGAGCCCCGTCACACTCCACTACCTCTGTACTAACCAGAGAATGCTAGCCCAGGATCATGTTATTCAAGTGTACCATAAAGCATACATGGAGTCAGAGGGCAGAAGTGGTGTCTGGGGTGGTGGGCGGAACAACTCCAGGAGAGCAAAGAGATTGGCCATCGTATGTCTGACCTTGGTTTCTGGGGCTGAGAATCAAGTTATACACAAAGACCTGAAAAGGTTGTCAAAGGCTGTGGGGTAGGGGGAAATAGGGAGAGGTTGGTAAAAGGGTACAAATTTTCAGTCATAAGATGAATATGGTCTGAGGATCTAATGTATAAGATGGTAGCTATAGTTGATAACACTGTATTATGTAATTGAAATTTGCTAGGAGGGTAGAGCTTAAATGTTCTCACAGACACACGAAGGTAAATATGTGAGGTAACAAAAGTGTGAACTACATGAGAGGAAACCTTTCACAGTGCACATGTATGCTCTAAATATCTTACAGATATTATCTTACATAACTTATAATTTGTCAATTATACCCCAATAAAGCTGGGGGAAGAAAAAGACCTGAAATTTCCAAAGACACGGTTGTCCTTGACATCAGGCTTATGTTTCTATATTGGTATCATTTATGTGCTTCTAACCCATGAATGTTTGCAAATCCCTTTAAAAAACCTGTTTATAGTTACATCAGTACCTGATTAGAGTTACTGTCAATACTATCAATGCAATGTCATTCCAGGAGAAATAAGTTTTAAAAATCTTATGAATGACTCTCGTCTTCAGTGACAGTGAGGTATGGAGCATGGAATTACGAGACAGCACACTGGGTCTAGGCTGGGTTCCTAAACCTGCCAACTTTAATACCTTTGTGCAAGACTCAACCTCTTTGGGAATTTTCTCATCCAATCCATTGAAAGGGCTATAGACATTTTTGTAATAAAAGGTATTATTTTTACTATCAATTTTAAGTGGTAGTTTCCCAACTGAAACTGAGAAGGAAGAGACTGTTGCTCTGGGTGGTTGGCACTGCCTGTTAAGGATGGTGCGGCTGAGCTAGACCACTTTACTTCCCTTGGGAAGTCCCTCTTCCTCAAGGTGAAGACGAGAATGTATCCTTTGTATCTCTGCTGGATCCTAAGCTTACTTTTGCTAGAGGACCTGTTACACATTTGTTTACATAGTTTTCTCTCTCATTATCTGGGAACTCATTGAGAAGGGTGTGCTACTAACCTTTGGGTCTTTTCAGAGTGAGATAAGTGGAATTGTATGGTATGTGAGTCTTACCTATCCAGATGTATCTAACTATACATAGTTGTGGGGGTTGGGGTGGGGGTGAGAGATTGGTTGATCGATTGAAGTAGGGCAAGTAAGGGATGCCACTCACCATTGCTTTTAATTAGTCTGTGGTCCTGAATACACAGTATTTGGGAGGCCATCACCTTTGATCTTTTATTCTCTCACACAGACCCAATGTCTGTGTGCCTCTTGGAGTGTGAGTGTATTGCTGTGCCGGGTATGATTCCTGTGTTTAAAAATACATATTTTTCCAACAACATGGCTGCTAACCTCAGCCGACTACTTCATCTGTGCTCGGGGAAATAGCTGCAATCAGTTCCGGTGCTGGAAGAAATACTTACTCTGTTGGAATTAATGAAAGATGAGGGTGTCAGTCTCTGATGTAAACTCCCCTGAGACATGTTCAAGGGTAATTTTGACTATGTCATGTACCTCACCTTTGCCTTCAGATATGAACGGTTGGGTCTCCACAACCTGGCAATATTTTGGGCATATCACATAGCTTTTCCAGCTTCTAAAGCTCACCTTTGGCTTTAGAGTTGTCTCCTGTGAAGGCATTAAAATGGCCAGTCTAGTTCAAACCACAGCTTCATTCTTTCCTTCTTTTCTCCAGTTCCAAACTTTTCCCTTCCTCCACTCCCCATCAAGCCTTAGCCTCACTAAAAAATCCATAGACTGGTGGAGATGATGTGCAGTATTTTGTTCTTTCACTGTTACTCTGCCTTGCTCATCTATTCTTGATGTTCCTTGTTCCTCCTGTGCTAGGGCAAGGATGAGATGAGTTAAAAGGGCACTGCTGTACTTGATGGGTATGGATGAAATTTGGCTGTGGTGCCTTCCATGTGACAGATAGCTGAAAGTTGGCGTTCTTATTCTGGGAAGTTTCTGTGGGTACTTTGGAGGTGCTTGTGGGCATCTGTGGCACTTCCCTGACACTCACTGTTGAAAATCCATTTTCTAGCGCAGCTCTTACAAGTCTTTGCCCCTGCTTAGGATGGTAGATTGCCAGCCTCATTCTGCTGGTAGTGTTCTACTCTGGCAGGTAACCTCCTTTGGTACAGAAACCTTTCAAGATTGTAGCTAATGAGATGACCCCTTAGTTCAAAGGAAAGCTCAATATCCTTGCTCCACCCAATTCTGGAAGGATAAACCACTCATGCTGCTGTATTTTCTTGTCACTGTGGTCTACACAAGTTTTCTTCAGCCTGGGACTCTGTCAGCATCTCCCAGGAATTGCCCCAGGCTCAGCTCTGATCCAGGGACGCTGGAGAGTCCCTGCAGCTCAACATCTCTGTTTCAGATTAATGTGTCAGTGTCTTCTCTGGAAAACAACACTCATTCTCTATGAGAGATTTTCCTGAAGCTCCTTTCTCACTTGGCTTAGGAGAGTTGACAGCTTTTTACTTCATTGGCTCAATCTTCATTTTGAATGTCTGCGTTCTCTTGTAAGCCTGGATTTGGGTTACAGAACTAGGGTTTTTATTTTCTTAATTGTTTAATTTTTTTATTCTTGTAAGCATTTGAAGAATGTATGTTCTTCAAATGTTTTTATATCAGCTGGATGCATATTATGTTCTGCTTTGGCCTTCAGTTTACATTTCAAGACAGTTGGAAAATCCCTTTCAAAATTTTGTTAGAGTAGCATGTGAGTTTTTTTTTAGCTTTGAATACTAATTTTAAGAGCCAGACTATGCATAGTTTTTGCATAGACATAAGTGCTCAGTACATACTTTAGAATTGAACTATGGCTATATCCATACTTGAGGTCATGTCCAGAGAAATCATGTGGCCTCCAGAGAATCCTGTGCTGGTCTAAGATTAATTCTTAAAATGGGAACTATCCTTTCCGCTAGCTTTCAGAAAAGGCCTGCTAGCATAATGCTGTTTCCCTTAATTTGATACAAATGTATGTTTTAGTTTAAAATAGCATCATTGTTAGTAATATGTTGATCCTAAGATTTGCCAAAAAAGGCACAAAAAAGGAAAAATTCCATAAAATTTACTGGTGAATTAAAAACATTCTCCCCAATAAAATATAGCAAATGGATTCCAAGTAATAGTGATTCTCCCTTACTTTGATGCAAATGTATAGTTTAGTTTAAAATAGCATCATTCTTAGTAATAAAACATTAGAAGCATTTTTATTAAAGTCAGGAACAAGAAAAATTGCCAATAATTATTGTTATTATTTACCATTATTTTAAAAGTATTGTACTAGCAAATGCAATTAGACAAGAAAAAAATTGTAGAAGACTTCAAAAGTCATTATTTATATTTGATATAGTTATAGATCTTGGAAATCCAAGATAATACATGGTGGGAAAGTCTTCAGGCACAATGAGAGAATTCAGTAAGTAGCTACATTTGTAGTTAATACACAAAAATAAACAGTCCAGAAACAATTGGAAGGTGGTAAATACAGTGGGATAAAACAACTCACTTACCAAAGCTGTGAATGTGTTGAGCTTATAGAAATGAATTCAACAAGGAAGGTTCAGGAAATACCCAAAGAAAACTTTAAGTTTTCTCAAGGGGAGAACATGATGATAGTTTGCTATAATTGAGAATAATTACTGTCTTTTAACTTTCTGTCTCTGAGGTACAAAATCACAATTCAACAAAACAAACTTGTCTAGGGACATGAGAAGAACACTAATAAATGGAAAAACAAATTTTGTTATTCCATAAGACTGAATGTTATAAACATGAAAATTCTCCCATGGCTAATCTAGATATTCAAGTAGTTCCAATAAAATACCAACTTTTTGTGATCTTGACAAATACTACAGTCATTTGGTGGGGAAAACATGGGGGAAATGCTAGGAATTAGAGAGGACAAGCCTTATCAGATAATAAACTGTATTATAGATCTATAATATTTAAATTTAAATATTCATTTAAAACAAAATGAATACTCCGATAAAAAACTAAATTCATATGGTAATTGTGGATAAAAGAGATTTCAAATCAATGCTAAAAATACATTTATGAAAAGGTTTGGAGACACTGGGTAGCCATTGGAAAAAAATTGTTTAAACTGTATTTCTACTTCATATCATATATTAAAAAAAAAATCAATGAGGCGCTTGGGTTGCCCAGTTGGTTAAGTGTCCAACTTTGGCTCAGGTTATGATCTGACGGTTTGTGAGTTCTAGCCTCACATTGGGCTCTGCATTCACAGCTCACATCCTGGAGCCTGCTTCAGATTCTGTCTGTCTGTCTGTCTCTCTCTCTCTCTCTCCCCCTCTCCCTGCTCCTCCCCCACTCGTGTGATGGCTCACTGCTCTCTCTCTGGAATAAATAAACATTAAAAAAAGATGAAAAACTTCAATATAAAAATCACACCGTAAATGTTCTAGAGAACTAATGGTTGAATTTTTAAAAAATAATTTTGAGTAAGATTACAATATGAAACAAAACCCCAAAATCATAAAAATAATTTGAAAACACAGATATATTATACTTTTATACAGCAAAAAAAGCCATAAACAGCAATACAAATGAAACACACACTTGGAATACATTTTCTTATAAACAGTACTTTCAAAATATTAAGGAAAAGGCTAACATGACAGTAGAAAGATGTATGAAGTTGCCAAGAAACACAGTTGAGGAACCTCACTCATAATAAAAGAAGCACAAAGTAGGACAGTGATACACTTTTTTAACCCATTAATTTGCCAAAGATTAAAAAGTGTTGAGGGCACCTGGGTGGCTTAGTCAGTTAAGTGTCTGACTTGATTTTGGCTCAGGTCATGATCTCATGGTTTGTGAGATCGAGTCCTGCATGTGGTTCTGTGCTGACAGCACGGAGCCTGCTTGGGATTCATTCACTCATATTCTCTGTCTCTCTGTCTCTCTGTCTCTCTTTCTTCATCCTCCCTCTCTTCCCCCCCCCCCCCCCTTCCTCTGCTCCCTGTCTCAAAATAAATAAATACACTTAAAAAAAAGTGTGATCATTTTCAGTGTTGGTATAGATGAAGGAAAAAACCACGCATTCATGCAGTTGGTAGAAGTGTAAATTGCTGAAATGTTTAGAGATTACTTTGGCACAATTTGTCAAATTTTAAAATGCATATATTCTTTTAGAAATTTCACTTCTAGGAATTATGCATATATCATGTTCAACATTGTATAATCCTATATATACACATATATAGAGAGATCTAATATATGTATATATTGCAGATAAGGTTGCAGCATTGTCTTTGATAGCAAAAATGTTGGAACAAATACCTAAATGTTTATCAAGTGGGAATAGGTTAAACGAATTAAGGTATGTTGATATTAGTATCCACAAAGAAGTTTGAGACAAATAAATATAGACGTATTACTATTCAGTGATGTCCAAGATAATAAATTATCTGAAAACAGCAAACCACAGGAAATCATATCCACTGTGACCTGATTGGTGTAGCAAAAAAAAAAAAAAAAAAAAAGATATTCAAATTTTGTGGGTGTGTATGTATTTAAATACATAGGTTTTGTATATAGAAAAACTGTAAAAAATGCTTATCCCTGAGAATGGGACTGAGTGACTGGGAGGAAGAGGGTCTTAAAGAAATAGTTGAGTTTTCTGCAGTGTTTAAATATGTTGTTTTTGTTTTCCATGATCTATATTACTTTCATAACTTACAAATAACTTTATAAAAGTTCAAAAGTTAATAAAAGGCCAGGGTCTATAGCAGAGGCTATAATAGTGCCCTGCCCACATCACTTTCACTTTCTGCTTTGGTTCTCAGTGCCTGACTTAAAGCTTTCAGCAATTGCATTTTTTTTCCTGAGGGCTTTCGCTGGCCCCTGAAGCCCTCTGCCTACCATACAGTATAGGCTGGAAATACCAAGGAATGAGTGCCCCTTGGAGATACCAAGGAGCAGCTTCAACCAATGACTGACAGGGGAGTTGGTGTGTTAATACTTCAGTTCCCACACTGTGTCAGAGTGTCCCCAGAGGAACTAAGTTCGATCTAGCCAAGGTGGTAACTAGTTGGATGCACACTTTATTGGCTCCCTTTGCTTCCCTGTCTTACTTCCTTACCAATGTTTTCTTTACATTCCAATAAGCTATAAGCACTCACATCCTTGGTTTATAGTCAGTTTCTGGGGCAACTCAGACTAGGACAGGGTCAGGGAGTGATGTGTTCAACCATTGAGCTGAATGGTTGAGTAATTTCATCCAGGACCATTTCGTGTAGATATTACCCAAGCGTGAGCATCTATAAGTTACTGACAGGTGTTTTGGTTTGTGGAAATTATGTCCTTTATGCATTAAAAAGCTCCTCCTGTTGCCAGGCTGGTGGGCTGAAGAGTGGGCTCCTTTTGATTTCTCCTTCTGAGTCTTCTGGGAAGATGAGGTAAGCTGAGGATCTGAAGAATCAGACTTGAAGTAGTCAGAGAACTTACCTGGGTGGTTTCTTGGCATCTCCCATTTCCGTGAGCAAAGATGTTGACTCTATATAGCATGGTTGGAAGAGAGCGAGAGTGAGTGTGTGTGTGTGTGTGTGTGTGTGTGTGTGTGTGTGTGTGCGCGCGCGCGCGTGTGTATGTAGGTGTGTATGTGCATGGAGGGCGGGGGGCTAGTTGTGGAATCTGGGGACCTTTTCCACAGGCTGTGGTGGAGGTGTTTGCTCCAGGTCCTCAGTGTCCCAATCACAATTTGGTTTTACCCACACTTGTGTTCCACCTGGATTTATAGAGCTGTCAGCTTATAATTGGACTGAAGGGCTGAACTCAGTTATGGAAACAGAATTTTATTTGGTTCTTATGTTTTGAACAGTTGAATGTTTTACAGCTGAGTTGGTGAAAGGTTTTTATGCTATTGGTGTCATGAAACATTTTATAGGGATGGATAATTGAGTTTTTATTTTTACTAGAAAATAATGTTATCAGCTTGGCTTCGGGGACCAAAACAGGGAAAAACTCCATTAATGACCCAGTAATTGTGAAAACTGAATAGAGACAAATGCAGGAAAACAACAAGACCAGAGAAAGCAAAACTAATTTTGATTCTTCTGTAAAATTCTGACCGGAACAATGAAACAGTCAAGGACATTATAAATCCATTCATTTATTTCAAAATTTGCAAAACAAATCCCTTCTTACACATACTATTTGTACAACATGAAATTATTATTCAATAAGTTGACATTTTAAACCTATTACTGCCTAAACCCATCTATTACTGAGCTACTCAGAGCACTAAGTTAACATTTACCAGAACATTCATCCTCACATCATGGGGAGATCAAGCTGAAATCCTTTATTTCATATTCAGATCTTGCCAGGTCAGGATTGAAATCGGCTACCTTTCTGATACTTTACTGAAAAGCCACTGTGAAATCCACAAAAGAATTATTATCAGGTTACTGCAGTTATTCAGCTAGATGTTGACTTTGATATGTCAAATCTCTGATCTTTAATAGAAAATTGATGGTCGTGCCCTAAGGGTCAGCCATATGCACAACCAGGATAGGCCAAGGTTTGCATTAAATTACAGCCAGTCTTGTGGTCTCATTCCCTGGCTGCCAAAGTCAAACAAAGCAAATGGATCCCTTGCTAGTTGGGTCTCTTCATTGTTTTGTGTTGTCATATGGATTTAATTCTGTAATGGGGGACTGCTGGGCACAGTCCCCTTATTGAAATCAAAATCTGCCTTATTGATTTTCTGGAGAGAGTTTTCTCTTAGAGCACCCAGAAGTGCGATAAAAGAAAAGCAACTGGTGCAGTTTTTCTTTTCCTTTGCCTTGGATGGTTGTGCTGGCAGCAGATTGATTCTGCCACTAGAAATCGTATGAAGATATTAAATTATATCATCAATCAATTTGTTTTTAGGGGATTGACTTTCTCTGTGTTAGTGGGCTAAGGAAAAAGAAACCGTAATTCCCGTACTGCTCAATCATGGGGCAGGTTATTTGGCCATAGTGCTCCCTTAGATTTGAGCTGTGCTAAAATGGACTCTTTCAGTAATGGTAATGGCTGGAATGCTCCCATTTTTGGTATTGGAGGCTGGAAGGCCAGGGGAAAGTAGAGAGGAAGGTCATGATGTAAGGTGTGTGGTTTCTATAGAGATTCCAGTGTCCTTACGTAAGGAGCTCAGGCCTCCTGGCAGGAATCATAGACCATAGGGCCAGTCCATCTACTCCCTGCCCCCCCAGTGATGCCAATGAGGACACGGAGATCCAGAGGACCGAGGGATTCATACAGTCTCATAATGAGTGCCCTAGTCCAGTCCAGTAGGTTACTGAGCAAAATGTTAAAAGAGAAATACAATAAAATGCCAGTAAATGTCATTCTCTTGATACTAACATTCTGCATCTCAATTTTCTCATCTATTAAGTCTACCTTCATCATAGGGTTGTTGAGAGGATTACATGGGAGGGCTGCTTTCCCAGAGATGTGATGGTGTTTGTAGCTTCTCCTGGGACATGGCTCATCAGGGATGGCCCTTGCTTGGCTTAGGTAGGGTGTAGCCATCATGGGATGGAGTTGGGTTTGGGGCCTCATCTCCTTCTGCCTGCTCAAAAGCAGTGATTTCTATATTGTGGTGAACTGAAATATATGAGGAAATGGCTCAGTACTGTACATGTTTTGACTGGTTTATTGCTTTCCAGGTTCAAACAGATAGGATCCATTTTGGTTTCCTGGTATTGGTTGGTCAAACCCACTTCTCGTTCCATTGCTGATATCTAAGAGAAGGGGATCCTATCCCTGCTTATGGAATACTTACATGAGGTGGGAACAAGAGCACATTGTCAGACCAGAAGAGAACAGCAGGTTACAACACATTTTATTCCTGTCACTATAGAGACAAGTACGGAAACAACCCTTCAGTAGAGTATGTGATGATAATATCCTGAATTTAAATTGTGTTGATAACTATGTATTTCTAAAATCCCCTTCCAGTGCCACCATGTCTGAAAATGTTTTGGAGAGCAATACTAATATAGCAATAATAAAGCAATAGCTAAATATTTTGAGAGTTTTCCCATATGCCAAATATGGTGCTAGGTGTCTACATGGATTTTCTCACTCCACAAGGGGGCTCTTTTTAATACTCCTACTCTGCAGATGGGGAAAAGCAGGCTTAGGAAAGTGACGTTTCCTAGAGTCCAGTGGTGAGTAGCCAAGCTGCCTTGAATAAGAGGTATGTCTGCATCCAAAGCAACCATTCTTGACAACTATGCCTTGCCGTGGTGTTTGCTGGGACAGGAGGCAACAGGGGATAACAGAACTTTTTGCTTTCTTTACATAGCAGTTGTCTGAAACCTTTAATGGAGGCACAGAAAAGAAATTGAAATGTGTCCCGTCAATTCCTAGGAGCCTGCACACATGGGTTCGTTTGTTCATTCATTAATTCATTCATTAATTCAACACACATTTCTTAAGACTTTGGTACATACAGCCCTGTGCTAGGGACTGGGGAGACAAAGATGGGAAATTGTTGGTTTGGGTCTTGTCTACTTAATATGATCAAAGTGCAGGCTCAGTTAACCTGGCATAATAGGACCGTGAAGAGGGTGGAAAAGCTGGTATTTTGCCAAAGAAGAAAAATATGAAGAAATTAGGTTGCATTCTGGAGGGGGCACTTTCTTTAATTTTTTTCTTTGCCTTTTCATTCCTGATCTTTACGTTCTTCAAGACAAATATCAGGTTTTACCTTTGGGGGAAGAAAACACTGTGCAAGGATCTTAAAAAAGTACTTTTAAGGAAGGTCTTCTTCCAGGTTTGCAGGGCTGAGTGCTGGAAACGACATTCATCAGACTCAAAATAAATACTCATTAAATAATTTCAAAATAAGCCATGGGGAGGCTCTTTTAAATCCAGGGTCAACTGAAGCCACCCAAATTTGCAGCTGGCATCCCCCCTCCCCCACGAACAGAAGTGTGTTTTTAATGAAAGAGGAACACTAAATGTTTCCCCCGCATTTTAAGGCATCGGACTCTCGTGGATCGTGGAGCGAGTTCTGCCTCACAGCCAGAGCTGGCCCCTTCCTCACCCTGCCCCTTTCATCTCCCTTTGTTCCGTGTCTATGCTGAGGCTGAGATTTCCCCACCTCTCTCTGTCTTACTGTGGCTCTGAAAGATGATTGCCTTCTGGTGAAGCCCTTTCCCCTTCTTCTGTACCCAAGCTCCGTGTTCAATGAACATCAAAAAGCCTTATCATACCCTGATGGTTTAAATCTTTAAACAGAGCGTAACAGCCGGAGTACATCCAGACCGCTCACATCCTAGAGCCTTGTCACTATGTGTTCCTGCAACAATTACCAGGAGAGGGAGGCTGCGGAGTGAATCAAGTAGCGAGTGTTGTCTCCCCGGACTCCATGCTGATGCTCTGATCAGGACTTCAGCAAAATTCTGTTTGAAATGAGAATAGACTAATTTTCATCTGACTCTTCTCAGAGGAATCCCATGTGGTCCAACACGCCAAGGGTCATCATTAGAAAACCGCCTTCAAAAGAGCTGAGGCTTCTTGTGGCAAAGCTCTCTCCCTTTGTTAAATTTATAAACATTTATGTAAAAATGTATACATTAATTGTTCAGGCTCTTCTCAGCCTGGAAAGCTATGCCCAGGAATGTACTTGGGGGAAATAAACCCATAAAAATACCCCAAGTCAGGATGAAAATGGCCTCGTTTTGACTGAAAATTCAGAAGAATTCAGTGATCAAAGGCGATTCTTACTCCCAGCTGTTCAAAGGGACTTATATTAAAAAAAAATCAGATGTGACCAAGAATAGAAAAGAACTCATTAAGAGCTTAATGAGACAGTGACAGGTGAAGTCATCAGTTGCTTAAACACTGTACAGTTTTTTTTTTTTTTCCTTCCTTGAGAGTCACTCATTTGTTTTCCTGGATTCAATTTAGATTTCCTATAAATCATCATAAGCTGCAGAGAAGTTCACCAAAGGGGGAACATTTTTCAGTCCCAGGTCACTGGGCATCTGTGTAATTAAGATATCATCTTTCCCCCCACCCTTTGCCCTCGCCTCTATGGGAGATGTTTGCTAGCACATCCTTTCCCTCTTCATCGGTTTCCTTGGGAGGGAGAACCCACAAGAGTGAGCAAGTATGCCAGAAAGGGCACGATTTGGGAAAGTTTAACACTAGGTCTCATAACCCAAAAGGGAAGGTAAGTTTTTCTGTCCTTAGAGATGTGGAAATAAGGACCCCTAGAGAGGTATGACCGCATACTCTTTTATAGCTTTTGTTTTGCCACTCTGGTGTTTATAAAATAACAAAACAAAGCAAAAGAAATGTCTTTTTTTTTTTTTTTTCTTCTAATTCTCCTAAGCAGCTTAAATCCCCTTTCACTTTCCCCGGGCAAGACTGGAATCTCTTGCATGTTTCCAGGCTCTGACCTTCCTGATGTTGGTCTCCCAACACTAGTAGCCAGTTTTTTTATTCTTTAAGTGCTAGAGGAGTCATGAAATATTCAGACACTGGGTTTCCCTGAGACCAATCTGGTGGCTTTTTCTTTGTGCTAACTGCTGCTTTCTATGCATCATTCAAAAGGTACATACCAAGTTGTCAGCCCCTGAACTGCTACTTGGTGTTAAACATGAATATTTGTAGCTTAGCAAGGGACTAAATTTAAAAAAAATTAATATTTGACAAGCCCAAAGAAAGGCATAACAGGTCCAGAAGTATCCATTTGAAAGGTTTTTTATTTGTAAAAAGTCAAAACTTTTTGTACAACTGGGGTGATTCTGAGCCACAAAAGGTTTGCTTTGAAAAAAACCACTGATTACGAGACTTCTTCCAGGAACATCGATTATGATCACACCATGGCAAATACGGTGGCCAAGTTGTGTTTGTTTCTTTCTTTTTTTAATGTGGATGGTAGGAGGAATATTCATTCCATGCATGTGCTGCTAATTTTATAGGACCAGAAAGCTAAGCGAGATGATGTAAGACTTATTCCAGTTTCACATCAACTATACCTACAGTGGCAAAATTGCCTTTTCCCACATTTCTTAATTAGAATTAGAATCAGCTTAGAACTAATAGAATCTCTTATTAGCCACAAAAAGAATGGCTGCCTCTCCAGTTCAAGTGGCATATCTGCATAACTTATAGCCTTAAGAGCTTATAGTCTTGGTACTCTTGGCTGACTGCCTTTAACTCTCCCATATTAATGAGTTGTTCTAAATTTAGTCTGCTGTGACAAACTAATATTAATACAGTATTTTATGGCCCCGAGCATTGTTAATACATAGGAATGAAACCCAGAGTCAAAGGAAGGGGGCGAGGGAGCGAGATTACTTTGTGTGATTGTCAAGATATAAGATAATCCAAGGATGTAGATATTAAGACTTAAATATAATACACTGCTTATGGATTTATATTATGTGAAACATTTTCTATTATTTTAAATCCTCATGGCATTAGTTTCCTATTTTCAGGGGTTTATAACTTGGCCATACAAATTCACTCTGGGCCGGAGCTTGGAATGCAGGGTCTTAACCTGGGGACATTTTATTTATTTATTTTTTTTTCTATTTAACCAAATTAAAAGTCAGTTTGGCCATTTTTAACCCAGGCGAGTGGCAAAGAAGGAGCACAGAGTGGGGATACAATTTTGTATCTAGAGCTCCAGCTTCTTTCAAAAGGTGAACCCCAAGAAAAGACTATAAATGACTCCTGGGGAGAAGGTTAGAAAACCGAAACAAAGCAGAAAAGCCACAAGTGCTGTCAATAAGTGTGATGAAGAAATTTCTTTCCCTAAATGCGGATGGTACCTTGGTAGCGTCTGCCCTGTGTAGCAAGCAGCCTGCCTCTGGGTGTCAGTCTCGGTTGCCACCCATGGGCTGATGGCAAATTTGCAGAGTTGGCAGTGGGTGTGTGTGTGTGTGTGTGTGTGTGTGTGTGTGTGTAAATGTAATTTCTACTTGTCATTTGTAACGGAGGAACAGGAACGTTCAGTGTGGGATCTACCGAATTCTCGAGCAAGAGGCAATGCTCATTCTTTAATGAATCCACAACTGGAGGAGAAGAAAAGCGAGCGTCACAGTTATTATCCTAGGCAGCTCCAGGCTGCCAGGTGCATCAATCAGGGAAATTGTGAGGCACGCGGAAGTGAGGAAGCAGTGGTGTGGGAGCTCTGGCGAACACTGGTTGTGAAAGTCATTTTTGAAGTCCTATGGGATAGAGAAACCAGCCCAAATGAAGCAGTGTTTTCATCCTAACTAAAAGCACTAAAAGCCTACTGCAAAGCCAGCTCCGTGGGTAACTCTCAAGATGTGTGGGTATCCTTTCGGCAGGTGGTTTTAAAGTCTTTTTAGATCTTTAAAAGGAGTTCCTGTGTGGGAAATTGACACTGTTTCTAGGACATTTTGTAACTTACAGAAAAATGTCCTTTATTGGGAATTGAAACATTTCCATATAAATAAATAAAAAATTCTATGACACTGAGGTGAGTTGATAAAATTCTTTTTTCTTTTTTTCTTTTTTCTTTTTTTTTCTGTTCGTTCTGTCAGGTCAATGCTGATTAATTCATAGGGAGAGCATTTCCTTTCTGTACCAAGCTTCTCAGGGAGATGCTGGGCAGGGTTTTCTGCCTGAAATTTCACAAAGAAAGAGAAATTTCTTCATAAGGGAAATGGGAAGTGACTGCTCTTCAGAGCAGAAGAAAGACTCAAGTGCCCCGATCCAGCACTAGTTTGTCAGACGTCCTCCCAGAGCGTGGCTGAGCTGCCCCGGCGCAGAGCAGCCTGGAGAACCTTTGCAGCAGGTGGAGCCAGGAAGCAGTGATCGTAATTTTTGGATCCCTAGTACCGGGTGACGATGTATGGCTGGGTGGCACAGTGCGTCTGAATAAATTGAAAATAACGGCAAGGCAGAATAATACGTTGCAAAAGCAGTGGATTCCTCTGTAGAAAAATGTAGTCAAATATAATACCAGAAAACAGAAAGATCCATTTGGAGGTCTCCAGTTTAAGGAGACATTCGTGTCTTTTTGTAAAATTCTTAACCTCATAATAGCCTTCCCGTTAAAGGGTTAAAATAAAGCATAAACTAGTAATCAGATGCAAATTAGCGGTAATTACCGGCTAAGGTGAACAACTTGGCTCAGGGCTACTTAAGGGAAAATTCCGATTCCTATTGCCCAACGACCAGTTATGTGGCTTAGGCTTTGTATATGCTGGATTTCATCTACTTGAAAGTGTGGCTCACATTGTTTAGATTTAGCTGTTGGTTCTACATAACACATGTTGATGTATTCTTGAGGTAAGATGAATTTTTGCTTTGCCAAAAGAGAAAATAACTTCTGTACTTTATGTTACACCTGCTGAGTTTCATAATCAAATTGAAAACCAGGTAGGGAAAGACACTATTGGATTCTTAAGCTTTGTTATAAATTTGTACTGGGGCTTCATTTAGCAGAGGCTGGTTGAGCATCTTGAATTGGGTATGGTTTTAAGGAAATCTGGATTGATTTTTGTATGGCACCTTCAGGCGAGGTAATTTGCTAGAACTGACAAAATGAGTCCGTCCTCTGAGGAAGTTTTCCTCTCTGGCTCTTCCTTGAGATTTAATTCTTCTTTTCATGTTTTTCTTTTTTTCTTGGGGTGGGGAAGGGTACTCTTTACCTTTATTAGGGCCATCTGTTAAAGTTTAAGACCTCTTTCAAAGGTTTCCCACCATTATAGCTAAAATTAAGTCATCACTTAAAATTTTAACTTCATTTTTTTTTGAAGTAGCACACTCATATTTGCATGGTTTCAAATTCAAAATATATAGTAAAAAGCCTGCCTTTCAGCACTAGGATCCAGATGTCCACTCCTGTTCTCTTCCCCAGGAGTGGCCAGTATTAGCAGTTTCCTCTTTTGTTCTTTCAGAAATATCCTGCCCCTTACTGTATTTCCCCTTTTATTCAAGTGGTAGTGCTCTTTATAAATCGCTCCACACTTGGGTTACTTCTTCTTAATAATTAATCTTGGAGCGTTTCCATATCCTATCCTAAGTTCCTCCTTGATGGGGGGTGGAGGGACAGCACTATATTCCATTACGATTGTATCACAGTTAAGTTAGAGTTTTCAACTGGTGAAAATTGAAGATATTTCCAATATTTTGCGGTTAAAAACTGCAGCAAGAATAGTCTTGTATATATGGCATATCCTACATATGCAAGAAATAGCGGTAAGATGGATTTCTAGATATATGTAATTGCTGGTCAAAGGAAATGTACATTTGTAACTTTGATGAATATTGCTGAATGGTGTTCTGTGGAGGTTGTGCTGATTTACACTCTGAACAGTGTGGGTTGAGAGTGCCTCAGTCTGTACCACTTGACTGCACCTTCAGTGCCTTATCAGACTTAGATCTGTGTCAATCTGATAGGTGAATAAAGATGATCCTTAAAACTTAAAATTCCATTTCTCCTATTATATTTTCAAATGCTTAGCTTAAATCATATTTAACAGCTGTGTTTCATTTTTTGTAAGCAATCTGTTTGTCTCTCTTTTTTAGATGTTTATTTTTAAGAGAGAGACAGAGACAGAGCACGAGTGGGGGAGAGGCAGAGAGAGAGGACAGAATCTGAAGCAGGCTCCAGGCTCTGAGCTGTCAGCACAGAACCTGATGTGGGGCTCGAACTCACGGACTGTGAGATCATGACCTGAGCTGAAGTCGGATGCTTAACCGACTGAACAGCCCAGGCGCCCCCAATCTGTTTGTGTCTTAAGTTACTTCTGTAGAACAAGTCACATCACTTATTTTCCAGCTTGTTCTACAGAATCATGGATCTGGAATCTGGAGATTCCAGTCAATTCTTTTAAGTTTTGGACAAGAGTATTGGGAAAAACATCTATAGCTGATAACATGAAGACCATGATGGAATATTGTTGTTACCCTCATTTTTTTTTTTTAATTTTGAAAGTCTTGATTTTATTTGAAGGTTTCAAGACAGAATAGGAAGTGAAAAGCTACAGGTTGTCTGGGATTGAAATTGTGTATTTCAAAAATTTTCTGTTAATAGAATGCACCTCTGCCCTTATGCCCAGAATCTATTCATGCAGACACTTGTTTGCATCACTTATTAAATGTAGGTTGACCTTATAGTCAGATGACTCTTACATTGATCCATATATTGACCATGAAACAAAGATTGGAGGGATCTGTGGGTCATTGAACTAGCCCTATTTTAACCTATCAAAGTGCTTTACTCTTGCTGTTGATTTTATTTTGTTACCTTAACATTTTTAAAAAAGAAATCTAAAAGGTACAGGGAAATACCAGAGAATAAGGGTAATATAACCTTATTCCTAGCACTCAGAGCTGATGGTTAACTCTCACTTTTGCTTCCAGTCTCTTAAAATAATTATATGATTGGCTATAGTCCCCTTTAGCCTTGAGTTTTGTTTCTTTCCCTCTTATTGAGGGACAACCACTGTTGATTAAAAAAAAAAAAAGTGTGTGTGTGTGTATGTATATATATATATGTATATATATATATATGTATATATACATATATACGCATATATATCTACAATCTATAATCCATAAACAACATATAGTATTGTTTTGAGTGCTTTTTAAAAATATAAGTAGTCAATGGTATATCAAACTGTATCTAGCATTTTTTACTTAGCTTATATACGTAATTTTTTTTGTGTGTGTGTATTTCATTGTATGAATATAACACATTTTGTTTATCCTTCCCCTATTGGGGTAGATTTAGGTTGTTGCTGTAATTTTCAATGTACATTCACAAAGATTAGCTCATGGGATCTTTACGTGAACCCAGTGACACATGTAAGATAGGGCAAGTGAGGAAATTTGAACACAGACACAGGTTAGATAACTTGGTTGGCTAGAGTTGGTTATATTCTCAGACAGAATCCAGGCTTCTTAATTTTTTGTGTAAAACCTTGTCCCTACTTATACAGCTTTTCATTCCTTAAAACATGGAGTGCCATTTAAAAGTTGTGCTCACACATAGTTTGGGTTGAGAATACTCTGTTTCCCTTTGATATATATTCATATCCATACCCACATCTATAGATCAATTTTAAGTCTGTTTTAACGTTTTTCTACATTCAGTTAATTTTGAGACCTGAAATGAGACATCAAAAAATAGCTGTCTAAAAACCAGGTATTCTTTATTTTTATTATTTTTTTAAAATTAAAAAAAATTCAAAATGTTGATTTATTTTTGAGAGAGAGACAGGGTGCGAGCAGAGGAGGGACAGAGAGAGGCAGACACAGAATCTGAAGCAGGATCTAGGCTCTGAACTGTCAGCACAAAGTCCGACACGGGGCTCAAACCCACAAACCATGAGATCATGACCTGAGCTGAAGTCAGAGGCTCGACTGACTGAGCCACCCAGATGCCCCTTAAAATTTTTTAATGTTCATTCATTTTTGAGAGCGACAGAGAGCGAGAGTGTGAGCAAGTTGGGGAGGGGCAGAGGGAGAAGAGGACACAGAATCTGAAGCAGGCTCCAGGCTCTGAGCTGTCAGCACAGAGCCTGATGTGGGGCTTGAACTCATGAACTGTAAGATCATGACCTGAGCTGAAGAGGGATGCTTAACTGAGCCACCCAGGCACCCCTAAAATAATCAGGTATTTTAAAAAATGTTTATTGTTGAGAGAGGGAGAGAGAGAATGAATTGGGGAGGGGCAGAGAAAGGGAGATAAAGGATCTGAAGCAGGCTTCATGCTAACAGCAGAGAGCCCAATGTGGGGCTCAAACTCAAAAACTGTGAGATCATGACCTGACTCGAAGTTAGACACCTAACCGACTGAGCCACCCAGGGGCCTTTAAAAACCACGTATCTTAATAGATGTCAAAAATCCAAACAAAGTTTTCCGCATGTGTATTCAAGTTCACAGAAATTGTTAAAGGTCTCTCACATACCAAGCCTCCAACTTAATTCTTCTTCTAGAGATGTGTTCTTGATATATTGCTTTTTTTTTTTTTTTAATCCATGACCAGTACTTTGTAAACTTTCCCCACAAACTGCAGTTTCTATTTTCTTTTTCGATAATTAAAGTATTTGAGTAGAAAGGACAAAGTCGAGTATTTCTCAAACCAGAAATTTTCTCCGACTTACCAAGATGACTGTGGTTAATTGAGGAATGAAGAGACGAAAGGCAAAAACACTCAGCAATGAATACAACATTTTAAAATAAAGAATAATGTTTATACATAGTGTTCCTTGTGGTCTTACAGGATATTTGAATTGAAGGGATGTTAGATCATAGATGGAGGACTTGCCCAAGATCACATAGGGTGTTAGCAGCTGTACCAGAGCACAAGGATTATACAATTTCCAAGTAACTTAATTTTTATTTTTCCAGAAAAAGGGCGGCATGATGCTGTGGATGTGTTTAGAACTAAGAAAGGAGAACAAAATTTTCTGTTAGATAAATTGACTAGACTAGGAATATTTCCCTTGACAGTTATGGGGAGATTGGATTCAAATATTTGTGTGGCTAGTGCTAAGTTAGGGACTATCATCACTGCATATTTATTTTTTTAAATTAAAAAAAAAATTTAACGTTTATTTTTGAGACACAGAGCTCTGAGAAGGGGCAGAGAGAGAGGGAGACAAAGAATCTGAAGCAGGCTCCAGGCTCCGAGCTGTCAGCACAGAGCCCGATGCAGGGCTCAAACCCACGAACTGTGAGATTATGGCCTGAACTGAAGTCTGGTGCTTAACCAACTGAGCCACCCAGGTGTCCCTTGTCACTGTGTATTTGAGAATGATATACATTGACGAAATCACAAAACTGTCATAGAGTCAGTCTTTGAATTGCTTCTGCAGAAAGAAATTGGACTGTCTTACTAGCACTGCCTTGCTGGCCGTGGAGCCTTGTCAAAACTCAACCCTTACTTCCTTGGAGAGCAGAGCATTTTTGGCTTCCCGATATTGGACCGAGTGTCCCTTCCCTCCTGCATGTGGCCAGAGAGCTCCGTGTCCATCCCAATTTTAAGCATTTATGACAACAGTTCATAATGATTGGATGACACATTTGTTACCCTTATTTTGCTGTGGGAGTCATATGCTTTAGGACCAGTTCATCTTTTTCATATTATGTCTCATGTCACTAGCAGAGTGTGGGTATGGAGTTAGGGAGTCGCAGAATTTTATTAACAGACAAAAGATGACTGAATGCATTTTCTAGTAGGAATATCCTGTCTTAGGAGGAAATTTGCCCTCTACACAAAGTATAGCATACAATTTAAAAAATGCTAAATGCCTGTTACTGCTAAATGAATAAAATGTATTAACAAAATTCTATAAAAAAGTTTGAAAGAGATTTTTCTTCCCCTCCCCCCTCCCCGAATTAGAAGTGACTAGTTGTCTATTTGAGGATATAGCAATTCCTGTATTATTTAAGAACATTATAATTCTTGACTTTTATAGCAAAATAAATACCTAGAAGTAAAGAATTGCTTATTAATACATTCTGTGGAATATCCATAACTTCTTCTGTGTTTTTTTTAATTGACAGAGTGGGAAGCCATATTATCACTCAATTTTATGTAAGTTCTTTAGCTGCACCACCAGCTAAAAGAAACAAATCCATCTATAAATTACTATTAGTAGATAATCAAATACAAGAGCCTAAAACAGCTAAATGTCACAGTGGTAAAACCATGTGACATCTGGCTATAATTTTAATGTTTTACCAGTTCTAACACAATTTTAGAATGAAAACTAGGCAATACCAACAAAGTAAAAATGAAGGGGTTGTTTTTGTCTAGAATAAATGTGGTACTAGTTGAAGATTCTACTTGATGATCTCACTTGGGTCTCTTTGAAGCCCTTGAGTGTTTATAATCCCAAGGCCTTTTGGAGCCTTTTAAAGAGTTTTCTCACTAGAGGGCAGCATTTGACTAAATGTCCAAAAAGAATGTTTCCTGGCGAACTGGGAATATCCATGCAGATCACTTTAATAACCCAGCAGTCTTACATGGCTTTCTAATTCAATTTGTTGGGCTGGGACCCAATCTGGTTTGATAAGCCTTTAGATAGGAATTTTAGGGATTTATTCCACTAATAAATACGAAGTGTTTTTAGACAGGTACTATAACAGATAATAGATACTATAACTTTGTGGAAGTCACGCTTACCCTAGAGCTTCTACTGCCTAGCCTTTTAAATGCACATAAATTATTATATTAAACTATTTATTATAACTGAATAAAATAGTTACTAATTTGTCAATCCTCTTTCAAAAAAAAAAAAAACTTTCCTATCACATCTATGTCCCAGTTGGTCTTATCTCTGTTATCTTTTCTCACCTAGATTAAAAAAAAATTTTTTTATGTGTATTTATTGTTGAGAGAGAGAGAGAGAGAGAGAGAGCGCGAGCGCGAGCAGGGGAGGGGCAGAGAGAGAGGGACACAGAATCTGAAGCAGGCTCCAGGCTCCAAGCTGTCAGCACAGAGCCCTGCGCAGGGCTGGAACTCACAGACTGTGAGATCGTGACCTGAGCTGAAGTCGGACGTTTAACTGACTGAGCCACCCAGGTGCCCGTTAGATTTTTATTTTTAAGAGTGAGCCCTACGGAAGTGTTATGGATGAGTACAAGAGCTGCCAGTAGAGGATCTCTTTTCTAGAAGATGGTCTTCATTTGATCTGGGCCTCAATGATCACACATTTTCTACACCCCAGATAGCATGCCCAGGGGCTAGTCTACTGGGTAAGGTTTAGACCCAAAAAGGTAGCCTCAGCCTTATTTTCAAGGATGAGAGAGTAAGCCTTTGCTTTGTCCTCATCATAATTCTGTCAATGTTGGGACAAAACCTCTTCTTTTATTTTCCAATATAGAGCTGAATGTACAGTGGAGACATCTGGGATATACAGCTCTTTATGGAGATTAGATATGACAGCCAATTACCAAACTACAACTTGGCATTTGTTAATAGGAGCATTGCCATGGAAGCCAATGTTGGAGAAAATGGCATTATCTTAATATCTTAGTTTTTTTTTTTAAAGTATGTTGAATATCACCCAAAGAAACTGTTGAGACAGTCCCAACAAAAATTCACATCCATAAACATACACAGGTACATGAACACATACCATTGAATTTGTATTTTCAAATCTTGATATAAATTCTTTTTTGTTGTTGTTACTGTTGTTTAGAGAGAGAGAGAATGCACGAGCAGGGGAGAGGGAGAGAGAATCTTATGCAGGCTCCACGCTCTGTGCAGAGCTCAACATGGGGCTCAAACCCATGACCCTGGGATCATGACCTGGGATGAGATCAAGAGTCAGATCCCAACCAACTGACCCACCCAGGTGACCCTGTGTTTTTCTAGGTGAAAGTGATCATCCTATATATGGGTGCTTATGACATTGAAAGAGACACTTGCTTTTCTTCCAATTATGTTTGGATGAATTATTGAAAAGCTTTAAAAATGCTCCTTTGAGGTATTCTGTTGGGCTTCTGATGACTATTTTAGTAGAAACTGAATTTCTTGAATATTGTAGTTGTTGGGCAAAGTAATTTAGGAATAGATACTGTTCTAAGAAAGGCCATTGAAAATTAGAAGCATCATGAAGGGCTTTGTTCAAGACTGACATCTACAGCTGCCCTGGCTGTCACCAGGGGGAGAACGTGTCACTGATGGGAAAGACTGTTGGGACAATATACTTAGCCTAAGGGATGTAAGACAAAAGTCAGCAATGAAGGGGAAGAAAGAATGACTCGTACTTAGAGTGGTGGTTTAAAGTATGAAATCTGCCTGAGTTCTAATCTCAGCTCTGTCACTTATTCGCTGTGTCACCTTCGGAAGGTTATTCAGCCTCTCCATACCCCAGTGTCCTTATCTTTAGAAGGAGGATGAAAACAATCCTACCTTAATATGGTTATTATAAGGATCAAATAGCTTATGCTTGTAAAGCTGTTAGAACTGTGCTTTCTTAATTAACATATTAATAACATGTTTATAAATAAAATACTGAATCCCTTCTGTGAACCTGGCATTTTCAGAGATCTCCCTTCATTTTGATCTTTAAGCTAGCTCTGAGTCATGATTATTAACCTGTTTTCACAGATTTAAACACAAACTGGGGTTAAAAAAAGAGTTGGTAAATGGCCCAGGAACACAGGGAGGGGTGGGGGTAGGGTAGAGAAGTCTGAGCTGTCACCTGGGGAGAGGGATAGGTAAGTGTTATTTCCAACAGAGTGCCTCTGGTCCATGCTGGGAACCAGGCAGTACCACAGAAGCCAGCCCAGGATTTGGCCTGACTTCGGGCAGAGCGAAAGCCTACCCTGTGTGGAAGGACACACGAGTGTTGTGATTCCAGAACTCGGTCCTGGGCCTGGTGGTTTTAAGTGCAGCACTACCCCCCCCAAGGAGCGCCAGGCCCCTGCCTCAGGGAGAGAGCATGTTGGCAGGGGGCCGGGGAAGGAGGAAGGCAGGAGGAGTGGACCCAACATCCTTGGAGAGGAATGTGCTGCAGGTGGAGTAGGTTAAGCTCCTGGGGGCTATTTCCACAATCTGGCTGTTGTAGATAATGCTGCTATAAACATCAAAGTACATGTGTCCATCGATTAATGAATGGATAATGGTGTGTGTGTGTGTATACGCATATACACATACATACTCACACAATGGAATATTACTCAGCTGTTAAAAGAATGAAATCTTGCCATTTACAATGATGTAGATGGAGTTAGAATGTATAATGCTAAGCAAAATAAGTCAATCAGCGAAAGACAAATACCATATGCTTTTACTCATATGTGGAGTTTAAGAAACAAAACAAGCAAAGGGGAAAAAGAAGAGAGGCAAACCAAGAAACAGAATCTTAACTCTAGAGAACACACTGATGGTTATCTGAGGGGAGGTGAGTGGGGGGATGGGTGAAATAGGTGATGGGGATTAAGTTATGCCCTTGCTGTGATGAGCACTGGGTGATGTATTTAAGTGTTGAATCATATATTGTGCACCTATAATTAATATAACACTGTTAACTGGAATTTAAATAAAAACTTAAAAAAAATAAACTTCATACAGTGAAACAAAAATAATGAAGCCTCCTTTAAGAAATGCCAGGAAATGGGACGCCTGGGAGGCTCAGTCAGTTAAGCATCTGACTTCGGCTCAGGTCATGATCTTGCGGTCCATGAGTTCGAGCCCCGTGTCGGGCTCTGTGCTGACAGCTCAGAGCCTGGAGCCTGTTTCAGATTCTGTGTCTCCCTCTCTCTCTGACCTTCCCCCGTTCATGCTCTGTCTCTCTCTGTCTCAACAATAAATAAACGTTAAAAAAAAAAAAAAAAAAGAAATGCCGGGAAAGACCTAAAAATTCCTGCTATTGAATGATTCCTAGTGTTAGAGGCTTTGTTTCTCTTACGTGTCTTCAGGTATGTGTTCCATTGGCTGAAGTCAAGAGCACAGACGTGGGAGTGAGAGGGAGTGTGGCTGGGTTCCCAGCCATGATGCTGCGTGTTACTGTTGATGCCTGGCACTCGCTGGGGTATGGTGAGCGTGCCCGGGGCGCTGGGCTAAGTGCTGCCCGTGAATTCCCTCAGCTTGCCTTCACTGCGGTCTGGAGTTACTATTACCACCCTTATTGTACAGCTGAAGAGACTCAGGCTCAGCTAATTGAAGTAATTTGTTGAAGGCCAAACAGGGTAGGTTAGAGCACTGACTCTAGTGTCAGGTTGCCTGAGGGTAACTCTTAAATTTTTTTTTAATTTTTAAAATTCTATAATTATTACTTTTTTTACTTAAGTATCTTTTATGCATTAGATTCCAGTATAATCAACATACAGTGTTATGTTAGTTTCAGGTGTACGATATAGTGATTCAACAATTCTCTACATCACTCAGTGCTCATTGAGATAAGTGGAGTTTTAATCCCTTTCACCTGTTCACCCATCACCCATCCACCTCCTGCTGGTAACCATCAGTTTTCTCTTTATAGTTAAGAGTCTGGTTTTTGTTTGTCTCTTTTTTTCTTTTATTTTTTCCACACGTAAGTGAAATCATATAGTGTTTGTCTTTCTCTGACTGACTTACTTCACTTAGCATTATATATTCTAGCTCCATCCATGTCATTGCATATGGCAAGATTTCACTTTTATTATGGCTAAATAACATTCCATTGAATATAGATATCTCTTCTTTATCCATTCATCTATCAATGGTCACTTGAGCTGCCTCCATAATTTGGCTGTTGAAATAATGCTGCAATAAACATAAGGGTGCATGTATCTTTTTGAGTTAGTGTTTTTGTATTCTTTGGGTAAAAGCCCAGTAGTGCAAGTACTGGATCATATGGTAATTTTATTTTTTTAATTTTTTTGATGAATCTACATACTGCTTTCCACAGTAGCTGCACCAGTTTGCATTCCCACCACCAGTACACGAGGGGTCATTTTTTGCCACATCACGTGAGAATGAATCTGGAAATACCTCATGGGCTGTGCAAGCTAAGGAATACTCACTTGTGTGCTTACTTAGATCAGTGCCTTAGATGTTTGCTTTACTTTCCTTGCCATCATCATCACTCATTGAGCTCCCCTTAGGAGCATAGTCAAGAGATGACACCCATCCTAAGAACCAAATGCAAATGGGACTAGTAATGTGCTAAAAAACTCAGAAGGGAGGGGCGCCTGGGTGGCTCCATTGGTTAAGTGTCTGACTTCGGCTCAGGTCATGATCTCACGGTTCGTGGGCTTGAGCTCCGCATCGGGCTCTGTGCTGACAGCTCAGAGCCTGGAGCCTGCTTCGGATTCTGTGTCTCCCTCTCTCTCTGCCCCTCCCCCGTTCGCACGGTCTCTGTCTTTCTCAAAAATAAATAAACGTTAAAAAAAAAACTAAAAAAAAAATTTCAGAAGGGATTGCGCCATACTGATCTGGGATAGGCAGGGAATGCTTCCTGAAAGACAATGGCCAGTGCTTATGTGGCACTTCCTATTTTCTAGGCATGGTATATATGCTTATTTTATATATGAGTAAACTGAGGCACATATCTGCAGAATAACTTGCCTAAGCTTATGAGAGACAGATACAGAAAGAGAGAGGGAAAGTCAGAATTCAAACCCAGTCTCAGTCTGTTGCCAGTTTCCTGTGCCTATGGGCTGGGCCTTGAATAATATCCTGACAACAACAGTAGTAGAAACTACTCTTTTTAAGTAACTGCTATATGTCTGGTAATTCACTTCAGTATATTATCATATTTGTTTCTCAAAATAACCCAATGGAAAAGGATTATGACACATACTTTGAAGATGAGGAAATAGGGGTGCTTGGGTGGCTTAGTTGGTCAAGCATCTGACTTCTACTCAGGTCATGATCTCACGGTTTATGGGTTCGAGCCCCACGTCAGGCTTTTGTGCTGACAGTTCAAAGCTCAGAGCCCAGAGTCTGCTTCAGATTTTGTGTCTCCCTCTCTCTTCCTCTCTCCTGCTCATGCTTTGTCCCTCTTTCCCTCAACAATAAAAAATCAACATTAAAAAAATATATTTTAAAAAAAGATGAGGAAATAAAATCTGAGAATTTGTTGATAAATAAATGATGAAGAAACTTGCCCGAAGGACTTGAATTATTAACTAGCAGATCTGGGATTCAAATCCAGGTTAAACTGGCTCCTATGTTAATGTTCTTTTCTTCTTGCTGTCCTTATCTGGCATAAAGTACCAATGAGGAAGTTAGACCATACAGGTAGCTGTGGTGACTGGGCTATGTGTGGTATTGTAATGACCAGTAGGGACCATGGTATGGCTAGAGGTGTGTACGTATATTAGATAAAGCTTGGGAGATGCTGTGATCATTTAAAACGAGATTCAACTATTGAAATCCTTCAATAATCAAAGGCTCTTCAGTCATAGGTAAGGGGGTATTTGCAGATGAAAGGGGATTTCTCTCAGTTACCCTGATTCTAAGACATTATGTCTGCTAACTGTCCTGGGCTTGCTCCAAATCTCTTTGAGTTTGCTATCTTGTCTCCATCCTGCCTTTTTAGCTTCATCTAAGAGTAGGGTTACTAAAGTTAGCAGGTAAAAACACAGGACACCAACTAAATTAGAATTTCTGATAAACAACAAATAGGTTTTAGTGTGAGTATGTCCTATGTAATATATGTATGGCAGCCATATGTAAGAGGTGTGTGGAAAGGCCCATTTCCCACCCATGGTGCCTCACTGGAGGCCAGGATCCAGTTCTGGTGACAGCTTAATAAATGGATTTACATGCCTCAGGGAAGGTTGCCCCACACATGGTGCTCTAACCTTTGTCTTGTGCTTGGTCACTCAGAAGAAGTCCAGCCAGCCAGGTTTTACTTCCTCTAAGCTCACAATTCCATGTTCAATGATGACTTAGGAAATGGGATACAGAATAAAACCAGCCTCAATGATACTATGTCAACCGTGTCAGTAGATTTACTTCCTTGTGGTGCAGCACATCACGTGTCCTTCATATGGCTTTATTGGCTACCAGGAGGTCTTCTTGCAAATAAGGCGTCACTGACTGCATTTACTGGGCTTACTTTCCAGTCCTCTCTTTGCTTGCTATCCATGGCCCACCCCGGTTGAAGAGAGCACACCACCTCCAACATGGGCATGCTGCCAACAGAGCAGATGGCCTTGAACCTTGGCATGCCAGGAAACCATTAGGTTCATCAGTGTGAGCAACAGGGGGTAAGTTTCTATCTGCAAATGTGGAACTAACAGCCCTTGCAAGGCCAGGGACAGATGCCCTCTTAATCCAGGTGGGCTGACCTTTCAGTCCCAGATATGGTCTCTGAGGAGCTACAAGTTTAGAGCATTGCATAAAAGACTGACCTCAGGAGAGTGGGGTGTGTGTGGAGAGGAAGCGGGTGCTGAAAAGGACAAAAAGCTTCATTCCTATCTCGCTAGCAGACTTTGGGGGCCAGGGTTGCTTGTGGGTGACAGCTAGAGAATTCACCAGGAGCCTGCTTTCCGTTGCTGTTGAGTAATCAATCCCCTGTAGAGAAGCAGCAGGCCTGCCAAAGGACAGGCTGTGTTCTAGTTCTTATACTGGAGGTCACAGTTTTCCCCTTAAACCTGACTCCTTTGGCACCTACTGGTCCAGCGGACACAGGTAAAATGAAAGAAGCTTTCCTTAAATTGGTACTGAGAATTGAAGAAGACAGCAGTGATAGAATAAAAAAATTTTTAGAAAGATATTGAAGTGTCCACTTGGTTTTCTTTTAACCTTTCTGCTTAAAAATGCTTGATTGTGTGGAAACGTCTAATACTATAGAAATGTACAAGAAAACAAAAGTCTCTTTTTGAAGTCTCTTTTAACACACATGCCCAAGAGATAATTACTACTAATAATTTATTGTGTATTTGGGCAGATACTTTTCTGTGAATAGCAGGTGTCCACTTTGAAATCATAGTTTTCTTTAGATCAAACAATTTGGATTTTTTCTTCTTCATTGAAATGTTCCTGTCAAGGTAGAAGTCAATAAAAATACCTATATTTAGTGAGAACTAACCTGTCATGCATGAGTCTTTGCTTATTCCTATACTCAGTGAAATTACTGGACTTTTTTTCTTCCAGATTTAATGGTCACATTATCAATTTAATGCCATTTGGTGTCAAACAATTTCACATTTGGGAATATCGATGTTATGGTTTAGATGTTGCTAAAATTCTTTTTTTAAATTTTTGAATGTTTATTTTTTAAATATTCTTGAGAGAGAGCATGAGCAGGGGAGGGGCAGAGAGGGAGGGAGACACAGATTTAAATGTTTATTTTTAAGAGCAAGGGAGAGAGAGAGAGAGAGAGAGAGAGAGAGAGAGAGAATGAATGAATGAATGAATCTGAAGCAGGCTCCAGGCTCTGAACTGTCAGCACAGAATCTGATGTAGGGCTCGAACCCACCAGCCGTGAGATCATGACCTGAGCCTAAGTCGGATGCTTAACCAACGGAGCCACCCAGGCGCCCCTAAAGTTCTTTTTTAAGTGGCCTCCTTGGATCTTCTTTGTATGCTATTCTTTTAGATCATTTTGATGTTGCCCAGATTTTCTTCTCCTGCTGTAGTACTGACCTCTTTTCTGACTTCTGAGCCATTTATACAAATATATGCTGGACACAAGTCATAAAATGTCTCACATGCCCCTCAAACTCTGAGTGTCCTCATTTGAGCCTCAATCCAATAATGTTAAATGCACCATCATTCATTAGAATTCCATGTGAAAAATCTGACTTTCCTTTCTCTGTCTCTTCAATAGCCCACATCCAATTAGTCACCAAGACCAGGAGATTTTATGACATAAATATTTCTCAAATCTTTACTTTTAAACATCCATGCTCCTTAAATCCAGTCCCTGAAAATAGGCCAGTTATACCCTGCCAAACGACAATTTCAATAGAAAAAACATTTTGCTACAGCAAGTTGAAACGCTTGTCCAAGCACCCAGCTCTCTGTAACCTGGCTTAACCCAGAAGTGGAATTTGGAGACCCTAGAGGAATGTATGGACTCTCTTCCAGGAAATCCTTCCAACCATTCCTTTGGGCTGGGCTGGGATTGTGGATAGGATGTACTTGAAAAGTACCCGCAGCACAGCTGCAATATAGTCCCACATTAACAGTTATATCTATCTTAACAGATACTTAAGAAAGGGTAATTTATGGCAGTTGAGTAAGGAAGGCTGCCTGGAGAGAAGGGCTCTGTCCCTACTTTAAGATGAGCCAAGAGAGTATCTCTGGAAAGGTCCAGATTTCAACTATTTCAACTGAAGGTAGTTTTGAGTCTGTTCCAATGTCAAAACAAATGTGTGATCAAGGGCCCAGAGTTTTACTCCATCTAATAAGGCTGGACTGGGAAATGCTGAAATAGATTTAGCTAGATGCCTGACTTGACAGAAGAAAAACAAAACACAAATAGCTGCAGCATACTCAGCTTTAGCAACCCTGTGTCCTGGTACGTCCTAATCCCCAAGATAAACAATGCTATAGTGTGCACCAAGGTAAATGAATGAGGCTCCTTTTTGCCTGAGATGAATATCTATGAATCAGTGAGGAGCTGGACCAGTGCTGCTAAATATAATAACCACAGGGTCAGAGTAGATATTTTGTCACCCCCCATTTTAGCAATGTGTAACAACCGGTACTAATTGTCCTCTAAGGCAACATCTAAGTATGACAAAGTACTTGTCTGTCTGCTCTAAATAGCAGCAGGCAGTGGTGCTAGTGGGGGCAGGGTAAGTCTTCAGTCATTCCATCTAAGTGCCGTACATTTTTTTTTTTTCATTTGAAAAACAGGTTTTGGAAAAGAGCACTGGTATTTCCCTGTATCAAAGAAAAGGGAAGTGTGCTGTTATCACGAGACACAGATTTTTGAAGCAAGCCAAGGATCAGAGCCCTCTGGTCCTCATTATTCTCCAGAGATTTGTTTTCTCTACATTTGGTTTGAGTAGCTTTTGGTTTTAAAAATTACATGACCTAGAACAGTAATGCTGGGGTGGGATGGGGCAGGAACAGCCATGTTTCAGGAAAATCAAACTTAGTGTGTCTGGACCATCATGAGCTGAAAATCCTGAAGTCAGCAGAGAACTTAGCCTTCTTTTTGCACCTTTTTATAGCCCTTGGATTCCTAGGATTTGACAATATCTCTGAGGGTGAGTGACAGGCCCACATCTGGAAACATTAATTGCCTTAGTCATCAAAAACACTGGGATCAAAAAGATGGAAAGATGATGTTTCTTTTGAGGAAACCAAGTCTGTGGGCCCCGTCATTGTGCACATTTGTGCCCTAGGAAGCCACCAGTTTCTTGGGAATTTGGTATACACTATGACCCACCTGAGGAAAGTACTCATTTATCTTCGTGTTCCCTTGTGTCCCTCATCAACTAGATGTAGAATGGGTCCTCTATAATCTTTGAGAGAATGGACGCTGGAACAGTGAAATGGTTTTGCAATCAGCACCAGTGTGGAAATTACTAGTGAACAGAGGAGCTCTAGAACCTCTACAAGAAAGATGCAATGTCTTCTGAAAATGAACCATTCTTCTGAAATAAAAAAGCTAACAGTGATATAATTTACCTGAAGATGGAACTGTAGCCAAATTCTACCAAAGTTCCACCTGTGAGGTCAAGCAGAACAAAACATCTGGGGTTAGTAGCAAGGCTTGTTTTCATGTTCACGGCTTTAAGGAGATTGGGGAAGGTGCTATAAACTGCCCCAAACCGAAGCAGACATTTTTCAATATTAAACCTCATTATATCGGTTGCTTGATATAATTTGCAATGATTTTTTTTTTCAGCTGGACAACTTTTCTTAGGTATTAAACACCTAAGTAGGCTAAATATCAGCACACAGAGTTTCTCTTACGCACTTGACAGAAAAGCCAGATACCTAACTAGACCTAACTTCAGAAGGGAACTTTGAAGGAAGCCTTAAACTCTGACATGGCGTAAGAAATCAGGAAAATTCTAAAGCATCACAGAACACTAAAGAAATGTGATGAGGTACTGCTTTCATGCAGCACGTGGGGCAGTACAGCGATGTTGCCATGGGACAGCGCATTTTGCCAGCCACCGTAGTTAAGTGCACTGAATTCATCTCCCACATTCCAACACGTCTGTTCTTTTGTTCTTTCACAGCAAAACTGTTTTTCTTTAAGCCTTCATGCTTCAGGTGGTAAAACATGAAATGGATTTTTTAAAAAAATTTTTTTAACGTTTTTATTTATTTTTGAGACAGAGACAGAGCATGAATGGGGGAGGGGCAGAGAGAGAGGGAGACACAGAATCAGAAGCAGGTTCCAGGCTCTGAGCCATCAGCCCAGAGCCCGACGCGGGGCTCCAACTCACAGACTGTGAGATCGTGACCTGAGCCGAAGTCGGACGCTTAACCGACTGAACCACCCAGGTGCCCCCATGAAGTGGATTTTTGAAGGCAAATGCTTATTTGGTTTATTACTTGTTTATGTCCTTGAACTTTCTTGCCAGAGCAGAGTCTGAATGTCCACAGACTACCAGGTGGTTTCCTGGCTTGGATGAAGGAATAAAATGACTCTTTTCATTCACTGCATTGCAAAAGTCCTCCTTATCTGGTATGATCAGGCATCGCAGATGGTGCCCACTAGGGTTTTATAAAAAGTGTAATCTCTAAAAAGAGACTTTTCCTTTAATTTTTAAATATTTGTTCATAGTCCAAAGAATCATTGCCAATAGTGATGCATCTGTAATAGGAGTTAACAAGAATTGTGGATTTTTTTTTTACAGTTTTATTTATTTTGAGAGAGAGTATATGAATAGGGGGAGGGGCAGAGAGAGAGAGGGAGAGAGAATCCCAATCCACTGTCAGTGCAGAGCCTGATGTGGTCGAACTCATGAACTGTGAAATCATGATCTGAGCTGAAACCAAGAGTTGGACGCTTAACTGACTGAGCCACGCGGGTTCCCTAAGAGTTGTGGATTTTTTTTAAAGCCTTATTAAAAGCCTGGTCATTTAGCATGGAATACTAATGATGCCCTATCCAGCACTGTGTTTGTGCAGAGTCAATGCCCAATAAATGTAGGATAAAGAATGCACCTTGATTTTGGGGCGCTTGGGCAGCTCAGTCAGTTAAGCAGCCGCCTTTTGGTTTTGGCTCAGGTAATGATCTCACAGTTTGTGAGTTCGAGCTCCGCGTCAGGCTCTGTGCCAGTGGTGCGGAGCCTGCAGAGGGATCTCTCTGGCCCTCTTTCTCTGCCCCTCCCTGGCTCTCTCTCTCGGTCTCTCTCTCTCTCAAAAAAAATTAATTAAAAAAATAAAAAAAAGACTGCATCTTGATTTTGAGAGACCCAATCTGAGAAGTAATTATAATGATGATTCTGGGATCGTTTCTGGGTTTACTTTAAAAAAAAATTCAGATACTTTATCTGAGGAGGTATTGTGTGCAAAATTTTTCCCCCTAAAGAATGATCAGCTGTTTCCTTCTACCCTAAGGGGAGAGCAAATCTGAAGTGGATTTTAGTTTTAGCTAGAGAGAATTTGGTTAGAGGCAGTGAAGGGCTGTGGTGAAGTTTTATCAAATCCTGGACTGAGCGATGGTGTGTGTGTATCCATGTGCCGGTGAATCTCCTTTAGAGAAAGGATATTTTAAAATTGGCAAACACTTCTGCTTTGGAATGGTATAAATCAGATCTTGATTGCAGGCAGGGATGACAGTAGATGGTCATGCAGACCATTTGTATCTTAGACTACATCTGTTCATTTCATTCTGAGACCCCACACCTTTGGAGGACGGTGGGTGGCTGGCCCATCAGTCGGTCATGGATGGGGAGCCCACAGGTCATCTCCACTCCATTCTGCAAGTAGCTTCTCATCCTGTGCACACCCCCCTCCCTCAGACAGCCCACCTCTCTAGCTCTTGCCTGTCCCTGAGATCTCAAGGGACAGAGAGTTTCCCGTTGCCAGTGTGTTGCTGCTTAAAGATTTTCCAGGATTTAAGTGTAATCCCCAAGGTGTTGTTAAACATACAGCATTAAGTGCAGCACTGGAGGGAGGCAGTGGGATTTAAGTTTCCTTTGAGACCATCACTTTTATTAAAGGAACTCCCTTACCCAAGGAAAGAAAGAAGAGAGACAGTAAAGAACCAACGGTGGTTATGTAAGAGTTACTGTGCAGTGTGCTTGTCAAGAATAGAGAAATATTGGGAAATAATTTTGGGCGCAAGGGGAGCAGGTCAAATAATTAAAAGTCCGGGTTTATGATGCCACATATAATATGGTCCTTGGGGCCCTTTTTCTCTAGAACTCTTGGATTAAATCTGTACGTGATATGTTGTTTCAGGACCATGGAAAAGCTAACATACAGATTAAAGTGGGCATTATAACAAGGAATAACATCTAGTGACTGGGGTGGAGTGGCAGAGGTGTGGGGGAAATACGGGGGTAGATGTTCATGTTTCATTAATGAGAATTTCCAGGTGACTAGAGTGGATGGAGTGAGCTTCTATTACTCCAAATGAATCTGGATCTGGGATAAGAAAAGAAACAGAGATATAAATAAATATGACCACAAAAGTCAAGGTTCTCTGATACTGAAGGATGAGGAGTATCAAGAGAAGAGAGAGAAACTCTCAACAATTCCTGGAAAGGCAGGCCTAGTAGTAGTATTTCATATTCCTTGACCCTGAAATGAAGTAAATTTCAGTCACATGAGCAGCAGCTAATGATAAGCATTGAGCTCATAATCCCAAGAGGTGAAAACAGAAGCAACTTTTTAAAGAGGTAAAATAAATTCATGGATGGCAGGTTCATGAAAGCTAATTAAAGGAAATACTGATTTATGTGGAAATTTTTCATGAGCCTGGGGATTGATGTCATGAAGGATAGCCTTTATCTCTCTGGATTAGACACTCACTGCCATAGTGTCTCCCCACCCAAAAGATGATTGTCTTCTCCTCTTATCTGGGTGACGGACTTCTATCCGTGCTTCACAACCCATCTCAGGTTGCCTTTGGGAGACCATCTGATTCTTACTATTTCCTACATAGTAGTCCAGTCCTTCCTTTTCTCAACTACTTTTCATGTACGAAACCTCTGTGAAGATCTGTATACCACATTCTGACTTTGTGTTTACTTCTCTCTACCTTGCTTAACTATGGGGACTCATCTGCCACTGGCATTGAGCATGTTCTAAAAGAGAGGCCCAGTGTTTACAATGTTTAAAAAAATTTTTTTTAATGTTTATTTATTTTTAAGACAGAGAAAGAGCTTGAGCGGAGGAGGGGTAGAGAGAGAGGGAGACCCAGAATCCGAATAGGCTCTGGGCTGTCAGCACAGAGCCTAACACGGGGCTCGAACTCACGAGCTGTGAGATCGTGACCTGAGCCCAAGTCTGACGCTCAACCGATGGAGCCACCCAGGCACCCCTGTGTTTACAACATTTTTAAGCTAAAGGGACAAGATGCAATTTTTTATAGCCATTTTGGATCCAATTCAGTACTTATCTTTTCTGTTGAATGAAATCATTACCTAGACAATCAGTTTGTCCTTATTCTGAATGCGGCGGGGTGGGGGGGACAAAAACCCTCAATGATTTATTAGAGTTTCTGCAAAAGCTTCCTAATGATACCTCCCAATTGCCTCCCCTCCCCAGTAACCTTCAAAAATATCCTTTTAAAATGCAGGTGGAGTTGTGTCAACCTCTTCTTTCAAAGTTTAGGTGCTCCCCATTGTCAGTAAAGTGAAAGCCTTCAGCACGACACACAAGATCTCTGTACTGCCTTCAGACCTCACCCAGACCTCACCTCACACCACATCCTCTGCTACCACTGCTCCAAGCATGGGGAGGCATAGAGTCCCTTTCTTCTCTCTTGTTCTTCTTTTTCCTTTATCATCTTCCTGGTCTTTCTTCATCCTCTCTTATGGCTGAGTGACAATGTCACCTCAACTCTCCTCTTCTATTTTTTCACCCAGGGACTGGTTGTATCTCCATTTAGCATCTGTTTAGAGAAAAATGCCTTTATGTCCTCTCCCCCACCAGACTGAGTTCATGGAGCCTTGAAATCCCTATCACTCTGCCTGGCACCAAGTTGACAATACACTGGTTGTTGCTTTTCACCTCTTACCCTGGAGATACTGTTCAAAGATGTGATACCAAGAGTTCCAAATACTGAGAAGAAGAGGTTAAAAATATTAGGATGAAAACAGACTAAATATCTTCCTATTTAATTTTCCCCTCAAGAGTGAAGGTGAAACAGATGGAAATGCATGGTACTTAAAGGATGTTTCCATAAATTATTCTGTGTAAAAGACACCTAGGAGCCCACTCAGTCATGAGAACTCAGGCCATTCAGCCTTTGTTTTCACTGATTTTTCTGTTACCTTGTAACAGCCAGGCACAAAATAATGCTAATTGGGGAGGCTTATCTAAGGACATCTTATTAAAAAAAAACTAAAAAAGTACCTGGGAAGGTATAAAGGTGATGCTGAAGCCTTAGGAAGGGGAGATAAAAGGTATTATATGTTTGTCAGAAGCAATAGTTGAACCAGTCCTTAAGCACCCAACAAGAAAATATAGGGCATGATTTATCTTCCAAGATGGCACACCTTCTTCAGTCTGCCTCCTACTATTCAGTAAGTAGGTACAGAAGTAGGTATGGAGTGCCTTGTATGTGGCAGGCATCCTGCTAGCGGTTGGGGAAACCACCCCATCTCTACTCCCGGGACCCTGTGGTCCAGAAGAGGAGGCCTTGTGATGTAGTTACAAGAGGAGAGCGCTGTGAATTGCGAGAGGTGCAGAGCAGAGGAGGGTGTGTGCACCTCTGGTTGAGTGGGTCTGAGAAGGCTTTATGAGTACACTTGAGTTGTATCTTGAAGGATGAGTAGGTCTTCACCAATTTCCAGTGGAAGGCATTCCTGGTGAAGGAGATGGCCTGGGCTAAGGCACAAGGCAGTGAAAACTCATGGTGCTATAGCGAGTAGACTCCACGAGCATTTGTATCATGTTACCTCATTTTTTAGAACATAAACTTTGGGACTGAATCCCTTTCCCTAGGGAATTGCTGGTTTGGAGCATGAATGTGGATCTAAGTGTGCCTTATTCCTACATCTTTAGAAGTTGAGCTGCTCTATGCACCTGGTTTTAGAGGGGTCTCCCACTCTTAACCAAGGTTAGAGCTTTCTTAGACATTCTCATTCTTACTAACCAGCATTCTTGGAAGTAGAGTTGGACAGGTAGAACTTGGGACTACCAAATACAGGGGGCTGATTCACTCATTGAGCATCCTCTCTAATGTTCCTTGGGGGAATGCAACCATTGGACTGTGCCACAGGGTAGCAAGGGAAGGGACCTGCAGCTGTGTGTGGTTTGCCTGCTTGAGATCCATTCTGCCTCTATTCTAGAAAGTTCTATTACTTGCTTTAGTTCTTTAGGTGTGCTATCCAGTTTACTAATTCTGAAATGTTGGGCGATACTATAGAGAACTCTTTTTTTCATGTTTATTTATTTTGAGAGAGAGAGAGAGAGAGAGAGAGCGCACCAGCATGGGGAGAGTCAAAGAGGTGAGAGAATCCTAAGCAGGTTCCACGATGTCAGCATAGAGCTCGACACAGGGCTCTATGTCATGAACTGTGAGATCATGACCTGAGCATCAAAATCAAGAGTCAGACGTTTAACCCATTGAACCACCCTGGAGAACGTTTGATTGGTGGCTGGGGACTTTGATCCTACTGTTGAGTTGTTGTTTTGGTCAATTGCAGGCCTTTTGAGTAGGGCAAGTTGGCATAGAGAATTAGGATATTTCACTCGAGTGGTCCAAACAGAGGTAGGAAAGAGATACAAGAGAGAAAAGGGGCTGGATTCTCACAGGTATTGCCTCATTGCTGTGTCTCACTTTCTTGCTTCCCCTTAGACAATGCTTTCGTTAAATCACTACCACAGTGAGTTAATTATGAAAAGCCAGAAGGGTCTTTTCTCTTCTTCCCTTCACATTTGGATAAAACATCTGACTCTATAACATTATTGTTATTTTTTTATTATATGTATCTTGTGGCAGTTATCTGTCATCAAGATTAAATTTGATCTGTGGACAAGTACCCTAATAAATGGGCTGATGAATTGTTCCTGACGTTTTGAGTGAGCAAGCTCCTTTTTGGGCTGGGCATGTGTTCATTGGCTGAATATGAATTCTATACCCAGCACACCCTGCGAATCTGGCTTAATCTGTAAAAAGAGTGGGGAACCACGTCCTCAAAGTAGCAGGGCTAGAAGTGGCAGGGCCCCTGCACATGATGGTACAGGTTGGGCATTGCAAAACTCTAGGGGGAGCCATTTGCACATACGATTTAAGTGGCACCCATTAGGATTAATTACATTGCAGTCTTTTTCTCCCAGGTTTTATAGTTCTTGAGCCACCTTTTCAGTTATATCTCCTCTCACTTTTATTTTTTCCATCCTTCTTCATCCATTCCTAAGGCCACTTGGGGGTTTTACAGATTTGTACATATTTAGTATTATATTTGTCAGGATAGGCCAGGTTATGCTGCAGTAACCAATAGTTTCACAATCTCAGAAGCCTAAATAACAAAGATTTATTTCTTGCTCACTCTTCATGTCCATTGTAGGTTGGCTGTGGGCTCTTCTCCCAGTCATCCTCAGATCCAGGGAGAGAGACATTCATTACTCCACATAGGGAAAAGGGAACCAGGTGAACCACACAGTGATTCTTAAAGCTTCTGTTTACATATCAGTGGTCAAAGAAGTTTAGACAGCTATGAAAGAGCAAGGAAACCTAACCTTATCATATGTCCCAAAGGATGAGACCCAGAGCATCTGGGAACAACCCTAATGACTGCCATGGGTGTAGTGAAGAGGGTAGTAGGATCATGGACTTGGAGCTCTGTCCACCACAGGTTTGAATCCTGATTCTGCTTCTTGTTTCATGCTTAATAAGTTGCAAACAAATTACATTATCTCTCTGCACCCCAGTTTCCTCTCTGTATAATAGAGACAATAATAGTATTTTCTTGGGAATGATGGTCATCCAGTGCCAGTTACATAGTAGGGTAACCAACAAATTTCTCTTATGCCCCCCTACCTCACTCTCCACCTGGGGTCCCCTGTGGTGCCAGTGCTTTGTGTTAGTCTGTTGAATAAGGGGGGAATCTCCCCCCATCTTCCAGGCAGCAAACAAGAAAGCCCTGGTGACATTTGCCAAAGCTCATGAAAATAGCTATTAGGAAGGCAAACTGTGCTTAGAAAAATATTAATTGGACTTTAAGCTCATTAGGAATTAAAAACAGCAACAAAAATGTTCACCTTTAGCATAAAGGAAAAAAAATCCTTGAGAGCCACATAGTCTCCCCCTAAAATGCATAGCTAACTGACCCTCTGTAAATGCCCAGAGGGTTCTCTTTGCTTGGCTACCGAGGTTCAGGACAACACAGCAGACGCAAGTGACTTCAGGATACCTTTCATGCTTGGCAGGCGTCCCCATTTTATTTATGATATCAAAGCTGCAACGCTGTGTTCTCTTCTGCGGAAGACATAAAAGAGATTCAGAAGTCATCCAAATCATCTTGTAATTAATGTTACCATGCACGCCCAGGACATTAAAATGTTAACAGTGTTAGAATCGTGTGCTTTGGAATACCGAGTGAGGGCTTTATTAGAGAGAAATGCTCAGCAGATGTCATCCACCCTAATTGAGGACATCAGGGTGCCTGCTGCTCGTTCTTATCAGTGGTGCAGAGGGTTTTTTTTTTAATTTATTCATTTTCTTTACTGCTAGAATCTGCTCTCATTATTAGACTATCTTGTCACTCATTTGCATTTCAAGTGCTGGGACTGGGGGGGGGGGGGTAGCAGCTATCTGCCTTAGAAGAACACTTCAAGGGTTACTCTATCAAATAGCAGCACAGTAGCACAGTGAATCTGACATCTGGGTTATCTTATTCCCAGATGCTCTGTGGTGTCATTAGCAGGATTAATCTTAGCTTTAATTTCATAATGATTCTTATTCTAATATATGTGAATGAACACAAAGTCTCTTGACTCATTATCACCAATTTACCCAAGATATGTAATCAGGCTCTTACATTCACCAACATTTATTTTTGCTAATACATCTAAAATTGTAGATTAAGCAAATACAGTTAGTTCCAGCTGAGTGAATGCCTACCGAGGTAGCACTGTAGTATTTATGTTTTAATTAAAGGACATTAATGGTGTTGTTTTTAAATATGTACTGACCAAAAATGTGTTCATGGGGAATGGTAATGTCGTTGTTCGAGCAGCGTCCGGCTGTAAAATTAGTCACAGCAGCATTACATTAGAAGCCATTACCCACTTCTTTTGCAAATTATTGAAATTCCCTCTGTTAATTATGTTTTTAACCTTTATAAATAAGATGGAAGTACGTAGCCTCGATTCCAAACAACTCTGCTCCCCTAAGGAAACAGCACAGCGGGTCCTTACTGGTGAGAATAATTGTAATTATAACAAATTGTAATTTGTGGTTTTCATTCCCGTTCAAGGTGACCATGCCACATCAAATATTGTCACTGTCAGTTCATGACTCAGAGTAGCCAAAAGGCCATTTCCCCTCTCATTTGACACTAAGTTTCGTAATGGCCTTATAGGGGGCAGGCAGGGCGGGAGGACGAGACGGGGATGCTCTAGCAAATTCCAGATCTCTCTTCACTTACTTCAACACTGGACTAACTTTTTTCATTTACCAGCTGTTGTCACCCAGCAGCATGTAGTGGTTTATTATTGATGGATAAAATGTTCAAACATTTAAAGAAATGAAAGTCAGCTTTGCATTTTTAATTAATTAATTAAAAGTACTGTAAATGCCAGCTTGTTAATTGCTTTGCACCTGCAAGCCAACACAGGTTTTGTGCACTCTTTCTTTGAATATTAAATTTTTTCTCGCATGTCTTTATAATGCTTGGGAAGTCTCTCCAGCAAACATATTAGTAAAGAGTAAATATTGAATCTTAGACAAAACTCATGGCTTCATCTTTCACTGTACCCAGAATAGGATTTAAAGGAGGATTTAGATTTCCAAGGCTTCTAATTAAGTAGTGATAATCAGGCTTTCTGCTGAGGGTCACTTCCTGGGAGTAATTTGAGTTATTAAAATGCATGTTTTTGTTTGTTCTGCTTTGTGAGCTAAAACTGATCCCTTTTAATATAGCAGCAAATATGCAAATTGGTGTTTCATTATATTGTGCAATTTATGGCAATCTTCTCTAATTTACTAAAAGGTCAGGAGCCTGACCTTGTCATTCAAAAATTTTTTTTTCCTGGTAAAGCTAAACTAATTATGTGGATTTTTTTTTTTTTAATGAAACTCTGAAAGTGTGCAGCATAGTAAAGAATGTGACAAATTTAACTTTCACTTAGCTCTTATATTCATCAAGATGGCCTTCAGTTTTGTGTCGATCCTGGTAACAAAGAGTAGGTGATCTCAATTGTGAATTAGGAATCAGTTGGTTTTAAATGCTGCACAGGAAAAAAGACAGAACTTAAAAACAATTCTTGTGCTTCAGAAAAATGTCACAACTGGAATAGCTTAGTTTTACTGAAGTAATTAGTGCATACATGCTTTAAATTGTCATTGGCCAGAAAATATTAAAAAGAACTATCATGAACTCAACAGCAAGTTTTTTGTTCAAAAGACTTACCAATATTTATATTATTTTGTTCTTTATTGATGCCAAATATGCTTTAACTTTTTTTTTGTTGTTTTACAGGGTTTTCACTTTGACCAGGAGAATTTTTATCTCAAATGTTTTTAAATCCTTATGAGGACAAGTTGGTACCATTGACCTATTTACTTTTAAATTATAGTCATTCTCACACATTAGTCTGAATAAGAGTCACTTGGATTTCTTGCTCAACTGTAGATTCTAAGGTCTCATCTCAAAATTCTGGTTCAGTAGGTCTGGGATTGGCTTCTGGTAATCTGCATTTTATTCAAGTGGCCTGTCGTCTATACAGGTGACCCTTGGACAACATGGGTTTGAAATGTGTGTATATTTGTGGTTTTTTTTTTTTTTAATGAATACAGCATAGTACTGTAAATGTATTTTCTCCTCGTAATTTTCTTTCTTTTTTTTTTTTTTTAAAGAGAGAAGATGCAAGTGAGCGAGGGGCAGGGAGAGAGAGAGAGAGAGAGAGAGAGAGAGAGAGAGAAGTGGGGCTCACCCGAAGCAGCAGCACTCATACTCACATGAAACAGGGCTCAAGCTCACCCAATGTGGGTCTTGTACTCCCAAACTGTGAGATCATGACCCAAGCTGAAGTCAGATGCTTAAAGACTGAGCCATCCATGTGCCCCTTCCTTACAATTTTCTTAACATTTTCTTTTCTCTAACTTTTTTTATTGTAAGAATACCATATATAAAACAGAATGTACAAAATATGTGTTAATAGATTGTGTTATTGATAAAGCTTCAACAGTATGCTATTAGTAGTTAAATTTTGGGGGAGTCAAAAGTTATATATGGACTTTTGACTGTGCAGAGTGTTGGCACCTCTGACCTCCAGATTTTTTAAGGCTCAACCATACTTGGTAAAGAATTCATAGAAGTTTGACTCTTCTCCATCCAATACACTCATTTGCTTAATATTCATTACATATATATGGAGATTTCTTGAATGAATAAAGGAATAAATAAACATGTATTATATGCCATGCATGACCATTGCCCTTAAGGAGTTAGCTAGTAAAACACATGTATAGATGGTTATAAGGCAACATTAAAGAAATTGTAAGTGAAAAATCTTTGGGAACATAAAGGAGGAATAAATTATTTATAATTGGGGGACATTTAGCAAAGGAGACTATATTTAGACTAGGAAGCATGAGAGTTTTCCTCTAGGTGGAGAAGGTGGGAGAAAGACCATACTGACGAGGGAGGAGTTTGAACAAAGGTCCAGAGATGGGATCATGCATGGTGTGTTCAGGGGAGGGTGAGCAACCTAATATGACCACAGCCCTTGTTGTGTCTTGCATTAGAAGTGGGAATAAAGCTCCAAAATGTCCTGAGATCAGATTTTGCAGGACCTGGAATATTTCAATGCTGAGCATTTGGGGTTTTGTTGGGTGGGCAGTGAGATATCAGTGTCAATTTTAAAGTGAGGGACTGACCTGATTAATTCTGTGTGTGGCAACAATTTGGACAGAAACAATTAAAGACAGGAAGAAGTGGTAAGAGGCTACTCATAGTCCATAGAAAGAAACTAAAGTCCTGGCAAAGATAATGGAGATGGTGGACTGGATTCAAGAGACAAACATAACTTGGCAATAAGTTGGATTTGAGGTGGGGTTAAATTTGAAGGAGGAGTGAAGGGAAGGGAATTTGGTGTCCAAGTTTCCAGTTGAGTAACTGTGGATAGTGACATGATTGACCAAGTCAGGCAATGGAGGAAGAGAAACATTATTGGTGGAAATAAAGCTTTTGACTTAGAAGCTTGCTTAGAAAGTGTGTTTGAAGACCGGTTGTGCTGGGCAGCTCTAGGAAGCTTCTAAGTAAGGCACAATCTCAGACTTCTATCCCAGATATACTGAATCAGAATCAGCACTCTTGTGCCATCCCCAGGCGATTCATATGCACATGAAAATCTGAGAAGCACTGGTAGAAGAACATACAAAGTCTGTTGTTGGGACACAATCATTCTAAAGGACTCCATACCAAAAAGGGCTTTGTGGTTATTTAAGTTTGGGGGAGGCTCTATGTGATAACCCATATGATCACTATTGTTGGAGATTCAAAAACTGTAAGTTATACGTTCTACTTCTGAAAGCAATATTACCCTATATGTTAACTAGAGTTTAAATAATAACTTGAAAACAAAGAACAAACGAAGCCCAAAGTTAGTAGAAGAAAGGAATAACAAAGATCAGAGCAGAAATAAATGAAATAGAGACTAACAAGACAACAGAAAATATCAATGAACCCAAGAACTTGTTCTTTGAAGAAATAAACAGAATTGACAAACCTTTAGCTAGACTCACCAATAAAAAGAGAGGAAATAAGATCAGAAATGAAAGAGAAAATGCTACAATTGATACCACAGAAATACAAAGGATCATCAGAGACTACTATGAATAATTGTATGCTAGCAAATTGTACAACCTAGAAGAAATGGATAAATTCCTAGAAACATGGGACTTTCCAAGTCTGAATCATGAAGAGTTAGAAAATCTGGTCAATTAAGAGTAAGGAGATTGAATCAGTAATTTAAGAACTTTCTACAAACAAAAGTCTAAGACCATACAGCTTCACTAGTGAATTCTACTAAATGTTCAAAGATGAATTAATACCAATCTTCTCAAACTCGGCTAAAAAAATAGAAGAGGAAGGAATGAGACCAGCATTATCCTGATACCAAAACCAAACAAAGACACAAGAAAAGAAAATTACAGGTCAATATCCCTGATGAACATAGATGCAGAAAATCCTCAACAAAATATTAGCAAACCAAATTCAACAATACATTAAAAGGATTAAACACAATGATGAAGTAGGATATATTCTAGGGATTCAAAAGTGGTTCAACACCTGCAAATCAATATGATACACCACATTAACAAAATGAAGATAAGAATCATATAACCACTTGAATAGATGCAGAAAAAGCATTTGACAAATAGCAATTTATGATAAAAACTCTCAACAAAGCAGGTATTGAGGAGATGTACCTCAACATAATGAAGGCCATTGATGACAAGCCCACAGCTAACATCATACTCAATGGGGAAAAGCTGAAAGCTTTTCCTCAAAGATCAGAATCAGGACAAGAATGCCCACTTTTGCCACTTTTATTTAATATGGTATTGGAAGTCCTGGCCAGAGAAGTTAGGCAAGAAAAAGAAAAGACATCTAAACTGGAAAGAAGTAGTAAAACTCACCATTTGCAGATAACATGATACTCTATATAGAAAACCCTAAAGACTCCACCCCAAAACTGTGAAAACTGATAAATGAATTTGGTAAATTTGCAGGACACAAAACCAATATAAAGAAATTGCTTCCATTTCTACATATTAACAATGAACCATCAGAAAGAAAAATTGAGGAAACAATCCCAGGTATAATTACATCAAGGATAATGAAAAACTGCTCGGTCAGATGGGCCGGAGACCCTTCTGGGAGCAACAGCATGATGCTTGTCCAAGGAGAACCCCAAGTCCGGTTCAAACTTGTATTGGTTGGCGATGGTGGTACTGGAAAAACTATGTTCATGAAATGTCATCTGACTGGTGAGTTTGAGAAATATGCAGCCATATTGGGTGTTGAGATCCATCCCTTTGTGTTCCATGACAATAGAGGACCTATTAAGTTCAATATATGGAATACGGCTGGTCAGGGGAAATTTGGTGGGTTAGAGAGATGACTGTTACATCCAAGTCCAGTGTACCATTATAATGTTTGATGTAACATCAAGGGTTTCTTACAAGAACGTGCCTGACTGGCATAGAGATCTGGTACAAATATGTGAAAACATCCCCATCGTGCTGTGTGGCAACAAAGTGGACATCAAGGACAGGAAAGGTACGGCAAAATCTTCCACCATAAGACCAACCTTCAACACTATGACATTTCTGCCAAAAGTAACTACAATTTTGACCAGCCCTTCCTGTGGCTTGTTAGAAAACTAACAAGTGGAACATGTGTTTCATCTATGGGCTGCTGAAGGAGAAGAATGGGCTTCGGAGTGAATGTGACAGTGTATACCCTCATTTTTTGAACCTGCATATTTAGCTGTTTTGGAACACAATTGTTTCCTTTCTGAGTTTCAAATATAAGACTGCTGTAGTCACATCACAGTATCCAGTGGTGAAATCTCATTTGTCACTGTCCTTTCCATTTCTTTTAATTTAGAATTAGAATAAAGTTGTATTTCAAATATCTAAAAAAAAACCCCTGAAATAATTAGAGATAATTTAACCAGTGAGGTGAAAGACCTATTAGACACTATTAGACACTATTAGACTATTAGGCACTAATGAAAGAAATTGAAGAAGATAAATAAATGGAAAGATATTCTGTGCTCATGAATTTGAAGAATTAGTATTGTTAAAATGTCCACACTACCCAAAGCAATCTACAGATTCAGTGCAATCTCTATCAAAATTTCAGTGGCATTTTTCACAGAAATAGAACAAACAATTCTAAAATTTGTATGGAACATTAAAGGACTCCAGATAACCAAAACAATCCTGAGAAAGAAGAACAAAGCTGGAAGCATCATGCTCCCTGATTGTAAACTACAGTTGGAAAGTTATAGTAATCAAAACAGTATGGTATTGGCCAAGAACAGATATATGGATCAACGAAACAGAAGTGAAAACCCAGAAATAAACCCATACTTATATGTTCAATTAATTTATGACAAAGGAGGCAAGAATATACAATGGGGAAAGGCAGTGTCTTAAGTAGTGAGGAGAAAACTGGACAGCCACATGCAAAAGAATGAAAGTGAACCACTATCTTACCCCCTACACAAAAGTTAATTCAAAATGGATACAAAACTTGAATGTAAGACCTGAAACCATAAAACTCCTAGAAGAAAACGTAAGTGGTAATCTTGACATGGGTTTGGCAAGATTTTTTGAATTTGACACAAAAAGTAAGGGCATCGATAGCAAAAATTAGCAGGTGGGGTTACTTCAAACTAAAAAGCTTCTGCACAGCCAAGGAAACCATCAACTAAATGGAAGGCACCTAGTGAATGGGAGAAAGTGTTTGCATATCAATTTTTGATAAAAATATCCAAAAATACCTAAACCTAATAGCTAAAAAGAAGTCTGATTCAAAAATGGGCAAAGAATCTGGATAGACATTTTTCTAAAGAGCACATATTGATGGCCGACGGATACATGAAAATATGCTCAATATCACTAATCACCAGGGAGATGCAAATTAAAGCCACAATGAGATATCACCTCAATGAGATATTACCTATTAGAATGGCTGTTATCAAAAAGACAAGAAATAAGTGTTGGTGAGAATGTAGAGAAAAGGAAATCCTGTGCACTGTTGGGGGGAATCTATATTGATGTAGCTACTACGGAAAACAGTATGACGTTCCTCAAAAAATTAAAAATAGAACTATCCTATGATCCAGCAATTTTACTTCTGGGTATTTATCTGAAGAAAACAAAAACACTAACTCAGAAAGATAGCTGCACCCCTGTGTGCATTGAAGCATGATTTACAACAGCCAAAACATGGAGACAACTTAAGTGTTCATTGATGGAAGAAGGGAAAAGAAAAGGTGGCATATATACACAATTGAATATTATTCAACCATAAAAAAGAATGAAATTATGCAATTTGTGACAGATGGAACTTGAGGGCATTATGCTAAATGAAGTAAGTCAGACAGAGAAAGACTTATCTAAAGAATCTGTAGAATCTAAAAAACTGCCAAAAACAAACAAAAATCCAAGCTCATAGAAATAGGGAACAAATTGGTGGTGGCCAAAGGTGGGGGTGTCTGATAGGCAAGATGGGTGAAGGAAGTGAAAAGGTACAAACTTTTGGTTATAAGTAAATCCAGGGGTGCCTGGGTGGCTCAGTCGGTTAAGCATCCAACTTTGGCTCAGGTCATGATCTCGTGGTTCGTGAGTTTGAGCCCCTCATCAGGCTCCACACTGTCAGTGTGGAGCCTAGTTGGGATTTTCTCTTGTGCTCCCTCTGTCTGTCTGTCTCTCTCTCAAAATAAATAAATAAGCTTATAAAATAAATAAGTCCTGAGGATGTAATGTACAGCATGGTGACTATAGTTGATAATACCGTATTGCATATTTGAAAGGTCCTAAGAAAGTAAATCTTAAAAGTTCTCAACACAAGGAAAAAAGTTTGTAACTATGTATGGGGAGGGCTGTTGACTAGACTTAATTGTGATAATTTTGCAGTGTATACCAATACCGAGTCATGTTGCACATCTGAGTCTAATATAATGGTAATAAAACCAAACCCCTACAATTCATATTAGCTTATTAAAGCTCTGAGGAGTTCTATAGTGATGGAATCTGTCTGATTTTGCTTAAGTCAATATTTTCAAAATGTATTTTATCATGAGGTAGTGGGATAATTGTGTTCCTCCAAAAGAAATGTTTAAGTTCTGACCCCCAGTACCTGTGAATGTGACCTTATTTGGAAATCAACTTTTGTGGATGTAATCAAGTTAAGATGAGGTATTGCTATGTGAGGGTGGGTGCTAAATCCAATGAATGGTGTCTTTATAAGAGAAAGAAGAGGGAGGCTTAGAAAAAGATACACCTAGAGAAGAAAGCTGTGTGATGATAGAGGCAGAGGTTGGAGTGACACAGCTACAAGCTTAGAGATGCTAAGAATCACTGGCAACAACTAGAAGCTAGGAAGAGGCAACGAAAGATTCTTTCCTAAGCCTTCAGAGGGAGCATGGTCTTGCCAACACCTTAATTTTGGAATTCTAGCCTCCATAACTGTGAAAGAACCGATTGTTTTAAGTAGTCCAGTTTGTGGTAACTTATTATTGCAACCCGAGGAAACTAATGTATGACTCTTTAAGACAAATAACACTAACATTCTGAGCATCACTAGATTAGAAAATAGTAGTTTAGAACATACATGGAGATGCATGTGGAGGTGTAGGTGTCAAACTGGCTTTGGAAATTGGGTATAAATTTCAAGAGGGGATTGGGATAGATGAGAAACATTTGGAAGTAAAGCACACAGTGGGCAGTTAAAGCCTGGGGAATGAGGAGTGGACCAGGGAGATCATTTAAACAGAAATCCCAGGAGAATAGCTATAATTGAAAGAAAATTGAAAAACAGCAAGAGAATGGGCATTAGGCATAACAGAAGAAATATAATTTTTAAAAGATACATGCATCCCTATGTTTATTGCAGCATTATTTACGATAGCTAAATTAAAGAAGCAGCCCAAGTGTCCATCAATAGGTGAATAAAGAAGATGATTAGTAGAAGGGAGGTGTTGGGGGATGGATGAAATAGATTAAGGGGAATTAAAGCACACTTACGGGGGTGCCTGGGTGGCTCAGTCAGTTGAGTGACCAACTCTTGGTTTTGGCTCAGGTCATAATCTCGCGGTTTGTGAGAGTGAGCCCTTCGTGACCTTGCAGAGCCTGCTTGGGATTCTCTCTCTATCCCTCCCCTGCTCATGTACTCTTGCACACTCTCTCAAAATAAATACATAAACATTAAAAAAGGCACACTTACGGGGGCGCCTGGGTGGCTCAGTTGGTTGAGCATCCGACTTCAGCTCAGGTCATGATCTCATGGTTTGTGAGTTTGAGCCTCATGTCAGGCTCTGTGCTGACAGCTGATCCTGGAGCCTCCTTTGGATTCTGTCTTTTACTCTCTCTGCCCCTCCCCACTTGTGCTCTGTCTCTGTCTCTCAAAAATAAATGTAAAAAAGATAAAAAAAAAGCACACTTATAAAGAGCACTGAGTAATATATAGAATTGTTGAATCATTGTACACTTGAAACTAATGTAAGCTGTGTGTTAATTATATATATTTTAATAATAAAGAAATCCTGATAACAGGAAAAAAAGACTTAATTTAGCAATTAGGAAGTCAGTAGTTATCTTTGAGAAAGCAGTTTGAGCAACTTGAAGTAGAGGCAAGCTTGCCATGGGTCAAGGAGTGAACAACAGGGCCTTCAGTCAAAGAAGTCAAAGTAAAAGCATTTCAGTCATCAGTCCTCCTTAAGACTTTGAAAAAGTTTTTGAAAAAAACTTTTCTTGAAAAAATGGGAAAAAAGAAGACAACTCTGTCTTTGATGAAATACAGAAACTTCACTATGAACAAAATCTGGCCAGTGCTGAGAAATTGAGACTAAAACTAAGGGTGGAGACTGAGAACCCAGATATCTCCTCAGATTTTAGCAGAGTCAGATTTCTCTGGAAGTGCATGTTACAGTCTTCAGGTCCAAAGGATCCTTCATTCAGTTTCCTGGGATCTAGAGAAATGCCAGAAGAGAAGTGGGCATGTCCTTCGGCAGACCCAGGTGTCAACTGGAGAAAAGTGGGAGGGTTGGAGCTGATGGGGACCCCTGTGGAGGGTCCAGAGGTATGCCCTAGCCTCCTAGCTAATGGGGTGTGCAATGGGGAGGTTGGAGGGGAAGCTGTGCTCGCCAGATTGCAACACAAATCCATATCCTAACTGAAGAGAAAGGAGGAGAAATGTGCATTCAGGATGGAGGGCAAATTTGGTGAGAAGGTTTTTGAGATAATATACTAAATTTAAATTTCTGGGCTGAGTCTTTAAGCAAATGGTGGCCTCAGATAGAACTGCCCCAATAAAGGTGAATAATCTTGAGAAAGGAACACATTAGGCAATATACATAAGAATAGAGGAAGAAAGAGTAATCGAAAGTCAGATAACTTACATAAATCAGAAGAGGAATTGTTCTTATGAATTTGACAAAGAATCTTAAAGATACTATAGGCAGCATCATCTCTTGGGGAGGAGGAAGCACACACATGTGCAAAATGATCGAAAAGGAGATAAGACCATAGAGAAAAAAGAAAAAAAACCCCAAATTGGTAGAGCTCAGTAAAAAATAAAAGGAGCGCTTGGGTGGCTCAGTTGGTTAAGTGTCTGGCTCTTGACTTCGGCTCAGGTCATGATCTCACAGTTTGTGATTTTAAGCCCTGCATCAGGCTCTCTGCTATCAGCACATGGCACATTTTGGATCCTCTGTCCCCCTTTCTCTGCACCTTTACCACTTGTACTCTCTCTCTCAAAAATAAACATTAAAAATAAATGAAAGAAATGATGAGGGACTATAAGATCAATGCAGAGATAAGTCTCATTAAACAAAATCAGAAAAAAAAAATTCAAAACATAAGGATACAATTATTAGGAAATGGTGAAGCAAAGCCTGGTTCCCCTTTTAGCTATCTCTTACTGAAGTGCTTCCCATTTTTCCTAAAAGTCTTACCTTGATGGTATATTCTATTAGTAACAGGGAAGCTGGGAATTGGATCCAGAGCAGTGGGATGAATTCTGCCATCCCTTTCACTCCTTATTTAGGTACTGATTATTCTTTTGCAATGTCTTTATCTTTTCAAGATTTCCCTTACCAATTCTCACAAGCACGTTTTTCATGGCACAGAAATACTGATGGTGTAAGCTGGTGAAGGAAGGACACATGGCCAATGATTCCATGCCAGTTGTGTTCGCATCAAGAGCCACACAGACAGTAAGAAAGATACCTAGAATTCTATGGAGTAAATGTCCCCAAAGCTATTTTAATTGATTAGACCTCAGCTTCATAAACCCCCTTGAACTGATGACCTTCAAGTGGTGCTCAGGCTCCACAAAGGTGAGAATGTCTTTAAGCTGTGGTCTTCAAGCTACTGGCTTTGAGTTGAACTGGCTGGAAGAGTCTCTCTGACAACAAATTTTGTTGAAGAAGCCCATCTATCAGAGGGCAGACCCTAAATTCATCTCTCAGTTCCCTTTCCCAAGAAAGTCCATTTCCTCTGTCCAGTGAACAACTTCCTATCTTTGATTTGGGTTTTCTTTAAAGAACTTGATACCAGTGGCCAGTGGATGCATATGTGTGAATTCTCAGTCCATCCAATAACGCAATTCATGCCAAAGGTTTGATACTCAAGTCTTAATTCCTAGGAAAAATGTGACTTTATGTTACCATGTGGTTTTCTTGTTCCCTTGAGCATCACTAAGCTACAGTTGGTCTTACCTGCTAACATTCTGCACGTTAATTGGGGCTGGGAAACCTGATAGTAGGAGCTGAAACAGGTCTCAGGCCTCCTTTGGACTGTGTTGGCTAACTCTGTGTGTGTGTGTGTGTGTGTGTGTGTGTGTGTGTGTGTGTGTGTGTGTGTGTGTGTGTGTGTGTAGCTCCCTAGTAGTACAAAAGAGTGCAGAAAGCTCTCCCCACAGGAAGATCTATTAGAAAGAAAATGAAATAACCTTTTAGGGCCCTACATGTGTATCACAGGCAGGCCTTGCACTAGAACGGAAGAAACCAGGGCCAGTTTTCATCATCTTAATGAATGGCGCCACCACCCACCCAGCCAGAAATTTGTGATTATCCCTGATTCTTCTCTTGCGCTCATTTTCCACATTGAACTTACCAGCAAGTTCTTTTGGTTTTACCCAAAAAGATGTGTTGAGCCTGTCTTCTCTCCATCTCACTTCTGTACTTATGCCATGCTCTCCTAAGCTCCCGTTTGGACTGTTAAAACTGTCTCCTGTTTCTCCATAGCCATGCATTTCATCCTCCAGTCCATTGTCTGCATAGTAGCCAGTACCATATAAAACATAGACGAGGTCATGTCACTTTTCTGTTTAAATCTCCAGCAGCTTCCAGTTTGCCTCAGAATAAAATAAAAATTCCTTATCATGACCTTCAACATCTTGCGTAATCTAGCCCATGCCTACCTCTCTTAGCTCACTCCAGCCACACAAGGTTTCCTTTCAGTGCCATGAATACACCATGACCTTTCCTTTCTCACAGATTTTGGGCTGTTTCCTTCTCCTGAAAATGTTCTTTCCCTAGTCCTACATGCATGATAGCCTCTCATTTTTCAGGGCTCAAATGTCATCTGTTCAGAAAGCTTTCCTTTCTCATTGAAAGTAGGTGTATTGCATCCATTTTATTCTCTACCTCTGTCTCCTATTTCTTTCTTTCTTACATCTTTTTTTTAAAGTTTATTTATTTTGAGAGAGACAGAGACAGTGCAAGTGAGGGGGGACAGAGAGAGAGAGACAGAGACAGGGACAGAGAATCCCAAGCAGGCTTCATGCTGCCAGCGCAGAACCGGATGTGGGGTTCAAACTCAAAAAACCATGAGATCATGACCTGAGCCAAAACCAAGAGTCAGACGCTTAACCGACTGAGCCACCCAGGTACCCTTTTTTCTTTTTTACATCTTAGCAATAATTGTAATTAGTTTATCACTTTCAGCTCTCTCCCGACTAGAGCAGGAACACTTTAAGAGCAAGTATGCAGTCTGTCTTGTTCTATTCACTAATGTATCCCAGGACTTTGCACCCTCAACAAATAATTGACAGTCAACAAATAATTGAATGAATGAATGAATGAATGAACAGATGAATCCATTCTTGCAGACCATATATGAATGCAGAAACCTTAACGGTTGCCCATCCACATACTATGTTCCCTTTCCTTCCAGAGCTTTAAAGAAAGACATCATATTTGGGTACATTTAATTTGCAGAATCCTTTGAACTGTAATTTTTCAAATAGCTGTCAACAGGTTTCCAAAAGTTGAAGTCTGTTACACATAACTCTGCAAAGGCATAGTCTGGAAGGTGACCCATTCTCCTGTGGGTTTGCATCACTAATGGAAGTTCAGAACAATCCAACCATAAAGCAGTTCAACAACAGACCTCAACAAAGCCCTAATCATTTCTGGCCACACAGTTGTTTATATCAGCCATTGGAATTTGGCAAATAAACATAAAATGGGTGTTGATGAGGACACAATCAATTTTACATACCTCAATTTAAAAAATCATCTACTTGTTTATAATTAAGAAAATCATAAGACATGCCTATTTTAATCATCTTTTACATTGGGAGAGACTATTATGGAGGCAGGGTGGGAGTAGAACATTTGAATTAGATTTTACAAAAAAAGAAAAAAGGTTAGTTTGGAAGAGTACCCTTGCTTTTAGGCATATGTGGGAGGATGAATTTTTCTTGTCTCCCTTTATTTTATCACTTTACTCCTGGTAAGAGAGAGAACTTTTAGTTTAATAATACATGACCTACTGTAAGCCAGTATAGATGGCTGTAAGAAACCAGCTATACTGCCAAGAGGAGATGTTGTTTGCCTTGCAGTGATTTTACGTAGAAGATGCTGAAAGATCACAGACAAAGCCAAGGAGAACTTAGGGAGTTTTTGACTGAAGGATCCTCTCTAACTTCTCCCTCCCCAGAATGGAGGCAAGAATCATGATCTCTGTGGTCCAGTCCAAGTGGTGCAAACTTGGATAGCACTGGCATACTGGGAGAAGGTGGAAACTGGGAAAATCAGAGGGAGAAGAGATTCTTAGTCATGCACCCAAGACTTCTGGGCATCTATCCAAGGCTAACTGTGTACAAGTGAAGGGTCTGATGAATAAAGAAACGGCCATCCTGCATCTTTCAGATTTCAGGGGAGCTTGTATCAGCTCATAGTAGGATATTTTCCTTCTGGTAGAGGATTATGCCTGCATTCCAGGCCCTCTGAGATATTTGGGAGGGATGGAGAGAGATAAGGTTGAATTTATGTAAAAGTTTTATCTAGAATCTCATTAGCAAGAAGGCTACCTGTGTCTAAAATAGTCTCCTCCAAATTGACATTTGGAAACTGCAGACCTCAGCTATTTCCTCTAGGGTCTTTGAGGCTCCTTCCTACACTGTGTATACAGGTGACATTATTTTATCTTTTTTCTTTGCATCCCCTTAAAGTTGATTTAAAGTCTTTTTTATGTTTGGTGGAAAAATACAAAGATTCTGGACGGATGCACTTAAATATAATGTTGCTAATAAGTCTACTATTTGTGGCTGTTAATGCAAAATTTGATGATGATATTTCAGTTGGTATGATTAGCATTTAATCATTTTTTATCATGGTGATACTGCATTTACTGTCTTTCTGCTTTGAAGATGTCAGCAGTCTCCTCTATTTAGAATTTTATGTGTTGGAGACATTGGCTTTAGAATTTTAAGGTTTGATGCCATGAATGCTTAAAGAAAATTATTTGCATTTCTGCAGACTGCAGATGATTCCTGGTTCTTTTGGTTCTTGGTCTGTTTTGTACAGGTCCAGTGTAAGAGTTTTGAGACTATCTGAGCCTTCAGCACGTGTCCATTAGCTGCATAACCCGGGCAAATCATTAACCTAACTGGGCTTCAGATTCTTGATCTGGCAACTGGGGATAATAATACCTGATCTCCTGGGGGTAGTTATGAGCATCAGCTGAGAGGTGCATGAAAATGTCTTAAAAATTCATAAATTGTTAAATGAATTAAGATGGCTTTCGTGATGTTTGTTGTTGTTATCATCATCATCATCTAAATTAACCCAGCATGGAGGCTTAGAAAAATCAGTGGTGATTACAGTAGTCATCCCTTTTCTGCAGTTTCAGTTACCTATAGTCAATGATGGTCTGGAAGCAGATGGTCTTCCTTATGACCTATGGTCAGGTCAGTAGTTGTCTAATGTTAGGTCACATGCCTGTATCCTTCACTTCATCTCCTCACACAGGCATTTTACCATCTTGCATCATCCTGAGAAGAAGGGTGAGTACAGTACAATATTTTGAGAGAGACAATAATCCCATAACTTTTATTACAGCATGTTGTTAAAATTGTTCTATATTTAGTTATTGTTAATCTCTTACTGTACCCAATTTATAAGATAAACTTTATCATAATTATGCATGCTTAGGAAAAAAACATAGTATATATGTTGTGTTCAGTACTTTCTGTGTTTTCAGACATCTACTGGAGGTCTTGGAGTGTATCCCTGTGGATAAAGTGGGGAGACTACCATATTTGTTAGGCCAAATAACAAATTTGGCTTTTTGACAAAATTCTCTACCATGCTGTGAGCACCCAAAGGACTTTTTTAAAAATTATTTTAAAAAATATTTATTTATTTTAGAGAGAGAGACAGTACATGAGCAAGGAATGGGTAGAGAGAGGGGGACACAGAATCTGAAGCAGGCTCTAGGCTCTGAACTGTCAGGCTCAGAGCCTGATGTGGGGCTTGAACTCACAAACTTTGAAATCATGACCTGAGCCGAAGTCTGATGCTTAACCGCTTAACCGACTGAACCACCCAGGAACCCTATCCCTAGGACTTTTAAATGTGGATTTGATTCACAAGAAACATTTGAGAAAAACAATTGTATAAAGGAAGGTCATCCTATGACAAAATGAAAACTGATTCTTCCTCTTCATCTATGAGTGACAAGGCATTGTTACATTGATTACCTAATTTCATCTTTTTTGGGAAATGGGGAATAGGTGCTATTAAGCCATTTAGACGTAAGAAAAAGCTTAGGTACAGGAAGCAAAATGAAAGGTTCAAGGTGTCTTAACAAGCAGGATGCTTTGTTGAGTGGACACCTAAGTAAAAGGTAAGAAGTAAGGAGCTGAGATTAAAGAACCTACACTGAAGGGAAACCAGGCCAGTAGAACAGAAACAAAGTAGAACAGAAACAAAGAGCTTTGGAGAGGCGAGGAGGAGTTGTAGCGGTGGACTTAGAGTGGTCCCTTTGTGAGGCCTGGGCTCCCCAAATAACTGCTGCTTTGTCATAGACTTTTTTTTTTTTTTTTTTCTGGTCACCAGATTATCCTCCCAACTAGTTGAAACATGCAGGCTTTAAGAGTGCTGGTGGAGGCAAATGGATGGTTTTATTTGAATATTAGGTATTAAAACGCTTGGTGAAGCCCCTGTGGATGGGTCTAGCCTTCTCAAAATGAGTCTAGATCAAACTCAATTCACATGCTAAACAGGGTCAGTTTTCTGGGTGGGCAGCCTGAGGCAACACGTCACACAGCATGCTTAATAGATATTGTACACGGTAGGAGCTTACTAGATAATCATTGACGGAAGGGATTGTGTTGCTGGCCTATCTGACCCACTGACAGCTAATACAAGTACAGCCTTTCCATTGTGCCTGACTGAGGGCTTTCCATATGTTTAACTAACTTACACTAAAACCCTCTGAGTTAGGTGCTGTTATCACCATTGTACACGTGAAAAACCTGAAGTATAGCAAGGTTAAGTAACTTGTCCAGGCCTAGAAAGTGGTGGAATTGAGATTTGAACCAAGATAATTTGACTGGAAACACCGTGCCGCTAATAGTCTAGTCACCTGCATCTACGTTTCCTTTTGTAATAGCTCACGGTTCTCAGATTTGGCATATATATGCATTCTTGTACCAGTTTGTGTACATAAAAAATGTACACTGTCTTCTATGGGGGAGTTAATGGGCTTTTAAAGGTAAAGTTAGCCTTACGGGTTAATGTTAGAATTTAGCCCCATCTTAAGATGAAACTGCATTGTGCCATTAAATAGTCACAACACTATGAGCTGTGTGTGTCATTTAGGATTCTTGAATACAAGTAACAGAAACCCACTGGGACCAACTTAAGTCAATGATGTTACTTTTTTCCCCTAAAAATGTAAAAATCGGTTTATTGAACTGTCACTTACATACATTAACATTCACTGTAGGTATAAACTCATACAGTCATGTCACCCCCATTACAGTCAAGATATAGAACATTTCTGTCACCCCAGAAAGTTCCCTCATGCCCCATTGTAGAAAACCTTCTTGCTGTCCCTAGTCATTGGCAACTACTAATCTATTTCTGTCCTGTACTTTTGCCTTTTCCCAGCCACAGTATCAATGGCTCATATCCTACATAGCCTTTTGAATGTGGCTATTTCTTTCAGATTCATTCATGCCTGTATCTGCATCAGTTGTTGGTTTCTTTTTATTGCTGAGAAGTATTCTGTCATATGAATGTGCCACAGTTTGCTTATGCATTCACTGGTTGAAAGATATTGGGGTTGTTTCCAGTTTTTGATGATTATGAATAAAACTGCTATAAATATCCATGTATAGCTTTTGAGTGCACATATGTTTTCATGTCTCTTGAGTAAAAATATCTAATCCTGGGATGGTTGAGTCATCGTTAAGTGTATATTTGATTTTAGAAGCAGTAGCCAAGCTGTTTTCTGTAAGGCCTGAATGGTTTACATTCCCATCAGCAGTGAGTTCCAGTAGCTCCCCTCCTCACCAGTTGTGGGTATTCTCAGTGTTCATCCTAGCAGTGCCAGGGGTGGGGCAGTGCTACCTCACCGTGGCCTTGATTTGCATTTCCCGAATGAGTCAAGATGTTGAACACCTTTTCCTGGGCTTATTTGCCACACGTATCTCTGCTTTTGGTGATGTTTCTGTTCACATCTTTGCTGGACTTTTTCTTGGGTTCTTTGTGTTATTATTTTAGTTTTGAGAGTTCTTTGTATATTTGAAGTCTTTTATCCGATGTGTGTTTTGCAGATACTTTGTATCTGTGGTTTGCCTTTCTCTTAACGTTGTCTTACCAAAAACAAAAACAAAAACCAAATTTAAAATTTTGATGGAGTCCAATTTTTTTATGGATTGAAGTTTTTATGTCATATCTAATAAATCTTTACCTAACTCAAAGTCATAGAGATTTTCTCCTATGTTTCTTCTTGAACTTTTATGGTTTTGGGGTGTACATTTAGGTTTATGATGCATTTCAAGTTAATTTTTGTCTTTGTTGCAAAGTATTGATTGAGGGTCAATTTATGATATATTTTTTGAGTTTTTGATACTTTTTTTTATTTGTTCTATATAATTTTATTTAATGTTTATTTTATTTTTGAAAGAGAGCATGAATGGAGGGAGGGGTGGAGGGAGAAGGAGACACAGAATCTGAAGCAGGCTCCAGGTTGAGCTGTCAGCACAAAGCCCGATTCAGGGCTTGAACCCACAAACCGTGAGATCATGACCTGAACCAAATCAAGAGTTGGATGCTGAACCATCTGAGCCACCCAGGTACTCCATTTGTGCTGCCTTTTATATAGCATCAGGTGTTATGGGAAGTGCTGGGAATACTTTTTGCAGGTGGAGTTTCTGTACTTTTGGAGCTCCTAGTCTAGTCTAGAATTATTTAGTTAAAAGTGAGGTAAAATTCATAAAGACAAAGCAGCTTATATGATGACAGACCTTCTATGTCACCAGGGAATATAATGGTGTGGGGTGGGATCTATGAACTTAATTCAGTCTGAGGTCACTGCCACTGTGTGAAAGCAGCCTCCTGGACAAAACCTGAAGGATGAGCCATGTGGAGGCTTGGGGATGAGGGCAAGGGGAGGTAAGGAGGGAAAAAAATCTATGGGGAGCCCTTGAGCAGGTTCAAGGACTCAAAAATGCCAGTATGGCTGGAGTATAGCAAGCAGAGGGCAAGGTGGTGGAATGAATCTAGAAGGGTAGGCAGGAGGCAGATTCTTCAGGGTCGCTTAGGCAATGTGGAGAGTTTTGAAGCTGGTCCTAAGAGTCATAAGAGCTATATGGAAGTTTTTAAGGAGAGGAGTGGCATGATCAGATTTCTTTCTGTTTCTTTTCCCTCCCTCCTTAGCTCTTTTTTTCCCTTTCCCCACCCCTCTGTTTTTACACAAAATCACTCTGAGTTTCTGTTCCATTTTCAGATACATGCAGGCCTATAAAACTTCAAATACACACATTCTTACCATATGTTCACCGACATGTTCTTTTGCCAGGAAGCAGCTTGCATTCTTTTAAAGGTTAATGTCAAGGCAGGTCAGCCTTAGTTAAATAAACCAAATTGGGAATTACTAATACCAAATTGACAATACCCTAACTTAACATTCAGTGGCCATCAACCTGACCTTGAGCAATAACTCTCACATTTGCAGAAGCCAATGCTTCTTGCTGGGTGGGCAGGGACAGCCAGTGATTCGCACATAGGGACCATCCCCTACTGTTGTAGTGGCTGGTCGCGTAGAGACAGTATGAATTATTCATGTGAGGAAGACAAATTAGAGTTAGAACCAGGTGCGCTGCCTTCTCTCGTGAGGACTCTGCCAATTAGGATAAAGAAGGAACTCGTGCTCCATCCAGCCACAGGCTTGCTCTGTTATACCGTGCTTAACCCAGATTCCCGAACTGGGTTTGGAAATGGATTAGCGGATGATGAGCTTGTTTTAAAGGTGATATAGTCTTCAGGAGAAAGGGAGAGTTAACTCTACCAGTGATTTTAAAAGTAAAATGCAAGGTTCAAAGGGAATGGTTTTAACAGTGTTTGCCGCAGAAAGCCTGTTAAATGAGGTAAGTTCATTTTGGAGAAGCAGCTATTGCTGTTGAGGTACAAAAGCTAGAATAGGTCGGAGACCTAATCTCAGACCAGGACATACCTTGCTGGGGCTCTGTTTAGACAATGTCTAGAATGATGGCATAGCAAGGGACTTAAGGATTCATTGGTCTGATTTGTGCAAGTTATTCCAAGGCCATGTGCCTTGGGAATGAGAACAAACTGGTTATTGCTCTTGGGCAGCTTAAGTAAGACTAGGTGTGGTGAAAGGCAACAGCCTTGTCATATCTGCTGTGTCGCCAGCTGGGGATGGATGATCTTGATTGAACATCATGGGGTGGGGGGTGGATATAGTGAAGGTTTGGAAGTCCTATCTATGCTTCTAAACAGGGCTATGATGATCTTTTTGCTCTTTATTCTCATCTGTTCTCAGGATGTGTCCTAAGTGTAGAAGTAAATGAAACTAACTTTCTTTTCATTATCAAGGACAAGTAGTTAATCAACAAACATTTAGTAAGCACTTGCTCTGCATACAGCATTGCTAAGATCTGGTGTGAGTTCACACAAGTGTTCAGACTTTGGCCTTAGGAGAGAGAATAATGAAGACAAGTGATAATCTAAGACTAGATAGACCTTATCCCTAAGGAGTGGCTTCCTTTAGGGAGGATAAGACTGGTCAGGGGAGATTATCCAGAGGAAGTGACATGGGAACTGGCCTTGGAGAGTAAATAATATTCAGTAAAAAGGAGGAGAGGGGCCAGTACAAGAGGGCAGAAAGGAGTTTATGCATCATTGGATTCCATGGCCAAAGAAGTGTGGTTCCCCTTATATGTTAGAAGGCTTAGATGATCTTTGTGGTAGTTTGCTTGGGCTGCCATAGCAGAATACCATAGACCAGGGGACCTAAACAACATAAATATTTTCTCACAGTTGTGGAGGGTAGAAGTCCAAGATCAAGGGGTCAGCAGAGTTAGTTTCTGGTGAGGCCTCTTGCAGATGGCCACCCTCTTGCTGTGTCCTCCTTTGGCCTTTCTATGTGCATGTATTCCTGGTGTCTCTTCTTCTAAGGACAGCAGCCCTACTGGATTGGGTCCCACTGCTATGGTTTCATTTAACCTTAATTACTTCTTTGAAGGCCCTATCTCCAAATACAGTCACATTGGTGGTTAGGGCTTCAGGGGACACAATTTAGTCCATAACCATCCAATAACACTTTCATATCTGAAGTGACCTAAAGTGTGTGTGTGTGTGTGTGTGTGTATTTCCTATTTTCTAGAGATTTACTGAATGTACAGGTAAATTCAAGGGAGATCATAATTCTGTTCCAGAGACTTAAGAAACCTAGAAATGTGTTTTGCTCGACATGCACATGGAAAGCACGACTCTTAGGCCTAAGGCAGTTATTTCAGTGACCCATTCGTCAGCCCCTTCAATTCCTCTCCCTCTTCTTTTGCCACATGTCCTCTTTCATTAGCAGACTTCATTGAATCACACCACCCTCTCCATCCACTTCTCCTGGGCAGCTAGGTTAAGCAGGGTAAATAAGTACCACAGGCTTATAGCTCCTACCCTCACCTGTGTGTAAGGATCACTTTTTACTTGTCTCCACTCAGCTTCCTCTTGTATTCTGTATCAGTTAGGATTCCAGGTGGGAAACAAATGTCACAGCCCAATTTTAGGAGCATTTAATGAGAAGAATGTCTGCCCAAAGGATGGAGAAGTGCCCTGGGGCTAGCAAAGGAGGGAAGGCCACTACTATCCCTAAGCTGATGGGGAAAAGGAATCCACTCAGACTGTGACTCTAAGCGGAGGCCTCCCAGCAGGAGCCACCAGCCACTGGCAGCCCATGGCCAGGTAGAAAGACCTGGAAAAAATATCCCAAACCTTCCTTTCTTCTACTGGTTGAAACCAGCCAAAGCCAGAGGGTAGGGAAAATGGCTGGTACAATCCATAGCTGCCAGCATCTCAGGACACAGAGCAGGGTGGAGAAGTATGGAGAATGGATCTAGGGGGCTAAAAGAGAACATGCCACACACCAGCCTTACAGAAACAGTTCCAGACCTTTGTCATTCTCTTCAGACTGTTTGCCTCTGCTTATCTGTCTCTCTCAGCATGAATCTATTCCATTTTTCTCAATGGGAATAAGAGGCACTTCTTATTCTTCCTTCCTCTTCATTTTTGATTCTAATTGTTGTCATATTACTTTCTCCTTCCCACAACAAAAATCTCTGCCCATAAAACACCACACATGACTCTAGAGTCTTCTACATAAATAATCTTCATTCTTCCATGTATCTTCAGTTTCTCCCAACTATTTGGCTCTTTGCTTTTAAGTTTATAAACATAGTCAAATTTCTCCCAAACCCCAAATAAGCTTTTCCATTTGGTAATCTTTCCCCTCCATGTTGTTGCTGTATCTGCTCCTTTCTTTTTGCTGTCTTCAGAAATAGACACTGTCCTCATTGGCTCTGATTCCTTATTGGCATCACCTGTTGTCTGGATCCTGCCTCCCTCGTCCTATTCCATTGAAAATGCTCTTGTTGAAGGTCCCCAGTGACCTCTTTGATGCCAACTCTGATTTTCTGTTTTCAATCTTCATCTTATCCCTCCTTTGTAGCATTCAACTTGAAGGGAGAAGTAGCCAGCTAAAGGAAGGCAAAAATAAGGGAGAGATTGAATACCTCAAGCGTCTTATTTAGGTTTTGCATTTCCAGAATCTATTGTACAGTAGGCAGACATGAAACAAATATATGTTGAAGGATAAAGTGAACGAATAGAATATCTCCAGTGTTTTGATGTTGGATAAGCATATCTTACATGTAAATACTGAAAGAAGCAATAATAGCACACTCTAGCAAAATAAAAAAAAAATCAATGAACAACGAGATTCTGGTACAATGTTGCTGTGTATTTGTTAGTGGAGAGAAAAGTAAGGTAGAATACAATACAGAAAGATGCAGGCAATTAAAGATGCTCAGGTTGAGAAAAATGATCAATCATCACAAAGAATTCATTTTGTTAAAAATACCTTTAAAAGGGTGGAAGATTTATATGATCTGAAGAGAACGCAGAGTATATTACTCAGCCATTAGAAAGAGTGAAATCTTGCCATTTGCACTGACGTGGATGGAGCTATAGTGTATTATACTAAGTAAAATAAGTCAGAGAAAGACAAATACCATATGATTTCACTCATACGTGGAATTTAAGAAACAAAACAGATGATCATATAGGAAGGAAAAAAAAGAGAGGGAGGCAAACCATAAGAGACTCTTTATCATAGAGAACAAACTGAGGGTTGATACAGGGAGAGGACTAGGGGATGGGCTAGATGGGTGTTGGGCACTTGTTGGGATGAGCACTGGGTGTTGTATGTAAGTGATGAATCACTGGGTTCTACTCTTGAAACCAATATTATACTATATGTTAACTAACTAGATTTTAAATAAAAATTTGAAAAAAAAATACAGTAAGAAAATAACAAATTAATATGGAAAAAAAATGTTCACATATTGTCTAGCCTAGGGGATCAAGAGTAACACAGGGTAACTTATTTTACAATATATGGCATACTACAGATCACTGTAAACTTAAACATGCACACAGAATCAGCATAGCTAACAACTCCTACGGTATTGATGTGAATAGAAAAGGATAATTACACGGCCCCTGAAACAACAGGATCCTTCTATATAAAAATACATAAAAAGTGACTTAATGTGAAATGAAGTGCCTACTTCCAAAAATTATTTACTTTTAAAAACTATACTTTTAAAAAATACACTTTTACATTTCCTTTTAAAAGTTAATTCTAAATATTCTGATAAATTTAAAAAATGATTCTCCTTGTTCTTTGCATGTTCTCAGTAGAGAAAACTGATTTCTGTCATTCTTCAGCAACATTTGGGTTGGGGAACCTTACTGAAGGATAATGTGCAATGATTTATTATCAGGATTAGCAGTGAAAGTCTGAGTGATGATCAAAATTACTCATCCCCAAATTCATAAAACTTGTCTATCAGAGAGTTTCCAGTCCTTAGAATGGCCTCAGCTAAATCATATAGTATGTACACCATTATACTGTAATTCACAAATTATGTTACTTTTATGCTGAACTCTAATGTTGAATACTCTTTACTATCACTTGATTCTAATTAAAACTGTCTTTCCAATATCACTTATCACATCTAAACTTTTGTTAACTTTCTGATGTATTTCCTGGAATGTGGTTGTTCCTCCAGATCAGTGAAGACATTGAAAACTTGTGTGTGACCTTTCCAGATTCCTCTAGTAGCCTCACTGAATAGTGTGACAAGGTTTTCGCTCTGAGAAGGTAATCTTCCTCTTGTAACTTGTGCTGAACTTAGTCTAATCATGCTCTTTCCAAAACTCATGACTTCAACAGAGCATTACATGGGTCACTTCTTCCCCAAGATGGTTTCTTCTCTAGGTCAAGAAATTTAATATGAATGCACCCATGGGGAAAGAATTAGGGTGACTTATTTCTAAATATAATTCCCAGTAGAAGCAGGACTAATGTCTGAAGAATGTCAGAGCCTCATAAAGGTTCTCAAGGTAGGAACTGCTTATATTTCTCTTGGATTCTCACCTGTGGCATGATCACATGGTTACAGATTCAGAAACTGTCTAGAGGAGAACCCCTTCACTGATCTCTGAAAGAAAGGGTGTCTGTGGGAGAAAGTTACCTCCAAGCTGACAGTTGTTGAGCTCCATGTTGGCCTGATATATTGGAGCCCATCCCTAGGAAATAGAAACTTAAAAAGAAAAAAAAAAGTACCTAGAAGTTATTGATTCAGATGATTGATTAAATCTTTTTTTTTTTTTAATGTTTTATTTATTCTTGAGAGAGAGAGCATGAGCGAGGGAGGGGCAGAGAGAGAGCAGGACACAGAATCCGAAGCAGGCTTCAGGCTTTGAGGTGTCAGCACAGAGCCTGACGCGGGGCTCAAACCCACAAGTGGTGAGATCATGACCTGAGCCAAAGTTGGACGTTCAACCGACTGAGCCACCCAGGCGCCACCCCCCCCCCCCCCCGCCTTTTTATGTTTTGATGATTGATTAAATCTTGAATCAAAGATATGATATATACCTGTTTGATGAGCTAGCCCCATATCTTCCCCATATCCTCTTTAATGTGAAGTATTTGAACAATACAGAAAAGTATAAAGAGTAACAGATCACCCCTCCCACCATCTGTATTTAAGTTTGTTTTGGGTCTTCTTAATAAAGCTCATCCTCTTTAATCTTCTGCAAAATAATTGTATAAGATGGGGACAATAGTTTCTTAAGAGTTTGGAGAATGTTAACTATAAAACTAGTGTCTTTTGGGGGGGGGAAGTGGTGGAAGTTGACTACTGAGTCTTTTTAATTGCAATGTTTTATTCTCACCCTTTTGAGTCAGTTTTAGGAATATAATCTTTTCAGAAAATTGTGTATTTCATCTATGTTTCAAAAAATTTTTGGCATTAAGTTGATAATAGTATTTTCTAATATATTTTAGAATCTCTACTGTATCTGGGGTCCCTGGGTGGCTCAGTTGGTTATGCATCCGACTCTTGGTTTCAGCTCAGGTCATGGTCTTGCAGTTTGTGAATTCTAGCTCCGCATCAGGCTCTGTGCTGACAGTGTGGAGCCTGCTTGGGATTCTCTCTCCCTCCCTCTCTCTTTGCCCCTCCCTCGCTTTCGCTTTCTCAAAATAAATAAACTTAAAAAAAAAAGAATCTGCATTGTATCTGTAGTATTTCTTCCTTCTTATTTCTATCACGACTAATACGTCTTCACTTTTCAATTTTTGAATTGATCTCATAAGCAGTTGGTAATTTTGTCATCTCAGAGAATCAGCTTTTTTTTTTAAACTTTATTTTCTAGAGGTAGATAGAGTGGGGGAGGAGCAGAGAGAGTGGAGAGAGGGAATCCCAAGCAGGCTCTACACCATCAGCACGGAGCCTGATGTGGGGCTCTATGTGGGGCTCGATCCCACATACCGGGAGATCATGACCTGAGCTGAAATCCAGAGTTGGATGCTTAACCAACTGAACCACCCGGGTGCCCTGCAGAGAATCAGCTTTTGATTGTTGAACGCCTCTACTGTTTCTCAGTTTTCTATTAATTCTTTGTTCTTGCCTCTATTGATTCACACTATGGTTACAAATTGGACTCTGGAATCAGGATGTCTGGATTCATATCCCAGCTCTACTTAGACCTGAGTTGTATGGCCATGCATAAGCGACTTTGCCTCTGTACCTCATGTAAAATGAGAATATAATAGTGCCTACCTCATAGATTGTTTATGAAGATTAGTACAATTTTCATAGCTGCTTCATGAGTACTTGGAAAAAATCAACTAGCTTCTTTAACTGTGAGATTCTCTGTTGTAATAAGCTTATTCAATTTTTTGTGGGTTTTCTTTTTGCTTGATGTATTTCTTGTGAGTGAGGCGTATTAAGATCTCCACTATAATCATGGATTTGATATTTCTATTTGTGATACAATACACTTTTAAAAGTATTTTTCTGTTTTGATTCTGGTAAACATACATAACATAAATGTTACGATTTTAACCATAAGTGTACATTTTAGTGGCATTAAACACATTCACCACTGTTTTGTGACGGTCACCACTTGTCCACCTTGGGTATCTTTTTATCATCCCAAATCAAAGCTGTATAACCATTTAACAATAAATTCTTGTCATTCCTTCTCCTCCAGCCCTGGCAACCACTATTCTACTTTCTGTCTCTATGAATTTTGACTATAAGAGATACTACAAGTAAGTGAAATTATACAATAGTTGTTCTTTTGTGTCCTGCTTAAATATTTCACTGAACATAATTTCCTCAAAGTTTATCCATGTTGTAGCATGTGTGACATGGTGTTATTCCTTGGATAAGTTTTTCTTTATGTTTTGTGTTAAGTGAACTCAAGTTCTTGATTGTAAGGTGTTCCCAGCAGGGTTTTCCTTTTTATTGTTAAATATGAACTATCTTTATAGAGGCTGCACTAGTTGACACTGTGTCACTTGACCATCAGATGACTGTAGGTTTATTGTTTAAAGCATCTAGGCCCCCATATTGTCGCAGGAGGCTTAGGCCTGAGCATAAGTTCTGTTGCTGAAAAGTATCCTTCATTGTCAGCCCTGGCTGACAGGGCCTGACCATCACCACCTGGTTCTTACCCTGGACCTGCTCCAGACCCTCCCCACCCTGTGCCTCCAATGGCCTTTATAGGTTTTTAAAATTTTTATTTTAATGTTTATTTATTTTTGAGAGAGGGAGAGACAGAGTATGAGTGGGGGCGAGGCAGAGAGAGAGGGAGACACAGATTCCGAAGCAGGCTCCAGGCTCCGAGCTGTCAGCACAGAGCTCGACGTGGGGCTTGAACTCACAAACTGCAAGATCATGACCTGAGCCGAAGTCGGGTTCTTAACTGACTGAGCCACCCAGGTGCCTCTGCCTTTATAGGTTTTTATCTATTATTGCATTTTCCCTTGAATTCTACTTAGTATCTTACTAATATGGCTATGCAGGCTTATTTAAGGTAATATTTTCTCAGTATATTTTTACTACTCTTTTAACTTTCAAATTTTTATGTCATTATATTTCACATGTACCTCTTTTAAACACCATATAATAGCTGGAATTTGTTTTGTTTTCAATATTCAAAATATCTGAGAATTTCCAACTTTTTATAAGTAATAGTAAATGTAATCCAGTTATTTTTGTGATTACTGACGTATTTAGACTCATTTTCTATTGTCATAGTTAAAAAAAAATTCTTCTTCCTCATTCCTTACCTACTTTCTATTTCTTTGAACATCTTACCTTTACTTGTCTTGTCTATTCCTCTCTATAGTTTGGAGTGATCCATTCTATTTCTGTTGTTTCCACTGGCTATCCTTTTAATGTGTGTCCTTAATGTAGGAAAATCCAGAAACTCTGTATCATTTGAACAATACATAGACCTTAAGATGCTTTTAATCTGAACATTTCCTTCATTTTTTCATGTGTGTTGCAGTTTTAGTTCACCTTGAATTTAATCCCCAAAATGTATTCATTTTTCTTTTTTCGTCATTCTTCTTTTTTTTTCCTTTAAGTTTCTTTAAGAGAGAGAGAGAGAGCATGCATGCATGTGCACTGACCCATGCACAAGCAGGGGAGGGACAGAAAGAGAGGGAGAGAAAGAGAATCCCAAACAGGCTCCATGCTCAGTGTGGAACCCAACATGGGGCTCGATCCCACCAACCATGAGATAATGAACTGAGCCTCAATCAAGAGTTGGATGCTCAACCAACTGAGGCACCCAGACCCTCCTATCCTTAATAGTAGTTACTTCTCATTCAAATTTACCAAAAGTTGATTAGTTCATTTACTTAATATTGTTTCTTCTACATGGTGACATAGGTCTCAGAGGCTATGAAGACTCAGCTAACTTTTGTTTACTCTCACTCTTTTTTTTTTCTTTAAGTTTTATTTATTTGAGAGAGAACATGTGCACAAAAGCTTACTGGAGGGGCAGAGAGAGAGAGAGACAGAGAATCCCAAGCAGGCTCTATGCTGTCAGCAAAGAGCCTGACCTTGGCTCAATCTCATGAACCATGAAATCATGACCTGAGCTGAAATCAGGAGTCAGACACTTAGCCAACTGAGCCACCCAGGCACCCAGTTAGCTCTCACTCTTAACAACTAGTTTAGCTAGATAAAGATTTCTTTGTTGAGACTAATTTTCCCTAAGCATTTTGAAGATATTTATAACTTCTAGCATGTACTGTTTTAAGCCTTCTGAGAAACTAATTGTCATTCCTTTGTATGTGTTCTTTTTCTCTTTGATATATTTTAGGCTTTTCTCCTTATCCTTTATGTTTAATAGTTGTACTGAAATTGTGTCTAGGTGTGGGTTTAATGTATTTGACTTAGGACTTGGTGGGCTCCCTGTGTCTGAGGACTGGTTGCTTTTTAGGGGTTTATAGTTTGGGGGGAAGTGAGCACATTCCCATGCATTGTAGGTTTGTAATGTAATTACCCAAAGATATGACAATTTAATGGAAGCCAGGTGACCCCACAGAGCAGAAACTAAAACCCAGCTTGTACTTCCAAAGAAAAGGCCATCTTGTCCTGTATCCTGCCAGGTTAGCACTTGCTCAGTTCCGTGATCACCTAGCAACCTTCTCATGCTTGGGCTTCTTGTACCTATAGGGAGATAAGATTCTCATAAGGCTGATAGGAACACCAGATTGTCATGACAGCCAAGAGCAGGCATGTGAGGCCCACTACAGTGTCAGGCATTGACCTCTTAGTGGAGAGATCTGGACTGTCCTAGGAAGAAAGGCTGGGGCAGCCTAGGGGTACTCAGAGGCTTGTGGCAGCAGCAGTTTAATTCAGGCAGAATTACTTCATTATTTTAGGGACCACTCTACTGGTGCATATACACCAAAACTCAGCTTATTCTACACTGTCTTGCTAAGTCAGATTTTCACATGTTCAAATGTAGGACCTGGACTTGTGTCCTAGCATGGTGACCATAATTTCTCAGAATGCTTACATCTCTAAATGCTAAAAAAAAAAAAAAAAAAAAAAAAAAGGAATTAGGGAATATTTTATTCTTTCTCATTTATAAGCACATAACTCCATGGTTTTCCAGTGCCCAGGGCATGATCACACGGTGGGTTTCTGTACTCATGGGCTCACAGAAGCCCAGCTCCTGTTGGCCTTCTTCGACATTTGACTTGTGTTTCCTGAGCACGCTTTCAGAGGCTGCTTGCTCACCTCTCCAGGTTAGGATCTCTTGGCTGATCCCCCTCTTCAGTGTGATCTCTGTGGACTCTTAGAAAGGGGAAATATGCAGCCATCTGTATTTGACAATTTGACAAGCCAACCAGTGACTTAATGTTTATCAAGATACCGCATTCATTCTGAAGCCTGGAGTCAAGGTGGGACTAGTTAGAGAAACGTAGGTATTCTGTTGTAATCCTTTCCTCTAGGAAGGCTTACTGTCATTCTTTTGAATGAAAAGAATCTTTGTGAAGCCATATGGAGGCTCCTGGTCTCTCTGAACTTGGGTCCATTGCTGCAGATTGCTTGTGATGAGCAAAAAAACGTTTTTTTCTTCCTTTATCTCCTGGAATACATTCTTACTCTCTTTTGTCTCCTTCTTTCTCTCTACCTCATCTCTTCTTTCCATATGTTCTCTGCTTCCTGCATTACATTGGAAGCCATTGCTGATTTAATTCACAAGAAGTATACGACATTACTGATGCTGCTTAAAATCTGTGTGTGAAATGGGCATCTCCCATCGAAGGTCATAGTGCAGCTCCCATGCACAGCCTGCTACAGCCCAATTCAGTACGAACTCTCCTGAATAAATTACACAATTAGTCACCATACAGGGCCACGTCCTGTTCTTTGGTTATTTCACAGGTGCCATCCTTAGAACTACAGTTAGACAGTAAACTCCTGGGAGACAGGAATGGTGGCTTATACTTTATCCTGTACTGCTTATTGGTCAGCATTGGCATTCAATAAAGGTGTGTTGATGCACATGTATTGTTTTATCTAGAAGGAATTTATCCTGCTACATTATACCTCTGGAAGACATGACAGGATATGTATCTCAGATTAGCAGGACTAGAATAAGCTATTCTCAAGCACACCTTCAACAGTAGATGGCAGTTAATTGAGTTAAATAGTATGGAATGCTCCAAGAGCTTCAAAAGTGTGCCTATGAATTAGTCTAACTGTATAAACAACCGCTGATTCCATAAATAGTTATTGGGCAGCTTCTCTGGTAAGGCACCCTGCCACTGATTGCTCTGTAGGACCCACTACAGATAGAAGCTGGCCTTTTGCCTTCAGGGAGCTTAGAGTTGGCTTTGGGTGACCAGATGGATTGGCACATTGAGAAGTAGATAACCCTTGCAGTGTTTCTTCAAGACCTCAAGCACTCACGTATCTAGGGGGCATTCTTTTTCTTTCTTTGTTTTTCTTTTTCAGTGTCTTTCCTTTTATTTTGAAATTGAAACAGCAAAATACAGCAGCTCAGCTGAAACAACCTTCAGGGAAAAGAAAAGTAGGGTCTTTATCAGCTAAAAAACCAGCTCTGGAACTTGAAGCCAGCTGCTTCTACCTCTCTTAGACACAGTAGAGGACAGATGAGAGGGAGGAAGGGCATCATCAAAATAAGGGCTGGCGATGGTCACTGAATTTCAGCAAAGGTCAGTTTTCACGGTTTCTGCAATTACAGACCAAAAAAAAGGTAGCATTTAAATTGAGAAATAATCACTAGCAGATAAACTGCTGACCCCCTAGCTTGCATAAAAATCTGTTTCTTTCCTTGGGGGAAGTGATCACTTGGGTCAAGGGGTGGTCCCAGCTCTCTTTTGGTTTCTTCTGCTCTTTGGAAGCAGGTTGGGGTGGGTGACAGTGACTTGGTCCCTCCTCACTCATAATCCCATGAGAGCTCATGTTTTTCACCATCTGTATGTCCCTGGCTCCCAAATTCACATCCCCATCCCAGTTCTTACTCCTGAGTTTTTGACTTGTGCATCCAACTGCTTCTTATCTATCTCAAAGGCATATCAAGCTCATCTGGTCTAAAACAAAATTCTCCCTTTTCTTCACCAAACCCACTCCTTCTACTGTGTTTCTCTTGATAACACCACAACTGTCCTCTCAGATGTTCCAGGCAGAATCCTGGAAGGTATCCTTGACTTCCTTATCACCTTGGTTTCCAATATAACTTACTCAACCCCATAGATCCAACCTGTTCAGAATTACCTGTCCCTTCCATTTTTCCCCGAATTGAGACTGCCTTAGTTCACTTTATATATGGCTCCCTACAGGTGCTTCCTGACATGCATCTAGGCCTAAGGTCTGACCTTCCTTTCAATCCACTCTTGCCTCAGTTAACATTATAAAAGACAAGTCTGTTCAGGTAATTTCCTTGTTTACAGTCCTTTAATAATTCCCTATAAGGAAACTCCACACTGTTTCCCAGAGCGGCTACACCAGTTTGCATTCCCACCAACAGTGTAAGAGGGTTCCTGTTTCTCCTGGAAAACAGTGTGGAGGTTCCTCAAAAAATTAAAAAAAGAACCACCCTATGACCCAGCAATAGCACTACTAGGAATTTACCCAAGGGATACAGCAGTGCTAATGCATAGGGGCACATGTACCCCAATGTTTATAGCAGCACTTTCAACAATAGCCAAATTATGGAAAGAGCAGAGCCTAAATGTCCATCAACTGATGAATGGATAAAGAAGATGTGGTTTATATATACAATGGAATACTACTTGGCAATGAGAAAGAATGAAATCTGGCCATTTGCAGCAACGTGGATGGAACTGGAGGGTATTATGCTAAGTGAAATAAGTCAGGCAGAGAAAGACAGATACCATATGTTTTCAGTCATATGTGGATCTTGAGAAACTTAATAGAAGACCATGGGGGAGGGCAAGGGGGGAAAAAGTTACAGAGAGGGAAGGAGGAAAACCATGAAAGACTCTTAAATACTGAGAACAAACTAAGGGTTAATGGGGGGTGGGGGTGAGAGGGGAAAGTGGGTGATGGGCAATGAGGAGAGCACCTGTTGGGATGAGCACAGGGTGTTGTATGGAAACCAATTTGACAATAAATTATATTCAATAATAAATAAAAATTCCCTACAAGTGTGAGGATAAAAAAATGGGCTTTTCAACATAGTGTGTTCTTCCTTATTCAGCTTATTCTATTTCTCCAGGCCCACCTCTTCCCTACACACCAGCCATACTCAGTTCACTGTGCTTTCTCTTCCTACAGCCTTTGTGCATGCTATTCTGCCTGAAAAGATCTTTCCTTCCTCTACCTGGCTCAATTCCATCATTTCTTCAAGACCACTCTGGTGACACCTCCACCAGGAAGCTTTCCCTGTCTGACCTGCTTCACCATCTGTCAAAACCTGCAGACTATGTTAGGTGCTGTCCTCAGAATTTCTCTCATGACATTATGCATTAAAATTGTTCATTTTAATAGACAGCGTTTGGCTTCCAGTGAACTTTAAAACTCTTGAGGGCAGGAAATACATCTCCTCCCTTTGTATTCCTAGCATGTAGCTCACCCTGCACATACTGAAGAGCCAGTGACTGTTGGCTTAACAAACGGATGACAGACATACTATTAAATGGTAATAATGATAGAGAATTGTGAGGAAGGAAACATCTTGGCGCTCCAGAGAAAGGAGGGTGGTCCAGGCAATAGAACAATTTTGAGCCAAAGTATAGGAGTGAGAATGTGAATAAGTTTGGGAGACTGAGAAATCAGCTCATGTTTGGGAGGAAAGTGCAATCAGGTAGGTGGGGCCAGATCCTGGACAGTGGTCCAGGCCAGCCTCAGCAGCTGAATAGTGATGAACTCCTGGCATCACACAGTGCTTAACTGCTACCAAATGAACTTGTTTCCTAAACATTTACTAAGTCCCGATTGTGTGTGAGATATTAGAACTATAGAAAATTTAGTTCAGCCATGTTAATTTTGACTCTTTGGCTACATTGCAAGCCTCGCTGAGGGCAAGGGAAGTCTTTTAAAACTCCTGAGTCATTTTTAAAAATTATTAAAAAAATTTTTTTTATTACATTTATTTATGTTTAATAGAGACAGAGAACAAGTGGGGGAGGGGCAGAGAGAGAAGGAGACACAGAATTCGAAGCAGGCTCTAGGCTCCAAACTGTCAGCACAGAGCCCGACGCGGGGCTCGAACTCACAAACCGCGAGATCATGACCTGAGCCGAAGTTGGACATTCAACCCACTGAGCCACCCAGGCGCCCCCAAAATTATCATTTTTAACTTAAGAATAACTTAAGAATCTACTATGTACTTGGAGCTGTGACAGGTAAATGCAAAAGATAGAGACATTCTTGGTTTGATAAGGTGATACAAACAACTGTACCACATCCAGGTGCCCCAGTAGAGCTACTGGGGAATCAGGACAGGCTCAGAGGTAGTGTGATCTCAATATGTATCTCTCTCTACTTACTGTCCCAACTGAGGAGTTTCCTCTATGTGTATTGATGGGAAGTCTTCACATTGGTTTTAGTGATGCTTATAACTATATAAATAATTTTTTTCCAATTTGAGCTATTATTTTGGGTGGAAAGCTGTTTCTTAAAAAGTTATTTACTATCTCTCTCCGTGCAATGGTAATCCATTGACTCCAGTTCTGGAAGTACACAGAATAAATCTAATTAAAAGAGATAACTTTGTCATTTTCCAAAAACATCTCCAGTTCTTTTATCCCTCATTTGAACTGGTCTCCACACATTGCTCAGGCCTGCTATTCTGGATGTCCTTATTACAACACACTTACTACAGGAATGCTGGGCGTCTTGATGTTCACATTTCTAAAACAGTTTTTGAAGCTCAATAAACAAATGCAGCTAATATCTTCAAATGTTATGCCACTCTCTAGAAAAGAACATGAGGTGAGTAAAGTGGTGTAGTCATTATGTCAGCCCCAAAGCACTGCCCGGAGTTGTGGAAAATCTACCGGAAGGGGCCTTGGAGACCTACCTCGTTCAATTTCCTCTTTGTACAGACGGTGAAGCTGAGATGCAGACAGATAAAGTGGCTTTAAAAGTGTACACAGTTAGTTTATTCCCCTCAATCTTTGTGTGTTTCAACTTGGTATTTGAAGATGAGGCATGGGAGGGTTGGAGAGCTCATTGAAAAATGAAAATGCAGTAATTATTTATCCCAATTAAAGGGGAATCTAAAACACTTGCTTAAAGCATTTTCCAAGTAATGGTTTATATAATTAATGCCGTTGCTTTTTCTCCCTTTCCTAAAAGCCTCAGGGATTGGCTACTCTGACCCACAGCTTTATCTACCATGGACAGTCTTGTATGTCTGTGGTTTATTGGGTAATGATTTATATTTGCAAGGGAATGCTTGACTGGCATGCGCTGGGTTAGCTCAGCTAGAGAAACTTGCTAATGAAGCCAAGGTTGAGGGGTTTGGTCCCTGTGAGCCCCTTAGCTTTGCTGTGATCCTTAGCTGGAGCCAATACCCTTAATCCCCATCAGCCATCTCACATGTGTGGGCTTTTGAAAGCAGTAGGGTGCTTGGATAGAGAGAAGAAGGCACATTCCTTCCAAACACTCACCTACAGTGGAGAGCCACATGTATAATAAATAGTGATGACAATGATAATTATTATAGTTAATGTTTACAGACCACAAAATATGTTGCTAGAGTCATGTAAGTCTGCTGATATGGGCAATATCTTATTTAATTCTTAAAACTCTATGAAGTAAGTACTGTTACTATCTCCGTTGTAAAGATTGAGAAAGTGAGGCTTGGGATAGTAAATAACTTGGTCAAGTTTAACTGACTAATAGGCAGTAGGTCCTGCCTAGGATTAGACCTTGAGTTTGGCTGACTCCAATGTCAACAGTCGAATTGAAGAACCCAGGATGGCCAGTGTGGATGCTTGATTATGCAGTGGTTATCTCAGAGTTCTGTACTAATTTGTCTGCTCTTATTTTATCATTAGCGGGATTGACAGGGTTTGCAGTGCACTGCTTAAGAGCACAGATTATGAGGCCAGAGTTCCTGGGTTCAAATCCTAGCTCCACCATGTATTATCTTTGTGACCCAAGAGCAAGTGATGAGACCTCTTTGTGCCTCATCTTTCTTATCTGTCTAATGGAAAAATAACAGGATCTACTTAGATTTCTTAAGGAGGGATTAAATTATTTAATACCATTAGAGGATTTAAAGTACATTGGTGTTATTGCTGGATGGTAATCCCATATAGGCTCTGTCTGGCATCTTAGCCTTTGAAAAATATACTCATTTACATTGCCATGTTATTTCAGGTGGCATCACTCCCAAACTGCAAATCTACATGCTCACAAACAGAGAGTGAGAAGCTGGGCAGGAATTTAGAGCCACTGGGGAATGTATGTTGAAAACAAGCACAGAATATTAAAAAATAAAAATAAATTTAAAAAAATATTCAAGAAGACACTCATGAGAAAGTTGAAACTTTCCTCAACTCAGCCCTCTCCTTCTTTTTTGAACGTGCCAGAAACTCATCAGTTTTAGAGGCCACGGTACAACGTCCTTTGCTGGGAACACCAAACATGTATGTTGTGTTCCCTCCTGTGGCTGACCTGCTCCTATCTATGCTTGTGGTCTGGCTCAAGCCTCACATTAACAGAAACCCTGGGAAAGGGTAGTTCCCTTGCATTAGGTGGTAATGCTCTCGTTAGTGATAAATTGATGAAGAGCTGTTTTTTCCCCTGTTTTTAAATGTTTATTTATTTTTGAGAGAGATAGGGTCTGAGCAAGGGAGGGGAAGAGAGGGAGACCCAGAATCTGAAACAGGCTCCGGACCGTGAGCTGTCAGCACAGAGCCTGACCTGGGGTTCAAACTCACAGACCATGAGATCATGACCTGAGCTGAAGTCAGATGCTTAACTGACTGAGCCACCCAGGCGCCAGCGCCCTCCCCTCCCTTTTTCTTTTACATTTTTAAATACAGTTGTTTATTTTTGAGAGAGAGACAGGGTGTGAGCAAGGGAGGGACAGAGAGAGAGGGAGAATGAGGAGCTGCTTTTTTACATGAGGTCATTGGTCCTTTAATAATGTAGTTGGAATCAGACCAATGGTTTTATTCCATTTTGCTACTAGATTGAGAACTCTCTCTTTTTTTTTTTTTTCTTGTCAAGAGCATTTTGGCTTTCCATTTTAATAGAACAGCTCAAACTATATGTAACCGGTGGTTTTATTTCCTTTTCTTTTATATTATCTTTTGGTAGGTGATAAGCTTCAAAAAGATCTTAGGGTTTCATCGTAAACCTTGATCCATTGGTGTTCCCACAGATACCCACCTCAGGCTGCCATCCAGCATCCACTTTGGTTGAGTGGTGAGGATATTCAGTCAGTGGTGAGGATTCTGCATCTTCTCTGCTGAGGCATGAAGTTACCATCTCTAGGAAGGTCTTGTGACTTGGTTTATGTTTGTGTTAAGTGTGGTTTGACTGTGGAGAATGGCAGAGCTCTGAATACCCAGAACTGGGACTGGGTGTTGAAGCCTTTTAGAGTCTTACAAACATCCTGAACAACTTGGTCTTTACTTCATCTCCTGGTTGGCAAAGGATAAGATAGCTTCTAGGGCTGAGGGATGAAGCTCTGTTTTCCAAAGAGCTTGCCCCTTGTTTGTCCTGATTACCTAAATAAAAGCATGTTTGGGAGCCAGCAGAGCCTACTTATACAGCTTCCTTTTTCTGTGGTCCGTGATACATCTGAGAAAGAGTCTCCTACCTTAGCGTAAAAGTCCCTTGTAATTTCCTGCAAGGATATATAAGAAAGAGAGGCTTTGGGGAAATTCTTTAGGTTCTTTGCCAAACTACACAAATTGGAAACCAATCAAAGTAGTGCTGGCTTGTTGATTTAGACCCAGGGCCTGTATCGACGAGCATAATCCCCCTTTGGGATAAATTAGTGAAGGCGAGTACTTTGGATATAATTGGTATAGTAACACGATAAAAAAAATAGTGTTTGTATTCTGTTCTGGTTGAGTGGCAATAGGCTCATAATAAGTTGCCTATTTTTAGGATTGCCCTTTGTGTTTTTTTCCCAAAATGTTTAGGGCAGAATATGTCCTGGGTAAGGATATGTTTTTGGGAGAACATACTCCCCAAAACATAGAGGGAGTACCTACTGTATGTTGGGTGTTGTGTTAGGGGCTTTATATAAATCATTTTCTTTTGGACAACTTTGGGAGGTAAATTTTTAGGGCAGTGTCTTACTCATTTTACCAACAAAGAAGCTAAGACTTATGACCTGACGGTTAATAAGATTTGCCGGGTTGGGATTCTCACCAGGCTGACTCAAGTTTCCTGCACGGTATGGTATTGATGAATTGGAAGTTGAATTTCAGGCAGGGTCTTAGGGAGCTAAAGGCAACCAGACGGGGTACTATGCTCAGGAATGGTAGTGGAGCCTACTTAATCCAGTTTTCAAATTGCACCCTTTGCATGAATTGCCTCGGGCACAAGGCAACTAGGGATCTTACTTTAGCAGAATTAAACTCTTTAATGGATTTTCCTCCTCATGCCCTGAGAATATTTCTGGTCTAAGAGATACCTTCCTTTTCAGGAAGATCTGTTCCATACGATAGACCACAGGTAAAATGTGTTTCTAGTCTCATGAAAAAAACAAAAGATTAATTAGATTTTATTGTTTTTCTGCACATCAGGCACACTTTTAAAAAATGCAGTTCTTAATTCTACCTTGATATGAATTTAGAATTTTGCATGGAATAACTACACTAGAAAAAAGCCAATGAAAGCCACATAGGTAAAATGTTGATAATGCATTGATCATCGGACATGTGATTCTGCTTGTCAAACTTCTCATACTAAAGGGTTGACTGTGGATTTGAAAGTGGGGGCCTTCCCTCTTCCTCCTTTTAATACATGGAGCTTGAATACTAATATTTCAGTGAAATATAAGTTTTAGACTTGCAAATTTTTGTCATGAAATCAAAGGGAATAGAGAATTGTAAGAGCGGGGGTGGGGTGGGGGTGGGAGGGAGATAAGAGAACCTCTTAGTGTCAGCAGGATGGAAATCAACAGGATAATGAGGATTGCTAGAGTAAATAATTTCCATTTTATCCCCAATAAGAATATTCCTTCTCTCACCTTTCAAATTCCCTGCTCACCTCCTCTGCATCCGAAACAAATGATTATCTACTCTTCATTCCTGAAACAGGGCCTGAAGTAGGTGTAGTTATGGAATTCTGAAGTGTTTCTCTCTGGGGCCCTCTATCTTAAGCTGGTAGACCACGGGCATTAACATGTATGTTGGTTTTATACATGTTTTGCAAAGCCCTGTTTGTTTATATCATTTGAATTTGTGAGCATAGTAACACCTACCAAAGTATATTAGGTATTCTCATCTTGGGGATTCATGGATAACTCTGGCTGGAATTTCTGCAGAAAAATAAGAGATTCTGTATAATGTGTCCAGTTAAAGCGAGCAGAAACGCAAAATGAAATAGATAGGTTGTATATATACTCCTCCAACTTCAAATGACATTTATTTTTTTCCATGTCACTTCACTAGTACCGATTCTGACACTTTTTCGGGCCACATCACCGGGATCTTGTGACATTTTTAAAAGCAACACTCCAGGTATCTGGCATGGGTTTACCTCTTTCTGTGAAAGACTGAAACAGCTGCACCAAGTCAGCCAAACTACCATGAATTGTCACCAAGAAAAACATCCCCTTTATTGACATGGCTCCTCCGTGGCTATAGGGGAATATTAGGACAACCATCCATCTGGGGTGGTACTCCTCACTTGTGTGAAAATGAGCCACTTAACCACACAATGGGCACATCTTTTCTCGGTCTTTCTAAGTGTGTGTATAAGAGCAGCACATAGAACCAGTGCTCCTGGGACGAGCAATTAAAATGAGGCTCTGGCACTCAGACCTCAGTGAAGTGTAAATGGCTCTGTGACACTCCTGCCTCTGTCTCCTCCGCCTCCTCTGTTGGACGCAGAAACTTAGATTGATGTATATTACCATCATAGGTTAGCGCTTGAAAACAAAAAGAAAGATTTACCAATCCTCAGTGTTATTTAATTGAAAAACATCTTGCATTCATACATTCTAGTGGCAGAATCAGGTGGCATGTGAACTTGTTTTTCTTGATAGAAGACTCTATCAAGAAGGGAACACAGTTATGTCAATGTCGCTCTGGGAACAATGATGGATTATACAAAATTAAAGCATTATCGTCTGAGATGCTTTTTTTTTTCCCCAAAGAAAGCTACACAAGATCTCAAACTTTATCTGTTTCTTCTTCCCATCTTATTCTGCAGAGAATTTAAAATGGCTGATATTGCTATTTACATGTTGGTGTCTTTAACTCCTTTTATTGTTTTTCACCTGTTGACAGTAAATCTGTCTTTCCACCTTCACTGGACTGAGCCTCCCTGAGTGTAGGGACTGTGTTGTTTGCAGTTAAATCTCCAGTATCTGGAACTATGCCTGGTATCTCATAAGTGATCAATGAATATTTGTTACTGGAATGGTTGACTTATAAAATGTAATTTAACAGAGACAAATGTAGTCCAGTAAAATCTGGTTTTTACAACCAAGGATAATTAGTTCACTGTCTGAATTGTGGTGCATGTGTAAGGAACTGCAGAATGTTGTATTGCATGTCACGGCCAACTGGAAAGGTTGAGAAAGACTTTTCAGGCGGGCCTACTTTATTCAATAGATTTAATAACTCAGTAAACCAAATTTGAAATTAATTTTTCCGCGTGGGTATTTCTGCAAACCAAAATACTTAATTATCTCTTGAGCTGATATGGCCCTCCACTCTAATTTTTTATTATATTGCCCTTTGTGGTGCCTTCTTACAACAAACTAGTGTAAGCCTGACTGTTGTCGTCTAGAAAACTAACCAGTGGCCAAAGTAGCACCCCTTCCTTGTAACACACTAAACTTTGTTTTTCAAAAAGAAGTAGCTTTTTAAAGCACGTTTTTATTTTGAAATAATATGTTCCAGGTTTGTAAGGTCTTAGGTAAAATGCGTTCCACTTTCAAATTTGTCTGGGGATAAGATGAATATTGGCCAAACTGAGTTGAATACTGAAGCTGTCAGATAAAGAAAGCATCTATTTATAAACTGCTATTGGCAGATTGTCCTAACACACAGGTTTGTAGGGACAATTTTTCCTTCTCTAGCTCTATTTTCTCACGCTGTTGCCACTGCTTCTCCCAGCCTCTAAAGGAAAGTGTATAGGAAACAAACTCATATGATAAAAATCTCCTAAGTCTTTCCAGGTTCCATCCTGAAGTCCCATAGCTGAGGGCCAGGGCTCCCAAGGAGATGGCAGTCCCAGCCTATGGGACGGTTGGTGGCTGTGTGTTTGTCGGCTGCCTCTTTTTTTTTTAGTCGCTTTGTGGGGAGGATGTCAATGTAGTTCTACATTTGAATATATAAATGATAGAGTTCCTTATCTTTTTATAAGTTTCTCTTTGACAGGTAGGCTCAGAAAACATTTCTCCCTAAAACTGAAATGTTGATATAAATATCTGAAGAAAAATTCTAATCACAGTATACATTGAACAGGCTCACTGATCTTGTATACCTGGAAAAAGATTTTCAAACAGATTGTCAGCTCAGCCTTGGCATTCCTTGTCAAACAAAAGCATGCCTAAAGACACATTTCAAAAGCAGACGATGCAGCACTTGCTAACCTGCGGAAAATCGAAAAGGAGCGCAGAGGCCAAGAACAAACAAAATAGGAGCCAATGAGAAACGGAGCACAGTTCTGAGAAACCGTTTCAGAGAACCAAATATGTTTTCAAAAGGCCACATCAATAATTAAACATCAGCAAGTCAAATTCCATTTTTTGTTTGCTGCAGTCGTCTTAAGATTTGTAATGAAGAAATGAAATGATCGATTGAGTCTCGGCTGAAAAGGGCTAATGCTTATAATCTGGAGGACAGGTTGGAAAAAAAGAGGGTGGAAGAGGGAAAGAAATCTTACTTTTGGCTTGCACGAGTTATCTTCAGTAATGTCAGAACTTAAACATTTCTATCAACTGTGGATTTGGGTCAGGGGACCTTTAGCAGAATTAAAAGTCTACCTCATTTTTTTTTTTTAGGGTAAGGAATAGCTCTGTACTGACACGTATGTCACTCACATGACTTAACTGCGTTGACTGACACAGTGATTTGATAATGTGCAGTCCAGCGAGGCACAAACCTGACTTTAAGGCCACCACATAAAATCATGTAGTGTCCTATGGCTTTCATCTTTTTTTTTCTGTTCATTTTCAGAGTGTTACTTACAGAGCGGTTGGGCCTAGACTTCACCAATAGATTTCTTTATTTAAATACAATTGGTATTACTTATAAGGAATGTACATAGGGCTTTCACAGACATTTTCTGTTAGGTCACATGCACAGCCCATGGTAAGGCATGGGTAAGTGGTGGAATTGAAAATGTGAGGGCAATGCAGAGGAGTTTTTAGAGCGATGGTTGCAGATATGGGCATAGGTGCGTGAGGCTGGTGTTCATGGAAGGGAAGTGGGGAGCTTTGTTTTGTCTGACTTTGATGCTTTAGAACCTTTTACTCTCTTCTGCGTTCAGAAGATGGATATACAAACTGCAGTACAATGAAGATGAGCAAAGTTTGCTTTTTTAAGAAGATTTTATTTTTAAGGAATCTTTACACCCAACATGGGGCTCGAACTCACACCCCCAAGATCAGGAGCCCTATGCTGTACTGACTGAGCCAGCCGGGTGCCCCCAAAGTTTGCTTTTGATAACATATAACGGTGTTGATGTAAAATTGTGCCTTCCATAGTAGTAGTTTAACAGCAATGTCAGTTTTAACCAGTGAAAATGACTGGAAAGGAGAATTGAATGATACTTAGGGGCCTTTTATATAATTTCAGACTGAATCTTTAATCTTTAAAAATAATTCACCTGTTTTAAGTGTACAATTCAGTTATGGTTTGTAAATTTACAGATTTGTGCGGCCATTACCACAATCCAACCTGTTTGTTCACCAGTTGATGGCCACATGGATGGTTTCCACTTTCTAGCTGCTATAAATAATACTGCTGTGAACATTCACATACAGGTCTTTGTGTGGACATACATTTCTCTTGTGTAGATTACATTTTTGTTTCCGTCAGGTAGACATTTAGTAGTAAAATGGTTGGATCATACGGTAAATTTATTTTTAACTTTTAGGAAACTACCAAACTGTTTTCCAAGGTAGCTGCATTATTTTACATTCTCACCAGCAGTGTTTTAAGGATTCCCATTTATGTCCGTGCCAACACTTTTAAGTGTCTTTTTTGTAGTATAGTTTTTCTAGTGAGAGTGATGGGCTATTTCACGGAAGGTCTAATTTTCATTTCCCTAATGGCTAATGATATTCAACATCTTTTCATGTGCTTATTGGTCATTCATGTATCTTCTTTAGTGAAATGTCTGTTCAATTCTTTTGCCTATTTTTAAGTTGGGTTTTGTCTTTTATTGAGTATAAGAGTTCTTTATATGTTCTGGATATAGGTTCTATAAGAAATCTAATTTGCAAATATTTTCATCTGGTCTGTGGCTTGTCTTTTCATTTTCATAATGGTATTTTAAGAATCCCAAAGCTTTTTGATTTTGGTGAAGACCAATTTACTAATTTCTTCTTTTATGGATCATGCTTTTGTTGTCGTGTCTGAGGACTCTTTACCTAATCCAAGGTCATGAAGATTTTCTCCTATGTGTTCTTCTAAAAGTTTTATAGTATAGTCTGGCTTTTATATTTAGGTCTATGATAATTTATTTCACTGAGCAAGTGTTTGAGTATTGTGAACACACAGATACAAAGATATGGTCCCTGTCCCGGAGAAGTTTATAGGCTAGTGGGAAGATGGATGCACATACAATGATCCCCACATATTATTGCTATGGCAGAGGTAGGTAGAAGGAGTAGAAAGATCCATGTTTATTTGTGGGAGTCAAGCCCATTGTCCAGAGGAGTTACTGTCGGAGCTGAGACTTGAGTGAGGAGTAGGAGTTGTCCAAGCGGTATGTTGGGGAGGGGTAACAGGTAAAGGGAAGAGAACATACAAAGGTAGAGGGAGGTGGTTGAACAAAATTACTGGAGAATCAATGGTCAGGTGGAGAACGGAGGATAATAAAGCTGATGAGTAGGCAGAAACCAACTCACAAAAGGACTTTACCGTATAGCCTTTGAAGAATTTTTATCAGTGAACAAAAAAAGATTTGTGTGGTGGAAAAAATAATTTTGGTGGCAGGGTAGATACTAGAGTGAAAAAGGGGTATAAGAGTATATTCTATTGATCACCCATTCCAGAATTGCCTTGCCAGGCTTCGCCCAGACCCACTAATTGGAAACTGGGGACTGGATCTCATGAATCAGCATTTTTTTTTTTTACAAGGCCCCCAGGTGATCCCTGCAAAAGATAGGTACCACTGGGTTTGAGAACAGTTAGGAGGCTACGGTTATCATTCAGGTTAGAGATAATTAGAACCTTAAACCAGCAGTGGCAGTGAGAGAAGACAAGAGGGCAGGATATGAGAGATATTGAGAAGGGGAAGAATAGGCAGGGTTTGGTTAGGGGGTGGTGCCACTAACTTAAATAGGAAGTCCAGGTGGAGGAATAACATGGCAGAGTTGAATGTGAGAGGACAATGAGGATCAGTGTTAGAGACCTCAAGTTGAAGGGTCCTGTGGAACACCCAGCTGGAGACACCTAGCAGCAATTATATACACAGTTTTTTAGTTCAGAAAAGTGGTTTGGGCTGGAGATAGGAGACCTAGGCAACTTCAGGTAATAGTTATAACCAGAGGTCTGAGTGCACTGGAATGTACAATAAAATACTTTTGTTAGGACTGGTGGAACATGCCTGAATTCCTCAGTAAATGTACAGAGGCACACTCTGGAAGCCAATTAGTTCTCAGCCTGATAGTTCATCATGTATTGATGTGTGAGAGGTTAACTTCTTCTCATCTTGAACCACTCTTCTCCTCAGTGGCATTTCCACTCATCCAGAGGTAGGTAATTGGATTAGTTAGCTGTAACAAAGCCCAGATTTGCAGTAGCTAAACACAGTAAAAGTCTCTTTCTCCTGAAGTAACAGTCCAACGCAATTGGCAGGAAGTTTCTTCTATGTGGTTGGTGATTCAGGGACCTGGGTCTTTCCAACACCAGGCTCCAACATCCTGTGAATACTCAAGGGATCTGCATCCAGGTGGCACCTGGGAGGAGACAGGGTGGATAAGACAAATCTACTTCTTGGCCACTTTGGCCCAGAAATGACTTTGTCTTATGTTTCATTGGTGAACACTAGTTATATATGGCTTTACTTAGATGTAAGGAGGCTGGGAAATGTGCCTGACTGGGCAGTTGCTTCTCAATGACAACTTTGTATAATGGAAGGAGGCACACAAATTTTGCAAGGATGGTTAGTCTTCTCTGGTACATTGGCCATACTGTTAGAGAATGTTCCAACCTGATGTCTGGAGTGGACTAAAAGATGGTCCATGAAAATGTCTAATTATTGATTAACTAGAGTTTTTGAGCCCCCAATATATGCTCAGCACCATCTTAGGCATTGTAAGGATAAAATTAAAGCATGAATAGGTTAGCCAATCAAAGGTATTTATTTGGCACCTACTACAACTATAGCATTATGTGGAAACTTGAGTGTAAATTATGACTCTTCTGGGGGTGCCTGGATGGCTCAGTTGGTTAAGTGTCCGGCTTTGGCTCAGGTCATGATCTCACAGTTCGTGAGTTCGAGCCCCATGTCGGGCTCATCACTCTGAATGTACAGCCTGCTTTGGATCCTCTGTCTCCCTCTTTCTCTGCCCCTCCCCCTCTCAAAAATAAAAAGAAACATTTAAATTATGATTCTTTGTGAGGAGCAAGAATGACTCCCATGAGGTAATCAGCAATCAGTACTAGAGAGAATAGTAACCTTTAATAGTAAGTAGTATTGTACATACAGTTTTCAAGAATAAAGTCCTGGAGGACCAGGGTATTCATGACAGCCAAATTTAGAGAGGTGGAGCTCGGGCTGAGTCTTACAGAATGGGACTTGGATGGATGGAGTGGAGAGGAAGAGTGTCCCAAGAAGAGCAAAGCAGATGTGAAGGCACAGGGGCAGCATGAATGCAGGTGTTCATGGAACACAGCCAGTCTGATGAGGGTGGAAGACGTATTGGGCAAGCAGCCATCTCAATAAAATTGCTTTTATTTGTTACTGCAGCATAAAAAAATAGTTTGATAGATTTGCCCGAAGTTAGATTCATGAGGAGGGAGACTTTTTTTGTGGGAACAGGGTGAGCTGGTCACAGACCAAGAAAACAAATACCATTTTTTAACCTCTAAAATGTAATTCACAAGGGCAGATGCTTTAAATTGCAGGCTTTACTTTTAGATTTTACTGTTCCTCACACTGGCAGCTCTGTGTAACTTGCTCACTCTTTGTAGTGGGCTCCAGGGTGAGCAGTAGCAGGGATTTATTTATTCAACGATGGTTAATGATTCTCCTGAGCCAGGCAGGCTAAGACAGCTCATGGAAAATAAGGCTATCTTGGTCGAATAGGGTCATCTTATAAAAGGCTGTGACAGTCAGACAGCCGAGTTCAAATTTGATGTGGTGGGTACCGGGGAGCCATTGAAAGTTTCCAAATAGGCAAGTAACTTTTTGAGAGCGTTAGTTAATGAAGATTCATCTTCCATCAATATGCAGGATAGTTGGAAGTGAGGGAGGCTGGTGGAAGGGAGTTCAGGCAGACAGTTTCAGAAATCCAGGGGTGTCAGGCTGAGGGGTGGTGTAGAGGAAAGGAGGAAAGTACAAGGGGAAATGGCAAGTGTGAGGGAGGAGGCAAAGTCCCAAGATTATGGGCTTGGGCGAATGGCAGTGACACGACAGAGAATTAGTGGGCTGCGGAGCGTGGGGAGGAGATGATCCCGTCTGCCTGATTACAGCAGAGCCATGGGTTGACAGCATGGCTGGTAAAGAACGGTCAGTATCTCTTTAGTCTCTCATTAGTCAGGGTAGCGCATTTGCCGCTCTGCCCGACCACTTGCTTCCCGCAGCTACCAGGCTGTGCTCGAGTCTCCTCAGGTGCCCGGCAGCCCTCTAATCCAAGGATAAAGGCTTGCAAGCCAAGACCGAAGGCTTTTGAGTAGTCTCTAATTTTTATCGACAGTCCCGAAAAGTTCTAGATGCACTTAGCACCTCCAAAGAAGCGCTAAATGGTTTAACATTTTGGGGACAAATTGGTTCTATTAGTCTCTAGTGCCAAATTCACCAAAAATAGCTCATTAGCTGTGCATTGTGATTTCACTAGGGTGCCCTGCTCTTGGCTGGATTCCAAAGAACACATTTGTATAAAAATGTTCCCATTATGGAGTGTGATACCTATTAATGGAACACCATATGCAGTGGAGCCTTCCCCCTTGCCTCCTCCCCGTCTTTCAACCTGAAGTTTGTATTTTCCATCCATTTTTGCCAAGTGACCTGCTTTGCAGGGGTTAAACTTTACCTAATGGGCTAAGGCCTGAGATGCTGCAGCAATCAATCTTTCATCTGGATTTCAGCATCTTGGTTTTCCCTTTCTCCGTGCCTACTGCCAATCTCAACCCTTTCATTCCACCCTAGCCTGGGGGAAGGGGAGGGAGGGGGCAGAGCTGAGAGCGGGCTCCAAGCCCAGACCTACAGCTGTGCCTGATTGACCGACATTTCTGTTGTTAGCCACAAAAAAGGCCACTTTTAATGGCTAAAGCAAGAATGACCAGCTGGTGTGACAGGCCTTGGGTCTTTGCCTAGTTGCATTAAAATTCATCAGTTCCGGCCCTTGTTCATTATGTGCATGATTTCAAGGGTGATACTTCCAGACACATCTTTTCCTGAAGTCCCTGGCTACCAAATATTATCTGTCGTTATTTATTTTTAAATGATATCTTTCATTCTGTAGGTAGCTTTTAGACTTTCATTTAAAACGACTTGGAGTAAAAATAAATGAGGGATACCTGTTATTCATCACAACAGACCGGTAGAGAGGTTGAGTAATAACGGAAAATCAAAGAGCTCATACTAAAATCAAGAAAGTCCACTGGATAGATAGAAACATTTGTCGAAACAGAATGTTTTCTGAAGTTCTAGATACGAAACCCACTGGGTGCCTTTAGTGTTCAAGTTGGACATAATGTATTTGGGTCTGAGATCTAGATTTTCTTCTTTGTACCTGGCGTGGAAGGTTTGAGAATGTCACTGTAGGTGAGTATGACAGGGAAAGGTATATGTCAGTGAAATGCACTGTTAGTACCAGGTACATTTTTTTCCACAAAGAAATACGCTTGTTTTTAAATTAATGTATTAATTCAACAGACATACAGTAAACACCTACAATGGACTAGCACTGTGGGCGATGATGTAAAAATGAACAAGACACAATCTCTGACCTCAAAATGTTCACAACATACATGTACACAAATGAGTGTTTTTAAAAAATCCAGAAGATAAAATGTGCTAAAGTAAGCAAGCCAATAAATAAGAAAATAAAGGTGGATGGCAAAATTACCTATTGGAGATACTGAGGAATAAAAACCTTGTGCCTTTTCACATACAATGTGCTGGCATATACAGTGTCCTTCTCTGGGAGGATTTGAGCGGGGTTTGGAAAACTATATCAGCAATGTTGAGTTTGTTCATTGTGATTTTCAGAAATGACATAACCCATCCTTAAGTCACAAACTAGTTTTAATTCTGCATGTGAAAAGCCTCGTTTCTGAATTAGATTCATTTCTTTTTAAGAGCATGACATTATGTGAAAGTTAACGTGAAAGTTAATTTCTATTTCCCTTGGATATGCATTTCCAAATAGTAAATTGTCTTGAGACTAACATGGGGGAGCTTTAAAAAACCTAACATGTTAAAGTGTATTGATAGATCAAAGAGGTCTGGATAAAAACTCTGTCTAGAGCTTCCTAATCATACATCCAGAGTTTTAAGTTAATGATTCTCAGTAAAGAATCTCTGGGCCAGGTCATGGGATTCTGTACCAGATACAAGTTCTGAAGATAATGCTGACAGGCATCCAGGTTGAGACCACTGCATTACCACTAGAATTGAAATACACAACACTTCCCACTTAAAGAAAAAGAAGTATACTCTGTGGATACCTCACTGACGGCTGTTTTTAATTTCAGGTATAATTACTGGAAAAGAGAAATGTTTCTTCCTTAATGTATTTCTGCAACCAGAAGTGGTGTCCCACAAATCTTTGGAACATCTAAGAGAATCACAATCACAGGTAAGGTTATGCTATTTTCCTTCTTTAGGAATTAAACTGGCCTCTGTTTTCTAGTAACACCAGTAAAGGCCAGTGAGAGTCGGACAAGTGGGAAGCTCCTTGGAAGGTGTGTTGTGTGGATGGACTTTTACATGGTGGGCAGCGTGACGGGGTGCAATGTCATTTACAGGTTTGGATACCTGAACCTTTACGTACATTGTGCTGCATGTTCTCTGCTTCCCTTCCTCATCTCACCTGTGAGATTCATTCTCTGTCTTTTGATTTGCTGCAGTGGGCTCTAAACAGTTGATCCCTTGGCTGCAACACCCTCTCTCCCTTCCTGCCTGGTAGAGCTATGACCTCCCAGAGTAGGGCTCTGAGGGCTGGCCCCTCCTGTATGGCTCCAGCTCTCTCCAGGCTCCAGCAACATTATTTTCTTCTCTTGCTTCTTCAGGCCCATGGTGGCAATGGCTTCCCAGTGTTTCTCCCCTGACCCCACTCTGTGAATAGTCTTTCCTTACATTTCTTCAGAATTCCATCTGGACGGGTCTTCTCCTTCCTATCAGGACCTGGCAGATACACGAATCACATTCCAAAGAGCTTTCTGGATGTTGACACAGAGGAGCCCAGATTTGTCGCTTTGGAGAATGACAGAGCAGCTTAAAATGACCAAGTGCCAGAGTGGGAGCGTCAGGAAGGAGGGACGGCAAAAGGCATTCTCGGGGGTAGAACTCTAATAAAGCACAGAGGGATGTAGGAAAGATTTATGCTGACTACAGAGAGTGCCCAGGAACATTAAAGAAAGAAAACTATTAGGTTTACCTGGCATTCACAAGAGAACATTTTGAAAATAGATACAGCGAGCCGAATGATGAGGATTTGCAATCTTCTCTCGCAATATAACCATAGAGCTGAAGGGAATGAGCTGACAGCAGATCAGAGTGAGAATAAATATAGTAACTACTAACTACGGGCAGGGCACTGTCCTTGCTCCGGTCGCTGATGTTTCTGGCATCCGCCACAGCATTGGTATGTTGCTGGGAAGGTGGGGATGTGCCGATGACAGCTTTGCATGTTGGGAAAAGTTTTTGTGTGCTGTCAGAGTTTTTCAGCCTTGTCAGGTTACCAGAGGGCAGAATTTGACTTTGTGTTCTGCCTTGTGTCTGAGTTGTATGTGGATGCTTTCAACGATATGTACTTTACATACTGATGCAGAGATACTTGGGCTCTTCCTCTTAGTATAAGATTATGTCAGCAAAAAGTCAACACGTATATTTCCAGAGCTTAGCATAGGCTAGGCATTGTGTAAGCTTCGTGTGTTTAATTTCAGTATGTATTTGTTTTACACATACGTGAACCAGCCACAGAGATCTGGACGCTGTGTCTGCTCCAAGCAACTTACTCCTCTAAGATGGACCTTCAACTTGCCCTCAGCTCTTCTAAAACCCTGCTGGCTGGGGGAGATGAGAGCTCACTCTAAACAAGTAAGGACAGTGAGAGGAAGGAGATGAGCAAGATACCATACATATAAGGAAGTAAGGCAAGATCTTCTAGAGGAATAAAAGTTCTTTTAGACTTCATAGTTAATAGCCGATCATAGCACTTAGCTTCAGTCAAGTATTTACACACACCAGATACTGTGCTAAGCATTTTTCACAGTTTGCATTATTTGAGTCTCACAGCTCTTTGAGGTAGGTTGCATTATTCTCCCCATTTTACAGATGAGGCATTTGGACATAGGGAGTTCAAATTCCCTTCCCAGGGTCCCACAGTTAAGAATGCGCAGGGCCAGCATTAGATCCTAGGCAGCCTGACACCACAGTTGCTGGAAGAAGTCACATCTGGTGCCCAGAATCAGGATTCTGTGGACGGGACTGCATTTGAGAAGGGTCTGGGAAGATGGTTAAGATGTCCATATTTTGAGATGCTATAGATGGCAGAGAGACCAGAGGAGACATTCCAACTGAAAATAAAATGTAAATACCTAAAGTCAAATACGTCAGCCCTGACCATGTCTCGTAAGTGGTTACTTTTCCATTTTCCCCATTGCCACCGTAAAATACAGGAAGATGCCTCAATTCCTAAGTGACCACAGGAGTCTGGGAAACAGAAAGGTTTCAGAGTATCACCGACCACACCCCTTAATGAGTGACAAAAAAGAGCTGGCAATGGAAGTCGCAGACCGTGGAATGTGAAACTCAAATTAGGGAGGTCTCCGATCTCCCCCAGCCAGGAGAATTTAGAGTAAGAATTTAGAGTAAGTTGAAGTTCTCTTTCCACATCAATGACTCATCTTTAAAAAAGTGAAGTTACTGAATAAAAGTGAAATTGGGTTTTCCAGTGCCTCTGGCCATTTTCAAGTCATGCTTTCCGTTGGCTCCTTGCTGTGCAGATGTTTCTTCTTCTCTGTGTGATTTCACCTTAAAGCAGGGGTTTCTGAGGCAGGGTGTTCTTGAGCAACAGCAAAGCCTTTAAGGAGAACCATGGGGAGTCTTTCTGGACATGGGCTGGCAGAAGAGGCTCGGTCAATTAACCAATCAACTGTATTTGTTGACGACTTACTTCATGGGTCTAGAACTGTGCTAAGCACATTTAATAGGAAGTAGATTTTTTAAAAAGCTGAAAGGTAATTATGGTTAGAATTTGTCTTCACCCTATACTGAACTCTCTCAGAGACGAAGTAGTTCCATTCTTCAATTGCAAGTCGGTAGGAATCAGCAATCCTGAGTGTTAAATACAATGAAGAGCTTGGCCTTGTTTGTCCGCAGGCATGGAGGCTGGCATCGCCCAGTGCTGGTGGGGACAGGCAGCCTCAAGGAGTGACAGGTTTATTCAAAGAGCTCCACTGGGAAAAAATAGTGAATAGAAATGAGGGAGGGGTCAGGATATAAAAGCAGAATATGACGGTCTTCAGTTTGGACATTCAGGAGAGTATTGCAGAAAGCCGTTCCAAAAATCATCCCCGATTCTAGGCAGAGCTAGAAGGAGGGTTTTTGTTTTGTTTTGTTGTGTTGTGTTTTTCCTGTCCATACTCAATTTCTTATTCCTGAGTCACCCTGTTTTAACAAAAGGATTTTTCTGTTTTCCAAACACAGGTTCACAAGCATATGTAAAATATTTCTGTCTGGACATGAGCCAAGTGCAGAGCACCCTGCCTTGCATTGAAAACAGTTCCAAAGAGCCTGGGGAATCCAGAAACCCTGGCCACACGTTTATGGGCCTGGCTTCTCCCATCTTTGCACAGCTTCATGGTTCTTTAAAGAATGAACACTCCTTACTGACTTTTGGATTCTGAACCAGGGATCCTCTCGGACTCCCTCCCAGAGGGACAGCTGACTTCTCTCCAATCTAAGGAGAGCTGAGAGATGTCAGGCCTTGATCAAGCTGATAGTCCCTTGATATCTCAACACCTCCCCCACCTCTGCTGTGACTGGTAAGAGCCGAGCTTGCCGGTACTGGTGCAGTATGAAGAGAGGAAGGAGTCTTTGTGACAGAGAAGGAAAGGGGGACAGGTGGTCAGATGGAATGAGAAGGCCCCCAGCCAGCTCTTTGAGAGAAGGTAATGCATTTGATGTACTCTAATGGTACCCCTGACTGAGGGGCCATATGGAGCCCTGGATACTGCATAATTCCATCTTACTCCCCAGTTGAGACCCCCTTTTCCTGCCGAAATCACATTGTCCATTGGGTCACGCAGTTGCCACTGGTATTTCCTACTGCTCTCACTCAGAAGGGAAAGGTTAAAAATACAAGGTGTACCCTGGCATCTGATCCTAGAGCATCTTTTATAATCAGAGTTTGGCCAAACTTTAGCATTACAGAGCCTTCTGGGAATGTATTATTTCAAATACCTGCATTTAGAGACAGTTAAGGTTAAATCTTTAAGCTGTGGGACGGAAACTGGTAGGACAAACAGCCAAATTGGGCTGTGGATGTACCTGGAGACTTTGGCTGGCTCATACCGCTCCCTATGACGGCAAGCCCTCCTGATTCACACAGCTAAGTCCTATGCCTGGTCCACAAAGGCATTTGGGTTCATAAGCTCTGCTTAGGCGTTGACATTTTTAGGCGGCTTTTTGATGGAAGTATTTCTAAAAGATATTGTGCCTCCCTGCTTTCTGAAGCAATATGCAGTGAACATGATTTTCCTTTCTTCCCTCATCATATGCTCTAGCTGTGTCTCTAGTCAGAGCTATAAATTCAGAGTTAGATAATATGGACAAAGAGCTGGCTGAAATTGACCCGAGAAGCCCTTGTAACTTGTTCTGAAAGGTCCCTGAGGCCAGATCGCCCTTTCGTTGATTGTCTGAGGCTTGCAAAGGCCAGGTGAAGTTAGGGCAGCAGCCTGAACCTCTGGGTAGGGTAGGACGGTGGCTTCCTCAGACTAATTAATGAGTGCAAAGAGGCTGAAGCTTTCTCGGTCTCTAGAATACTGTCTCTGTTGCTGTCACCTCCCTGGCCTTGGCCACTCATTTCGAGTGTTGGGGAACTTCTTCTTGGAAGTTCCAACAACTGGACATCTCTTCTTCCAATCTGAGTTTTCTTGAAATTTTGGGGTCTTAATGGCTTGTGGTCTCTGACCCTGTGATAGCTTTTCCAATGAATAGTTCAAGAGACTCGGGTACATTCTGTAACTAGGAGGGCTTATTTCTACTGCCTTAAAATCTCTCTCCGTTTATCTCTGTGCAATCTTTGACGATGCTGGAAAGTGAGGAGGGGGCTGCAGGGTTCCTATGACTTGGTACATTCCAGAGGCCATGGTCTTCCAGAGGCTTGCTCCACAGCTGTCCCTGAATCCTCCCCTGTTTATAATGCATCTTCTGCAGATGACTCAATATCCCAAGATGCAGTTACTGCCATTTACCCCCCGAACCCCTGCATAGCTACCTTCTGAATGGTTGTGCAGAGGCAGGAGCTGTTCTGGGCAGCAGTATTCTGGAAGCTCAGAAGACCATTCATTCCAGTGTTGCTGAGGGGTGGCCACCTTCTCTCTTGGCAAGCAGACCTTGCACCTTGGGGTGTGTTCTGAGACTGGGATCAGAGTCCTTTTTTGTCATTTTTCTCCGTGTTGCTTGGTTTCAGAAGATGGTGTGTGTATATTTTAAGAACGTGTTTTTCAACCTATCCTCATTTACATTTGCAGTTGGTGGGACCTTCCCCTTGATGATGGCCTATGATTACCTGTCATGTTTAGCTTCTGGGCTGTTACCAGTTTTTGTCTTTCTGTTAATCTGGATTGTTTTTATCACAGGTTGAAGGCCAGGTAGGCAATGCCGGCACAACTTTATGCCACCATCTTGATACAGAAGTCCCCTGTCCTCTGCTTTGAAGAGAGAGCCAGAGAGAGTGGAGCAAATATCAGCAGTACTTCCTATTTTAAAAAATTTTCCTCTTGAAGTGCTTTTGTTAAAATGGTGTCCTTTATTGGAAGAAGCAATGTCATTTCCCTCTAACCTCCTCTCATTTGCTGTTTTGAATTTGAATTTTTGCTCTCATTTTCAGTTTTGAGCAGCACTCTCTCGTGGCAATTCTGAATCTTGTGCTGACAGTGTGCTCAGTGTGCTGCTAGGCATCTCATGTCGAGTCAGAAAGTTAAGGATGGGATCCTCTTAACTAAGAGGACTAATTACTTAATTATTGTTAGTCCTGTCTTCCCCAGTCCACTGAGCCAGGGACCATTTCCCATTTTCCCTCTTGCCTCAGTTGCCCACACAGCACCTTGCACAGAAGGCAGGTCGACAAATAGGGAATAAACGCTCTTTGCTAGCCACTGTCCTTACAGGTGGTCTTTTTTTTTTTTCTTTTTCCCCTTCCCTGGAGGTTTATCCCAGATTGTTCTCTATCTCTGGAGCTGCTGTGTCCCTTGATGACTCTGCTGGAAACTCACTCCTTTAAAATCTGCCTCTTTCTCCAGGGGGTGGTGGGGAAGAAGAGGAGGTGAAGAGACAGAGGGAAAAATGTACAAAGAAAACAGGAAGATGTGCATTCCTTCGTACACAAGTCTCTCCTTAATATCAGTCTAAGCTAGTTGTCTTTAAAAAAAAAATCATCCCTGCTTATAACCATTCACGAGCTACTGCCATAATCTATGGCGTAACTAGGGCACTGATAAGGTTCGAGGAACAAGACTGAAAACCATCTCGACAGAAAGTCAACTGCATCATTTTTAAGTGGGCACAGCCCCCAGCATCTGCAGATATTTAACAATTAATAGTGGGCTGATGAAGCGCCTCACCGCTCTGCCCGAATATGACCTGGATGCTTATAAGCAGAGATGGAAACCTTTCGGGGGACTTATAAATTCTGGTCTTTGACCTACAGGTCTATAATGTATCAGCCAAACTTTTACATGGTGATGCACTTGTTTGTATAATACAGAGTGAGGTCAGGTGGGACCATCCCTTCCAGCTACTTAAAATGTCAAAGGCCAAATTCTGCGCTATGATGAGCAGTTATCAGAACTCCTGAGTCAGCCTGTCAATAGATTCCAGCCTCCTTCTATTTTTTTTTTTTTTAAAGCAACATACAGTTGCTTTATTGGCCGTCGTACGCTATTATTACATTCCAACCTCTTTGCTTTTATATCTTTGAGTTTGGTCAGTGATTGTGATAACTTTTTGGTCTAAGAAAAGCCATTTAATTTTTTTTTTCGAGGTTTCTACAGACAGGTAGTGATTAGAATATATTGTCAAATCTCTTAGGTTCCCCCCCCCACCCCGCTTCTTCTTCTTTTTTGTCACATAGCTCACCTGCCAGCTTGTTCTTGTTAATTCAGCTCTTCTAGCTTGTGCCTGTTTCTGCACTTGGTTGTGGGAGGACGAGGTGACTGAGTGAGTAGGAGGTAGCAGCGGTAGCTGAAGCGAGATGAAAATGAACGATATTTTCAGATCCTAAGCAGGGCGGCAGAGGCTAATAATTACATTAAAAAGGCCCTCTGTAGGTAGGTGCAAATAGGCTAGTCTAAACAAGTGCCGCTGTTTTAATATGGGCTGTTGGAGAGATGTCATTACCTGACGGGACTGCCACCTTTCACCTCCAGCCATTGTGATCCGTTAGGTCTCACTAACGGGAGAGCGAGGAACTTGTTTGCAGGGGATTTGTTGTCTCACGCTCAGAGGCGGCCGAGAGACTTGCCAAATGACAGGAAGACGCTTACATTCACAAGGTGTGATCGCCTAAGTGTTTGTCTGTGTCTAATTAGTTTGCCTTTGCTGGTGGGTAGCTCCACAGCCAGGAGGCAGATGGACTCTGCAGGCTGTAAGCAAAGAGGGTTGATTGGTGTTGTTATCATTTGTTTATTTAACCCTCCCTCGAACCACGAAATGTTCTCTAAAGGAGAGCCTCTTCTGCCTTGAAAAAAGGCATTTAAAGAAATCCCCCAAAACAAAGGAAAGGAAAGGGAAAAAGGGAGAAAACAGCCCCCGCCGCGGCGGTGACACAGACTCCTTTTTCCTGTACTGGTAGCGTGTAAGTCAGCTGGTCACAGATGCTCTTTGTTCAAGAGAATATGCACAACGTTTGGCTCAGAGATGGTGGAGATGCTCCAGTTCTTTGGACGGAGGGGAAGATTAATCTGAGACCAGGGCTGCTTTTTCTGTTCGGTTTTATAAACAATAGCGGGAAGGAAAGCGGTGGCGGGGCCCCTGCTGCGGCTGTGTGTGCCCTGTGGAATGATGCCTTGAGAAGTTAAACAGTGGGGGAGGGTTGGCTTCCTCTTGCTGGTTGCCTTTCTGATGTGAGTGGGTGCCTCTGCCATAGCAACTATCCCTGACAGATGTGCCCTGGCCCTTTTGGGTCTGGGGGTGCCTTTTTCCACCAGGTCCCAAAGGAAGCCATGCCCCCTTCTTCACCCTTCCTGCATCTATACTCAAAGCTGCCTCAAATACAAGCTAGAGCTGAGGGGACCATTACTTTGGGGTAGGTTTTTACAGGGAATCTGGTTTCTCAAGGATACTGCATGAGTGCATACCCTCAGATCTTTGTTTAGCTAAGGAAAAAGGTACAAGAATTGTTACTTTTTTTTTTAAACGTTTATTCATTATTGAGAGACAGACATAGAGCGAGCAGGGGAGGGGTAGAGAGAGAGGGAGACACAGAATCTGGCGCAGGCTCCAGGCTCCGAGCTGAGCTGTCAGCACAGAGCCTGACGTGGGGCTTGAACTCACGAACCGTGAGATCATGACCGGAGCTGAAGTCGGTCACACAACCAACGGAGCCACCCAGGCACCCCTGTTACTTTGTTTTTATGGGTCTGTTTCTTCTACTCTGTCCTCAGCTCCTTATTTAGAGGATTCTGCCCTCCTAACCTAATGGAGTTACCAGCACTTAGAGGGCCCTGAATAAACATAAGCTGAATGAATGAGCAGGCTTATAGGATCTAACTGTATTATTCATTTATGCTTTATCCTTAAGCTCAATTTTGTTAAATGTTGCTTGTTACCCATTAAAGGACATGGACTAGATCCTGTCCACCAGGACAGATGAAAATAATAGCTTTTATTTAGTGTCTACTATGTCCCAGGAACTGTACTAACTGCTTTATATACATTGTCTCATTTAGTCCTTACAACAACCTTCTGGGGCGGGAGATGGGTTGAGTGGCTCAGTTGGTTGAGCATGTGACTCTTGATTCTGGCTCGGGTCATGAGGGTCATGGGATCGAACCCCACATTGGGCTCTATGCTGGGTATGGAGCCTGCTTGATATTCTCTCTCTCTCTCTCTCTCTCTCTCTCTCTCTTTCTCTCTTTCTCTCTTTCTGCCCTTCCCCTGCTGGCAGTGCTTTCTCTGTCTCAAAAATAAAAGTTAAAAAAAATACCCCTCTGAGGGTAGGTGCTATCATTATTTCCATAAGATAGATGAGTCAACTAAGTCTTATGACTCTGAATAGCCCGCCCAAAGTGATGCAGGTGCTAAATGGCAGACCCAGGGCTTGAACCTGTTTCTCTGACTTGGAAGAGGAGAGAGGATGCTCCCTGAGGGCCCTGCCGTGACCACTGATAGCTGAGCAGCAGTTACAACAACCCAACCAGAAAGCATTTCAAACTCCAAGCTCAGCGAGAATGAATCATGCACTAGGTGAAGGGATTAGCCAGGATTGTTGTAGCCAACAAAGGTCAAGCTAATGAATGAAGTTCATGTTTAAAGCAAGCGAGGACAGTTTGATAAATATATTCATACCTCTGTAGGCTCTGAGAAGGGCATACTTTTCTGTGGAGTCTGAGGTATCTGATTGAATCAGGGAAGCTTCTCATAAGATACCACATTATTGTTACTACTACCATATTATATACTTCCTATTCACAGGTTATACTTTTTTTTTTTTTTTTTTTTTTATTTTATTTTATTTTTTTTTTAATATATGAAATTTACTGTCAAATTGGTTTCCATACAACACCCAGTGCTCATCCCAAAAGGTGCCCTCCTCAATACCCATCACCCACCCTGCCCTCCCTCCCACCCCCCATCAACCCTCAGTTTGTTCTCAGTTTTTAACAGTCTCTAATGCTTTGGCTCTCTCCCACTCTAACCTCTTTTTTTTTTTTTTTTCCTTCCCCTCCCCCATGGGTTTCTGTTATGTTTCTCAGGATCCACATAAGAGTGAAACCATATGGTATCTGTCTTTCTCTGTATGGCTTATTTCACTTAGCATCACACTCTCCAGTTCCATCCATGTTGCTACAAAAGGCCATATTTCATTTTTTCTCATTGCCACGTAGTATTCCATTGTGTATATAAACCACAATTTCTTTATCCATTCATCAGTTGATGGACATTTAGGCTCTTTCCATAATTTGGCTATTGTTGAGAGTGCTGCTATAAACATTGGGGTACAGGTGCCCCTATGCATCAGTACTCCTGTATCCCTTGGGTAAATTCGTAGCAGTGCTATTGCTGGGTCATAGGGTAGGTCTATTTTTAATTTTCTGAGGAACCTCCACACTGCTTTCCAGAGCGGCTGCACCAATTTGCATTCCCACCAACAGTGCAAGAGGGTTCCTGTTTCTCCACATCCTCTCCAGCATCTATAGTCTCCTGATTTCTTCATTTTGGCCACTCTGACTGGCGTGAGGTGGTATCTGAGTGTGGTTTTGATTTGTATTTCCCTGATAAGGAGCGACGTTGAACATCTTTTCATGTGCCTGTTGGCCATCCGGATGTCTTCTTTAGAGAAGTGTCTATTCATGTTTTCTGCCCATTTCTTCACTGGGTTATTTGTTTTTCGGGTGTGGAGTTTGATGAGCTCTTTATAGATTTTGGATACTAGCCCTTTGTCCGATGTGTCATTTGCAAATATCTTTTCCCATTCCGTTGGTTGCCTTTTAGTTTTGTTGGTTGTTTCCTTTGCTGTGCAGAAGCTTTTTATCTTCATAAGGTCCCAGTAATTCACTTTTGCTTTTAATTCCCTTGCCTTTGGGGATGTGCCGAGTAAGAGATTGCTACGGCTGAGGTCAGAGAGGTCTTTTCCTGCTTTCTCCTCTAAGGTTTTGATGGTTTCCTGTCTCACATTCAGGTCCTTTATCCATTTTGAGTTTATTTTTGTGAATGGTGTGAGAAAGTGGTCTAGTTTCAACCTTCTGCATGTTGCTGTCCAGTTCTCCCAGCACCATTTGTTAAAGAGACTGTCTTTTTTCCATTGGATGTTCTTTCCTGCTTTGTCAAAGATGAGTTGGCCATACGTTTGTGGGTCTAGTTCTGGGGTTTCTATTCTATTCCATTGGTCTATGTGTCTGTTTTTATGCCAATACCATGCTGTCTTGATGATGACAGCTTTGTAGTAGAGGCTAAAGTCTGGGATTGTGATGCCTCCTGCTTTGGTCTTCTTCTTCAAAATTACTTTGGCTATTCGGGGCCTTTTGTGGTTCCATATGAATTTTAGGATTGCTTGTTCTAGTTTCGAGAAGAATGCTGGTGCAATTTTGATTGGGATTGCATTGAATGTGTAGATAGCTTTGGGTAGTATTGACATTTTGACAATATTTATTCTTCCAATCCATGAGCAGGGAATGTCTTTCCATTTCTTTATATCTTCTTCAATTACCTGCATAAGCTTTCTATAGTTTTCAGCATACAGATCTTTTACATCTTTGGTTAGATTTATTCCTAGGTATTTTATGCTTCTTGGTGCAAATGTGAATGGGATCAGTTTCTTCATTTGTCTTTCTGTTGCTTCATTGTTAGTGTATAAGAATGCAACTGATTTCTGCACGTTGATTTTGTATCCTGCAACTTTGCTGAATTCATGTATCAGTTCTAGCAGACTTTTGGTGGAGTCTATCGGATTTTCCATGTATAATATCATGTCATCTGCAAAAAGCGAAAGCTTGACTTCATCTTTGCCAATTTTGATGCCTTTGATTTCCTTTTGTTGTCTGATTGCTGATGCTAGAACTTCCAGCACTATATTAAACAGCAGCGGTGACAGTGGGCATCCCTGTCGTGTTCCTGATCTCAGGGAAAAAGCTCTCAGTTTTTCCCCGTTGAGGATGATGTTAGCTGTGGGCTTTTCTCACAGGTTATACTTTTTAAGGACATATTTGGGAGAAGAAATGCCTGTGGCCAAAAAGCCCCAGGTCGTAGAGACACAAGTCCCCAAAGGAAGGGCAGAAATGGAGTGTCGTGGGCAGAGGCGGTGGGCAGTACCTACCTGAGGAACAGAATGATACGGTTGAAAGGGTGGAAGCAGAGATGGAAGTGAATGAGCAGTAGTGCACATGGCAGGGAGAAGAAAGGCCAGGGCATTGTGGGGAACAAAGATTTCTCATTAACAATTAGAGAGCATTGGGTACTTTCCTCCCCCCGCAAAACCCCAGCCTGACCCAAATCGGTGCATAAACAATGTCAATAATTTTGGAATTGGGGTGCCTGGATGGCTCAGTCAGTTAAGCGTTGGATTCTTGATCTTGGCTCAGGTCATGATCTCACCGTTTGTGAGCTCCAGTCCCACAACCGGCTCTCTCCCTTTCCAGCTTGTGCACGCAAGCTCTCTCTCTCTCTCAAAGTAAATAAACTTAAAAAATATTCTGGAGTCAAAATGGTGTCAAAGTCCCTCTTCTATTAGTGTTGCCACCAAGAAGGGCCCAGGCATTCTCTTCCCATAAGCGTGCCCTTGCCACACTTAGGAATTCACATTTTACAGCAAGTCTGGATCCTCAGTCTTCACTTCTTGCAAGCACTGTTTGCACAAGATTAAAGAAATAACTACAATTAAAAGAGAAAATAAATAACAAATATGCATGCTAAGCCTTGTCACATCTCCATCTCCACTGGGCATATGCGACTCTTTATAACATGTTCAACCAGAAAAAAAGGAAAGTGGGAGGAGGTAGGAGGTTTGCTTGTAGTTCCTGCCTGGGTTAGGCCTCTGCTGAGTTGCTTCGAGTGTTTTCGCATGAACCTTCATTAGTGAAACCAACAGGCTATTTCCAGAATGCGCGATTGCCTGCCAGGGCCGAGGGGGCTGGGGAGCTAATCCATTTCTGCTACCAATGTCACCCACAACTTTGGGCAATCATGTCCTATCCTTTGCTCACTTGATAGTCTTAGAAATTTTTTAATTAATTAATTTATTACAGTTTTATTTGTTTTTGAGAGACAGAGTGTGAGGAGGGGCAGAGAAAGGATTCAAAGCAGGCTGTGTGATGACAGCAGTGAGCCTGACGTGGGGCTTGAACTCACAAACCCTGATGCAGAGCTCAAACTCATGAACCGTGAGATCATGACCTGAGCTGAAGTCAGACACTGAACCACCTGAGCCACGCACGTGCCCCTAGAATTTTAGAAGCGGGTTCTTATATGGTGTCTGGTTTTCTCCCTTGATGTAAGGGCAATCTTGGGGGCTGATCTGTCTGCAAGGAGAGTGCCTTGTATTTTGTGTGCTTTTATGTTATATAATTTTCAAAACAATTCATTTTATCAAATTTAGAACATTGGCCTGTGATAGGAAATGAAAAAACAAAACCAAAGTTTGAACAAAAATTGTCTTTCGCCATGGATAGTTTGAGAAGCTTCAGTGTAGAGCACCCCTTGGTCTCGGCAGGATTGGAGAAAGGAAAAAAGTTCTCAGATCTTTCCTTGCACATCACTACATATCTATGTTTGTTTTTTCTCCCCCTGTATCACTGGAATCTATTTTTTCCCTCCTGGCTTCCTTCCTTTGTTTATATACACACACACACCATCAACATTTATGTTTATCAGGCTCATTAAGTCTTAAGATTTGACTTTCACTTTGCCTAACAATACACCAAATGAATCTATGGCTTATTAACTTTTCTTTGTTTTTCTGTAACACATTTCTTAGGGATGAATTAAAGGTTTTTTTTTTTTTTAATTTGCACTACAAATATCATTTCTATCTGGAAAGGAGCTTGTGTGGCATGCATGCAAAACTGGCAAGATGCCATAATAAACCAAGCTGCCCTGGTATCTCTAAATGGATCAATGAACCATAAATAAATTCTGCAATAAACTGAGAGAAGAAACCCATGCCAGCCTCTTGTCATCATACCCTGTGGCTGTTTTTTTTCCAAGTCTTATGATACTCATTTACTCAACAAACATGTATTAAATAGCAAACCTAAGATTAGAAGTGAGGTCAAGCCCACTATTTCCACAAGCACCTCTAGATTTTATGGGCATTTCTCTGAAAGTCTCTCTTTTCTTGGGAAGATACACCAAGCCAAGACTGGCAGAATCTATAGCTGCTGAAGGGGCAGGGGTTTTAATGGAGGACTAAAGAATAATGTCTGTGATCCATAAATGAATGAATGGGTCATGAATGGCATAGGCAGGATCCAAGAGTTTGTTGCCAGTTAGAGTTGACCTTGGGCCAAGAATTAACCTAGTCAGAAGCATGAGCCCTGGGTGGAAGTGCGGTTTAAGAGTTGAAGAAGGGACAGTCTGTATTTTTTCTGTATACTTGAGTGACAGTTTCCTGTGTGGCAGATCCTGACTGAAGTACTTCACACACACTGTCTCTTGTAATTCTCACGGCCAACAACCCCAAGAGGTAGGCATTACCATTGTACCCAATTTACAAAGGTAGGAATGGAAGCCTGGAGAGGTTACATAACTCGTCTCGGGTCACGTATCTGGAGAGTAATGGAGCAGGCTGTCTGACCCCAGGGCCAGGGCTTCTTAGTCTTTAAGAATCACCTGGGTGAATATTACACAGGCTCCTGGACTCTGCCCTCAGAGAGTCTATCAAGTACATCAACGTGGGAGTCAATATTCAGCATTTCTAACGAGCTCCCTGGTGATGCTGATGCTGCTGGTCCTAGGCCAGGCTCACAGTTATTGCCAGGCCCACACTCATCCCCACTAGATTTGAGGCTTTCTCTCACCTCCATCTCTTCACCTCCCCTCCATGTGTCTTCCAGCAGAGTGGGAGACAACCCTACCTCATTCCTTGAGCTTGTAAACCCAAGTCTCCCCACTTCTGGTTCTCTAGTGAATCCAGAAGGTTAAAATTCTGCACTGCCTCTGTGTGTGTGTGTGTGTGTGTGTGTGTGTGTGTGTGTGTGTGTGTGCGCGCGCGCGCGCGCGCATGTGTGTTGGGGAGAGGGAGGCTGAGATGAATCAGAATGCACTGCTTTGTGTTGGAAGCTACTGCCCCAAGTAAACACACTTCCTACCTTGCTCATTCCCTTACAGAACACAAAGCAGGGCAGCTAAGAAAAGCTGGGGTGCCTGTGGGAACTGTGGCCCTGTTCTGCCTGCCCACTGGGTAGGGGCTACTCTGCTACTAACAAGCAGTCTGGACCTGGTAATTAACCTTGATACTCTGTGAACAACTTCTACGTATGGCTTAAGCTTTGTGTTTAGTTCCTCACCACTAAAGAGTTTGTGGATCCCCTGAGTATACATACTAAAGTTCAGTTTCCATTCACTTTTTCTCCTGAAATAACCAGACTGAATTGGCATCTAGAAGGTTGTCCCCTGGCCTTTCCCCACCCAGATGTCCGCAGAGGCTATGGAAAGTGCTGCCTTTCCCAAAGGAATGGATTCTGCAATCCTGGCTGGAGGAGATGGTTTGGCACTGACTCAGCGTGGCCTGCCGTCTACCCTTCTGGGCTTAAAATCCCTCTCCTCCCAAGCCAGGAAGATAATGCTGACCTTCCTTCCTGGAGGTTCTGGAGGGATAGTAAATAAGTGATTACAGAGCACCTGGAAAACACCCATGCTGCCCAAGGGTGCAATAATGACCCTACGTCAGGTCACCTCAGCTGCCCCTGCATCAGCTTCCAGGCGTTAAAGGAAGGTGCAATAAATCACACCCACTGCACACACAGCAAGGAGCCCTTGTTCCTCCAGCCTTTCTTTCTGTCTGAGTGAAGCCTTTCCACAGACAGGGAGGGACAGTGTTTCCTTCTTTAAAAAAACAATACACAGAATAGTTTCCATTTAATGTAAAAAGAGCCTACCTAAAGGATGCTTCTGTCCATTCTGTGGATTTTTATAGAATAAATGTGTCTGGGAGAAAATGTCTGTTAGGTTCCTCTTGTGCAAAGAAGAAGGAGAGACAAGTGCAGGAATTCAAGAGACTGCTTTTTGATGGGCTGCTTCCCCACCTGCTCCCTCCAATTTGCTGTCAATTTCCTAGATGTAATTTTTATTAAAAACATTTATTGGGCGTCTCCTATGTGCCTAGCACTGGGACTTCAGGATGAATACAGCACAGCCCCTGCCCTTGAAGTACACTAGGTTAAATGAGGCAGGGGAGCTTGGGGTGACTCAGTCGGTTAAGCATCCAGCTTCGGCTCGGGTCAAGATCTCAGGGTTCGTGGGTTCAAGCCCCTCATTGTGGTCTGGGCTGACAGCTCAGAGCCTAGAGCCTGCTTTGGTTTCTGTGTCTCCCTCTCGCTCTCTGCCTCTCCCCTGCTTGCATTCTGTCTCTGTCTCTCTCTCTCAAAAATAAATAAACATTAAAAACAATGAGGCAGATGGATGTGATGAGAGAGAAAATAAGAGCCAGTGTGCTGAGGTGCTAGGGGTAGCCTCCTTGCCACTGGGGGAGCTTGGGGCTGAGTACATAGATTCTGATGTTGAAGTTTCCTTCCTGGATCCTGAACCAGCAGATAGATTGATATATGTGGGGCCTGTGATGAATTCCTAATGTGACCCTGGTACATAGAGGTAAAACATATCCTAACTTAAAACACTGCTGTGGCCCTTAAGTAACTGGCTGAACTACTGGGCACATGGTCTGAGGCTGGGGATGGACTGCGATGTGGTGCCAGATATTTCAAGTATATGTATTGTTGGCAAAACCTTTTTTTTTTTTAAGTTTATTTTTGAGAGAGCGCTAGCGGGGGTGGGGGGTGGAGGAGGAGAGAGAGAACAAATGAATAAATGAATGAATGAATCAATCAATCAATCTGAAGCAGACTCTAGACTCTGAGCTGTCAGCAAAAAGCCTGATGTGGGGCCCGAACCCACAAGCTGCAAGATCATGACCTGAGCTGAAATCGGACACTTAACTGATTGAGCCACCCAGGTGCCCCTAAAACTTTTTGAAATGTGTGGGATCTCACTGAGGGTTTAGACCACCTTAGGACTGAGGGAGTATTGGGCTAGAGTCTGAAGAGTTGAAGAATTTGGGGACAAAGCCAACCATGCACCCATCATCTACTGCTTGAGGTCACCTATTGTAAAAACAGCTCCATGCTAAGGAAAGTGATCATCTCCTTAAAGTGGTGGGGAAAAAACCATTTCTACCCACCCCCACACACGGTACAGGATATAATAGCAGGTGATGGCATGATGCTTGTGATACACACCGGTGTTTCTCAAGTGTGATCCTGGGATCTTCTCCTCACCCTCATGTAACTGAATCATCAGGTGCCTGATACAAATGCAGATTCCTAGGCCCACCTGCTGCAAAACCACAGGTTAAGAATTTGGGGGACAGGAACCTTGGAATCTGTATTTCAATGAAAAGGCAATTCTAACACTAAATTTGAAGACTACTGATGTAAATTCTCCTTTTGGGATATCCTATATAGTTCCATGCCCTGATTTCCATCTCACCCTCATCCATGCATGAATGAGACAATGTGTAAGGAAGCATTTTTTAGATGGTAAAGTGTAATATAAATATTAGGTACAACTACCATTAGTTATTTAATTTTGTAGTTGAATCATGAGGTGTTAGCCATCTAAGGCAAAAGATCCTTATAAATACCAAAACATCATCATGTCTATAGCAATGCAATTTTAATTTGAATATGTTTAAAGATGATTTCAGTGGACTTGTTAGGAAATTCTCTCCAGCTTGGCTATTGTTCTTCCTGCCCATACAGCTAGTAAAATGTAATACTGTGATTTTTGCTGGTAATATCTGTTTCTTTTTAAATTTCACGTGACTGGTTCTGCATTGTGGGAAGAACACCTTAGGACTGAGGGAGTATTGGGCTAGAGTTGGAAGAGTTGAAGACGGGTATGGAATTTGGGGACTAAGCACCCATCATTTACTGCTTGAGGTCACCTATTGTAAAAACAGCTCTATGCTAAGGAAAGTGGTCATTTCCTTAAGTTGGTAGGAAAAAAACCTTCCTACCGCCGCACCCTCCGTCCACCCCCCCCCCCCCCCCGCCCCGCCACACACAGTACAGGATACAATGGCAGGTGATAGCATAACTGTTGTGATACATACCAGTGTATGTATCATATGCATACATACTTTAGAAACAGACCCCTTAAGACACGTAAATCCTTCTTCTTTGCCTAATGGAATGGTGGGTTTTTCCATATTATCAAATCTCTAGTTTTATCCTAATTGCAGTTGTTGCTTGGAGGCTTGCTTTTTGTCTCTTTCTCTCCTATCCGTCCCATTGCACATCTACTTTAAAAAATGCAAATAATGATTCTGGAAAAGGTTTGAGCCATTAGATTTTTAATGAACCCAAAACTGGTGGCCCAAGTCGCTTCATGGCTGTGATTTCATAGGGTGGTACCAGGCTTATGTCCCACCTTTGCGATTTACGAACTGTGGGGATTAGACATGGACTTTTCCTCTCTGCCCCTTACTTTTGTCATCTGTAAAATGAAAACTGAAATGCCCACTTTATAAGGCTGGTGGCAGAAATACTAGTTCAGTGGGCAGTGCCTGACACACAGGCACTCCACAAATGGTGGTGAGACCAGTCCTTGAAATTATATCTTTCCCCCAAATTTGATAACTTAGTGGCAGGCTACTTTTCTAACCTTGTCACAGTCTGGCCATGCAAAGCCCCCTAATATCAGCTTCACTAAGTTGCCATTTGTAATGACCGTGAGGAAACATATTTACCCAGGCTGATCACTTAGAACATTAGCCCTGCTGCTGTTGCTTATTCCTACGCAGTCTTACTTGCACGTTCCTCAAGTGACCACGCCAAATGCTTAGGACCATGTTTACCAGTTTTGCAATGACTCACATAAGCAGGAACAGGTGGCAGTTTAACCCGAAGGAAGTTATTTCTCCACCAATTTTTCCCACTCCTCTAATTTTGTGATCGATTTTCAGTCTGGTGGGAAAACGTAAATGGTAGCCATGTATCATTCATGTATACATGTGCCCTTGGCCAAGAGCGGACAATTTATATCATTCATTCTTTATGGTGGGAGTTTATAAAATTCCATCAGTTTATGGGAACTGTTACAAAATCTAGAGAATTAACAGGAAAACGGGGGGAGACTTCTTCTATTGAGTGCTGCTAAAATACCAGTTAAAGTGTACTTCTGGGTAAAATGAGTAATAAAAGTTGTCAAATCTAAAGTTGGTTGACTGAAATTTATTCTTAGTTTTACAATAGATTTTAATCAAAAGGTTATAGCTGTGAGGGCTTTCATGACAAAATATGTATATATTTAAGTTCCATTGGTTGTAGAATTACATCAGCTCTAACTGATGTAAATGTAAATTTATTCAGTGGAAAAAAACCCCACTACTATAATGCATTCATTTGCATGTGCAATGCTAGTTCAATCTTTCTCAGCTTTTTCCCCTTCTTTAACTCTCTCCTTCCAAATGCTGTCATTCAGGACAAAAATTGATAGCAGCAAAAAGCATTCTAATTGAGATTTTAAGCTACATAAAAGATATAATTCTAGACTCTGACTTAATTTCCTTACAAAAATGTCAATTTCCATGCTATATACCTGATAGGACAAACTTATTATGGTGATACATAAATCCTTTTTCTCTAATGGAGGGATGGGTTTTTCCATGTTGTCAGATCTCAAGTTTTATTCTAATTGCACTCGTTGTTGGGAGGTTTGCCTCTTGTCTTTTTCTCCTATCCATCTCATTGCACATCCACTTTCAGGAAAGTGTAAATAATGATTCTAGAAAATATTTGAGCTGTTGGATTTTTATTAAAATAATTTTAAGTTTATTTTGGGGGAGAGAGCATGTGCACAAGCAAGCACACAAACAGGGAAGGGGCAGCGAGAAGGAGAGACAGAATCCCAAGCAGACTCCACACCATCAGTGAAGAACCCAATGTGGGACTCGAACTCAAACACTACAAGATCATGACTTGAGCCGAGATCAAGAGTCAGATTCTTAATCAACGGTGTCACCCAGGCACCCCAAGCTATTGGATTTTTACAAGAACAATGGAACCGAAGCTGGTGGCCCAAGTTGCTTCATGGCTGTGATTTCACAAGGCAGTAGTAGGGCCCAGACTCTCCCAGACTCGTTGTCTCTGGACTCATGAGTAGATGGTGCTCTGTGTGTCTGCATGTGTGACTTTATTTTTAAGGTAATGGGCATTTCAGTGGAATTTTTAGAGCATAATGTGGCGTGGCATGGTCTGGAGGCTTGGGTTGGGACTGGGAATTCTGGTGATGTCTTGGTGCTGATAAATCAATGGGAAGAGCTACCCGTGTGTCTGCCTATGTGCCTCTTGATCTGCCCGTGTTACAGAGCAAGCTCTGGGAGGATCTACAGGCTAGGGTTTATTGCTGTTAATCAAGTCACAGTGGTCCTGGATCAGATAAAGCACTGCATTTGAACTTTCTTCCACCATCCTCTTTACAAGACCTCAGTTTCAGGTGGCTGCCTAGCCCTTGTCTGGGAATCTTCTGGTCATTCCCTGCTTGACAAAGGCATTCTCCTGGAGTTAAAATGAATGTTTCACCCCTTTGACACAAAATCCTTGAAATCCTTGAGGTCACACACAAATTGCTTCAATTCATTCCCTCCATTGATAGGACTTCCTCGAGGACCACTGTGTCAGTAGTCAAAACCTTAAGGGCATTTACAAAAGAAGGAAGTAAACCTGTGATTAATGTATGTCCTAGGTTTGATGTAACATGTTAAAGAATAAAAACATCTCTCCAAAAGAATTTCTCAATTCTAGAATGGGTTTCAGGAGTTAACCTCCCTGACTTAGGCATACTTGGAATGTTCTGTGATTATTTCCTTATGGCTGACTCTGGTTTTTATGGTTTCTTATTCAACATGTCTCAAGAGTTTTGCTCAGTAAAAGATGGTGCACACAGCCTCAAAGGCTGGGTTGACACCTCTTTTTATTATCACATCACCTGTGCTTATCTTGATCATCATATTTTTCATACTGTCTGGAAATTTCCTTTTGATTCTTCCTCTTCTCCAATATGTTGTACACTCTGCAAAGTGAAGGCACTGCTCATTTTCCTGGGAGTACTTCTGGCCTTAGCCATGCCTGAAATTAGGAAGTGAGCCATCACTGATGAATGAGTGAATGACTGAATAAATGAGGCACTGGAGTAATTACTAGCATTTAAAAATAGTTTATTCATTTTTGAGAGAAAGAGGGGGACAGAGTGTGAGCCAGGGAGGGGGAGAGAGAGGGGAGACACAGAATCCAAAGCAGGCTCCAGGCTCTGAGCTGTCAGCACAGAGCCAGACGCAGGGCACGAACCCACGAGTGGTGAGATTATGACCTGAGCCGAAGTTGGACGCTTAATGACTGAGCCAATTATTAGCATTTTTAACTGTTAGGCATTCAGGGTGAGGTTTGGTGCCTAACTACTCTTTCTTTCTGGGCCACACTCTGGAAGTTATATACAGAAGGTATGGAAGTTTAGGAGCTTTTATTGAAATCAAGGAAAGCCTCTGATACAACTCTCTTGACCACCCTCCAGGTGAGAGGTTTCTATGGTACGTAGGATTGGACTCCCAGGAAAGATTCCTATTCTACTCATCCATGAATCATACAGAGCAAACTCTAGGTCCACGTAGCCAACCACTGGCTGGTCAGGAATCTAGAAGAGGTAGCTAGGAGGAAGGCTGGGCCTGCAGAACAGCCCTGCTTTGGATGCAACCCCCAAGGGGACAGAGAGCAGGGGTCAGAGCACTGGGTTGGGAGCACAGGGAGAATGCTGGACTCTACTGTGGCAGAAAGAGGGTGGCCTTGGCCTGGCCTGAGAAGTATTCCTTCTCAGTACCCGCATCCCTCTGGATGTGAATCACCATTCTCGGTCGTGATTTTGTCTGCTGGTGAAATGTGGCCCAACGAGTGTCAGATCAGCCTGGTAGGGAGGACCTAAGAATGGGTTGATAGAGAAGCTGGGAAAATAATTTCCTTCCTCTACGGGCTGAGGCAGAAAAGTGAAAGATGCAGGAAGGTGTTTCCTCCCTTGCCTAGATAAAACTCAGCATGACAGATTTCTGTGGCTTTCAGGGGTGACTCCCACTGACTGGAAGGGTCCGCACTTCTACCGTGAATATCGTATTGCCTCATTTCCAAGACAGCTTAAATTAAAAGGCAAGGTAGCAAAACTTCTAAGGAAACAAAGACTTGTGTGAAAAATGTTTATATTAGTACTTGCTTACTGACTGATCAATTGCACCGCCCCACCTCCCTTTCCCTAGGGGGAACTGGCAAATTGGGCAAAGTAAACTCTACCGGGTGAAATTTGGTAATACACTGAGAAAATAGATGTGCTGGGAAATCTCCACACAGCCGAATCCCATCTCCCTTTATGCAGCAACAAAATCGACAAGGTGCTCAGGCATCAGAAAGGGAGCACATTACAGCACTTGTCCTTCAGTGTATCCTCTCTCCTTATTTACATATTTCCCATAAAAGGTACATCTTCAGAGTTCAGCTCCTAAAAGCGTACATGCTAATTTTTCTACAGATCTATTATGTATGAATGAGAAGAGTCTGTTCTCTTCTTGGTGTGTGGAGGATTTGTGCGTGTAGCCCCCCATTAGTGTTAATGGCAGATCTATGCATAATTTCCCTAACTCCCAGAATCCAGGGCGTCTGGCTAAGCCATGTACAATTACTTACACACACAGTGACAGGGAGTCGGCTCTGGGGCAAAAGAAATCGTGTTCAGAGACTAGATTTCAAATCTCACACATTAGCGGTCTGTGTCCAAAACAGAGGGAGGCAAAGGATATCATAGAAGGCATTTGCTTATCTTTTTTTTTTTTAAGTTTATTTATTTATTTTGAGAGAGAGAGCGAGCAAGCTAGTGTGCATGCACTAGGGGCAGAGAGAGAGAGAGAGAGAGGGAGAGAGAGAATCCCAAGCAGTCTCCACTCTGTCAGTGCAGAGCCCGATGTGGGGTTCAATCCCACGACCCTGAGATCATGACCTGAGCTGAAACCAAGAGTCACTGCTTAACCGACTGTGCCACCCAGGCACCCCAATATTTGCTTATCTTAAAATACCTATAAACAGTTCATGGCTTCTATTCCTGGCTCTGAGAAGGTACATAATGCTTAAAAAAAATTTTTTTTTATTATTTAGTTTTTTAAAACGTTTACTTATTTTTGAGAGATCACAAGTGGGGGAGTGACAGAGAGAGGTGAAAAGAGGATTCAAAGTGGGCTCTGCGCTGACAGTAGCCAGCCGGATGTGAGGCTCAAACTCACCAACTGTGAGATCATGACCTGAGCTGAAGTCAGACACTTGAATGAGCCACCCATGTGCCCCCATAATGCTTTTCTTTAAATTTTAAATTAATTTTTTTTATTTGGAGCGATTGAACAAATGAATGCTAGGAGTCTTTTTTAATAGGTTTGAGGATTCCCTGGATTTGGGGCTTCAATTTTGGGTTCGGAAGCCATTCCCTGCTACCGTGTAACATGTTTCCTAGATGTCAGGAACTTTAGCTGCACTGTTAAAATGAATCCTCCTACCAACCTTATTATCCTAATTTGGAGATAAGTGAACTAAAGTTTGGAAAGCATAAATTACTTATCTACGGCCTCACAGTCAGTAAGAATTAGAACTAGAACTTGAATGTGGGTTTTGTGATGAAGTTCATGTTCTTTCTTTTACAACATCTGCCTATTTCCCTATCCCCTCTTTCTTGACATACTTTCTCAGTCTCTAAAACAATTAGCAATCCTACTCCCATACCTACTCGTTTATAGCCACACCCATACTGGTCTAAATATAAAAAGCTACATTTGTAATTAGGTAAAGGTGTCCCTTACCCTGTTACATCCTTTTTTAATAGGAAAACAAATTTCAGTGAGGGAGTAGTGTTCACTAACAGAAAGCTACAGAGCAGGTCACACGAAGCCTCAGTGGTATCAACCCCCACATCCCTGGATTATGTTGGGAGAGGAAAAAAAAAAGTCATTGTGAAAAGAGTTTTTTTTTTTTTTTTTTAAAAAGGTGATTTAGAGAACAATTGTTTCTTGTTCTTGGACATCAGTTATAGGTAATCTCTGGCATACTGACAGTATATTTCCCCCATTTGCTGAATGGACATTTAATTCCACAGACACAGAAATATTAAATTCTTCTGCAGCATGATTGTCACTTTAATTTTTGCTTTGCCAAAATTGGTGTTTACATTATGATTTCAAGAGCAAAGGCTTTTTGATGCAATTTGAATAACTATCTGCACATTAGTTTTACCTGACAATTTGCCATTTCCACAGTTTACGTGCTACAATTCCATAATAAGTCAATTTAAATCCAACTCTATAATAAATAATAATTAGTAAATTAATATGTATTGATGTTTGGTTTGTCCTTAGTGACAGATTTCAACCCAGTACCCTTCGTACTCTATGAACATGTCACATAGTTATAAGACTTACGGCCTGTTGAACAAGTTCTGTTGCTCTGTGATAATTCACCATGTTTGTATCTCCAGGAGTTCTATCTTCCTAGCTTTTTCCACTCTGCTAATGGATTCTGTTCCACATGTTGCAGAAGCTCAAACCTTTAGCTTTGACTCAGATGAAGTACTTGAAAACACTTGATAAATTATGAAATATACAAAGAATAGATATAATCACTGTCATCATGACATAGGACATACCAGAAAGGAAACGTGGGAATTGCAGCTTTTCATTTTAGTAAGAGTTGCCTCTGATTTTTTTTTTTTCCCAGCGCAGACTGGGTTTCATAGTTGTTATAGGATCAAAAGCTGTGTGATTCCAAACACCTTGTCAAGTTCAAGTACAGTGTTTGGCTTTATATGCAGTCCTTGTTGTGAGGATTATAGTTTTTCCTTTTGTAGTTTTTTGAGCCCAATATTAGGTCTCTAAAAATTTGTTTTATAAATGATTTAATTTTGGAAATTCATGGCCCTGGGTAAATATGATAACTAGGTTAAAACTTAGTTACTAAATGGGGTGCCTAGGTGGCTCAGTCAGTTAAGCGTCCAACTTCGGCTTAGGTCATGATCTCGTGGTTTGTGAATTCGAGCCCCGTGTCGGGCTCTGTGCTGACAGCTCAGAGCCTGGAGCCCGCTTTGGATTCTGTGTCTCCCTCTCTCTCTGCCCTCCCCTGCTCACACTCTGTCTCTCTCTGTCTCTCTCAAAAATAAATAAACTTTAGGAAAAAGTAAAAATTAGTTACTAAAAAAAAAAAAAGCTAGTGACAGTTAAGAACTATTAAGATAGTAGAACCATCCTCGATAAGTGAGCAATTTCCTGGAAGTTAGCAGAGCACATATTTTTTGTATCTTCTTTTACTAGGAGGATGTATTTTGGATGGAGGAATGTGATGTAATAGGGACTGGCTGAGGTATAAGAAGGGGATATTTCATTGATAGAGATGGAAGTCAAAGGGAGTAGGAGACTAAATTTCTTTGAAAACAATTTTTTCTCAAGAAATGTTCTCTTGCTGCTCAATTGTAATGTATGCAAGGAATCTTATGTAATGCCAGAGACTTAAAAAAAATACAAAAGCTTAAAATTTTCTACTAGCCCCCTCCACTTCCCTTCTCTTGCTTCAATTTTTGCCCACGTGAAATTGTTCTGGGCACCTTAGGAGAAAAAATGATGCACTGTAAGAATATGAAGTTCCTGTGGTAGTTGTTCTGAGAACATTTAGAGAATGTTCTAAGTGAGTGGCTGGCCAGCACCTGAGCTGTGGCCCATCAAAGCCAGTCCATCAGGCAGGAGACTTGTTGACAGTCTTACCTTTAGGGTTCCATGATTGAATTATTGATGAATAGATATATTTTATACAAAACAATTCAAAGTTGCAAGATAGTCACTGAGGTAAGTTTAGGATTTCATTTGATAGTATAAAAAAAATTAGAGCAAGAGAGAGCACAAGCCATTCTTTTCCTGGAAAACCAGTTGGTCAGTTGACTAATTTAAATTAAGCATGATGTTAATTAACTTATTGTGGAGGAAAAGCTACTACTTGATGTTGATGTATTCATCATAATGTGTGAAAAGAATCTGGACTGTTGGAGCCAGAAAAAGGAATGAGTGTATACTGGAATGTGCGATCTGTCTGCCAATGATGCTCAGACAGTGAAGGATAATTCTTAGAATGTCTGACACTATCAACCCATACACAAACATAACTATGTGGAGATAGATGCTTGGGGATGGCTGGATCACTCATTGTACATTTGGACACATATTGTGAAGGGCAAGCCTGTTTATCACTATATGTAAGAAGAATGGAGACAAAGATGTTGAGGTTTTTGTTTGTCTGAGTTTCTGATGTAGTTAGCAGAAAATAGCTGCTTCTCCCCAATTACCTTGCTGTCTTTATATTTTTATACCCACGTGTTTGGAAGCTTCTTAATGTATCCTGTTATTAGTTGGACTATACTCTTTACCAAGTGCTGAATCATGACTGGTTGGCAAAGAAGTCGACGTAATGTCATATGTAGTGAGAAGGGGGATATCAGTCAAAATATAATCAAAAGAGAAGTGAAGACTGCCTCTTGTTTAACTCTGGGAAGTTTTCTATATCCTTAATGACTTTCTGTTTACTACTTCTGTCAATTACTGATAGAGGAGTGTTGAATTTTCCAACTATAATTATGGATTTGTCTATTTCTCCTCTCTGTTCTCTCACTTTTGCTTCACGTATTTTGAGGCTCTGTTATTAAGTGCCTAAATGTTTAGAATTGTTTGGTTCTCTTAGTGAATTGACCCTTTTATCATTAGGAAATGTCCCTTTTTATTTTTTTTACTTAGTACGTCTGATACTAATACCGTTGTTCTAGCTTCTTTCATTCCTCCTAGCGTGTGTGTGTGTGTGTGTGTGTGTTTACATGGTATATCATTATCTATCTTTCTATTTTTAACCTATTTTGTTTCTTTATATTGAAAGAAGATTTCTTGTTGATGGTATATATTTAACTTGATGGTCTTTTTAACTTGTTCTGGCAATCTTGGGCTTTAATTGGAGGATAAGACAATTTACTTTGAAATTAATTATCAATATAGCCAGATTTAAACCTACCAACTTGCTCTTTGTTTTCTGTTCTTTTCTTTGTTCCTCCTTTCCCCTTTACCTGCTTTCTTTTAGACTGCATTTTTATTCGATTTTATCTCCATTATTAGCTTAGTAGCTATATTATTTTTGTTTATTTTTAGTGATTATGCTGGGATTTATAGCATACATTTTTAACTTTTAATGTGCTCTAAATAATATCATGACATTTCACATATAATGTAAGAAATTGTGATAGTCTAGTTTTACTTCTATTTCCTCATCATTTATGCAATTTTAAACATTTTAATTTCTCATGTTATGAATCCCACAATATATTGTTATTATTCTTACTTTAAACAGTTATTTATCTTTCAAAGATATAAAAGTGAGGAAAATGTTTTTTATATTTACCTACTAGTATGGTCTGAATGTTTGTGTCCTTCTAGAATTCATACATTAAAACTTAACCCCCAAGGTGATAGTATTAGGAGGCAGGGCCTTTGGGATATGACTAGGTTAGGAGAAATTAATGCTGTTATGAAAGACCCCGGAGAGCTCCTTTGCTCCTTATGTCATGCAAGGACACAGTGGAAAGGCACCATCTACGAACCAGGGGTAGGTTCTCACCAGACACCAAATTTGCTGGTGCCTTGTTCTTGAACTTCCCAGACTCCAGAACTGCAAGAAAAAAAAATTGTTGTTATAAACTACTCAGTTATGGTATTGTGTCATAGCAGCCCACATGGACTAAGACACCTACACATTTACCCTTTCTAGGTCTTTTCTTTCTTTTGTGTATGTCCACATTTCCATTTAGTATCTTGTATCTTCCATCCACAGAATTTACTTTACTATTTCTTATAGTGCCAGTCTGCTGGCAATGAATTTCCTTAGATTTTGTTTGCCCAAAAAAGTTTTTATTTTGCTTTCACTTAAAAAAGTCATTTTCACTGGGTATAGAATTCTGTGTTGACAGGTTTTCTTTCACAGCTTTAAAGACACCATTGTCTTTTGCCTCAAACAGTTTCAGACAAAAATTCCAATATACTCTTATCTTCCTATGTTTGTAATATACCCATTTTTTTACTTTGGATGTTTGTAATATTTTCTCTTTATCCCTGGATTTAGGTAATATGTTTGTGTTGTATGTAAATGTACTTTTCTTTATGGTCCTATTCATTTTGAAGTTGGTCGACCTTTGGATCTGTGGGTTTGTACTCATTAAGTTTGGAAAAATGTTGGTCATTATTATATGTTCAAATATTTTTTTGTCCACCCCTATTCTCTTTGTGATATTTCACTGACATGTCTGTTAAATTAGTTGCTGTTAGTCTGCAGGCCATTGGTGCTGTCTTCATTTTTTAAGTATTTTTCTGTCTGTGCTTCCCTTGAGATTGTGTCTGCTGCAATGTCTTCAAGTTAACTGACTTTTTTTCTTTCTAATATGTCTGCTATTAATCCTGTCCAAATGTTTCATTTGAAAATTTTAGTTTTTATTGCTAAAAGATATTATATTTTCATTTGAGACATTTTAGTATTCAGTGTCATTTTGGTCTTTTTGAAAAATATCTTCTATATATGTCTTCATCATACCCATATTTTCCTTCCTGTTCTTAACCCTATGGAGTGTATTTATAATGCACATCTTCCTTGACTTACAATGGGGCTATGTTCCAATAAAACCATTGTAAGTTGAAAATATCATAAGTTGAAATGCACTTAGTATAGTGCACCTAGTCTACTGAACATCATGGCTTAGCCTAGCCCACTGTAGGCATGCTCAGAAAACTTATATTAGCCTATGGTTTGGCAAAATCATTTAACACAAAGCCTATTTTATAATAAAGTGTTGAATATCTCATGTAATTTACTGAAGACTATACTGAAAGTGCAAAACAGGTTGTCTATGTGGGTACAGAATGGTTGTCAGAATGGGTACAGAATGGTATTGGTTGTTTGCTCTCGTGATTATGTGGCTGACTAGGGGTTGCCACTTGCCAGCATCACCAGACAGTATCATACCACATAGCACTAGCCCAGGAAGAAATAAGAATTCAAAATTTAAGGTACAGTTTCTACTGAATGTATATTGCTTTTGTACCATCGTGAAGTTGAAAGATTGTGTTAAGTTAAACCACTGTAAGTCAGGGACAATCTGTCCCTGTTTCAGTGTCCTTGTCCCTAATTTTATCATCTATCATTTCAGTGTCTAACTCTAGTAATTGATTTTTTTTCCTCTGATTGGGTGTATTATTCTTGCTTATTTTCATGTCTGGTAAATTTTGATTAGATGCCTGGAATTGTGAATTTTATGTTGTTGGATGTTGACTTTGGTGTCTTCCTTTAAATAGTGTTGGACTTGTTCTTGTATGCAATTATTTGGAATCAGTTGGATCTTTTTGGGGCTTGCTTTAAGCTTGTTACAGCAAGTCTATGCCAGTCTTTAATTTATGGGTAATTTAATATGGCTACTTCTGACGATTTTGCCTGATGCCCTGTGTATTACAAGATTTGGCCACTCTGGTAGGAACATGATATAAGCTTTGGGCATTGTTTGATCTTTTGCTTTCCAAAGGTTTCCCCTGGGCTTTGGGGAATTTACTTTCTTACATGTATAGATCAGTCCTCATCCAAAGACTAAAGGGGATCCCTCTGTAGATGTACAGAGCTTGCATGGCATGCTGTCTCTCTCACACACTCTGTCAGAGCAGCAACTCCATCCCTGACTTTCTATTTCATAGATTATAGCTGTCATACCTTCTTGAACTTCCATATCTGTCTTGTCTGTCTCGTCACCTAAAGGAGACCATTGGGCTGTGTATAGGTGTCCTTTCCTGTGCTATGGCTTGGAAACTATCTCCAGGTAGTAAGCAGCAGAATTATAAGACTTCACTTTCTTCCTACCCTTTTCTCGGGGATCATAGTCCTATGCTGCCTATTTTAAAATGTCAAAAAAACTTTGTTTTATAGATTTTATTTTTCTAGTTGTTGAATGCAGAACTCTCTCATACTCCATTTTGGTCAGAGCTAGTGGCTATTGTGAATCTAAATGTAATCATACATATAGTTAATGCTTAAAATATATAGGCTATTATTAATTTCCTCTGTTGCTTTGGAAAGTGGAACCAAAATAATGAAGTGGTGGTTTGATCTTTCTACCATACCTATCCAGCAATGGAAATAAGCAGGAAAAAGTAAGGTCTTGTTTGTTTTTAATCACAGGAAGTAATTACATAGGCTATGCAAGAGAGGCTTTCTTGTAAAGTAATTCCTCATTGCATAGTTGACTTCTCTATTTCCTCCCAAATATCAAATTCCAGGATACTTTTGAGCAATGTTTCATAGCTAAATATTGCTACTTAGAGCTGAAGTAGAGATGGGTTCTTGTGAATCCCAGGTTAGTGACATGTTTATGACTAATCTTTAGAATTGCTTCTTCGATTTTAATTAAACTATCCATGAAAATAGCTATGGAAGAGACTGAAACTTAGAAGATTGAGTGAGAGAATATTTGCTAAGTGTAGAATTTACAAAGATTTTGTTCTAAGTGTATCAACATAGACACTTTTTTGTCTTTGAATGTATTAATATTGTAGCCTTGATAAGATCAGTGATTTTATTCAAAAGATAGGAAAAAACTAAATGGCCTAAAGATTTTTCCCAACCAGTGCTTTTATAATACCCCAGTGAGTTACTAGGAGATAAAATAACTGAATTCCTGAAAAACAAACCAGACCCTAAAGGTGAATTTTCTTTTAAAAATTATATGGAGTAGAGAGAAAAAGATAAAAAATAAGAGAGGGGTGGGATGTGTTGCAACATATTGGCTGGATTTATTGAATCTCCAGACTGCTTGAGCTATTTGAGAAAATCTCCTAGGACTGCATGCCTGTTCTCTGAAGTTGTCCACTTCTGGGGGACTGACTCAATAGAAAGTTCCAAAGGCCATTTGAGTTCCAGGAGCTTGTTTTTCAGCACTTGTCTTCAATTTGCCTAAGGAGCACTTTGGAAAATGGTGATAGGAGAGATGGGAATTTCACAGGCCCCCGTTCTGGGTCTGAGAGCCTACCTTTCCTAGCCCTTAATGTTAAACTAGGAGACTGAGTGCCTACGAGATGACCTGACCTGACATAAGCTGGTTATAAGGAGAGTTAGGACTACTCTCTCATTTAACAAATACTGATGGAGCACCTAGTGTGTGCACTGCATTTAGTTTAGTGTTGTTTACACCACTGCAGGCCTTCCTGTGTGAATTATAATAATGTGGAAAGAGCTTATCAGGATTTATAAACAGATTAATTTTTTTTCACTTTATCTTAAAAAAGGAAGTCTCCCTGAATCTATTGCTGAGGTATGTTCAAGGAAATTCAGCAGCTGTGGTGACAGTAAAGAGCCCTAGTCACAATTGGCAGTGAGTGCCTATATGCCAGAGCATGATATGTTTTTACCGAGAGGGAGATTTTCATGCAAAAATGGGACTAGAGGTCAGGGACCAGATACAATGGTCAAATGTGAATTAAGAACAATTAATGAGTCTGAACACAAATTAATTGAGTTTTTACCAGATAAACTGTCAGGTCATACTGTCACTTGAATTCAACATTGCAACAGCAGAAAAATATTGAGTGTTGAACCGGTTATAATATTATTCAAAAGTGTTGTCAAGTACAAACTCTTGTCAGATGCCTTTATCTGCTCAGATCTCCAGTTACTGTTCAAAGTTCAAATTTCACTAGATATGAGTTGCACAATTATGTCAGCTTCTCAGGTTCAATCGAGACAATATCAGAGAAAAAGGAATGATGTTCAGTAGAAATAAACAAAGGCTGTTTGCACTTCTGGAGTGGAGGAGAAACAGTGACGTGCCGATGTGGGACAAAACAAAGATGCTGCCTAGAAAAACTGCCTTCTGATATGCCGATATCAATGAAGTTTGGTTTCTTCTTTCAACTTAAATTTTTCAAAAATTCTAAGCAAGAGAGACAGCAGTTTAGAGTGCTCTATTAAGGTTCTCACTGTTATTTCTAGGGGAAAAAAAAAAGTCCAACCTTTGTGAATCAGAGTCATGCCTGTCTGACATGAAACAGAGACTTCTTTTGTACACATGGTGCCTTTGGGCAAATTAGGAAAAAGTGCCTTACATAAAAGACCTCTCGTTTGAGTGAATGAATTGGGAAAAGGTACTGCTTCCTCTAGGCTGTAGCCTAGCACTGGGGCTCAGGTCTTGAGACTAGAGAGCCCCAACTTGACCTTTGGCTGGGTACCTTGTACAGGACATGGGTTTACCTAGTTTTTGTTTAAAGTCTTAAGATTTTTGGAACTTCTCTCTTGGTCGGTACAAGCTGCCATGGGTTTGCTAGACCTGGTGTTTGTTGCAAAGATGGGAGTTTGCAGTAACCTAAGACTTCAGGACATGAAGCATGAGGGTCGGGAGTGTGGAATCCAAAAAGACAGTCTGTGGACAAAGGTGTAGTTGAGGACCGGAGGGTCCAAATGAGCACCAAATCCGAAGGAACTGGACAGAAAGGCACAAACTAGATTTGACCAGAGACAATGAGGTGAGAAAGGCATGTTCTAAAGAGAAGGTGGCAGGTGGGCCAGAACAATGCATGAATAGCTGCAGGGCTTGTCGGCATGCTGAGCTGGATTGGACAGGCATCAATAATGTAACTCTGGGGGAAGAAGGCAGCTATAAGGACTTGCTATCTCTGGAGCAATACTGACTAGGTTCAAATCCTTACAGAGCTCAGGCTAAAAACTGAGAACAATTCTTTTTTTTTTTTTTAATTTTAATTTTTAAATTTACATCAAAATTAGCATATAGTGGAACAATGATTTCAGGAGTAGATTCCTTAATGCCCCTTACCCATTTAGCCCATCCCCCCTCCCATAGCCCCTCCAGCAACTCTCTGTTCTCCATATTTGAGTCTCTTATGTTTTGTCCCCCTCCCTGTTTTTATATTATTTTTGCATCCCTTCCCTTATATTCATCTGTTTTGTGTCTTAAAGTCCTCATATGAGTGAAGTCATATGATATTTGTGTTTCTCTGACTAATTTCGCTTAGCACAATACCCTCTAGTTCCATCCATGTAGTTGCAAATGGCAAGATTTAATTCTTTTTGATTGCCAAGTATATATTCCAGGGTGTGTGTGTGTGTGTGTGTGTGTGTGTGTGTGTGTGTGTATATGCATGCCACATCTTCTTTATCCATTCATCCGTCGATGGACATTGGGCTCTTTCCATACTTTGGCTATTGTTGATAGTGCTGCTATAAACATTGGGGTGCATGTGTCCCTTCGAAACAGCATACCTGTATCCCTTGGATAAATACCTAGTATTGCAATTGCTGGGTCGTAGGATAGTTCTAGTTTTAATTTTTTGAGGAACCTCTATACTGTTGTCCAGAGTGGCTGCACTGAGAACCATTCTTGACCCCTTTCTTTCTCTCATACCCTACACCCAGTCTACCACCAAATCCTGTTGGTTCTACTTTAAAATATACCCAGACTGTGACCACTCTTCACCATTGACACAACTTGTGTCTGAACCACTGAAATAGTTTCCTAGCCTGTTGAGCATCTTTCCATTGAATATTGGCCACTCTCATGTCTTGTTTTGGAAGAGTCTGTTCAAATCTTATGCTGATATTTTCATTGAGCTATCTTGTTACTATTGATTAGTGGGAGGCCTTTCTTTATATATTTTGATCAGAAGTCCTTTGATCAATACATATATTATAAATATTTCACCCACATTTTCTTTGCCTATTCATTTTTTTATTGTTTTGACAGAGCTTTACATTTTGATAAGGTTCAGTTTGTTGTTTTTAAAGTTCTCTAGTTAATCCTCTTTAAGTCTTGCCCAAGGAATTTTTGCCCACCCCAACATCATGAGAGTTCTTCCATTTTTTTTTTTCTAGAAGCTTTGTAGTGTTTACTTTTGTGACTAGGTCTGTGATATATCGCTAATTTTTGTGCGTGGTGTGACGTAGGAGTTGAAATTCATTTTTCCCTTTATGGTTATGTAGTTATTCCAGAGTAATGTGATGAAAAGATTCCTTTACGTACTGAATTCCTTGGTGCCTTTGTAAACAATAAACTGATAGCATATATATGGGTCTATTTATGTTGTCTGTGTTCTATTTGTCTATCCTATTAGGTACTGCCTAGATTATAGTGGCTTTATTATAGGTCTTCAAATCAGGTAGTATATAGGTATATATATACTCTTTTCTTTTTCAAGATCATTTTGGTATTTTGCCTGAATTACCATTTATCTTATTCCTTGCCCATATAATTTTATAATCAACTTATTAATTTCTACACAAATGCCCACTTGGATTCTGATTACAATAGCAGTGCTTGTGGAGAAGGGAAATCTGTACTAGTTTGCTAGGGCTATTAGAGCAGAATACCACAGACTGGGTGACTTGAACTACAGAAATTTATTTTCTCACAGTTCTGGGGGCTAGAAATCCAAGATCAAGGTGTCTACAAAGTTTGTTTTTTTCTGAGGCCTCTCTCCTTGGTTTGCAGATGGCTGCCTCCTTGTTGTGTCCTCACAGGATTGCCTCTAAGTTGGTGTGTGTGTCTGTGTCCTAATTTCTTCTTTTTATAAGGACACCAGTCATACTAGGTTATGGCTCACCCATGTGACTTCATTTTATCTTCATTACCTCTTTAAATGCTCTATCTTTAAATACAGTCACATTCTGAAGTACAGACAGGGTGCTAGGACTTCAATATACGAACATAACATGTTGACAATATTAAAACTTTCAGTTCTTGAACATGACATATCTTTCCATTTATTTAGATTACCTTTGATTTCTCTCTGAGTTTTGTAGTTTTCAGTGTATAGCTCTTGCACACACAGTGATAATTTATATGTAAACATTTGCATTTAATGTTTTGGGTGCTATTATTAGTAGCATTTTTTTTTCAGATTTAATTCTTAAATTGCTAGTATACAGAAATCAATAAATTCTTGCATGTTGATCTTATAAACGGATACTTGCTAAACTTACTTATTCTTGTAGCCTTTTTTGGTATGTTGATTCCTTATGATTTTCTACATACATAATCATATTGTTTTTGAATAAAAACTATCCTATGTTTTTGTTTACAATCTGAATGGTTTTATTTCTTTTTCTTTCCTTGCCACACTTGCTAGGACCTCTTGTGAGGTCCTACTACAATGTAAAAGAGTAGTAGTGAGAAGAGACATTCTTGTCTTGTTGTTGACCTTCGCAGGGAAAGGATTTTTACCATTCAGTAGCTATATGTTTTTTAGAGCTGTCCTCCATCAGCTTGAGGAATCTCCCTTCTATTATTATCTATTGAGTTGAATTATCTTTGCTGATGCTCAATTATGCCAACTTAATATATTTTTTTTTATCTATTGAGATGATCATTTGACTTTCCTCCTTTATTCTGTTAGTGTGATGAATTGGTTTGATTTGTCTTGAAGTGTGTTAAACCAACTTTACATTCCGAGGATAAACCCCACTTGACCATATGGTATTATTCTTTTCAAATACTACTAGATTTTATTTACTAATATTTTGTGAGAATTATTGGCCTCTAATTTTTTCTTGTGATGTCTTCGTCAGTAAAACAAGCTGAGAAGTGTTCCTTCATTCTCTATTTTCTGAAAGATTTTCTGTAAGATTGATAATGATTATTTTAGAAATATTTGAAGGAATATACAAATGTCTGGAAGTGTTTTAAATTATGGATCCTAGCTCTTTAACAGATACAGGGCTACTTATATTTTCTACTTCTTCTCTTTCAGATTCAGTAAGCTGTGTCTTTCAAGGAATCTGTCCGTTTTATGTATGCTGTCAAATTTAGTAATACAAGTTTTCATAATCTCCCTTTATTATCTTTTAAAAATGTATAAAACCTATAATGTTTTCTTTTTTATGATATTTGTTTGGGTTTTATCTCTCCTTTTAAAAAACATAAACTATTTACTTTTTAAGCAATTTCAGGTTTAGTGAAAAATTGAGTAGTAAGTACAGAATTCCTATATACCTCTGTCTTTAGTTTTCCCTTAATATTAACATCTTGCTTTAGTGTCATTCATTTGTTGATGGGCCAATATTGATATATTATTGTTAACTTAAAAAGTCCATAGTTTACATTAGCTCTATGGATTGCACATTCTGTGGGTTTTGACAAATGAGTAATTACATGAATCCAACCTTACAGTATCATAAAGAATAGTTTCACTGCCCTAAAAATCCCATGCTCCACCTATTCACCTCTCCCTCTCTCCAAACCCCTGGCAAACACTGACCTTTCTACTTTCTCCATAGTTTTGTCTTTTCCAGAATGTCATATATCTGGAATTGTACAGTATGTAGCCTTTTCAGGTTGGTTTCTTTCACTGAGTAATATGCATTGATGTTTCCTCTGTGTCTTTTTGTAGAATGATAGCTCATTGCTTTTCTTTCCTTTTTTAAAATTATCTTTCTCTAGGGGCTTAACAATTTTATTAATCTTTTCGAAGAAAAAACTGTGGTGTTGTTGCTCTACTGTATATTTCACTATGATCAGAAAGCACACTGTGTGTAATTTTGTTTCTTCAAAACAAGTACCAAGACTTCATTTGTATTTGTATGGTTCATTTTGATGAAATATTCGTTGTTTCCATCACTATATTACTTTTCTGTCTACTTGTTCTATCAGTTGAGACGGAAGCACTGAAATTTCCAACTGTAATAATATATTGTCTATTTCCCCTTTTAATGCAATCAAGTTTTGTTCCATGTATTTTGAAGCTCTGTTAGATACATAGTCATTGAATACTTTTATGTCTTTTAATGAATTGGCTCATATATCATTATCAAATGTCTTCTTTTATTTCCAGTAACATCCTTTGTTTTGAATTCCCCTTTATCTGATACCAATATAGTCACACCAGCTTTTGCATGTTTACATTTGCATGGTATATTTTCTTCCATCCTTTTACCTTCAACCATTTGTATATGTATATTTCAACTGTGTTTCTTGTAGTTGTAACTTTTTTTTCCTTCATCCAGTTTGACAGTCTATCAGTTGTTGTGTGTGTCCGTTGACATTTAATGCAATTATTCCTATTGCTGAGTTTAAAACTACTATTTTGCTATTTATTTTCTATTTGTCTCTTCTGTTTTTGTTCCTCTGTTTTTAGCTTCTTTTGGATTAATCAATATTTTTCTTATTCCGTTTTGTCTCCTCTATTGACTTTTAGCTATACTAATATATATTTGTTTGTTTATTTATTTATTATTTAGTAGTTGCTCTAGGAATTAAAGTATGTCTCCTTAATCTCTCACAATCTATCTTAAGTTGTTATACTACTTCATGTTTAATGTGAGAGCCTTATAACAGTATATGTCCACTTACTTCCCTCCCATCCTTTGTACAAGTGTTGTTATAGATGCGACATGTATTTCTTTTTTAAAGTTTATTTAAGTCATCTCTACACCCAATGTGAGGCTCCATCTCATGACCCTGAGATGAAGAGTCACACACTCCTCTGACTGAGGCAGCCAGGCACCCCAATATGTGACATATATTATTATTATGCTACTAACCTTATTTGTATCTTTTAAAGAAATTAAAGAAAGAAAATAGTCTTACTATATTTCCCCACAATTTTCCCTTTTTCTATGTTCATCATTTCTTCCTATAGAGCTGTCTTTCCATCTGATATTATTTCCCTTAGGTCTGAAGAACTGTCTTTAATTTTTCTTGTAGTATGGATCTGCTTCCTATGAATTCTCTCCACTTTTATTTATCTGAACCTGTATATATTTCATCTTAAATTCTGAAATATATTTTCACTAGCTATAGAATTCTTAGTTGAGAGTTTTAGTTTTCTCTCAGCAATTTAATGATATGATTCATTGTCCTCCAGCTTGGATTATTTCTGATTGGAAATCAGAAATCATTCGTATTGTTGCTCCCCTGTAATGTGTCCTTTTTTTTCTGCTGGATACTTTAAAATGTTCTTATTTTCCATTTCTTGCAATTTGACTATAATGTGTTTTGGCATAGTTTTCCATTTTTATTATTTATTTATTTTCCTGCTTAGGCTTGGTTTAAAAAGTTCTGCCTAAATCTATGGGTTGATGATTTGCAGCAACTTGGAAGAAAGACAGCCATCATTTTTTTAAAGTAGTTTTTTGCTCCCCCATCTACTTGTTTTCAAATTCTAATTGCATGTGTGCCTTTACTGGCACATTTAATTATGTATTATGGAAAATAGATATTTGTCTACATGTTTGTTTCTTCTAGAATAGAAGCTTTCTGAAAGGTCGGTGTCTTGTCTTTATTTTTCTATCCTCATAACTTCATATAAGTTAAGACATACTTGGGAAAAGCTCAAAATATATTTGTGGAATTGATGAACAAATGACTGGTAGTAATGACCACTTATTAACTGCTTACCATGTGCCACTACAGTTTTAGGTACTTTCATGTGAATTACTCATTCCTACCTCACAACAATCTTGAGAAATAGAAAATGTATACCCTGATTTTACAGAGGAGTTAAACTGAGGCCCAGAGCTAAATCAGCTTGCTCAAGTGTACATCACTTCCCAGTGGGGGAGCTGGCCTTGAACCCAGCATCAAAACCATCTCTTTGTAATTAATGGCGATGGAGAAAGTGCACAGCATCATCTTGTACTACTAGGCTTTGTTTTGCGTCCCATCCTGTACCATCACTCATTAATGAAAGGAAAATAAATTGTGGGCAACACCAGGAGTTGAGGAAACAGATGGCAAAATGGCCTTAAGCTGAATGGGACTGGGCATGCCCAGCAGGAGTGTGTTCCGACTGAGATGGGCAGAGAGGGCAAGGCTGGGGGCAGGTGCCCCATTTGCACCTACTCATGCAGTTTAAAAGATGGCAACAAACAGCCATCCCCGGTGACAACAGGAAACTTGTTAGCTGCTGTTTCTTACCTATTTTGGTCTCTGCAAAATTGATCAATTTTGGCCTCCACTGGGAGTGACTTACAAGGGCTTACAAAAAGTGTTGCATATGAGTTCTTAGGGAAGCACTTCCAGGCACACCATCAAGGTAAATATAGGAGCAGCATTCTGAGTTTCTTTTCTACTCCATGTGTCCTGTGATACTGGTAATTTCCACTAGAGAAAGGGGTTACCTTGTGCCTTAACAAGAAAATGGTGATTAGCAAATTATTTTTTGTTATGGCTGTTTCATGATTTTACTGATCTGAAATCTACCTTTATTTATAGCCCCACATCTTCTATTTATTCGTTGGTCTATTTGTCTCTCTGACATGTATCTCACTTTGCTGCTTTTAAAATTTATTCTGCTTTGTCAAAGTCTCCAGTATCCCCATTTGGTTTATGGCTTTTTAAATATACCTTGTTAGTGTACATTTTGGACAGTGTTAACATAATTTCAGGTATTGAGGACAAGTGAGGAATCTGCTTAAGTCCTTAGGAGAAGCTAAAAAGACTATTAACAACCCAAGTCCATAAAAAACATCTGTTCCAGTCATGCTGGTGATTTTTTATTAGTCCTTCAAATCTGTAACAAAGATCTCTAGAGCAAGACAAATGTTCTAGTGGAGTGCAATTTCCAATTTCTTAGCTAACCTGATTTTGTTGATTCATACATATGCATGATTCAATGCTGTTCCTGAATACAAAAAAAAAAAAAAAAAAAAAAGGAAAGAAAAATTCTTTGGGGCTCTACTTCCCTTTTATATTATTTATATTCCTTGAAATGCCCTTGAAATTTCATTTGCTAAGGGAAGCTAAACAAATAATTGCATACTAAAAGGGAAATGAGTCTACAAGCTAGATAATTTGTAACATCAAATATTCTTTTTTCACGGTTAACATTTTCTCTGTGAGGAAAACATGAGGAGTAAACAGACCAATGTATCTTAAGTGCAATAACTAATAACAATGCCAGATGCATGAAGTGAAAATACCTCAGGATACACGCTCACAGTCCGCTTCATCATAGCTGAATGCAATATGCTATAACAGTAATAGGAGTCACGCTTGTCATATTTCTCCTGATCTCTAAAGAAGGATGCCAATGCCATAGTAATGCACCTTGCTTCTCTTTCTGGCTACCAACATTCTTTTTTTCTTATTGGGGCCCTATTACATAGTTTGAAAAGTTTCCTCTGAAAACAAACTTGACAGTACTCTGAGGCCAATGTAATGAGGCCGACACTGGCACTTAGTTCAAAATCAATCATAACCACAAACAGAAAGGAGTGGGTAAAACATATCAGACATTGTTTGAGATTCATCGTACTGTTCTCCATGGGAAGGCAGAAAGGCAGTGTGGGGATGAAACTTCATTTCTCTGACGTGACGCTCAATGTCTTCTACCCCACTATCAGAAGGGTTTGCACGGTGAGGCACGCTTCTCGTTGACTACACCCTGAGAAGTGTCTTGAAAATGAAGTATGTCGTAATTGAAATGAGCAGGTTTGATTAGGCAACAGCTTGATGGACAGTCTATATTTCTGTTTCCAAATAGACTTCTGTGCCTATGTAAGAAGTGACTATATTTTAACACTCAAACTTCATGGTAAGATGGGGGTTCTGAGTGCTAAAAGAGTGAGGAAGGAGTCAATCTGCTTCTTGGTATTGAGCATCTGGTCCTAAATTCCTGCTCTGATCACCAAAATAGAAGAGTTTTAGAGGTAGAAGAGATGGAAGAAACAGGGGTGGAGAAAGGAGAGGTGGGACAGTCAAGAAATATCAGGGTCCTCGGCCTTCAGGTCACGTCTCAGGCCAAATCACTTTTCAGTAAGGTCTGAGAACTTCCCTGTTTGACTCTCCTTTGGTTACTTCTGTTGCCTGTGGTGTATACATAGTGCAGTGTCTTCCCCAGTCACATCTCTATTTTCACACTCACCTCCGCATGCCCATTGGCCATTGTCCCCAGCTGCTCCTTTCTCTGGTGTCATCAGAGACAAGTTCACACATTTCTTATATTTTAAGGGCTCTCCTACTAGTTCTTGGTGGAAAGTATGGACATAACATGACTATAAGTGTTATTACCAAGTCATAACACGACTATGGACATAACATGACTATAGAGGTGTACTCTAGAGAGATTTAAAGGACCAAGGGGCAATGGGGATAGAGGAAGAGGATTTTACAGAAAAGAGGTAGGGCTCTAGGGAAACAAAGTAAATGATCTACTACTGCTCCTGCAGATCTGGAAAAGTTTCCTTATTTGGAAACATAGGTTAAGAAAAGTCATATTATCAGCTTTTGCTGCGTGATCCAAGATCAGGGGAAGGCAACCACAGGCACAGATCACAGTGAGATCATGGGAGAGGTTCGTACAGGAGCGCTGGCTATTCTATAAAGGTATCTGAATGAATGAGTGCAAGGTTGCTCTGGCGTAAACAGAAACTGAGCTCTAATGACTGAGAGGCATGCTTCTCCAAGTTAGTAGTTCGACCGAGGTGAATAAGGCTTGCAGACTGAACTCAGGAACCCTCAGTCTGTAAACACCCTGTACAACTAGTGTAGAATACCCGGGTTACATGTTAATGCCTTAGTCACCAAAGTTCTTTGTACATTCCTGTAATAAGAGTGACTTGTGTGTGAGAGGCAGGAGAGCTAGTGGTGATGAGCCAGACCACCTGCATTTGAACCTTGCTGTGTCACAGGAGTACCCATGATCCTAGCAGATGTGTTCTCATATAAAAGTGGGACAAATGATAGAACTCAGCAAAAAGGATTTGATGTAAGTATGTATGTATGTCACTTAGAAGAGTGCCTGGAATAAAGTAAGCACTACACAGATATTTGTTATTATTACTCTTTTTAAAGGTTTTAGCTAGATTTATGGGGAAGGGACAGCTGTCCCCACTCACATTTCATTGTTCTGTGCACTCTATGACCCAGGTCAGGCCAGCTTCAGTGCTGGACTCCTGCCGTGATCCTGGCTTGGGTTTCAAATTGTTCTTGGCCACCCTAATCTATGTTAGGTTTTATTTTCTTGAATGACTTATTTGGATTTTTCCAGGAGGTTCTGGCAAACCCTAAATACATAATTTTCCCAAATGAAGTTAAAACAAGAAATGAGCAAAAGATTACAGATCCATTACCAGCTCTTAAAATAGTAGTCTATAGTTTGGGCTATAGTTTCTGTCTCCCTTCTAAGATAGGGTCTGGGATCCCCCACTGAACTGCTACCAGTCACTTTTATTTTGGGGGGTAGAATCTGTTGGCCCCCTATTACCATCAAAGGCTGTGTGGAAGGCCGGTAGGACTTTCCCTTCATTATGGCCTCTCTTGCCACCCCGAGTCTTGGGAGGTTATTGAGTCAGAGCAGACTTCAGGTGTAATTCCACTGGCACTCTGCCTCCTGCAGGAGAAATTTCTATGAGAACTTGCCACATAAATGCTGGAAAGCTGGGTAACTATTTGAAGAAAAAAAATTTATGTAACGTAACCAGCACAGTGCCTGACACAAAACACAGCCCTAATAAATGATTCTTTTATCCATTGTGTCATACACACAAAAATCGCTTGGGGAATTTTCTCACAAGACTAATGAGATTATAACATATGTAAATCACCAAACAATGTCTGACACTTGGCAGACACTCAATCAATATTTACCTAAATCAACTATACCTCTTCCTTTGCCCCAAATCACACACTACGTTGGGGCAGATCTGGGACTCTAGGCACCAAAATGTTTCCTTTCTAAAAACTTCAATTTTAGGATTTCAAAATCACTTGTGGAAAAAACCCCTACTTTTTGAACTGGAGAAGAGTAGATATTTTGTCCAAATACATTACAAAATAGAGAAGCATTGAATAGATTTAACAATATTTATTCAACAGCTTGCATGTAGTCATTTGTAGAAGACCAAAAATACATTTTAGTGTCTGCTTTGAGAGAATTTACAGTCTATTTGGGGAACTAATGTCTACCCTGAAAATCCCATGGGTTGTTGTCAGGATAATGTGAATTTATGAGTAAATGTGCTTTGTAAATTGAAATCAAAGGCAAATTATATAGACATAAAATATTAAGCCATAATATAAAAACATATACTTGTAGATATTACTAGAATATATTAACACAAGTCAATTGACTATGACTATGTCTAATCTGCTTTTTTAAAAAAGCTTAACAAATGTTTATTTAATGAAAATATTATACTGACCATGCCGATTATTCCAATGCTTTTCTTTGTAGAAATTGTCACAACAAGATCTCAATGATAGGGTTTTTTGCTTCTGTTAATTTGTTTTCTTGTGATGCATTTCTGAGATTGGAATTGCTAAATGTTTAATCTTCTTTTTAACCCATTCATTACTTTTCAAATTGTATTCACTGTGCTTTTAATTTCTAGAAGTTCTATTTCTCTCTCTTACTAATCTGCCTTACTGGTCACTTTTCATAGTCTCTTATTCCTTAGTCATGCTTTTATCTATTGCTTTCATTTACTTAAAAATGCTAAACATATACTTATTTCATATTCTGAATCTGGTTATTTGAATATCTGCCATCTTTGTAGATCTAATTGCCTGATTTTTGTTTCTATGAATAATTGTCCATGGTGGCTTAAGTTCTCAAATGTGTGTGTGTGTGCGTGTCTGAAAGGGAGAGAGCTCATGATCCTTCCAACTTTTTCTGTGGTATGATTCCCTAGAGAAGATTTGTGTGTGATTCTCCCAGATACCTGGGAATACTTTAAACTAAATTAGTGGCTTAGGTATTTGGGGGCTATACTATTGTGTGAATTCCAGCCTCAAACCCATGTGAAGACTGGCTTGTGGTTACAAATTCTCATGGAAGTTTTTCTCTGCTCTCCTATAAGCCAATGCTGTGATTGGAAAATTTCCTTAATTGCCTCCTTATGAGTGGTGCCAGAGAATTTTCATGTTGACCCATCAAAAGAGTTGCCATCTGGGGTCCCAGCTATATGTGGGAGGGTCTCTGCTACAACCTCTCTTTTGCAGGTGGCCCAGGCATTTTTTTTCCTTTAATTCCAGATAGTGTATTAAAGCTGAAGCCACCAGTTTTATGAGATGCTCCCATCTTTTGTTCAATATGTCCTGACCTGTGAAGAAGGCATCACCTATTTTCATTCCACTTCAGCTATAACTTGAACATGTTTTAAAAAATTATCCAGCATTTTCATATACCTTTTTCTAGAAAGATTTTTTGGCTTGCTCTGTTGTTGCATGAAAAGTGTGTCACTTGCCTTTCCATTGGCTATCACATAGCATTTTCCTAATAGCATTTTCCTATAAAAATAAACATAATTCTTGAACAAAATGGATATTATTTTACTTACAGATGTCCCCCAGTGTTGAAGGTTTAAGAACTCTCTGCATGTTCTTACCAGTAGAAAATGGGCACAGGAAGTCGTGTAGGGAACAAAGAATCCTTGTCAGTCAGAGCCCCACAGTTTCCTGGATTCCGAATTTCCTAGAGAATTTATGTTGTAGAAAGAAACTAGGCTCTGAGGCTCCCCCTCTTCTAATATTAGATGCTCTGTCTGAATAATTGAGTTAATAAAATGAATTCCAAGACACTTCGCCAACCACCTTCATGGAAGTTTTAGAACTGCCTCGAAAGTGTGTTCTTGATTCTAATATAGATCGCACCACTTCTGAAGAAGCAGAGGTGGAGGCCTGACCTTTCCTAAGAATCCTGAGTGTGAGAGAAGATAGAGCATGTTTCCTGCCAACTCTATCTATGTGGAATATGATCCAGTAGATATGATGTTCTCTGAAAACAAATCAGCTATTTCTCTCAGGGAAAGGAACAAGAAAGGAGTGAAGAAATTCCTATATTGTCTTTGGCAGCACTTCCCCCATGGCGAAGTGGACAGAAGTTGTTCACAAAGCAAGAATGGGAACATAGAGATAGCACTAATGTTAATCCCAGCCATAATTCATTTAACCATTCTCTTGTCAGGCATTTAGGTTATTTCCAATTGTTTGTGCTACAGTGAATGCATTTGCATACATCTTTGGCCACATCTTGGGTTACTTCTTTAGGGTAGATTCCTTTTTTTTTTTTTAAGTGTATTTATTATTTTTATAGAGAAAGAGAGAGCCAGGGAGAGGCAGAGAGAGAGGGAAAGAGAGAGAATCCCAAGCAGGCTGTGCAGCGTCAGCACAGAGCCCAACGCAAGGCTCAAACTCACAAAGCATGAGATCATGACCTGAGCTGAAATCAGGAGTCAGAGTCTTAACTGACTGAGCCACCCACGTGCCCCCTTAGGGTAGATTCCTAATGTGGACTCAAGGTTCCAGAAGAGCATCGTTGAAGCTCTTGGTATGTGTTAACCAAGTGCATTTGACAAAGGCTGAATGCTCTGATTTATAATCTACCTGAGTGGTCTTATCATTTTGTGCCAGCATTGAGAATGGCCATTAAGAAAGATTTTGAAAAACAGATTGATAAACAATGCTATTTAATTGTTGCAATGTAATTGTCTTTTATTATAAGCAATGCTGTCTACTTTTCATGTTTATGTGATGTTTATGTTGCTTGTGTATGTCCTTTGCCATTTTTTAAGTTGGCACATTGGTGTTTTTCTTTTTGATTTATGATACAAAATTCTTTATAATGATGACAATTATTTTTCATATTAGCTGCACATATTTTTCCTTGGTTTGCTCTCTGCCTTTAATTTGTCTTTATAGTGGTGTGGTAGATATTTCTGTTTTCTACCTAGATTTCTTCTCTCCTTTTCCATAGTTGAGTAGAGCTAGGCATGTGACTCTTTGCCAGTGCGATGTGAGCAGAAGTGATGGATACCACTGTCTGACTGTGCCTTTAAGACAGTGGGAATGCTTCCTTCACACCCTTCTCCCTGCTTACTGGCTGGAATCCCAGATGTGATATAGGCCCAGCTTTAACCATGCAGGCAACAGGAGGGCCCTGAAAGATGGCAGAGCAAGGGTTTGGAAAAAACTTGGGTGAAACTGAATGGCAGACCTTGGACTCCTAGGTGACTGTGCATAAAACACTTCTTTAAGCAAAGTTACTTGCAAAGTCAAAATTGTTGACTCCCTGTCACAGCAATCTACCCTTACTCTAATGGTTTTAGTCACACAGAAATTAGGTTTTTAAGCTAATAAACTATTTCTTTAGGACGTCTCTCATAACTTTTATGTATTCTTGATCCAAGATCTTATAGCTATTTATTAATTTCTCTACCTTTTTATAGTATTAATTTAAAAAGTGTAGTTCTTTAATCCATTCGGAATTGGTTCTGGAGTGCCATGAGGTAAAGTTGAACACATTTCTTCAAAAAGTTATCCACTTGCTTCAGCACTAATTATTGAATAATCTCTCTTTTTTCCATGGCTTTATGGTTCCATCTCATTATACACTTAGAGACTGTTGTTTTTGAAATATCTGCTTTGTTCCATGTACTGCCCGTTTCTATTATTGTGAAAGTAATATAATGCTTTATTATAACTTTATAGAATAATTTAGTGGGTAAGTCTTTTCTTTGAACTTGATTTTCAAAATTTTCTGTGTTATTTCTTTACACATCTTCTTATATAAATTTGGAATCCTTTGTCAAGTCCTTGCCTTTTTACTCTACACCAAAGTCCCACTAGGATTTTGATTATTATTGCATTTAAACTTCTATGCTAATTAGTGAATAATTGATATTTTTACAATAGTTAATTTTCCTATCCAATAAAATAAAGTCATCTCATTTATTTGCTATAACTAAGTAAAGCTCTGAAGGTTTCTTCATAAAATCCCATAAATTAATTTAGTAGTAAAACAAATAAATAACAAATATAATTAAATATGATGTTTAACATGAATGTTATCCTTTTCTACTATATTCCCTAAATAACTGTTCTGATATATTGGAAAGCTTTGCCTATTGAATATTTATCTGTACGTGGCTTGTTTAGTAACTTCATTTCGATCTCAGCTGATTTTCAGTTGATGCTCTGCATACGTTTCCTCTGTATTATGATAAAGCTCCTCAAATGAGTTCTTTCCACCCACTGACTTGATTTTATTCAGTGACAATTCTGCTCTTTACTGCGTCTAGTGCAGATTTTAATTCTTCTGTTTCATTTTTTGTTTCTTTATAATCTTTACTTATGTCAGCCAGATCCTTTTTATCTCAGTCTGTTAGGGTTATAATTTATACCCTTCTCCGCTCCTTTGCTGAAAGCAGTGTTTGAGGGTTTTAGAGAAGTTTAAAGAGAAAGATGATCATACAAGGTTTTTTAACAGGCTTTCTTGCAGTAGTCACAGTGATTAGAAGTATAGGCTTTCTAAGTATAGGAAACCCGTATTACTGATGGGGTTTGTTACAATTTCGTGCTTTCTTATATATCTTAAGTCAAATGGGATTTTTTTTCTCAGCCTATGTTTATGTTTATGACAGCTTAATAAAAGCACGTTATTTTATTTTCACCTTCTGGATAGGCTAAATTTCATTCTGCCAACTGAGTCAGTCAGGGTCTCAGCAGGAAACAGATGGTAGACTCTAATTGGGTAATTTGGAGACAGTCTAATAGACTATTTGCAAGGATATGGGTGAGGAGCAGCAAAAACCCACAAGGGATAGCACCAAACTCCAGAGCTAGTGAACCCCAGGCCTGAATGACTACAGGGAAGAGTGGCTACCAGAATCCCAGCGTGAGAGCCAGGCGGAGCGTATCTCCAGACTGAGGCTGTGCCTTTGGTTGAGGGTCACTCCTGGATAGCAGGCAATAAGTTTGGGGAACAAATAACCAGCCTCAGTCTTATCCCTACATTTCCTTTGGGTGCTGCACACTGGTCAAACTCAACTGGAAGTCAGAAGTCAAGGGGTTGCGTTAATCAGGCTATACAAATCAGCCCCAGGGGCCTAGCTAGACCAGGGTGGAGAAAGGTAAATCTGGAAGGGTAGGCAAAAGACAATAAGTTACATCAATCAAAGAGTCCTTAACTTTTCATTGTTGTGAACATCTTTCTCCTTTCACTGGCCAGGCCTCCATTTGGTGAGTGTTCTGGATGGAAACTATTCCAAGTCAAGGGTGTGTTTCCCGAGGAAAAGGAGAGAAAGATGGCATAGGAGGACAATTCAAAGGAGGTAGCTGAGTGAGACAAAATATCACTGGAGGTCGCAGAAGAGATGGGTAGATAGCTCAAATATGTATGGAGCTACTCTATGGGCAGGCTCAGAAAACTTGTGTAACCCATCATAATTAAAGAATCATAACATCACTAAAAATTCGAATCTCCTTTTGTGTGTATCTCAATCACTTAAGGAGGTTCAGCTACAAAGACCGACATAAAATATGCTAACATCAACCATTATCTTCCATTGTTTTGCTTAAGAGAACCTGCAGGAATTTTTTCACTCACCTGGTTTGGAAAAGTACCGAACTACTGTCCTTGCATTTGTCTCTAAATACTCTTCTTCTCCAGGTTCCCTCTTCTGTACAATACCTCCCAATATGCCACATTTCTCTCATTTCATACAGCCCCTTGGGCATGCAGTTTTTCTTTTATTCTTATTGATTTTCTCTGTAGAATCTTCCAGTATGACTTTTTCAGAACACTAGGGAATGGAGATCAGGTAAACAGACAAGACCGAAAACCTCTGAGTCAGGCAGAGGGAGGGGAAAGCTGTGGACAAGTTAGTAAGCTTCTCATATTTTCTCTTCTCCTTTCTGTCTTCTTCCTTTTCCCTTTCTAAGAAGGGAGAGGAAGGATATATGAAGAGGATGCCAGAATTTGCCCACCAATCTGAATTACTGTGCCAGATTTGTCACATGGTGGGTGCAGCACTGTGGAATTCTGCAGAGGGAGGAGCATTTGCAGGAAAGCTGCTGTTACTATATTTGCATGGTGGAGCTTGAGAACAAGCCCACAAAGGTGTGTGAGTTTTTCCCACAGAAGTTTTTTTTTTTTTTTTTAACTATTCCTTTTGAGTGAGGTGTATCTAGAGATATTCTTGGTCAGGAAAAATGAGCCAGTGGTATGAAGGTCTTAACTAGGAGTGGGTAGATGGATGTACTTGCCGCCCATGATGCCTTATTAGCCCCCAGGAACCCCCTCTTGGGGTGTTCCCAAGTGTTACTGTGAGGACCGTGAGCATGCCATTTCCCGTGGTTTTTCAAGGGATATGTGTGGCTGCAGCATTATGTCTTTCCTGGCCTGCCAACCTGATTTCACGGAGTTTTTGAAAAACAGTCCCCTCAGGGAAGTCCATGGTTGTTTTGACATTTGGGATAGAAAATATTTACCATGTAACCTTTACATTAAAGGACTCATTGCTAGGGACAAACAAAGCATATTTTTTTTGCCTCCATGTGAGCATTTGGGATGGTGCTCTAAGTGAATCCTTTACATGAAGAAAGGACAAGCAAGAATATAGGGGAAAAGAGAAAGGAGAGAAAAGAAGTTAAAAATGAGAATGTGCATATCTAGACTTCTATCTACTTATAGATATTTCCCACTTTGAATATGGAACCTGGGAAATACTTATTAAATATGAGGATATGAATCTCCATTTCCCTAAAGTGTTCATTCTTCACAATCTCCGCTAAGGCTGGAGAGTTGAGGAGGGAAGTTGGAATTGGAGCATGGTTAGATTTTAGAGACAAATCTTACCTGTTCACTATTTTAGTTGTGCCCTCTTTGAACCTCTAGGAGATAAGTGGTCTTTGACAATGAAGTGATGAGATTGAGGAATGGTAGGAGGCCCTCTCAGCTCTGGAGGACTTGTAAGATGGAACAGAACATTGAAAGGGCATGTGAGGTGACAGTTATTCTCCTTCCAGCTTTCTTACTAGCTTATCAATTCCTTCAGCATAGAGACTATTTTGCTGATATTTGTGTCCCTCATACAATTTTTTTCTTCCAAGTTTTTATTTAAAGTCAAGTTAGTTGGGTTGCCTGGGTGGCTCAGTTGGTTAAGCATCTGACTTTGGGGCAGATCATGATCTCGAGGTTTGTGGGTTGGAGTCCCACGTCAGGCTCTGTGCTGACAACTCTGAGCCTAGAGCCTTCTTCAGATTCTGTGTCTTCCTTTCTCTCTGCCTGTCTCCCCCCTACGCCCTTGTGCTCTCTCTTTCTCTCTCTCAAAAATGAATGCACATTAAAAAATATTTAAATTCAAGTTAGTTAACATGTAGTGTAGTATTGGTTTCAGGAGTAGAATTTAGTGACTCATCACTTACATATAGCACCCAGTGCTCATCACAGCAAGTGCCCTCTGTAATGCCCATGCCCTAATTAGTCCATTTTCCCTCCCCACAGCAACCCCAGTTCTCTATTGTTAAGAGTCTCTTATGGCTTGCCACCCCCATGTTTTTATCTTATTTTTCCTTCCTTTACAGTCTGAAGCATTTTTAGGAGGAAAGTTCTTTTTTTTTTTTTAATGTTTGTTTATTTTTGAGAGAGAGGCAGAGAGAGAGGGAGAGAATCCCAAGCAGACTTCATGTTTGGCATGAAGCCTAAGGAGGGGCTTTGACCCCATGAACCATGAGATCATGGCCTGAGGTGAAATCAAGAGTTGGACGCTTAACTGACGGAGTCACCCAGGCACCCCTAGGAAGAAAGTTCTTAAGGACTCTTTGATTAGCAGAATCTGCAAAAGAAACACAGAAAATCATAGTATAGGAAACAAGATAATTCCCTCAAGGCTCCTTGTCATTGGACATTTTGGCAGAAGGACCTAAAAGAGCAAGAGCTAGAGATCAGTCTTCACCTCCAACCAGTCTCTGTTTACACGAGGTCTTTCTTCTGCCTGTGTACTCTGAGTTTGTCTGGGTTTTGAGGAAAAGGAAGAAGGTGGGCAAGGAGCCCCTGACTCTTCTACCCTTCTTTCACATGGAATGATTCTGCTTTTAACTGGTTTTCCGTAGTTCTGCACTAGTATTTGTGAATACTTCCCCCGGGACTCTTCTTTAGACCTGGTAGATTGACCACATGTATTTCTCTCCTCTTGTGCTTGAATTTTCCATTATAGTAGCATTCAAAGAACAAAACCCAAATTATATAACCCCACAGGGACAAAGAGGCAGGAAGGGAGACAACGCAGACAAGAGAATCTAAGACATATTTTGAAAGATAGAAAGTAGATGGAGAGTGGCAAATGATTCAGCAGAGGAGGTTAAAACACAAGTACCTGCAGAGGATTATACCAATAAAAAAGCAGATTCACCCAATAGAATCCCAGAAAAAAAATTAGGTACTGTGTTATGTGGCAAGCAAATCAGGGAATTTGTGGGAATTTAGGATATGGAGCATTTGGACTCCCAGGCCTACTGCCCAGTCCAGAACAGCTAGGAATCTGTCTCCATTCTCTCCCACCTTTTGCAATCCACTGCCTGTCCCCCACATTCACTGCAGAAGGCAGAGATTTAATCTCTGGAAAAACTGAACCAGGGAGGCTCTGGTTTGGGGAACACAGCCATGCAAGAGGGCAAAGGATGAGACCCAGAGACAAAAACCAGGGACATTAAATGATAATTTGCATATTGAGTAGTAGGGACCTTGGCATCCTTTCCCTGCTCAGCTCACAGAATATATGAACTCAGTCACATGTGGTACCCAGGCAGGAGTCCAGAGGAGTCTTCTTTTCAGAAACTGAAGAATCCCAGAGAAAAGGCCTATGGATGTTGACATGTGAGAAACCTTCAACTAAAAATTCAGCTCAATGATAACTTACCTACAGTAATGCTCAACGGTTGCAAAGGAATTTTCCATAATCCATGCAAAATCCATGCAAAAGAATACTTTGCAATCTTTTCACTACCTTCTTCTTAAACATGAACAGAGGGTCAAAGATTCCCACACATCTGAGGAAAACCTCCAACATAAAAGAGAGATACTAATATATGGAAAATAGAAGATAGAAGTTACAGCCTTTAGAATATAGTCCCCGACTTACTGTGTTTTCACTTACAAGTTTTCAACTTTTCGATGGTGTGAGTGATATGCATTTGATAGAAACTCCTTTGAACTGTGAATGTTGATCTTTCCCTGGGCCAGTGATAGGTGTGCAGTCCCCTCTCATGTTGCCGGGCAGAGGCAGGAGCCCCAGCTCCCGGTCAGCCACTTGGCAACCGTTCTGTGCCCACATAGCCATTCTGTTTTTCACTTTCAATATAGTATTTAATAAATTACATGAGATATTAAGCACTTTTGTATAAAATGGGCTTTGTGGGAGATGGTTTGCCCAACTAAAGGCTACTCTAAGTGTTCTATGCACGTTTGAGGTAAGTTAGGTATATTGAATGCATTTTTGATTTATGATATTATCACCATGTTATGGGTTTATCATAACCCCGTGGGAAGTCAGGAAATCTGTACCAGGGTAAGGGGAGTGGTGGAGTGGAACAGAGGAATAGCTCTTTTTCATGTAGTAAAAATGGATACTTTAAACCAGTGGTTCTCAACCTTGGCTGCACCAGAATCACCTGGGAGCTTTCAAAATGCTGATGTCTGGGCTGCACCCTCAGAGATTCTGATTCAGTCAGTCTGGGCTGAGGCCTCAGTATTGAGGTTTTAAAAACTCTCAAGTGGTACTGATAAACACCCAAGGTTAAGAACCGCTTAGATTAAATAATACAATTTAAAAGTTAATTTTAAATAAAATAATAAAGGTTAATTTTATTAAAATGTTATACTGCTTAAAAAAAAAGGAAAAGAAAACACTGGCTGCAGGATCAGATAACAACTCTTTTTAAAAAAAATTTTTTAACATTTATTCATTTTTGAAAGGCAGAGAGAGACAGAGTGCGGATGGGGGAGGGGCAGAGAGAGAGGGAGGCACAGAAACAGAAGCAGGCTCCAGGCTCCGAGCTATCAGCACAGAGCCCGACGCAGGGCTTGAACTCACGGACCACGAGATCACGACCTGAGCCAAAGTCGGCCGCTTAACCGACTGAGCCACCCAGGCACCCCATTAGATAACAACTCTTGAGCCTGGCACCCGAGGGAGGCCCTCCCATCTTCCCCAGCTCACCTTTCTAACTTTATTGCCCACATTTTGGCATTCAGGCCATGCCCATCCACACTTGCACAAATCCCATGCTCCTTGGCTCTCTTTCCTGTGTTCTTTGTTCATATTTCTCACCCCACTTTGAGTGCCTTCATATTTTAGTACTCTTCATTGCCTGTTAATGTTGAAATTATCTTTAAATATCCTGCCCAGTCCCACCCCCTGCCATGGTCACTGGGCATAAAGCAAGGAGCTCCTTCACTGATCATTACCATTACCTGCTCTCTGTCTCATTTATTTCATAATGAACATCTTCATTACTATGGATTTCCAACAATGCTAGTAACTCATGTGGCCATTCAGCTTTGTTAAACTCCCCAAACCTGGGCTTATCTGTACATAGCACATTTTTAGTAGTTCACTGTACCACCTACAGTTTTTTAAAATTTATTTTTTTTAATGTTTTATTTTATTTTTTGAGAGAGAGAGAGAGAGAGAGAGACAGTGTGAGCAGGGGAGGGGCAGAGAGAGAGGGAGACACAGAATTCGAAGCAGACTCCAGGCTCCCGGCTCCCAAGCTGTCAGAACAGAGCCCGACGCGGGGCTCAAACTCACGGACCATGAGATCATGACCTGAGCCGAAGTCAGACGCTCAATCGACTGAGCCACCCAGGTGCCCCTCAAATTTATTTTTAATTTTAATTCCCGTGTAGTTAACATCAGGGTTATATTAGCTTCAGTTGTACAATATAGTGATAAAACAGTTCTTTACATTACTCAGTGCTCACCACAAGTGTACTCTTAATGCCCTTCATCTAGTTAACCCATCCTCCCACCCATCTCCCCTCTGATAATCACCTGTTTATTGCCTATATTTAAGAGTCTGTTTGTCTCTTTTTTTCGTTGTGTGGTTTCTTAAATTCCACACATGAGTGAAATCATATGATATTTGTCTTTCTCTTGACTGACTTTATTCACTTAGCATTGTATATGCTCTTTAGATTCATTCATGTTGTTGCAAATGGAAAGCTTTCATTCTTATTTACATACATGCATACATACACACCACATCTTCTTTATCCACTTACCTATTCATGGACACTGGGCTGCTTCCATAATTTAGCTATTGTAAATAATGCTGCAATAAATATAGGGGTGCATATATCTTTTTGAATTAGTATTTTTAGTGTATTCTTTGGGTAAATACCCAGTAGTGGAGTTACTGGATCATATGGTAATTTTATTTTAATTATTTTTCTATTTTTAATTTTTTGAGGAACCTCCATACTGTCTTCCACAGTGGCCACACTGCTTTGCATTCCCGCCATCAGTGCATGAGGGATTCCTTTTTCTCCACATCCTCATCAACACTTGCTGTTTCTTATGTTTTTGATTTTAGACATTCTGACAAGTGTGAGGTGATATTTCATTGTAGTTTTGATTTGCTTTTCCCTGATAATGAGTGACGTTTAGCATCTTTTCCTGTGTCTGTTGGCCATCTGGGTGTCTTCTTGGGAGAAATGTCTGTTCGTGTCTTCTCATTTTTTAACTGGATTATTTGTTATCACAAACATTATTAACATTATCTTCTGTAATCTTGATGGCAACTGTGTGAGGTAAAGTATCACTGTCCCTAATTTGCATATGGGAATATCAAGTTCCAGAGAGATTAAGTGCCAAGACTGGTGTTTTCCAGGTAGCTCATGGCAGAGCTGGGACTTAAACTCAGGTCTTTTAGGTCTGCTCTAGCTCTGAAACACCTTTTTGCCTTTGTTTTGATTTAAGTGGGCAGATGTTCTTGTTTTCTCAATAGATTACTAATACCTTGAGAATGATAAACATATACTTTAAAGATCCAATAACTGGTGCAGATTCAGTGTCTTGCACACTACAGGCCCTCCAAAAGTATTTGTTCATTTGATTATGGCAATAATAGAGCATAGTTATTGGGCCAGGTCTTCATAGGATTATTGCATTAAATATTACAAGAAGTATGTGAATTGTTAGAACTGTAATACTCATTTAAAAAATCAGTAACCGAGCTTAACAATGTAAAGGGACATGCACAAGGTCACACAGCTTATCCTTTCAGGGTGGAGCTGAGACTGAAACCAGAACTGGCAGAATCCAGTGCTCAGAACTTCCTTGCCTCATTTCTTCTCCATGTGAAGTCACCAAGAGCAGCTCTCATTGTAAAGATTTTCTCAATCCAGATTAATAATCATCATTCTTTAGATTTCCCCCAGACACAGTTGAGGGTGAAGGCAGGACAGACTGTAACCCATCTGGTGGATGGTATTCGCCATGACAGGGTTGGAGGACTATGTGAATGCAGGCCCATGCAAATTAACAAACCCATGTGTCAGCTATTGTCTGGCAGCCCCTTCCTGCTTCCTAAATATAGCTCAATTTCAAGAAAGCTAATGTATTTGTCAATCAGAACTTTAAATCTTGTGGAAAGGAAAATAATAACCCGCAGACAACATTTGAACCCTGTCCTCTAAGTTCTAGAAAACACACACACACACACACACACACACACACACACACACACACTTTGTCACGTGGCAGCGGTCGTGAAGTAAATATATCCCACTGCACTGATCTTACATCTTGTCACATTAATGTTTCAGAGCACTCAATATAAATATTAAAACTAATAGCTTCACTCTTCAGCTATTACTCCTCCATCCCCTGAAATCATCATAAAACTTTCAAAGCCTTTTAGAACATTTACACACTTGAATCTGATGGTGGGGAAAGGAGATTCACACAATGAAACCCATAAGCTTAAATAATAGTGAAGAGCTGTTTATGGAATATGCTTTATTTATTCATCATTTCAAGTAAAGTTTCCATTTTGATGGAGGGGAAAAAAAAATCAAAGTATAGCTGCCAAGGGAGAAGGCTGAAGTATTGCTTTTCTATACTGAGGACTTGGAAAAAAAAAAAAGAAGTCCATGAGAATCTCAGACCAAGGTCAATCAATGCTAAGACTGTGGGTACGTAAACAGCTAATGGATTGTAAAGACACATACCAATGTTATGAATTTTTAAAGAGCAACTCTTCAGCACAGAACCCCATAAATCAATGATGACTTATTGGCTGGATCAATTATGCAAACTTTTAAAACATTTAATGACAGGTAATGAACAGGTCTCTGGAGGACACCAGTCAAGAGTGTTTTTGTGGTTGTAGTTACATCTGCTTAAGTGAATTGGGTAGAGGTGGTCATTCCTAGGAAGTGATTAAAAGTTAAATCCAGAATCTGCCTGAAGTGAAAAAAGAATAATTACTTTAGTCTTCCTACGTATCTCAAACAGCTGGGGAAATGGGTTGCCTCCTAATGGATTCATAGGTATCCCATGTTGGTTTTTGACTGTGCTGTTCTCAGGGAGCTTCTATTTCTAAGCATTTGTTTGGAGTTTCCTGGCAAAACAATCTAAGCAGCAAAGAGAAAGATGATATTTGAAATAAGAAACAGTATAGAATGAGTGATGACCCAGATAGGTTCTTATAATTACTTATTTTGAAATTAACTCTAAATATCAATAGGAGCAGACAGACGGGGAGAGATGGGATGATGTTGCAAGATTCTGCTCAACCTAGTAGCACAGGACAGAAAGCTAAGTGTGGGTGACTAATCTCACAGAAAATCTCACATCATCACTTATGGCATTACAGTGCTTTAATCACATATTAAAATAGCGACCCAGTGAAAAATGAACTTTGGGGGGTAGATTTCTGAACGTATCATCGTTTAGAGTTTACACATTGATTTTTTTTTCTTATTATATAACTTCAGATAAGTCTAAATTATAAAAAGACAGAAGTTAAACATGCCATCCAATCCTGAACGTGCTTCTTTATATCTAAGCCACCACCATAGATGCTGTATTTTCATGTTAACATAGTTAAAAAATTGCTCAGATCAGGTAAAGCCTTCCATCTGATTCTGAAAACACTGAAAATTCTGATACTCCTGTATAGCTCTGACTCATTTTACTGCTAAGCAGAAAGATCATAAAAAATGAAAAGTATAAAGTAGGTTGGGTTGTAAAGTGCCCGAGCTCAAGTGTCTCTGGCCTGGAATTGTTTTCTGTGTCAGAGAAGCTTCTTTCTAATTGTTGCTAGGTTTCCAAAATACTTTCAGTTAAGTGGGATCAATGGAAATATCTGAAAAAAATTACTGATTTTTGGATATTTCATTTTCTTAAGAGACTTTGATAATTAGCAAACTATGTAAGGAGTTTGAACACTTTGTGTGTGTTTGGTAGAGATAGATACCTTTGGTAATGAAGATCAAAAAAGAATTTGCCACAATTTCTACCCCAAACCTGTGATATGTATTTATTGTTAAAATTCATATTCATGGCTAAGCAAAATGAGTGGAGAACTGTAGTATCTAGATCCTTTGTTAGAATATATACATCCTATTTTGTGTTGATAAATAAACAAGAGCCCAGGGTTAAAGGTAAACAGACATGGGTTCAAATCCTGGATCTGACATTTACTGGCTGTATGACCATAGGCAAGTTTCCTAACCTCTCTTGTTTTATATCCTTATCTTTAAAATGTGTAGCACAAATTCTACCTTCAAAAAAACACCTATATAGATACTCAATAATGGCAGTGGCTATTATCTGCCAAATCTGAAATATCCCTCGGAGCAATAATTAGGGAATGACCTCAGGAGAAGAGTTATTGCTAAATTGAAGGAAAGGAATGACTTTCTACCAAATGTTGTTGACTTTTAGAATAATAATAGTTGATAACACCAAGGTGTGTATTATGTATTAGGTGCTTTAGTTGCAGTAGCTCGTCCAAGTTTGTCAACTCTTGGATACAAGCACTGTTACTACTATTTTACAGATGGAGTCACTGAATCTCAGAGAAATTAAGAAACCTGCCCAAAGCCACCCAGGTATAAAATTGCAGAATTGGCATTCCAAAATAAATCAAACTGTGTTGGGCCAGAATGTGCCACAATGGTGAGCTTGTAACTGGTGAAACAAAAAACAAGGGACTAAAAATACTTATCAAAAAATTTCTCTGTTGGTATGCATGGCTCTTAGAGAAATAAAAAGGGCCAGATTCACCATAGTATATTTCTGCTCCCAATTTGTCTGGGAAGGCAAATACAGATTGCAGGAATGGTCATGAGGTTGAAATTTGTCCTAGGCATGAAGGAACAAGAGGCAATGGTGGGCAGCTTAGTGTACAGTTTTGTGTATGTGACTTAGCGAGTAATTTTGTCAGACAGGAGTCATGCTGTGAGTAAAAATGGTCTGTTTCTCTGACCCAGGGGTCTTGTGTCTTCTGTCAGTTTATGTATATAAAACTATGGCATTCTAACTTGTTAGCTTCCAAGTAGGGTAAAATCTCATACCCTTCACAGTTTCTGACTTAATACTGAGGAGGAGAGGTCATAACTGTCACACCTCCACATGGAAGAAAACATCAGTAGTGTCCCCTGATACATAAGTTCCCAGAGTTTCCCAGCAGAATGAAGGGTGGGGAGTGGGATGGTGGAGACAAAACTTTCAGAATATCTTATGCTTGGGTATTTATTCTGATAAAGATAAGAGTTGGAGAGATCGATGCAAATTAATAACCAGTAAAATGTCACTTCACATTTGTCAGAGTGGCAAATATGAAAATGTTGGACCTATCAAGTGATGACTGAAGGTGGGGCAGTGGGGACTACATGCTGGTAGGAGTGTAAATTGGGGCAATCTATACTTCAGAGGGCAATTTGGTAATACTCATAAAGTTGAATATACCAACTCAGTGTTCTAGATATTCTAACTCCTAGGTGTATACCCTAGAGAAACTCTTGCAAAAGTTACATCTATAGGAATATTCACCGTAGCATTGTTTGTGAGAGGGAAAATGAGAAAAAATACTAATAGTCATGGAAATGAGAATTAATAAATAAATACATTTAGGTACATTTATATTGTCCAGCAGTTTAAATGAACAAACAAAAATGACATACATAGATATGAATAAATCTCAAACACATAATATTAAACTAATAAAAGTAAGTTGATGACACATACTTAGAATGTGATGCCATTTGTATAACATTTTGGAACCACATAAAACAGCAGTGTATATTTCAGGGATACATTCACATGTAGTAAAGGTATAAAAACACGCACAGGATGAGTGTTTGATACTATGGAGAGGGAAAGGAATGAAATGAAGAAGGGTACACAGAGGTTCTGTAATTGGAGTTGTGATATATTATTTTTTAAGCCTAGTGGAAAGTACTGAAGAATTTGTTACATTTCCTTTTAGTCATTTGTCTGACATATTTCATAAAAATAACTTTTAAAGAGTACTTATGATTTATATTGGAAAAGAACACATAAGGTTTAGTAAAATGTACCAGAAAAACTTAGTTAATAGTATAGGGATTTCTATCTCAGAAGACTTAGAATTTCTGTAATGTAAAAATGGGTTGATTTGATCATCCATCAGTTGGACAATGCATTCCTGAAATCAACCATATCTATAGTATTGAATGCAATTCTAGAAAATTCCCTTTTGATCTGCTTGTTTTTTGGGTCATTTGTGAAGTTTTTCACTTGTTAGATAACACATTATTAATATATTAATAATGTAACTAATAACACTTTAATATACATTGATAATAAAGTTATTTGATGAATTGAGTACATACCATTATTAATGGTAATTAGGTCAAGAAATAATGTCCTGGAGCTAATTTGGCAACAGATGGGTCTACACATCTACTGTAAAGGATCAACTGTATGTCTTTAAGGAGGAAAGGTTATTCAAATTATTCTTTTATAGCTATCAAGTGAAAAAATTTTAAAATCCTGGTTTCTGATGAACAGCTCTGAATTTCTTTAAAATGAATATTTAAATAAAAAGCAAATCACGTTTCTCTCATGCAAGGAAGTGCCCCCAAATATCTAATTAACTTCTTTCTGAATTTCTGAGCCTGAAATTTTGTGGCCTCAGTATCTCCATCTTCTGGACAATTTGCAGAATCACAATATAGATTCCATCCTATGTTATGGCCATTATTTAGGGAAAAAAGTGAGATGATTATGTGATTTGGTGTGGTCCATTTATTATATGACACATATTCTTTTTTTTTTTTTAATGAAATTTATTGTCAACTTGGTTTCCATACAACACCCAGTGCTCATCCCAAAAGGTGCCCTCCTCAATACCCATCACCCACCCTCCCCTCCCTCCCACCCCCCATCAACCCTCAGTTTGTTCTGTTTTTAAGAGTCTCTTATGCTTTGGCTCTCTCCCACTCTAACCTCTTTTTTATTTTTTTCCTTCCCCTCCCCCATGGGTTTCTGTTAAGTTTCTCAGGATCCACATAAGAGTGAAAACATATGGTATCTGTCTTTCTCTGTATGGCTTATTTCACTTCGCATCACACTCTCCAGCTCCATCCACGTTGCTACAAAGGGCCACATTTCATTCTTTCTCATTGCCATGTAGTACTCCATTGTGTATATAAACCACAATTTCTTTATCCATTCATCAGTTGATGGACATTTAGGCGCTTTCCATAATAATATGACACATATTCTTAAATCACAGGCCATGTCATTGTGATCCTTTATAAGATGCATATTGGGTTTAGTGACATGTCCTTACTATTTGAAGGATTTATTTTATTCTTGTTATTCTAATTTTTACCACGTGTCTGAAACTCCAAAATATATTCCATGACTCACAGATAATGGCACCAGCATCCCCTTGCCTTTATCTTGTTAATAACCTTTACAAGCTATCTCTAAATGGGTATGGTGCAGTTCCACTATAGAGACAAAGGTAAGATTTTTTTTCTGCTGCTTGCCCAATATGGTAGTTAAAAAGTCAGGGGAAAGGGCTAAGAGGGATGGTTGACTACCAGCTATGAACTGAGCCCTCTGCAAGCCACTTCTGGCTCTGCAAAGAGAGGAGATTCTAGACCCTTCCAGGTTTTAAACTTCATCTAGATTTTCTTCTTAGACCAGCACCAATTCAGAACACCTGCTCTTTGAAATTGAAATGCTAAAGCCACCAATTTGCCAGAAGTACTCTGACTTCCAAAATCACGATCCTTTATGATGAAGACCATCATTAGTGTCACTAGATAAACCAACCATACCAATTGATACCTGACAGACACAATACAATATACAAAACAAAACAGCTCCCAAGACTCCTCTGAAAATATTCACAGATGTTAAAGCTAAGAAGTATGCTAGAAATCCATCCCCTTTCCTCTGATTTTGCAATAGAGGGAAGATAAGCTCAGAAAAGGTGTATTATCTGCCCCAGGCCATGAAGCCAGGTATTGAGAGAGCAGAGACTAGAGTCTTTGGACAAGTGTCCTTTCCTCTGCCACGTTCAACTCTGAGACTAATAGTACAGGTTAGTTATCAGAGGTATTATTAAAGTGGTGGTTTTGGAAGTGATTTCACAGCATGAGATAGAGAAGATGTAGCGGCCATGGAAAAAGCTAAAGGAGCCCAAGGTGATCATGTGCCTGAGGTAGGATATGTAATATATGAGTTTTGAAGATGAAGGGAGTTACTTTGGAGAAGGAAGAGGAGAAATAGAAAGAGTTTTTATAAAACTTCTTCTCTTTTTCCATTAAGGGTAGACTTACTCCACAGACAATTTAACAGGAAAGGTTTTATATGCACACAAAGAACTTTTGGATTAAAGATCATTGACAAATATCTTGGTCTGCAGGTTTTTGAAATCCAAGTGGCAACAAACTCTTAGTTGTAAGATCCAGTTACGTCGTTTGGCTACTTGACTGACATTGATCTTTGACTTCAGGAACCCAAGATTTAGTATCATTTTAATTTTACTAGTGGTAAAGAGAGACTGGGTGACTTGGCTAGAGAGAGACAGTTCCTATTAGATGTAAAGAAAATCAGGTTTCCTTTGTTTTTGGTTCTCTCCTGACCAGTCAGAACCTTTGCTATGTCTCCACTGTATAAAGGGCCTGTGGACCAATTCAGCCAGAGCCTTCATCGAGGAACATGAACACAGAGGACTGATGCTGTATGGGATGATCTCTGAGTCGTCATGTGAGTGGTATGGATTTTGTCAGGCAGTTTATATTTTGTACAGTTAAATTCAATAAACACTCATTGAGGACCCACTGTGCACCAGATGCAAAGCCAAGGGCTAAGGATATGCTTTTAAATGAAACAGACAACTCTCACCATCACGGACTTTCAGTCTAGTGGAATAGACAGGCGTTAAGCAAATAATTTCAAATGTGATGAATCCCATTAAAGGGGAACTACAAGGGAAGAAAAACCTAGGCAAAGTCAATGTGGCTTTTACCTTAGCCTGGATGAGGCTATTTCATTTCATGAGATAAAGTAACAATTTAAGTCCCTTCCTTCTTGAGAAATAGCTATTCATTCATTTTTATTGGTAAGTACTTAGGAAAACCTCTTTCATTGGCCTGATTTTCATACTAATCCAAAGGAAGAATATGAGTTACTAAAAGTTAAATTTTTGTGGAATGGTTAATTTTGTACACTTAATTATGGAATTCTTTATATATTTCCTGTATTTTATAAGGATACAGGCTAAAGCATTGCATTCCTTCATTTTATTTCTCGTCATGATCAATATGGATCATGGCTTGCACTCTGCCTGAGTTTCCCTAAAGAGTAGACCCTGTGACAAAGTCATGTTTGCAGTTGCTTTTTTGTTTGTTTTGTTTTTGTTTTTAGAGAAGTAGTCCAGAGACAAAGTGAGGGATGGAGAAGAGTGAAACATGGAAGGAAGACCAATCCAGGGTGCGCTGTTGAGCTAACACTCTAGGAAACTGGGGCTCCCTCTCAGAGACAACCTAGGAAACCCTGTGCACATACCTTAAAAGTTGTTAGTGAGCTGCATTATTCATTGGCCCCCATACACCATTGGTCAGAAGTTACCCCCAGGGAGTATTGACCTCTCCAACGGGCCCTGAAATGGCTGAGTGGGTTCCAACCAGTGTCTCAGTCTCTGGTGGCAGGGAAATCCAAGACAGAAAGCAATGTAGCCTCTGAGGCAAGATGCTGTTAGTGGACGTACGGTGTTCAGAACAAGGGAGAAAGACAGGACCTCCGACATCCCTCACAAAGGACTATTAAAAGTAGTTCCGTGCTTTCCATGGCTGAAGGACAGGTGTCACAGTAAAGAGATAAATAACACCAAAATGAATTCTGAGCCTTATCATAAACTTGAGGGGAGTGAGGAGAGCAGAACCAACTCTACCTGGGGTATTGAGAAGGAGGCACAGAGAGGAGGATGGGGCGGGGAGCCACCATCCATGCCACATTTCACAGTAGCCGTCTGTTTTTGTTTCCTCCTATACATAGTTGTAACTTGGTGGGTATCTACAGAGACACAAGAATTAATGTTCTAATGATTTGTATTATGATGTGGTGCTAACATATGTGAAGTCAGTCCTGTCTTCAGACAGTTCACATTTCAGTTTTCTGAACAGACTGGATAGATTCCATCAAGCTTCTTCTTAGTTGCTAAGAACTTCATAAATTCCTCTTAGTAATTGACTTGCTTTCAGACAATAATTGTTAACTGATAAATAGGAGAATTGTCAGGTGTGGAATCAGTGGTGAGAGAAAGATAGTTTCTCTGTTGCACTTACCAAGAATCACCGATAAGACCTCTGATCCCATTAAGGATATAAACCCTTCAGATGGAGTTGATGACAGCCCCATGGGCTGCCTGAGTCCTCACCAGCTTGGCTGTTCTCAGTGCATGTTCAGCCAAAGGGGGATAAAATCAATGCAAGAATTTCATGGCCTCCAAGAAAATTACTGTTGAGAGATGACCCAGTTCTTTGATTGGTGTCACCAGAAGACAGGCCTCCTTGAGAAGTGAATGTAATGACATCCACCAGCTGCTTAAATTCTTTCTATTATATGCATTTGCTTTCAAATAGCTTTAGCATTTTAGCATAAACTACCACTTGCTTTCCTCCCAGATTTGGGCTCTGGGCATTTTTAAAGCAGCAGGCAGAGGCAGGCCTGGCAAAAGCAGCGAGCCACTCTACATCTCTCAGGATGGATGAAAGCATTTTTGCTTGGATCCCGGTGATCATTAAGGGCTAAGAAAGCCGCATGAGTGGATTAGTGATTCCAAACTGAATTCCTCCCTCCCCTTTATTGTGTTCTCATTCACAAGGATCGCAGTTACTGGTGTGAGCTGAAATCCTGGGACCCTGCCCACGATTTTGCCACCTTGACTTCCCTGGCCCATGTTAGCTCTTATATCAGTGTGCCCTGGCTTCACTCATTCTCGTATCTGCACTGGCTTCTGAAAACTCTTGAAAGGATCCTTTTTTGCCCCTAAGAAAGATCTAGATGCATGTGAAGAGAGAAAGTGGGTTATGGGAGTCAAAAAGCTAGAGCAGAAACTACAGCAACCCTTGCACATGAATGAAACCCAGGGGATTTTTTATCCATCTGCCCCCAGTGCAAAACCTGGAAGCCTTCTCCAATTCCCCCTCGGCTCTCGGCCACAATCTTTACTCATGCCAGGCTACAGGGAAGGATGGTGGGTAAAATGTTGAAGAGATAAAAATAACAATAACAGCAACAGCAATCTTTTAAATCCAACTCTTTACTTAAACTTATTATGTTTCAGGCACCTATTCTAAGCCCTTTTCACATAACTTCATTTAATCCCCGCAGTATCCCTGTGGGAACACTCAGGGACTGAGGCATGGAGAGGCGAGGTAATTTGCCTAAGATAATACAAATACATGCTTCCCCTTCCTAGTTACTACTCTCTTCCTTCGGGGTAACCGTAAAGGATCGAATAAGGAACCTATAGAAGGGGTTAATGTTAATTTCTGTTATTTCTTTGCCAAAGGAAAATGTAGGTACTGGGATGTGTTGGGGGTGAACATCTTACACTCCTTCCAAGGGAGAGGAATTAAGACCTTGAGCTTCTCTGGCCTGATCACATCCTTTTGGAACACATGAGGCCCTGAGCCATCTCCAGGGAGTTCCGTGCCCAGACGCGTCACACGAAATACTTTGGCATCCCAACCTGAATGCATGGCTGCATGAATACGATGAACAGTATCTTGAAGACACTCGTAAACAAGAAGCTTTCACCACACACCTTCTTCACAGCAGCCTACTTATGGACACATTCATCCATGTGTGCCCAGGTGTTACCAGCTGCTGCAGGCAGGCATACTTTCTCTTTTCTTTCTTTTTTTTTTTTTTTAAGTTAATTTATTTTGAGAGAGAGAGAGAGACAGGAGGGGTAGAGGGAAAGGGAGAGAGAGAGAAAGAGAGAATCCTAAGCAGGCTCTGCACTGTCAGCTCAGAGCCCAATGTGGGGCTCAAACCCACAAACTGTGAGATCATGACCCAAGCTGAAACCAAGAGTTGTACACTTAACTGACTGAGCCACCCAGGTGCCCCAGATAAGGTGTAATTTCTGACCAGCACTGGGATCTCATTCTAGCCCAAGCATTTTTGGCACAGAGCAAGTTTGTGGTTTCCAGCATGTTTTTGGCTCAGAGGAAAAACTTGGGAAATTTAGCTGTACTGGGACCTTATCTTCCAACATTCCCACCTGGAGATGTATTCTCCACTGGGGACCTGTGAGATGGGTGTCATTCCCATTTCCTTGAAGGAGTTCCTGGGCCTTTGTCATTCTTCATATGCACCCCAGGAGACCAGCGTGCAAATATGGGCAGAGATGAAAGATTTCCCACCACCCAGTCTGACTCTGACTGTGGGATTAGGTTGAGTTTGTCAAATGGCTTATTTGCTTATAGTAACCAACAGTTGCGTGTGACATGGTAGAGCATTGGGTGATCTCCCTAAGTGGTACCCAGACAGCTAGTCGCCTCTGTTTCCTTTGGGGAACTCCATGGAGGGAGTGACTGAGTTTGGTTGGCTCCCACTGGATGGTTGCCAGTGAGGAGTGGGCGACGGTGCCCGCCTGCTGAGCAGCAGCCTGAGAGGAAATGGTGAGAGTCCATGCTGTGTGTCTGACTGCCTCATGTGTGTGCTTCCTGCATTTGGGAAGAGGCAGCCCCACATCATAAAACCTCCCTGAAAGCCACTGAGGTACCTCTCTAAAAAATGTAATGGACTATACTGAAAGCCTAGCTTTGACTGATGTGAGGCTTGGGACTCTGCCCAGGTAAGAATCCATGCAGCAAGGAGACCAGAGAAGGCAGATGACCCAGAGTAGGGCCAAACTGTTTACCAGCAGATGTGTTTTTGAAAATCTTCCTTAACTGGTCATGGCAGCGGAAAATATCCTGCTGTTAAACGCATCTGCAATCCGCTGCTCTCCCAGTCCACCTACAAAAATTTTGACCTTTAAAGAAATGATGGAGAAGCTGGTGATTTTTTCTCTGGCATTGAAGCTCAGTCTATTTGAGGCTCCAAGGCAATTGCAGCCCTCTTTGCTCCCTATTTCGCATCACTTTTAAGTCTTGTCCTGGCCACTATGAACCCTTCAGCACTTCTCCCTGTGCAATCACTTGAGTCAAGATCTGTGATTTGCAGATGACATGTACATTTCTTGGCTGATGGTTACTGAAGCAGTTTGCAAACCTTAGGCGGTTAACGGGGGGTGGTGGTGGAAGAGCAGATTACAACTGGAAAACTGTAATGCTCCCCCCCCCCCAATTTCTATTTTCATGCAAATGGATAGCTGCTTTCTCATTATTTTGATTGAAGGGAAGGTAGCTCAGTATTCCTGTTGGCATGAATTACCATATTCATGTTTTTGATGACCAAACAATTGGTTGATATCTATTGTTTGTCACTCCTATGAGAGTACAGTACTTGAGAAACCCAGGTGGGGGGAAGATGTTATAAACATACTCTTTCCTCCCAAAAATGTCCAAACACAAAGACAAAATCTTAGGTTCCTCTCATTATAACAATCTGTTACAAGAATGCATCCAACGACATTCAGCTTTCTGAGCTTTAGACAATGATGGCTGCATTTTGGATCATCTTTCATTTGAATATCTATAATATATGTAAATTAGTGAATCTATGGGAGAAGTTATTTGGTGTCATCTATTGAAATATTCTCTCATTTAAAAAGGACTGTCTTAATGACAAACAAGCCTTATCTGATTTTTAAGCAGACATGATATGTGTATAAACATAATGTGATCTGAAACACACGTTAATGAGATTTCCATCAGAAGGATTACCGAGGTTCTGTGTTCAGACACCGAGAAAAGCCAAATGGGTGTATCAAGCCCCCATTTCTAATCTTCAAAAGCAAATTTATTGAAGTGTCTCAATTTTGCCACACACCCTAACATCTGCATATGGGCCCAGATTCCTAATCCTGTCACACTGTGAGGCTGCAGATTAAGAGAATGTATAAACAATGCTTCTGTCGCTACACATAAATATAGACTGCTAATTCAAGTGTGGGCTTTATAACAGAGACCCCTTCTCTTAAGCAGATTTTGCACTAAACATTGTTCACATCCTGAAAAAACAAACAAACCAGGGATAGCTTTTTATATTTTCTTCCTTTATCTAATTTAAAAGATGTTCTCCATAAATAGAAGTTATGTCAATGTTTCAATAACACACATGAAGCAAAGAAAGGAACACATAAAGAACACTCCACAATGTGTCAGACAGTGTGTTAAATGCTTAAAATACATTATTCCCGTTACTAAGAAATCAATAAAATAAGTATTCATTGAGATTTTACAACATTTCAGTGTTACATACTATAATTCTATTACTTCGACAGTTTCTGTGTATTGCCCCCTTTATCCCTTTACTATTATTTTAAACATATTAGATATGAGAATGTTTGTGAAGGAGTCCCTGAGACCTTTGTAAATCCCCAAAACCACAGAACTCCTACAAGGAAACAAGAAGAGAATAAAGTCATGGTATTTAGTTCAATGACACACACCTGTCTCCCGGTGCAGGCAGTTCAGATTCATGCCTCAGCAAAATTAAAAATTGCTACATGTTATGGGCTTCCAGGATCATTTAAGAACACTCAAAACCATGAATGTTAAATTCATAATTGCCAAGGGCTTATTGCATGACCCACGTCAGTATGGTACTCAATTGTTATTTTCAGTGACAATCAAAATAGCTTCCATTTATGTTTATTCATTTTTGAAAGACAGAGACAGAGCACAAGCAGGGGGTGGGGCAGAGAGAGAGAGGGGGACACAGAATCAGAAGTAGGCTCCAGGCTCTGAGCTGTCAGCACAGAGCCCGAGGCGGGGCTCGAACTCACGAACTGCGAGATTATGACCTGAGCTGAAGTCAGACACTCAACTGACTGAGCCACCCAGGAGCCCCAAAGTAGTTTCCATTTAAATTATCCACAAGCTTTTATAGGATTTCAAATTTATGACTACTCTGTATTTTGTTTTGCCTTTTGAGTTCCATTTGTTCACAAATATAAGTTCCAAAGTCAATATAAGTTGAAGCCTAGATGTTATGGTGACTCCTCAGAGAAATTAGAGAAAAATCATTAGAGACAACAACATTCACAAAGCATTGGGGAAAGGTTAAGATATGTCCCCTTGCAACTTTCCATAACAGGAAAAAAGTATAACTGTAGAAAATATGATTGTATTTTCAAAAGTATATAAATCAGCCATTTAAAGTGTAAGATTTAAGTCACAGTTCTATTGATTTTGTTATTGGATAAAAAAAATCACAAATTTTACATCAATATAGGGAATAAAAAGAAAGAAAACGGATCATTTTGTGCTGCCTCTACCATCAATGTCATGTCTACCTGGCTTGGGTCATGTTTATTTTCCTACAGGAACTTATATGTTCATGTCGATATTTCTTTAATTTAAACTTGGTCTGAATACCAATTTTTAAAATTCTAATTCAATTCTCTCTATGATTACATACTATTTTTGGTAACAGTGATAATTCAAACATATGTCAAAATAAAAGTATTTCTTTTGTTATCTTTGGAGATCAATCTCTTTGAGACCACCTCTTCAACAGTCTTGTTTTTATTTCCACCTCTGTATACTTCCCTTCTCCCTACCTCATCATCTTATCCTTCCGGTGGTTCTGAATTCTTGGGAGAGGCCTGAAAGCAGTCTAAATGATTCAGGGCTAGGAAAAATAACTCAACTACAGTTCTTCGGGACTCATGGGTCCTCACCAAAGTCTGATAGGTCACTTGCTACATCAGTGCTCAATATGTTTTATCCTCAAACTCAGTAAGATGCCCAGAGTGCAATGCAAACAAACAAACAAACAGACAAAAAACACATTTTCTGTTTATAGGGCCCAAAGTGAGGAAGCTCTCATACACTTGTCTTAGTTACTTTATCTGCTACTGTGACTGAGACAGGGCTGCTCTGCCCTCTATGTTTGGTTGGATCGTGGGTTGAGATGATCTAGAATGGTAGGATTGAGGGTAGAATTGTTTAAAAGAGTAGAGATGTCTTCTGGAACAGAAACACCAACATCACCCCTGAACACAGATCTGATCCTGGCAAGATTCTCTTGAGTAGAAGTTAACCAATATGGCAATTTACTTGTTATCCATAAGAGTTAATGTAAGCTGCTTCCAGCGTTATTTAAGCGTTCAACCAAGTGCCCTGGGCTTTCAGGAATTGGAGAGTTCTCTTTTTCTGTTCTCATGTTACATCATGTGCTATAAAAGTCAGAGTTCAAGCTGATCACTTTTACATGAATGAGTTCATGTGCCTAATTCCTAAATCACACACATCTTTTTTTTTTTTTTTTTTTTTGGCCCAAGAAGATAAACAGAAGCTCAGAGAAATAAAGAGGCTAACCCTGAGCAAAGGAATTGAAAGACTACAAGTCCCAGGTACCCTGGTTTCCCAGGCCAGAGAAGTAAGTACAGTCTTAGAGACAGAATATCTTCAACCTTGAGAAAAATAACCATAGAATAAAAACATGTGATGCCTTTCTCTATATAAATCCATGTGATAGTCATTTATTAAAAGAATGCATTTCACAAAAAAATTCCATCAAATCTATAAGAAGGATTTTCATAGGCAAGGAAAACTAACTAAATTACTACCTGGTTATATCTTTGATTATCTTCCTAAGTTCTTTTGAATATCAAGCTTGTGAGCACAGACTCATTTGCATGACTAGCTTAACTAATTTATCTGATTTTAAGGTCTACATCTACAGAAATTTACATCAGAAGTGTTTCTGTTTTCAAATTCCATTTTCCTCTGGAAATAACAAATCACAGAAGAGTTTATACAAGTTAAATAAATGTAACCAAATAGACTCATACTTCCTGAAACTGTGAAAGATCTGGTGATACTGAGGAAGCAATTATAATCTTAATTGGCATCAAATGATAGAAAATTAGTTTCATGGTAAATATTCGCTTTCTTTGTTCTCAAATCTATTATTTGCATTAGAAACGTGACATTTAGCCTTGCAGAAGGAACCCAATTTCATTTATTTTTCTCAAGGTCTTTAATTGAGGATTAAGGACCAATCTTTTGTGAAGATTGCAGAAGGAGAATTTTGCTGTTTTATTCAGATAACACCAAAACAAATGCCAAGCATCACCTATCTTTAATGTTAAAGTCCCTTGAATAAATAAAAATTAGTCTCAGTTGTTCAAGTGCCTTTTGAATGAGATCCCAAAAAATAAACAAAAAACAGGTTTGGTGAGAAATTTGGTACAGTCTGTTAAAGGGAGTGTTTGGACATCAGTTGCATAATGAACACCTAAAACTTAGTTTCTTGAAATCACCATTTAGTATTCATGACTTCCCATAGTTCTGTGAATTGATTAGACTTGGCTCTGTGGTTTTCACTTGGAATTTCTCACGTGTTTGCAGCTGGAGCTGGATCATCTGAAGAACTGACCAAGTAGGATGTTTAAGATGGATTCTTCTCTCTCATGTGTCAGTTGGGATGGATGGAGCAGCTGGGGGCTGGCTGGGCATCTCTCTCTCCACGTGGCTACCTTAGATTTCTTCATAGCCTGGAGGTTTCAGGGCATTTAGATTCTTACTTTCCTGGAAGCTGGCTTCGCTTAGAGCCAGCTTCTGATGTATCTCACCTGTCAAAATAGGGTGGAGGAACAAGCTTCGACTCTAGATGGGAGGAATTGTAGGTGGTCATTTTGAAGACAAACTATCACAAAGAAAGTACACAATATTTATACTTAATGTGTTTATCAGTTATTTTGGAGGACAGTTCCACTTAGTTTCTCCATATAGAACATGTGGCTCCAGAAACATCTAGATCTATTAGTCAAGGCCAAGTGTTGGGGGAAGATTATATAATAGAGGGCATGGCATTTCCATTCCTCTCTTCATGAGGAGAGAATAAGGAAAGAAAGTTTCCAGCATTTCCCCACAGACTCACCCAGTCCTCCCCTTGGGAAGAGGAGAGACTGACCTGAGGAGAGTGTTTGGAAGAAGTAGCTGAGTTGGTGAAACTGAGCTTCTGTTAGTTTTCCTTTTTTTCTTTTTTTAATTGTTTTTAATCTTTATTTTTGAGAGAGAGACAGAGTGAAAGTGGGGGAGGGGCAGAGAGAGAGGGAAACACAGAATCTGAAGCAGGCTCCAGGCTCTGAGCTGTCAGCACAGAGCCTGATGTGGGGCTCGAACTCAAGAACTGCAAGATCATGACCTGGGCCGAAGTCGGACACTTAACTGACTGAGCCACCCAGGCGCCCCTCCCTTTTTTCTTTTTTAAATTTTTTCTAGTTTATTTTTGAGAGAGCAAGAGAGCACATGCTAGCTCTCGCACGAGCCCAGTGTAGGACTTGAACTTACCAGCTGTAAGATCATGACCTGAGCCAAAATTAAGAGTTGGATGCTTAACTGACTGAGCTACTCAGGCACCCTCTCTGTTAACTTTTCTTTTCATTTCCATCTTTGAAGGGGTCTGCAGTGCTGCTTGGCCAAGGACTGTAGGGCAAGTCTGCCTTATTCATGGTTGCAGGGATGGGAAGTCCATTCGGCCCCCACATCTATGACTGGCTAATTCTGATAGCTAATTTCTTCACTGGTTCACATCTTAGGGGTTATTTGTAGCTCCCTAGCTCTAAGAAAAAAATCCCCAAACACTCGTTCTTTTTTTTTTTTTTTTTTAACATTTATTTATTATTGAGAGACAAGGACAGACAGAGCATGAGCATGGGAGGGGCAGAGAGAGGGGGAGACACAGAATCTGAAGCAGGTTCCAGGCTCTGAGCTGTCAGCACAGAGCCCGATGTGGGGCTCGAACTCATAAACCACGAGATCATGACCTGAGCCAAAGTTGGACACTTTACTGACTGAGCCACCCAGGTGCCCCAACACTCGTTCTTTCTTACAACAATTTTTGAAAATCTTGGTTGAAGAACACTCTTTTTTCTCCTGCTTTCACTTATTGGGTGTTTATTTTATGTCAGGCACTATTCAGTGTTTTACATTTCTCAGCTGGTTTAATCTGTGTAATAGACATTGTTTTCCCACTTTTCAGTTTAGAAATATGAGATCCATGTCACATAGAGGCCATGTGGCAACATCAGGTTTTGGGCACAGGTGGTTGACTTTTAAAATCCGAGCTCTTAACCACTATGCCACTGTCCATCATAAACCAGCTCCATACATGCTTTATTTAACTCATGTATTTTTTGACCAATGACACTTTCATGTGATTTCTTTGTTTCAGAAAGTTTTTCATATCAAATAATAATGGTAATAATAATTAATACACATCCAGCACTTACTATGTCAGGCAACTGCTCTACAGCTTTCCAAGGATGAACTCATTTAATCATGACAATAATCCTGTGAGTTAGGTTCTACTGTTCTTACATTTTCACAAGCAAGGAGACTAGGCAGAGCAGGTCCAAGGTCATGCTGTAGGATGCTGGGTAGAATGGTTTCTGGGATATTGAGAAAGTTCTTCTGTACCCTAATTCTTTGTTGATGGCTAATAATTCTTCATTGGAAAACATGATGTCTACACACTAAGAGGTAGGGCATGGACCTAACACCTTGTTACAGGTATCAGGAATGCAGTCTTAGGAGTAGGTTCAGATGGGGTGATCAGCAAGGTATTCTGGGGGAGTAGATTAACTGAGAAAGGGGAGGGGAGACAGCAAGATGTAAACGAGGAGACACTGATTTTCTTCTACTCCAGATCTTTCCCAGGAAGGCCCTTTTTCTCTTACATTCTTACCCACTAACTCATTCTTTCCCTCAAGTTCTAGAAAGCAGGAACTATTGAGAAAGTAGCCTATCTGAAAGTATATTTCCTGCTGTTTATCTGCTTCAAGAACTGGCTGAAGTTTACTTTTTGGTACTCTAGAGACCTAGCTTCTTCTTGCCTTCTTCCAATGTGGTCTATTTAATCTCCTGTCGTGTGGGAAATTATGTTCAAAATCTCCGTGATCCTCTGTCCATAGTAAGTTATGCATGTAGTGACAAGTACATGCCACAAGGTCTTGAGATTATATCTGCAATGTGTTGCTGCCGACTGTTGATCAAGATAGGCTGGAAGAAAAACATTATTTTCAGGTGTGAAAAACCGTCACCTTTATCAAATAATTTTTCTTGCATTTTTCCCAAGACGTTGTAGCCTATTTAAACTTGGGAGGTTAAGTTTGTAGCATTCATTATGACTGAAAATTTAGTTCACACAATCATGATGCTCTCTTTATTAGGTGTTACTGTTAAACAATATTAAAATAAACACAATGTGGCTGGCCTTTTGTAAGCTACATGGCATGTTTACTTCTTTGCCTGGTTTCTTAATTGCATTTATTCATCTTTCTGACTACCAGTGCCAAGGCCACCCACAATATTTGCTATTTGAGGGTATGTGGTTTACATTTTATGTTGCCCAATGACAACCCTTGATGGGCGCATCTTATCTGAGTGGTTTGTAGTGTGTTGTGGCTTGAATTCTTGGCTGGCAGTTTGCCACAATCCCAGCTCTTGCCTCTGCATTCTACCCTTGTAAATGGAGAATGACGGCTCTTTAAAAAACTCACTTAATTAACAATCCCATGATGGTGGAGGAGCAAGACCATGGAAATACCAAAACACACCTCTCAGCGTTTGTATAAATCACATGGAGGATAATGAAAATGCTTGAAAGCAACATATTCACAACAAAGAAGCCAACCGTGCAATTAAAGACCTATGCCTGGCCATTTACAAACAATGAAAAAGGTAACTTTCCTCATCCATCTTATTTAAAAAAATTGGAGCAGACTGTGTCATCCAGACCCAGTTTCAGGAGAAATGTCAAACATCAATAGAGGCATACTTGGTATCTTTAAGATTTTTTTTGCTAAAATAGAAAAGTCATATTGAGGACAAATTTGAATGCAGGAAAACCACACGTAATCCCACTGCCCTAACACCCAGTTTTTGAACATTTATAATCTTTGTCCCTACATAGATCTGTGTTTTCTTTCACAGTTACAGTCACAGAATATATTCCTTTAACTAAGCTTTTATCCTTTAACATTGTAGGGGACACATTGTTCCATGTTTCTACTTAGCCATCTGTCTCAAAATTTGTTTCATCAATTTCATATTATTGTTTCCACAGGAAGAAACATGTATATGTACCACACAAATTTTTTTTTTTTTTTACTATTCAATATTTCCATAAGAATGAATTCCCAGAGATGAGGTTGTTGGTTCAAAAAGGTAGGGACATTTTAGTTGTCCTTAATCACTTGCTCTATTGCTTTCCAAAGAGGTTTTAGGAATTATACTTGCCTCCCCAAAAGTTTGAGAGTAGTAATCTAATTTCATCCTAACAGTGGGTGCTACCGTTGTTATTCTGTTTTCCATTGTAATGGAAACCTTTAAAGATTGAAACCAAACTAGGTTGTCTTTTAGGACTACTGAAACTGCTGCTGAATCAACACCTTGATATCTTTGTTCTTGGGAGGAAATGAGCTAAGGATGAAGAACCAACAAAAAAGACCGCTAGACAATTTGTGCTCACTGGATGCACTGGGTAAGAGACTCTTCGGAGTGGCTCATGGAATTTTCTGGCAAGGGGCAAACATACAAGTGCTACTTCAGGCCTCAGGCTGGGAAGACAGGTACAGCCTTGTCAGTGTCAAGGAAGAACATGGGTAGCAGGAGACCTAAGAGTGAATGAAAATTGAATTATCTTTACTTCTCGGACTTGTCTATTGAGAAACAGCAGCGCTAGCAACCATTTACTACCAACAAGAGGCAGTTCCAAGAGAAGAATATAAAATATGCTCTGCTCAACCCCACGAAACTCAGAGTGTCTCACAATGGCCAATTTATTATTTTTACCCTGTCCAGTGACATGGAAGGATGCATCGGGGAGCTGCTAGCCTCTGCGATGAATAACTTAAGTCAGGCTGCAGCATGTGAAATAATTCAGCTGACCAGGATTTACAACACTAGCTGGGTTTTTTTTGCTTTCTTTGGGGTTCATGAAGCATGGTGTTGTGAGATACCACAGGAGTCCTGTGATGAAGTTACATATCTATTTCTCTTCCTTATTTTTATTTTTTGGTATTTTCATATTATTTTATTGCCTAGTTCAGATGTCTTTCTAAGCAGGGTCCAGTTTCCTAGGGGACTCGTCTCTTCTGACTCTGAAAATTAGAACCTCAGGCAGATCAGACTCCTAAATACTCTGTTTTTATACTCCCTTCTTCACCTATCCAGTCCCAGATGGTTTTGACTGCCTGATGCCGTGTGGATTGTATTGAGCTGCAATTTATTTTACTCAATTATTTATGTGCACTTGCCCAAATAAGAGGGGTAGCAATGCAACACATGCTTACAACTCAGCCCATCTCATTCCCCAGGTCATATGTCGGTTTGCAGGATGGCTGGCTAGATTTGCAAAGGTCGACAGGGGTGGGTGGGTGGGGGGGTCCATCCACTGGCATTGGAAAACACAACTTTCAGGAACTACCTCTGGCAAGACTCCTCTCTTTCTGGGCACAATTCCATGGCGCTAAGGGGAGTCTGAGTCTGTGTGCTTCAGGTGACTTCAGAGGACCAGGACTGGGCAATCACCTATTCCCATCTTTGACGTTGCATAAATGTTAGAGTTCGAAGGAACCTCAGAAGTTCATTTGGTCAAATTCGCACTTTCTTATTCTCACTTTGCCGAGAGCCAGTTGCAATGTCCCTTTCTTTGTGTCGTCATTTGGAAAACGTTAAAAGCCATCCTTTCCTAAATTACTCTATGGTCCTTCCAATTCCTGTTTTAACTGGGAAATTTTAATGAGATCCTTCAAGCAATTAAAACTGAGCAAAAACACTCATTGAAGTGGAATTTGGAGGGTAGCTATGGTTTCTATTGACAAACCCCCTTTTGACTCCTTAACATCGCTGAACCAAGTCTGTGTCTTCAGAGGTTACTGTTGGACCACAGGTTAAATATTTTAATATTCACTGATTGGGGGAAAGTACCATGAGCAACTAATGCAAAAGCCTTGAATGCTGAGGGCATTAGTGGCTCCATAAAATGTAAATGCATTCTTAATTATCTCAAGTCACTGCACGCCCAAGTAGTTCTTTTACAAGAAAAACACAGCTTACTGATAATGAGCACAAAAATTACTAAGAGATGGGTGCGGTAAATCTCTTTAACCTCTTTTGTTTTTTATTTCCTTATCCACCCCAAAATTTTTTTTAATTTTTTTAATGTTTATTTATTTTTTTGAGAGAAAGAGACAGAGTGTGAGTGGAGAAGGGGCAGAGAGAGAGGGAGACATAGAATCAGAAGCAGGCTCCAGGCTCTGAGCTGGCAGCACAGAGCCCAATGCAGGGCTTGAACTCACGAACCACGAGATCGTGACCTGAGTCGAGGTGGGATGCTTAACTGACTGAGCTACCCAGGCGCCCCTCCTGGGTAGCTCCAAAATTTTGATGTGACTTTGCTAGTATGTGTGGTTCCCTTTCTAGATTCTACAGATTAATGTAGAAGAACCTCACAAGAGACTTGGCCGAGGCATGGGGGTGGCATTTCTGCAGTTTCTAAGTTGGGGGCTAGCTCTTAAGATTATTATTATTCATCATGACTCACTTTATTGGCTCCCTGAAGCTTACGGTGTCTTGAGAAACCCAACTTATATGCAGTAGTTGCAGAGTGATTTTATTTTCATATGTACACTTTACCTGTTACCTCACTGTATGGCCATGGCATCCCCCTGAGGCAGGTATTTGATTGCCATTTTTCAGTGGAAAAACAGAAGCACAGCAGGACAGATGACTTCTCTGTGGCCATTCAGTGGGTTTTCCAGCTTTCGGCCCTATGCCCTCTCTCTCACAAGGCCACCCTGATTTCTTTAAGCCTAGTAATGGAAGTGATTTGAAAGCTGCATTCTCAATAATTGGAAAGCGGTTCACCAGAGGTGTTTCTTCACCACACTCCTTCTTCAATGTCACCTGACACCAGAGACCTCATTATGAGAAAACACAGAACGTGGGTTTGACTAGTCCACTGACAACTTCCGGCCACATATCAGAAAATTACCCAAGTCGATCCTTCTGAGAACGAGCACGTTTGGTGGCAGCTGGGGCCTTAACGGAGATGTGTCCTGCTGAGCCCTAGCAGCTGTGATGGCAGCAGAAGGGAGCAATAGGCACCTACCTGCTTCTCAGCCATCTCCAGCAGGGCTGTCTCCTGCCTGTCCCAACACAGGGTTTTGTGCAACCTCACACCCCCAGACTTTGCCTGGGTGTCAGAGCAAAATTAGGGAGGCTCTGAAATCTGAGGCAGTCCTTCTATGACTGAGACCTGGAAAGGGGATCTGGAACAGGAATATTTTGTGTAGAGCCCCTCTGCAGCCCTGCCTTCTCCCTCACAGCACGTTGTGTGGGGCTTTTATCATTTGCCCTCTGTCCTGTCTCCACCTACCTGTGCTCCCTCCCACTTTCCCCTGAGTGACAGATCAGTTCACACCTGGGCTGGCTTCCTGGGCTTGAGACAAGTGCAGTCACAGAGGGCCCTGAGCACAGAAAGGTCATGCAAGACTGTCGCATCTTGCGATTCGTAATATCTTTCGAACAAGGAACCTCACACCGATTTTCCACTGGGTCCCACAAATTAGGTAGCCTGTCCTGCCAACACCATTGGGTTTCCTGGCATGCTGGGTAGGAGAGCTGGGAGGAATGTTGGGGGCTGTTATCTGGTTTGATCCTCGCAGTTTACAAAGAAGGACACAGTGGTCACTAAGGTGACTGACCTGAGGTTATCCAGAAAGTTAGAGGTGGTCTGCAGCTGGGGCCAGCTCTCCTCACCGCTAGCTGGGCATTTTTTCTGCTGTACTGCCATCTTAAAATGAACTCCTGAGCATAGGAACAAGGTCAGTCTCTGGCCTGGCAGCTGTGGTATCTCTCTCAGACATCTTTTTCTTCCTTTGCTTTGGCCATAGAAACAGGAAGGGAGAGTGATATCAACCTTTTGCCCTACACGTGCTCCAGTATTGCCTACGTAAAGCACCTCTCAAAAGCTTGGTGAAAACAACAGATAGTGGAGAACTTTGGTTTAAGCCAAGTGTTTCAACCACGGCATCAAAACAGAATTTTGTAGGGGTGCCTGGGTGGCTCACTTGGTTAAGCATCTGACTTTGGCTCAGGTCATGATCTCGCAGTTCGTGAGCTCGAGCCCCATGTTGGGCCTGCTTCGGATTCTGTGTCTCCATTTCTCTCTGCTCCTCCCCACCTCGTGCTCTGTGTCTGTCTCTCAAAAAATGAATAAACACTAAAAAGAATTTTATTTTTTATTTATTTTTTTTTTTAATTTTTTTTTTTCAACGTTTTTTATTTATTTTTGGGACAGAGAGAGACAGAGCATGAACGGGGGAGGGTCAGAGAGAGAGGGAGGCACAGAATCAGAAGCAGGCTCCAGGCTCTGAGCCATCAGCCCAGAGCCCGACGCGGGGCTCGAACTCACGGACCGCGAGATCGCGACCTGGCTGAAGTCGGACGCTTAACCGACTGCGCCACCCAGGCGCCCCAAAAAGAATTTTAAAAAATGAAAACAAAACGAAATTTTGTCGCAAAGGAAAGGAATGTCACAGATAGTCTGTTATTACTAACAAATTATTGCTCGTGAATGATTTATACTCCTACTCATACAACTATGTACTTGAGTGTGACTGACCTTCTGAGACTATCCTCACTCACTGGGATTAATTAGGATGTGCTTTCTGGTGTGGGAACTGTGCGTAATTCTGAGTATACCCTTGGGAGGCTGTCCCATGTAAAGTGTCACCTGCATGTGAAGGCAAGTGGTTGAGACCTGAAGCTATATTAGGCATGTGCTCCTCCAGATTCTTCCAGATTGATTCTAAGCCAGAGCTTAAAAAAAAAAAAAAAAAAGCCACCTGTTTGTATGACATCACTCTAACCCCTTAGGTTGAACTATCTGCACAGAATTAGAATTTTACAGTGTGTCCAGATTCCTTGCTGAGTGTTGATTCAAGACACCTACAGCACCAGGAGAGCATCTTTGCACTTCAGGTAGCATTGCTGGCAAAGACCTTGTACATATGTCATTCAAGATCCTTGTGGCAAATTTCTCCCCAAGTTGAGGCACATGGGAAAGTCTGTTTCTCCTGGTGATATGGTGGGCACCAGGGACTCTCTAACCCTTTGCATTTCCTTCCTTGATTGGCTGCTAGCAGGCAGGATGCTCAGAACTAGGTTTTCTTTTTTTCAACTGCTCACTCCTTTATTTATATTTTGACAAATGTTCCCCTTTACTTCTCTGCTTTACCTTTTAATAAATTTAAAAGATAAACAAATGTGCAAAGAAGAATATAAGCACAATATCCTCAATTCTCACAATTAACATCTGTTAGTATTTTATGGTCTTTATTTTTGGTCATCATTTTTAAAGAAACAAAGCATCACCACTTAGCTAATCCCTTCCTCTTCCCAACCAGGCCCACTCTCCTTCAGTGTCCCCAGGGCCAATCACTACGATGAATTTGTGGAGTATTTTGGAGTTCATTGTCTGTACTTTTGCACACAAGTGTGTGCATTTATAAAGTATTTTTGTGTGGTTTAAACTTTTATATAACTAAGATGTTATACGTACAGTTATGCTTTTTTGCATGTTTTTTGAAACCTCACATTGATGCATATTGATCTAGTTCATTCCTTTCAGATGCTATACAGTAATCCTTCATATGAATTTGCCTTATTTTATTTTTCTCAATAAGAAACATTTAGGTTATTTCTGATTTTATTCCCAAACAGTGGTCCTATGAACATATTTTTACATGTCCTTTTTTACATACATGTAAGGATTTCTCCAGGGTGTAAACATGTTCCTTTATAAACATATGTAAGAATTTCTCTAGAGTGTAGAGCATCCAGCAAAATAGCTGGCAAAGGAGTTTCTGAGTTGCTCGATCTCTTTACTACATGTGTCTTCTATTCTATGTTAATAGATTTTTCCTCTCTACTATCTCTGAATTTATTATAAGCCACTTCACATGCTTTTGAGAATTAAGTTGGTGAAAATGAAAAGACTAGGTAGGTCATTAAGGCTTTTAAAGATTTGTGAAATATACATAAGATGACGGCTTAAAACGAGTGTCCATCACTGTCTACTTTTCTGCAGGGTCAATGTGCAGGTGCTTGGGAAAGAGAAAATGCTTTATTCTTGGCTAAAGCTTATAATTTAGAAGGAAGTCCAAAAGAAAAAAAACCAAAATCATAGTCAAACCAGGAAATTTCATCTTTAAAATTTGAGAAGGTATAGCAAAGGAATAGTCAGGAGGGACAAGTTACCAAGAGTTCCATGGAAGTCACTCTTTTTCTTCACATTCTTTTGTCCTAATTTTCTTAAACATCCTGGAAAGGCTGTGAACTGTCAATGGGATCCCCTTTTATCACTGATGTTGGAAACCTTGGTTTACAGCCAGTTGGTCAGAAGTACAGATGACAACCTGGGACTTGCAGCTGGCATCTGAAGTGGGGCAATCTTGTGGGGCTGAGCCCCTAAGCTATAGGATCTGACTGTAACTCCAGGTTGATAGTGTCAGAATTAAATTAAATTGGGAGACACTTAGCCTATGTTAGACAATTGCTGTGCATGGGGAAAAACCACTTAGAGTACAAAAAGTATTCAGGGTAACAGGCGTGTCTTCTCTTCCAACTCCCTAAAAGGCTGTGGGCAAATGGTGACATGTGTCCTCTTCTACTTCTTGTTTTGGAAGCATTAGTTAGCATTGCTAATGTGGTTCTATGGCATCTTAGCACTGGGCGTGAAAGAAGTCATCTCTGAGCTGCGACATTGTTTATAGGAGAAAAAATACTGAGCTTGGAGTCCCATAAACACAGTTAGGTTTGAGTTCTAGCTCTATCACAGCCTAGAGTATGACCTTAAGTTCTTTGAGCTTCAGTTTCTCATTGGTGAAATAGAAGCAATATTATTTGCTACGTTATTATCAACCTTCAGAGTTGATGATGTTCAGATTCCTGCTGGCAGAAGTCTTACACATGAGGCACAATGTATTGTCAATATTACATATGCAGATTCCACAAGGTCAATAATTCTGTAATCTATATCCTGAGTCTGCCTTGAGGGATGTGTACAATCTTGGGATAAATTCTTAGTCACTCTCTTTTTAGAGATTAAAACTTACACCTGTGTAGTGGTCAGCCCACTTACAAGGGTGTATTGTTTGAAAATTCATCATTCCTTTATTCAACAACTATTTATTGAACACGTACACAGTTATAGTGCCAGGGGTGGTCTGTCCATTTTCTCCCTATGCAGTTGGGGAGACAATGGTGGCATTGACATGACTGCATTTGAAAGGAGGAGCTGATTTTAGGCATGAAGATGAACAGTATTATTTTGGGTTTATTAACTCTGATATAGCATCATGGTAAATAAAACATTCCATATCCAAACCACAGTTCCCAAAAAGAGTACCAAGGTTGAATAAAAATTGAGTGCAACAGTACAGAAAGGTCTGAGGCTAAAGTATGGAGTCAAATGGGGTGCAGAGAACTGGAGAGAATAGAGTGAAGAGCAAACACTCCCAGGATGGAATTGAATCAGCAGCACAGGATGGGTTTGACATGTGTTAGGAGCACAGACCTGGGAAAGTTTAAAGAGTCCAACTGGAGAGACAGGTTTAGTAGCAATTTTTATATGAGTCTTGATTTGGGGAAAGAAGATATGTGGGGGACAGGTATGTCCTACTGTGGAGAAGACAGTTTTAGCTTTTACAATTTGGTGAAGATAGCCTAGCAAATTCCCTAGTTTGAGAGAGTCACAAAAAACAGGCAGTGTAGTTGGGGCAAACAGCTGCAGTGACACCAGAGGTCAGCTCTGTGACTCCAGCAGCAGACTGTTCTTAAATCAGAGAGCCAAAACTGCATGAGATGCTCCTGTAGTAGTAACATCATCAATGCTATCACCACCATGTTTCCTTGAACCTTCAAAACCATTATAGGAAGCCCAAGACATGGATTAGTCTAGCTAATTTTCCTTAGATGCAAGGTCTCATAAGGGGAAGATAGAGTGATGTCCAAAATAAGGATACAGAAGCTACACTGGAAGTTTCTCTCATCAAGTTAGAAAGTCTAAAAGAAGCAAGACAGCTTTCCTAAAGGCTTTGAAGCTTCAAGTACTTCTCAGAATTCCTACCGCCATGTTAATGCTATTACCCAATTTCTTTTTCCTGAACATAGCTGAGTTTCTAAGCCATTTTTGAAAGCGACTGTAGCTATATAAAACCGTAGTTATAGGAAAATGCAATCTGTTGATCTCTTCATGGTGGAGTCTATATATCATTTACACTTCACTTCTCTGTGGGTGGAAAAGCTTTTTTCATGGTTTATTTAGCAGGAAGTCATTTTGATCAGCAAGATGAGTAATACTTTACAGCTGTTTGCAATTACTGCCTCTGTTCTGCCAGGAGTTTTAACTATTATACAAACTGAAATACCAAATGAGTTGAGGCAAGATGGGGAGATGAGAAATGCATATTCATAGGCCCACTCATGTCGCAAGAAATTATCCCTCATTTTTTTACAATTCCATTTTTCTAAATTCAAAGTCACATCTCAAGGTGATTTCTACTGACCTTTATAATTCTGAAGGTTTCTTCTTTTTATTTTTTAAATCAATGAAGGGGAGTACAACTGTAACACTAGGTCTCCTGATGACTGGGAAGTCACCCTAGCTTAAGTCCCACATCAGCATGAAAAAAGTTTGGCAAGGAAAAAGAATACAGGCCTTCATCTGCATGTCTGTTTCTTCAAAACACCCATTGTGAAGGCACAATGACCAAAATAATTCCATTATCAGGAGAATAAAATGACTTAAATATTTTTCCCTTCTTATCTAACATAGACTTGGTTTAATAAATCTGCATAATGAGAAACTTAGAAACCCTTTTAAAATTGTCCGTGAGATTGCTGACTGGCCACTGTGTAGAAAGTAGGAGCTGGGAGCTAGAGAAGGACAGACTGGGGTTCAAACCCTGTCTTGCTTCCTCCTATCCGCATGACTTCAGGCAAGTTGCTTAATGTGCGAGATGTGGATCATAATGCTACAGTCTACCTCACGGAGTTATTGTGAGAATTAAGTGAGATGAAGGATATGAAGTGCTTAGCACAGTTCCTAGTACAAATTAACATCTGCCATAAATAGGAACAAAGATCTTTCTAGAAATAATTCTTCATGATTTTAAGGTCCAAAGATCTTGTTCTTAATAAGGGAAATATGTCTCCCTCCCAACCCTGCTAACCTGGACCCACATGAACTGTGTCCTGCCTGATGCTACCCCTCCTGCTCCCTACTCCTTTCCCCCACCATATTCAGATGAGGGCAGGAGCCCAGGGAAAAAAGTCTTGGGATTAGTAGTTTTGATTGTCTCTGATTAGGTCACATGCCCATCCTTGAAGGGGGTAATGCCACACTCAGATTGGCTAGGACTGGGTCACATGACCCCTCCAGGGACAGAAGAAGAATAGGCTTACTTAACTGATCCACTTGGGCTGAGTTCAGGTAACTCTGCCAGCCAGATATTCCAGAAAAAGAAAAGATAGAATATAACTAGAATAAACAAAGTTATCATATCCTCATATGGACATTTCTCTTCCCTAGGCAGTTGACCAGAGGGTATATGGGATAAACTGATCTAGATTGCAGTGATTTATTGAGAAATGCCATGCCTATTCAAATCACCGTATTCAAACTGACAACAATTTATAAAACTTGACTATATCCAAAAGCCAGCACTCCAGTGAAAGGGTAATGCAATGCATTATTAATACATGTTAATAATTAATAGCTACTCTTAGGGATACCCTGCTCTTCGCTTAGCAGAAGATGTTAGATGATAGACGAGCAATTGATCAAAAGGTCAGAGGGTTGCAGGCATCTGTATGATGTAGCAGGCACTGGAGAACTACCGTGAATATCCCAGGAATTTTCTGTAGGTATCAATAAAGCAAGATTTTGGTTCCCAAACACTGACCCGACTTCTAGTTTGGCGAACTTTGTATTTTCCATTCACATTTAGCTTCCAGTATTTTCAAATGGAGGTTAATGCAAGGAGATGGCCCAAAGGATAAGGGTGGGAAAGAGAATTTCTTCACTACGCACCCTGTGATGCACATGTACTCCATGATGAAAGAGTGCTGATGAATGGGAAGTTCTGTTATCTCATGAGGCTGAAGGGAAGATGGGTAAGGAGAGGAGGGTCTGATTTCAGATCTCACCCACACTCATATCCCAGGGAATTCAGGAAATTCAGATTTGGACATGACCAACCTGAGTCTGCTGCCCGCCAGGCCTGTGCCCAGTGCCTTCCCAAGCATGGTCGCACTTAGTCCTCAGGAGTGTTCTGGGAGGTGGGTGATTGTCTCCCTTTTCTAAACATGAGGAAATTGAGGTCAGAAAGATCAAGATCACAGGACTTCTCAGTGGTGAGCTGGGAATTGAATCCAAGTCTTGTAACTCTCTTTCTCTGATATCCCTCTCTTTCTACCATATCCCTCTTTCCAAGACAAAATGCACTTTGAGTCCAGCTGGATTTTTTTCATGTGATCTAGATTAATGAGGTGTTTTTTTTTTTTTTTTAATTTTTGAAAAACACAAGCATGACTTTACTAGAATGAAGCAAAAATTGTGAGCACTGATCTTTCCGCTTCTCAGAAAGACAGGCTACAAAGGCACAAAGACTTAGAATTTCGAAGATGGCAATTTCTCTAAAAGTGGCACTAATAATCAATGTCTGCTACTCACTCACATCCCTTGCTCCAGGATAGTAAATTAGGGGTTAGGCTAGAAGGAACTGGCAAACAGCGTGAGCTTTGAATTACAAGGACATAGATTTGAAGACAGGCATAATTATAACTGACATAACTTTGGAAAAGTTACTCAACCTTACTGAGGCTCATTTATGGAATGCAAATAACAAAAATAATGCCAAGTGAGAAGTAATTAAAATAATATACATACATACAATAATACTTATTGCAAGACCTGGTCCATGGTGAGGATATCATAAATGACGGTACTTTTATGAGTAATACTGATAGTATTAAGACTATTAGTGTTCTTTAAGATTGATCAGGGCTAAATACGTTTGGTTGGAGGAGGGAAATACATTAGTTCATAGAAATATGACACACTCAGTGTGTAAATTCATGGAAGGCAGAGGTGTAACAGAAAGGCACTGAGGAGGAGACAGGAATGTGTTATAGCACTGAGACCTGAAGTGTGAGGGGAGTCAAGGGCAGAACGGGTATCCAGAATGGAGCTGCTGGCCCCAGATATGTGGAGTGGCAGTGACTCAATAAAGTCACAATGAGCAAAACCTTTTGTAAGTACCTAAACAGAAATTAAGGATAGAGAAACAAAGGGTCTTTTTAGGTCCAATCTAGGGAAGAGTTAGGTCCAATTTAGGGGAAAGTCGAGAGAAGAATTTAGTTCAGTGAATGAAGGATAAAATTACAAGGGGACAGTCTTGAATTATTTAAATAAATAGTGTTTGCTGAGCCTATAACCTCAAGAATCTTTGGGGTCGTAGTGAAAGCAAACCAGGTATTTATGGATCCTTATAGTGTCACCTGCATAGCCACTGCTCATGGCCACCTCTATGTGGACTTGAGGTGGTTTTTGTGTATCAGCTGCCTCAATTTCCTTCCTGTTCTTTGTTGTCACCATGGAGGGTCAAACTCACCTAAAGACTAGAATAGGCAGAAGACCCAACCATTTACATTCCTGTCCGGGCTCCCTTGCCAGTTCTGACCCTTTTGAAAAGTAATCCATTGAAAAAGAAACACACAGCCCTGCTGCTGTGAGAAAAGAATCCTCAGGGTTGGGGAGAAGTTTCAACGTCTTATCTGGTAATAGAGCCATATTGTCTTTGAATTATGCTATTCCAGGGAAACAGGGAACTCTAGGTCCTGAGAAGGGTTAGTACCTGACACATAGCAGTACACTCTACAGGGCTGGAGGGAGGGAGGGAGGAAGGGAGGGAGGTAGGAGAAAGGAAGAAGGAAGGGAGGGGAGGAAAGAGGAGCAACAAAGCTAGATTTTTGGCTTTAAGCTTGATTATTTTAGCTGTAAAAAGAGCTATGTCACTGATTAGATGGCAGATGAGGAGGCAGGGGTGCATGTTGATATCTGCTGAGCTGAAAGTGCCCTGGAAGACTAGGAGGGATGCTGGGCCAGGAGAATCAGAAACAAGGCAGCCCTGAAGTGCAGGAAGGTAGAGTAGTCTTTGTTCCATGTACCAGGGATTGGGGCTTTTTCATCATTGACCTGAGTGCTCTCTGAGGATGCTGAGGAACTGTGGAGTCCTATAGGATTTTGTGTGCCTGGGCTTCCTCGCCTGCTGCAGACACATCTCGTCACAATTTCTTCCTGGGATTCCTTTGTAATAATCCGGATTTAGAAGTCAGAAGACCTGGGTGGAGATGTGACACTGCTGTGGACTTAGGGAAGGTTACTTAACCTAAGGAAGATAAGATAGCTTTTTAGAAGGTGGTTGTTGGATTTGGTGATAATTTGCATATGAAAAGACTTTCTGTAGTGATATGGTTATTGGGAAGTCTTTGCCATTAGTAGACAGAGCATTGTGCAAGGGGAAGAGCTTAAACTTTGGAGTCACAGATACTTGGTTTGGTTTTGAATCAAGGATATTTTATCACTAGCTCATTTCTGTGGGCAAGTTGTCAAAAATCTTTTATTCTGTATGATTTTTTTAAAAATTATGATTTTTTTTTTTTTTTTTTTAATTTAAGAGAGAGTGCGAGTCTGGGAGAGGGACAGAGGGAGAGAGAGAGAAAATCCCAATCAGGCTCCAGGCTCAGCATGAAACCACACATGGGGCTTGATCCCATGACCCTGGGAGCATGACCTGAGCTGAAATCAAGAGTTAGACACTCAACCAACTAAGCCACCCAGAGCCACCCAGGTGCCCGAATAAGAAAGTCTTTCTTTCTTCCTTCCTTTTTTTTTTTTTTTTTTAAAGTAGGCTCCACACCCAGCATGGAGCCCAACATGGGGCTTGAACTCACGACCCTGGGATCAAGACCTGAGCTGAGATCAAGAGTCTGACACTTAACCAACTGAGCCACCCAGGTGCCCCTCTTATCCTATATCCTGTTTTTAAAATCAACATAGTGATACCTGCCTTCCAGCGTTGCAGTGTAAATAATGGAGGTACTATAAGTAATATTGTTATAACTGATTCAACAAACTTTTATTGGGCTTCTAATATATGCCATAAGACTTGGAATTCAAGACATAAAGTATAGTTTCTGATCTCAAGAAGTTCACCATCTAATGGAAGACACGAGGTTATACACAAATAGAATGAGGCTGGGAAGTGCTAGCAGAGGTGGGTACTAAGTGCTAGGGAGCATAGAAGAGGTTGCATTTCAGCTGCTTCTGGCGACGAGCAGAGTTCTCCAGGTAGAGGAGGTGAGGAGGTCACTCCAAGCAAGAGGAAGAGAAGCAGAGGACGTGGTGTGGTGCAGCTCACTGGGCAGGCTGGAGGAGGTCGGCCAGCTGGGACTTAAAGTAGGAGGACAGGTGAACAAGAAACATGCTCCAGGGTCAGATCACATTTATCCATGTTAATAAAAACACAGTTCAACTGAGTAAATTCTAAAGATCTTACTGGCTTTATACAACGATTCACAGATCAGGCAGCATCCAATCTAGCAGACAAAAAGGAGCTCCAAGGAGCTGTGCCAAATAAAAGACTTTTATCTGTAGAAGGGAGCAGGGATGAGGAATACTAGGCAAAAAAGCAGATTGATTTTTGCAGGGTTGCTTCCCATACAGATGATGGCAGGGGTCTATAAGGGAAATTGTTTAAGTAATGCTGATCAGGAGATTCCTGATCTGCTGGTTTAAGATTCCATTTCTAGGAGAGCCGAAACTGTAATTAAGTCTCGATTTAGAGATGTGGGGCTTAGCATAAACAAATCCATTTTGGGCTTGTTGTCTTGTTTTCAACACCTGCTAAGAAATTTGAATTTATATTGCAGCTTTTCTCTTAGTTTAATCTCCCCCTGATATACCGTGATCCATTGGTTTGCAAAATTTTTGAGAACTCTGTGTCACCCAAGTGAATTTTCCTGGTGGAAGGATTTTCCAGATTTCTAAAGATTGGGACTTTGTTTATAAAGTAGCTGGCCTCCTCTGTATTGTCAGAGTCCCTGACATAGAAAGCCACGAGAGATAACAACATCTAGAATTTTCTGTGCAGGCTATTTACAGAACAAAGCCAGGGAGGTTACAGGAGCCCTGTTATTCACGCAGGATGACACCCCAATTCATTCATTCACTCATTGCAAAGGCTCCCTGGCCCTGCTCGGGCTGCCGGGTGGGGCTGACATACCCCCTCCCCCTGATGTCGAGCTACTTCATAATCACCCAGCAGCAGCACCTCACACTGTCCCATTAGAGAGGCGTGTGCAGCCCGCTTGTTGGGCATGTTGATGCAAGCTTGGGAAGGAAAACATAATTCACTTTTGCCAGTGACAGAAATGTTAACACTTACTTGAAATAGCTGATAATCTGACACAGGAGAGTTAAAGGATTACTGTATTTCATTTGGCTAATAAGAAAAGCTGTTTAAAAGCTACATTAAAAAGACTTAATGTATGGTGACTGAGCATTGCTTTAATGTATTCTGTGTCATCAACTATTAGAATGCTGTCCCCCTCTTATTGCATTACCATAGATTTCTGCCTCTTTTCTCCGGGAAGAGATATAGTAGGAAGCAACATCCATTCACAGAGATCATTTACAGAGACATTCTTCCGGTAGACATTTCTCAAGTACCTACTGTGTGCCATGTGCACACCATGTGCTGGGGAATCAAGGACAAAGGAGATGAAGTCCCTAACCTCTGAGCCATGGCATGTTTTTGGAAAGAATTAACTGGAGAAGACAGTAGACAAAAGATAAAGAAAAAAACCTCATGTTTGAGATTTAGTTGATAGGTGAAATGTGCTTCTTCAATTATCATTTAAGGAATGAGGAAGCGGAGGCCTAGAAAGCTCAGTGACTTGCTGAGGGCACAGGGGCCAATCAGAGGGAAATCTGTGTCTGTGCCCCTGAACTCTGGCTTCTTCTTTTAAAGCTGGAACACTATTCCCTGCAGCCCCATTCTCCTTGTGGGTGAGAATGAGTGCTCTGGGTACACAGCCCTCCCCCATGAGGCATATTCATCTCTTCCTGATGCTACCTACACCATGGAGAACAAGCTTGAGAGGGATTTCTAAGGGCTGTGACCAGTGACCAGACAGGCCTCGGTTAACCGTACTAAGAAAGTTACTGTATGTGATCGGACTTTGTGCACATGTAGTACCCTTTCGACTGGAGGGTAGCTACTGGCTCTATTGATTGGACCAGCCTGTACCCTCTCCAGGGAAGCCAGACCTTGGCCCCAGAGAGCCATTCCCCCAGTGGTGCTGCATACCTTCCCTCTCCAGGCTTCTTTGTCTTCCTCCACGACTCCCCACATCTTCTGGTCAGGGAACCATACTGCTGTCCCTTTGGATGTCGGCTCTTGGCATCTTTGTGAGACACAGCAAATGTGGACACCTGGAAAGCATACAGGGACTCTTCCTACTAAGAAGGCAGCTCCTTCCTTACTGGTTACAGTGTCACTGTATACTTGTTAGGGGTGGGGCCAGCACATTCTCACTTCTCAGGTCCGGACACCAGAACTGGTAAATAAGCACACATTTACCCAAAGGTGGGGATTATGTTGAAACCCAGGCACCTGGATTCCCAGCCTATCCTGTCTCACTGGATTCTCATCCCGGATCCCATACTCTGTGTACTTGCTGATTTACCCTGAGTGATAAAATCGCTCCTTCAGAAGGAGTTCAAACATACTAATAACAAGGCTTCCTTACTGCAGTTAAAGGAAACTAAACGTCACTAATTTAGACCCAGCAGGAAAAATGTCATCTGAATTAGAGAACACTAAAACATAAAGCACTACATATATTTCTGGCAAGAAAAATTCACTGAGGGCCAAAGGAGTAGAGGACATTCTATTTTGCTCATTACCACATTCCAGTCCCTAGCACATTCCTCATACGTAGGGAATGCTGAATCCTGGTCAAATGAATGGAACAATGAGCCAGTGAAAAGTAATAACACAACTGTTTTCACTGTCAGATAAATATAGAAAGAGCTGGCTACATAAATTGCAGGGCTCGGTTCAAAATCCAGGAAACAAATGCTATTAAATTAGATGCTAAAATATAAAGCGTTTTTTTTTTTTCTTTCTTGTGTAGTCTAGTGTGTCAGGGTCCTTTTTTACTTGCCATTTAATGTCATTCTATGTAAAGGAAAAATTGAAAATTAGAATAATTAGTATGAATTTTACTGTTTGTCCTTATATTGCTCAATGCCCATTTCAAATGCAAACACAGGAACATTTTTAACATATTTGCAGAATAACCACACTCACTCAATTTGTATTTTGTGTCTCACACATGCATATGTATTTTGTTCTTACTGGAACGTGGAAACTGTACACCAAATTCACTTTTTTTCCCCACTTTTTTTTAATGTTTTTATTTACTTTTGAGAGAGGGAGAGTCTGAATGTGAGCGGGGAAGGGGCAGAGAGAGGGAGACACAGAATCCAAAGCAGGCTCCAGGCTCTGAACTGTCTGCACAGAGCCTGATGCGGGGCTTGAACCCACGAACCGTGAGATAATGACCTGAGCTAAAGTCGGACGCTTAACCGACTGAGCCACCCAGGCGCCCCCCACTTCTTGATATGATTACAGTCTATCAATACTTTCTACCTGTACCTTACCGGTGAGTAAGGAAGGACTGAAAGAAAAGGGAATCACAAGTTGCCCTCTTTCCCCTTCCTTCTAAGCCACCACCTGCAGCACAACCTGTGGGCTGATTCAGGGAGGTAAGAAAGGATATGATAGGGTTTGTTGGTCATGTGTGCTTCTTAAAATGCCATTGCCTTCTTTCTGCATTTGAAACAAGTTCTGGTTCAACTCAGTCACAGGTTGAACACATTTACCTTGTCCTCACTTTGAGTCTTACTGAACTCGCAGACATTGTGGGTCCATTGGAATTCTGTGCTCTTAGGGCATCAGGTAGGAGTGACGTGGAAGGGAGAACATGCATATTGAGCATCACTCCTCTGCTCCTGCCCCTGCTCCATAGTTCCACTGGATTTGACTTCTAAAACACAAGATCAGAGATAAAATCATTAGGGATTTCAGTATAGTGACAGGAGGGCGTTAAACCAAGCACAATGCAGGATGCACACCTATGAAGCCAGTTCTGCAAACTAATGGCCAGGGTCACCGGATAGAGTTCTTATCTAGCTCATTCTAATACAGAGCAGAAGCTCATTAGAAATCAGCAATCTAAGAGGCACCTGGGTGGCTGAGTCAGTTAAGTGTCAGACCCCAGCTCAGGTCCTAATCTCGAAGTTCATGCGTTCGAGCCGTGCATTGGGCTCTATGCTGACAGCTCAGAGCCTGGAGCCTGCTTGGGATTCTGTGTCTCCCTCTCTTTCTGCCCCTCCCCCACTCATGCTCTGTCTCTCTCAAACATTAAAAAAAAGAAATTGGGAGCAGTTGTTGCCAAAGACCCTAAGGATTATATAGTCTAATATAGTTAATATAAATAATTAATAATAAATATAAATTAATATAGTCAACATAAACTATATTATAGTTTTATATTAATGTTCATTCAACAAATATTTATTGACTGCCTTTGATGGAACAGAATTATGCCTTCTCTGGGCTTACTTATAATACACATTCATTTACATTGTCTTCATTGTTTGGTTAGTACAAAAGTAAATTTCAAAACACTCATGTAATTATTATAAATTCTAAATCAGTAGAGTCTGGACAAATATTTTCCTACTTAGGAGAATCGCCTTAACTGTGGGACTTCAGATTTGGAAAACCACTGTGGTGAGGGAATTCATTTTTGAGGAACTGAAGATCTTAATGGAATTATTAAGACAAATATCAGAAATATTCACATAAGAGCTCTTATAAATGTTTTTGTATTAAAAAGAAACCATAAAAATACTAAATATAGTCAAGCAATGATCTCCCCCTAAATTATTAATAATGCATAGCATATTTATTTCTCTTCACCATATTTAGCTTGATTGAAAGTTTTCAGTATTTTTCTTCCCCACCATTTCACTAGGACAGTTGTCAATTTGCTTTGCTTCGGTAAATGGAACGTGTGCCTACAAGCATATTTATGTGTCTTTCTCACCCCTTACACAAATGTTCCATGCCTTCCTCATGTTGTGGCTGGGAGCCCTCTTTTCTGATGTCACCTCCAGTGTGTGCAGTGGAGTCAGAGGAACTCGGCTGCTGGAGATAGAAAAGGTATTGAAAAGCCTTTAATGCGCTCTGTGAGGAGGTAGGTATTCAATGCTCTTCCCTACCTGAATGGCTTGGGATTAGATTGCTTAGGTCTGCGCATGCTCCCTCCTTTCCTACATTCAGCCACTGCTGGGCCCTCTTCCTCCTTCCTAAGAGAGACAGACAGTTCTAAGGGACTGATTTCCCCTCATCTCCCCTTATCTTTCCCAAGGCTACAGTGCAAAATCTCCTTTTTCTTTGCCATCTGTTTTACCTTCTCTTCTATTCCCAAATCCCAGCTCTTTCTATTTTTATTTATTTTTTATTTTTTTAAATTTTTAAATGTTTATTTATTTCTGAGAGACAGAGCATGACGGGAGGGGCAGAGAGAGAGGGGGACTTAGAATCCGAAGCAGGCTCCACACTCTGAGCTGTCAGCACAGAGCCCGACGCGGGGCTCGAACCCACAGACTGCGAGATCATGACCCGAGCCGAAGCCGGACGCTCAACCGACTGAGCCACCCAGGCGCCCCTCTTTCTCTCTGTTTTCAAAAAAAAATTTTTTATTGAGAGACAGAGACAGAGCATGAGCATGGGAGGGACAGAGAGAGGAGGAGACACAGAATCCGAAGCAGGTTTCAGGCTGAGCTGTCAGCACAGACCCCAACGCAGGGCTTGAACCCATGAACCGCGAGATAATGATCTGAGCCAAAGTCTGACCCTTAACTGACTGAGCCACCTAGGGGCCCCTCAGTTCTTTTTTAAAATTACTCCCAAAAGGACTAGCTTGCCATTCATGTCTAGTAGAACCAAGTTGCTAAAAAGGTTTATAGAAGAAGTAAATTTGTGTACAACTGAATTTTTCTTAAGGGGAATTTGCAATTACTAGGCATAACTGTATGTTTCTTCTTTGTGTGGAAAAAAGCATGGGTTTGGATTAGATAAAGGAAGTTTCAGATTTTAGCTCTGCTCCCTTAGTTGCAAAATGACTGACCTTAGGAAAATGTACACACTTCTCTGAGCCTTGGATTTCTCAACTCTCCCCCAAATGGAAATAATAATATCTACCTTGTGGGCACCAGGCCAGGTTGTTGAATTTGAGGCAGACTGCAAAATGCATAAGCACTGTGAGGCAACTTATACAAACTTGTGTGTGTGTGTGTGTGTGTGTGTGTGTGTGTGTGTGTGCGCGCGCTTGGCTGCATGCACACATGTATGGAAAGAGAAAGGTGTGGGGGCACCTGGATGACTCAGTCAGTTAAGTGTGTGACTCTTGGTTTCAGCTCAGGTCACAATCTCATGCTCCGCATCTGGCTCTACCAGGACATTGCAAAGCCTATTTGGGATTCTCTCTCTCCCTTTCTCTTTCTGTCCCTCCCCCAATTGTGTGTGTGCTCGCTCACACGCTTTTGTGCACGCGCTCTCTCTCTCTCTCTCTCAAAATAAATAAACATTTAAAAAAAAGAAAGAAAATTGTGGAAGAATTTTCCACAAATGTTGATGGCGGCTGGCTTTGGGAGACATTTGTTTTTTCCCTTATATCTTCCTGTAATGTTTGAATACTAATTACTATATTAGCTGAGAAACCTTAAGTAGCAGGTTGTTGTAGCCTTAAAAACGAAAAAAGATTATACACAGACATACATGCACACACACGTGGATGATTGCGTGTGTTTGCGTATATTTACAACCTGATATAAATAGCTACAACTTACTAAATTCCTGCTGAATTCTAGGTGTTTTGCTATGCTCTTTGTGCCCATTGTTTAGTTTAATCCTTACAACATCTTAACAGGTTGATATTACTCTAATCTTAGCACAATGTCTCATTCATCATAGGTACCTGGGAAATGCCGGTTTTCCTTCTTTCTTCTGTGTTATATGATTGCTTCGATTTTTTCTTATTCTGTTCATCACCAGAGACAGAAGCAATAGCTGATAGGTTTTCAGTGCTTTTGGTCACTGAATATTGCATTTAATATTTTGGGGGTTGATGAAGCATTCCAGGCAAATATTTCACACATAATTTTGGGAGAAAGGGCTTCTCTGCTTTAATATGTACTTCAACTCTGATATCTCTCTGTAGAGATTTAGCTTTTTATTTTCTAATGACTGCTCTAGCTGGCTTTGTAACAAGGACAAAGTATGAGATTTGCTTAAAATTGATGCACATTATCAGTTGTTACCTTTTGCTATATAAATATTAACTAGGTTGTTTTCTCTCGAAAAGAAACATACAGTGGCAAGTACTTAAAATGTGACGGGATAGATTGGAGACATAGAAATAATCTACTTTCTTCTAAAAATGTGTCTTTTGCTCCCTTCCGAGCATTAATTACCCAACTTTCAGACTCCTCAGATCAATAATTATTCATGACTGCGACCCATCAGCAGCTAGTAAGTGCTTTTGTGCAATTTGCAGGTCACTTTTGTTGTTGGAGCTTTTCCATTCTGTCACATGGAAATCCTTTTCTGCCGAGCATAAGTGAACACTTCTCAGCTGTGCTCCACAGGGGAGAGGCAATTCCAAGAAGGGCAGAGAGAGATGGAAAGGGGGAGTTTCAACCTTTACGGATGAGAATGTGTATTTATTCTTTCAAAACAGTAAACCTTGGAAAAAAAATATTTACAAAGAAAGCAAGCATGTGCAGTGGCTCGCAACAGCTGAGGGCAGCTGAAGCGTCCTTGGTGACCGGGGCAGATGTAATGGGAGGTAAGATTTCCATTGCTGCTGAAGGGCAGAGCGGACCCAAAATGCCAGCGCAACTTTTGCATTTCTCTGACATACCTATTTACAACAATCCAAGCCCTGAATTGCTCTAAACCTAATGTGGCTTGCTTTAGAACGCAAGGCAGAGAGCCCAAGGGGAGATGTAGCAATTCTTATTGCTGTTGAATTGTTCCATATTGATTACACATAAAAGCTATTTGTCAGCTCTTCTCTTTTCTCGGCCACGTCCACCCTTCAGCCTCTCACATCCTCAAATGACCCAGTGGCCAACAGGACAGAAACTCTCTGGGTGTCTTAGTGGAACTTCCTTGTAATGTGTCAGCCCTCAGTCAGGGATGCCACTGAAAGGATTGCGGGCAGGGGAGGAAGATGAGCTGAATGGCCTGCCCTGCTAAGGGCCCTTCCAACTTTGTGGTTTCTGATTCTTTGTGAGTTCAGTGTTAAAGATGCAGACCCATCCTTTCATATGTGTGGTCTGTTCGTAAATGCTGACAACATATGTGTTTAGGAAAAGCTTCTTCCTAAGTACGAAAGGAAGGCCAGTTTGTGTGTCCACATGCACAGGTACGGAGTGTGGTTGCGCGCGTGTGTGCATGCACACACACACACACACACGTTCACACCTAAAGATCTTGAAATTGGGGCTTGACAAAGAATTTTCACTTCTTTGTTGCAAATATGAAGCCTAATCTACAAATAAATCCTGAATGTGAAGGTTGACACTGTTTTAGAAACCAATAGAGCAGTTAGTAAACACCTTTTATTGCAGGGCCCACACTCAGTGTTTCATCTCAGACAGTATTTTCCATTGGCTTCTTTCCCTGTTGTTCTGGGAGGAGTCCAGCTCCATGTCAGGAGGGCAGTGAGAGTGGAGACATGCAGAGACAGCCATGCAGAGGATGAAAAAGACAAAGTAGGGCTTAAAAAAATTTTTTTAAGGCATGGCATGAATACAGTTAAAGTGCCTAATCTTAAGGTGTCAAGCTCAATACAATTTCACATGTGTGTATGTGCTCATGCCCCCCACCTAATTCAAGACATAGAACATTTTAGGCACTCCAGAAGTTTCCCTCCTACCCTTTCTCACTCAATACCACTTCTCCAGAGGTAAACACTATCCTGATTTTTATCACCACAAGTTAGTATTCAGCATATACACATATTTTTTTGACTTCTTTGACTCAACATTTTGTCTATGAGATTCATCTATTTTATTGCTTATGAGATGTGATTAAAAAAAAAAAAACCTCCCAGAAATTACATCTTCAAATGTATATTTGCCTTTGAAGTGGGAGGCAGCAAACTTATGCTAAGTTTGTGGCAATGCTTCAGGATGTCTGGAAACTTACCCCAGAATCTTCTTCACAGCCAGTGCACAAGGCAGTCACACACAACCTGTAGGAGGGCTTCAGAGCCACACTTAGTTTTTGACTCCACCCTAAACTAGATCATCCTCTTTTCTTCATCAGATTTATTTCTAAGTAACTTGCAGAATAGAATTTTCTCTCAAAAGATAAATAATAACTAATAATAATAACTAATAAATTCTTTGTCAAGCCCCAACACACCATGTTCTACATGAATAATCTCATTTAATCCTTACAACACATCTAATATTATCCCCAGTGTGAAAACACATAAACCAAGGCTCACAGAGAGTAAATCACTTGACCAAGATTATACAACCAGTGAACCGTGAACCTGGGATTTTAACACAAACTCACTGAGTTTACAGAGCTGATGGCTACTCTGGATTCTGAGGACAAATCTCCAGGACTGTTGGGAAGGATGGCAAAAGATGGCTCAGCTGGGAGGAAGTGAATGGAGTCTAAAGGGATCACTCATTTTATATTATGGCCACACCCCCCAAGAGCCCAACCTCCATCATTGCACTCTGTGTCAGAGCTGACCATTAGCAGGGTCTACAGTGGTGAGAACGGCAGATTGGATGATACTAGCATGCAATTTGGTGGGACAGGAGGCTGAGTAGGGCAGGGGATAATTGAACAAGGTGAAAGTATTGGCTCTAACTCCTACTAGCTCTTGTGATTTGGGGACAAGGATCTACAGTTGCTCCTTGAACAATGTGGGGGTTAGGGGCCCTGACTTTCCACACAGTCAAAAATCTGCATGTAGGTTTTGACCTCCAAAGACTTCACTAAAGAGCTTCCTGTTGGCTGGGCATGCCTTACCTATAACATAAACAGTTGATTAATATATATTTTCTATGTTATATACTGTATTTTTAAAGTAAGCTAGAGAAAACAATGCTATTAAAAAAACATTAGAAAAGACAATACATTTAAAGTATTGTGCTATGTTTACCAAAAGAATCCACATGTAAGTGGGCCAATGGCATTCAAGCCCATGTTGTTTGAAGGTATTTCATTTTTCCAAAGACTTTGTCCTATCATCTGTAAAATGGGAAATAATGATAATATGGTTCTTGTAGGGTTTTGCCAGTATTAAATGATTTGGGTAAAGCACTAACACAGCACCTTAGTTATCAATAATTGTCAACTCAGAAACACTCTTACATTTAATATAAGCAAATACCCCCTCTTGAGTAGGTTTAGAACAGAGCTTTATCAAAGTAACATGACAGCAAGGGAGAGCATCAAACTGGGTTGTTGGAGTTGTTTGTGAAAGTGAAGAAAGAATCACATTGGCAGGCCGGCCAATACTGGCCACTCATTTAATCAATTCATTTACTTCTCACAGCCCAAACACTGCCATTAAAAGGGTTTATTTGGATGCTTCCCTCTGTCTATATTGATTCCTTTTCAGTGAAAATATTGATAAGTTTGTCTAGATCGGGACCTTAAAGTTACTTAATTATTGATTGAAAACAGTTGCTCAGGCTGAGGAGGTGGGTTTTTGCTTTGTTTCACAACTAAAAGAAACAAGCAGGATTTCTGCAGGATACAGCTGGCACCAAAACCCCTCCTGAGTGAGCTAACTCATGTTAGCTCTGTGCCTCAGCCTGGCAAGCTGCAGCATCTGTATCCTCAGACTGTACATGTGCTTGACATTTGTCAGCAACTGGAAGTAAATCAGGGTGGTACCACCTATAGTGATGAGACCCAACTCAGGGCTAGGATGAAAAATGAATGTGGATTTGAAGTCGTTTGGACATGTTTTTTGGGCCATTCCTTACCTCTGTCAGTGCAGAAGCATCTAGCAATGCCTACCAGCACCTGAAGTGCCCTGGAGGACACAAAGATCTGGGAAAAGTGGCCCCTGACCTCAAGGAGTTGAGAAAAAGTTACGGGTAGGAGGTGAGCTTTTAAACCAACATAATAAAGGCTAGAGAGAGGTTAAAATACTATTAGAGTATAGTGTTATGGATGTTCAAATAAGGAAAGAAGTTTATCAAGGGAAAAAAAGTCTTTACAGAAAAGCTACATTAATTCATTGAACAAGTGCAAAAGATCAAACTAAGTATTGTGTTTTGTTTGTAGAGATCCCCATTTGCCACAAGGCTTATTGCTCCATGGTCCTACCCAGGCCCAAACCATTCACACATTAATGCTACCTGCCTGGTTGTTGTAGATTTTTGGGTTTGCAGATGCCTACTGGAATTTACTTCATCAAAGAGCTTATGGTCTACTGTGTGGAGTGGGGTGCAGTGGGGAGGAAGGAGAGGTGTGACAGTGACATTTACCTCAAGGTAATGGCTTTAGCAGGAGGAAAGTTTATTTTCTCTTATGTAAACAAAGTCAGGAGGTAACCAGTCCACATATCATGACTCTTTCTATCAAGTTACTTTACCATCTTTAGCACATGGCTTTTTTCTCATGGTCTCATGCGTCTGCTTAAACCTCCAGTGCCACAACTGCATTCTAGAAAGAGGGGAAGATGAAAGGGAGGAGAAGAGCACAGGCCTTCCCTCTAATGGTATTTCCTAGAGGTTGCATATGGAATTTCTGCTTCTCTCACATGGTCAGCACTCAGTCATGTGGCCACATACCTCACTAAAAGAGGGGCTTGGAAATCTTGTCTTTGGGGGCATCTGGGTGGCTCACTTGGTTAAGTGTCTGACTGTTGATTTTGGCTCAGGTCATGTTCTCATGGTTCGTGAGATCGAGTCCTGCGTGGGGCTCTGTGCTGACAGCTCGGAGCCTGCTTGAGATTCTCTCTGTCCCACTCTCTCTGCTCCTTCCCCCACTTGCATGTGTGCACTGTCTCAAAAATAAACAAACATTTAAAAAACTTAAAAGAAATCTTGCCTTTATTCTAGTACTTACGTAGTTAACTAAAGACTGGGGATTTTACCATTAAAGAAGAAGCAGAGAAGTAGTATGGAGAGAGATGTGGCAGTCTCTGTCATAGAGGGTTTTGCAAACACATAAACATATCTCCATAGGAGCTGGCAGGTACATTTTTGCTGTAGCAGAAGCATGACCAAATGCCACGGGAGAAGAGAGGGAGCTTTGAAACCTAGGGAGGAGTTCATGAAGCATCTGGCATTTTAGTATGGGGAATTTGGGAGCAGACTATTCTAAGTGGAGGGAACAACCTTTAAAAATGATTTAAAAAAATCATAGAGACATAGAAGTTCATGGTCAGTTTATGAAAAGACAAATGGTTCATTGTTACTGATCTCCAAATATATAGAGGGCCAGGGAGGTAGCAGAAGATAAGGTTGGGCATCCATATTGGAGCTAAGTCTCATAGTCTTAATGATCATTCAAAAAGTTTAAGCCTTATTTCGCACATAATCACAAGCCATAGAATGTGTATCAGAAACCTCTAATTGTCCTTTCATATGAACTCATTCCTCATCCTAAAAATGGCTGGACTGTGGTAGACACCCAGTCTGCAGCTCTTGTTGCCTTGTCCCTCTGCCTTGGCCAACCTCAGCCATCTTGGACAGAGTTCTTTAACTTGATCCTGAGCCTCATTACTCATTCCCATTCCAAGCAGTCACTACCAACCATATGAATTTAGAATGAGAGATAAAACCTGTTTTCCACCTGAATTACATGATCTTCTTGGTTCTTTCCTGCTATGAAATGTCAACAATCTATAATTCTCTAAGAGAATATTAATAGAAATGCTTTCCACTTCAGCTTCGGCTAAAGATCCAGGGATAGAGGCTGAGTACAAAGCGGCTAAAGATCCAGGGATAGAGGCTGAGTGCAAAGCAATAGGTGCCAAGAATGCCCTCATGCCAAAGCAGGGGGCTAGATCATGGATACAGCTTCCCAGAAAACTACATTCATAAACGTTAGCTAATTGCACACTTTGATGATATAAAAGGTCTGAACTAAAAGAAACACGGGGAAAAAGTGTACGAAGAAAGTGTTACAATGCTGGAGTGTTGGAGGCTGCTTGGAGAGCTTGTTCTCTGTCCCTGGAATTTGGGGACACAGTGGATTGCTCTATGGCAAACCAACCCTCTGAATATTTTTAGAGGCAGAGAGAGCCATGAAGAGTGGAAGGCCATACTAAGAGAAAACTCTTGCCCCCACTTAGAGCATGTATGTGAAGTTAGAAGTCAAGAACAATCTGTATGGGTGTTATCATGTGTAAAATAGCTTATTTTAATGCTCCATTACAACCTTGGTTATTTCCAGAGCTTAACTAGCTTAAGGACTCCGACGACGTTTGAGAGTGCTATAGCTTTCCCTGAGTTTCCCAGGTAAGGGGAGTCTCACATTTATTCTCTCGAACATGGCTGGAAGACACCCAGCCTAAGAAAGAAGAGGTGAGAGGCCTCTAGATTTATTTGATCAGCACAACAAAAATAGAGTCTTTAAAACTTTTTACTATTACAAATTACTTGATGTCAAATGTTAGATAGCAGTGGAATCAGAGGACAAAGCTATTTCAGCCCCAGCCTTTTATTACTGTGAAGTAATAAATGTGAAGACTGAAACAGCACCACTTGGCATGAGCAACAGAATGGTTCACTTGTAATCTTTTGTTTCAGGTCCCAAGGGTTATTCATAGTAATCATTTAGCCTGATTTATCACTGTTCTCCTCCCACCATTTAAATTATCTTAACAGCTTTACTGAGTTACAAACTCAGTAAATAAGTTTATAAGTAAATAAACTTCACATATTTAAAGTGCATAATTTGATGTTTTGACATATGTATATACCTGTGAAACGATCACCAGAATCAAGATAATGAACATGTTCATCACTTCCAAATGTGTGCTTGTTTCCCTTGTACTACATCCCTCCTGCTTCTCCTTACCCGGCTGTGGTCCCCCAAGCAACAACTGACCTGCTTTCTGTCACTTTGGATTAGTTTGTATTTTCTAGAATTTTCTATAAACAGAATCATACAGAATGCATTTTTTTTTTTCCTGGCTTCTTTCACTCAGTATAATTATGTGGAGATTCATACATGTTGTGTATATCCATAGTTCATTCCTTTTTACAGCTGGGTAGTATTCATTATATAAATATAATATCCTTTGTCCATTCACCTGTTGATAGACATTTGGATTGTATCTGGCTTTTTGTCTGTCGCAAATGGAGCTGCTATGTACGTTTGTGTATAAGTTTTTATGTGGACATACTTTATTTCTCTTGAGTGTATAGCTAGGAGCATAATGGCTGAGTCACATGGCAGGTCTATGTAACTTTTTAAGAAACTGCTATACTGTTTTCCGAAATGGTTGTACTATTTTATATTCCCACCAGCAGTGTATGAAGGTTCTAGTCCCTCCACATTCCTCACCAGAATTTGGTGTGGTCAGTCTTTGTAGTCATCCTAATAGAGGTGTAGTAGTATCTTGTGGTGTTAAACTCTATTTCTCCAGTGACTAGAGATGATGATATTGAGCATCTTTTCATGTGCTCATTTGTAAACCATATATTTTTGGAGAAATGGAGTTGTCTGTTCAAATGGATTTCTGTATATTGATTTTGTGTCCTATGACCCTACTGAATTCATGTATCAATTCTAGTAGTTTTTTGGTGGAGTCTTTAATAGGATTTTCTATATAGAGTATCAGGTCATCTCCAAACAGTGGAAGTTTTACTTCTTACCAGTTTGGAAGCCTTTTATTCCTTTCTCTTATCTGATTGCTCTGGCTAGGACTTCCAATATTATGTTGAGTAAAAGTGGTGAGAGTGGACATCCTTGTCTTGTTCCTGACCTTAAGGGGAAAGAAAAGCTCTCAGTTTTTTACTATTGAGTATGTTAGCTCTGGGTTTTTCATATGGGGCCTTTATTTGGCTGAGGTGTGTTCCTTCTAAGCCAACTTTGCTGAGGGTTTTTTATCATGAATGGATCTTGTACTTTTTCAAATGAATTTTCTGCATCTATTGAAATGATCAGATGGTTTTTATTTCTCTTGTTGATGTGATGTATCACATTGATTTGCGAATATTGAAACGTCTTTGCATCCCAGGAATTAATTCCACTTCATTGTGGTGAATGATTTTTTTAATGTATTGTTGGATTTGGTTTGCTAATATTCTTTTGAGAATTTTTCTGTCTATTTTCATCAGAGATATTGGCCTCTAGTTCTCTTTTTTTTTGTAGTGGTTTTAATATCAGGGTAATGCTGGCCTCAGAGAATGAATTTGGAAGCTTTCCTTCCTCTTCTACTCTTCTATATTTTGGAATAGTGTGAGGAAAATTTGTGTTAATTCTTCTTCATGTGTTTGGTAGAATTCACCTGTGAAACTATCTGCTCCTGGACTTTGTTTTTTGGGTTTTTTTGATTACTAATTCAATTTCATTGTTGGTTTTCAGTCTGTTTAGATTTTCTATTCCTGATTTAGTTTGGTGGGATTATGTTTCTAGGAATTTAACATTTCTTCTAAATTGTCCAATTTGTTGGCATATAATTTTTCACAATATTCTTTTACAATCCTTTGTATTTCTGTGGTGTCAGTTGTTACTTCTTCTCTTTCATTTCTGATTTTTTTTTAAATTTGAAAAATAATGATGTGTCTGGCTAGAGGTTTATCAATTTTGTTGATCTTTTAAAAAGCTTCTAGTTTCATCGATCTGTCCTATTGTGGGTTTTTGGTTTTGGTTTTGGTTTCTATTTCTTTTATTTCTGCTCTAATCTTTATTATTTCCTTCTTTCTTCTGGTTTTGGGTTTTGTTTTCCCCTTTCTAACTCCTTTATATGTAAGATTAGGTTGTTTATTGAGTTTTTTCTTCCTTCTTGACGTAGGCCTGTGTAACTATAAACTTCCCTCTTAGAACAGCTTTTGCTGCATCCCAAAGATTTTGAACTTTTGTGTGTTCATTTTCATTTGTCTCCATTTATTTTCTCTTTGATTTCCTGGTTGACCCTTTCATTATTTAGCAGCATGTTTTTTAACCTCCACGTATTTGTGTTCTTTCCAGATTTTCTTCTTGTGGTTGATTTCTAGTTTCATAGCATTGTAATTGGAAAAGATGGATTCAATCCTTTTGAATATATTGAGACTTGTTTTGTGGCCTAATATGTGATCTGTGCTGGAGAATGTAACATGTGTACTTGAAAAGAATGTGTATTCTGCTGTTTTAGAAAATAATATTCTGAATATGTCTGTTAGATCCATCTGGTTTAATCTATCATTCAAAGCCATTGTTTCCTTGTTGATTTTCTATTTGGATAATTTATTCATTGATGTAAATAGGGTGTTAAAGTCTCCTACTATAATTGTATTACTATCAATGATTTCTCCTATGTTTGTTATTAATTGTTTTATGTACTTAGGTGCTTCATGGGTGCATGAATATTTACAATTATTATATCTTCTTGTTGGATTGTCCCTTTATGATTATATAGTGTTTTTCTTTGTCTCTTGTTACAGTCTTTGTTTTAAAGTATCTTTTGTCTGATATAAGTATAGCAACCTCGCTTTCTTTTGACATCTATTTGCATGATAAATTCTTTTCCGTTCCTTCACTTTCAATCTTCCTGTGTCTTTAGGTCTGAAATGAGTCTTATAGGCAGCATAAAAATGGGTCTTCCTTTTTTAATCCATTCTGTCACCCTTGCCTTTTGATTAGAGCAGTTAGTCTGTTCACATTCAAAGTAATTACTGATAGATGTGAACGTACTGCCATTTTGTTACTGGTTTTATAATGGTTTTTGGAGTTTTTCTCTGTACCTTTCTTCTTTTACTCTCTTCTCTCACGGCTTTCTGGATATCTTTAGTAATATACTTGGATTCTGTTCTCTATTTTTTTTTTGCATTCTATTACTTGTTTTTGATTTGTGGTTACCATTTGGTTTACATTTAACATCTTATGCATATAACAGTCTGTGTTAAGTTGATGGTCGCTTAAATTTGAACCTATTCTAAAAGCATTAAATTTTTACTACTCCCCCTCACCACCATGTTTTAGATATATGGTGTCATCCTTTCATTTTGTAATCCCATGACTGACTTTTTTTTTTAATATATGAAATTTATTGTCAAATTAGTTTCCATACAACACCCAGTGCTCATCCCAAAAGGTGCCCTCCTCAATACCCATCACCCACCCTCCCCTCCCTCCCACCCCCCATCAACCCTCAGTTTGTTCTCAGTTTTTAACAGTCTCTTATGCTTTGGTTCTCTCCCACTCTAACCTCTTTTTTTTTTTTTTTTCTTCCCCTCCCCCATGGGTTTCTGTTAAGTTTCTCAGGATCCACATAAGAGTGAAACCATATGGTATCTGTCTTTCACTGTATGGCTTATTTCACTTAGCATCACACTCTCCAGTTCCATCCACGTTGCTACAAAAGGCCATATTTCATTCTTTCTCATTGCCACGTAGTATTCCATTGTGTATATAAATCACAACTTCTTTATCCATTCATCAGTTGATGGACATTTAGGCTCTTTCCATAATTTGGCTATTGTTGAGAGTGCTGCTATAAACATTGGGGTACAAGTGCCCCTATGCATCAGTACTCCTGTATCCCTTGGGTAAATTCGTAGCAGTGCTATTGCTGGGTCATAGGGTAGGTCTATTTTTAATTTTCTGAGGAACCTCCACACTGCTTTCCAGAGCGGCTGCACCAATTTGCATTCCCACCAACAGTGCAAGAGGGTTCCCATTTCTCCACATCCTCTCCAGCATCTATAGTCTCCTGATTTGTTCATTTTGGCCACTCTGGCGTGAGGTGATATCTGAGTGCATGACTGACTTTTATAGATATACTTAATTTTACTGTTTTTGTACTTCCTACTTTTCTTACTCTGGCTTATGATCTTTCCTTTCCACTCAAAGAGCCCCTTTAACATTTCTTGTAAGGCTGGCTTAGTGGTGATGTATTTCTTTAAGTTTTGCTTGGGAAATTCTTTCTCTCTCCTTTTATTCTGAATAATAGGCTTGCTGCATAGAGTATTGGTTGTAGGGTTTTTGTTTTTTTGTTTTTCCCCCTTTTAGCCAGTGAATATATCATATCACCCCCTTCTGGTCTGCAAAGTTTCTGCTGAAAAACCAGCTGATAGCCTTATAGACTTGCTCTTGTATGTAACTGCTTCCTTTGCTCTTGTTGCTTTTAAAATTCTCTTTATCACTACTTTTTGCCATTTCAATTATGTGTCTTGGTGTGGGCCTCTTTTAGTTGATGTTTTTGGGATTCTCTGTGCCCCCTGGATCTGGATTTCTATTTCCTTCCCCACATTTGGAAAGTTTTCGGGTATTATATCTTCAAATACACTTTCTGCCCTCTTTTCTCTTTGTTGTCCTTCTGGGATCCCTATAGTGTGAATGTTACTACACTTGATGGTGTAATTGAGTTCCCTAAGTCTATTTTCATTTTTTATTAGTCTTTTTTCTCTCTCCTGCTCAGCTTGATTGCTTTCCAGTACTCTGTCCTCCAGATCGCTGGCCCATTCTTCTGCTACCTCTATTTCTTCCCTCTAGTGTATTTTTAATATCAGTTATTGAGTTCTTCATCTTTCATTCTTTTTATGTTTTCTATCTCTTTGTTGTGAGTCTCACTGAGGTCCTCCACTCTTTCTCAAGTCCAGTGATTATCTTTATGACAATTACTTTAAATTATCTATCTGGTATATTACTTACATTTATTTTGTTTATCTCTCTTGCTATGATTTTGTTCTGTTCTTTCATTTGGACATATTTCTCCATCTCTTCATTTTGTCTAACTCTCTCTGTGTTATATGTTAGAAAGGTCAGCTACATTTCCTGCTTTTGAAAGGCATGGCCTTATGTAGGGGAGGTCTATAGTGCCCTGCAGTGCAATGTCCCCTGTTTACCAGAACCTGACACTTGAGGGGTATCTCCTATGTGTGTTGTGTGTGCCCTACTGCTGTGGCTGAGTGACATTTGCCTCAGTCCAGTCATCTGAAAGAGCTCTCTTTGCCTGTTGTGGGCAGGGTTTGGTCCCTGTGTTGTTAGTGGGCTAGTCTAGGCCACCTTGGGCTTGAGTTGGGTTAGATCAGCTGTTTCTCAGAGCTGTGGTAGTATTGAACTACAGGATGCTTTTCCCATATTGTACTCCACGAAGCTTTCATTGGTGGCTGGCGCCCTGCAGTCAGACCAGAGGTCTGCCCCCAGCCCATTGCTAGAGCCATAGTCATACTGCTATGTGTGGTCTTCTTCCTCTCCCCATGGGGTGGGAGTCATTTTAAGGTAGTGCTGACCCCTGTTGGGGCTGCTTGCACACTGCCATGATTGTGGCAATGCCTTGGGTGCACTCCTACTAAGGGAATGTTGGAGGGGGCAGGTCCATAGGAGAACATGGGTGTGGGAAACATGATATTACCAAGGTTTGCACTGGTCTGCTATGGGAGGGTACCTGGAGCTTCTTTGGAAAGCTGCCAGGGCCAGGCTGGAGGGGATAGTTCACAGGGGAACACAGGTGCAGAAGGTGTTAGCAAACTAGGTGGAAAGTGCTCTTGCTACACTGGTTCCTGCAGGTGTCCATGTATCTAGGCTAGGTTGTGGGGGAGGGAAGTGGTGCTCTCCAGCCTTTTTGTTCTTGGAGAAGTCTCCCAAAGACTCCTGCCCCTCCAGCACATGCTGAGATTAGTAAATAAATGTCCTTCCCATATACTTCAGGCATTTTTCAAACTGCTGCTTCTATGCTGTATCTCAGTGGGGCTGTTTTCTGTGCTGTGTCTTCGAAGGCCTGGACTCAGTTTTGTCTCATTCTGGCTCTCTCAGAATTGAGCCCACTGGTTTTTAAAGTTCCAAGTGTTAAGCCCCACTGATGGTAAGAAGTTCAGAAGTTAAGTCCCTCTGGTTTTCAAAGCCAAATGTTACAGGGATTCTTTTTCCCAGTGCAGGTCCTCTGTACCTAGTTGCCTGGTGTGGGGTCTGCTCCTCTCCTGTCTCTGCGCCCATTGCATCCCTCTCTCCCATAGACAGTTCCATGGGTCAGGTTGGCTCCCAACTGCATTTCTGCCCTTCCTACCCTCTTTGATGTGGCCTCTTTACATTTAGCTCTGGAGGATCTGTTCTGCCAGTTTTCAGGTCACTTTCACTGGGTCATTTACACTGATGTGGGACAAAGTGAGCCCAGGATCCTCCTACTCTGCCATCTTCCTCAATTTGTCTCAAACTTGAGATCTTTAGGAATCATCTGGAGAACCCATTAAACTAAATTTCTATGGACCACTAACAACTATCTTAATAGAGGGAGGAGATGGACCAGGAATCTGTAGTTTAACATAGACCTTAAATAATTCTGTTGCAGGAGGTTCACAGCCATTGTGGAAACACACTGATCTTACCTAACATTTGGTCAGGTGCTATGAAAATACTTACGAGAAAAATATTTGTTACAGTCTATGATAACAGTGAAGATTTGGCATAATTGTTAATTGGTACCTGGTCATGTTTTTAACTCACTTCTGCTACATAAATGAATGAAAAATGAATGCCTGGATTAATGAATTAATGGATTTAAATTCTGCTTCTGTGTTCATAAATTGATGAGATTTATGTATAATAACCATATTAGTTATTCATCTAATTATTAGTGCCATATAATTTGTATTGATTTTCTAAAAACATATTAACTTTCAGCCCAATAATATATTTATACTCTAAAACAACTTAGCAAATCCTTTTCAAAATAGTATAAATGCAAATTCTAGTCCAATGCTAGCAATATACTCATGAACTTGGGGTTAGAAATGTAGGAAATATTGAAGCTTCCTTGGGTTTATGAATGTTTTAACAAGAAAAAAAAATCACCAGTTAAAGAAAAATTTAACACCTATGGTCAGTTGTAAACAGTTACTCTTTACAATATGTCTTATTTCCTCAAGCATTTATTTTTGATGTGTAACAAATAATACACAAGTGACAGAATATAAATATGTTTAAGATGCTCAGTTTATATTGACCACTTGATGTATCATGGCAAATAAAATCCCAGTAGAGAAACACTTCTTGGTTACAGATAGATTTTCCTTCTTTTCAGAGCTTAGGATAGTCAATAAATTAATAATTAATTTAGTACTTTAAAAAATTCTTTCATTATCAAATCTATTTTACCAAGAAAACATTCTCTCTTCTGATAGTTTGAGACTGTCAGTAAATGAGAGAAAGGGTTTGAATTTTATAAATGAGTCTCATAAAAGACTTATAAATTAGCTCAATACTGTAAATAAAAGCAAAGGATTTTAAATTCACAAATGCTTATTTTTAAAAAAAAATTATTTATTTTGAGAAAGAGAGTAAGAGAGTGGGGGAAGGGCAGAGAGAAAGAGGGAGAGAATCCCAAGCAGGCTCTGCACTGTCAGAACACAGCACGACTTGGGGCTTAAATTTATGAACTGTGAGATTATGACCTGAGCTGAAACCAAGAATTGGACACTCAGTCAAGTGAGCCACCCTGGCACACCCGCAAATGCTTATTTTTTTACCATTGAGATGCTTAAACAGAACTTTCATTCAGAAATATGATTGTTTCGATGGTGAAATGTTTTTATTTTACAGATAGCACAAACAGGGGAGAGGGACAGAGGGAGACAGAGAATCTAAGCTGTCTCCATGCTCAGCATGGAGCCCAATGCAGAGTTCAATCCCACCACTCTGGGATCATGACCTGAACTGAAAGGAGTTGTATGTTCAACCACTGAGCCACCCAGGTGTCCCTAGATGGTGACATTAAGAACTTTAAAACTAATAGCCATCTCCCACATTCAGACACAAGCACACACATCAATGACAGTGTGTAGTGGGCTAAGAAACAGTGATTAAACATGATCCAAGCCAAAGCAGGATACCCATACCTCTGGAATATTTCCATATGTGTGTGGAAGAGACTCTCCATTGACTATAAAAAGTACTCTTGTCCTTACTCTCAATGCTGAGCCAATGAGTCATTTCCAAGACCAAGAAAAAAAGAGACAGAACTTAAATCCCAATGAATGTCTCTATCACTTTTTCCCCAGCAACACTGTCTTCTTGAGATACATCTTTCCCCTTAGGTACTAGATAAAACCTCTATAAATATGTGCTTTTAAAATAGGTCTTCCTCTACTTTTTATTCCTTCTCCCATTTCTTGATTTGACAAACTCCTTTTCATCCTTAAGGAAGTATCTTCTCTTTGTTGAAGGCTACTTTCTCTAGCCTTCTCAGGCAGATTACGGGTCCTCTTCTGTTGTATTGGTGTTATTGTTTGCATTCCTCCTAGTCTGAGTATGCCTCAGTGAAAGGACTTATTACTCTTCATCTCTGGCAAATACACATGTGCACACACACATGCATACAAACATATACATGTGTCCACACACGTTCAAAAATTGGTGCTAAACAATTTATATTCATGTATATACATATATATACATATCCACACACACATAAATTTTTAGTTTCAGGTAAAATAAGGAGATAATGAAACCTATAACCTTAAAACTTTTAACGTTTATTTATTTTTGAGACAGAGAGAGACAGAGCATGAACGGGGGAGGGACAGAGAGAGAGGGAGACACAGAACCGGAAGCAGGCTCCAGGCTCTGAGCTGTCAGCCCAGAGCCCGACGCGGGGCTCGAACTCACGGACCGCGAGATCGTGACCTGAGCCGAAGTCGGACGCTCAACCGACTGAGCCACCCAGGCACCCCAAAACTTTTAGAAGAAAATATATAAACACAAACATACACACACACACACCCACATACACACACACACCCACATATTCACTTAATAAAATGAGCTGGGAATGGTTCCTTTTTCAATTTGCTGAATAATTCATGTAAGATTGGAATCATCTGTTCCTCGAACATTTGTTAGAACTCACCTTGGAATCCTCTTGGGCTTAGAGTTTTTTTGGTAGGAAAAATGTTTGGGTACCGATTCAGTTTTTTTATAAGAACATTTGAAATTCCTCTTTAATTTTTGACAGTTACAGTAATTTGTATTTTTGCAGGAATTTGCACATTACCCAAGCTTTCAAATGTGTTATTAAATTTGTTCATAATATTCTTTTTTACCTTTTAAATCTCTGCTCCCTCTGTATTTATGTTGCATTTCTATTCCTAATATTATTTTGTGCCTTTTTTCTTTGCTTTTTTTCTTCAGTCTTCCTGATAGTTTATGTATTATTCCCATTAAAGAAACTACTTTCAACTTAATTTATATTCTCAATTATTGCTTTGTCTTACATTCCATTAATCTCTGCTTTTACCTTTATTATTACCTTTTAAATATTTTACTTTGGCTTATTCTGTTGTGTTTTTTTTAATAAACATTTTTGTTCATGGCTTAATAATTTTTTCAACCATTTTTGAAACCATAATGTAAGCATTCAAGATAATAAATTTCCTGGAGAGCCTGGGTAGCTCAGTCAGTTGAGCGTCCAACTCTTGATTTTGGCTCAGATCATGATTCCAGGGTGTTTGGATCGAGCCCCACATCAGGCTCCACACTCAGCATGCTTAAGATTCGCTCTCTCTCTCTCCCTCCACCCCTCTTTCCCACTCACACTCTCACTTGCTATCTCTAAAAATAAAAGATTACAAGTTTCCTTCAAGTATCATGTTAGTTGCCTCTCACTAATTTTGAAAGGTAGCATTTTTAAAACTGGTAAGTTTCATCTGATTTCCATTTTAGTTTCTTCTTTTACTCATGAGGTAAACAGAAGCATAATTTTTAATTTTCAGAATTATTGCTATAACAATACTGATCTAGTTGTATGGCGGGCTGTATGATACCAGTTGATACCAGTTTTTATTCAAACTTGTTGAGATTCACATTAGGTCTGGTCACTTTTTATAAATATTCCTTTTGAGCTCAAAAAGAATATGTATTCTCCAGCTGTCAGAAGCAGTGTTTTATGTGCATGATTAAACTTGTTGCTTATGTTGTTCAAATACTCTATATCATTACTGGTTTCTTATCTATCAAAAGTGAAAAAATTGCCCACCAAGATGATAGATTTATCAATTTCTCCTTATTCTATCAATTTTTACTTTAAATATTTTGAAGCTATCTTGTTAGATACACGGAAATTAGAATTGTATCTTCCTGGTAAATCTAAACTTTTAACAATATATAGTGATCATCTTTATCTATAGTATGCTTGTGACCTTAAACTCTATTTTGCCTATATTAATATAGCTACATCAACTTTCTTCTGCGTATTATATCTTTATTCATTTAAAAAAACTTAAAAAAATTTTTTTAATGTTTATTTATTTTTGAGAGAGAGAGGGAGAGACAGAGCATGAACAGGGGAGGAACAGAGAGAGAGGGAGACAGAATCAGAAGTAGGCTCCAGGCTCCGAGCTGTCAGCACAGAGCCCGATGCAGGGCTCAAACCCACAAACTGTGAGATCATGACCTGAACTGAAGTCCGGTGCTTAACCAACTGAGCGACCCAGGCACCCCTAAAAAAACCTTTTAATTGCTTCTTTAATTTGTAATGTTTTCCTTGTATATAGAACATACATTCTGGATTTGTATGTTTTATCTAGTCTGATAATTTAAACTTATAAATTCTAGTCTATTTACATATATCATGATTACTCATATATTTGGATTTATTTTACCACCTTCTTTTGTGATTTGTTTCATATTGCTCCAATTGTTTTGAATTTTCCTTTTCCCCCCATTCTTTTGGATTGAGATCCACCCCCATTGAATTTTTCCCTTCATTAACTTGGAAATTATATATTTTATCTTTATTCTTTTAATCATTCTCCTGAAATTTTAATATGCTTATATATCTTAACAAATTATGATTTCAATGAGTAGCTTTATCTTTAAGGAATTTAGAACTTTCACACTCCATTTCCATGTGCTATTTACATGCTACTGTTGTCTAGACACTTTGTTCTAACTTATTTCCTTAACTCCCTAAATTGGACATCATTGTTATTGTTTTATACATCATTAACCTTTTTAATGCTCCTACCATTTTCTTCTTGCATTCCAGATTTTTTTTTTTTTTTTGCAATCATTTCCTTCTTCCCAAAATACTTCCATGAGTCTTTGAGAATTTCTACAGTGAGGATCTGCTGATAGTACATTATTTCAGTTTTGGTTTGTCTCCCACCTCCTAAAACATTAATTGGATTCTCCGGGATGGGAGAGAGGATCTCAATCGTGTGAAATTTTGACAGCTCAAAGCTTCTCCATGGTTGCTATAGATAGTGACAGGAACCCCTTGTTGTTACCAAGACAGTGACAAGGTCCTCTAGAGAGAGATGTTTTTATAAGCATGGCCACAGCCCTCTAAAGCAGGGTTTCTCCACTTTGGCACTACTGATGATTTCATATTTTGGACCAAATAATTCTTGGTTATAGTGAGTGGGTTCTTCTATACATTGCAGGATGTGCAGCATCTTTGGCCTCCATCCACTAGATGGCTTATGTGCGACAACCAAAAATGTCTCCACAAATTGGCAAATGTCCTCTGGGAACCAAAAGTGTCCATGGTTCAGAACCACTCCTGTAGGGCTACATTAGGTAGGCAAGTTCAGGTGACATGTCTTTATTGTCTCCTTGCAATTGTGCTCTAAGTCACTTGAGGATCTTCACATTTTCTCATTTGTAACAGAGCCAACATCATCTGCATCAAAGAAATTAAACATATATATATAGTGTCTTATTTATTACACACACACACATATATACATACATACATATCATATTGTATATACACACACATATACATACAAATATATATATAGGGAAAGAGAAAAAAGAGAAGAGTCAGATTTTCAATGGTTTACCAAAAAGGAAGTAAATGGGAGGCAAGAGGACCAGGTACAAAATGTACACACAAGTAACCTTGAGCGCTTGTACCTCCATAATGATAGTGTCTCCAGTTTCCTCTATCTTGTTGCCATGTAAGAATTTGAGCGTAGTGTTGCAAAATATACTGATTTTTCAGAAGTCATAAGATCCTTGTGTGTATATATGATGTATATACATATAATGTTTCTTCTTTTAAATATAGATCTATGATTTTTTTTATTTAAAAAATTCTTTTAATGTTTATTTCTGAGGCAGAGACAGAGCATGAGTAGGGGAGGGTCAGAGAGAGAGGGAGACACAGAATCAGAAGCAGGCTCCAGGCTCTGAGCTGGCAGCACAGAGCCCGACGCGGGGCTCGAACTCACAAACCGTGAGATCATGACCTGAGCCGAGTCGGTCGCTCAACCGACTGAGCCACCCAGGCGCCCCTAGATCTACGATTTTTTAAAACAAACAGAAAACCCCACACTTGTGGGCTGTAGGCCTCCATACTGCAACCTTTGACTTCTACCAGGCACATAATTGTTGCTCAATAAGAATTAGTTTTCCACTCTGTCTCCTGTACTCTTGAGGCCCAATGTCACCCACTAGGTTTGGATCCCAGTGTTCCTTTCAGAGCCTAGGCAAGTTTAACACCATGTTCCTGGATGCTACCTGCATTACCATTGCCTCTTTTTATGTAAAGAAATAGTTTCTTTGCCGCACCTCAGCGAGTGTTTAATTGATCGTTAGATCACTCAATACGCATACCCTTTAGGTACTGCCTAAGGAAAGATTAATTTTCAGCCCCAGGAAAGATTTAAAATGGGAAATTCCAGGCCATGCTAATGTGACTAAGGCTTTACCTTAGAAGTAGCAAAGCTGGAGAATTAAAAATGAACCCCATTTTGGCAAAAGAAGCACAATGGTGCTGTTCCTAAATAGTAGAAAATTTTAAAACAAAAGGGAAGAAATCCAGTGTATTATATAAGACTGAACAATACAAAGAGTAAGTTAGAGGTGGGGGTGGTATTAACGAAGAATGTGGAAAATACAAAAAGAGTTGGGACTCCAAAATGCTGAAGGAAAGCATATCGTTATGTGAGTTTGACTGAGATTAAGAAAAGAAATGAGGAAGGGGAAGAACACATATAGTGAGTAAACATTCACAGTACTAGGTGCTTTACTTACATTGGTTAATAATGCTAGTGCTCCCAACCAATTGCAAGTAAATATAATTCCTCTGTTTCCAAAGGGGGGTCAGAAAGGTTAAGCAACTTGTTTGTGGTTGCATAGCTAGTAGGTAGCAGAACTAAGAGGGTTAAAGATAAAAATATTCATATTAGAGCTAAACCTGGCCCTACAATAGGCCTGGGGTGGGGGGATTCCTAACCTGGAAACAGCTCCCTATGCCCTTCCCACTAACCTGAAATTGTAGGCAAACTGTTTTATTTATGAGCTTCATCATTGTTCTAGGAAATAGTTCACAGTTTCAAGTAGACATTAAAAAAAGAAAAAAGGAAAAAGGTAAAGAAAGATTGAGACCTTCTACTCTAAAAATGCTGGAGTTTTAGTAAAACAAAACAAAAACAATCTTTCCACAGTTCTGTAATGATACAGAAAAACATACTACAGATTTACTTGAAAATTCAAAAAATAATTGTTGCCCACTCACAAATACTTTCCAAAGCCTAAGTCATCACAACTTAATAGCAAATCATTTTCTTTCCTTTAGCCACATACATGCAGTGAGAATGCACAAAGTCGATGGAGTTGGGTTGGGTAGGAGCAAAGAGATTTAAACTCTGGTGTAGTCTGTGAATTCCTAGAATTGCAATCCTTGGAAAATGCAATTTGAATACACTGCGTTATCTTTTAATTGCCGTTGTGAATGCTAACTACTGGTCTACCTAACTCAAGGCAAAATAGAACGGTAGAATTTCAGAGTGAGAAGTGCCTTTCCTGAGTATCTGGTCCTACTTCGTTGACAAGGGTTGGATCACCTTCTAGGGTCACTGAGACCAAAACCCAGGTTTCTTAACCAGTATACAATGATGTTTCCATGACACTATGCTGTGTCCCATGTCAACATTGGAAAGATGCTTAAGTGAAATCAATTTCAGTTTCATATATTCATGTTTTCAGCCATCAAGCCCCCATTATTGAAAGTGACCTGAACTGCTTTGTCCCAGGTAAACTGAGAGAAGTTAATGTACATCTACCATGTGCCCAAACTATTCTAATTGAAATTTAGAACTCACCTTCATGGAAGCTGGGTTATTCAAGTGGGTCACTACTCTCTACCTCACAAGAAGCTTTTATTATCTTTTATTGAATACCTACTGAAAGCAGAAATACAAAGAAGTGGGAACAAACAGGTAAGAAAAAATTGAAGTGATGGTCCCTGTCCATATGGAGTATAAAATTAAAGATGGAAAGAACTGTATGTCACAAGCTATATTGCTAAATTCTATGTCCATGACCTAAACAAATGGGAATTAGGCAAAACACTACATTAGGACTTCTCTGTTCCAAGAAAGGAATTCCATGAAACTCTAGTCTGTGTTAGAGATCATCCATGAAGTCAGCTGCTAAGTTCTGAAATAGGTGAGCTCCAAGAACTGCCTTCTTCCATGTCCCAGGAAGGCATTTAAAAATAATCCTTATTTTTTTCCCATTCTCCATGCCCTGAATATGGTAGGTGACTTTGACCCTGTTGCTAGCACAGTATTTAAAACTGTGCTAAAACATCTTTCCCTGCATCAGAATGAACCAGAAGGCTGCTGAGTTCCAGTTATTGCTCACACTCAGCCTCCACCTTCTTAGACTCTTTCATGCCCTTTATTTAGGCCCAGATCAGTCTCCTTTACTAGGCTGTAAGCATCCCTGTCCTCAAGGAAGCTCTTGGCATCCTCAGCATCTTGCGAAGTGCCTGGAACATTGGAAGGGCCCCATACCTCTTTATCAAACTGTACTGAATTTAAATACTGAAGGAACAAGCAGAGTAAGGAAGGAAAAAAATCCAGATGACATAAGATTATTTTTCAAGTAGAAAAACTGAGGTGTAGAGAGATAAAATACTAGTCTAAAGTTTCCTGGTATTAGATTAGATAAAATGTGCAAGTCTATAAAAGTAAGTCTGTATACTTAAACTGCAGAGTTTCTGATTTACACAGAAAACCACCCATCTGGTTTCAGGGCAAAAAGTCTGCTTTTTGAATTTTTAAATAGAAACAAACTATAAATACACAACTCTTGATGAGAAAGAGAATGAGACAAAATAATTGATGAAAACAGTACACTAGAATAATAATCAACTATGTGTCAATTTCAGCTCTTCCAATGACAGCCCAATCGATGAATCTGTCTTGGCAGATAATTACTTGCTGTATCCTTAGCCCATAAAGTGATCAATAAAGTCAAATGTCCAGTTTAATATTTTACATTTAATGATTATATAATAACAGGCAGCAGAATATAAGTTGAGGAAGATTAATGGAAGGATAGACATGGTGCCAATATGTTTTTTCCTTCTAATTAGTGAAGCCCTAATGTAAAATTCAAAATGTGCTGAATTGAAGCCTTTCTTTCTTAGCACTCTGCTAAGCAGCTGAAATTACGTTTAGAGATTTGGTAATTGAGTTTCTAATTATCTAGTAACTCAAATGCTTCATGAAATGCTTTAAGAGTCTTGCCCATCCTCTGGCTGGGGAACTGGTTTGGTGAGTCCAAGTGCCTATGTTTTTTCCGTGGGAGAGAGTGTTCACCTCCCCCAAGCCATCAGAGGAAAAGAAGCCTGGTACAGTCCTCTGGCCTGGCTGTGCTGTTGGCCAGGCAGTGATGTTCCAGGGGAATTGTGGGCTGACCGTTTTTGTGGTCAGGTTCCTCTGAGCCCTGCTTGCCCTTGCTCACTTGCCATGAACTTGGCTTCACTAAAAATTCACCACAAATCAATTTTGTCAGTTTCCATTATTTTGTTGTTCACCAAGGAGTAGCCCAGGCACGTGTTGAATAATTCATGATGGCAGTGGTGTTGATCCTATTTTCTGGGTAAGAAAAACCTAAAGCCCCAGAAGGCCTCACTCTGTGAGTCAGTCCCCAGACACTGGAGTGCCTGCTTAGCACATGCTACCGGGCAGGGTAGGTTTAAATGCCTGTGCCACCTTTCTTTCTCTAGTTCCTGTGTGAGTCACTTACCCAGCAGTAGGTGTCAAGGAGGAGACTTGCCAGGTTTGAACTTAATGTAATATATATAGACCTGGGAAGATAAGAATTATATGGTAAGACTCTTAATTGGCAAGTGCTGAGCATTATTAGATTCTGAGTCTCTGCATCAGGATATAGGGAAAAAAAAGAAAGATACAGAAAAGAGGAAATATATTTTTATATATGATATATGCATGAATCTATGTGAGACATAATGTTGGCTGCCAGGCAATCCAGAATAGAAAGGAATTATAACTATGGCAAAGAATTCACAAACAGTTGTGAATGAGCAAGCCATAGGCTGTGAGTTACTATCTCAAAGGCGGATTTCTCTGTTTTTAGGATAAAAGATGTAGGCTGCAGTGCTCCCTCAGAGCTAACATTGAACATTACTGTATCAGTTAAAGCCAACACCCAGGACAGAAAGGTAGGGGCCAAGGGTGGCTGGCTGCACAGGGATAATCCAGGGGCAGCAGCACTGCAGCCCAAGTGGTGGCTTTCACCTAGCAGCTCCAGACTCTGGCTCTTCAGGGCACCCAGAGGGGAGTATGGGTGAGCATGGTGGGAGTTCAAGATCTCCCATGAGGCTGCTACATACATACAGAATGTGCCAGTATGTTCATTTACAGTGAGACTCTTAACTACCACAGGGCCTGGGCCAAGTAGGTCTGCAGGCTCCCTGTGGCAAGCTCACCTGAGGAGCCACTCAAATCAGAAAGCTGCATGGAAGCAAACAGATGGGACTACAGTGACTGAAAAGCTCCCCCACGGCAAAGGAGACTATCAACAAAATGAAAAGGCAACCTGCAGATTGGGAGAAGATATTTGCAAACCATATATCTGTAAAGGGGTTAGTATTCAAAATGTAGAAGGAACTCACAACTTAATAGCAAAAACCTCTATACTGTTTTCTGAAAAAAAACTAAAATAAAATGAACTGCCACATGATCCAACGATCCCTCTTCTGGGTGTATAACCAAAGGACATGGAATCAGGATCTCAAAGTGATATGTGCACTCTCATGTTTACTGCAGCATTATTCACAATACCCAAGGTATGGAAACAACCCAAGTGCCCACCGATGGATGAATGGACAAAGAAATTGTGATATATATCTATAGAAATATATAGTAGAATATTATTCAAACTTAGAAAACAGGGAGATCCTGCCATTTGTGACAACATGGATGAAGCTGGAGGACATTATGCTAAATGAAGTAAGCCAGACACATAAAAATACTGATCTCATATGTGGAATCTAAAGAAGTCAAATACATAGAACAGAGAATACAAGTGTAGTTATTAGGGGTGGGGAAGTGGAGAAATGAGACGTTGGTCAAAGTGTACAAAGTTGCAGTTACGTAGGATGAACAAGTCTAGAGATCTAATGAACATGATAAGTACAGTTGATAATACTATACTGAATACTGGATGTTTGCTATGAGCATGGATTTAAGGTGCTCTCATCACACACATAAAAGTGGCAACTATGTGAGGATATGATATGTTGATTAGCTTGACTATAGTAATCATCTCACTATATGTATATAAACTCATGTTGTACACCTGAAGTGTATGCAATTTTTATTTAAAAAGATAAAGGAGGAACATACAGAGATAAAAAAGAATACTGTGTGGTGAGCATAGATTGAGAGCAAAGGGAGAGAGGTGGTTTAGAGGGGCAGAATATCATGGCTCTGGAAAAGCCTAATAATGTATCCCAGTTTTAGCCAAGTGCATTCAAGTACACCTTTTCCTCCATGTCTGGACGGCTATAAATAAACATTAATAAGGTCTGTGACTTACCCCTTTTATTTTTAAATTTTTTATTGTAAAATACACACAAAATTTACCATCATACCCATTTTAAGTGTACAGTTCAGTAATATTATGTACATTAATTTTGTTGTGCAACCACCACCACCATCCATTTTCAGAACTCTGTGTAAAACTTGAATTTTCTTATTAAACAATAACACACCATTCTCCTCTCCACTCTCAATCCCTGGAAATTGTGATTCTATTTTCCGTCTCTCTGAATTTGACTATTCTAGATACCTCCTTTGTCTTTTTGTTATTGGTTTATTTCACTTAGCATAGTGTCCTCAGGTTATCCATGTTTTGCAGCATATATCAGAATTTCCTTTTTTTTCTTTACAGCTGAATAATATTCCATTGTATTATATACCACATTTTGTTCATCCATTCACATATTAATGGTCACTTGGGTTGCTTCTACCTTTGGCTATTCTGAATAATGCTGCAATGACACATGGGTGTAAAAATATCTCTTTGAGACATTGTTTTCAATTCTTTTGGGTACATACCCAGAAGTGGAATTGCTGGGTCATAATTTTACTTTAAATTTTTTGAAGAACCACCATACTGTTTTTCATAGCAGCTATATTATTGTGTATTTCCCACCAACAATTGAAAAGGTTCTGGTTACTCTGTCTCTTTACCAACACTTGTTATTTTCTGTTGTTGTTTTTGATAGTACTCATCCTAATGGATGTGAGGTAGAATCCCACTGTAGTTTTGATTTGTATTTCTATAATTATTAGTGATGTTGAACAGCTTTTCATGTGCTTGTTGGCCATTTGTGTATCTTCGCTGGAGAAATGTCTGTTCAACCCTTTTGCCCATTTTTGAATTGGATTACTGTATTTTTCTTAAGCTTTAGTTCTCTATATATTCTAGGTATTAATCTCCCCTTATCAGATATATGATTTGTATTTTTTTCTCCCATTTTCTGGGTTGCCTTTTTACTCTTTTGACAGTGTCTCTTAATGCACAGTATTTTAAAATTTTCATTAGGTCTAATTTGTCTATTCTTTTGTTGCCTTTGCCTTTGGTGTCATATCCAAGAAATCATTGGCAAATCCAATGTTGTCCCCCTTTATTAATTGAATATTTTATTCTGAGATAATTGTAGGTTAATATGTAGTTTAAGAAATAGTGGAGAGAAATCTAATGTTTCTCCCCAGTGATAACATCTTACAAAACTATGGAACAACACACAACCAGGATATTGACATTGGTACACTAAAAATACAGAATATTTTCATCATCACAAAGATGTCTCCAGTTGCCCTTTGCTGTTTTCCACAGTGGCTATGTCTATTTACATTCCCACCAATAGTGCATGAGGGTTTCTTTTTCTCCAAATCCTTAACATCCTTGTTATTTCTTTTTTTACTCTAGTCATTCTGACACGTATAAGATGATACATCTCGTGGTTTTGATTTGCATTTCCCTGATGATCAGTGATGGTAACATCTTTTCATGTTTCTGTTGGCCATCTATATTTCATATATGCTAGATTTTAATCTTTTGTTGGATATATGGTTTGCAAATGTTTCCTCTTTGTGTATAGTTTGTCTCTTCATTCTCTTAATAGGGTCTTTCACAGAGCAAACGTTTTTAATTTTGATGAAGTCAAATTTTTAAAAAATTAAATGTAATTTATTGTCAAGTTGGTTTCCATACAATACCCAGTGCTTATCCCAACAAGTGCCCTCCTCAATGCCCATCACCCACTTCCCCCTGTCCCCCCCGCCCCCTCCATCAACCCTCAGTTTGTTCTCAGTATCCAAGAGTCTCTTATAGTTTGCCTCTCTCCCTCTCTGTAACTTTTGTTTTCCTCTTCCCCTCCACCATGGTCTTGTGTTAACTTTCTCAAGATCCACATATGAGTGAAAACCTATGGTATCTCTCTTTCTCTGACTGACTTATTTCACTTAGCATAATACCCTCCAGTTCCATCCACATTGCTGCAAATGGCCAGATTTCATTCTTTCTCATTGCCAAGTAGTATTCCATCGTGTATATAAACCACATCTTCTTTATCCATTTATCAGTTGATGGACACTTAGGCTCTTTCCATAATTTGGCTACTGTTGAAAGTGCTGCCATAAACATTGGGGTACATGGGCCCCTATGCATCAGCACTCCTATATGCCTTGGATGTCTTTTTTGGAAAAGTGTCTATTCATGTCTTCTGCTGATTTCTTTAGTGGATTGTTTGTTTTTTGGGTGTGGAGGTTGGTGAGTTGTAGCCCTTTATCCGATATGTCATTTGCAAATATCTTTTCCCATTCCATCCATTGCCTTTTAGTTTTGTTGATTGTTTCCTTTGCAGTGCAGAAGCTTTTTATTTTCATGAGGTCCCAATAGTTCAGTTTTGCTTTTAATTCACCTTGCCTTTGGAGATGTGGTGACTCTTAGTGTGAAACCTAAAAACTCTTTGCCTAACCACAGATCCTAAATATTTTTCCTCTTTTTTTCTAAAAGTATTATAGCTTAAAATTTTACATTAAATCTGTGGTACATTTTGAGTTATTTTTTGTATAAGGTGTGAGATCCAGGTTGAAGTGTTTTTGTCGTTGTTGCTGTTGTTTTCTCCAGTACAATTTTTTTAAGAGTGTATTTCCTCCACTGGATTGCTTTTTCACCTTTGCCACATGTCAATGGACATATTTTTATGGGTAGGTCTGTTTTAGGCTCTCTCTTCTCTCCCCTTGATCTGTGTTTCTCTTTAGATAGCAAAACTATAAAGTTGATTACTATAGCTATATAATAAGTCTTATAATTCAGTAGACCAATTCCTCATACTTTGTTCTTTTCCAAAACTGTTTTAGATATTCTAGTTTCTTAGTCTTTCTAAATACATTGTAGAATAATCTTATCTATGACTATAAAATAATCTTGCTGGGATTTTGATTGAGTTAAAAGGTCTTTCAAGAAGTGACATCTTTACTATGTTGAGTCTTTCAACTTATTAAAACTGTATATCCCCTTTAGATTTTTGATTTAGATCTTTGATTTTTTCACCAGAATTCTGTAGTTTTCAGCATATAAATCCTATAAATGTTTGATGTACCCCTAAGTATGTCATTTTTTGACTAACTGTAAATTGTAAATGGACAGATTGTGTCCACATGTTCTTTGCTAGTACACAGAATCAGAATTATTTTAGCCTTATTTTGTATTCTGAAATTGACGAACCGATTAGTTCTTGCAGTTGTAGATTCCTTGAGATTTCTATGAAGAAAATCATGTCATGTGCAAATATCAAATGTCGAACCAGTTTAAGTACCACTATGTGCCCATTTATAACACCATTGTCTAAAATATTTCCTCTACGTTCATTTAGAACTGCACTAGACAGTATTAGAATTTTTGCTTCAGTCAGTAGCCTAATTTGGAAAACTCAAGAGGAAAAGGAAAGGCTAATGTATTTACCCCTATTTTTGCTTATTATGGCCTTCCTTCCTTCCTGATGTCCAAGATTCCTTCTTTTATCATTTCCTTTCTATTTAGAGAACTTTTTTCAGCCATTCTTTTAAGATATATCTGCTTGAGACAGTGTCTCTTAATTTTCCTTCATGTGAGGATGTCTTGATTTCCCTTTAATTCCTGAAGGATATTTTACTGGGTATATGATTCTGTCTTTCTTTCCTTTTCCTTTTTTTCTCCCTCCATCCCTCTTTCTTTCTTTCTTTCTTTCTTTCTTTCTTTCTTTCTTTCTTTCTTTCTTTCTTTCTTGTTGATTTTTAAAAATTTAAATCCAAATTAGTTAACATATAGTGTAATAATGATTTCAGAAATAGAATTTAGTGATTCATCACTTATCATACCCAGTCCTCATCCCAACAAGTGTTCTCCTTAATTATCCTTCCCCATGTAGCCTATCCCCCCGCCATCCAACACCCCTCCAGCAACCCTCAGTTTGTTCTCTATATTTAAGAGTCTCTTATGGTTTGTCCCCTTTCTGTTTTTATATTTTTCTTCCCTTCCCTTATGTTCATCTGTTTTGTATCTTAAATTCCACATGAGTGAAATCATATGATATTGGTCTTTCTCTGACTTACTTTGCTTAGCATAATACCATCTAGTTCCATCCACGTTGTTACAAATGGCAAGATTTCATTCTTCTTGATTGCTGAGTGATATTCCACTGTGTGTGTGTGTGTACACACCACATCTTCTTTATCCATTTATCTGTCAGTGGATATATGGGCTCTTTCCATACTTTGCCTATTGTCAATAGTGATGCTGTAAACATTGGGGTGCATGTGCCCCTTTGAAACAGCACTCCTGTATCTTTTGGATAAATACCTAGTAGTTTTTGAGGAACCTCCACTCCATAATTTTTCTGGAGTGGCTGAACCAGTTTGCATTCGCACCAACAGTGCAAAAGGGTTCTTCTTTCTCTGCATCCTTGCCAACATCTGTTGTTGCCTGAGTTGTTAATTTTAGCTGTTCTGACAGGTATGAGGTGGTATATCTCATGGTGGTTTTGATTCGTATTTACCTTATGATGATTGATGTTGAGCCTTTTTTCATGTGTCTGTTAGTCATCTGGATGTCTTCTCTGGAAAAGTGTCTATTCATGTCTTTTGCCCATTTCTTCACTGGAATATTTGTTTTTTGGGTGTTGATTTGATAAGTTCTTTGTAGATTTTAGATACTAGCCCTTTATTTGATATGTCATTTGCAAATATCTTCTTCCATTCTGTCGGTTGCCTTTTAGTTTTGCTGATTGTTTCCTTCACTGTGCAGAAGCTTTTCATCTTGATGAGGTCCTAATAATTTATTTTTGCTTTTCTTTCCCTTGGCGCCAGAAACCTGTCAAGTAAGAAGTTGCTGTGGTCAAAGAGGTTGTTGCTTTTTTTTATCCTCTAGGATTTTGATGGCTTCTTGTCTTATGTTTAGGTATTTCATCCATTTTGAGTTTATTTTTGTGGTATAACAAAGTGGTCCAGGCTCATTCTTCTGCATGTTGCTGTCCAGTTTTCCCAACACCATTTGTTGAGGAGACTGTCTTTTTTTTTCCATTGGCTATCCTTTCCTGCTTTGTGAAAGATTAGTTCAGAATACATTTGTGGGTCCATTTTTAGGTTCTCTATTCTGTTCCACTGATCTATGTGTCTGTTTTTGTGTCAGTACCGTACTGTCTTGATGATTACAGCTTTGTAATACAGCTTGAAGTCTGAAGTTGTGATGCCTGAAGCTTTGGTTTTCCTTCTCAGGACTGCTTTGGTTATTAGGGGTCTTTTCTGGTTCCATACAAATTTTAGGATTGTTTGTTCTAGCTCTGTAAAGAATGCTGGTGTTATTTTGACAGGGATTGCACTGAATACGTAGATTGCTTTGGGTAGTATTGACATTTTAACAATATTTGCTCTTCCAATCCATGAGCATGGAATGTTTTTCCATTTCTTTCTGCCTTCTTCAGTTTCTTTCACAAGCTTTCTGTAGTTTTCAGTGTATAGATTTTCCACCTCTTTGGTTAGGTTTATTCCTAAGTATTTTATGGTTCTTGGTGCAATTATAACTGGGATCGATTCCTTGATTTCTCTTTCTGCTGCTTCATTCGTGGTGTATAGAAATGCAACTGACTGCTGTACATTGATTTTATATCCTATAACTTTGCTGAATTCATGGATCAGTTCTAGCAGTTTTTTGGTGGAGTATTTGGGGTTTACTACATAGAGTATCATGTCATTTTTGAAGAGTGAATGTTTGACTTCCTCCTTGCTGATTTGGATGCCTTTTATTTCTTTGTGTTGCCTGATTCCTGAGGCTAGGACATCTAACACTATGTTGAAGAATAGTGGTTAGAGTGGACATCCTTGCTGTGTTCCTGACCTTAGGGGGAAAGCTCTCAGTTTTTCCCCATTGAGGATGATATTAACAGTGGGTCTTTTGTATATGGCTTTTATGAGCTTGAGGTATGATTGATTTAGAGTTTCATAGTGTTGTGGTCTGAAAAGACACAAAATACCCCTACTTTCTTGAGGGTTTTTATCCAAAAGGATGCTGTATTTTGTTCAAATGCTTTCTCTGCATTTATTGAAAGGATCATGTCATTCTCATCCTTTCTTTTATTAATGTGATGTATCACATTGATTGATTTATGGATATTGAACAAGACTTGCATCCCAGGGATAAATCCCACTTCATGTGGTGAATAATTCTTTTATTGTATTGTTGGATATGGTTTGCTAGTATCTTCTTGAGAATTTTTGCATCCATATGCATCAGAGAAATTGGTTTGTAGTTCTCCTTTGTACCAGGATCGTTGTCTTGTTTTGAAATCAAGGTAATGCTGGCCTCATAGAATGAGTTTGGAAGTTTTCCTTCCATTTCTATTTTTTGGACCAGCTTCAAAAGAACAGGTGTTAATTTTTTTAAATGTTTGGTAGGATTCCTGTGGAAAGCCACCTGGACCTGAACTCTTGTTTGTTGGGAGATTTTTGATTACTGATTCAATTTCTTTACTGGCTATGGGTCTGCTCAAATTTTCTATTTCTTACTGTTTCAGTTTTGGTAGCTTATACATTTCTAGGAATGTGTCCATTTCTTCCAGATTGTGCAATTTGTTGGCATATAATTATTCATTATATTTTCTTATTGTTTGTATTTCTACGGTGTTGGTTGTGATATCTCCTCTTTTATTCATGATTTTATTTATCTGGGTCCTTTCCTTTTTCTTTTTGATCAGTATAGCTAGGGGTTTATCAATTTTGTTAATTCTTTCAAAGGACCAGTTCCTCATTTCATTGATCTGTTCTACTGTTTTTATTTTATTTCAAAATCATTGATGTCTGCTCTAATCCTTATTATTCCCCTTCTGCTGTCTTTGGGCTTTATTTGCTATTGTTTTTCCATCTCTTATAGGTGTAAGGTTAGGATTTGTATTTGAGATCTTTCTTCCTTCATTATGAAGGCTTGAATTGCTATATATTTCCCTCTTATGACCGCCTTTGCTGCATCTCAGAGGTTTGGAGCTGTTGTGTTTTCATTTTCATTGGCTTCCATGTACTTTTTAATTTCCTCTTTAATTTCTTGGCCAACCCATTCATTCTTTAGTGGGATGTTCTTTAATCTCCAAATATTGTCTTCCCAAATTTTTTCTTGTGGTTGATTTTGACTTTCATAGCACTGTGGTCTGAAAATATGGAAGATATGACCTCAATCTTTTTGTACTTGTTGACAGCTGCTGATTTGTGTCCCAGTATGTGATATATTTTGGAGAATGTTCCATGTTCACTTGAGAAGAATGTGTATTCTATTGCTTTAGGATGAAATGTTCTGAATATATCTGTTAAATCCATCCAGTCCAGTGTGTCATTCAAAGTCATTATTTCCTTGTTGATTTTCTGCTTAGATGATCTGTCCATTACTATAAGTGGGGTGTTGAAGTACCTTACTATTATGGTATTATTATCAATGAGTTTCTTTATGTTTGTGATTGATTTATATATTTGGGTGTTCACGTTGGCGACATAAATATTTACAATTGTTAGATCTTCTTGGTGGATAGACCCCTTAATTATGATATAATGTGCTTCTTCATCTCTTGTTACAGTCTTTATTTTAAAATCTAGTTTGTCTGATAGAAATATGGCTAATCCAGCTTTCTTTTGGCGACCTTTACCATGACAGATGGTTGTCTATCCCCTTACTTTCAATCTGCAGGTGTCTTTATGTCTAAAATGGGTCTCTTGTAAGCATATAGATGGGTCTTGTTTTCTTATCCATTTTGATATCCTATGTCTTTTGATTGGAGAGTTTAGTCCATTGACATTTATAGTGAGTACTGAAAGATATGAATTTAGTGCCATTGTGTTGCCTGTAGAGTTGGTATTGTTCTCTGGTCCTTTCTAGTCTTTGTTGCTTTTGGTCTTTTTTGTTTTGTTTCATCTTTTCTCCACTCAAACAGTCCCCTTTATAATTTCTTGTAGGGCTGGTTTAGTGGTCACAAACTCCTTTACTTTGTGTTTGTCTGGGAAACTCTTTATCTCTCCTTCTATTTTGAATGACAGCCTTGCTGGATAAAGAATTCTTGGCTGCATATTTTTCTGATTCAGCATGTTGAATATATCCTGCCACTCCTTTCTGGCCTGCCAGGTTCCTGTGCATAGGTCTGCTTTGAACCTTATCTGTCTTCCCTTATAGGTTATAAGGACTTTTTTCCCTTGCTGCTTTGATAATTCTTTCCTTGACTATGTATTTTTGTGAAATTGACTATGGTATGCCTTGGTGATGGTGGGTTTTTGTTGAATCTAATGGGAGTTCTCTGTGCTTCTTGGATCTTGATGTCTGTGTTCTTCCCCAGATTTGGAAATATTTTCCACTATAATTTGCTCACATATACGTTCTGCTCCTTTTTCTTTCTCTTTATCTTCTGGGATTCCTATGATTCAGATGTTATTCCTTTTTAATATGATACTGAGTTCTCTAAGTCTTTTACTGTGCTATTTTTCCTTTTTTTCCCTCTTTTTTTCTGCTTTATTTTCCATAATTTTGTCTTTTGTATTGTTGGTTCACTGCTCTGCTTTGTCCATCCTTGCCATCATGGTATCTGAGACTGCATCTCGGTTATACCATTTTTAAATTTTGTCCTGACAAGACTTTACTTCTTTTATCTCCACAGAAAGGGATTCTATGCTTTTTTTTCCAACCCTAGCTAGTATTCTTATGATCATGGTTCTAAATTCTAGTTCAGACATTTTGCTTATAACTGGGTTGATTAAGCCCCTGTCTATCATTTCTTCCTGTTCTATCTTTTGGGGTGAATTCCTTTGTTTTGTCATTTTGGAGGAAGAAAAAAATGTAAAAAATTAAAAATTAAAATTAAGAAATTAAAGACAAAACAAAAAATCAAATGAAGGAAGCTAAATCCTGTGTTTTGGTCTGCTTGTTTAAAAGGCTTGATAGAATAGAGAAAAAAGGGGAAGAAAAGAAAATTTAAAAAGTAAGAGAAAATTAAAAAATTAAATTATATAATGGAAGAAAATTAAATAAAGAAAATTAAATAGAATTTTAAAAACCTTAAAAAGAATAAAATATAAAGTAAAAAATAATTAAAAAATAAAAAAAGAAAAAGGAAAAGAAAATTTCCTTTCTGTATCCAAGAAAAATAAAGGGGAAAAAGGAGAAAAAAAATTCAAACAAAAATAGAAGCAAAAAAAAACCAAAACCAAAAACCCCTGAATAAATGAACCAGCAAACAGAATGAAATGCAAATGAAGTTATATCCAGTTTCCCCTAGAACTGAAAGTACAAAGCATTCTATAGTCTGTACACTAAGTAGGTAGAGGGACTTGTGCTGGCCTTCTAGGGGATGTGCTTGGAAAGCGCAGTTGGGTGGGGCTTGGTGTCATCGCTCTGTTTTCCCCTAGGTGGCACTGCTTAGCTTACTGGGGTTGATCAGCATGGCATGCATGCACGTGCATGGGAGAGGTAGCAATGGCTTTACCTGGTTCCTTAGTCTGTGGCACAGGAACTTCATGCTCTCACTGACCTGGGATCAAGCACCCGTCCTTTGGATCAGGCCTCCATCCATTCCCCACCTATACCCTGTCTGTGTCCAAGCTGTCTGCCTGCCAGGTGGTACCTCCCTCCAGAGTTTTATCTCAGATGGGATTGTGTTTCAAAACCCCACGCTTCAGAGACCCCTGTGGCTTGGACACACACCAACTCTGTGGGAGGGTCTCACTAAGCAATGGCCAGGTGCCAGCTTGCCCCAGAAAACGTCTGTGTGGTCACACAATGGCAGAGGTTCAGAGATTATGACAAATCACAACACACAGCTGGGGCCAGGTTTTACCATACTCTGATGTCTTTGTCCCAATACCAGCAAATGTGGCTGCTCTCCAGAGTCTGCTGAGACCTTTGCCTATGGGGAGGCCATATGGCCTCTACCATATACTCTTCAAGCAGGGGAACCACTCTTCAAGCAGGGGAACCACTTCTCCTTGTGTGGCACACAGACCCCTCAGACCCTGCTGCCTGCTCCTGGGGATTCACCCTGCTTCCTCACCAGAGCACTGCCAGGTACTGAACTCCAGAACTTCAGACTCTGTGCTCCACTGTTTATAGAATCCTGATGGTATTTAAACCCTCTCCTTTCTTCTTGTCAGTGGTTTTGGGGAACAGATTTCTTGTCCAGTCCCCTGTAAGTGTTTTCACTCTTTCTCTTTCTTTCTCTCCAGCTACTTTTGGAGGGCTGTTTTTCCTGTACTCTCCTGATGTGCTGTACTCTCCCCCTTTCTCTGTCCTTTCTCTGCAAAAACAGCTCCCTACCCTCTGTGGCTTTTCTCTCCCCCACTTCACCTCTCCACACCATGTACCTTCCAAGTTCTGTGGCTCAATTTAGGCAGATTATTGTGTTAATCCTCAGATCACTTTGTGTGTGCAAAATGGTTTGGTGTTGATCTAGCTGTGTTTCAGGGATGAGACAAGCTGAGGGTCTCCATGCTGCTCTGCCATCTTGATCACCTGGTTTCTTTTCTTTAAACACTTGAAAAATGTCACACCACTTTCTTCTCGCCTTCATGCTTTCACATAAGAATCTGCTATCATTCACATTGCTATTCCCTCACATATTGCTAAATACTTTCAAGAGTTTGCTTTGTCTTTAGTTTTTAGAAAGTTGATTATGATGTGTCTTATAGATTCCCTTGGATTTATCTTGTTTGGGAATTATTTTGCTTCTTAAATCTGTAGGTTTATGTCTTTTGACAAATTTTGGAAGTTTTCAATCATTATTGAATACTTATTCAGCCCTGCTGTCTCTTCTACTTTTGCAACACTGATGACCCAAATATTAGATCTTTTGTTATTGTTTCACATGTCCCTAAGACTCTATTAATTTGTTTTCCATCTATTTTCTCTCTGTTGTAGAGATTGGGTAATTTCTATTGTTCTGTCTTCCAGTGCACTGATTCTTTTCTCTCTCCTCTCCATCCTGCTGTTAACCCCATTTATTGAGTTCTAAGTTTCAGTTATTGTACTAGTTCTTCATGTATATTCTGTTTCTTTAGTGAGGCATTCCATTTTTTTTCTGAGACTTTCATTTGTTTCACATGTGTTCATAATTGTTCACTGAAAATTTTATTATGTGTGCTTTAAAATCTTTGTCAGGTAATTCTTTTTTTTTTTTAATTTTTTTTTTTAACGTTTATTTATTTTTGAGAGAGAGAGAGACAGAGCATGAACGGGGGAGGGTCACAGAGAGAGGGAGACACAATCTGAAACAGGCTCCAGGCTCTGAGCTGTCAGCACAGAGCCCGACGCGGGGCTCGAACTCACGGACCGTGAGATCATGACCTGAGCCGAAGTCGGACGCTTAACCGACCGAGCCACCCATGCGCCCCGATTTGTCAGGTAATTCTAAAATCTCTTTCATCCTGGTGTTGGCATCCATTGATTGTCTTTCTCATTCAGTTTCATGTCTTTATGGGTCTTGATATGAGATTTTTAATAGAAACTTAGACATTTTTATTGTTATGAGATTGTGGATCTTACTTAAAACTGTTTTAGTCTCCTTATAACACCATTCTGGCAGAGTAAAAGAAGTCTAAAGTCTAATGTACACAAATCATGTGCCAAAAGTAATTCAAATTTAAAACTTCAGGGAACAACGGACACTCATTATTACCAGGTAGGGGTAGAAGTACAGGCTCCATATTTGACCTCTATAAACACCTGTGGCAGAAGATGGTCTTCTTAATACTGCTGGGTAGGTGTGAGAATTCTGGATTTTCACTAGGCCTTCCTTCATTGATAGCTCTTTTGTGGCTCCCCTTTTTCTGGCTTCAACACAGACTTTTCCCCCTTCTATCTCCATATTTTTGCTTCACATATGTTAACACCACTGACGAGGCTATGACTTTCTTTCATGCTGAATTATGCCTTCGTTAAAGTTTTGGAAACTGAATTGCCTGCTTTGACTCAAAAATGTTCTTTTATCTGCATATAGGAATTCTTGACTATAACATTTGGATTTTTGGATTTTTCTAGCTCCCAACTTTAATCAGACCATGTTTTCCCTGGAAGTTATTGAATAGCTTACTCTGCCCTTCCATGTGCTAAATACAGTCTTCATTCTTAGAATATTCTGTTGTCCTCTCCCCTTCCTATCATTTTCTAAAAAGAAAACTAGGAATCAGTTATCCATTTCAAAGGTAAAGGAATCATAGTCATTCCATTCTCAGATTCTCAAAGTATCCATGTGATGCTCCCCAGGAAAAGTTAGTAGTAAATATAAAATGCTTAGGGATGCAATTCTATATTCCAGATGTAAATGGAATCACTACTACAGTATTTTCATCTTCAAGGAACATAAAACCTGGCTGTGCTGCATGTGAGGCAATATCCTTCCAGCCATGGGTGCTGATAGTCAAGGAGAGACTGAATTGTCTCTGACTCACTAGCACTTAGCACACAGAAGCTCAGTGAATATTGTCTACATTAACTGTTAAGGATCAGACCTTACACAGGATGGGGCAGAGAGAGCAGTGGGAATGAAATGTTGTAAAGTATATTACATAACGTATATTGTAATGTTATTGTTAATTTCCTGTGTACTTCATTCACTCATTCTCTGACCAACTATTAAGGGAATATCTACTGTGCAATGAACACTGCTGGGGTTTGGGTGTCTTTAAATGTGGTTCTCTGGGAAACAGACTCTGAGGTGGAGACTTGTGTGCAAGAAATTTGGGGGGAGGGCTTCCAGGAATATCTATAAGGGAATAAGGAAAGCAGAGGTAGGCAGGATTGCTGGAGAGAATTCGAGCTGTGATGCAGTTGCAAATGAGGACTTGGCTGATAGCACAGAGACCAGGGGCAGGGAAAACCTTCAGAGTTATCCTAAACTGAGGCAGTAAGGCTGGGCCTTTGTGTGTTCACATTGACCAGTTATTGGATAAAGGAGAATGCTTAAGCAGGGCAGCTTTGTTCAGCTGTGTGCATTTCCAGAAAAGAGACTCAGCTGTGAGCTGACAGCAGACAGCAATCCCAAAAGCTAGAGAAATGGGAGCCTTGTTGTGAGAGGGAACTGGATGGCACACCACAGCACCCACAATATGAGGTTACAAATAGATGGCTAGGACAGAATTTTTGTTCTCTTGGAACTGGTAGTTGCAGTAGATGAGACAGACATGTAAAAAAATACTTATGATCAGCCATGATAATTTTAGGGAGAGTAAGAAGTTAAAAATGCCATAGGAACTCTCATCAGGGAGCAACCAACTCCTCTGGGTAGGTCAGGAGAGACCTCTCTTCAGCAGTGAACTTACTGTGCTCATTCTAGTTTTGAAGGGAAAATTCCATGTCATCATGTTTCATGGAGTAGGTAATGAATTACAAAAACTTGAAATTCCTTTGAAAGATAGGCTCTGTACTTCACCAAGTAAAGAGAAGTAAATCATGTATTAATGGAGCCGATATTTTCAGGGAGTTAGCACCACAGGCACCCCGAGCACAGATCCAGCAAAGAGATAGGAAAGGTGAGCATGCGGGTTATGTGTAATGTGGAAAATAACCTTTTAAACTTTTATGCCCCTCTCTAGGGCAAGAATGCTATTCTTTAAAAGGTTAGTCTACTACAAAAAAAAAAAAAAAAAAGGACTACTTCATGTTTCATTCCAGAATCAATTTTTCTATTAAAAATAAATTGCACTTTAAGTAACCTGTGATATGTTCAGCTAGAGCTAGTGGCTAGATGAAACTTTTATGTCTGCAGTCCTGGTGATTTGGAAGGACTGTTGAACTACTCAGAACAGAATGTGAATGTCTCTGATCTTCTGAAACTTGGATTGCCCCATCTAACCTTAATCCTAGTGGAATTTCACTGCTGTTTGATGGGTCTTAGGCCCCCAGTGGTTGCTTTGTGCCCAGTGTTTTGTGATCATTAGGAAAATCCAGAGCTCTTCTCCTTTTTATCTCCATTGACAGAAGTTCACTGCCCTTTAGGAGTTTAGAGTTCAGTTGGAGAGTCACAGAAACATAAAACAACTGGAGAATGATTCATAGGCGATATGTAAGCAAGTGTGGGTGTACTACAGAGAGAGTCCTTGAGAAGCTTAGAAGAATATAGGAAACCAGGAAGTTCTCTTAGAGGAGGCCAGCATGAAGCCAGGTTTTGAAAGAGATGATGGACTGGTACTGAGAGGGTGCTGGAGTGTTCAGAAGGACAGGGGCAGCTGAACACAGGCCCAGAGGAGGAAATGACTAAGATGTCTGCAGGGTCTAGAAAGCACCTCCTTTTGGAAAACAATTTTCTTTGAGAAAGAACTGAACTTGGGGGTAATGAGACTAGTCAGACCCAGGGAAGCTTGTTACTCTAACAAAGAAACCTAAATCTGTGACCTTGGACTCTTTTTATCTATTTGCTCACTTCCTGGAGAAATTAAAAAGGGATCAAATGTGTGTTCTGATAAGAAGGTTCTTGGCCTTAAGAGACAGCAAATTACCAGAATCATGCCTTCTGGTTGAAAGGGACCTTAAAGGCATCTGATCTAAACATCCATCTGATACTTGAGTTTCCTTAGCAGTGAATGCCCCAATCAAGTCTTCATTTAGCTGAGACCTGAACAACCCTAGTGTTACAGAATTTACTACATCTTTTTATTCATGAAATGAGGATAAAATGCTGAAATCTGTCACCTTGTACCAGATCTGGTGGTTTTGCCAATGAAGCAACACTGAATGGACCATGGCCCTCATTCTAGGCTACAAGCCATATATGTTAGGCAAATTTACATCTATTCTTTTGGTAGCAACATTACAGTATGAACTAAATTAAGGTTAATTTCAAATAAGAAGTCTAAGGTTGTAGGGGCATCTGGGTGGCTCAGTCGGTTAAGTGTCCAACTCTTGATTTCAACACAGGTCATGATCTAACAGTTTGTGAGTTCAAGCCCCGCATCGGGCTCTGCACTGACAGTGTAGAGCCTGCTTGGGATCTCTCTCTATCCCTCTCTCTCTGCCCCTCCCTTCCTATCTCTCTCAAAATAAATAAACTTTTTTAAAAAAGTCTAAGATTGTTTTGTTTGTTTTCCTCAGCTGATCTTCATGCATCTGGGATTTGTTTGGACTCAAATGAAGGACCTTATACTTGTCTCGATCATGTTCTACTATTTTAGATTATATTAATTTTGAAAACCTATGGAGTTTTTGGCTCAAAGTCTTTACTTAAATGTGTTTGCCATTTAGCCTGGCTTGGTGTAATCTGAAGATTTGATGAATAGTTTTCATGAGTTACCTGATACAATTAATAATCAGGGCATAGTCAAGGAAAGGACCCTCAAACAAGTAGGAAGAGAATGTTACCTTATGTGTTCACCTAATCCTAAAGCCACAGGTGAGCCAGATACACCCCAAAGAGGGAAGTGACTGAAGGGGGTAGGAGAGTCATGGGGAGGTGTGTCCTTCTACCAAAGCTGGAAGACTTCTCAGCAAGAATGTAAGCAGAAGAGGATGGCAGCCATTTACTGGGCATTGATTATGTGCCAAGACAGAGCTAAGTATATTGCATACATTACAAGCTTAGAATTATCACCACCACTTTACATGTACAAAATGATGGCTTAGCGACCTGTCATCCCAAGGTGGAAGGGGTAGGGACAAAATTCAACCTCAGGTTTGTTTGGCTCCAAAACATGTACTTCAATTGCCAAACTGTTGGAAGTTACTGTCTAGTCACACGGAGACATAACCAGAGAACCCCTGGGAAGTCCCAGGAAATGTGAGGACCCTTGGTCTATTCATTGTGAGTGTTCTGAGGTGTGTGAATAGAGAAGGATCTCTGTTTGGCCTCTGTTTGGCTTGTGTCTTACTAATTAGCTTTTATAAGTAGAATTTCTCTGCTCCTTACTGGAAGTCCTAATTGTGTGATTGGAAATCACTCCAAATCTACTAATTGTGATGATACAAAGGATCATTTCACAGGAAGGGTCCTAATGGTGACCAAATTAGTGCCGAATATCCCAAGAAGGGACAAGGAAGCATGAACCACAGAGAAATTGAGTTCCTGCATTGGTTTCCACGTGACTGAAGGGTCTGAAATGCACAGAGTGCCCAGCATCTCCTTAGTGCCTGTGTCTTCTTACTTGGTTGGGTCATGTCTCAGTGTACAGACTTATCTCAGGGGCCCTGGTGCTTCTGTCTCATCTTGACTTTCTTTTCTGGGTCTTATTCAGAGGTTTTCTGTTGGGGAGACAAATAGCATCTCTTCTGTTTCTCCAGATTTTAAGCTCATATCCTTTGATTATGCCGAGAAAAAAAAATCTTGATTGTATGAGGGTAACACTTGTAGAATGGTACAGGAGAGTGGTTGGCCTCATGTCACCTTCCTGACACACATACCCTTTAGGCAGGGCCAGCTCGCAGCTGCCTCTCCACCTCCTCACTGTTTGATCTCAGCACTCCACCCTACAGTTTCTTACCAGAGACTGACAAGTGGAAAAGATAAGAGAACTTAGGTTTGAATTCTGCTCCCACCCCTTACTGGTTGTGTGATCATGAACAAATGATTTAATATTAGCCTGTGTCCTGATCTGTTAAAAAGCAACAATTTCTGTCTCTGTGGAACTAGATGAAGTTAAGGAAGAGCTTTCCAAAAGAGAAAAGAGGTGAGCTGAATTCTGCAATCAGCTGACTGTTCAAAGCATACCAGGCTAGGAGTGGAGAAGGGAAAGCGTTGCTGTTGCTGATCATGATGATGATGATGGAGAGGATGGAGAAAGACGATAGTGAACATTTCTAAATGTGTAACTGTGGGCCAGGCATTGGCCTCACACTTTCATATACAGTCTTATTTTACCTTCACAAATTTTTTAATTTATTTACTTTTGAGAGAGAGAAAATCTGAAGCAGGCTCCAGGCTCTGAGCTGTCAGCACAGAGCCTGACGTGGGGCTCAAACCCATAAACCTGAAGATCATGACCTGAGCCGAAGTCGGACACTTAACCGACTGAGCCACCTAGACGCCCCAAGGAGATGGAAGTTTTAAAGACATTCAGTAACTTTGACTAGGATCAATCAGCTATTAAAGTGCTAAACCAGAAGCCAATTTGATGCCTGGCTTTTGCTCCTTCCAAGAGAATGCTTGGTCTGCTCCTCAGCTGAGATCATTAGTGAACAACAGAACCTACCCCTACTCCCGAGCTAGTGCTGGTCCTCCGTATCCCCCAACCCCTCCTACTGATGATCTCTGAGCCCTGGGACCTTGAAAAGGGAGTCTGTATAATTTATCATAACTGTATTCCTTCATTTGAGAACACTATTTACATTCCTAAAAATATTTAATACACTGAAAATGTATAATTTACAGTTAGAAGACTGAAATCCTATTCCCAGCTTCTCCATTAACTGGCAGTGTGGCCTTAGGCAAGTCAATCTTTTTAAGCCTCAGTTTCTCATTTGCAAAATGACAACCACATAGCTTCTAGGATCCCCCTGTGGGATTCTTTAACTCTTTGATGCTACTATGCAGTCAGGAACACTTAGCCTTAGCATGTGAAAATGACAGAAATGCCTGAACCACAGCACACCATCCAAGGAACAAATGTTGCAATTTCCATTTTTCTTACATATATAAAAGACTTTTGCCTTGCCATTATTGTTTTGGACATTCTATACCCTATTTGGGTGACCATACAATTTATTATCCAAATCAGGAGGATACTCTGGGGAGTGAAAGCAGATGCTGTTAATAACTGCACCAGGACAGCAGGCATTAACCAGGATCCTCACATTTTCCATAGACAATCTTGCCATTGCTCCCTTTGTGGCTGCTCCGCCCTTTCCTCCTTCTCTCCTCTGGTTCTCTTCCTTGGGCTGTAACAAGAGTGAAAGGCCCCACAGACAGAGGTGTGAGCTCCCTCAGCCCCTTAATGGAGTGTTAAGTTCAAAGCTGAGGTGTGAGCATTTAAATGCTAACACTTAAGCAAGTTTGTCTGCAACAGAAACACCCTGTTTAAGGTTTATTCCTCACACTAGTTTTAAAAACCATTTTGCATTGTTAATTTCCACTCCACTCAATCAGTAACTTGCTTATTTTTTCTTTCTGCATGGCTCTGTTTAAAATAATTCTTTGATTTCTGTAACTGGCTTGGGGAAGACCAAAAGGAGCCGGGCCTTGGACTCCCAACAAGGAGCAAGGTCTTTAGTAATTTCTTGGGTCATTTTTCCTGTGTCCTGTCTTGGTGTTTCCTGCATGCTCTGGGAAATGCTAGGGGTCAGCAAATAGATTTTGTGGTAGTCTGTGAGCAACTCAAAGTGATTCTGTTTACAAATATAGTTCCTGTGAACATTTTGTTTTTGGAGGGAAATGTTGGTGAGCTCAGGGTCACGTATCTGCACTCTGTCTACGGACAGTCAAATTGGCCCCCTTTCTGAGGCCACCAGAATCCATGGCTTGATTCCTACTCTAAAAGTATTTTTAAAAATAGAAGATGGAGCCAATGAAATTCCAGGGGAAAAAAAATGCTATTATTATCAAATACTGTATCTAAGTACCTCACAGTAACTTTAATATACTTTTGTTGAACTGAATCACCTTTTAAAACAATTCTATATAGAACTTGGCCATTTTAGGTGAATGAATGATGAAAATTTTAGCAAAAAAAGTAAAAGGTCTTTTTGCTATTAAAATAGTTTAGTGAATACATTGCTTGGTGACTCGTGTAAAAAAGTCTTAATCATTTTTGCAGTGCTCAAATAAAATTCTCTCATTTAATGATATTTTCTACCATTAAAATCCTCTCTACATGGTTACTATTATTTAAAAGTATGATTTATTATCAGTGTTTGAACCGTAAAACTGCCTGTGAGATAATTAGTATTTCTGCAACTGTGAAGAGAAGATTGTTGTCTCTATAGTTTGTAAGCTGACAGGTCTTTGTTTTCAAATGGTTTCCTCTGCAGTTGTGGGGAATGTGTACTTTTTAAAATGCAGTTTTAGCCAGCTGCCAGAGGGCCAGGTAGAACAGGAGTTGATACAGTGTAAAATTAATAGCTTTAAAAAGACTTAACACTCAAATCTTTTTCTTCGGTAACTCTCTGGGAGAGTCTGTGGGTGTGGGGGGGCCCAGGGGAAGGTGGAGCCTGATCAATGCTTGATCATCTCAGTCTCTTGTCCATTGTTCCTATCACAGTGCCAGCTGCCTAAGTCACAGGGCTCTCTCTGCACCTTCCCCACCACTGCCGTCACCCGTGTGAAATGGCACTACTTCAGTCTCACAAGAGAGAGGCTGAAAATAGCATTTTGAAAGCTTTATTTAAAAAGCTTTTTAAATGTCCGTTTATTTTTGAGAGCAGCATGAGTGGAGGAGGGGGAGAGAGAGAGGGACACAGAATCTGAAGCAGGCTCCAGCCTCTGAGCTGTCAGCACGGAGCCTGATGTGGGGCACAAACCCACTAACCATGAGCTCATGACGTGAGCCGAAGTTGGATGCTTAACCAACTGAGCCACCCAGGCAACCCTGAAAGCATTATTTTTTAAAATATTCACTAAAATCCCTCATCTTTTTTTTTGTTTTGTTTTTAACTGTGAGACTGATTTACATGGGAAATATGAGTGAAGTTTACTCCACATGAGCACACATTCACTGACTGCTAATCTGCCCATACCACCGCCTTCCCCCTGCAATGAAACCTACAGTGCAGGTACAAAAATAATGTCACTTCAGGAGAGTGGGAAGCCACTAGAGCCGAGCACCTGGGGCTCCCTTGCAGGGTGTTCATGAAATATGGTCTTCAGTTTTGTGTATCCAAAAATTCTTAAACATCATTGTCCCTAGAGGTAATTGGTCTCTCGAGGCTGCTCTCCAATGACTGGATGCTCTAGAAGTTGCTGTCCGCATCATAATGCAAAATGAGTAGTTTACATCAAGAATTATAATCCTACTGGCAGGTCTAAACAACATGTCAAATTATGACCAGAAGGTTGGGGCAAGCAAGGGAAGTGAGAGCTTAATAGCTAAGTCCAGGTTCCAACCCCATCCAACTCCAGGGTCCCAACTTCCATGTGACCTTGAGAAGTGACTTGACCACTCTGGGATGAAGTCAGTGCATCTGTAGAATGGGTAAACTTATGGGGATAGGGTGAGAATCAAATGATATTTTTGTCCAAATGCCTAGGAAAACGGTTGCAACATGGTAGGTACTTAATAACCTGCTGACTAAAATATTTGACTCAATAGGAATCATATTGGAGTTTTGTTCAGGACAGTGACTTCAGTAACAAAGGAGGGTTCATTCATCCCTCTCACCTGTCATCAAATTTGTTACCAAATTTGGCCAATACCAGTACAGTTCATAACCACCACAAGAACACAGGGCACTCACAGTGTTAATTTATAAAAGTTGAGCCCGAATTTTCTGGCTCTGGCTGCCTCTATCAGTGATGGCATTTTAACAGACAGAGAGCTAATGGTGTTGAGAGCAAATGGGGAATTGTCTGATCCTGATGTTTCCTTCCAACCTATTCTAGTTTCTTAGCAGTTATCTTTACAAATTAGACCCATGTAAGAAAGTCTTGGTTTCTTTTTCATGCTTGATTTCACACATGTTCACAAATCTGCCCCGAGAGTTAGGCTTTTTATTCAGTGGCTCCAAGACCTCAGAGCTGGGCTCGTTACCACGACATGCAAAGCCTAACATTATCCAGTCAGGACCAGGAGGGTTTGGGTACAAGCAAAAGTCAATGTAGTAGATGTGCCCTATCTGGTACACTAATCATTCACACTCTCATTTCTTCAACAAATATGTATTGGACATTGACTGTGTATGGCTTTTTTTTTCTAGAAGCTGAAGATTCAGGGGTTGACAAGGGAATCTTGCATTCTGGTGGGGGTTACAGACAAGAAATGAAGAGAGAGAGGAAATGAAAGAAATCAGTATATAAGAGCTACACAGGGAATCAAAATAAGGTGAGGGAATGCAGAGTAAAGACTTTAGATGAGGCTGTCAAGGGAAATTCTCTGTGAAGTGATACATAAGCTAAGCTGTGAATCAAAAGGAGGACACAGACATGCAGTGAGTGTGAAGGAAACTGAGGCAGAGGGTGCCATTCATGCAGAAGCTCCCAGGTGGGCACTAGCAGGTGGGTCTGGTGAGGACCAGACCAAAGTCCAGAGTGGCTGGGAGAGGGCAAGAGGAGGGTATAGAAGAGGTAGTCAGGGTTGGTCAGCGAGGGTTTTGTAGCCAGAGTAAGGAGGTTGGAGTATTTGCTTAATGTGATGGGAAGCCATTGGAGGGTTTTAAGCAGAGGAATGACGATATTGGATTCATATTTAATAAATAAGCCACTCTAGGTGCTATGTGTAAAAGAATTATAGCTAATAAGAGGAAGCAGGGGGACTATTACAGTATCTCTGGCAGTATATAAGGATAGTGGTAGTGGAGGCAGCATCCTAAGGACTTGCTAATGGGCTGGATGTGGAGAGTATGGGGGGAAAAGAGAGAAATCAAGGATGACTCCTATGTTCTTGGACTGTGCACCTGCATGGAAGGTGCCATTTCCTGAAATGAGGAAGACAGGAGGAGGAAGGGGTTTATGGGAAGAAATAGCAAGTAACTGCTCTGAGAGCACTCTTGGAGATTATTCATGAATCCTGGGGGTGAATTTTCTATTGCCACCTCTCCACAAGTAGGCACTCACTTCCAGGCATACCCTATCTTGTTTTACCTTGAAGCCAAAAATGCATGGAAGACAATCCCCAAATTCGAAAACCCTCAACTGTATTTAGCCTTTAGGTGAAAGAAGAAACGGAAGAACAAAATCAGAAAATGAAGTTTTATTTTGAAAGCCAGTTTCCATTTTTAATGTTGGGTCACATGCAGTTTAAGTCATGATTTAAATCCGTCAACTTTAAAATTGTACCTCTCTGTGTATTTATGACAGAAGAAATACGCATACACACAAATATGTCAACCAACGCCATGTCACCTATTCCTTTTCATTATTAACTCATTAATATTTTCAGTTGCCTTTACCTTTTGATGAATTTAGCCAAGCTATGAACAATGGAGGGCAGAACTAGAAGGGCTGAGGCCTTTTTCTTTCTTTGATTAATCTTCAAGTGGTAGGATTTTAGATGTTTTACTTTGTGTTTTTCAATATTTTAAAATACATTTTTTTGGCTCCTTTTCTTTTATTTGAGTATAGTTGATGCACAATGTTCCATTAGTTTCAGGTGCACAACAATGTGATTGACTCCATGTTATGCTGTGCTCACCATAAGTGTAGCTACCATATCACCATACAACAGTATTACAACAACATTGGCTATATTCCCTATGCTTTACCTTTTATTCCCATGACCTATTCATCCCATAACTTGAAGTCTGTGTTGCCCATCCTCCATAACCATCAGTTCTCTATAACAGTCTCATTCTGCTTTTTCTTTAATCATTTGTTCTGTTTTTTAGATGCCACATATAAGTTAAATCATATATTTTTATTTTTCTGGTGTATTTCACTAAGCATAACACTCTCTAGATCCATCTGTGTTGCTGCAAATGGCAAGATCTCATTCTTTTTTATGACTGATGGTCTATTTTATATATATGGTCTATATATATATATATATATATATATATATATATATATATATATATATATAAAGTTTTGCTTTATATATATATATATATACACACATCTTCCTTATCCATTCATAACACTTGGGTTGGTTCCATATCTTGTCTATTGTAAATAATGCTACAATAAACATAGGGGTGCATGTATCTTCAGGATTAGTGTTTTCATTTTCTTCAGATAAATACACAGTAGTGGAATCATAAGGTATTTCTCATTTTTGGAGAAACCTCCATACTGTTTTCCATAGTGGCAGTACCAATTTACATTCCCACTAACAATGCATGATGGTTCCATTTTCTCTACATCCTTGCCAACCCTTGTTATTTCTGGTCTTTTTTATTCTAGCCATTCTGACAGGTATAAGACGATATACCTCATTGTGGTTTTGATTTTCATTTCCCTGATGATTAGAAATATTGAGCTTTTCATATGTCTGTTGGTCATCCCTATGTATTCTTTGAAAAAATATTCAGGTCTTCTGCCCATTATTTTGATCAAATTATGATTATGATTATGATTATTCTTTATATATTTTGGATATTAACCCCTTATCAGATATATCATTTGCAAATATCTTCTCCCATTCACTAGGTTCCTTTTTTGTTTTGCTGACAGCTTCCTTCACTGTGCAAAAGCTTTTTATGCTGGTGTAGTCCCAATAGTTTGTTTTTGTTTCACTTGTCTTAGGAGACATTTCTAGAGACATGTTTGACATTCGCTGTAGAAATTACTGTGCTTTCTTGTAGGAGTTTTAGTTTCCGGTCTCACATTTCGGTCTTTAATCTATTTTGGGTTCATTTTTGTGTATGGTATAAGAAAGTGGTCCAGTTTCATTCTTTTGCACATAGCTTTCCAGTTTCCCAACACCATTTATTGAGGAGACTGTCTTTTCCTCATAGTATATTCTTGCCTCCTTTGTCATGGATTAATTGACCATAAAAGCATAGGTTTATATTTCAGGTTCTTTGTTCTGTTGATTTATGTGTCTGTTTATGTGCCAGAACCATACTGTTTTGATTACTGCAGCTTTGTAGTATACCTTGAAATCTGGGATTGTGATGCCTCCAACTTTGTTTTTTTTCAAGATTACTTTGGGTATTTGGGGTCTTTTGTGGTTCCATACACATTTTAGTAGTATTTGTTTAATTCTGTGGAAAATGTTATTTTGATAGGGATTACATTAAATATGTAGATTGCTTTGGGTAGTGTGGGCATTTTAATATTCTCCCGATCTATGAGCATGAAATATATATTATCAATGTATTAGAGTTTTCAGAGCGCAGGTCTTTTACTTCCTTGGTTAAGTTTATTCCTAGGTATTTTGTTTTTTTTGATATAGGTGAATTTTTTTAAAATTTCTCTTTCTACTACTTTGTGTATACAAATACAACCAATTTCTGGGTATTAACTTTGTATCTTGCAATGTTACTGACTTTATTACTTTTAATAGCTTTTTGGTGGAGTCCTTAGGGTTTTCTATATATAGTATGTCATGTGCAAACAGTGAAAGTTTTGCTTCTTCCCTGCCAATTTGGATGCCTTTTATTTCTTTTTCTTATCTGATTGCTATGGCTAAGACTTCCAGTATTTTGTTGAATGAAAGTGGTGATACTGGACATCCTTGTTTTGTACCTGACCTTAGGGGAAAAGCTCTCAGTTTTTTACCATTGAGTACGATGTTAGCTGTGGATTTTTCATATATGGCTTTAATATGTTGAGAGGTATGTTTCCTCTAAACCTACTTTGTTTATCATGAATGGATGCTAAGTTGTGTCACATGCTTTTTCTGCATCTACTTAGATATGATTTTTATCTTTTATTTCATTAATGTTGTGTATCCTATTGATTGATTTGGGAATATTGAACTATCCTTGTATCCTCAGAATAAATCTCACTTGATTGTGGTGAATGATCCTTTTAATATGTTGTCTAATCAGCCTGATAATGATTTGTTGAGGACTTTGCATCTATGTTGATCAAGGTTATTGGCATATAATTTTCTTTTTTGTGTGTGTGGTGTCTTTGGTTTTGGTATCAGAATAATGTTGGCTTCATAGAATGTATTTGGAGGCTTTTCTTCCTTTTATACTTTGGAATAGTTTGAGGAAAATAGGTATTAACTCTTTTTCATGTATTTGGTAGAATTCACCTGGACTTTTATTTATTTATTTTGGTAGATTTTTTTGATTACCAATTCATTTAATTACTAATAACTTCTCTGTTTAGATTTGCTATTTCTTCCTTATTCTGTTTTGCAAGGTTATATACTTCAAGGAATTTATCCATTTCTTCTAGGTTGTCCAATCTGTTGGCATGTGATTTTTCATAGTATTCTCTTACATTCCTTTGTATTTCTGTGGTGTCAGTTGTTACTTCTCTTCTGTTATTTCTGATTTATTTGGGTTCTCTCTCTTCTTGATGAATTTGGCTAAAAGTTTGGCAATTTTTATTTATATTTTCAAAGAACCGGCTCCTGGTTTTATTAAGACTGTATGCCTTTTATATTGGCTCTGATCTTATTATTTCCTTCCTTTTACTCCTTTTGGGCTTTGTTCTTTCTTCTTTTTCTAGTTCCTTTATGTGTGAAATTATATTGTTTATCTGAACTCTTGCTTGTTTCCTGAGGTAGGCCTATATCATTATGTATTTCCCTGTTATAACTGCTTTCACTGTGTCGCAAAGATTTTGGACTGTTGTGTTTCCATTTTGATTTGTCTCCATGTATTTTTTTTATTTCTCCTTTCATTTCTTGGTTGATCCTTCAGTTGTTTAGTATCATGTTATTTACATTCTACAAAACACATTTGTGTGTTTTTTTCCAGTTTTTTTCTTGGAACTGATTTCTAGTTTCATACTGTTGTGGTCTGAGAAGATGCATGATAGGATTTAAGTCTTCTTAATTAATTTATTGATACTTGGTTTGTGACCTAACATGACCTATCCTGGAGAACATTCCATATGCATTTGAAAAGAATGTTTTTGGATGGAATATTCTGTATATGTGTGTTAAGTCCATCTGGTTTAATGTGTTATTCCAAGCCACTGTTTCCTTATTAATTTTATGTTTGGGAGATCTATCCATTGTTGTAAGTGGGGTATTAAAGTTTCCTACTCTTATTTTATTACTGTCAATTTCTCCCTTTATGTCTGTTAATATTTGCTTTATGGATTTAGGTGCTCTCATGTTGGGTGTATAGACATTTACAATTATATTTATGTAATGCCCTTCTTGGTCTCTTGCTATATATAGTCTTTGTTATAAGCATTGCACCCCTGGCTTTTTTTTCCACATTGATTTGCATGGAGTATCTTTTTCCATTCCTTGACTTTTAGTCTACATATGTATATAGGTAGAAGTGAATCTCTTGCTGGCAAAATATAGATGGATCATGTTTTTTTATACATTCCCATACCTGTGTCTTTTGATTGGAGCATTTAGATCATTTACATTTAAAGTAATTGTTGATAGGTATATACTTCTTCCCATTTTGTTAACTGTTTTCTAGTTGTTTTTGTAGTTCTCCGTTCCTTCATGATTGATGACTTTCTCTAGTGTTAACTTTGGCTTTCTTTATTCTGTATCTATTATAGGTTTTGGGTTTGTGGTTACCATAAAGTTCATATACAACATCCTAAGTATATAGCAATCTATATTAAGTTGATGATTATTTAAGATCCAACATATTCTAAAACAAAGACTACTCCTTCCTCCATGTTGTTTGTATATGTTGTCATATTTTACATCTTTTTATTCATAATTAATTTTCTTACATCTAATTATGGCTTTCTTTTTTTGTATTAAAATAAGTCCTTTTAATGTTTCTTGTAAGGCTGGTTTAGTGGTGATTAACTTCTGTTTGGGAAACTCTCTCTTCTTAAATTCTGAATGATAACCTTGCTAGGTAGAGTATTGTCTGTTACACGTTTTTTTTCCTTTCAGCACTTCAAATATATCCTGCTTCTAGCTTGAAAATTTTCTGCTGAAAAATCAGCTAATAGCCTTAGGGAATTTCCTTTGTATTAACTACTTTATTTTCTGTTGCTAGCTGTTAAAATTATGTGTCTTTATCTTTGACATTTTAATTATTATGTGTCTTGGTGTGGCTCTCCTTGGGTTTATCTTGTTTGGAACTCTGTGCTTCCTGAACCTGGACGTCTATTTCCCTCCCTATGTTAGGGAAGTTTTCTGGCCATTGCTCTGTTCTCCTTCTTGGACCCATATAAAGAGAATGTTTGTGCTTGATGTTGACCAAGACATTTTTTAGCCTACCCTCACTTTTTTTTTTCTTTTTTTGCTATTCAGCTTCAGTGCTATCCATTATCCTGTCTTCCAGATCACTGATCTGTTTTTCTGCATCTTCTAATCTGTTGATTCTCTCTATTGTATTTTTCATTTTAGTTATTATATTATTCAACTATGATTTTTTTAAAAAAATGCTTTCTTTGTCTTTGTTGAAGGTCTCACAGAGTTCTTCCACTCTTCTATATAATATATATGTGTATATATATATTATATATATATTTATATATATATAATATATATATACATATATATATGTATATATATATTATAAATACTATAAATAAGTATTTATACTTATTTGATAAACTAGACTCTGGGTTCAAGGGGCCAGAACCCATCACTGCAGAACCAGCACCTAGTCTATATCTGGCCTATACTGGGTATTCAAACTGAAAAATGGAGAAATGAATGACATCTTTGTCAGTCCATAGTTAGGACATCTGTAAGAATATCCTCAAAGTTAAGACTATGCTTTGGCATTGAAGGAGATATATGACAAGTTAGGAGTAGAGCCATAATTTAAGTAGATTTAAACATTTAGTAAGGGCCTCCTATATGCCAGATGCTTACTAGGTATTGGAGATACAAAAAAGAATGGAATATGGTTCCTCCATTAGTGACCTATTCATGCAGCTCACAAATAGGCAATTCAAAGAAAATGCTCCAGGATGTCTGAGAAGATGCTCTACCTGGATGGGGAATATACTAAGTCTGCTCTAGGGATTAGAAAGGGGGGATCCCAAGACAAAACAAGAGGTGAACAGAAAAGGATTCAGTGAACCCAGAGTGTATGCTCAATTGTTGCTGCATGTGTGGCCTGGGAGTCTTTGATGGGACAAGGTCTGTAACATTTAAGTTACCTTAGCCTATCCAGAGTGTGTACTGCGTATCTGTACTGAAAATTCAAATAAGAACACATAACGGTTGATGAACTTCACTGATTTATTAGTGTCCATCTACATAACGGCAGCACTTTGACCTTCCAAATATTTTTATTCTCTAAGGGGAGTCCCACTGCCCATGGTCTTCTACCTCTCTCCACTCTGTAGACCTTTTGAAGGAGCATCTCTTCACCATGGCTGCCCCAACCCTTTGCGGGAACCTCCTCTCTGACTCCCTGGTGGACACAGAGGGCACTGCAGCCATGTGTTGCTGCTCCATGGTCCTCCACTCTTCCAAGTGGGGTAAAAGTCTTTCCCACTCTGAATAACACTTGATTATATGGGTGCAGAATCAACACTGTTCATGTCCAAAGTGTAGCTTGAAAACGGCCCTCAGCTTTGTTCTACAGACTCTCTATAAAAAATCAGACTTAATTTTTTGGCCTGATTTTAGTGTAGACATTGCAGTGCTCCTTCTGAATCCAGCCAAACATCCACACACACACATATTGTTCTTTCCCCAAAACCAGTTCACCAACATCATTCCTCCTAGCTTATGCCACGATAACCACAGGCCTTGTGCCTATTTCATAGTACAGGTTTTTGTTCCAGCCTCCAGCTGGCTTCTGATGGGTCTTGTCTCCTAGTGTTCACTTCCTCATGCAGTCATCACCCACACTATGCCAGGGTCAGTCTGTGTGAGAAAGCACACAGAAGATGTGATCATACGCCTTGCCAAAGTTAGGTTACAAAGGAAACTCTTTCTCTTAGATCACCTGCTCTAGGAAAAACTAACTGCCATGTCCTGAGCCTTGAAAAGAGGTCTTATTGATGAGGAACTAAGGACTTTAGCCAACAGCCATGTGAGTGAGTCTTCTTGGAAACAGATCTTCCAGCCCAATCAAACCTTCCAGGGATGTAGCACTGGCTGACAGCTTTACCGCAGCATCATGAGAGGCCTGTTTCAGAACCATCCTGGCTAAGCCAGTCTCGGATTCCTGACACTCAGAAGTGTAAGATAATAAATATTTATTGTTTTAGGCTTCTATATTTTGGGAAAATACATAATACAGTGATAGATTGGGGGGCCAATTATAGACCCCATATACCTACTCTTCTAAGGGTTCGGCCAGGACCAGCCTGTTCAAGTGATATAAAGTATTTTTAGTTGCTTACTTCAAGGAACATTGCTAATGTATTAGGGAGAAAGAAGGCAAAATGGCTGAAATACATTGCTTTCAATAAAAATGCTCTTGCTACTTAACTATGATCATGGTGATAACAAGAATGCCCTGTCATATAATGGGGTAACTGATGCACACTTCCCACCATTTCTGAAGGTTAACACAAAACTCATAACATGGATGGTTGCCTCTTAGGATGCTGTATAAATCCAGCGTGCTAGTTTTTTCCATTTTTAATGTGAATTGACAAGGGCCACTTTAGCCTGTTAGCACTTCTTTTCTGAAGAAGAACCCCGACATCTTTTAGTGCCCCCAGCAGCAAATGACTTACGCCAAAGCCTATTCTTCTTCTTTAGATAGAAACCCTACTGACACCTGCTATATTGTCTATTAGATAAAGAAGATCTTATAGAATGTGGGTGAAATGGGAGATTTGCCAAGCAGAAGAAGCGCAGGCTATAGGCCTTTCTTTTGTCAGCCAAAGAAAAATTGTGGTAGTCAGGAAAACAGTTGTGAAAGACATCTGTGCCAACTGAAATGCCAGGTTACCTTTTCCTTCCTTATTCTCAGCTCTGCAGACACAACTTCATTAGTACTGAGTCTATTTTATGAAGCCTTTTTATAACTGCAGGTTGTCATTCCGACTTAGTTACTAATCCTGGTCACATATTAAGGGCTTTGATTAAGCAATTTGCTTTTTTCCTTCCTCTCTTCCATCTCATTGAAAGATTACAGAGTTTGAGCATGAGGTTAAAGGATTACATCTGAATCCTGAGAGTCCCGCCACTGCTCCAGCTGCCTGTCATTTCCTGGAGTGGTTACTTATCTGTCAATATTTCTTCCCTTTTTTCCCAAGTCCCAGGCCTACTTGATCTTGTCCGTTTGGCTCGGCTGGTGGAGGAATAACAAGGGTCTTCCCATCATGCAACATTCTGGGATACATCATGACAGAGAAATCTCAAAGCCCAGGTCAATTATAACAGAAGATGTGCACCACCTCTGCCCCTGAACGTCTTCTGGGGCTGCAGTTGTTTAAAACTAAGTCACCTGAAAAATGCAAGGAAATGTGTGTCTGGTTCCTGGCTGACTTTCTGCTTGTTTAGCAGGATACAAATAGCAGAAGACTAATACTCTGTGTGTGTGGTTTGTGGTCAGGAAGAGGGAATAAAGTTGGCAGCTACCTTATTGTGCTGTAATTACTTTTTAATTAGAATTCATTGAATACAGATGGATTCTTCCTGTTCTTTCGCCCACTGATGTTTTTAATATTCCCACATCAGATATTATGAGGCAGTAGCCAGCAGTGAATTACATAAAATAATCCTGTAGCTGGTAGTGACTTACAGAAAGTAACCAACTTAACCATTTGTCTTAGATGAAAAATGATCTTACACCTTTTTGTGGATTCTATTGCTGGTTTGTTGATATAGTGTTTGTTTACTCTCGTTCCTGCAGGAAAAAAGTACCATAGTTCTTGTATCAAATTACTGTAACTGACTGGAACATTTTTATTTCAAATAATGTACCATCATATTTTTTTTTCATGGTGACATTGATAAATTTGCCAGATTTCTCATTTTTTTCCTCCCTCCTACCAATGAATAATTTGAACCCAAACGTGAATGGAATGTACAATTTCATGCTGTTATAAAAAATCATTGCTCATCACATTCTAATTGTAACTAAGTTTGAACCTGAATAGCTATTTGCAGTATTTTGATAGAAATAAGAAGTAATTTCCATTTTTTTGCTCCAGGGTCTCTCTACATGAACTGACATATGATGCATTTTTGAAGTCACACTTAATAATTCTCTTTTCATTATAAACAACCGCACCCTTGTTGAATAGTAAACCTCAAATTAGGCTTACACAGGCCTATGTAATATACCTAAGAAACATGATTTATTCTAATGTAATAATGGCATAGATTTATAAAGCTTGACTACTCCAATGCTCCTCGTTATGGTTGTAAAATATTTGTGGCCGCCGTGGGATTTTCTAGATCATTATTTTAAAAAAGGAAAAACCCATTTTGACAGATGAACTGGGGCCATTCTGAGCAAATCACAGATACTTCATATAACAAGGCCTCCAAAGAGGGGAGCATACACTTATTACTATGGCAACCTGGATCAAAACACTATTTTAGTGGAGAGTTTCCAGTTTTACAATGCAATGATGATTGTTTATAGTACCACTGAAACCAGATTCAGCAAAGGTTTAAGAAATGAGCTGACAAGAGGAAAATCATTATAGATAAACTGGGGATACCTGAATGGGATAGCATGGAATCTGCCATTATTTGATCAAATACTGAAATTTATTGCCCAAGACAATAGAAACAATGGAAGAGGATCGAGAAGATGAGAAACATCCTAAAGTTTCTTCTGTTATAATGGTTTAGACCAAGATCAGTCCTATCTTAGGTTAAAACTTTGAAAGCAAAGATGTGTTTTAAAGGACATATCTTTCACATCCCTTATTTTTCTATCTGCAAAATACCTACTTGTAACTTTAAAGTTGTGGGCTAACACTTCTTTTCCTAGCATATTCCATTTGACAGAGTGTAACATGGCACAACTCAAGAACTATGCTCATCACACAGGGCCGTGTGCTTGCACATGTCGACATGATGTGACAGCTGGTTGCAGTCCTGCTCTGTTATTTTTATATAAATGGAATTTTTACACGGAAAGAGAAAAATTGTCTGGATCATGAGTTGTCCACTTTGCTAAATCTGTCTTAAAATATCTAAAGATACCACTGGGTGGACAAAGTACATTGAAGTGAAGGGTTGAATAATCATTTATTTGTTTAGCAACTATTTACTGAGCATCTCCTGTATGCCAATTGGTGGGTATATGGGTGTGCATGCTGCTAGGTGTGCTGTGGTAAGAGAGTGTGAAAGTGAGGGTTAAAGAGAAATATTGAAAAATGCAGAAATAGAAAATTACTGGACAGGAATTGAATTTGGTTCCATTCCAGTATTTGTTAACCAGAATAGTCTTTCAGTCTTTGAAGGGAGAAAGAAGAACCATATTTACTGAATTTCTGCTCTATGCAAAGCTCTGTGCTAGGAGTTCTACATACTATTATGTCATTTAATATACTGGGAAACTGTAAGTATTATTGTGTTTATTTTTCAGATAAGTAAACTGAAATAAGAAAGCTAAAATAAAAAAGTCAAGTACATTGAGCGAGTACATGTGTAGCACTAAAAAAAAATTATGCATCAGGCACTGTTTTAGCATGTTAACAAATTTTAACTCATTTAATCCTTGTAGTAACCATTGAAAGCAGTACTATTGTTATTCTCGCTTTACAGATATGGAAGAGGTTGAATAACTTGCTTCAGGTCACACAGCTAATAAATGGCAGAGGCAAGATGTGAGCCCAGGAAGTATGCCCTGCTACCACTGCGCAGTGGAGGCGTGTGCTGAACCTAATCAACAATCTGTAAGTAATCAATAGCTTAAGTAATCAACAACACGATTGTGATCTGAGCCAGGTCTCCTGATTTACCACACACTTCCTTGTTTTCAGCTTCTTTGTCTGCACAGATACACACTATAGGTATCAAACATATATTACATTTGTTTTATTCACATAACTGTTCCTCTTCAAGTATAAAATAATGCCTCAAAATCATTTCGAAGATTTTACTCTGCTTGAGTAACGAAGATCACAAAATTACAATTTGGTTCTGAGCAAATGATGACATCCTTAAGGTATTTCACAATGTCAGAAAATTTTGAAGACCTTAAGTAGCCTCATACTGTGTGAGGTAAATGGCTATAAACTATACCAGCTTTTGTTCAACTGAATGTGTGCATGTTTATAAATAAATTTGTGATTTCAAATAGAGAATCATCTGTCTATACTGATGTCACATTATTGGAAATGTGTGATGAAAAGCACCATTGTTTGGCCACCAGCACCTGTTTTCCCCTTGCTTTAATAGTGGTACCCTGAATTTCCTGTGGAGAAAAACCTTCATACCCCGTCTATCATTTTTTCATGTTGATGTATTGAAAATGGATTCAAGGCTGTGTGGTATTTTCTGTGGAGAGAACCTTTTTCTCTTGGACTTGTTGATATGGAACTACTGACTGTCCCTTTACCACCACATGGGGGTTTTGAAAATGAAGGCTGCATGGAGGGAAGCAGAACCAAGAATAGGAAAAAGGTCAAGTCTGATAAACATCATTTCAGGCCCAGAATGAAGTGGCATCTCATTTTAGATGTATCTCAGGACTTTTCAGTTAAAGCAGCAGATACTTTTGCTTTTTTGTCAAACCCAGTTTGAGTTTAGAACTGGTATCATTTGCAATCTATAGAGTCCTAATTAATACATTACTTCCTCTCATTCCCCTAAGATCAGTAGCCTCTTCCTGCCTATCTTAGGATATACTTTAACATCCTTAATAATTGCTTTGTGGTCCTGTGTGGTCTGCCTCTATCTACTTTCTGGGCACAGATCCAGTCCATGGGTCCCTTCTTTTCTCCACATTACAAATAGGTTTTGATTTCAGTTTTCAGCTTTCAGCTTTAAAAATTCACCTTTGGGAGCCTGGGTGGCCCAGTCAGTTGAGCATCCAACTCTTGATTTGGGCTCAGGTTATGATCCCAGGGTCATGGGATCAAGCCCCACATTGGGCTCCATGCTGAGTGTGGAGCCTGCTTAAGATTCTCTCTTTCTCTCCCACTGCCCCTCTCTCCCAATCACTCACTCTAAATAAATAAATGATAGATGATTCTTCATATTCATTATTTCCTATCACTTTTCTCTCATGGTTCCAACTTTATTTACTCAGTCACAACTTTGTAGACCATCTTTAAATAATCCAAGTGGTAAGTTTTTGCAGGTTCTTTGTCAAAGGAATTCTTTGAAACAAGACCCACTTCCCACCTCCACCTGGTGGAATGTGTGGGGAAATGCAACAGGGCAATTAAGTACGTTTGGAGTATCTCTTAGCTTTCCCAGAATCTCTTCTCCAAAGTAAAAGTGCATTTCAAAGCAGTATGCAAATTCTTTGGGCACTGTCTTATCTTTAGGATTTTCTTCTTAAAAGTTCCATATTTCACTATTTTGGGGGCCTTTTGTCTGCTCAGTCGTTTGCTTCTTTAGAGTTTTGTTCAGCCCCTCCTCTGTTTCAGGATGCCTGCTCTTCACACTCACCTCTGTTCGTTTCACTTGCTGCTATTTTGTTTGGATCACAGCCTCTTTTTGCCTTTCCTCTTCATAGTGTTAATTCTACTCTCAGTGTTTTCCTGTCTTTAGCCTGGGGGGCTCTCTTTCCTTCCCCCTCTTTCCATGTTAGCTGATTTGTTTGTCCTGAAAGGGAACATGAACATGTAGTCTCTTAGCAACTCTGATGAAGGCTTGACCAAAGTATCAAATGTAGATTTTTGTGATATTTTTTATCATATTTGGGCAGGACCTGGGAATACCCCAGGTTTTCATTTGAGAATCAAACCCCTTATCCAGGAGTATGAAATGTAGTCATGTTAATCAGTAAATAGGTGAGGGCTGATTACAAAAGTATATTTTTGTGCTAGAAAAAAGTGATGAGGGCTAGATAATATAATTTTTGTCTCAAAGACTTGGGAACAGGCAGCATCATGCTCTGGAAAGAGGACTTGCTCAATATTTTAAGTATAGACATAGATCATGGGCTTTGGTGCCATACAGGCTTGGGTTCAAATCCCAGATTCCAAATATTAGCTGTGTGTCCTCCATTTTCAACCGTGAAATGGTGGAAATGATATTTCTTACAGGAAAGTATGTAAAGCATTGCCTGGCATATAATAAGTATTAATTTAATTTTTATTTCCTCTTTTCTAATTTGCCTGATGTATCCAATTTCTATGGGCCTCAGTACTTATAAAACAACCACAAGTAAGTAAGAAAATGGCAATAAGTACATGCCTATCAATAATTACTTTGAATGTAAATGGACTAAATGCCCTAATCAAAAGATCTAGGATGACTGAATGAATAAAAAAGCAAGACCCATCTATTTGCTGTCTACCAAAGACTCACTTCAAACCTAAAGACAAATGCAGATTGAAACTGAAGGATGGAAAAACATTTACCATGCAAGTGCAGTTAAAAAAAAAAAAGCTGGGTAGCAATAATTAAATTAGACAAAATAGACTTTAAAACAAAGACTATACCAAGAGAAAAAGAAGGGTATTACATAAGAAAAAAGGGAACAATCCAACAAAAGGATATACCAATTATAAATATCTATGCACCCAACATGGAAGCATCTAAATACATATAACAAATATTAATTAATAGATATAAAGGGAAGAATTGAAAGTAACACAATAATAGTAGGGTACTTTATCACCCCACTTGCATCACTGGATTGATCATCCATACAGAAAATCAATAAGGAAATGTATCGTTGAATGACACATTAGATCAGATGGACCTAACAGATATATACAGAATATTCCATCCACAAAAGGCAGAATATACATTTTTTTCAAGTACACATGCAATATTCTTCAGGACAGGTCACACATTAGGCCACAAAACAAGTCTTACTCAGGAAGACTTTATATTTTGCATCCTTCTCAACCACAATGGTATGAAACTGGAAATCAATTATAAGAACAAACCTAGAAAGAACACAAATACATGGAGAACGTGTAATAATACAACTTGCTACTAAACAATGAATGAGTCAACCAAGATATCAAAGAGAAATTTTTAAGAAATACATGGAGATAAGAGGAAGACCTAAAATGTTGGAGTAGTAGGAGGACCCTGGGCTTACCTTTGAACACAGCTAGATAAATATCAAGTCATTCTGAATACCCAAGAAATCGATCTGAGGGCTGACAGAACAAACTGCACAAGAAGAGGGAGAGAAGAAACCACATTGTGGGTGACAAGAGGTGTGGAGATATGGCTTGGGGGAGAAACAGATCATGGGTGCTGTGGAGGGGAAGGAGCTCAGGTGGTGTTGAGAGGGAGAGGAGCATACAGGGCATTGCACAAGGAAAACATTTCTCCATAGTCATTGACTAGGAAACAAGAGGCATTTATTTTCATGAGATCTTATAACTAGCAGGGCCCAAAGATTAGAGTTGTAGAGGTCCCTAGCATGGCTGGTATAGAGCCCTAAGAGCACTGCAGTGCTCCTAGAGAGAAGGCAGCAAGTAACCCGGGGGCAGATGTCATGATCTGAGGGTCACCTGAGATGCACTGGGGGGACAGTTCCCCCTTCTTGGAGTGCATCTGAGAGAGGTGGCATTGCCTCTCCAGGGACAATGGAGCCAATGGGCACCATTTCCTTTCCCAGGTTCCCAGCATGGTGCAGAGACACCTGCTGAGGGTGGCTAACCTGGACACTGGCCCTTTAGTGTGCTTGCTCCAAAACTCACGCTCCTGTGCTCTGGTGCAACTGTCCTTCTGGTCAAACTTGCATCAATCCTAGCACAGTGAGACCCTTTCCCAGAAGACCAGGACAGGTCCCCACCACATCAAGTCCCTGAAGTTTAGAGTTTTAAAAATCAGCCAACATGGCTGGATAGAGCCAAAAGGATACTGCACTGCTCCAGGAAGGCAAGCATCCCAGACACAGACAGTTTGAAAACAGTGATCTGAAAAACACCTAGGATGCACTAGGAAAAATTATTCATTCTTCTGGGAGGGTTTCCCTGACAGCTGTAAGCAGGTTCCCCTCTCCAGGGAAAAAGGAGCTGGCTGGTGCCATTTCCCTTCCCTGCCCCTCAGCGTAAACTAACTTCAGTAAACAGTACAGCCCCAACCCTGGCTGCCTAATCTGTCCACACCAAGCTCCCCGCAACACCCTGTGCTCTGCTTGTACTGCTTTTCTTGGGCAAGGTGCATGAGACCCAGTGCAACAGGCCCATCCCCCAGAAGACCAGCACAAACCCCCACATGCACCATATGTATTATCATATGTATTGACCATAGAGTTCTGCAAAGCTTCAGCTCTAGTGGAAATAACATCAGGTCTCTTTTAACAAGCAGACAAGAACACACCTAGTTAACACTCTCCACACTCTGCCCAAGGTCCAAACACTCTCTACTGCAGGCAAGGAGAAACTCTGCAGAGGACTGACCTGAGGGACAGAGCACCCATAACACAGCAGCACAGTGCATGCAGCACACACCAGAGATATTTCCTTAAGTGTCAGGCCTGGGACATTAATGGCTTTATGAAGAAGAGGTCATATAGTTTCAGGAGCATGAAATATAACAGGCTTTCCTGACACACAGAAGAAAACAGGCCTAGACAAAATGCCAAGACAGAGGAATTCATCCCAAAAGCAAGAACAAGAAAAGGTCATGGCCAGGGATCTAATCGAAACAGATATAAGCAATATGCCTGATCCAGAATGTAAAGCAATATGCCTGATCCAGAATGTAAAGCAACAATCATAAGAATACTAGCTGGGCTTGAGAAAAGCATGAAAGACATTAGGGATATACTTACCACAGAGATAAAAGAGCTAAAAACTAGTCAGGCTGAAATGAAAAATGCAATAACTGAGATTCAAATCTGACTGGATGTAATGACCACAAGGATGGGAGAAGTAGAGGAAAGAATAAGTGATAAAGAAGATAGAATTATGAAAAATTATGAAGCTGATCAAAAGAGGGAAAGAAAAATCTTGGATCACAAAAATAGACCTAGTGGACTCAGTGACTCAATGAAACATAGTACATTCATATCATAGGAGTCCCAGAAGAAGGAGAAAAGGGCTCACAAGGTTTATTGGAAGAAAGTATAGCTTAAAACATCCCTAATCTGGGGGAAAAAATGGACTTCCAGGGGCGCCTAGGTGGCTCACTCAGGAGTCCAACTTCAGCGCAGGTCATGATCTTGCAGTTTGTGAGTTTGAGCCCCGCGTCGGGCTCTGTGCTGACAGCTCAGAGCCTGGAGCCTGCTTCTGCCCCTCTCCTGCTCATGATCTGATTCTGACTTTTTTTCTTTTTTTTTTTTTTTTTTAACGTTTATTTATTTTTGAGACAGAGAGAGACAGAGCATGAACGGGGGAGGGGCAGAGAGAGAGGGAGACACAGAATCGGAAGCAGGCTCCAGGCTCTGAGCCATCAGCCCAGAGCCCGACGCGGGGCTCGAACTCACGGACCACGAGATCGTGACCTGAGCTGAAGTCGGACGCTCAACCGACTGAGCCACCCAGGCGCCCCTGATTCTGACTTTCAATAATAAACGTTAAAAAAAAAAAAGAAAGAAAATGGACTTCCAAATCCAGGAGGCAGAGAGAACTCCCATCATAATCAAAAGCAGGCCAACATCAAGACACGTTGTAGTTAAATTCTAAAATATAAAGAAAACAACCCTAAAAAACAGCAAGACAAAAGAAGACCCTAATTTACAAGGTTAGCAACAGATCTTTCCACAGATACTTGGAAGGCCAGAGGGGAGTGGCATAATATATTCAACGTGCTGAATGGGAAAGATCTACAGCCAAGAATATTCTAACCAGCAAGGCTATCATTCAGAATAGAAGGGGAGATAGTTTCCCAAACAAAAACTAAAGAAATTTGTGACCACTAAATCAGCCATGCAAGAAATATTAAAGGGGACTCTTCAAGTAGGAAAGAAAGACCAAAAGTGACAAAGACTAGAAAGGAATGGATAAAATCTCCAGAAACAATGACAAAACAAGTAATATAAAGGCCTAAATTCATATCTATCAGTAATTACTCTCAATGTAAATGAACTAAATGCTCCAATCAAAAGACACAGAGTGTCAGGTAAAAAAAAGAGATCCATCTATGTGCTCCTTACAAGACTCATTTTAGACCTAAAGACACCTGCAGATTGAAAGTGAGAGGATGGAGAAACATTTACCATGCAAATGGACATCAAAAGAAAGCCAGATTAGCGATACTTATAATCAGACAAACTTGATTTTAAAACATAAATGGTAACAAGACATGAAGAAGGGCACTATATCACAATAAAGGGGGCTATCCAACAAGATCTAACCCTTGTAAATATTTATGCCCCCAACTTTGAGGAACCTAAATATGTAAAAGTATAACAAACATAAACTCATTGATAACAATACAATAACAGTAGGGGATTTTAACACCCCACTTACATCAATGGACAAATCATCAAAACAGAAAATCAGCAAGGAAACAATGGCTTTGACACACTGATCAGACAGACTTAACAGATATAATCATAACATTTCATCCTAAAGCAGAATACACATTCTTTTCAAATGCATATGGGACATTCTTCAGAATAGATCACCTACTAGGTCACAAATCAATCCTCAACAAGTACAAAAATATTGAGATCACACCATGCATATTTTCCAGCCATAACACTATGAAACTTGAACTCAACCACAAGAAAAAATTGAGAAAGACCACAAATTCATGCAGGTTAAAGAACATCCTACTAAAGAATGAATGGGTCAACCAGGAAATTAAAGAAGAAATATGAAAAAGAAAACATGACAGTCCAAAACCTTTGGGATGCAACAAAAGCAGTCATAAGAGGAAAGCCTACGGCAATACAGGCCTACTTTAAGAACCAAAAAAATCTCAAATAAAGAACAAATGAAGTCTAAGGTCAGCAGAAGGGAAATAATAAAAATTAGAGCAGAAATAAATGATACAGAAAGAGACAAAAAAAAAAAACAGTAGAAAAGATCAATGAAACCAAGAGCTGGTGCTTTGAAAAAATTAATAAATAGATAAGCCCCTAGACAGACTTATCAAAAAGAAAACAGAAAGGACCCAAGTAAATAAAATCATGAATGAGAGAGAAGAAATCATGACCAAAACCACAGAAAAAATACATGGAAACAAATGAAAATGAAAACACAGCAGTCCAAAATCTTTGGGCTATAGTAAAAGCAGTTATAAGAGGAAAGTTTACAGTAATACAGGCCTAGCCTCAAGAAACAAGAAAAATCTCAATTCAACAACCTAATCTTAAACCTAAAGGAGCTACAAAAAGAACAAACCCCAAAGCCAGTAGAAAGAGGGATACATTAAAGATTAGAGCATAAACAAATGATATAAAAACTAAAAAACTTAATACAAAAGATAAATAAAACCAGGAGCTGGTTCTTTGAAAGGATGCACAAAATTGATAAGCTTTTAGCCAAATTCGTGAAGAAAAAAAGAAAGGACTGAAAAAAAATAAAATCAAAAATTAAGGAAGAGAAATAATAATGGCCCCCACAGAAATACAAAGGATTATAACAGAATATTATGAAAATTATATGCCAACAAATCATACAACCTAGCAGAAATGTATAAATTCCTAGAAACATATAACCTCAGGAACTGAATCAGGAAGAAAGAGAAAATTTGAACAGACCAATTACTAGCAATAAAATGCAATTAGTAATAAAAAAAAAAAACTCCACAAATCTCCCAACAAACAAAAGCCCAGGGCCAGATGGCTTCACAGGTGAATTCTACCAAACATTTAAACACAAGTTAATGTCTATTTTTCTCCAATTATTGCAGAAAATAGAAGAGGAGGAAAACTTTCAAATCCATTCTATAAGACCAGCATTATCCTAATACCAAAACCTGACAAAGACACTACATAAAAAGAAAACTACAGGCCAATATCTCTGATAAACATATATGCAAAAATCCTCAACAATATATTACCAAACCAAATTTAACAATACATTAAAAAAATCATTCACCATAACCAAAGTATTTATTCCAGGAATACAAGTGTGGTTCAATATTTGTCATTCAATCGGCATGATACATCACATCAACAAGAGAAAAGATAAATAATCACCTCAATAGATGCAGAAAAAGCATTTGACACAATACAACATCCACTCATAATAAAAAATCTAACATAGGTTTAGAGGGAACATACCTCAACATAATAAAGGCTATATATGAAAAACTCACAGCTAACATCATACTCAATGGTGAAAAACTGAGAGCTTTTCCCCAAAGGTCAGAAACAAGACCATGATGATGACTCTCACCACTTTTATTCAACACAGTATTGGAAGTCCTAGCCACAGCAGTCAGAAAACAAAGAAGTAAAACTTATACTATTTGCAGATGACATGATACTTTATTTAGAAAACCCTAAAGACTTCACCAGAATACTACTAAAACTGATAATTGAATTTAGTAAAGTTCCAGGATATAAAATCAATGTACAGAAATCTCTTGCATTTCTGTACACTAATGAGGCAGAAAAATTAGGAAAAAAATCCCATTTACAAGTGCACCAAAAACAATAAGAAATCCAGGAATAAATGAACCAAAGAGATGAAAGACCTATACTCTGAAAACAGTAAACATTGATGAAAGAAACTAAAGGCAACACAAAGAAATGGAAAGACATTCCATGCTCACAGATTGGAAGAACAAATACTGTTAAAATTTCTATACTACCCAAATAAATCTACACTTTTAATGCCATCCCTATCAAAATACCAACAGAACTATAACAAAAATATCAAAGAACTAGAACAAAAGTCCTAAAATTTATCTGGAACCACAGAGGACCCAAATAACCAGAGCAATTTTGAAAAAGAAAACAAAGCTATCAGTATCTCAATTCCAGACTTCAAGTTATACCAAAAGCTGTAGGAATCAAAACAGTATGGTACAAAACATACATATAGATCAGAACAGAACAGAAAACCCAGAAATAAAAGTATGATTATAAGGTTGATAAAGCAGCAAAGAATATACAATGGGAAAAAGTCTCTTCAACAAATAGTGTTGGGAAAACTTGTCAGCTACATGCAAAAGAATCAAACTGGACCCCTTTCTGACCCCATCCAAAAAATAAAGTCAAAGTGGATTAAAGGTCTAAATAGGAGACCTAAAACCATAAAAATATGGTGAGTACAGTCAATAATGTCTCTGACATCAGCCATAGCAACAGTTTTCTAGATGTGTCTCCTGAGGCAAGGGAAATAAAAGCAAAAATACACTAGTGGGACTACATCAAAATAGAAAGTTTCTTCACAGGGAAGGAAATAATCAACAAAACTAAAAGGCAACCTACCAAATGGAATGAAAGAAGATATATGCAAATGACATATCTGCATATCTGATAAAGGATTAGTATCCCAAATATATAAAGAACTTATATGATTCAACACCCAAAAAACAATCCAATTAAAAAATGGGTAGAAGATATGAACAGACATTTCTCCAAAGAAGCCATCCAGATGGCTAACAGACACATGAAAAGATGCTCAACATAACTCATCATCAGGGAAACGCAAATCACAACTACAATGAAATATGACCTCACACCTGTCAGTATGGCTAAAATGAAAAACATAAGAAACAACAGATGTTGATGAGGATGTGGAGCAAAAGGAACCCTTGTGGACTGCTGGTGGGAATGCAAAGTGCTACTGCTACAGCCACTGTGGAAGAGAGTATAGAGGTTCCTCAAAAGTTAAAACCACCTTTACAACCCAATAATCGCACTACTGGGTATTTACCCGAAAAATGCAAAACACTAATTCAGAGGGATACATGCACCCCTACATTTTATAGCAGCATTATTTACAATAGCCAACTTATGGAAGCAGCCCGAGTGTCCATCACTAGATGAATGGATAAAGATGAGGAATATATACACAATGGAATAATTTTCAGCCATAAAAAAGAATGAAATCTTGTTATTTGCAATGACATAGATGGAGCTAGAGAATATTATGCTAAGTGAAATAAATGAGTCAGAGAAAAACAAATACCATATGATTTCACTCATATGTGCAATTTAAGAAGCAGAACAAAGCAGCAAAGGCAAAAGAGAGAGAGAAAGAGAGACAAACCAAGAAACAGACTCAACTATATAGAACTGATGGTTACCAGAAGGGAGGTAGATGGGGAGGGGATGGGTGAAACAGATGATGGGGATTAAAGACTGCACTTGTTGTGATGTGTGGGGAATAAACTTAGAAATTTCCTGGGTTTACACCAATGGGTTAACAAAGCATAAAGAAGTACAAAGCCATAGGATGCTCACACCCAAGTTTGGGTAAACAAGATTAGGTAAATAAATACAGAGAAGGCAGGGCAGAAGCCCCAGTATAGAATATATGAAATAAACAAGATTAGGTATTCAGGGTGGAAGCGGCCCCCAATTTAGTACTATAGCAGAAAGCTGCTTTCACCGGAAGGAAGTACCAACTTAGGTAAACACATAAATAGGGCTATAGACCACCACTGCAGGTGAAGCAGCCCAAACCAGAGATGATTAACAAAAAGAAGGTGCCTTGTTAACCCTGAGGTCACCTGTCCTATGTCTCATCCCCTAGGCTAGCTAAGATAAATAGAGGTGGTGCCTCATGTCTGCTGTAAACAACCTCCCACCTGGCTGCCCAGCTCTAGGATTTTATTTTGTATTAACCCAAACCCCTAACTCCAAATATCTTCAAGACCCTCTTTCCCTCACGTCCATGAATTAATGTTCCCAGGTTCATTGTCGCTTTGTGCACATCCATCACCATGTTTGTAAACCTTCTGATCCTAATAAAAATGTGGCAAGGACCCAGACATCAGCCATCTCTTGCCTTTAATCCTGCTTCCTCTCTCTTGCTAGACAAGAGAGAACTTTAGACTTAGTGATGAACACTGGGTGATGTATGGAATTGTTGAATCAGTATATGGTACACCTTAAATTAATATAACATTATGTTAACTATACTAGAATTAAAATAAGTGGAATTATTATATACAATGGAATATTACCCATAAAAAAGGATGAGATCTTGCCATTTGCTACAACATAAGTGAAATAAGTCAGAGAAAGACAAATACCATATGATTTCATGCATATGCAGATCTAAGACAAAACAATTGAACAAACAAGGAAACTGTGACAAAAAAAATCCCAAAAAACCCTTGTCAGAGGGGATGTACGTGGGGGATAAGTGAAATAGATAAAGGACATTAAGAGATACAAACTTCTAGTTATAAAATAAGTCATGAAGATGAAAAGTAAAGCATAGGGAATATAGTTAATGATATTGTAATATCATTGTTTGGTGGCAGAGGGCAACTACACTTATCTTGCTGAGCACTAAGTATAGAATTGCTGAATCATTCTGTTGTAAAGCCAAATATAACACTGTATGTTAAACTTCAATAAAATCAATTGCCTTATTTTTCTAAGCTGTTTCAAGTTGAGTTTCTGTCACAACTAAAAGAGACCTACATGCTTTTGCTTCCCTCAATATGTTGGCTTCATTCCCTCCAAGTAGAGTTCCCTATGAGATGAGACCTACAGTCACAGGCAACTCCTATCTATTTAATTTATTCCAACTCTACCACCAGTTAGAAAGTTGTTCTGTTTCCTTAGTTCCCAGGGGAATAATACTGGAGAAGAGCTCTGATTGGTCAATCTTGGTCATGTGCCCTTCTGTGGTCAGGGGGATAGGGTTCTAAGATTAGAAACCACCCTAAAACCTTAAGATTTTGTGCAAGTAATGGTTCTATAAAACTCAAGGAAATGTTCCCCCAAAAAGGCAAGGTGTACTGGGCAGACAATATAATTGGTGTCTCCCACACCTATACTTGCCTATCTAATTCTGAGGTTTATTGAAATGATGCATGTGAAATACTTGGAAAATACTGCAACGTAAAATCTTATTGTTTATTTTTATTTTGAGAGAGAGAAGAGAGAAAGAGCACACACGAGAGCTGGGGAGGGGAAGAGAGAGAGGGAGGGAGAGAATCCCAAGTAGGCTCCACACTATCAGTGCAGAGCCTATATCAGGGCTCGATCTTACCAATAGTGAGATCATGACCTGAGCCAAAATCAAGACTCAGATGCTTAACCGACTGAGCCACCCAGGTGCCGCTGTAAAATCTTATTCTAACTTATTACTAATTGGGACTCTATAGATGACAGAAACTCAAATGTATCAACATAATATTTTCTCCTCAATATATTTTTTCAGACCACAATATTGGCCCCAAATAGTATTCGTATTGCTCCACTTGCCCACAGAGAATTCTCGTTTATAATAGAAAACTGGGAATTACTCCGACACTCACATCAACTACAGAGCAATTCTCTTATGAGTCACACAGACTATGTTAAATGCCAAATTCTTCCTTTCCCACTCATTCACTTTCTTGTGCCTCACCTAGTAGGATATACAGGTGATTTCAATGACCTCGTGTTTTCAAGGCCACCAAATAGCAGCCACTGTCCTTGAGAACTCAAGGAGCAGAGATGTCTCAGTCTGGTTGTGCAATGCACTCTTGACCCTTGACCCAGTAGCGTTTAGTTAGGTTGGAAGGGGCAAAACAAATGTCTTTGAAAAAGTCACTTATTAGACAAATATGGAAGCGTACAGAGTGAAAATATGTAGTCCTTGCCCCTTAACTGGTCCACAGTCCACTACAGAACATTAACAAGCACAAGATTCTAACTCAATGGAATTATTGCCACGTTAGAGCAGAATTACTGTGTAAGCTCTCAGAAGGGGCAGTGTCTTAGTCGGTTCCAACTGCCATAACAAATACAATAGACTAGGTGGCTTAAACAACAGAAATTCATTTTCTTGGAGTTCTGGAGGTTGGGAAGTCCAAGGTGAAAATGCTGGCTGATTTGGTTCCTGGTGAGGCCTCTCTAGTTTACAGACAGCTATCTTCTTGCTGTGTTTTCATGTGGTGGAGAACATGGTGTCTCTCAAGGGCAGTCATCCCATCATGAGGGCCCCAACCTCATGGCCTCATCTAACCCCAATTACCGCCCAAAGGCCCCATCTCCAAACACCATCACACTGAGGGTTAGGGCTTTATCATAGGAACTTGGAAGGGAAATAATTCAGTCTATAGCAGGCAGCAATTCCTGCTAAACATTTCTGCAGAAGATGGTTCAGGATAACATAATAAAACCATAAGGCCAAACATTACTAAAAGTATTCAAGGTTGCTGCTTCTAGGTAGGTGGATTTTACACATGTGTTATTATCCAACTCTAGGGGGCACCATTAAGTAGACTGTTGTAGACTTGTGTGTTTATCATGATTTTGTGTGTGTGTGCAGAAGTCAATTGTTTTAAGGAGTACATTTTTCAAATAGAACTGAACATAGTAAAAATAACAGCCTTGAATATGACTATTTATAGTTGCCAACATTTATTGTAGCTTATTGTGTGCCAGGGACTATGTGAGATCCTTTATATATTTTATCGTTTCACAGAATGTCAGATAAGTATATCCCCATTTTACACCTAAAGAAACTGAGACGTAACAGAACGAGGCACACAGCTGCTAAGTACTGGCTGAGCAGGAGTTTCCATGTAATGATCCTACCTCTGACCTGTAACTGTAAGCCACTCTGCTCTCCTCTCCACGCCTTCCTTTGCTGGCTGACAAACCTTTCACCCATCCCTGAACTGGGTGCCAAGTCACACAAACAGACTTGGGTCCCCTTTCCTGCTGCTGGACCACATTTCCTACTGCAAGGGACAAATCTCTGGCCATGCTACCCCTGGCCCATCGTATGCTACCCTGATGCAGAGTGTGCCTGGAGCTGTCAGCATGCCAGGAAACATTTAGCAGGGCGAAAGGAAGGGGGGAAAAAAGTACAGTGTATGTGTGTTGCCAGTTATTTAAAGTAGGCCAATTACCTCAAACTGTAAAAACATACTCAAGTTTAAATACCTACAAATCACTTTAACAAATTTAGTAACAGAAAATTCTCACTGCTTGCTCTGTTTGTGCTGTAGCAAGTGCAGTTTGTTTGAGAAGCATGTGGTTGAGTAACTGTGGGTTATATTAGCAGCACTTCCTCTCTTACGTGTGTATTCATAAGTTCTGCAAAAAAGGCCAAAGCAGTTATGTTTGTGCCACCCACGTGCTGTTATCTTGTGAAGACTGGAAATAAATCTCATCATTTCCTAATCTGATATTCTACATGTTTCTGGGTGGCATTTTTATTCATGAGTTTTGGCCCTGAGTGACCTATGGGAGGCTAGTAGGTGCAGAGGGGAGATTCTCACTGAATCCACAGGAGCTGCAATGTCATAGGTCAGGGAGTGGCCTGCCAGCAAGCCACAGGAACACCCAGGCAGCTAGAAGCCAGTCATGAACATAAGTGGAGTACTACATGGCAAGGACCATGCAGAGGTCAAGGAGAAAGTGGCCAGCCCACAGCAAACAGTTCCTCTTCTGCTGTAGCCCAAGGGGAATCAGTAAGGGGGAGGGGTGGGCTTCAAAACAATTACGCTGTGCTCATTCTAGAGTTATTATTCCATTTGGGGGTTAATTGCTGTAGTGTGAACCCAGACACTGTCTAATTAGGAATAAGCTTGTACTCGGGAACAATTACCCAGCTAATTGGTCTAGTGCACGTATAACTCTGAAGACCGGGTGGAAGAAACAATGGTGAGAGACAGAGTCCTTCCAAGTCTGGGGTGTTTCATAGAAATAGCACAGAATGTCAGGGTTGGAAGAGACTGTAGAGATCATTTGAGTTACAGGCTCATTTTGCACCCAGGCACACAGAAGGTTGGTGGCAGAGCAGTGCTAGAATGTAGTTCCCTCCTGTCTCTCAGCCCACTACTGGCTGGCTGATACCCACACTGTTTGACTGACAGGATCCAAATAAGTAGAAACAGTGGTATCAAGTGGAGGTTGGAATCCAGGCCCTACACCGGGAGAGTTTTGAGAAGCAAGGGTGGGTTGGATGTCAGTGCATCACCCACCCTGTCCACCGGATTCCAAATTCTCTGGAAGATGTAAATGAGCAGGGGCCCACATCTACCCAGCACTTCCAGTTCTCATGTTTTTCAACAAAACCATTCATACTCTGACCATTTACTGAGCCTCTGTTATGTGCTCCGCCATGTGCCAGGCCCTAGGCTAGGTGCTAGGGAGCAAACTTAAATAAGATGTAGTCCTACTCTCATCTACAAAGACAAGGGTCAGGTGGGAAGCTTCTAGCACAACTGGCTTCCATGGGATGTGGCAAATGGACAGATTTCCTAGACTATTTTCAGAGGAGGACATTGTTTCTCTGTCCATATTTCCTCTACTACTCATGATGTTTAGCAGAGTCCCTTGTAAGGGGGGGGAAAAGTGCTTATGAATCCACCTGTAGAAGTTAGGGATAGTTGAAATGCAGAAAAATATCTTCTGGCTCAGAGAAAGCCAGTACATTTTCTTATATTTTCAGAATATATTCAGTACTACCTTCCTGCAATATATATATATATATAGATTTTATTTCAGCTTGCCTGAATGAAGAGAAAATAGACTCAAAGTTATGATAGGTCCTTTTAAGTCCCTTGGCCATTTGAAGACAAGCAATTCTTTATTGGAAAGAAGACATTTTAAGAGTATTCTTTGTTTTTTTCTGGGGAAACTAAATACTTATAAAGGGACTTTTTTCCTAGGAATTTTTGAACTTTACATAGTAATTGCATATGTATTTCAAGCAGTGTCAAAATTAAATATCTGCTGAGAGAGTAAGGGAGGAGGTGTGGAAGGTGTAGAGGGGTGAACAATGGAGTGGAAAGTGACAGTTGATTAGTTTTACAAAAAACTACTTGCTTAGAATGATAACATGCACCAAAAGGTAGCCTTCATAGGCTGGCTTGTGTGTTAATACATTGCTTCCTTATTCATTCAACAAATATTTGTCAAGTCCTTAAATGTGCCAGGCCTTTTGCTAGATGCTGAATAAAGACCGCAAAACAAAGCACAGTCCCTGGTTTCATGAAATGGATGGTACAGTGGAGAGAAAATGTTACATAAGCATATGTATTGGTAAACCTAGGTTAAGTTATGCTGCAGTAACAAGTAACCTCCATATCCTAGTGACCTTTTGGTTTACTTTTTGTTCACATTAGGTCCATTGTAGCTCTGCATCCTGCCCTCTTCATTTTGGACCAAGACTGAAGGAGCAGCCCCTGAGACATGCCCTCTTGTGACAGAGGAAGAGTGATGGCCGAAACCACACAATGGCTCTAGCATTTTTTCCCCAGAGCACACTCTTTTGCCCAAAGCAAGTCATATGGTCTAACTTGATGTCAATCAGGTGGGGAAGTTTAATCCCCCAAATAGAGAGGGGCTGGTAGAAAGGACAGCAAATGTTTTTGAACAAGTAATGTAAGTGTACCAAAAATTACAAGTAAAAATGTTAATGATAATAAAAGCTCTGGGGACAAGAAGAGAGGGGTGCGATGGAGAGTAACAATGGAGAATGATTTAGACTGACGGTGGTGGTGTTGGCAGCTCTGGAAAGGCTTTTCTGAACAAGTAACATCTCAGCTCAAACCCAAGAGATAAAGAGAAGTTATGCAATACAAGGGTTGAGAAAAGAGTAAGAGAGGAACAGCATGTGTAAAAGTCCTGAGGCAGAGAAGAGTTTGGCATGCTTGAAATGTTGGCAAGAGGCAGTACCATGTATTGGCCAAGAGTGGAGGCATCCTGGATTTCAATCCTAGGTCTATCCCTTACTAGCCATGTCTAACTGACCTATCTGTGCCTCATTTTCCTCATGTGTAAGTACTGGGTGTGCTTGGCTCATGACAGTCATTATTACTAATGGAAAGAAAACCCTGGTGGCTGCAGTGTGATGACCAAAAAGTAAAAGAAATGAGGCTGGAGGGTACCCACATCTGTGGGGACCTGTACATCTTGGAAAGATTTGAATCTTAGTCCTAGAAGGTACTTTAAACTAGGGAGTGACTTAGTTCAGTGTATACTTTATATTTTCCTATCATATTCTGGGGAGATATTCTCCATCTAAACAACTATCTGTTTTTGGAACATAATGAAATCCTGGTGAGACCCTGATGGACAAAGGGAGGCAGGGGTGGGGTGGAGAGAGAAATGAGCTTCAGACCAGGAAAGAATTGAGAGAGGGATGAGAGATGGGAGAAGAGAGCTGTCCCTCTCCCCAGTCTGCCTGATATGAGAAAGAAGGCATTTATTTTAACAAGCATGGGGAGAGGACAAAAGGGAGGCCGAGGGCTATTCTTGTTAAGGCCTCAGCAGCCGAGCAGCAGGCACAGTGAGAGGCAGGAGACTGATGGGGTGAGCTGCAGCCTGGCTCAAAGGGGGTCCCCTGACCTCCAGAATGGTGAGGGGAGAAGGGGGCTCACCACTGCTCCAATGACACCTCTATGGAGATGCTTTAACACTTCCAGACAGTCTTATTGAAAGTGGCCTGGTCCTCTGGCTTCCTCTGAACTAGTGCATCCTCAAACAGCCTTCCCCACCCTGGGAGCCATGGGTGCTGCTGGGACACGGGGGGTGAGGGGTTGGACAAGGCTCCAGAGAGTCTTGCACTGCAGTGCTTCCGGGGAGATGGCGCCGCTGCATCAGCTGGATGACAAAACACTGTTAATGGCACCAATAAAGAAGTGTGAATGTAATTTTCTCCTTCTTGTTATTTCCACAGTATTTGGCATATTATTTAACAGATCAACTGGCCAGTCACGATCCCTTCTGAAGCCAAGTCTTTCTTTTTTGTGCTGGAAGATTCCTAAAATGCAGGGCCGCTCAGCTATAAGCTCATCAGTTGGAAATAGGCCATACACAAATGGAGCACATGACTAATACCAAATGAGAAAGTGATTGAGTTCACTCCAAGTTCTGAAAGCTTTCGAGGAGAGCAGTTATAGCCTTTGAAGTACCAGTGCTTCGGAGGAAAGAGCAGCTAGGGAGGAAATGCAGAACTCTACGTCTTATGCCACATTAAAATATATATGTATGTTAAGTTGGAGGAAGTATAAAGCTGAGGATATATGTGATGAGAATAAAGGCAATATTTTGGAGCTTTAGAGTGAGAAGGTCTGGCTATGGTCGTAGCTACCATTCCTAAGAAATTATTCTGAACCAGGAGCTGTTTGGACACTGCTATATTCAGTCACTTAATGCTCCCATCTGAGCACTCTGCTTTCTAGGTGAATAACTAAGGTGATTTACCTAGGGTCATACAGTTTATAAGCTTGGGCAATCTGGCTTCAAAATCTAATGTTACCGTCACACACATATCCTGTCTGATATACAAAATGATGAAGAGGGGCAACTCGGACCTGAGCACTCACATCTGAATATACCCCTTAAATGCAAGGGGATAGGAAAGATACACACATAACTTTTTACATATATAAAAAATATGATATATATATAATTTTATATATAGACATGGACATTTTCAGAAAGGAAAAACAAACTCTTATCTTTGCAAAGCAGTGTGAGGTGGGTGGGCTTTTCATCTTAATCTGTACAGTTATAATTTTAGCCATGGCCATGTTTTACTACTGTGATTAAACATGTTTGGGTTTTTTTTTAAGATCTAATTTTTTCCCCTAATTTTATATATGTACTAAGCCATAAATAACTGGAGGGTTGTTGATTAATTTTCAACAGAAAAAAAAAAACAAACTTGAAAAGATATGCTGATACATCATTTCCATGTGTGCTCATTTTTAAACAACCAAGATGGAGGTTGTAATTCCCAAAGCAGGGTGTTACAGCTTTGAAGTTTCAGGGTTGTCTGTTCATTAATTTCTCAGGGAGCAGGAGAAAAAAGATATTCAAGCCTAACTTCTCAAAGCTTTAGGATATATTCCTCCCTTTGCTTTTTTCTACATTCTGTATCTAACCCTTTGGCTTCAGTCTTGCCTAGTACAATATTTTAATTTTTTTTTAAAGTCAAGATTATTTGAAGCTAACTTAGGGGTAAATCTAATAGAAAAAATTATGTTTGACAACTTTATGAGTAATATTAAAAATGATGATGCATGAGGGGCGCCTGGGTGGCTCAGTCGGTTGAGCGTCCAACTTCGGCTCAGGTCATGATCTCACGGTCCGTGAGTTCGAGCCCCGCGTCGGGCTCTGTGCTGACAGCTCGGAGCCTGGAGCCTGCTTCAGATTCTGTGTCTCCCTCTCTCTCTGACCCTCCCCCATTCATGCTCTGTCTCTCTCTCTGTCTCAAAAATAAATAAACATTAAAAAAAACGATGATGCATGTATAATCAAATAAAAACAAATCCATCCATAATCACTTTCCAAAAATACCAGGAAAAGTGATAGAAAAATGGACTCCGTAAAAACATATTGTCATCCATGTTGCCAAATATAATTTCATTGAGGGCACTGTTGGATCTCTTTTATGCAGATCTTCCTTATACCTTTGAAATCAGTCCCCTCCTCTCTACCTGTGGCCAACGAGATGGAGACCAGAGCAATTAGCCAGCTTAATTTGACAGTTATTTTAAAAATTGGCTCTTAAATTAGGAGACAGCCCTGCCTAGGCATGTGGTTACTTCACAGGGGAGTTTTCCCCCAGTGTTTACTTGTCTATGTGAATTCCTGCTGTGAAACTAGTTGCACTGTTGAGTTGGGCCAGATAATAAGTCAGATTTGTTTTCCATGAAGAAAACTGCGGCAAGATTCGGATCATCCTAAGCCAATCTATGAGCTAAATGCACAAATTACCACCTAATTGTTCCAGTCTGAATAAAACTGACAAATCCACTCCCATGTTGCCAGTTAGGAAGACAAGTCCATGCTGACAGTATCAAACATTACAAATAATCTTCTAAATTAATTTTCCATCCCTAATCTATAGATACACTCACAGCCACCAGTATATTTATTGAGCTCCCATAACGTGGCAGCCCCACTTACAGACACTGGCTATTCAAGGATGAGTCAGACATGAAATGCCTTATAAGTCTTAGAGTCTGTGTGCTGTGAGTATGGACCATGGGGCACGAAGGAGGAAGAAATAAACATCCTTGGGCCAGGTGCTCTGCTACAAGCTTTAAACCAACTCTCATTTAATCCTCCCCCACAATACTGCCAAGTGGGTTTTATTATCTCTCCATTGCACACACACTTAGAAGGCAAATAACTTTCCCAAGAGCACACAATTGAAATGGGATTTGAACCTAGTGCTGCCTGACTCCTTGCCCACTAGCTTGTATTTTATGGTCCCTTCACAGAGAAAAAGTCCCTTTTCCTTCTGGTCATTTCACAACTTTGCAAGCTTATGATTTCCTTTGTTTTTCACAATATCCTTCTGAGGTTGGCAGGTATGGTATTACAATTTCCATCGTACTTCCCAGGAAGCTGGGCCTTGGTGATGCTGAACAAGGACCTGAAGGCCTGAGGCCAGTAGGGAGGAGGAGATGAGATTGGAATGAGAACCATTTCCTACTTCCTCATCCAAGGCTTTCCTCAGCATGCCAGACCTGGATCTTATGCTGAGCTGAGCACGGATTTGAGTTCTAAGAAAGCAAAAATAAAAACATACAACCCAGAATTGAGAAATACCCATAGGGAGTAAGATTTATCAGCATTCTTGTTAGCTAAAAGCCACTGTTGATAAGTGATATACTGAACTGCAGTGGAATTTCTAGTGTGCATTACACGTTTATTCAGCTGAAAAGGAGGTGAGGTGGGGGATAATCAGAGGTCAGGGAGAAGGACTAAGAGCCAAAAATCAGTGGGTTGAATGCTTTACACCCCCATGTAAATGCCTTGACCTCCTTGTCCCTCTGTGTGACCCTGTACAAGTCCCTTAACTTCCTTATCCATCTCAGCTAGGAAATGTGTTTGTGAGGTGTGTGTGTGTGTGTGTGTGTGTGTGTGTGTGTGGCAGCGTGTGGGAGATATGTCACCATACATCAAATGCTGTGGTTGAAGTGAGCTCCTTGGGGAAAATGTATCGCCATCCCCTTGCCCCCACCAGAAAGATTTTCTCACAATGTGGCGAAAGGTGCCACTTTTTAATAACATCATTGGAATATCAGCTTCTTGCAAGATACAGTGGGACAAACTGTGGCATGCCATCTTGTGACATGATAAAAGAAGAGGCTTCAGTGTGAGCTCCCAGGCAAAGTCCCTTCAGGAAGAAGGGCCTGGTCCTGCTGGGGTCACATGAACCAGGGGAGACAAACTGGTGAAGGAATGGAGACAGGAAGCTTGTCATACTGTAGAATACAAGCACAGACCTCTTGCAGTATGAAATACCTTCACTTTCCATACCTGGGGGTAAGTTTTTACTCTTTCTCTTTGAATTATCCCAGTGGTCGTCAGAAAGGTGGGGGAGCACCTCTATGAGCTGCTGGAGCCAGCCATCTCCTTTCCTAGCTCAGAGCGCTGCCACTGCAATTCAAACAGTGAGGCATCCCCAAATGGAGGCGGGCAAGGGCTTTGTTTACTCTTCTTCCCTTGGGGCAACAGCGGTATCTGACATCTGGGTGGATAGGTGCGCATCGTTAGCCAGATGATCACGTACAGTTACAGCATGCATGCCAGCCACTCACACAGGCTCAGGGCCATGAGCTGGCCAGGAAGATGGGAGAGGGTGGCACAGTCTCTGGGGCATCTGCCCCTGATGGCCGGAAAAGAAGATTGCACTTTCCTGTGGTCAGCGTGGTATGTAGGGCAGACAGGATGGAACCTGGTATAGAAGGTTGGGTTTTCTCTTTATACTGGACCACAGGGTTGGTTTGTGGGCAGGTAAATGCCTCCTTCCTACTCTCGCCACCAAGTGCCACATCAACAAGGCAGACTGGTTTAAGACAACTCTCCAAAGGAAGAGGAACACTCTGACATTCAGGAGCACTTTATCCCCTAGAATCCTGGAACTCCTAACCTAGCTCTTAGCTCTTTGTAGGAATTCTGGTTCTGCCTATGGGATCTTAGGTGATTCACTTAGTCTCTGAGCCTCAGTGTCCTCATCATAAGGTAAGGATAAGAACACTTGTCCTATCCAGTTGTAGTAAAAGGATCATTTGAGATGATATGTATGAAAGTGCCTGACAAACTCTAAAACTCAGTGTGCAAATGTAAGGGATTCTTAGTATGTTTTTAAAAAGTGAGGAACTGGAAGGGAATGGAGGCTGCCATAAACTAGTTACTACTTCTGCTATTGGCTGAGCCCCCAGAAAGCATTGCCTGGCTTGTGCTGGAGGTTCTTAGGGCCCTATACAGACCTTAGCACTACCAGAGTTCCACTTCTCTGTCTACTGGATGCTAAGTGCCTTACAATCACAGGAAATCCAAATTGCAAGGGACTTTAAGGTCATCTGGAACAAGTCCTCTTTGATGCTTCACTCCTCTCTACAAGTCAAAAAGCACATATATCCTTTACTCCCCACAGAATCTCACAGGGAGCTCAGCAACATGCCAATCGTAGAAAAGATATTTCTTGAATGAATGGTTCAATGAATTAATGAAATAGGGTAAAGAATAATGCTGGCCAGAAATTCTTTACACATACTCATAGAGCATGTGGCTACATAGGAAGATAGCTGTGCGAATAAATGATAGTGCTAAGCCCAATAATAATTTTAAACACTGAGTGCATATCATATCCTAGGATTCATGCTAAGAACTTTACAGAAAGATTTCATTTAATTCTTAGCAGACCCAACTGAGGTAAGCACTATTACCCTCTGCAGCTGAGGAAACTGAAGCACAGGGAAGTTAAAAATTTGTTCAAGGGGTGCCTGGGTGGCTCAGTTGGTTGAGTATTTGACTCGTTTTTGGCTCAGGTCCTGATGTCACAGTTTCCCCACAGGACGTGAAGCCTGCCTAAGATTCTCTCTCTCCCTCTGCCCTTACCTCTCTCTCTGAGATATATATATATATCAGAGTGTGTGTGTGTGTGTGTGTATATATATATATATATATATATATATATATATGTATATATATACATATATATCAGTGATATATATATGTATATATATACATATACACTGATATATATATATATATATCAGTGTATATGTATATATATACACACACACACATATATACACACACACACGCACATATATATATATACACACACATATATATATACATATACACACACATATGTACACACACACCTATACATACATACATTTTTATAAAATAAAAATGGTGTCTGGCTCTTGATTTCAGCTCAGGTCACAGTCTCACAGTTCATGAGTTCAAGCCCTGCCTCAGGCTCTGTGTTGACAGCGTGGAGCCTGCTTGGGATTTTCTTTCTCCCCCTCTCTCTGTTCCTCCCCTGCTTGTGCTCTCTCTCAAAATAAATAAATAAACTTAAAAAAGAATCTGGGTATTAAAAAAAAATCATCCAGCTGGTAAGTAGAGGAGCCAAGATAAAAAATCCAAGGCTGGCTCCTGTGTTTCTCCCACAGGTCTTCTTTCACTAAAACTTACTTCCTGTAATGTCCCTCTAAGACATCAGAATTCTTTTTCTTTCTTGGTTCCTGGACCATTTGAGTCAACTATACCCTGTGCTTTATTGCCTAAAGAGCAAAGAGAAGAGGAGATAACACCACGTAAATTTCAATTTTATTCATGACAATTTTGTCTCAACTGATCCTTGGTCATGTGGTCAATTATGAACTTGACAGAAGTGTCCAAATTGTCACAACTATGGTTACACAGGCAAAACAAGTGTGATAATTCAGGAAAAGCCTCCCTGGTCGGGAAGGAATGGGAATTGTGACCCAAAGGAGCTCATATTCTTCAATGTCACCTTTTTAGAAACCTTCCCTAACCACCTATATAGAAGAGCACACTGTCTCTTGCACTCTTGACCCCCTCCCCTACTTTATTTTTCTTCACAGCACCTATCCCACCTGAGAGGAGATAGGATCCTCATTGCCCTTGAGAAGATGGGCTCCATTAAGGTAGGAACTTTGTTTTGTTCACCACCATATCCCTAATGTCTAGAACAGGGCATGGAATATAAGAAACACTCAGCAAATGCTTGTTGAATGAATGTACTGAATTGTTTTATAGAAATATATAAAGACTTAGGGTAATGACTTTGTTCTTTATGGATTGGATTGTGAAATACTTGAAACAAAGATTCTGCTGGCTCTTTTCATTTCCCTGGTGCCTGATGACTAGGGTTTCTTTTTGCACAACCTTCAAAACCAGCTTCACTCTAAGTTTCCTGACACGCTGGTTTGTCTCAACATGTGTAGTGCCCCATGATACCCACAATTTGACATTTAGATTATTTCTTGCAAATAGTTTGAAGCAGCATCACACATCATGGGGTGACAGGACTTCCCCCAGAGTAGCTGGAATGTGGGAGATACAATCAGAAATGCTCATTTGATCAGCTACATTTTCCCCACTTCTGGAGATTTACCATCACATGCCCTGGAACTGGTCATACAAAGGTTTACTTCCCACTCACAGGCACAAGGCCAGCCAAAGATGGGACCAGTGTTCACACATGCCTCCAAAGGAAGACACTGCTTTAGGTTAAGGGTTATACATGCTTTGCTAGAGGAGCGGGAAAACAAGGATTTTATGGGCCACAGTGACATCTCCCTGCAAATGAATTGGTGATGTTAATCTAAAGGTTCATTAATGAGATACAAATATAAAATAACTGTAGCTTCTTTACTAGTTACTGTCTCATACCACTTGTACCTAATTATAGAAAGGCTTGTTAAAACAACATGAAAACCCTAGAAAGTTCAATAGTCAGATAGTCAATTAAATGGATTGCTTTAAGGCATATGGAAAATGTAATGTGTTTCTCCCCAAAGCTGAATGGACCCCACATTCCTATGCTTCAGTCACTACTGATAACAGCACTTCCAAAAACCAGCTTGTGCCTCTTTAGAACCAAAGGTATATAGAGAATAGTTTTCTGTAAGATAAGCCACACACAAAAATTAAAATATTAGTTTCTACATTTCTTACATTTCTTCCATCATTCTCTTCTTTTTTCTCCCCCAACATCAGATAGAGTTCTTATAAATTGAAGGTAATAGTGAGATTGGATCATTTGCAGAAATCAACAGACCCTTTTGCATTAACATTTTTTCATCCTCCCCCCGCCCCACCCCAAATCTCTTAACTCCATAAGCAGGCCAATCGTTACAAAAGACAAAGGCTCATGTCTTTAGTCTGGATTAAAATCTCTATCCTAAGAAAATAGACTATTTTGTCCTAAATGAATCACAAAGTCAACAAGTACTTTCAGAGTGCCCATCTAGCTTGGTAGCTAGATGCTGCTGAGGATACACGGGAGGTATGACACATGGCCTCTGCTTTCAGTGCATTTGAGTGATGATTAGTCACCTTTCCAGAGCTAAGCTGTACAGTACTAACAAGACTATTAGTTAAAAGCTCATGGAACTGTAGAACTGTGACTCAGAAGACACTTAAAATAATAAGGATGCCTAAAAAAAGAAAGAAGAAGTTACTGCAAATTGTAGTTCATGGTTTCCTGGTGCTTACTTAAAAATACCCATAAGCAAAAACCCTTCAAGCCTCAGTGAGGTTGTGTGGTTTTCAGCTTCCCAATCAGCTTGGATATCCATGGATCCCGCAGAGGGTTGCAGGAGGAGCAGCCACAGATATAAACAGAAGTCTTTGCTATCACATGGCAAGTAAGTGTCGCATCTCTTGAGCATCCCAGGTATCTGGGGCAGCCCCCTGACAATGGTTGAAACGATATCACATCCAGCCAGAAAACAACCCAGCAGAAACAGTGAGATGACACATAAACCCACAAGCTCGGCTTATAATGTGAAGCAACAAGACATGAGTGCACTGTACTTCTGCAGCCACTCTAGAGAAAGAGAGAGAGTAAAATGTGTGAGAAAGCCACAGTTAAGTTACTCACTATTAGCCCCTATAGTGTGCTTCCAACTTATGCAGATATGTGTGTGTGTGTCTACACACACACATGCGCGCGCGCGCACACACACACACACACACACACACACACACACACACAAGAATATCACAGTTAAATTTTTTACTAGCATAATGAGGAAAGAGACCAACAGAAGGAGCTCCCTGGGCTAATTTTCTAGCCAGCAGCCACTGCAATGTTCCCACTAGGAAAGTGAGAAGGAGTGAGAGCAAAGTATAATAAATAATGACTGGCTCTGCTGGTCAGGAGAAATTATCACTATGCTTGAGGGATCTAAGCATATGCTCATCCAGGAAACAAATCAGAGGTGGGTGGAGACTGAAGAGAGGGAGAAAAGAAAACCCAGAATGGTTTGGACATATCTTTAGGACATATTCATTTAAATTAAAAAGAAAAATTTTGAAACCAATAGCATCACCAAAAGTTACATATGGCCAAACCTAAAACTGTCCAAACATTGTAGTTCTCCCAAATTTAAATTGCTTTTTAACTTGTAGCTTTATATGGCTTTGTAGGAGGAAACCAAGCTATTTTACATTTCTCATAGGCATCTGCTCCAATCCATTATATTTCCTTTGTGTCCGCTTCTATGTCTTAGCACAACAAAAGACTCAGAATCCTTACTCTATGCTCACCTACAGAGATCTGTTCTGTGCAGCAGGAAAATAGGACCTAGAAAATACAGGGAAATGCAGAGGCAAAACATTACCCAGCTCAGGAAAGTCGGTTTTGCCCAGGTTTCAGGGCTAAAATTTACTTTGATGTGTCAGAAGCAAATAAGTCAGCATCAAACCAGGGTGGGCTTGAATGTTCATAGGATAAAAGGAAAGGCTAGGCATTATTCATCTTATACGACTTTCCTATAAAATGAAGAAAACAAAACCTATAGGTTAAAGGATTTTTTTTACCTAATTGATAGTCTGTGCCCAGTGTGTGACCATGTGTCTTGCATATAAAGAGACTCAGACATACCAGTAATATATTCCTCAACAGCCAGAGGAGTAATAGGGTCTGGGTTTACACTGCTGCCTGAAACAACTGAAACAAATGAACAAAAACAAGAAAAATAAATAAGACAATAAGACACTAGATATTAAGCATTGAAGGAGAGGTGAACCCTATGAGGGCCCAGATTAGAATTTGGAAGGGTTTCTTGGCTACAGTACAGGGAGGAGGGGTATCCAAGATATCACCTGATGGACTTCCTGATACAAAGCTGGGAGTCTAGGCATAGCAAGGCAACTATTGCTTGCAGGGCAGAGTAGCAGAGGGAGAGCTGTGTAGAAAGCAAGTCCAGGATATCTTTGAGGTTTTTTCTTGAGTATTCAGCTAAGTAATGAAATATTAGAAGGAATAATATCTTAGTTCATACAGGAGCAGGGATAGTGCCTGTTACCAGCAACCAGATAATGTTGAATTGAAGAATTAGAAGGGGAGTAGTACTTTAGTAGTGGGAAAGAAAAAATTAACTCTAGACTTGTTCTACCTAGGGCTTAAAAGCAAGATAAGAAAGGATCAAACTGTCTGCAAGTGACTTAATCAATCCTTAAAAATGCTCAAGAAGATTTACGGGAATACAAAATATACAGCACCTAATAAGACAAAATCCACAATGTCTGACATCCAATCAAAAATTACCAGGCATGAAAAAAGCAGGAAAATAAGACATAACAAGAAAAAGCAATGAATCAAAACTGACCCAGAAATGACACAAATGACAATATCAGTATACAAGAAATTAAAATGATTACTATATCTCAGTTTCATATGTTCAAGAAGCTAGAGGAATGATTGAACATAATAAGTTCAGATGGGGAAGCTACAGAAAAGTTTCATATCAAACTTCTGGTAATTAAAAATACACCATGTCTGACATGAAAAATACACTAGATGGAATTAACAATGGATTAGACATTGCATAGGATTAAGGAACTAGAATGCACAGCATTAGAAACTGTCCAAAATGAAACACATTTCATTTTGAAAGGTGAAAAAAGACTAAAATAAGCAGAATATCAGTGAACTGTGATATAACCCCATTTTATTTTATTATCTCAGCGGGACAAGTAAAAGGAAGACAGAAACTGAAGAAATTAAAGGCAATATGGTCAAAAAATCTTCCAAATTTGATGAAAATTTTAAATCCACAGTTCCAAGAATCTCAGAGAATCCAAGCACAAGAAACATAAGTGCACATCATAATCAAATTGCTTAAAACAAATTATAAAGAGTAAACCTTAAAAACAACCAAATAAAGAAGACATTGTGTATGGAGGAACAAAGATAATGATGACAGAACATTTTGCATCAGAAACAAATCAAAATAGAAGACAGTGCAGGTAGATTTTTTAAAGTGATGAAAGAAAAAATCCTCAACCTACAAGTCTTTACCCACTGAAAATATCTTTCAAAAATGAATGTGAAAGTTTTTAGTGTTTCTGGAAATTTTGTACAGAGATGAGTAATGAATAAACAAAGTTTGGTATAGAAAAAAATGTGAAAAAAAACTTTTTACAACATGCAAAAGCTGAAAGAATTCATCACCAGTAGACATGTACTACAAGAATTGTTAAAGGAAGTCCTTCAAGCAGAACAAAAATGACACAAGATGTAAATTTCTGTCTCAACAAAGGAATGATGAGCATCAAGAAAAGGGACTATGTAGGTAAATACAATCTCCTGTATGGTTTATAACATATATTAAAGTGAAATGTGTAACAGCAATAGCTGAAAGGTCTGGAGGGGGAAATGCAAGTACAGTGTCATACAATTCTTAATTATATGGGAAGTGGTATAATATCACTTGAAAATAAATTGTGAAATGTTAGAGATGTATACTCTAAATGCAAAACTATCCTTTAAGATAACCAAAGGGTTATAGCTAATTTTCCAAAAAAAGGAAGTAAAATGGAATAATAAAAAAATTCAATCCAAAAGAAAAGAGAAAAAGTGTGAAAAAGCATCACAAGCATGGATGAATAAATAGAAAACAGATAGAAAAATGGTGGTTTTAACCTAACCATATTAGTAATTCATATTAAATGTAAATGATCAAAATACCTTTCAATGTCAGAGATTGTCAGACAGAATAAAAGAAGCAAGACCCAACTATATACTATCTATAAGAAACCCACTTTATTTATTTTTATTTTTTTTTAATGTTTACTTTTGAGAGAAAGAGACAGACAGACAAAGTGTGAGTGGGGGAGGTGCACAGAGAGAGGGAAACACAGAATCAGAAGCAGGCTCCAGGCTCTGAGCTGTCAGCACACAGCCTGACGCGGGGCTCAAACCCCACAAATGGTGAGATCATGACCTGAGCCCATGTTGGACGCTCAACCGACTGAGCCACCCAGGCGCCCCAAACCCACTTTAAATATAAAGACATAAATAGGTTAAAAGTAAAAGAAAAGAGAAAGAAATAAATTTAAAAAAAAAGCTGGAGTGTCTAGATTAATATCAAAGTAGATCTCTGAGAGGGAAAAAAAAAATATATATATATATATATATATATATATATATATATATATAAATATATATATATATATATATATATATATATATATATATATATAAAATCAGGGATGAAGAGATTTTTTTTAATAATAAAAAGAAGGCCAATTCATGAAAAGTTCATAAAGTATTAAATGTTTATGCACCTAATAAAAGGAAAAATTGGTAAAACAAAACGGAGAAATAGATAAATCCACAATTCAAGTGGTCTGTTTCAACACCCTTCTTTCAACAATTAGAATAAGCAGACATAAAATCAGCAATGATATAAAAGACTTAATGCTATCAACTAATTTCAGCTGACATTTACAGTGCATTTCACTGAAGAAGTAAATACATATTCTTTTCAAATGCATAGACAAACCAGATTCTGAGCTGTAAAATGTCTTGATAAATTCAAAAGAATTCAAGCAATACAGAGTATGTTCTCGGACTGAAATGAAATTAATAATCAATAACTGAAAACTTCCTGGAAAATCTTCCAAATATTTAGAAGTCAAACAACACAGTTCTACATTACTCATAAGCCAAGGAAGAAATCAAAAGGGAAATTAGCAAGTATTCTGATTTAAGTGAGAATGAAAAGACAAAATATTACAATTTGGGGGATGCAGCTAAAGCAGTATCTAAAGTGAAATGTATAACACTAAAACGTCTACAGTAAAACATAAGAAAGGTATCAAATAAATAATCTCAGCTTCCACCTTAACACCTTTAACTTAAAAATATCAGTTAAATTAATTCCCAAAGTAAGCAGAAGTAAAAAATAAATATGAGAGCATAAATAAGTGAAATAAATAACAATAAAAGCAGTAGTCTGTTCTTTGAGAAGATCAATAAAATTAATAAATTTCTATTTGGCCTAATCAGGGAAAAAAAGAAAAGACACAGATCGCCAGTATGCAGAACAAGAGAGATGACACCTCTGCAGATTCTACAGGTAGGAAAATAGTCATATTATAAACACTTTCCCAATATATTCTACTACTTAAAAAAGGGGGTGGGCTAACTCTCTGGAGATATATACTACTGAATAGGTGCAAAGTACCAAGAACTACAAAACCTGAATATCCTATCTATTAGTAGTGAAAAACTACCCCACAAAGAAAACACCAAGCTCAGATACTTCACTATTCTACCAGAGAACTAAGATGGAAATAATACCAATTATAGGCAAATTCTTCCAGAAAATTGAAAAGGAAGGTATGCAATCCAACTCATTCTAAGAGGTCAGCATTACTCTGATATTTTGATAAACCAAAGATAGTATCCACAAGAACATAGATGCAAACATTCTTAACAAAATACTGGCAAACTGAATTCAATACAGAGATAAATGATAGAGCATCATGATCAAGTGGCAGTTCACTCCAGAAATGCAAGATTGGTGTAACATTAGAAAATTCTTCTGTGGAATTTCCCATATTAACAGATCAACTCAATATATGAAGAAAAAACATTTGACAAAAATACATTTATTCTGACAAAAACTTTGTACACTGCGAACAGAAAGGAACTTCCTCAATCTGATTGGGACACTACAAGAAAAAAAAAACCTATAGCTAACAGCATAATTCATAGTGAAAGAATAAATGCCTTCCCCCTAAAGTCAGGAACAAGACATTTGTATTTGACATTAGGTGGGAAGGACAGATGGCAAAAGGAACACAAGGAAAATTTTTAGGGGTGATAGAAATGTTAATTATCTGGATTTTGGTGACAGTATGAATTCATAGGTGTATATGAATATGTCAAAACTTACAAAATGTACACTTGAAATAAGTGCAGCTTACTGTATGTCAATTTTACCTTAATAAACCTGGGAGTGGGAGAAGAAGCAAGCCACATAATGACCATCTTTACTGTCAGATAATCTGTTTCCATAAAGCAAAAAGCTTTGCTTTTGTGAATCAATAAAACATAGTAAATTCTCACATACACACATCTACTCTGTAGAATATTGCTTCTGTGGATATGAAATTATTTGTTTTGGACAATTAATTTTGGAAATTCCGAATTGCACACAGTTAAACATGTTTCCCTAATACAAGACTTCTCAGAGCCCTTAAATATTTTACACAGTGAAACTTTTAAAGAGGAGAAACTAGTGCACAGCGTTTCTTAAATGTTTGCCCATATAATCTGTTTTTCAACGAGTAGCTAAAATAACTAGTGATCAGTAGATCACATGTGGAGAAATATTTGGATAGACTGGTCAGTTACCATTAAGTACAGAAGACCCAATTCTGGAGAAGTCACATGTGAACTGTAGTTTCAAATGTCAAGATAGTTTTATTTTAACATCCTAGCACCAAATTCAGCCTTCCTTATGAATTTCTGCTTTGGACACAACCTCCAAACTTTTAAAACCTTTAAAAGTCATATCCAGATTATCCTAATTATTACTTATAAAAATATTTTAGATACATTTGGATAAAAATCAGTCCATCAGTAACACAACTCCCTTCCTTTATACTTTTTAAGGTGTGTGAGGAAATTAATACCCCACTAATAAAAGGTATGAAGAATCTTAACAAATAGGTAGCTTGTTCATCTTCTATTTTAAATAAATACTGAAGACAAAGTTTTTTAATTATTCACAAACCACTCTCCGCAATAGAATAGTACAAAAGTAATGACAAGTATCATCATTATATAATAAAAGTAATAATAATAATTGCTGTAGCATACAATGGGTTAAAAAAAAAAAACCCTTTGTACACAGCACAGGGAATAAAGTCAATGATGGTGTAACAGCACTGTATGGTACAATGGTAGTTACACCTGTGGTGAGCACAGCAAACACAGAACTTGAACCACCATGTTGTATACCTGAAACTAATGTAACATTCTGTGTCAAATATACCCAAATAAAAATGTTGAATCATTTCTAATTTAATAAAACTTGCTTAATTTTTGCCCAAATACTTTATCTGTGTTCAGGTATACAGAAAACTCAACATTATTTTCTTTAATTGCACTATTTGCTTAACAATAAAGAGCTCAAAAGACAATACCAGAATGGAATTGGTTTGGCCATAATCAACAACAAACTAACCAAAGATTTAAGTACCATAATTTTCCCTTAATACAGGAGAAACCCTGGTCTGCAATAAAAACTCTTCCAAGAGCTTTTTTGCATGGCATAAAGAGTTCTTGCCAACAACTTTATATGAATGTATAAGTTAATTTCAGACTTCTAAAGTTGATCCCTACTAGGTAGATTAAAGTTGCATGAATTTATAATTAAAATACCTCTAGGCCTAACTCTTTATGCTCATAAATGCATGGCGTGGGCCTTATAAATGCCAGTTTCCTGGGTCACATGCATGGCATTCTCAGGATCAAGATCTATCTCTATTTAAAGCCATTTAATAACCCTTTTACTCAAAATATCTTCCCTTTTACTTTGATTTGGGTACTGTGATTGCTCTCTGACCATGACATCTTAATTTGTATGATATGTGCTTTAGGATTAGGACATATTCCTGACTTGACTTATACCTCAGTTCCCCTGTTCTGGATTCTCAAAGAGAACTTCAAGCATATACCACACAGTCAATATTTTAAATAAGGTCATTCCATGTTGACAGTCATTTTCATTGCATGGAACTTTCACCTAGATGATGGTGAGTCTAGATTCTGCTAGTTTTGGTTTATAGCACTTTTTTTTCCCCTCAATTTCCTCTGTTGGAGGGAAGGCAAAGTCTATGTCTCTGTTCGGAAAGACTGCCCTGCCTTTGTTTCACTTAATGTCACAATAGGGAGAGTAGAATGCAGTTGGTTACCAAATGGCTTTGCTCTAGGGCAATCACTACATTTGTTTAAAAAAATATAATCAATATGCTAAGAAGGGGAAGAAAATGGAATCATATAAAATGCTAAATTAGAACCACGAAACGCAGAAAAAGTGTGGAAGACAGAGGAACAAAGAACAAGGGCAACAGTAGAAAACAGTAAAAAATATGGTAGATATTAATCTACATATATTAATAATCATCTTTAATGTCAGTGGTCTAAACACATCAATTAAAATACAGAGATTGTCAGAGTAAATAAAAAACAAGACCCAAATATATGTTGTCTACAAGAAAACCACTTTAAATATAAGACACATAGATTAAAAGTAAGGGGATGGGGAAAAATATACTATGCTAACATTAATCAAAACAAAATGGAACTAGTTATATTAATTTCAGTAGGAAAGATTTTAGAGCAAAGAAAGTTATCAGGGATAAAGAAAGCGATTACATAATGATAAAAGGCTACATACTCATAACAATCTTTAATGTGTATGAACCAAACAACAGAACGTCAAAATACATGAGGCAAGAACTGATAGAACTGCAAGGAGAAATAAATGAAACCACTATTATACTTGGTGACTTGACATCTCTCCATTACAAACAGATAGATTCAGCCAGCAGAAAATTAGTAAGGACACAATCAGCTGGATGTAATTGACATCTGTAGGCTACTTAATTCAACAATAGCCAATTACAGTCTTTTCTCTTTTTTTTTTTTTTTTTTAACATTTATTCATTTTTAACAGTGAGAAAGAGCATGAGTGGGAGAGGGACAGAGAGCATGGGAGAGACAGATTCAGAAGCAGGCTCCGAGCTGTCAGCACAGAGCCTGATGCAGGGCACAAACCCACGGACTGAGAGATCATGACCTGAGCCGAAGTCGGATCCTTAACTCACTGAGCCACCCAGGCGCCCCTGTTACACAGTCTTTTCAAGCTCTCATGGAAAATTCACCAAGATAGACCACATACTGTTCTATAAAACACACCTTAACAGATTTAAAAGAACAGAAATCGTACTGTCTGTTCTAAGAACACAATGGAACTAGAAATCAACAACAAAAAGCTAGAAAATCCTCAAATATTTGGATATTAAATAATAAATATTTGGATCTTAAAGAAGATAAAATTAAGGTCAATAAAGGAATCTCAAGCTTAAAAACATTAAAAAAATTTTAATTTTATTTAAATCCAAGCTAGGTAACATATAGTGTAATAATAATTTCAGGAATAGAATTTACTGATTCATCACTTACATACATCACCCAGTGCTCATCTCAACAACTGCCCTCCATAATGCCCATCACCCATTTAACCCATCCCTCCAACACCCCTCTAGCAAACCTTAGTTTGTTCTCTGTATTTAAGAGTCTTTTATGGTTTGCCTCTCTCTCTCTTATTTTTTCTTCCCTTTCCCTATGTTCATCTGTTTTGTTTCTTAAATTCCACATGAGTGAAATCATATATTTATCTTTCCCTGACTGCCTTATCTTGCTTAGCATACTACACTCTAGTTCCATCCCCGTTGTTGCAAATGGCAAGATTTCATTCTTTTTGATTGTCAAGGAGTATTGCATTGTATATATATACCATATCTTCTTTATCCATTTGTCAGTCAATGGACATTTGGGCTCTTTCCATAATTTGGCTATTGTTGGTAATGCTGCTATAAACATTGGGATGCATGTGCCCCTTGAATCAGCATTTTTGTATCCTTTGGATAAATACCTATTAGTGCAATTGCTGGGTCATAGGGTAGTTCTATTTTTTATTTTTTGAGGAACCTCCATACTGTTTTCCAGAGTGGCTGCACCAGTTTGCATTCCCACCAACAGTACAAAAGGGTTCCCCTTTCTCCACTTCCTCACCAGCACCTGTTGTTTCCTGAACTAAGCCATTCTGGCAGGTGTGAGGTGGTATGTCATTGTGGTTTTGATTTGTATTTCCCTGATGATGGAATGTTGAGCATCTTTTCATGTGTCTGTTAGTCATCTGGACGTCTTCTTTGGAAAAGGGACTTTTCATGTCTTTTGCCCATTTCTTCACTGGATTATCAGGTTTTTTGGGGTGTTGAGTTTGGTAAGTTCTTTATAGATTTTGGATACTAACCCTTTATTTGTATGTTACTTGCAAATATCTTCTCCCGTTCTGTCAGCTGCCTTTTAGTTTTGTTGATTATTTCCTTTGCTCTGCAGGAGCTTTTAAAAATATTTTGAACTAAATGAAAATGAGAATAGAATTTACCAAAATTTGTGGGATGCACTCAAGGCAGTGCATAGAGGGAAATTTATAGCACTGAATATCTAACACTAGAAAAGAAGATCTACAATCAATAATCTAAGCTTCCACCTTAGGAAGATAGAAAAAGAAGATAAAATTAAATGCAAATTAAGCAGAAGAAATAATGAAAATTAGCTCAGAAATCAATGAAATTGAAAACAGGAGATCAAAAGAGAAAATCAACAAAACTAAAGGTTGGTTCTTTGAATATATTGGTATAATTGCCAGGTTAACTAAGAAAACAAAAGAAAAGACATAAATTATTAATATCAGGAATGAAAGAATGGATATCCTTGCAGATCCCATGGAAATTAAATGGATAATAAAGGAATATTATGAACTCAATGCCCATGAATTTGATAAACTAGATGAAATGAACCAATTCCATGAAAGGCACAACCTGCCAAAACTCACGTAAGAAGAAATACACAATCTGAATAGACCTATATCTGTTAAGGAAATTTAATCAATAATTAATAACCTTTCAGGGCACCTGGGTGGCTCAGTTGGTTAAGCATCCGACTTCGGCTCAGGTCATGATATCACAGTCCATGAGTTCGAGCCTTGCGTCAGACTGTGCTGACAGCTCAGAGCCTGGAGCCTGTTTCAGATTCTGTGTCTCCGTCTTTCTCTCTCCTCTCCTGCTCATGCTCTGTCTCTCTCTTCTCAAAAATAAATAAACGTTAAAAAAATTTTTTTTAAATAATAACCTTTCAATACAGAAAGTGCCAAGTCTAGATGGCTTCACTGATGAATTCTACCCAACTTTTAAGGAAGATACTATACCAATTCTCTATAATCTCTTTCAGAAGATAGAGGCATAAGAATACATCCTTACTCATTCTGTGAAGCCAGCATTATCCTAATGCCAAAACTAGACAAAAACATTACAAAAAAAGAAAACATCAGATCAGTATATAATATAAACATAGATGCAAAAATAATAAAACGTTAGTAAATCAGATGCAACGATGTATAAAAAGAATTATATACCACAACCAAGTGGGATTTATCTCACTTATTCAGAGCTGATTCTACATTTCAAAATCAATTAATACACTCTGTCACATTAATAGGCTAATGAATAAAAATTCCATGGTCACAGCAATAGATTTTAAAAAATCCTGAAAAAATCTAGTGCCCATTGATGATACTCTCAGAAAATCAGGAATAGAGAAGAACTTCCTCAACTTGATAAAGAACATCTACAGAAGTCTTAGAGCTACAGCTAACATCGTACTTAATGATGAGAAACATGAAGCTAGGATAAAGAACAAGGCATAGATCTCCCCTCTTGCCACTGCTTTTCAACATTGTAATGGAAGTCTTGGCTAATGTAATAAGATGATAACTGGCAATAAAAGCTAGAGAAATTGAGATGGAAGAAATAAACTTCTCTTCACAGATTACATAAGTAGTATATGTAGAAAATCCAAAAGTGTCAAGAAAAATGCTCCTGGAACTAGTAAGCGATTATAACAAGGTTGCAAGATGCAAGGTCAATATACAAAAGCCAATGACTTTTCTAAATTCAAGAAATGAACAAGTGGAATTTCAAATTAAAAACACAATTCCATTTATATCAGCACATAAAAAGTGAGAGGCATAATCTAACAAAATATGAAAAAGACCTCTATAAGGAAAACTACAAAACCCTGATGAGAGGTATCAAAGAACTAAGTAAATGGATAAATACACATGTTCATGGATAGGAAGACTCAATATTGTCAGTTGTTTGTTCTTCTCAATTTTATCTATAGATTCAGTGCAATCCCAATCAAAATCCCGGCAGCTTAGTTTGTGGATATCAACAAATTGATTCTAAAGAATAGCCAATTAATATTTAAGGGCAAGAACAAAGTCAGAGAAGTGAACTTCATGACTCACCCTAAAACTACATTAATTAGGACCCTGTGGTCTTGGAGAAAAAATAGACAAATAGATTCATGGAATACAACAGAGAGCCCCAAAATAGACCCACATGTATATAATCAACTGATCTTTGATAAGGGAGCAAAAAGCAGTACAATAGAGCAAGGATAGTCTTTTCAACAAATCGTGCTGTAACAACTGGACATCTACATGCAATCAATCAATCAATCAATCAATCAATAAAAACAGCAGCTAGATAGAAGCTAGACACAGACCTTACACCTTTCAGAAAAATTAACTCAAAATAGATGATAGATCTGAACATAAAATGCAAAACTACAGAACTTCTAGAAGACATTACAAGAGTAAACCCAGATGATCTTGGGTCTGTTTTAGATACAACACTAAAAATCCAATCTATGAAATAAAGAATTGATAAGTTGGACTTCATTAAAATTAAAAGGTTTCACTCCACAAAAGACAGTGTGAAGACTTAGAAGACAAGCCACAGACTGGGAGAAAATATTTGCAGAAGACATATCCATTAAAGGACTGATATCCTATACATACAAAAACTCCTAAAACTCAATCATAAGAAAGTGAACAACCCAATCAAAAAAGTAGACAAAAGACCTAAACAGATACCTCACCAAGAACATGTATAATTAGCAAGTGAGTATATGAAAACATGTTCAACATAAGCAATTGGGGAATTGCAAATTAAAACAATAATTAGATAGCAGTACATACCTATTAGAATGGCCACAACCCAGAACATCAACAATACCAAATTCTGGAGAAGATGTGCAGCTTTTGTTAATGCTGGTGGGAGTGCAAAATGTTCTAGGCACTTTAGAAGACAGTGTGGCAGGTTCTTACAAACCTAAACATACTCTTATCAAATGATTCAACAATCCCACTCCCTGGGTATTTACCCAAATGAATTGAAAATTATGTCCACACAAAAACCAGCACATGTATATTTACAGCAACTTTATTTATAATTGCCAAAACTTGGATGCAACCAAGATGTCCTTCGGTAGTTGAATAAACTGTCGTACATCAAAATAATGGAATGTTATTCAACATTAAAAAGAAATAAACTAGCTAGATATGAAAAGACATTAAAGCAACTTAAATGCATATTACTAAAAGAAGCCAATATGAAAAGGCTACATATAGTATGATTCCAACTACAGTGCATTCCAGAAAAGGCAAAACTATGGAAACAGTAACAAGATTAGTGTTTGCCAAGGGCTGGGGAGAGGGAAGGATAAATGGGAAGAGAACAGAGGAATTTTTGAGTGATGAAACTACTCTGTATGACAGTATAATGCTGGATACATGTCATAATACAGAACACATTTGTCAAAACCCAGAGAGTATGCAATGCCAAGAGTGAACTCTAACGTAAATTATGGACTTTGAATGAAAATGATGGGCCAGTGTAGGTTCATCAGTTGTAACAAATGTACCACTCTGGTGAGGCATGTTGATACTTGGGTAGGCTGTGCATGTAAGGGGGCAGGAGGTATATAGGGACTCCTATATCCTCCCCTCAGTTTTTCTATGAACCTAAAACTGCACTAAAAAAATAATTTTTAATAGGCAAAGGACTTGAACAGACATTTCTCCAAATATATATAAATGACCACCAAGCCTATGAAAAGATGCTCAACATCACTAATTATTAGGAAAATGCAAATCAAATCAAAACCATAATAAACCGACACACACCCATTAGAACAACTGCTATCAAAAAACAAAAGAAAAAAAATAGAAAATGACAATTGTTGGCAAAGAAATGGAGAGATTAGAACTCTCGCGGGGCGCCTGGGTGGCTCAGTCAGTTAAGCATCTGACTTCGGCTCAGGTCATGATCTCGAGGTTCGTGAGATTGAGCCCCACATCAGTCTCTGTGCTGACCACTCAGAGCCTGGAGCCTGTTTCGGATTCTGTGTCTCCCTCTCTATCTGCCCCTCCCCTGCTCATGCTCTGTCTCTCTCTCTCTCTCTCTCTCTCCCTTTGTCAAAAATAAACATTAAAAAAAAAAAAAGAACTCTTGTGCACTGTTGGTGGGACTGTAAAATGGTGCAACCACTATGGAAAACAATGTGATTTAATTAAAATTAAATATAAAATTTAAACTAAAATATGAAATTAAAATTAAAAATACAATTACATATGATCCAGCAATTCCACATCTGCATACATACCCAAAAGAATCAAAAGCAGAGTTTCTTTTTTTTTTTTTTTAACGTTTATTTATTTTTGAGACAGAGAGAGACAGAGCATGAACGGGGGAGGGGCAGAGAGAGAGGGAGACACAGAATTGGAAACAGGCTCCAGGCTCTGAGCCATCAGCCCAGAGCCTGACGCGGGGCTCAAACTCACGGACCGCGAGATCGTGACCTGAGCCGAAGTCGGACGCTTAACCGACTGAGCCACCCAGGCGCCCCAAAAGCAGAGTTTCAAAGAGACATCTGTATACCCAGTTCACAGCATTATTTACAACAACCAAAAGGTAGAAGCAACTCACATGTCCACTGATGGATGAAGGGATAAACAAAATGTGGTATATATACATACATTGGAATATTACTACGCCTCAGAAAGGAAGGAAATGCTGACACATGCAACAACATCAATGAACCTTTTTAAAAAATATTTATTTTGAGAGAGAGAGAGTGTGTGCAAGGGGCAGAAGAGAGAGAGGGAGGGCTCTGCACTGTCAGCACAGAGCCCAATGCACGGCTTGATCCCACGAACCAGGAGATTGTGACCTGAGCCAAAACCAAGAGTCAGACACTTAACTCACTGAGCCACCCAAGCGCTCCAACACTGATGAACCTTAAGGGCATTATGCTGAGTAAGATAAGCCATTCATGAAAAGACAAAATACTGTATGATTCCACTTATGTAAGTTACCTTAGAGTAGTCCAATTCATAGAAAGTAGAAGGGTGGTTGTGAGGGGCTTAAGGATAGGAAGAATGGGGAGTTTGCTTTTTTTTTTTTTTTAATTTTTTTTTTTTTTAACGTTTATTTATTTTTGAGACAGAGAGAGACACAGCATGAACGGGGGAGGGGCAGAGAGAGAGGGAGACACAGAATCGGAAGCAAGCTCCAGGCTCTGAGCCATCAGCCCAGAGCCTGACGCGGGGCTCGAACTCACGGACCACGAGATCATGACCTGAGCCGAAGTCGGACACTTAACCAACTGAGCCACCCAGGCGCCCAGGGAGTTTGCTTTTTAATGCATACAGAGTTTTACTTCTGCAAGATGCAAAGAGTTCTGGAGACTGGCTGCACAACAGTATGATGTACTTAACACTACTGAAGTAAACACTTAAAAATGGTTGTGATGACCTTTTAAAAATTAAGGCAGTATTTCCCCATAGTTAAGAAGGTTGGCTTTTGGAATCACTTAGACCCATTTAGTAGCTGTGAAACTTGAATAAGCCACTAATTTCTCTAAATCTCACTCTCCATGTACAATAATACCTTCTCTTATGGCTTTTATGAAGATTAAATATTTAAAAAATTTAGTACAATACTTGTGCATGATCAACATTCAACACCCAGTTGTGGTGACAGAGCTATTGTACACTAAGCACACAAGCTTGAGGAGAATGTAAAGGAAATGCAGGCCTTTCCTCTCAGGAGTTTACAACTGTATTATCATGCAGAGTTGACATATTAATACATTTTGTACTATATTTTCTCAAGAGCTTTTAGGCGTGATGTAGTTTCCAAGTTTCAGATTCAGGATCAAGGACAAAACACAGTTTCCTCAGGTTAAGGAAAATGATCTTCACGGAACACATAAATCCTAACCCCAAGATTTGGGGTCAACAGCATCTCCTAACTTTTTAAAAGTTACTGCAATAACCTACCTGAACTCTTACAACAGCCAGGCAGTGCCTTGCTCGCCTAGAGGCTGCCTTTCTTAAGTCTGTTGATATGCTCAGCTGTGGGCCCAGACCTATCCAGAGTGCCAGACCAACTCAACACAAGAGCTGCTTCCACAGTTCCCAGTCTCTCCCCACTTCAGTCTAACAACAGTCTGACTCCCTCAGACTCTGCTGCTCCATGATGGCCATCGGACCTGATTTATTTCCTCCAGACCTTCTTCTATGTACACCACCACTTCCCCACTGCTGACGATGTACTCCACATTGCTCTTAGACTAAGCCTACTGCAGCTGAACAGATGTGAGCCACAGGTCGGGGCCACCACAGGACTGATGACCCTCCCTGGCATATGCTGCTTGCACGCGCCCTACTCATGGACATAGGTTTCTATATTGGCTCTGTCCTGAGGTGCTGTGTCAGCAACTGGCCAGGTCAATCTCGCCATAAATCCCAATCCTGTAGCTGGTGTCTACTGCTCTATTAGTTTCCTACTGCCACTGTAACAAGTTATCACAAACTCCATGACTTAAAGCAGCACAGATTTATTCTCTTACAGTTCTGGAGGTCAAAGTCCAAACTAAGTTTTATGGATCTTAAATCAAGGTGTCCACAGGGCAGGTTCCTTCGGTGCCACAGGACACATGGAGCCAGAAAATGCTGGAAGAGACAAGGGAATGGATTCTCCCTTAGAAACTCTGGAGGGAGGCACTGTGGCCCTGCTGATTCCTCAGTTCTGGCCCACTGATACTGATTTAGGACTTTTGGCTTCCAGCACTATGAGAGAATAAATTTCTGTTGCTTTTAAGGCACAAAGTTTGTGGTTATTTGTTACAGCAGCCATAGTAAAATCTGACATAATGTCCAGGTGGAAGGAATTCAGATGTGTAGTTTTGATGTGTGGGCCTTGATATTTTTAAGTGTGGTCTCTAAAGCAGCACACTGGCATCACTGGAGAGTTCATTAGCAAGGTAGCAGCTCAAGCCCCATTCCCAGATCTACCAAATCTGAATCCACATTTGAATAGGATTCCCAGATGCACATTAACATTTGAGACACATGCTGTGGAGAACTACAGAGCAACCAGACAGGAGGGACCTGGGTAACTGGAAGCCCTCACAGAGCTATCCAATCCTTGGGGCATATCCCAGCTCAGACCCTTACATACAGGAAATGTTTTATTTAGGTCATTTTTAATTTAGACTGCTAAAGTGGCTAAGCCAATATCCTAACTGATACATCATCTGTATGCCAGGCAACACACAAATGACCTGAACAGAGTCTTTAACATTCAAACATGTACATAGAAGGCAGGCAAGTCTTTCATTTCACATGCACATGTAAAATATTACCCACCACAAAATGTTGCTATTTAACTGAAACCATAATTTTGCTATTCAGAAGATTCTTCTTTTGGGGGATTACGGCTAATCATTTTCAGGCTTTATTTTCTCTAGGCTAACACAGAAACCACATCTTCAGTCATATAGCCTTTCATTCTTCATATATTATAGGCTTTTCATTCTTCATGCATCATAATAGGCCAACTGGACTTGGAAGCAACATTTTAAATCATTTCACCCATTTGGATTGTTTTAGTTAAGGGGAAAAGGCTGTCTATGGGCTCTGTAACACTACCTTTGTCATAAAGCAGGTATCCATGTAAGTGTGGATTTGTTTATGGACTTTTATTCCATTGGTCTATTTTGCATTAATACCCCACATCTCCATACTGTACTTTTATATCTTGATACCCTGCAGATAAAGTTTTCCAACTTTCTTCCTTTCCAAGACTATCCTCACTGGAAGTTGGCAAAACAACAGTGGGACTAATGACTGATTTTGCAAATAAAGTCTTTTTGGAAAACAGCCATTTCTTCTCATTCTCATATTATTTATAACTGCTCCCTTGGCTACAATGGCAGGATTGGGAAGTTGTAACATTCTGGCCCATAAAGCTTAGGATATTTACATCTGATATCTGGTCTTGATGACACTTGATCCTTTCCATTCCCATATAAATTTTACAATTACTTTTTTAAGGTGTAGAAAAAGAACTATTGTTTAGGATTGCACTGAATTTACAGGTCAATTTAGGGGAGATATTACATGTTGCTTTATTGACTATCCCAGTCCATGGATATGGTACACCCATCTTGTTAAATTTAAGATTTTTGATTTCACTTACCAACATATTTTTCTGTACATTCTGCATATCTTTTGTTATTCTTTTTCTTGGTGTTTTATTAGTAATACTGTTATACACGTATTTAAAATTTTTCATTTTCTAATGTTTTTTTTTACTTACACATAGAAATACAATTGATTTTTGTATATAAGCTTTGTCTCATGAGCATTTTCATCAAAAGAGGTGTTGACTTTATCAACTATTTTCCTGCATCTGTTGAAATAATCATATGGGTTTTCTTTATGTAGTTAATATAGTGACTATATTAAATTTGCTAATGTGAATTCAGTCTTTCATTCTTGCAATAGATACCACTTGGTCATGATGTATCACATTTTTATATATAGCTGGATTTTATTTGCTAGCATTTAGTTTGGAATTTTTGCTTCTATGTTCATAAGAGATATTGTCTTATAATTTTGCTTTCTTCTAGGGTCATTGTCAGATTTTATTTTCAGAAAATGTTAGCCTCGTAAAATGAGTTGAGAAGTGTTCTTTCCTTTTCTGTGCTCTCAGAGAGTTTGTGTAATATTAGTATATGTTTAGCCCTTAAATATTTGGGAAAAATCACAAATGAAGCCATCTGGGCCTGGAATTTTCTTTGTGTGGTGGTTTAATTTAAATAAATTCAATTTCATATAGATAGATATATAGATATGAACATTCAGATTTTCTTTCTTCTTGTGGGTGTTTTGGTAAATTGTGTTTTTTAAAAGCTTTTTTCATTTACATTTTCAAATGTATTGCCTTAAAGTTTTCCAGATATCCTTTTATTATCTCATATCTGTAGAATTGGTAGTGTATCTCCTTTTTTTTTTTTTTTTTTTTTTATCCCTAATGGTGGTAACCTGTGCCTTCTCTCTTATTTTCTTGAACAGCTTTTCCAGGTGCTTATAATTTTAGTCTTTTAAAGAATCAACTTTCAGTTTTTTTGAATACTCTTTATTGACTATTTCTTTTCTATTTAATTATTACCTGTTTTTATTTTTCATTCCTATTTTCTTTGGGCTTAATTTTCTGTTCTTCTCTAATTTCTTGAAATGGATACTTAAATTATATATTTTCACTGCTTTACCTGTATCCAACACAGTTTAATATATTTTTATAATTCATTTAATATTATTTGCTAATTGTGATTTCTTCTTGGGTTGGATTCTTGGGTCATTAAAATGTATCTTAATTTCCAAATTGGGGGATTTATTAGCTATCCTTTATGCTACCAATTTCTAGTTAACTGTACTATGGTAAGAGCATATACTTTGAATATTAATCCTTTGAAGTTCATAAAAGTTACATTGTGACCTAGAAAATGGCAAATTATGGTAATGTTACATTTCACTTGAAAAGAATATGTATTTCTCAGTTCTGGATACAATTTTCTAAATATGTCAATAGAAGTTGTTCAGTTCAAATCTCTTATGCCTTTACTAATCTTTTGTCTATTCTAATGTAATAGACCTATTCCATTAGACCTATTCTATTAAAATAGGTGTGTTAAACTCATCCACTATGATTGTAGGTATGTCTATTTCTCCATTTTAGTTCAATTTTACTTTGTATATTTTGATGTGGTATTATATTCATAATAATTACATATTTCTAGTAGATAAACCCAATGTATTATCTACAAAATGTTCTACTTTATCTCTAGCAATGAATCTTGCCTTAAAATATATTTTATTTAATATTAGTGTAAACACAGCACTTTTTGTCAGTGTCTGCATAGTATATCCTTTTCTTATACTTTTGCTTTCAATCTTTCTTTATTCTTAGATTTAATATGTCTCTTTAAGTTGTCCATAACTATTTTTATGTAAACAATCATTGTTCTTTGAGTGTTTTATCTTTTACACTTAATGAAATTACTGATGCAGTCATTTTTAAATTGATCATCTTATTCTTAGTCCTCTATTTGACCTCCTCTGCTCTATGTTCCTTATTTCTCTTTTCTGACATTATTTTGGATTAAAGACGTATTTTCATTACTCATTATACCCTTTTATTATCTTACCAGCTATATATTCTTTTACTTATTTTATTGACGTATGATTGACATACGTTATATTAGTTTCAAGTATACAACATATTGATTCAAGAATTCTCTACATTACTTAGTGCTCACTATAATAAATTAAATATTCTTTCATTATTCATTTAATGGTTACCCTACAAATTACAAGAAATTTTTCACTTAGCTTTATTTCTTCCTGCTTTTTATTTTCTTATCACCACATATTTCAATATTTTAAATAGCAAACATTTTATTTTTAAATGTTTATTTATTTTGAGAGTGTGTGCATGCACAAGCAGGAGAGGGGCAGAGAGAGAGTGAGTGAGAGAATCCCAGGCAGGCTTGGCACTGTCAGTGTAGAGCCCACTGCAGAGCTTGATCCCACGAACTGTGAGATCATGACCTGAGCTGAAATCAAGAGTTGGGACGCTCAACCAACTGAGCCACCTGGCTGCCCCTTAAATAGCAAACATTTTAAACCTCACAAGTCATTATTTAATATTTTTATCCAGAAAATACTCACTTATCCTCCTCATTGTTTTTATTTTCCAGTGCTTTTCATTCCTTTCTGCATTTTGTGGCTTCTGTTTAGTATTAAACATTTCCTTTTGCCAAAAGAATTCTATTAGTGTTTAATACAGATCTCCTGATAACTAGTTATCTGTTTTTGTTTGTCTGAATATATATTTATTTTGCCTTCATTTTCGAAATACATATTTTTCTAAGTACAGAATTCTAGGTAGATATATTCTTTCAATTTATCAAAGATATCCTATTATATTCTGGCTTCAATTTTTCCTATAGAGATATCATTTATAAGCCTTAATGTTACTCCATGAAGGTAATGAGTCTTTCTCTTTGGATTTTCTCTTTGTGTATTTTGTTGTTGTTAGCAGTTTCGCGATGATGTGTTTACATATGTTTTTTCTCTACATATCATGTTAGGGATTTATAGATTCATGAATCTATAGCTTATTACCTTTCATCAACTTTATAAAATTCTGGTAGTTATTTATTTTATTACTTTTTAAAAAATACTTATTTTGGGGACAACACAAATGGGGGAGGGGCAGAGAGAGGGGGACAGAGGATCTGAAGCAGGCCCTACCCTGACAAGCTGACAATAGTGAACTCAATGTGGGTCTCAGACTCACTAACCATGAGATCATGACCTCAGTCAAAGTCAGATGCTGAGCTGACTGAGCCACCTAGGTACCTCAGTAGTTATTTCTTTTCATACTGATTTATTCTATATTATCTCTCTTCTTCTACTGGACTCCATTATACAATTGATATATCTTTTCATGAGTCCCATCAGTCCTTTATGTCTTTTCCTATACTTGCCAACCTTATTTTCTTCATAGTTTAGTTTTTTTAATTGACATATCTTCCAGTTCACCAATCATTTCTTCAGCACTCTTTAATCATCCCTTAAATCCATAGATTGCTATCTTAATTTCACTTTTTGTATTTTCAGATATAAAATATCTATTTATTTCGAGGGTTTTTAAATGGTGCAGTAGTAAGGGGACCCTGAACTTGTCTCGTCCCTGAAACACAGCTAGATCAGCATCAAACCATTTTGAACATCTAGGAAATTGATCTGAGAATTAATGCAACATTTGGCATAATTTGAGTGAGAGATCTTGGCAGGTACACAGTACAGAGAGGTGAATTGGAGGGGAGAAAAGCTGTGGGGACATGGAGTGGAAGGAGCTGGGTTTTGCAGAGAGAGACAAAGAGAAAGGGGGAGAGAGTGCAGTGAGACAGGATCATACAAGAAAAGCACCTCCCCCTGAAAGTAGCTGGAGAGAAAGAGAAAGAATGAAAACACTCGCAAGGGACTGGACAAGAAATCTGTTCCCTAAAACCATTGACAAGAAAAAAAGGAGAGGATTTCAATGCTGCCAGTTTGCTCTAAAGGGTGGAGCACAGAGTTTGAAGTTTCAGAGTTTAGTGCCTGGTGGTGCTCTAGTGAGAAAGCAGGGTGAGTCCCTGGGAGCAGGCAGCATGGTCTGAAGGGCCTGTGTAACCCCAAAGGAAGAAGCAGTTCACCTGCTTGGAGTGCATTTGATGGAGGTGATCGGCCTCCCCATGGGCAAAAGTTCTAGCAGACCCTGGAGAGCTGCCACATTTCATCATCAGGGAAATACAAATCAAAACTACAATGAAATACCACCTCACACTGGTCAGAATGGCTAAAATTAATCAGGAAACCACAGATGTTGGTGAGGATGTGGACAAAGGAGAACCCTTTTGTACTGCTGGTGGGAATGCAAACTGGTACAGCCACTTTGGAAAACAGTATGGTGGGAAGGAAAAATAAATTAAAACAGAGAGGGAGGCAAACTACAAGAGACTCTTAAATACAGAGAACAAACTGAGGGTTGCGGGAGGGGAGGCTGGTTGAGGGATGGGCTAAATGGGTGATAGGCATAAGGAGGGCAGTTGTTGGGATGAGCCCTAGGTGTTATATGTTGATGAATCACTAAATTCTACTCCTGAAACCAATACTACACTATATGTTAACTAACTTGAAGTTAAATTTTAAAAAATATTTATTTTTATAGATTCAATTTATTTCCTGAGATTTTATATATTTTTCTTTGTACAACATATCAATCATAGTTACTTCAGAATCTGTAATGATTTCAGTATCTGGGTTTCTCTTGAATACTTATATTTTCTGTTTTCCCCCCTTTGTTTTCAGTCATTTGTTTATGTCTTCTCATTTGCCTTAACAAAAAAAAAAAAAACTAAATCCCAGACATAGCGTTTAAAACAGAGAAAATTTCAGGGTCTTGATAGTGTAATTATCCTCCAGAATTAAAATACATTTCCTTCTAGCAGATAATTTAGCTTGGATATCTCCTTAATATGGTCAATAATTTGAAGCTAGGGTACAGTCTTTATGAGACTGGTCTATTTCAAGTTTGCCCTTACATGTAGGACCTAAATCTTTAGAGGTCTGGAGTATTATACAAAACCTACTATCTTGGCTGACTCCAAGCTTAAACTTTTGTCTCTCCATCCCCATAAAACTGTAGTATCTTGGTTGTCCTTTATAAATTGAAGACACAGGCAAGGCTGCGTGTTATTCTTACCACTTTCCACTTTCCTTCTGTCAGGGATCTTGGTCCCTTAAATCTTGAATGCCCTGATAGTTCTATCTTCAAATAAATCCTTAAAAAATGTTTATACAGCTCTTCTAGCTGTTCTCAGTAAGACAAGTCATTAGCCAGAGTCAGAAGAAAAACACTCATCCCTAGACTTTTTAGACCTATACCTCACCTTTTCTTTTGTTTGTTTGTTTTAAAATTCAGAGTTTCTATAGTACAATTTATCCAGAAAATATCCCTTTGATCTCCTGCACAGAAGTACATTGTCTGGCTTGATAGGGTAGAAGCTAGGGGTTCAATATGACTGTTTAAGGAATTTTAACCATTTGCTCTGATGTCAGCACCACTTGTCAGACACCCTGCCCCCACCTCCCACACCACACACAATGTTATGATACCAGGAATCTCCAAGCCTGTGTTTTTCCGGAGTTCTGTGAAGTGAATCAGCTTATTTCTCCTAGTTTTCTCCTCCCACATAGGCCTTAAGCTGTAGCTTCCTCTGCTATGCCAAGGCAGTTACCACTTCTGTGTCAATTTGCATGATTATAAAAATGGGTTGAAATCTCTCATCCTTTTCCATTTTCTTTGCCCTTATGGTTTATACCTGCTTTTGTTGTCATTTTATTGAGTTTTGAGATAGAAAGGAGGTAAGTGTGTGTTATTAATTTGTCATGTTTCTAGATGTCCCCTACGTGGTATTTTATAAAACAATGTAAAGAGGTTGGCATTATCCATGGTAGCAATGCAAGCAACTTAGTAAAACAGTGCTCTCTTACATCTGGGCCATTTCACGCATTTATTTTGAAAAGAAATTTCCCAGTAGATATTTAAGTTTACAACCCCTGCTGCAGTAGAATTAGAAGTAGTGTATTTCCAAGTTTCTTTTTGTCTCCTCAAAAATATATTTCCTCCCCCCCTCAACTACTTCTTTTAAAATCACAGAGGCAGAAAGAGGGAAAATATGGTGATGAAGAATACTGGATCCAAGATTTCAAAGTCAGAACACAATTACTTTACACTTAAACGGTGTTAGGGATTTATAGTTGGAAAGTTCCTTTCTGAGGGAAGAGTTCCAAACCTATTGCAACGTTTGGTCAAGATTTTTCAAGCTCTGATTACTAAGCAAACAGTATGGGTAACAAGGAATGTTTGAATCATAAAATATTAGAAATGGAAGGAATTTAGAGGTCATCTTAGTTTGACTTTCTTCTTTTAAGTATGAATAAACTGACCCTTCACAAGAGTAAGTGATTTGCCCAAAGTCAGTCATCTAGCAGTGTGGCACAATAGATAAAAGCCCTACGAGTGACACAGAACTGGAGTTTAAACACAGCCCTGCAATTTATTACCTCTGAGACCTTGGGCAAATAATATCCATCCTTCTTGGAGCATCAACATTCTCATTTGTAAAACCGGAATAATAATGGTACTCAGAATAGCAGTAAAATTTAAAGGAGATGGTATGTTTTTAAATAGTTAATATATTATTTGCTTTACTGTAGTAATACCAATACATATTAGTTATCATTGGTAATTACAGCTGGCCAGTGGTGGGACCAAGAGTCCAGTTAAGAGGACTCCTGACTCTCAATTCAAAAACTTTCCCCAATACTGTTAGCACTTTCCTCAGGAGGTATGCCTGAAGTTCATGTTCTGGGCAATCGGGTTTGCTTCTGTCACTTTCTGTACTTTTCAACCCTTGTTTAGTTGTGATATATTAACGGGGTCAATGCTTGGCTCATAGCAAGTACACATTAGGTGTTCATTGATATGCATTGTTTTGAGACTCAATTGACAACACATATTGTAGGTAGTAAACTTTGGTCAACAGAACATGGCAATGTTTTTATGAAGTAACTAAATGAATTCCACTTAAGAAAGTAGGCCCCAAAATCTTATAAAATGTTCAAAGTGTAAAATGGTACAGTTTTTTTGGAGGGAAATTTTGTAATAGACATTGCAATGATGTTTAAAGGAGCATAAATCCAGAAGACTAAGAAAATAAGAAAAATGTGATATAATTTATAATGTAAAATACAGAATAAAATAGAAATATCAACCACAAATATAATAAAATATATAATATAAACAATAAAGTATAATTAATAACACATAATAAGAAGAAAAAGGAGGGTATGGTTCCAACTCAGTGAACATAATCAACCTCTATCTCCCTTTTTCTGATCTGAACTGCTTTCCCACTTGTGGTATTAATAAGGCAATAACACCTAATTCTCAGAGACTCATTATCTCTCTCCAACCCTCCCCACTCATTGGCTATTGTCAAGTGTTGTTACATGACTTACAATAGCTAACAAGTTGGTTTACTACTACTTTCATCTATATGGATGTTCCTCCAAGGAAGTTTCCTAAAAACTGTTCCTGGCTTTCCACTATTGTATGACCAGGACTGAGCATGAAAGGAAATTAAACATATATTTAAATATATATATATATATATATATATATATATATATATATATATATATATATATTTGTTGAGTTATATATATATATATTTGTTGAGTTATATATATATATATATTTGTTGAGTTATATATATATATTTGTTGAGTTATATATATATATTTGTTGAGTTAATAAATAAACACATAAATGAAGGGATAAATCTTTGAATGCTGCAAAGATTTCATTGCTATTCCAGCAGTAATTTTTAAGGTCTGGGGGTAGCAAGAGAAAGGATGTTCTGTTGGTCAGTTGGATAGTGCTTTTCTGGGCCAGCTTATACTACACTTTCTCAAAAGTCTGTGGTTGGGGGTGGGGAGAGGTGGAGAGGGGATGAGCTGGAGATTGGATGATCTAGAATAGCCTCACATTCACAAGTTTAGGGATTGTCAGCTGTCAACTGGGAAAAGAGAAGAAATGGATGTCACACATTATCTAGCAGGCTAGTCAAGAATTCTTCATATGGCAGCAAAGATCCAAGAGCAGCAAGAAAGGTAAAGCCTCAGTACACAAGCAGTTTTCAAGTTTGCTTATATGAAATTTGTTATTTTATCATTGGCCAAAGCAAACCACAGAGTGAAACCCAGAGGCAGTATGAGTGGACTATCCACGGGTTTTGATATATAGAAGCATGAACGTGTTTCTTCCTAGGAGGAAGAAAATTTGGCCCTCTGGCAAACTTTATCACCCATTGTACCATCACTCATCATTACTGCTTTTCCAGCAAAAAGCAATTTTAAGTTCTGCTTCATGGGATTCCTTGAAGTAAACAGACACATGCATATAACCCCTACCTACATATACACACACACACACTCTAATTATATAAACATGAACATAAGCAGTGGTTATCACCCTCCCTCAACACCAAGACTCAATAGAACCCAAGTAAAATACAGCTTAAAATTTCTGAGCGCTCACACACATTCACCCACAAGAAGACAATATAGCTTAGTGGTTAGTAATATGGGCTCCAGAGTCAGACTGCCTGGGTTGAGTTTTGGCTCCACCTCTTACTAGCTCTACGACCTTGTGCAAATTAAGTAACTGCTCTGCACCTTAATTTCCTCATTTGTAATATGGTGATAATAATAGTACCTTCCTCATGGAGTTCCGGAGGAATAATGAGTTTGTAGAGCCCTTGCAACAGTAGGTTCTCAATAAACAAGGCTAATCTCATCAGTCTCCTTAGTGGGGACTGGGAATGGGCCCCGGGGTCTCAGCAGAACAGTTGAGAGGTGATACCAGCTTCTCCTGCTGAGGTAGATGGCTGAGAAGCTCCTATTTTTCTCAACTCCGCGAAAAGTTTCCAATAGCTGCATTATTTTTCAGTATTTTGGAGAATACTTTCTGAGGCTCTGAGCCAGAAATTCGGCCCCTGCAGTTCTTTACATTATATCACAGACACCTAAGAGGTTTTGCAAAAGTAATGATAGAGGCTTCTCCTGGGTCTTCTCTGAAATGCACTTCATTTGCCTCACAAAGAGTTGCAATGGTTTCAATACCCGAGGGTCTCCTGTGGCAGGCAACAGGATTACTGCTTCATTTATTTCACAAAACCTTATTTGCTTACTAAGTGTCTTGCCTAGTTTCATTTTATACATATTAACTCATTTAATTGTTATAATAACCCTTGGAGTAGGTTCAATTACTATCTCCATTTTACAGCCAGGAAAACTGAGGCACAGGCAAATCAACTAACCCGCCCAACGTCAGCAAGTAGAGGAGCATCGCCAAGACTCAAACGCAGGCAGTCTGGGCCAGAATCTCTGCTTTTAACTACTAACCTGTGCTGCCTTTCTCAGTGAAAGGTTATTATTTATTAAGCGATCCCAATGTGCCTGTGTCAAGCAAAAGAACTGCCATTCATCGTGTCATTTAATTCTTATGAGAAGGAATTATCCCTTTTCTCAAGATTGCTTTGGTTATTCTAGGTATTTTGTAGTTCCATATACATTTTAGGATTGATTATTCATTCTATTTCTGTGAAAAATACCAATGGAATTTTGATAGGGATTATATTGTATCTGTAGATTGCTTTGGGTAGTATGGACATTTTAACAATACTAATTCTTCCAATCCATGAGCACAGAATATATTTCCATTTATTTGTGTCTTCTTGAATTTCTTTCATTAATGTCTTATAGTTTTCAACAGACAGGTCTGTCACCTCCCTGGTTAAATTTATTCCTAGGTATTTTTATTCTTTTTGATGCAATTGTAAGTGGGATTGTTTTCTTAATTTCTCTTTTTGATGGTCTCTTATTAGTAAAGAAATGCAACAGATTTGTATTGATTTTGTATCTTAAAACTTTACTGAATTCATTTATTAGTTCTAACATTTTTTGTGTGTGGAGTCTTTAGGGTTTTCTATATGTAACATTATGTCATCTGGAAATAGTGGCAGTTTTATTCCTTCCTTTCCAATTTGGATGGCTTTTCTTTTTCTTGCTTAATTGATCTTACTAGAACTTCAAATAATACATTGAATAAAAGTGGGGGGAGTGGACATCCCTGTCTTGTCCCTGATCTCAGAGGGAAAGCTTTCAGCTTTTCACCATTAAACATGATGTTAGCTGTGGCTTGTTATACATGGTCTTTATTATGTCGAGGTGTGTTCCCTCTGTATCTACTTTGTTGAGAGGTTTTTTTTTAATGTTTATTTATTTTTGAGAGCGGGGTGGGGGGGAAGAAAGAGAGTGGGAGGAAGAAAGCAGGGGAGGGGCAGAGAGAGAGAGAGAGAGAGAGAGAGAGAGAGAGAGAATCTCAAGCACTGACAGTGCAGAGCCTGTGTGGAGCTCAAACTCATGAACCGTGAGATCATGACCTGAGCTGAAATCAAGAGTCAGACGCTTAATTGATTGAGCCACCCAGGTGCCCCAAGAGTTTTTATATAAATGGTTGCTGAATTTTGTGAAGTGTTTTTTCTGCATCTGAGATGATAGGATTCTCAAGCCTTCATTTTGTTAATGTGGTGTATCACACTGATTTACAGGTGTTAAGCCATCCTTGCATCTCTGGAATAAATCCCATTTGATCATGGTGTATGATCCTTTTACTGTATCGTTGAATTCAGTTTGGTAGCATTTATTGAAGATTTTTACACCTAAGTTCATCAAGGATATTGGCATATAATTTTCTTTTGCATGGCATCCTTGTCTGGTTTTGGTAGCAGGGTAATGTTGGCTTCATAAAATGTGTCTGGAAGAATTTCCCCCTGTTCTCTTTTTGGAAGAGTTTGAGAAAGATGGTATTAGTTCTTCTTTGGATGTTTGGTGTAAATCACCAGTGAAGCCATTTGATCTCAGACCTTGTTTGTTGGGAAGTTTTTGATTATGGATTCAATCTCCTTGCTGGTAATCAGTAGTTCACGTTTTCTGTTACATCGTGATTCAAGCTTGGTGGGTTTAGGTTTCTAGGAATTTATTCAGTTCTTCTAGGTTGTCCAATTTGTTGGCATATAATTGTTCACAGTGTCTTATGTGCCTTTGTATTTCTGTGGTATCAGCTGTAACAGATCTTTCATATCTGATTTTGAGTCTTCTTTTTTCTTAGTAAGTCTAACTAAAGGTTTGTCACAATTTGCTTATCTTTTCAAAGAACCAGCTTCTTTAGTTTCACTCATCTACTGTTCTTTTAGTCTCTTTCATTTATTTCCACTCTTACCACTTTATAGATGTGGAACCTGATGTTGATTTTCAGGGACTTGGCCAGGCTTCCGTAGGTGATTAGTAACAGAACAATGCCTATTGTAATGCACACACTATTTCACCTCCCTAAAAAGTATTTGATAACTAAAAAACACTGTGGTATGTGCTCTTGTCTCAAGTGCAAAACATACCACTATCCTCCCTACTTTTTCATGGATTAGACTAAATCGAGCTAAATTTAGTTTCCAGGAAAACTCATTTCATGACAATATGAAGGTGTGACAATAGACACATCATTTCATATTTATTATGACTCATTCATTCACTTATTTCCCAAGTATTTGCTTAGAGCTTACTCTATGCCAGGTACTGCTTGTGTTTGATCAGATCGGTGGACCAAAGACATAAAAGCCACAGAGCTCTTTTGTTTAGTGGTGTTTGCAAATGTGGCTCCTAAGACACAAGCCTCTGGGTATAAGAGCCCTAGTTAATTCTTTCCCAATACATCTGTTTGCAGTTGTGCACTTATCCAGGATGGTCACTGGCTTCAGACTCCTGAATGATGCACGTCAGATGGGGTGAGTGAAGTTCTCACTGGACTTAAAAGAGCTTTTGTTGATACCTACTAGGAAGAATTGCCTTGCCCGCTCAGGTCACTATGCTATAAATCCCTATTCTGTAGCCAACTGCAAATTTCATAGGCATTTAAATGTGCTGTCCACTCCTGGAGAATAATTACTGCTATTTAATTGTATTCATAATTTAGCATACACCTGAAAAATATGCTGTGAAATATCGGGGGGGATCCTTTAATACTGGTGTTCCATTTACAAACTGTCACATTTATAAAGCGTCTTTAATCTTCTAGGGTCTGCTAGAATTTTTTATTACAGTCTGCTTTGTGCTTTAAATATTAAAGATTCGGCAATACTTCAAAAGGTGATAATGCCTGATGCTCTGATGGAGCTTAAGCCTCACCAGCTAAATATATTGAGGAATGTTCAGTGGCCCTGGCTTAATTAAACATGCATGTGTATTTTCAAATGCAATATTTTTCTGCTTGTTAGGTTTCTGACAAACCTCCAAACAGGCCAGGTGGAACAAAGCATGTAAACAGGCTTGTGAATGGAGCTTAAAGCACTCAAATTAGCACCTTCCCTACATTAATATGCAAACCTTGGAATCTCTGCATTTGATAATGCCATTGAATACTATTTGCAGCTTAACAGTGTATCTTTGTCATTTCATTTTTCTAAAACATGTCCAGTTTAATTATGTGAAAAGACACTGGTGACGGCTTTTTAGCCAATGAGATGGTATTTGTTCTCAGTAACTTACTCTTCTCTCTGGAACATAGCATACATTACAAGGCAGTGGCAGCCTTTAAATGTACCATTTGTTTTCATTATATAGCACTTAAAGGTAGACTTCTAATTCAACATGCCATGTTAAGGCAGCCAGATTTCTCCTAAGCCCTGAGACCAAATTACCTATGGCTGTGGATACTTGAAAATTACTTAAGCACCTTTTGCTATTTAAAATAATACATTAATGCAAAATCTGTCTCTATTATTGTGAAAAGAAATCTCCATTTAGCATTTGCCACACTTTGGATTTATCTGAAAAACGTGTTTCAAAGAATTTTTATTTTGTTTTCAAACGTGTACATTTAAATTTTTGTCACTAGAAATATTAAGCTCAGATTTTCAACCCAAGACTTCCACGCATCTTCTCATAGAGTCATATAATATTGCCTAATATTAAAATCCCCAAATAAATAACGCTTTGAATAGCTGCTCATCTATTTGGAAATATTACTAAAGCTACCCAAATAGAGATTGGCAGTGGTTGGAAAAGGGAACAAGATGTTTTACAGATGAGCAAAAAGACTGGCTTTGAATGATTCAATCTGCTATAGAATCAACATGTAACAATTGCTGGACTAGAAAAAAAAAACCCTCGTAAAAATATATGTGGAGGCTTCCAATAAAAGTTCAATTATTATGCTGTAATAGGTAAGCTTGTGCAAAAAAAAATTTTTTTTAAATAAAAATGGTCTGTAAGATCCGAGGCAATATTAGAGCAATTTTCTAGGTGAGGCAGTGCTAGTGGGATATGACAGGTGAGGTATTGTTATTATAATACCTAAGGCAAAGCAGCAACCACACAAAATGATAGACAAACCTGAATTAATATGATATGATCGGCAAGGTGGCATTTGAATATAATCTTCCTGTATTGTGGAGAAAGCTGCATGCGTATTACACACTGAAAGAATTGTGTGCAAAGCTGTAGACAGAAGACTCAGTGGGAGGAAAGAAAATATGGGCAAGATTTCAGAAGACGTCTGTGCTTTGCTGGGTAAGAAGTACACTTGGAAATTGGATTTGTAAACAAATTAAAAGCTGAATTTCTTTTCCTAAAGCAGCCTTCAGTGGGTGTTGACAATAAACACTTAACCTTGGCAATTGGAGTCCTTTGAAAGAAATAATCAGGGGGAAATAGGGGATGCAGAGCACATTTTAATTTTGCTTCCTGTTTTGATAATCCATAGTTAGTGTTTCTATACTGGATCTGTGAGCCCAGTGGCCATTTTAGATCCCCGGATGGGAAAACGTTGCCTTCCTTGAGAATTTCGGCCATCTTCCGCTTTCTTGATCTATGATCACCACCTCTAATTAAAAGTCTTAATAGCATCCAGGCCCTAATCACACAAAAGAGACCACAGCCTACTGAAAGGGTAGGGCATTTTATGAAAGCGACAGAAACTCTCAGAGATTTGAGCCTGCAGAAACTGCCTGCGTGATCTTTAATGGATTTTTAAAGATGACAAGAAAGGAAATGGGAAAGTAAAGCAACGGAAGGCAGAAATTCCCTGAAGGAGCATTCTGAAGTAAATCAGTGCAACCGAAAAAGTGAACTCCTAGGGCCTGGGGATATCTCCCAGGTTTTTCAGCTGGACACTTATGGCCTGTTGGGTCCCTGAACACCTCTGCTCTGGGCGGACTTTGACAGAGCAAGTCACAGAAAGATGAACGACAGCACCTGAAGTGCTGTTTGCGGGGCAGAAAATTGCTCCCTTTGCACGCTGGGCTGCCTTTGCTTTCTGTCACATGACTTATTACAGCCTCCCCATATAACAGGGCCATTTATGTATGTTAACTTGGTGAGCTGTAATGGTATTCTTCGCCTCCTTTTTCACTGCTGCTTGGGCAATTAAAAACAAAGGAAGCAAATGAGGTCAGCACTCATAAAACCTGAGTCTATAGGTGACGGACACCCTGAGACCAAATAGCCTCAGATGCTGCTACAGTAGAAGGAAACCATGAGCAAGGAAATATGCCTGCTTCCCTGGCTTTTACATAGGTATTTATTTTTTCAGGTGAGAAGCTGATTTTAGGTTTTTTTCTTTTTTTAAATCAACCTGAGTAAGGGATCTTTTAAGGAGTTTGGTAATGCTGCTAATGCAATTATGTGCTCCATACAGCAAAGAGAAATAAACGAGACCGTTCTCTTTAATCTTCCAGCACAAAGACCAACATTTTAACCACACGGTAGAATTTTATCTCTAGCAGCCCTTGAAACAGCAGCTCTACTGATGTTGTGCAATTACAATAAGTGTTTTGAAATGTTCCACACACAGGTATACAAGGATACCTCAGTCCATTTTTCTGATCCCCATACTGTTAACACAGTGATTTTGGAAAAGCTAATTAGAAGAACCTTCTTGCTTCCCCAGGCGTGATTTAAATAACGCACTGGTTTGTATTCTACATCCCTTGGCTTCTACAGTATGTATCCTATGCATCTTGGCATGTAAGACAATCCCTTAAGGAGAGAAACGGCTCTCAAAATCAGAGGTGACTTATATGATGTCCTGGCTTTACTGCCCTGAAGCTGGCAATAGCCCCAGAGCCCTTCCCACCCTTGAGGCCCCCCAGGCCTACTGTATGGGGCTCAGGGAAGGGGCTGGCATGAAGGGAGGTGGTCAGACCATCTATCCTCTATCAGCTGCTGCAGGGGATTCAGCAAGGAAGACTGCAAGTTGACCTAATTATTTGAAGTAATTCTTCCTGTCTGAGAATATTACTTCAGAGATCTTAAATTTGAAGTTACAGACATCACCTATTCTAAACATGATTCCAATTGTACAAGTATCTCTGAAAAACCCCGGAATATATGATCATCAGGCCTCTTTTGGGCACCTGATAACACCTGGGTGTAGCTTTCTGCCTTGGGAATTACATTGCGCTTACCGCTGACCACTCATACTTGAGAAGTGTGGAAAATAACGTTTCATTTCACCTATCAGGGAGGGCCACCTGTCTATTTTATTATTAAATGTCCAGTTGTGCCTCATATAACATATTTATTAGCTTAGTAGATTGCCTTCTTTCTATTATTTTGTTTTACAGCAATTTAGTTTCCAACTAGACTCTAAGATCTTTGAGGGGAGGACTACCTATTACACTGCTCTTAAACTCTCACGTTTAATAAATTTATGTTATTGGGCACACAGAACACACTTCATAAATGACTGATGGATCTGGGAGAGCAATGTGGGCATCTCCACAGATCACACTCACAAAAATAAAAACAAACACAACCTTCTGGTTGTTAATAGACATGTTTGCAAATAACAGAAACTTGGGAGAACTCTCATACTTTAAATGACAGATCTGGAGTTCAGAAAATACCTTCGTGAACTCAAGTGCTGGACTAAGCTAATGACATAGCCAAAAGTGGAAGCCATCAATACTTGTGTATCTTGTATTACTTGAACATCTCAGAGGCACCTCAAATTAACATTCACTCTTTTAACAAACATTTAGTGAGCACCTACTGTATCCTGGGATTGTCTGATGGGCTAGAGGTACAACATGAAACAAGACAAAGAATATTCCTACTCTCACGAAGCTTACATTCTACAGTCCAAACATGTTCACTGTATCCCTAGCCCATAGAACAGTCCCTAGAATATGGTGTGATGCTCAGTTTTCCCTAATGTCTCTCCTCTGGGAAACCTCTTCCATTCTTTAATGTCCTCTCAGCATACTGACTACTCTAAATACAAATGTTTGCCTTTGTCCTAGACTGAGATGAGATGACTGTGATTTCAGTTCCTGGTAACAGCTTGAACAAAACCACAGAAACATGAAAGTTCATGGTTGTTAAAAGAAGAGGAAATGATTGGGGTGCCTGGATGGTTCAGTTGATTAAGTGTCTGACTCTGGATTTTGGCTCAGGTCATGATCTCATGGTTAATGGGATTAAGCCCCACATCAGGCTCTGTGATGACAGTGTGGAGCGTGCTTGGGATTCTCTCTCTCCCTCTCTCTCACTGCCTCTCCCTGCTCACACACATGCACACTCTCTTTAAAAAAAAACAAAAGAAAAGAAAAGAAATTTAAAAGAAAAGAAGAAGAAATGACCCAGTACTCCTAAAGCAGTAAGTTCAACCCTGGCTATGCATCACACTTACTTGGAGAATTTTCAAAAAATATACCTGTTTGTGTCCTGCTTCCCCAAATTCTCACTCACTTGATCTCAGATTGGGTCTACGTTTTGGAATTTGCTAAAAGCTCCACCTGCAGGTAGGCCTGATGTGCAACCAGGAGTGAGAACTACTATTCTAGGGTTGCATGGAGATGAGCCTGGAAAAGGTACATCAGAGTCCCATGTGAGGGCCTTGAATAGCATGCTAATGAGTTTGGAATTAATTCTGTAATAAATGAAGAGCCTAAAAAGGCTTTTAAAAACACATGGGTGACATGATCAGATCTTAGAAAGAAACTACACTGACAGAAAGCAGGGTAAATTGGATGAAGAGGAGATCACAAGCAGGGAAACTTGCAGAATCTCAAACAGTCCTAGTGAGAGATAATTAAGCCTGAACAGAGGCTGTGGCACCACAGCAGAAGGGCTGGAGAGTTCTTAGAAACACTGGTAGACAGAAGTTGCAATACAAGGTCCCAAGTGCAGGAGTGTGACAGAAACCAAAACTGATTATAGGTTTCTAACTTAAGTAATTGGCTGTTAAACAAGGGCAAGGATTCTTACCAAGCATGTTACAGCCTAGGCAGGTTGACCACTCGATGGGGATGTTGTAGAAAAGACTAAAGCTCTAAAGAGGAGAATGACTGGACAAAATAACCTCTAAGAACTTTTTTGAGTCTGAAATTCTACTGCTCTATTGCATAAGGTTTTTAATTCGTTAAAGACAGCCTGTGTTTTCATTTTCACATGTTCCACAATGCTCAGCATCTGGTAGGGTACAAACATACCTGATGAATGAAGAAATACAAGACTAAAAGGACATTTTAACAGGATTCCCAACACACAGGAGTATTTAAGTTTCCATCTACTGTCCTACTTAAACTCATATTACACTAATCTGAACAATGTGCATAATTTTTATATAATACCTTTCTATTATGATCCAATGCACAAACCTGAGCTCCTTTTCTCCATCTATAAATTTGAGCTGCTAATGGTAATAATGCCTTCTTTATGGGGTAATGTGAGTCCAGTGTCACCAGTCAAAAAGTCCGGAGGTGAGGAAACACCCAGGAACCACATTTCACCCAAACTACGGTTGACCACGTGGGCGTGGCCACACAGATTCCATTCCGTCCTATGTAACCAGATAAGCTCAGATGTTTGGGATTTGCTGCTCTGAATGTGCTGTCAGTAACCTAGTGGGCCAAGTTAATATTAGCTCGCACTGGGTATATGAGGGTATTTTGTTGCTGTTTGGAGAAATGACCAGTTTACTTGGTTATATTGACAGCTCTACTGTAAAATTTGTTGGCGTTAAAGGTCAAAAAGACCCAGTTTTCCTCTGGTTGCTTCTACCCAAAAGAGAATAAATCTGGGAGCTGAATCACTTCTCTGACAATAATTTATGAATCATGCATTGACTGTGTTTGAATTGAGAAAGGCTTTCATATCCTTTCCATTAGCTCAGATTAAGTTTTCATACAGATGCTGGGAAGCATGCTAGCAATATCCTTAGCTCATTTTTATGAAAATTTTATCAGTGCTTTTTTCTGTACTACACTCCAATTGGGATGTCTCAGAATCTAAAGCTCAGCTTTGGACATGAACTTCTCTCAACCTGGCTGGCTGCTGCTCTAAAGGTTTCAATATTTTATGGGCTCTGGCTAACTCAGCCGTGAGATTCAAGCTGCAGAGATTTAACTCTAATGTAAAATCATGAACGGATGAAAACTGGGATGTCATAAGTAATACATCTACAAGAGCAGGATGCAGTTACCATTTTTAAAAGGGCTTTAAAAAGAAAACAACATTCTCTGTTCTGTCTTTATGCCCCAAAATGAAAAGCCCCTGAGCTATTGTACTAACACAGGGCCATCTTTTCTTGCCTCCTTTTCTTCAATTGCTGCTTAATTGTTGTGGTGGGCTGGGAGGGTTGTTTTTTTTTTTTTTTGCCCCTTAAGGTCCCCCCATCCACATGAAAGCCCCTAATGTCTGCATTCCAGAAAAATGGGCACCGCATGGTCAAATGTGTATAGGCCAAATCCATTTCTTAGCATCTTCCTCTTTTTGTCTCAAAACTGATTTAAAACATTTGGAAAATCTGTCTATTCAGCTGAAGTGTTCTAGTGCATTCTTTCTGAGAAACAGTAGGGTCACATGTGATCTGTCTGATGGACTTTTCCGCTGCAATCTATAGCCATTTCCCCCGAGCCCCGCAGAGCCTGGCAAAGCAGAGGAGCTCTGTAATGGCTCCAATAACAATGTGTTCTTTGTGTGAAAGAATCCAGGGGGAAGAGCTGGGGTAGACTGGTCAGGAACGAAAAAACAGCATTTTTGCCCTTATTTATTTCTTCATTATGTACTCCGCCATTAAACATACTTTTTAACAGTAAATACCCCTTTCTATAAAACTCTGCCGAAGCGTGAAAAGAACAATACAGAAAGTTTTATTTTTAAAAGACTGTGGACATTACTACAAGTTAGTAACCTGCTTCAAAACAGATAGCTGACTTGGGATGAGCACTGGGTGTTGTATGGAAGCCAATTTGACAATAAAGTATATATATATAAAAACAAAAACAAAACAGACAGCTGATGGCAGGACTGCATTGCACGTGTGTGAACTCGGAAAGGGAGAGATGGCTCTGAAAGGAGCTTAATTCATCTGTTTCAAAATGTCACCTGATGTGCACACTGGAATAAAACCATCTCCTTCTAGTTCCAAAAATGTCACAAAATCAACACCCCACTCAAAGAACCAAAGAATCGCAGACTGGGTGCAGGTTCTCTAGCCACCTGAGCAGAAAGGAGACTGTGCTTGGTTGTCAGAACTTCAGGGATCCATGATCTCCCTCAGGAGCCCTCCAATGTTTCAGGTTTTTCAAAGTTGCTCTTCTGGCCTTGTATTCAAGAGAAGTATCTCTTATTTTTGTTGAAGGCCGGCTCCTCTTATATAGTTAAACCACACACAACATGGGAAGGAAGTCTTTCACAAAGACCTTGTATATCCTTGAAGAGAGTAATGGAGTTTCCCCTTTGATCTCGTCTTCTGGAGGATATTCCAGTTTCTTCAGCATACTATACAAGGGGCATTTCTCATTCATGTAACCACCAACATTAATATTAAATGTTCCAGAGCTATTGGGCTTCAAATGGTACTATAATACTTAAGTATTAAAAGGGGGGTGGTAGTGACATACTAAACTGGAAAGATTTAATGTTTTTTTTTTTTATTTTTGAGAGACAGAGACAGAGCACGAGAGGAGGAGGGACAGAGAGAGAGGGAGACACAGAAGCTGAAGCAGGCTCCAGACTCTAAGCAGTCAGCACAGAGCCCAACGTGGGGCTCAAACCCATGAACCATGAGATCATGACCTGAGCCAAAGTTGGACGCTTAACTGACTGAGCCATCCAGGCACCCCTAAACTGGAAAGATTTAAATGTATATGTATACGTATGTATATGTGAGGGTGAGAAATGAGATCTCTCATATAGGCCAGAGGGAGAACTGGTACAGCTTCTCTGGGGGACAGTTTGGCAGCAGGTATGAAGAATCTCCAAATATTCATGCCCTTTAACCTAGTGATTCCTCTTCTAGCAATTCATCCTAAGGAAATAATCACGTATACATGATTAATACAGTAGAGATTAAGCTAAGGAAAGTTGTTTGCAATGCTATTCATAAATAGTTAAAAGCTGAAAACTACCTTCCTAACCACACAGTAGTAAAATAAATTGCCCTACAGTCATACGATAGAATATTTTGAAAGAATTAAAAAGGAAGTATTAGGAAGAAAAAGCATGACACCCAACTACACACACACACACACACACAGCATGACACCCCTTTTGTTAGAGAAAATAGTCCCTGATATTTGTGGTGCACTTGCTATGTGTGATACATACCATGCTAAGCACTTTATGTATGTTATTTCATTTAACCTTCAAAATGAACTTTTGGCTACAGGTTATTATCCTTATTTGGAGAAAAGAAAATGGAGGCTTCAACAGTTTAACTAACTTTCCAAGGCCAAGAAGGTAGGAAGACTGGAAACCTTTTTTTTTTTTTTTTTTTTTTTTTTTGAGAGAAAGAGGGAGAGCAAGCAAGCACATGCATGGGGGTGGGGGAGGGGCAGAGGGAGAGAGAGAATTTTAAGCAGGCACCACACCCAGCATGGAGCCTGACATGGGGCTCAGGCTCACCACTGTGAAATCATGACCTGAGCTGAAGTGAGAGGCTTAAACAACTGAGCCACCCAGGGGCCCCCACTTGAAACTATTTCTACTTCATGACAGAGATTGTGGTCATCAACAGTAATGTTAGACTATTTAATAAACATATAAAACACTCAAAATTAATAATGTTAAACAGCAACGCTTATTATTCCTGACATTGGGATTACTACTATTTCCTTCTTTAAATTTATTTTTCAAGATATCTAAAATAAAGACCTATCTCTTATAATTGGATAAAAAGGATGCTGAAATTTGGTAATTCTCTCACTGACCCTTCCTCCATTTACACTCATACACAGATACACACAAGTAATATATAATCTGTTCTTCCTCAAACACAAATTTTCTTTAACCTTCAAACTTTTTGTCATCAGCATCCTGTCTAGAAGTGTGCTTCTCCAAAAAGGCTCTGAAGCATACCACTAAATGTAGGGGAGTTCCACCGCTTGCCTTTGAGGCCATGTCAATTTTCCTTCTCTTGCCTAGTTGCCAGTTAACAAAGCTCCATCAGAGATCGTTAGCACCAAAACCTTCAGTTTTTGTGGACTAAAAATGATCATTCTTATAAGCTCATTACTGTTTTTCAAGCCTTATTTATCACTGCCCAGGATCACCTTCTCTCTGGAAGTGAGCTACGTTTTTTCCCTGTTCTATACATCATCCATCACTGGCAGTAAGAGCTCAATGACTGGATGTTCACTGCAATTCTGGGGATGATGATGATGATGATGATGATGATGATGATGATGCTAGAAGCCAGGAAAGCCATAGTTCATTCTGCCACAGTCATGCTGCCTATAGCCAAACACAGCATGCGCTATTTTAACTTGAAAGGAAGTAGGTGAATACAGTGGGAAGGTGTCACATTTATATCCTTAATCTTTTGGCAAACATTTATTGAACAAATATGATGTGTCATGTGCTACACTAGACCTTAAGTCTACAAAGATGAATAAGGCCTAGTCTCTGCCATGGTGGAGCTAATAGTCTAGCCCAGGAGAGAGGCTAAAAATATAATTTGGGGCTTTACTGGGAAGGGCCTTGTTAAGGAGTTTTGATTTTATTCTTTGGGTATGGAGAGTCTTCAGAAGTTTTTCAGTCAAATCATGACAGTCTGATTTGCTTACAGAGGAAGTACTCTGATGAGAATGTGAAAAATGGAGTAGTGTCCAAGAAACCATTATGAGACTGTGGATTAGTCAAGGAAGAAGTTATGCCAGTATGTACTAGTGCGACAAGGATATGGATACATTTTGGTTGACAAGTCTTCGTAACCAGCTGGATTGCAAATGTGCAATGAGGAAGTAGGAGAGGTCACAGTTGTCTTTGAAGTTTTTAGCTTGAATGATCAGGAGATGGTGATACTACTCACCATGCCAGGGAATACAGAAGGAAGATTCTTAAGCTGTTTTTGGAAATGCTAAGTTTGATGTTTCTGAAGGATGTTATGTTGATTGGAGGGCGCCTGGGTGGCTCAGCTGGTTAAGCGTCCGACTTCGGCTCAGGTCATGATCTCATGGTTTGTGCGACTGAGCACTGCGTCAGGCTCTGTGCTGAGAGTGCTGACCCTGCTTGGGATTCTCTCTTTCTTCCTCTCTCTCTCTCTGCCCCTCCCCCTATGAGCACATGCATATGTGCACTTTTTATCTCTCAAAATAAATAAATAACCTTAAAAAAAAAGAAAGCAATTGGGAATGCAGGTGTAGAACTCATGAGAGAGATCAGCAATGTGTTGGTTGTGATTTTGTCATACATATGTGAATTTGAGTTAGCAGTGAGGGTTTTTTCCCCTTTCTGAGAGAGGAAGCCAGATTGGGTTTTGAGGATGCAAACCCTTTAGATTTTCCATGCTCCTATCCTAACATGGTGATGTAACTTGATATGGTTTTCTAAATTATTTAATTGTCTGCAAACTCCTCAAGGGGATACACGAAATATAATGAATTTGCTCAGTGAATGGTTGCACGGAAAGAGGGCATGGGAAACATGAAGCGATTATATAGTCTGTTTTTCTAAGAGTTGTAGCTCCATAAGTAGCAAACAAAACAAGTGTGGCCTACAGACACCCTCACAGTCACGGAAAGAGTGAACCCTTCACAGCCTGGCTGTGTCACGGCTCCATCCTTGACCCTTTGCTTCTCCCTCTTTCTAACTCCTCTCAAACCAATCTATTACCAAGCCACTGTATTAGTTCAGGCCAACGTCTTCTCACATTGTTTTACTACAGCAACATAGTCTAAGGCATTACCCATGCTTCAGCCAGTACAAGATTTATATAACTGTAAATCTGATCATGTCAATCCCTGTTCAAAACATTTTAATGGTTCATATTATAATTGTGGTACAAACCTGTAATAGGACTGGCTGTCCAAAACCCTCTGTTTACGTCTCCAGCCTTACGTCTCTTATAATCCTGCCTCCTTCCTCCTCCCATACTCATGCTCTCTAGTCACACTAAACTCTTTCTGTCCTCCATATGCTTTTTCTTCTATAGCCTCAGGACTTTTGCACATGCTGTTCCCACAGCCTAGAGCCCTATAACTTTTTTCTTGCTCCTCAACCTAATTCCTGTTAGCCTACAGGTCTCTGCTTAGTCTCCATACCCATCCCTTCTAGCATATGGAACGCTTTCCCTGATACTCCAAGTCTTGGTTTCATGCTCCTGATAGGTTTATCCGTGGCACTCTATGCTCACTCTCCTGGCAGTACTTATCACACTCCACTGCTACAGCCTGTGGACCTTTCCTTCTCAGTGGGTTGCGAACTCTTATTCTCTGTTGTTCTTCCCAGCATCTAACACAGTGCTTGGCACGTAATAAGCGTTCCACAAAATATCTGATGGATGGACAAATGTCCTGCAGAAAGAGAGGAAATATAGCATGTTACCTGGCAAAACAGGCTTCATGCTTTCTCTGTATCCTGTCTAGGTTGAGCCTGCAAATGAGGTCAGTGTTTAATCAATTGGTCCACTAAGTGCCGTTAAACTATAGCTTCTCATGCAGAGTCAGAGATGAAAGAAAACTGAAGTTGAAATTCTCCTCAGAAAAAGAGCAAGCACTAATATTTCAAAGAGAAGACACTTAGATGAAACATACCCATCTCGTGGTTGTACTGGCAGGTGGGAGGTTATTAGCATCCCTGATAAGCAAGGAGATGGAGCCCAAGGCACTTCCCCTCTTCTCTCCCCCTTTCTCTCTCTCCTCCTTTTCTCTCTCTCTTCCCTTCCCCCTTTCCCAAGCAACAATCTTAGAGAAGGAAAGTGCAATTATGCGGTGCCTGTTTAAAATTTAAGAAGACAAAAATGAGTTGAGGGTTTATTTTTTCCTTTTTGCAGGAAACAAATTAGCCCACAGTAGACTTGTGCCTGCAAGCAGTCCATTTAATTTGGTTATTTCCTACGCCTTGAGCCTAGCTTTTTCCCACTAATTCTGCCGGCCTGTTTCCATATCAGGGCCGATCTCTTCGCTGTATCCAGAATCATGTGACAAGTGAGAGTCCTGTCTGTATTTTATCTATTTAATCATCCCACCACCTTAGTCCCCAAAGAATCTAAGGTGATGAGTCATTTTTTATAAGCACAATCTCTTCCCTAAATTGGATGCCCACTGGTTACAAGCAGTGCTTACTAAAATTCCAAACCCTCACCATTAAGCGTATGGTTAAAAATCAGTTCATAATGTTCATGATTCCAATGTGTTTGGGTTATTGAGGACAGAAGCCCAAAAGATGACCATACATGGAGTCCCTGCCCCAGGCTGTCTAGTTGTAGACAATCCCTGTGCCCTGTAACTACTTTGAGCTGGCAGAGGAATTCTGATCTTCACCCTGAACTCCAGGCCCTTGGGCCCAACTCCCTGCCAGAAATGGTCATCTGATGGCTCTGCAGGCTTCTCACATTTGAGATGCCCCAAATTCACCTCATCTTGCTCCCAACATAGTACAGTGGCCAAGAGGATAGAATCTGGTGCTAGTCTTCCTGAGTTCAAATCCTGGCTCTACCATTTAGCAGCTTCACATACACGAATGATTTAACCCCTCCGTGCCTCTGTTTCTTCATCTACGTGGATAATAACAGTGCCTACGACACAGGGCTGTTACTAGAGATCAAGTGTTTAGAATGTGGAACAGCACAGCATGTTCAGCAACGACTGGCTTGTGTTGTTGCTGTCACTGTTAACTCCCTCCTCCCCCATCTCGGTTGGTGAACAGCGTCGGTATCTTCCAAGCCTTCAGGAAGTAAAAGTCAGCCTGGCTCTTCCCAATCCATCACTTCACCCATCATTAGTCTCCCAAGCCTAGCTCACTTTATATCCCTAAAAACCTCCTGACTCTGCCTCCTTGTCTCCACCTCCAGGGACAATGTTTTGACTCAAACTTCCTTTTTTTTTCTTACCTGGATGAATGCGGTTGACTTCTAAACTATCTTGGCTCCTCCAGTCTTGCCCCCTCAGTAGAAACCACTGTGTCCCTTCCCTGTGGAAAAATACCTTCCTCGACATACTACTCTATGCCTCTAACAGCAGTCTCCACCTCCCTGGTCTCCTTCCCCTCCCCATCTCCAGCCACAAGGGACTAACCATGGGTGGATGCCCAACACAGCATGCACTCTTGTGTCTGGCCTTTGCACAAGTCACTCTCAGGCCTCATGATTCATTCTCTGCCTTCTTTACCAGGCAGTTCACTGTGCTTGTCCTGAGGCCCAGCTTTTCTCTGAACTCAGGAGGGCCTTGTGTATGCCTCATCATGGCCCTCACCATGCTATATTGCACTTGTCTGTTCACTTGGATATCTCTTCTACCTCATCATTCCCTTGGTGAGAAGTCTATTTGGTATGGTTAAGAAGAACATGGACGTCATTGTGCCAGGTTTGAATCCTGGCTCCTAGCACTTCCTAGCTATGTGACTTATGGCAAGTTGCCTCACCTCTGTACCTTCATTTTTCTTATCTATAAGGGCAATGAAAAGTCTTACCTCATAGGAACATTTTGAGAATTAAATGAATTACTTGGAACCATTCCTGGTACATAATAAGATAAATAAAGGGAGGCTATTATTATTGCTATTGCTATTATTATTATCCCTGTCCTATTATGAATTGGGACCTCAAATAGTACCTAGTAAAAAGTCAGCAACATAAGTAGGTTTTAAGATAAAAAGACAATGCCCCCAACTTGAGCCTGATTTCATTGCTTATCACTGGGTAACAGATATTTGCAAGCACTTAGACCTCACTGCCCCCACTGCCCCACCAGGGAAGCCCCCTGAGGGATGCATTCAGAGGCCAGTTCCGAGGACCCAGGGTGGCTTGGGGCAGGAGGAAGAGTGTGCACTTTGGAGCAAGAAGTCCAGAGTCTGCCACCATAAAACCCATTATACTCCACACAAATTCCTTAATTTCTCTGTTTCCTCTGTAAAATGGAAAATCATACCTACTTTGCAATGAAATGTATAAAGCAACTGGCCTTGTGCTGGCATGTAGTAAATAGTGTCTACTAAAGTTAAAAAAGGGGCAGGTGGGTGGCTCACTAGGTTGAGCATCCAACTTCGGCTCAGGTCATGATTTCACGGTTCGTGGGTTCAAGCCCCGCATCTGGCTCTGTGCTGACAGCTCAGAGCCTGGAGCCTGCTTTGGATTCTGTGTCTCCTCTCTCTGCCCTTCCCCTGCTTGTGCTCTGTGTCTCTCTCTCCCTCTCTGAAAAAAACTAAACATTAAGAAACATTTTTTAAGTTAAAAAAAAACCCTTTTTTTTCTCAGCATTAATGCAGAACCATTCTAGCTAATCAAAACACCCAAAAATCTTATAGAAGAAAGTTGTTAAAAGTGAATATTGGTATAATGTTAATAGGAAAGGAAATGGTTATTAAAGAGAACTCTCCAGGTATGTTTTGGAGATGAGGAATTTGTGTAAAATAAATCCTTTCTGATAATTTTCTAATTCCCTGAAAGTGAGATCCTGGCAAGTACAATCTTGTAACAAGAAATGTCATGTGGAAGAGAACTGGCTATTTAAAGCCTGTTCTGGTATCTGTCTTTGATTCGTTCTGGGCCTTTCCCATACAGTAAGTGAGCCACATATCTGACCATGATTCCTATACAGACCTTTATTCCCTATCCCACACTGGCCAATGGGACTGGGCCCCTGCTATATACCAATGCCTAATAAATATTTACTCAGTTATTGAATGAATAAATGATCTCTTCTTAGCTCAGTGACCAGAGTTATTTGGTTACAGCCAAAGGCCACAGCTATGCTCACCTACAATTCCTAGAAATTACTTGTTCACCACTGCCTATCAAATAGGTCATGCACAGGAGGGAATATTTTACATGTGTGAGCTACACACTGCTCAAGTGAGGACTCCCCCCTATTCTTCTAGAGCATTCATTGTCTGGCCCCAAGAGATAAAGTTTGCCTCTTTCTCTTAAAAAAAAAAATAAACAACAACAAAAAACTATAAACAACAAACAGTGGCTCCAGAACTAACTTCATAATAAAGAAAATTCTCTCTACCCCCAACCCCCTCATCAAGAAAAAGAAATCCTTAGTAACAAAACAAAAACAACCATTACTGAGCATTTTCAGAGCATAATTTGTAGAACTCCTGGTAAGCATTCCAGAAGACAGATGCCTCTCTATTCTGAGCAAGTTCTGCTATCCCTGTGTCTCCAGGACAATTGTGCTGAGCCTTAACATGGCCAAGGGGCCGAGAACATAAAGTCATCACATGACCAATCATGAGTTCTGGGCGTCATGATTACACTCCTTCTGGGCTTTACTCTCATTTCAAAGTTATTCTGTGGAGCACTTAAAAAAAAATCTTCTGTCATGGTAGGCCAAACTTGGTATACAATCAAATGCTTAAAATATGATTGTTTTGACTTTAGAGTGAGACAGTTCAGTACAGAGCACAAAGCCTTGCCTGTGGAGTCAGGAGTCCTAGGTCCTAGTCCACTAGCTAGTTGTAGGACTTTAGGTACATCACTTAGTTCTCAAGTCCTCAGTGGTTTCAGCTGTAAAATGAGGTGAATTGGTCCAGACCATCTATAAGTTTCCTTCAAGGGTGAAAATGTATTCAAAGCCATGTGTATTTAGCACATCAATTTTATCATATAGTACTGCTTTTGAATTAATTAACATAATACATCCTAACAGTTCCATTGTAGAAGCTAAATTGAAGGGCACTATTTTAGCTTGAAAATCTTTTCCTAGATTACTTTTCCAAATTAGTATATAGGGTAAACCAAAAGTCCCTGTTCATCTATATTTAAAATGGCCACAAATTTGTATGTACCTTAACAAATAAGACAAGAACTGTAAATGACATCTACAAGCAACTGGGGTATATTTTCAACATTTATTGTGACATAATGAATAAGAATTGTACTAATACCTGTGTGTGGAGTCACTGATAACATATTTGCATGATATATGGATAGTGATGCTAGGCAGATTCAACACATGATAGTAAAACATTTGTTATTTAGAATCTCCCAGAAATTAGTATGAGAAACCAACCAATCATGAACATAAAAGCACTTTTTCTTCGCAGCTGTGATTTCACTTCGCAGCAAAAAAAAAAAGATATTAAAAAACAGAGTCCCCCACCCCATTTCCTCTTGGCTTTACTGCCTTACACACATTTACTCACGCTCCCTCCAGTCTCAATGGAGGTAAGGCTCATTCTTGCAAAAGTCAGTTTCTCTCCCTTGTATTGATAATAGTTTTGCTCTTTGATGGATATGTGCCTAAACCAGAGTTGCCACACTCTGTCTCACTCATATATCCTCAGTCCCTCTCTTTCTCCTGGTTCCTCCCTCTTTTCTACTAACTCATACAGTTATCCTGTACAATTAGAATAATTTGCTTGGCTATAATGAAACCGGTATTAAAACTCCTTCTATTTAGATGAAGGGAAGCTTCCAAATACATTCTATGAGGCCAGCATTACCCTGATACTCAAACCAGAGAAAACACTACAAAAAGAAAAACCATTGTCCAGTATCCCTGATGAACACAGGTGCAAATATCAACAAAGTATCAGCAAACCACATTCAACAATATGTAAAAAAAAGGATCAGACACCACAATCAAGTGGGATTTATTCCAGGGATGCAAGGATTGTTCAACGTTTACAAATCAATAAAAGTGATATAACACATTAACAAAATCAAGCATAAAACATACAATCACTCAAATAAATGCAGAGAAAGCATTTGATGAAATGCAACATCTATTTATGATAAAAACTCAATAAGGTTGGTTTAGAGGGAATATACCTCAAGGCCATATATATCAAAAACTCACAGCTAACACTAAACTCAATGGTAAAAAACAGAGCCTTTCCTCTAACATCAGAAACAAGACAAGGATATCCACTTTCACCACTTTTATTCAACACAGTACTGTAGGCTCTGGCCAGAGCTATCAGACAAGAAAAATAAATAAAGGCATCCAAATTGGTAAGGAAAGTACAACCGTCACTACTTGCAGATGATGTGATAGGTGACACAGAAAACCCTAAAGATTCCATCAAAAACAATTAGAAGTAATAAATAAATTCAGTAAAAGTGCAGGATACAAAGTAATATACAGAAATCAGTTACGTATCTACATACTAATAACACAATAGCAGAAAGATAAATTAAAAAAAAAACAATTCCATTTACTGTTGCACAAAAAGAATAAAATACCCAGTTGTAAAGTTAACCAAGGAGATGAGAGACCCATACTCTGAAAACTATAAAACACTGATGAAAGAAACTGAAGACAACACAAATGGAAAGTACTTCACGCTTAAAGACTAGAAGATTTAATATTGTTAAAATGTCCCTACAACCCAAATCAATCTATAGAGTCAATGCAATCCCTGTCAAAATACCAACATCATTTTTTACAGAACTAGAACAAACAATCCTATAATTTGTATGGAACCACAAAAGACCCTGACTAGCCAAGACAATCTTGAGAATGAAGAACAAAGATGAAGGTATCACAATCCCATATTTCAAGATACATTACAAAGCTACAGTAATCAAAACAGTAAGGTACTGACACAAAACAGAGTTCAAAAGAACAGAATAGGGAACCCAGAAATAAACCCACTCTTATATGGTCAGTTAATCTATGACAAAGGAGGCAAGAACATACAGTAAGGGAAAAAACAGTTTCCTTAATAAATGGTGCTGGAAAGCTGGACAGCTACAGGCAAAAGAATGAAACTGGACCACTTTCTTACACTATACACAAAAATATACTGAAATGGATTAAAGACTTAAATATGGGACATGAAGCCATAAAATTCCTAGAATAAAATATAGGCAGTAATTTCACTGACATTGGCCTTAGTAACATTTTTCAAGATATGTCTCCTTCAGTAAGGGAAACAAAATCAAAAAAAGAAAAGAAAAGAAAAAAACTATTGAGACTACATCAAAATAAAAAGCTTCTGCACAGCAAGCCAGCAATAAAACTAAAAGTCAACTTACTGACTGGAAGAAAATTTGCAATGATATATATGATAAGGGGCTATTGACTAAAACATATAAAAGAACTTACACAACTCTAAACCAAAACAGCCCAAATAATCTGATTTAAAATGGACAAAGGATCTGAATAGACATTTTTCCCAAAGAAGACATACAGGCCAACAGACACATGAAAAGATGCTTAACGTCATCAATCATCAGGGAAATGCAAATCAGAACCACAATGAGATATCACCTCACACCTGTCAGAAAGGCTAAAATAAAAAAGACAACAGATAAAAAGTGTTGACCACGATGTGGAGAAAAAGGAACCCTCATGCACTGCTGGTAGGGATGTAAACTGGTACAGCCACTGGGGAAAAGAGTATGGAGGTTTCTAAAAAAATTAAAAATAGAAATACCATATGATTCAATAATGCCACTACTAGGTATATACTTGAAGAAAATTAAAACATTAATTTGAAAAGATATGTGCTCCCTTAGGTTTACTGCAGTGTTATTTATAATAACCAAGGTATGAAAGCAACCTAAGTGTTCATCAAAATATGAACAGATAGACTCATTGTGTGGATAAAGATACACAATGGAATATTATTCAGCCATAAAAAAGAGGAGATCTTGCCATTTTCAACAGCATGGATGGACCTAGGGGTATTATGCTAAGTGACATAAGTCCAAGAAAGAAAAATACCAAATGATTTCACTTATATGTGGAGTCTAAAAAACAAAACAAATGAATAAACAAACAAAAAGCAAAAACAGACCCCTATACCTTATCTCACTCTTCATCAAGAATCAAAGCTCACATTTTGGTGTATAGTCTTATATACTTCTTTCCATGCTTATAAATCATGTGTGAATATTTAAGTACATGTATTGAACTTTGGGGTAATTTATAGTTAAAAAAAAACCCCTTAGATTCTATAGTATTTCCTTATTTACATCTCATAAGAAAACCCTTTTAAGTTACCTAGTTTGGATATAACTCATTTTTTTCAATAGCTGCATAATGATATGGATGCACCACAATTCATTCAACCAATTTGCTATTAATGAACTTTCAGGGTATCTCTGATTTAGTCATTACACATGATATTATAATGTTCTTTTTCAAACTGGCATATTTATTTCTAAAGAAAAAATTTCCTCTAGGTGAAGTGATACTAAAATATACATGTATTTTTAAGTTATAAAAGATGCTGCCACATTATAAGACTCTAAGATTATAATGCTTCAATTTCAATGTATAATATTAACACTACTCTGATTAAAACTGAAAAATACAACATAGTAGAAAAATGGACAGAGTAACAATTCACTGAAGGGTAATTCCAAATAGCTAATAAATATAGTACCTCACTGATCATTAGAAAAATGCAAATTAAAGAAACGTAAGATCATATCCAACTCATCGAATTGGCAAAAAAGAAAAGAAAAAGAATACTGATACTAAAATACACTGATGATTTACATCAGGCAAAAAGGGAAAAGGGCATTCTTTTAACATTAGGGACACTAATCATTTTCTGTTCTATTTGCTTGAAATATTTTTTTTCAACTTCTTTCACATCTTTTGACTTGTTATAGTATTTTGGGCCAAGTTTAAAAATCCAAGTTTACATAGTCATATGTTCTTCCCTCAAGGCTTCTAGTGTTCTGTCTTGCTTCAAAAGATACTGTTTACCCCATCCTCTCCTAATTTTTCTTCTAAAATTTTTACTGCCTTTTGTTTTATATTTAAATTTGTAATAGCTTTGGGATTTATTTTTACATGTAATGAGAGATGAGTATAATTTTAATTTTCTTCCAGATGGAAAGCAAATTATGTCAACATTGTTTATTAAGTCAATTATTTTTCTAACCTGAAATTGAAATATCACCTTTGGCATATGTTAACTTCCCATAGTCACTGGAATTTATTTTTCGATTCTCTGTTCGATTCCATTGGTCTTTTAAGTCAATATCATATTGCTTTAATTACAGTGGCACCACAGCATGATTTCATCTCTAGTAAAACATCACTGCTTTTATTTTTAATAATTTTGTTGATTACTTCAGACATTTAATCTTGCATGGGTTTTTAAAAAATTACTCTTTGTATTTTGAAGTAATTATAGATTCACATGCAATTTATAGAGAAATCCTATGATTCTCCCAATACCAGCATACTGATAAACTATAATACTGTATCACAGTCATGGTACTGACATCAATAGAGTCAAGATATGGAACATTTGTGCTGCCCTTTTTAATTTTTATTTAATTTATTTTTTAAATTTACATCCAAGTAAGTTAGCATATAGTGCAATAATGATTTCAGGAGTAGATTCCTTAACGCCCCTTACCCATTTAGCCCATCCCCCTCCTACAACCACTCCAGTAACTCTCTGTTTTTTCTCCATATTTAAGAGTCTCTTATGTTTTTGTCCCCGTCTGTTTTTATATTATTTTTGATTCCCTTCTCTTATCTTCATCTGTTTTGTATCTTAAAGTCCTCATGAGTGAAGTCATATATTTGTCTTTCTCTAATTTCGCTTAGCATAATACCCTCTAGTTCCATCCACGTAGTTGCAAAAGGCAAGATTTCATTCTTTCTGATTGCTGAGTAATACTCCGTTGTATATATATATACCACATCTTCTTTATCCATTCATCCATTGATGGACTTTTGGGCTCTTTCCATACTTTGGCTATTGTTGATAGTGCTGCTACAGACATTGGGGTGCATGTGCCCCTTTGAAACAGCACTCCTGTATCCCTTGGATAAATACCTAGTAGTGCAATTGCTGGGTTGTATTGTAGGGTAGGTCTATTTTTAATTTTTTGAGTAACCTCCATACCGTTTTCCAGAGTAGCTGCACCAGTTTGCATTCCCACCAGCAGTGCAAAAGAGAGCCTCTTTCTCCGTATCCGCGCCAACATCTGTTGTTGCCTGAGTTGTTAATGTTATGTGCTGCCCTTTTATAGCCACACCCACTTCTGTTTCCTGCTACTCCTTCATATCTAGCAACCACTGATCTGTTCGCCATTTCTATAAGGCAGTATAAAACTTTTGGGGATTGACTTTTCCACTTGGCATAATTCCCTTGGGATTCATCCAAGTTGTTGCCTGCATCAGTGGTTCATTTCCTTTTGTTGCTGAGTAATATTCCATGGCAACATAACACAATTTGTTTAACCATTCACTCACTGAAGAACATGTATCACTTCCAGTTACAAATTAAGTTGGTTTGGACGTTCACATCCAGGTTTCTGTGTGAATATAAGTTTTCACTTTTCTAGAATAAATGACCAAGAGTTTAATTGCTAAGTTGAGGTTATATGCTACTTACATGTTTAGCTTTATGAGAAACGGCCAAACTGTTCTCAAAAGTGACTACCATTTGACATCCCACCAGCAATGCCTTAGTGGTCCTGTTTCTCCTATGCTCACCCACATTTGATGTTGTCACTATTTGTTATTATAACCATTTGGATACGTGTGTGGTGCTATCTCATTATGGTTTTAATTTGCATTTCCCTAATGGCTAATGATATTTACCATCTTTTCGTATGTTTATTTTCCAACTGTATATCCTTTTTAATGAAATCTCTATGCATATCTTTTGCCCATTTTCTAACTGGATTTTTGTTTTTTACTGTTAAATTTTGAGAAGTCTTTATATATTGAAGATACTGTTTCTTTGCCAGATATGTGGTTTGCAAATATTTTATCCCAGTGTGAAGCTTGTTTTTTCATCCTCTTAAAAGGGTTGCTCCCAGAAGTTTTTTTAAATTTTGAATAAGTAAAATTCATTGATGCTTTTGGTATCAAATATACCAAGTCTCTGCCTAGCCTTAGATCCTGAAGTTTTTCTTTTATTTTCTTCTTAAAAATTTTATTTTTGGATTTTACATTTAAGTCTGTGATCCACCTTGAGTTAATTTTTGTATAAAATGTGAGACTTAGAATCAAGTTTTTTTTTTTTTTTGTTTTTTTGTTTTTTTGTTTTTTTTGTTTTTTTTTGCCTGTGGATATCCAATTGCTCCAGCACCACCGTTGAAAAAATCTATTTTCCTGTATTGAATTGCTTTTGCACTTCTGTCAAAAATCAATTAGGCATATTAGTGTAAGGATATTTCTGGTTCCTTTACTCTATGTCCATTGATCGCTGTGTCTAGCCCTCTGCCAATATCACACAGTCTTGATAACTATAGTTATATAATGTTCTTGAAATCCTGGAAATTGATTTTCCCCACTTTTTATTTTCAAAATTATTCTACCTATTCTAATTTCTTTTCTTTTCCACATATATTTTAGAATAGTGCTGCTTATCTCTAGAAAAATAGTAAATTTTTTTTTATCAGTTTGGGGGAGAACTGACATCTTTACAGTGTTGGATTTTCCAATCCATGAAAATCTCTATCTATTTGGATCTTCTCTGATGTCTTTCATCAGTATTTCATAGTCTTCATCACACAAGTTCTGAACATTTTTTATTAGGTTCATATCTAAGTGTTTAAAGTTTCTGAGCAACTCTAAATGATAGATTTTCAATTTGTATCCATGTGTTCATTGCTAGTATACTGAAATATGGTTGACTCTGTGTATTTTTAACTTCTTTCTTGAACTTTGCTGAATTTACTTTGTGGTTCTATAGGGTTTTCATTTTTTAAATGTGTATTTATTTTTGAAGCACGTGCGCGCGCGCACACACACACACACACACACACGCACACACACACACACACACACAGGGGAGGGACAGAGAGAGGAAGAAAGAGAATCTCAGGCAGGCTCTATGCTGTCAGTGTGAACCCTGAGGTGGGCCTGGAACTCATGAACCCTGAGATCACTACCTGAGCTGAAACCAAGAGTCGTATGCTTAACCAACTGAGCCACCCAGGTACCCCTACCTATAGGGTTTTTTTTTTTTTTTTGGAGATTCCTTAGAATTTTCTATGAAAATGACTATATCATCTGCAGATAGAAACGGTTTTATTTCTTACTCTATGCTATGTATCTTTTATTTATCTTGCTTTACTGTCATGGCTAGAACTTCTAATACTATGGATGAGAATAATAAGAGTGGACATTCTCCCCAGTTTTAAAGGGAAACCATTCAGTATTTTACCACTAAGTATAATGTTAGCTGTAGGGTTTTCTGTAAATTGGCTTCTTGAATTTTTTCAACATTGGTTGAAAATTGGTTGATTTTTCAAATATTGAGCCAGCCTTGTATCTCTGGAATAAACTCTACTTGGTCATGATGTATACTTCATTTTACACAATGTTGAACTCTGCTTATTTTTGTTTAAGATTTTAAGTCTATATTCATGAGAGATACTGGTCTGTAGTTTCCGTTTTTTGTAGTGTCTCTGTTTCTTTACATGGAGGTAAATATTAGCTTCATAAAATGAATTCAGTATTCTCTCCTTTTCTGTTTTTTTTTTTTTTTTTTTTTTTTTGAAGAGATTGTATAGAATTGTGTTATTTCTCTTCTAAACATTTGGGCCTGGAGGTCTTTTTTGGCAATTTTTAATTGTGGATTCAATTTCTTTAATATTGAGCGAACTCTGATAATTTGTGTTTTTCAAGATGTTGGTTGATTTCATCTAGGTTGTGTGTAGTTATTCATAGTATCTCCTTGTCATTGTTTTGGTGTCCACAGGCTTCACTATAGATGTCCCCTGTCTCATTTTTGATTTCAGAAATTTGTATCTTCTCTCCCTTTACTTTTGGTGTCAGTTTTGCTAGTTGTTTTTCAATTTGATTGATTCTTTTTCAAAAACCAATTTTTTTGTTTCACTGTGTTTTTTTTCCTATTGCTTTCCTGTTTTCAATTTCACTGATTTTTGTTCATATCTTTATTATTTTCTTCTTTTCCTCATTTTCCACTTATTTTGTTCTTCTCTTTCTAGTGTTTTGAGGCAAAAGCTTAGATTATTGACTTGAGATTTCCCTTCTTTTCTGATATAAGCACTCAGTGCTATAAATATAGTTCTCTTTCAGCACTACTTTAGCTGTGTCCCTCAAATTTTTTATGTTGTATTTTCATTTATTCAATATATTTTTATTCCTTTTAGGTTTTCTATTGACCCATGGATTATGTAGAGGTATGTTGTTTATTTTCCAAGAATTTGGAGATTTTCTTATTATCATTGTTACTGATCTCTAACTTGATTCCACTGTAGTTAGAGAACATAATCTGCATGATTACAATTCTTTAAAAATTGATCAAGTTTGGGGGCTCCTGGGTGGATCAGTCAATTAAGGGTCTGACTCTTGATTTTGGCTCAGGTCATGATCTGCAGTTCGTGGATAGAGCCCTGCATCAGGCTATGTGCTGAGAGTACACAGTCTGCTTAGGATTCTCTCTTTTTCTCTGCCCTTCTCCTGTACTCACTCACACACTCTCTCTCAAATAAATAAATATTTAAAAAATGATTTTAAAGTTTGTTTTATGGCCTACTATATAGTCTCTCTTGGTCTATGTTCTGTGAGCACTTAAATAGAATGTGTATTCTTCTGTTTGGGTATGGAGTGTTCAAACATTGATTAGGTGCCATTGTTTAATGGTATTGATTTCTTCCATATCACTGATTTTCTGTCTAGTTGTTCTATCAATTGATGGGAAAGCAGTATTGAACTCTCAACTATAATATTTAATTCTTACAGTGTGTATCTGTTTTATTTCACATATTTTGCAGGGATTTTTTGTGTATACATATTTAGAGTTCTACGTCTTATTGATGTATTAACCCTTTTATCATTATATAATATCTCTCTCTGATGTCTGAAGTCTGTTTTATCTGATATTAAAGTAGCTACTCCTGCTTTCATTTTATTAATTTTATATGTTATGTCGTTTTTCCTACTTTCAACCTACCTATATCACTATAGTTGAAGTGAGATTGTTGTAGTAGTGTATTTTTAGGTAGTTTTTAAATACATTCTGCCAAACTTTGTGTTTTAATTGGTTCATTTATACCACTTACATTTAATATAATTATTCATATGTTAGGATGTAAGTCCATCATTCATTTTTTGTTTTCTTCTGTTGTTCTTTGTTTTCTTTTTTCTGCTTTCCTTTGTGATACATGAATATTTTCTATACTACCTAAAGCAAAGTACAGATTTAGTGCAATCCCTATCAAAATACCAACAGCATTTTTCACAGAATTAGAACAAACAATCCTAAATTTTGTATGGAACCACAAAATACTTGAATAGACTAAGCCATCTTGGGAAAGATTGCTTTCTTTCCCAAAAGAAAAAGCTAGAGCCATCACAATCTCAGATTTCAAGATATAGTCCAAAACCACAATAATCAAGACAATGAGGTATTGGCACAAAAACAGACACATAGATCAATGGAACAAAATAGACAACCTGGAAATAAACCAACAATTATATGGTCAATTAATTATATGGTCAATTAAGAAGGCAAGAACATAACAGGGCAGAAGACAGTCTCCTCAATAAATGGTGCTAAGAAAACTGGACAGCTACATGCAAATAAAGTGGACGACTCTCTAACACCATACACAAAAATAAATTAAAGACCTAATGTGAGATGTGAAACCATAAAACTCCTAGAAGATAATATAGGCAATAATTTCTCTTATATCAGATGTAACAACACTTTTCTAGATAGGTATTCTGGGGCAAGGAAAACAAAAGCAAAAATAAATTATTGGGACAACAACAAAATAAAAATGAATGAGAGAAGATACCTGCAAATGATATATCCAGTAAATGATTAATATCCAAAATATATAAAGAACTCATAAAACACCAAAAAAATAAAGTATTATTTTAAAAATGGGCAGAAGACATGAATAGACATTTTTCTAAACTTTGTATGAAAAGCATGAAAAGATGCTCGGCATCACTAATCATCAGGGAAATGCAAATCAAAACCACAATGAGATATCACCTTATACCTGTAAGAATAGCTAAATTCACAAAGATAACAAATAACAAGTGTCAGAGAGGATGTGGAGGAAAAGGAACCTTTGTGCACTGTTGGTGGGAATGTAAATTGCTACAACCACTGCGGAAAATAGTATGAAGGTTTCTCAAAAAATTAAAAATAGAAATACCATATGATTCAATAACTCCACTACTGGCTTTTTACCCAAGGAAAATAAAAACACTAATTCAAAAAGATATATGCCCCATATGTTTACTGCAGCATTGTTTACAATAGCCAAGATATGGAAGTAAACTGAGTGTCCATCAATAGATAAATGGGTAAGGACATTATCTATGGGAAGATGTGAGGTGTGTGTGTGTATGTGTGTGTACATCATCCAGTCATAAAAAAGGAGACTGTGCCATTTGAAACATGGATAGACCCAGAGTGTTTATGCTAAGTGAAAGAAGTCAGACAGAGAGAGACAAAATACCATATGATTTCACTCATAAGTAGAATCTAAAAAAACCCCACAAATGAATAAACAGACAAAAAGCAGAGTCAGACCTATAAATACAGAGAACGAACTAATAGCTGCAGAGGAGAGGTGGGTGGGGAGTTGAGCAAAATGGGTGAAGGGGAGTTAGAGATATGAGCATTCAGTTAGGAAGTAAGTCACAGGAATAAAAGGCACAGCATAAGGAGTGTAGTCAATGATATTGTAATAATGATGTATGGGGACAGACAGTAGCTACATTTGCAGTGAACCAGCATAATGTATAAACTTGTCCAATCACTAAGTTGTAAACCTGAACCTAATGTTAACATTGAGTGTCAACTGTACTTAAATTTTTTTTTAATTAAGAAACATGCAATGAAGCAATCATATGGAAAAAAATTTTCAGTAAAGCTTTACCCAGCTGAGCTTTACACAATATCTTCCATCCATACTCAGACTGAAAAATCACAATGAAAACAATAAAAGGAGAAAGAAACACAAATTGTCTACAGACACCTGGCAATCAACTAGCCACTCAGGCAGATAGGTTTGATAGGGTACCTGCCTCTGCCTAACTTCCAGGCAATATACCCAGGGTCCCAAGTGGCACAAAAATGTAAAAAAATGTTGTCTAGAAAAGAGTAGGGTAATTTGGGGACAATTGCTGCAATATGGAAATAAGTCCATAGACTTTAGCTCATTTTTATAAGTATTTCTACAATAGCATTTCACTCTTCACTTCTTCTTAAAGGCAGAGTTCTAGCCTTCTCTAACATTTTCTGTGTGTCATTCAATGAAGTGATCAGAGACCAATGGTTTGGATTCCTGAGCAAAGACCCTCTACAGAGGCCTTGCATGTAGCATCCAGTTTGACTCTTGTCTTCCAGAGAAAGAAAATGAAACCCTCATATATCTATTCCTTAGAATGTAAAAACCATTGCTTCACGGCTAGTCCTGTCATTTGGAAAGTGTTAATTGGTTGAAGTAAGATCATCTTGACCTTCGTTAATATTGTGTCCCTGTTCTTTTTTGCCATAGAGAAAGCACTGTTATAATTGAAAGGCAGGTCCACAGCTTCACAGGTAGGGATGAGACAAGTACTGCTAATTTGCTCAGTGTCACACCTGCTTTGTTCTTCATTAGACCAAAGGGGAAAGTCAAAGCTTCCAGGAAGCCTGCAGGGGGAAAGAAGTGTTCCCAGTCCCAGTTGTTGCCTAGGAACCCAGGCAACCCCAGAGGGGAAAGGACAGTCCTTACCAAAAACCATCACCATAAAGTACAATCCTTCCAAATTTCTACACTCATACAGAATATTACTGAACATCCAAGATGTGACACCACTACTCTAGGTACTGGGGACATATCCGTGAACAAGAAAGGCAGAGCTCCTGTCTTCAGATAACTTACACACCGGTGAGGAAGACAAAGATACGATGTATTTTCGGTTATTAATAAGAAGTACAAAGAAATGCAATGCAGGAGAGGTGATAATGATGGAGTAGGAGTGCTATCTTAGATAGAGTAGCCATCTTGAAGGGATGGCATTTGAGCAGAGACCTGAATGAAGTGGGGAGCAAGTAATGCTAAGTTCTAGGGGCAGAGATTTCATGACGAAGTACCAAGGCCTGGAGGCAGGATGTTGCTGGGTGTGTTTGAATATTGTCAAGGCCGGTGCACTATCCCCTTACATCAGGCCAACAGAAGCCCGGCCCTCAACTTCTGCTTCACAAAGACCCAACTCCCTCCCTCCTCCTCCCTCCCTCCTCCTCCTCCCTCCCTCCTCCTCCTCCCTCCCTCCTCCTCCTCCCTCCCTCCTCCTCCTTCTATCTCTCTCTCTCTCTCTCTCTCTCTCTCTCTCTCCCTCCCTCTCTCTCTGTCACACACACGCACACATACACATGCACGACCAACACATGGATGTCTCCATCACACAGAAGCTGGTGATCCACTCTGGCTCTGGTGCACAACCTGTAATTTTAAACAGTGACTTTCATGACTCACTCTGTCCAGGTTCCAGAGTACTGTTTTCTCCATATCCCTTGCTCTCTATCCTTCAAACAAAAGGCAACAGTCTTGAGATCTGCTGAGCTGACACACAAATTCAGAATGCAGTGAGTGAGGGCCTGAAACATGGAACCACTTTGGCTTACAAAAAAGACAAGTTAATTAACTTGTCAAATCCTTTTTCTCAGTAAACATGAATACAATTGATTCTCACATAATAAAGGTTGTTTCTCAGTAGTACCAATCATCCATTTTCTTCTCTCCCCATTCTATTTCCTGGTTCTTAAGGTATCCAGAAATTTAGGTGATATTTGCCAGTTACACATGGAAACTGCAGAACGTTTCACAATATTAAACAATATGTATTTCTCCTAAGTTTGTATATATGCAGGTCCAAATGTAACAGGTGGGACGCATGATACTGAGACACTGAATCCTAGAATTGTGTATATTTTATATTACAAAAATACTTTAGAATATTTAAATGTTCAAAAATTAAATAAATTTCAGCTTTGCTAATTTTGTTTAAAATTGTGATAGTCATTGTGATTTCTATTTGCCTTTTAATCTTAATAATTAGATATTTTAGAAAAAACTAGTCTTCGAAACATTGGCAATATCTTCATCTTCATCTTTTATTTTTATTAAACACCTGGATATATGCAATGATAATTCAGATATTTTACAGACTTCCAGTCATATAAATCCATAAACCATAGCTTTTGCTTTTGTCATTAGAAAGGTATGTTTCCCAAAACGGGAGAACAGAACATATTTTGTTTAACAGTTTATTAGCTTGATTTATAGTTTTTAATATTTGTGGAATATTTTAATATTTACCCACAAATGTTAGGGGACAGTCTAGGCCAATGAACTGGGACCCTGGCTGGATTACATGGGACTGAGTAAGCTGTGGTAAGAAGTTGGGATTTGATTCCAAGTTTGATGGGAAGCCCCCTGTCACCCCCTAGATACTTCTGAACTGGAAGGTAGCCAACTGGAAGTTCATCCCTAATGTGTAGAACCAATTCAACATGGATTTATTTTTTTGGAGACCAAAGTAGCAAATGAAGGATTTTTCCACCCCCCTACTGCTCTTCACTAGAAGCACCAGAACTGGTGTAGGTGTCATAGGGATTGCAGAACCATCTCGGGCTGTACCACCACATTCAGGGAGTATCTGGTATCCAACACATGAGGCACAACTTAAGTGCAACAGAGCTTTTTTTTTTTTTTTTAAAGTAAAGAGGAGATTTTCCTGGGCACAATTTTCTTCTAAGAGGCCTTTACTTTGTTCATGTAAACAAAGAACAGAACATATTGATTTTGCAGGTTGAATCTATACCATGTTCAGACGGTATATTCTCTACAATCAGACCACTTAGTATCCTGGCTCCTCCACTGTCTACTTGTATGATCTCAGACAATTTACTTGACTCTTCAGGGAATTTAATGATAATATATGCCTCATAGGATCATCATAAAGATTGAATGATATAAACTACATGCAAATTTAAAACAGGGTCCAGCACAATTAAATACTTAAATATATTGGTTATTTATCATTATTTTCGTCTTCTTATCTATCAAGTGATGGCTGAAAAGGCGAGATTTCAATTCTGTGAAATTCTTTTTAACTGCGCCATTCACAAAGACATGGGCTTTCCACAATTGGCAGTATTCAGGCAGGACCGCGTAGTTATCTTTGCAGAGCACTGCAGAAAGAAGCACAGCCTACGAGGGGAATTGAATTTCCTGAGTTCTCATCTACTGTCAAGACTGATTCCTGTGGGTTCTACAGCCTTATAGAGTTTATAATTTCACTAGAGAGACTAAAATGACTCACCTAAAACAGATAAAAATTAAGGAGAAGGTGATCCTGATGAGAGGCACTGAGAGTGAATGGTTCAATGAAGGAAGCAGACAGGAAGATCTCATGGACCAGGTAGGATTTTCCTCAATTCAAAACACAGAGATACATTGGTTGGGTAGAGAGGAAGGAGGAAGGTGACTGAGGAATGCCTATGTCATGGCCCCCAACCTCCCCAACCCAGTCAGACCTTCACATGTTCCCTTCTCCCCGACACTGCTGTTCATGTTGATTAAAAGCTAATGAGTCTTTTCAGTACCCTACCCATATTGTCTTCCGTAATGATCCTCTTCTTTGTCTTTTATATATTCTTTCCTTGTAGAATCAGTCAATGTATCTTTCTCAACTTTTCTATAGACTATCAGCCCTGCAACCCTCCATCCTGCAGCCCTCAGCAGACAGAGGCCTGGGCTTTGAGGAATATCTGTGGATGCTTGATAGACAGCAGAGGTAGGGATGAATTTGCCCTTCTCCCTACTGGGGTTTAGACTGTTCCTCATTCCCCTTAACCCAATGAGCTACTGTGGTTCCATTACTGACAATGCTGCGTAGAACCCTGCTACTCAATGTCATTCAGGGACCAGCCACTTTGGCTTGTTAGAAATGGAGCATCTCTAGCTTAAATCCTACTTGAATCATAATCTGCATTTTACAAAAGCTCTGGATGAGTTGTATGCACACAGAAGTGTGGAAAGCACTATTAAACAACAATGGCTGTCAAATCTGGGAGAGGTGAGAGAGATTCTACCTGGGAGAGCTGACACCTAGGTCCTTTTTTCAGGCCTAATGAATCAGAATGTCTAAGATGGGTTCTTGGTAGCTACAGTTCTTAAATGTGTCATTTCAAACATGGGAGCAAATGTGATAATCAGGTTTCACAACCATTGCTTTAGGAGAAAATCTCACTGTAGTGCAGATACCTAGATATCTAGTAGCAGCTAGCACCAAACTGTAGCAATTGTGGGGGGAAATATTATGTTAAGCCCCAAATAATTATGGGGACCTTCAGAAGTCATCCAAGTTCCCTGAAGCTCTGGCGGGTGCTCTTTGTAGGATTTGGCAAAATATTTTTCTCTGTAAAGTGGGGATATTAAAGTATCCCATGAAGTTACTAAACACACACACCCTCTGTAATTCTTGCTAATGTTGATAAACTGGATTTGGCTATTGGCTTTCACCTGGAATGTTCTTCCCACAGATACCCACATGGCTCACTGTGGTACTCTTTCAGCTATCTGTTCAAACGTCATCTCATCCTGGTTGGGCTTTCCAAATTCCTCATGTAAAATAGCATGATTTGCCACCATCATCACCACCACTTTTTATCCTTTTACCCCTCTTTTAATTCTTCATAACATTTATCCTTGTCTGACATTTCAGATATTTAATAACTGTCTGTCTCCTCCAACTAAATTTTAAGATCCACAAGAAAGAGACTTTGTCTTTCTCTTCACCATTATATTCCCATTGCTAGAACAGTGCCAAGCAAGCATTCAGTTGGCATCAATAAATATTTGTGAGGTGATTGAGTTAATAAATACATTTTGATGCTAATATCCCTTGACTCTTTAAATATTCCTGATTAAAAGCCAAGGAATCTTTTCAATACCCCACCCATATTGTCTTCTGTGTGAAATCTTCCTGACAGACTTCTCCTGCTCCAGAGAGAACTAATGACCCTCTCCTTTGTCTTTTGTATATTCTTTCCTCCTATTATCAGTCAGTATATCTTTCCCAATTTTTCTACAGACTATAAGCTCTTCAAAGGCAGGGGTCATTTCTTCCCTTTTTTTAACCATTTTAAGTAATCTCTACCTTCAACATGGGATTTGAACTCATGACTCCGAGATCAAGAGTCACATACTGTACTGTCCGAGCCAGCCAGGCATCCCTAAAGGAGTCGTTTCTAAATCATCTTTGTGCCACTGGTCATAGTGTTTGTTGGATGAAAAATGAGTGAGTTCTTCTACCATGAAGGAGGAGCTCATACAGATATTCAACAAAATGGTCTTTCTGATTCCAGAGTTGTAGCTGAGGAAGAAGTGGGGGAAAACCAAACAGAACAAAACAGATCTTCTTAAAAAGCCTGTTGGCTTCCATTCCTGCATTCCCAATCCTATATCACAGCTCTCTATCAAGATCAAAATGAAAGCCCATTGCCTTCATCATGAAGTATGATGCCAGTAAGCCTTGAGCAGGGCAGAGGAGACCTGGAACTGCCAAGGGGACAGCCAAGTCCAGAATCATAGGGAAGCCAGAAGAATGGTTTCCAAAGCATTATGACAGCCTCTGAGTCTCCACTATAAGGGGCCAAGTGCATCAATCTTTCAGCAGATCTGCTCAATATGCCCGGAGAAGCATGCAAAGTACATTTATTTCCAAGGGCCCGAGCTACTGTACTAAATAACAAAGAAAAGAAAGAGCAAGGAGAATAGAGAATAGATGCTCTCTGCCTGCCATGCTCCTTACCCTTGCAGCCAAGACTGTCAGGCTTGTTTTTACTTCAGACTCTGTCAGGTCCAGGAAGGCTGCTTTCCCCATGGTGACAAGTTTGGGCAAACATGACACACCACACCCTCACTTTCCAACTTCCTGAGTATCGATTCAAAACCTTCTCTGTCAAAACTCGGAAGGGTTGAGGCAAATCTACTTAGACTGTTTTAAATCTGGCTTTATCAAATCTTCTTATTTAAAAAACCAGGGTTTTCTTTCCTTTTTATGAAAATGTGGCTTTTAGTATCTTGAAAAAGTCCTTTACGCTCTTAAATAAAAGGTTTCCATTTAAACAGATAGTTTCTGTCTCACATATGATGAAACCAGTTTCCTCAGTTTTCTTCATGCCGTCAGTATTTACTGACCACCCAGTCCTGGGCACCACTTTAAGCACAACATGGGGCTTCTTTTCAGTGAGAGAGACATTCTAATGCTGGGAAGTAAAGGTCTGCCAATACCCCTGTCATGGACAACCTATTAGTGACAAAAATGAAAGAAAGAAACGCAGATCATTTCGTCATTACTTCCAAGATGCGCCCAATTACTGGGCTTCTGCTATTTATATACTTGCCACACATAAACATTTTCTATCTGGTCCTCACTAAACATGTCCCAAGTGCAAGTTGCAAACCAGCCTCAAGTCAGATTAAGGACATACACCCTCTGCCCCGATTGCTTGCGAATGAGCTGATGAACATTCACTTGCTGTTCCCCATTTAATTAATTCTGATGGGCTATTGATGTACCACAACTGTTTGTCCTAATAATGAGCTCCAAAATTAGAACGGCTGCAACCCACTTAGACAGCTGCCACAGAAAATAAGCATTCGAAAATGCTCTTGGTCAAGGCAATGGGGTAGAAATGGCTGTAGTTCAACAGTAAATTCACATGATTATGTCACACGAGTTTTATTTTTCCATTTCAAGCATAGTTAACATACCAGCAGTGATGACCGCAAGAACCGTTACTAGCTGTAGACTTAAGACTGCTACTTCCTATCAGTATAGCAAGGATAAACATGCAGCCTGAAGTGTGCTAATCGTGGAGTCGATATAGCAACAGGCATTAAACAATTTAGGTCAGTTCCTTGCAATGTTTAATTAGACTAATATATCTGTTTGCAATTAATAGCAGATGTGACAAGCTAATGTGTCCATGTACAGACAAATTAACCTCTGCCCATCAGCTGCTAGGATCTGTGAGAAAGCTGCCATGTTTTGCCTCCATCCATCCAAGTCTAAATAAAACTGCAGGATAATTATAAACATAGATGTTAATAGAATATACACTTCACATGAAGCACTGTCCAGAGGAAACCATTTTACAGGCAGGCTTTTAACAATAACAGGAATGAACACCTGTGTTATCCTTTATATTTTATAAAATATGGTCACATAGATTAGGTTTTTATTTACCTGGTAATAGAAATGATTCTGCAATTTTTCAACTGTTGTAAAAGAGGTCCATCTGCTCCTAATGCAGTTAAGGCTTCTGTTGCTGAAATTTGGTGTTTTCTCCTCAAAATAGTGATTTCTACATTGTAGCTGGAAACAATGCCTACTTCCCTATTTCGATTAATCACTGGTATCCAATCCTGAAGGGAGAACTTAGGCAACAAGACAGATTTTCACGGGGCAAGACCTTTGGCAGACAGGAATTCTGAGTGTTGGGTTTGTTTGGTGGGGAAGAAGGTCAGGGGCAGGACTCACCTCAAGTCATTGCTCCTCCTCCTTCTGAAAAGCCATGGACCCAGCCAGAACCCACAGAGGAAACACCCAGATTGTCACAGAGCTGAGACATCTAGCTTTTTGGGGTAAGAGAAGAATTAGGTCGTGATTCTTGATCCCTGAATGATTGGCAAGGAGCCCAACATGGTTTTAGGGCTTGTAAGTTACCATCTCGCAGGGGCACTTAGACTGGAATGGGAGAGACTCTTAAAGATGTAACTCCAAGAAGTCAATTTTCCCTTCCTCTCCTGTGAGCTGAAGTCAGCTTCCAAAATCCTCCTGGCCTCTCTCATGCCCCTGTTTACTCCCACTCTGCCAGCGACCCTCTAATGTAGTAGGAAACTGGGGATGGCGTGGGAAATGCCCGGTTACATATGCACAGAATCCAATGACACACTCCTACTCCATTGTACAGTGTTTATGTGGACAAGTCTTGAAAATCAACCACCTAGAGGTAGTCACTTACAAAGTGATTTTGGCATTAGAAACCCCTACAAGTCACAACTCCTGCCAAGGAAAAAAAGCCCAGCTTGAGACTTCAAAAACTTCAGAGGGATACGGGAAATGGGCAAATGCAAAAAGGATAAAGCCCCCGGGATTATTTAGTCTCAAGAAGAGAAAGAAATGGGTCACTTAATGTCTCTTTAAATATAGAAAGGATTATTATTCAGAAGCTGTATCCAGATGTATGAACATTTCTCTACTGAGGATAGAATAGGAAACAATGGGCTTTAGCTAGAAAGAGAAAGGATATATATGTATAAAGAGGGGCTTCTTGACATGTGTGGTTATAAAGCATTGTAATGGGATACTAGAGAGGCTGTCAAATCCACTTCCCCACAGAATTTTAAGAACACGACAGACACCTCTTGGTAAAAATGGTTTAGATAAAACCTCCCTGGAGGTTGGAGGATGGATCAGATGACTTCTCAGGGGCCCTTTCAGCCCTATGTGTTTATCATTTTAAAACTGGACTACAACGCTTTTTCAGATAAGCCTTATCTGGTAAACTAGAAGCTATATCATTTCTTCTCCCCACCCCCCTTAGCCCTGTCTAATCTTATTTTCTCTGTTTATACCTTGCTTTGCTGATGCCTACTTGACACTTGTTCTTTGGATATTGTGCTCACTGTTGTGGCATGCTATAAGGCCTACAGACACTACCAAAGATGGATGGGACATTTGCAAGGACACAGAAAAGATGGTTTCTTAGTACACTGTACAAAGGCACTGTAGGCTCCCTGCACTTGGAAACATAATCTCTAACAAACCAAGCCTGATTTTAACAATTCTTTTTACAGTGACTTAAATCTCAAGACACCAAAATATTTTGCTTACATGGGGGAGACCTTCTGTCCTAACACATATGGTTTGATTTTCCTCAGACTTGGTGATCCTTTCAAGTCACACACCCCATTTACTTATAGTACCATTTTGAGTGGCTTGTGCTGGAGGAGACCCGGGTGGCTGTCATAGTCCTCTACAGTGCAAGGCAGACTTGAGAGCACGTGAATGATGCTTCACAACGTGAAGGGCTCTTCTGAAACCCTGCACTTTTCCGGTTCCAGATGGTTGCCTGTCTTCTGTAATTCAGAGTTTAACAAATGCACGTTAGCTTTCCAAGATATGCCCTAACAAGGGAAGGTTGAAAATTAAGTCTGAGATTTACAAGGCCAAGAAATTAGTTTAGGTCACCTGAGAATTACTCAGTTAAAGTCATTTGAAAAATAATTCAGTATCTTAACTGCCAGCAGGGAGAAACTCCACTAATTTAAGGAGGACAAAACTATCAGCTCTAAATGTAACTAACACCACCCACATGCAAAATGCAGAGTACCTACATGGAAAGCAGTGCATGTACAAACAAATAAACCAATTCATAAAAAAGTCACACTTTTACTTTTGTGGGAGGTACAAATCTTCAGTTTGTGCATGCAAGAAACGTCACTATTTTTATTATTATTGATGAACTGTATTTTGAGGCCCTGTTGGGCAGGGTGTGAGAAACAAAATCTCAGGCTGTTCCATGTCTCCCCCGTATCCTCTTGGGAGATGAGGAGTTCACAGATACTTGTGGGATATCAAAGCATTAGCTGGGAGCCTCTGGTCCACAGTAGCCTCCAGTACCTGGGCTAGCATCCACCAACATGTCTACTGTCCCATCTGGTCTTTTGTCACCAGTCTATGCACGTCACTAATGCATTTTCCTTGTCCCCGCTACAAAGTGTCAGTTGTCAGCTGTCTCTCCCAACTACTTCTCTCCCACTCAGTGGGTGGGAAACATTATTACACTGGTCCCGTTTAGGCCAGGGACTCAGAATTGTTTCTGGTCTCTTTGTGCAGACAGGACCAGCTACATAATTTGTGGGGCCCGGTGCAAAATGAAAATTCTCGGGCCCTTGTTCAAAAATTAAGAATTTTAAGACAGCAATAGAAGAGCATTAAACCATGGGCAAGGCCCTTTGTATGACTACACAGGTAACTTAAGAAGCCAGCCCTGTGTGCAGACACCCTACTTTTTTTTTTTTTTTTTTGCCACACACCAAGCTGGATGTCAGCGGTAACAAGACCTTTTTCCTAAGTGAAGCAAACGGCCAGCTGTTCTCAAGAACTCAAACCTTCCTGGAGATTCCACCTCCACCAGCACTCACTGCAGGGTGGAAGCGGTTGGTGCACAGGATACAGGTCTCCTCCTCTCAGACCAGCTTCTTTCTCTTTTCTATTCCTCCTCAAAACCATCCATGGACACCATCAAGTCTGGGAGTGTGACACCCTTGGCTCTTTTCTATTCTTCTGAACCTATTTTATGGTGGGGTGGGGGACCAGATCTGCTTACGGCCTGAAACCTTTAGAGCTTAGACTTCTGAAATGAAACCAAATGAGCAGGGCTATCCTAACTCAAAGGCTTTTTCTTTAATAATATTATATCTCTTATTTGCTATAGGAACTGTTTTGAAACACAAAAGCTCTGTGTTTTGATTCCCTTTTATTTCTACTGTGATATCCTTTGCTGGAGTGAATAGCCATCCAAATACTCCAGGTGCTAATAGAATGAGGAAAGAGCCAATACGTAATAGAAATGGATGGAAAAGCCACTACTGGTTCTCAGTTTACCAATAAGGGAGGTTAAATACACTAACCAAGGTCACAAAACTAAATGATGGAAATGGGATTTCAGCCTTGTAGCTTGGCTCCTGGAGTCTGATCCTTGATCATAATGCACTACTGCCTCTTATAGTTAGCATGAATGTATTGCAGCTTCAGTGTTTATGATGATAAAGAAGAAATAATTGGTTCCTTACATTTCCCGGAAACAAAAGCATACACAGACCATCAAACAAACATATTTAAGGTACTGGGGTGTCTGGATGGCTCCGTCAGTTAAGCAGCCAACTCTTGGTTTTGGCTCAGGTCATGATCTCATGGTTGGTGAGTTCCAGCCCTGTGTTAGGCTCTACACTGACAGTACGGAGCCTACTTGGGATTCTCTGTCTGTCTGTCTCTCTCTCTTTCTCAAAATTAAATAAACTTTAAAAATTTTAAGGAAACATATTCAAGGTACAAAAAAGGAAATTTTGTTTAGTTTGCCATTTATCAGCTTGTCATCGATCTTTAACAAAATGTTAAAACAATACTAGAACATAGTGACCCACAGGACTTAATATGGGTTGTCTCATTTCTTTTTTAACAGGTAGGCAGGCCACACAATGAAACAGTAGATATAGGCCAATACATTCAAACAACGTCCTGCACTTTTTTTTTTTTCAGTTTCTCAGCTACATTAATTAAGTGCAGCAGTAATCTTAAGGCTCCATAGTCTTTCCAAGTCACAAAGCTTGTAGGACACTCTTCAAACAGGAAGGTGACAAAGAGTGACTTCTGAATATAAGCCTCTACTTAGGCTACCTCAGGGTTGTCATGAAAGAACATGAGCTGCCCTGGCTTAATCACTTCCTACCTGTGTGACTATGAAGGGACACTTTGCTTCACTGAGCCTCAGTGGTAACAGTTACCACATAAGACACGGAATACAAGCACCCGTGTCAATGTCAGAACTTGCAGGTATTTAAAACAGAGTCGCCTTTCTTCTTCCTTCTTCTTAGATTAAGACAGTAACACAAGCAGTGCACATTTTGGCTAACACTCAGACATTTTTATATGCCCAACACTAAGCAAAGCACTCGACATCTATTCACTCATTTGAATCTCACAACCATCCCTTGAAGTAGGCACAATTATTTACCTCATTTTACAGATGGAGAAACTGAAGCACAGAAGGTTAAAGAACCTGCCCAAGGTTACACACTCAGAAAAAAAACCCACAGAGTCTGGCTGAAGCATCTACTCTACTCTGATAAAGCATTTGGATTGTTGGACATGTGGTCCTTCATTTTCAGATGACTTTTTATTCTCCTTATAACAAGTGCACACTACTAGACAAAAACACAGAGAATGTTTTAGTAATCTTAGGGTAGGCTGTCCTTCCTAAGCAAAATGAAGAAGCTATAACCCACAAAGCAAAAGATACACTAACTACATAAAAAATTTTAACTTCTAAGATTTCCTTAACAAAGTTATAAGACAAATGACAAACTGGGAGATAATGCTTGCATCACGTGTAATAGACAGAGTTAAAAATCGGTAACATATAAATACTTCCATTAAATGAATGAAAAATAAAGATAATTCAATGGAAAAATTAGTGAATATAAAAAGAGGCAAGCCCCAAAAAGAGAAATAAATGACCAGTACTTATGAAAACATGCTCAATCTTGTTAATTAAGAAGTCATAATTAAAACAGTACCACTTTTTGCCCATTGGATTGCCAAAAAGGAGAAAAAATAGTATCTGTAGTAGCAAATATGTGGGCAAAAGAATATTTCCATATGATATTGTAGAAGTGTACGTTGGAATAGCCTTTTTGGAAAATTGGCAGTACTTATCAAAATTTAAAATACATGTACTCTTTCTCTGACTTATTTCACTTAGCATAATACTCTCTAAGCTCTGTCCATGTCACGGCGAATGACAAAATTTCATTCTTTTTATGGCTGAGTAATATTCCATCATGTATATGTGTGTGTGTGTGTGTGTGTGTGTGTGTACATCATATCTTCCTTATCCATTCATTTGTAGATGAATATTTGGGCTCTCTCTATAATTTGGCTATTATTGATGATGCTGCAATAAACAATGAGGAGCATGTATCCCTTCGAATCAGTATTTTTTGAACCCTGTGGCAAATACCTAGTAGTCCACGAGAAAAACAAATGCCGTATGATTTCACTCATATGTGGAATTTAAGAAATTAAAAAAAATAAATATAGTGGGGAAAAAAGAGGCAAACCAGGAAACAGATTCTTAACTATAGAGAACAAACTGAGGGTTACTGGAGGGGAGGTGGCAGGGGAGGGGGATGGGGATTAAGGAATGCACTTGTTGTGACAAGCACCAGGTGTTGTATGTAAGTGATGAGTCACCAAATTCTACACCTGAAACAAATATTACACTGTATGCTAACTGGAATTTAAATAAAAACTTAAAAAAGAAAAATAAAATTTATATACTCTTTGATTTAGCAATCTACTCCTAGGAATCTAACCTAACAGGAATATTGTACATGTGTCCAAAGCACATATGTACAAGATGTTCACTGTAATGTTACTGTTAATGGTAAAAAAATGAAAACCAAAATTCAACAAAAGGGACTGGCAAAATAAAGACACATCTCTGCATTCAAGTAATACAAAGGAAATGGAACCTTAGGCACAGACATGGAGATATCTCTAAGAATGTTGTTAAGGAAAAAAGTGGTTTTTGTGAAGTAAAATGAATAATGTAATTCCCATTTATAAAAAACAAAACTGGGCATGCACACATGCACACACACACCATATGAAATTATAATATCCCTTATATTACAAATACACCTTATATAAATTTACAATGATGGGGCCAAAAGGATGCACACTGAACTGTTGACAGCAGTTATTACAAAATAAATTATGCTGTGTGTGTCTCACAGGAATAGCACATAGATGTGCATTTAGTGAATTCCTTGTCCATAAAGGAACTCCACTTTAAGTATAGTGCTGGCTGGTATCACAGTGAACTTTGATTTTTACTCCGTAACATTTTATATTGTCTGATTTTTTTATAATAAACATATATTCATTTATTACTTATACAACTCCAATATTTTTAAAAAATCAAATGCAAGGAAAATAAAAAACAAAAATATTGGGGGGGGCGGGAAATGTGCTCTAGTGGCTAAAAAAAAATGTCCACCAAAAATGTCAGGTCCTAATCCCTGGAACCTGTAATTTTTAATTTATTTGGAAAAAGGGTCTTTGTAGATGGGATTAAGGATTTGGGCATGAGAAGATTATCCAATATCATCTTGGTGGGCCCTAAATGAAATCACACGCCTTCTTGTAAGAAGGACACAGAGATTTAACTGCACACAGGGGGAAGGTGATATAAGATAGAACAGAGGGAGATTTGAAGATGCTGGTCTTGAAGGATGAACTGATGCAACCACAAGCCAAGGAACGCTAGAGCCACCAGAAGCTGGAAGAGGCAAGAAACCTACAATCCCCTACAGCCCCCGGGGAGCCCAGTCCACCGACACCTTGATGTTTGTTTGCCCAGCGATACTAACTTGAGACTCCTGGCCTCCAAAACTGTGAGATAATAGATTTATGTTGTTTTTAATCCACCCACATTGTGGTGTTTTGTTAGAGTAGACACAGCAAATATATGTACAGCCTAGAAAATATAGAAAAAATGTATAAATGTATGCAAAAAATTACTTGTAATCCCACTGCCTATGAGTAACAACATTTTTAGTGTTTCTTTCACATCTTTCACTTTTAAAGTTTATATACTTAATAGCTTTTGCATGTTTTTTATTTTATTGAAGTATAATTGATGTACGATAAATTGCATAGATTTTAAGTATGTAAGGACTCCTAGAAGGACTCTCACACAGAACAGGTCCTTTTACAGCAAGATTCTTTTTTTTTAATATTTTTTAAAAATGTTTATTTATTTTTGAGAGAGAGAGAGAGAGAGAGAGAGACAGAGCATGAGCAGGGGAGGGGCAGAGAGAGAGAGAGGGAGACACAGAATCTGAAACAGGCTCTAGGCTCTGAGCTGTCAGCATAGAGCCTGACGTGGGGCTCAAACTCACGAACAGCTATATCATGACCTAGGCCGAAGTCAGACTCTTAACCAACTGAGCCACGCAGGCACCACTACAGCAAGATTCTTAATCAAGATTCTTTAGATCGCCTTCAGGGGGAATCAGGGAACCCTCTGCAAGTATATACATAGGTTTTGTTTCTGTTTATATGTACATTTTTTTGGTAGAAAATTTGCAATTTGCATCTGTTTCCTAAAGGGGTCCTCTCCTTTCCCAAACTGTTACAAACCACTGCTCTACTGACAAAGACTATCTACCCTTAGGCCCTCTGTCTGGAACATGCAATCTAACTAATCAACAGGTATTTACTTACTATACACAAAAAGGGAAAGCCATGGCCAACACTTATTACTAAGGAAGCAACAGAAAATGCTGAGTGGTAAATGCATGCAGGAGGGAGGGAGGGAAGGAGAAAGGGGGTTAGGGGGAAAGAGGGAGAGAGTGAGAGAGGGGGGGAGACAGTGAGAGAGAGATTGGGTTCTATAGTTGTTGAGGGGAGAGGAAGAACATCGTAGCGTCCTTAGGGAAGACTTTAAAGAAAAGGCAAGTCAAGAACTGAAAGTTGAAGGATGCATGCTTCCATGATTTGCTCTCAGGTGTAAACAAGAATGATACTCTTTGCTCCTGGGGCCAAGTTCAGTATCAGTGGGTAACCAGGCAGCAGTGGCCACCAGATTACCATTAAATGCAACTTGGCTGTTATTGTCCTGTTGGGTCATCAGCATTCAGCTAGTAGCATAGCATAAAGGGGGAAAGGAAAGCTACATTGAAGAGAAGATAAAAAGAACACAGCAAGCAGAAAATAAAATGCCTTCAGTCTATTTTGCAGACTCAAACCCACTAATCGATCTGACTCCAAGTTGAGCTACCATAGGACATAATATACACCCAGCTCAGGAGGAGCGCACACATTTTGACATAATCTGGCCATGGAAAAGAAAGTCATTTTCAAGAAGTCATTAAATCATTTGGCTACAGGAACTGCCCACCAGTCCACATCTCTGCTGTCCAATCTGAGCCAGCTTCTTGTCTCCAATCCGAATTCCATTCTGTGCACACGCGAGACACATTGTGTCACTCCAGCACCGAGCAGGCACACTTGATATTTAAAGCAGGTTATCTATTTTTAGTTGGTTGCGGAACATCTGTCGGCCTTTCTCCTTAATAGACTGCTCAGTAGACAAGAAGGAGAAAAGCAGTATAAAATCATTTTGTTGTGCAATACCATGATTAGTTTTCTCAAGTTGACAGCCAGCCTTAACAAGATTCTCCTCTTCAGGAAAGGTTCTTTTGATGGATGGTGTCCCTGTGGCTCTAAACTGAATAGCAGAAGCAAGAAGGAGGTGAATTCTATAGTTGGAAAGAGTCTTTTTCCTGCTAACTCAGGTGTAATTGATAAAACCCCATCCCTCACATACCCCCAAAGTACAACTCCAAGAAAAAGGACAGGCTTTTTCTTTTTTTCCTTTTTGCTTTGTTTTAACGGAATTATCCCCAATTCTGCCTCTTCTGAGCCTGAACTTGGTTACAAATAATAACCTGGGGCCAGCCGCCAAGTTTAATATTTCACTGTACATTTTGGACAAAAAAAATCTCCAAATCTCACTTAACAAACAAAACCAAAACCAAAATGGCATGCTGTCTATGAAAACAAAGGAATGCAGCATTGGTAGAGAAACCTAGAGATTCAGGAAGGTAAATGGCTGGTGAAATTATAAAGATCTCATTACCTAACAAATCGTCTCAGGAAAGGTCTTGATTTTTCTCAATCGTGAACCTGGAAATAACGAAGCCTGGATAAACCTCAAATTTCTCTATAAAATATGCCATGCTTTTACATTTTCCCTTTTTAAACAGCCCCTTTAGGCTTTGAGTCATCTGGCCAGGATCAGTAATGACATCACTTCTTCGGGCTGCTAAAGGTAGACTTAAGTGGATGTGTCTTTGAGAGAAAATATGGGAGGGGGTGGGAAAGCCCACCTAAGATGTGGGCCTGCAAGGATTTTATTCAGGATTTTATGATATGACTGACCTATAGGCTGGAAGCAGAGCTTTGAAAAGAGAAGAAAACAAACCTCTTCATTTACATCCATGTATTTATATATTACAGTGAAATATATTCACATACTTTCATATTTTCTATGGAAATTTTATATTTATTTATACCCACTATATGTACATTGTGAGATTTATAGTTGTACACGTGAAACAGTCCCAAGAGGCTCTCATGTGGATGGGGCAATAGGAAATAGAAATCTTTCCTGTAATTTTCTATTTAAAAATGAGCATGAATTTAAAGACATAGCTTCAACAAAACCAATCATAAAGAGATTTTAAAATCCTAAAATTTGAAACAAAAATAAACCACCCTCAAATTTCTTAATAATGATAGCACATTTAGGGCATTTATATATATATTTTTTAATGTTTATTTTTGAGAGAGAGAGACACAGAGCATGAGCAGGGGAGGGGCAGAGAGAGAGAGAGGTGGGGGGAGAGGGAGACACAGAATCTGAAGCAGGCTCCAGGCTCTGAGTTTGTCAGCATAGAGCTCAATGCAGGGCTTGAACTCATGAGCTGTGAGATCCTGACCTGAGCCGAAGTCAGATGCTTAACCGACTGAGCCACCCAAGGCGAGTTACAGGGTATTTTTGAGCATAGAGCGTAAACAGTCATTAGAAGGCATTTGTGATTTGGTGATCTCACAGAAGGATGTCTCATACAATATTTGGGGGGAGGAAAGAAGTTAATGAGATGGTTGCATGCATCTGATAATCCTACCCCATTACTTGTCATGGAGCATTAACAGAATCCTTACTATGCCAAAGAGTATTCACTGGAATGTAAAGATGGGGATGCGTGCTGCTCTGCTTTGTCATGACAGGTCACCCTTAGCTCACTGAGTGTGCAGTCTTTTCTCCCAGAGAGTGAAGAAAGCCCTTCCCTGTCTAACCTCCAAAGCTCATCATCAGGGCATGTCTACTGGTAAGATGTAGAAGGTCAAAACCAAACACACCTTATCTTTACCAAAAGTTGTTTTTTTGTAAGTTTTATTTATTTGAGAGTGACACAGCATGAGTCAAGGAGGGGCAGAAAGAGAGGGAGAAAGAGAATCCCAGGCGAGCTCTGTGCTGCCACTGCAGAGCCCAGTATGGGGTTTGAACTCACAAAACTGTGAAATCATGACTTGAGCTGAAATCAAGAGTCGGACACTTAACCAACTGAGCCACCCAGGCCCCCCACCAAAAGTCATTTTAAATAAATAAGAAGTTTGGAGTAGCAAGTGCTATCACCAATACAGAACAAAATACTATTAGAATCCACCGTGCCTACTCTGACATCCTATGTGCAGGATCCATTTAGACAATTTTTCCATTTTAATCCACTTGTGCTATGTTTTTACATTTTGACACACACCTTCGTGATAACTACCATTTTTGGCCACCTACAGGGCTCTCAACTGGACACACAAATACACTGTCTCATTTAATCTCACAAGAACCACTTATGCTAAGTACAATCTTAAACATCTGCATTAAGAAAAAGCCACATGGAGGCCTTAAGAGGACAGTCATGTGGCAAAGGTCGCAAGGCCAGTGAGGAGCAGAGCCTGGGACTCAAACACCCTAAGTGATTCCAAACCTCTGGCCCTTCCACTCTATGCTGTAGTTGCGTGTCTCCTCTTAACTGAGTCTTTCCAAAAGATAGGCATAGCTGAGGGGCTGGTACCCATTTCTGCCAATCCCGGTCATCACTTCCCTCTAGGTCATCTCAGATGGTCTTTCCCTGACACTGGCCATCCCCACCCATGCCACTATTCTCAGGCTGATCCAGAGACTATACAAATAGACATACTGGCCAACAAAAGTAGTTACAAGGGTTAATGAGAGAAAGATACTTAATGTGTTGGAAATGCAGATTCTCAAATAAAGTTCATTCACATTTGTAGGGAGTAAAAAGCAACAAACTAAGTGCCGTGTGACTTTTTCACTGGCTCTGAGCCTGAACTTCCAAGAGAGCTTTATAATTATGTTAGACCCTAACAAAAACATAATAAATAGACTCTCCACTTAAAATATTTATGTGCTAGCTGACAGAAAGTCTCGATCAGTAAGATGGATAATTGAAGAGAGAAAAGGTAAATTGTTTGGGGAGCATACTACATACATCTTGACTAGCCGGGATTTTTTTTAAGTGATTGATTTTGAATTCTCTAATAGGTCACTGTGGTGCACATTCAGTTCATTATTATTAATACAACTGGTTATCAGTTTTAATTTAAAAAAACATAACTGGGTACCTCTGTGACATAACTGTTTAGTGCATTCAGCTATTAACCCAAAGACTTCTGATAAGAGCCCAAGGTAAGGTGTACTTTTAACCATTCAAGGACATAGGATTTTCTTGCTGTTTATCACCTGTAGATTTCCTTATGTAAAGTTTACCCTCCACCATTCTGGGTCCTGTCCACCTCACCTCTGATACTTGTTAAGGGCCTCTGCCCCTACCCAATCATCTGATACCTGTCAAGGGTCATCTCACTTCCCCAATCCAATTCTTACAGAATATCTGCTGGGTTATCAGATTTATAACAGGAATTTGTGAAACAGAGACAGAAGAACCCAGGTTCAGGGGCGGGGTGTGTGTGTGAAATTTTTAATGAGATGCTACTATCCATCCACCTATTAGAATGGCCCAAATCTTGAACACTGACAACACCAAATGCTAATAAAAATGTGGAGCCACAGGAACTGTCATACATTGTAGGTGGGAATGCAAAGTGGTACAGCTACTATAGGAAACAGGTGGGCTTTTTTTGTGCTCCTTGGCATTTACCTAAAGGAGTTAAAAACTTACGTCCACATAAAAACCTGCACACAGATGTGTACAGCTTTATTCATCACTGCCCAAATTTGGATGCAACCAAGATGTTTTCTAGTAGGTGAATGGATACACTGTAGTACATCCAAATAATGGAAAACTACTCAGCATTAAAAAGAAATGAGCTATCAAACTTTGAAAAGACATGGAGAAATCTTAAGTGCATGTTACCAAGTGAAAGAAGCCAATGTGAAAAGGCTACATATTGTATAATTCCACCTATATGACACTCTGGAAAAGAAAACTATAGAGACAGTAAAAAGCGACTGGGTGGGGGGATAAATTGGTGGAACACAGAGGATTTTTAGGACAGTTTAAATATTCTGTATGATACTATAATGGTGGTAAAAGCCATACATTTGTTATACATTTGTCAAAACCCACAGCACATACAACACCACGAGTGAACCCTACTGTAAACTATGCACTCTGGGTGCTAATGATGTGTCAATGTAGATTCACCTATTATAACAAATGTACCACTCTGGTAGAGGATGTTGATAATGGGGGAGGCTATGCATGTGTGAGGACAGGGAGTATATGGTAAATCTCAATTTTGCTATGAACCTCAAACTACTCTAAAAAAATATAAAATCTTATATGTATCTCTATATACATATAGATATGAAACTGTTAATAGACAACTATAGAGAAAAAACTGTCTCAATTAGATGAGAAGCAACAAACTGATCACAGGTGATGCACTTAATTTCTCTCTCAGTGGGTGTAAATAACAAACCATCTTAAAGATAGTTAAGCTTTGATGAAAACCCATTTTTTTTCCTTATGATTAAAAATTCTTTTAAGTTGAAATGTCATCATTATTTGATCGTATTCAACCCAAAGTGCTTTTGGAGGTTGGGGGCTGGGGAGTGAAGTTCTTTAAAGAGAAGAAACAGTCGTGTTCACTACTGAGCACACATGAAGAGTTGAAAGTGTCCCAACTGTGTTACCTCCATGTTTACAGAACCGGTGAACATGAACTTCTGTATGGTTCAGTTTCCTATACAAAGGCTGAATTACAAAACAAAGAGACTAATGAAAGGAAATCCATTGATATTCACTTGAAATCAAATACATATAAAGGAGAGAATAAAATGCTATCCTGTTAATGATTGCTGTTTTACTTCAATAAAAAAAGAGGCTTTAAAATTTTTCTTTTCATAAAAGCCCCTCAACTTTCACATCTTACATTGAAGGACTTGGTTGTTGTTTTTTTTTTTTTTTTTTTTTTTTTTTAATTTTCTCTATGATGATATAATCAAAGGAGAAATGTATGAGAAGGCTGATAATTTCAGAGTCTTCATTTCAAACCATTAAAGCTGAATTGCATCATTTCCTTTCTAAGGATTGAAGCTCTCCAAAAATGAATAGATGAAAGGTCGCAGCTTTCTAAAATACTTGTTCCTCCACTTATACAAATAACATATAATAACATGCATTCTAAGACTAGTTATTTTTCCTTTAGTATCTCAAAACAGTATGAATTGATACAGCCCAGATCAGCTCTTAAGCCCCTCCGTTGCTTGCCCATCAAAATAGCAGGTCAGCACCAGAGGTTTATGGAGCTGTATTACTGAGCCACGACATTACCAAACAATGATCATCATATGAAATTAGATTCACCATCAAAAACAAAAAATTTTTTTGTGTGGCTGAAATTATGATTCTGGGTGCAGGCCTCCAGCTCGAGCATCAACATTGATGCAAAATTGATGAAACTTCCAAGTGAAATTGCATTGTTTGATCTTCACAGCCCTGGAATAACATAGCCTAAAGCTACAGTTTCTATAAACTTACTTTGCACAAACGACTTAGCCAGTATGGATGTATTGACACAGAGTGCCCATGAATGACATTAGGGCTACTTAGAAAAGAGACAAAATAACAGCAAAAAGAATGCAGCAATTGGTTCTGAAAATTACCTTTTTCCAGTGAACCTCTCTGAAAAATTACCTTTTTCTGCTGAATCTCACTCAAAAATTACCTTTTCCAACTGAGGCTCTCTCAAAGTGCCTTGATGTTAAGCAATATTATAGTTTTAAGTTGAAAATGTCACAAGGCCATGGAAAGAAATTGATAGAAAATTTCAGGGTTCCTTGTTGATATTTGAAGCAGCCTGTGGATTTTTGTTCTTTAACACAGATCTGCTCTGCTGTGCTACCACTTTGATTTCTGTATTGCCAAAAACAGCATGTTTCTAGGCTTAATGGCTTCACAGACAAGAGTATGAAGGTGATTTAGTTATTGCTGCTGAGGTTCTGTTACCAGTAGGAAATTGGTAAACAGATGTTTTCAAAATCCTCTCCATTCAGTGTGGAACTTTTCAAAAAGTGCAGTAAATAAAATTTTGAATTTTTTTATCCTTTAAAAGAAACTATAATACTGGCTACTACAGTATCCTTTTAGAAACGATGCACTTGAGCTGAGTTGTTTTCTTTTTCCTGACAGAAGGAATTTTTATTTCTCCAGTCAAAAGATGCAGGAAAGGCCTCATGGGTTTTGCAAGAAGGATCACTGGTATGGACATCTAAGGACTCGGGTCCTAGCTTGCAGTCTACCTCTCTCTGCAGTGTGACCTTGGGCGAGTCCTTGTGGAAAAAGAGAATGGACAGGATAATGTGACAGGCCCTTCCTGCTCTAACATCTAAAAGTTTCCTCTTAGTCTAGACTTAGAAAGACAAAACATGTTGCGGTGTTACTGTTATTACAGATATTGCTAAAAAAGGAAGTTGTAGAATTTTTTTTTGCTTGTCTGGTGTGTGTATTCCTTAAGAGCCAAAGAAGTGCTCCCCAGTATGGGATGCTCTGGGTACGATCTCTTCTAAAGACAAAGGGAAGACGCAGGAGACAGAGCCAGTTACAACAGCAGGGTATTGAGTAATTGAGCCCTCCCTGCCACGGAGATGAATTTTCTTTTTCTTGCTTCCCTTTTCCTTCTCCTCTTCCTTTACCAGTCTCTCTGCCACTCTGCCTCTTCTCCACCCTCAGTTCTCCCGCTCTGCCCCCTCTTTCTCATTCCTTCTCCTCACTTACCAGCCGTTTAATTTCTCCTTGTTGCATGCCAAAAGGAGCCTCCTGGTAGAACTCACGATTATAAACCGTATGGATGGACTATTGTAGTAGACCACTCTTTAATTTAAAAAAAAAAAAATCATGGGAAAAAAAGACAAAACAAAAAACAAATTCTTAACTGTAGAGAAGAAACTCACGGTTACCAGAAGGGAGGGGGCTGGGGGGTGGTGGATTCAATAGGTGATGGAGATTAAGGAGGGCACTTGTGATGAGCACCGAGTGTCATAGGGAGGTGTTGAATCACTACACTGTACACCTGAAACTAATATTACACTGTATGTTAACTGGAATTTAAAACTTTTTACAAAATCATGAAATAATTAGAATTTGATAATTAGAATTAGTAATTAGAATTATATCAAATGACAATTTTGGCTAAGTGCTTAACAGTCGATATTAACTAAAATTAATATTCTGCCAAAGCTGTGGTTAAATTTTGGAATGTGATAATAAGTCTGAGTATTCATACTCAAAAATTAATTCAAATTAGAAGTTTATTAACATTTTTAATCATCAAATCTTACAAGTTTGACACTATAGTGTAGGAATGATAAGTTCTTCATTTGCTCATTGCTGAATTGCTTTTATAGCCTTTATCCTGAATATTGAGATACTAAGTAGAGTCTCGCTTTCAAGTGGCATATTTAATATTTGATTAACTGTTTTGCACAAAACAAATTATCTTTAAGAACACTTTCAAGTAGCATTTTCTAGAAGAAACTGTACCCATGTTTCATAACTTGGGAAAAATTTTAAAAATCTTTCCTTTTCAATTATAGAATATGGTTGGCAGTCAGAAGTAACAATTACAGAAAGATTTTTATTTAAATTTTAGACTCCACAGATTTAAATTTTTAAGAAATTCATTTAAAATTATAGTAAATACATTTTATAAAGCCCCTTGTTTTGAGGTATAATTAATGAGAAAAATTTGTTTTAGTGATCTTTTTTCTCTAATGTTTTCCCCTTTTCTTCATATACTTTATATTCTTGATCCTATCATGGATGTTGTTTTACATAATTTTGGAGTTTTCCTCATAAAATTTTAAAATCATAAATATGAGATTGAAATTCTGCTGTTAAATTCATTTCCCCAAGAGGTGGTGAATCCTAAAACATTGTTCTTTCTTTAAAAAGATCATGGATGAAATAAAAGTAAATATCTAAAATTGAAATGCAGCTCTTAGTGGGATGAGGGAGAACACACCCTCCCATACATCTCTGTGAAAATACAACCTCTATGGAGGGAATTTGAAAAATCCAACAGTCCTATAAATGCATTTACCCTTTGTTCCAGCAATCCCACTTCTAGGAATTTACCCTTAAGGTATACCTCCAACAATATGAAAATAAATAGATGCAAGCTTATTCATTGCAACATTTGTAATTGCAAAATATTGGACATTTCTTAATGTCCACACATAAGATATTGGGTGAATAAACTATACTACATATAAATGGTGGGTGACTATTTACCAGCAGTAAAAAAGAATGAGGAAGATCTCTAGGCACTGATAGGGAGGGATTTGCAAAAGACATTTTTAAAGGAAAAAAGCTTATATATATATATATATATAATATATATATATATATATATATTATATATATATATAATATATATGTACATATATACGTATGCATATATACATATATATATTCCACCTTTGTGTAAAAAAGAAAGAAAAAAATTCATTTTCTGCTTATCTTTGGGGGAAAAAAAGAAGGGTAAACTAGAAAGCAGTTAAATTCTTTACCAACACGGGGTAAGAGACGGGTGAAATGGTGTAAAAGGATGCAGGAGGGAGTAACACTTCTCTGAGTGCACTTTTTACAAAGTCTGCCTTTCAGAAGCATGTTAATATTATACATATTCAACAAAGCAAAATGCAATTAATAAGAATGGGGGTATTTTTCCAGCAGTGAAAAACGGCTGTAGCAAACGAATTCAACTGTGTTTCAAAGGAATGCCATAATCACACTGAAAGGGAAAGGAGGGAAGGAAGGAAGGAACTCATCTAAGTAACTTATGGACACAGATTTTTACCATATACTTTTAGTGTTGGAGAAGTAAGTAGGTAGATATAGCTGTGTGTGTGTGGAGGCAGAAGAATTGCGAACACATCATGAACTCTTTCCAATAGGTTTATTATAGTAGTATAGTGGACCAATTCTGAAATTATTTCAGGTATATTATAGGATCGAGAAAATGAATAAATGTATTCTTGGGAATCAGTGTTCTCACTGTAGAAGAAGGAACATACAAACATGGAATGAGGGAAGGCAAGAATGAACCCTGTGGGAATGGCCTGAAATTGGTGTCATGATTTCTAAAATACATGTGTAAATATGTATGTATATGTGCAACATATATGCACCTATGTGTCTGTATGTATATTTTATGTATGTAGATGTAGATTATTTTCAGACTTTGCCCATGGAATCAAGAGCCAAGAATCAAACACAGCTCAGTAGCTACAAGTATACCTAGCATCCAGATCTTGGAATGAGAGCTCTTCAGATAAATGGCTGATTCCAAGGTTGGGGAGGGTACATCAAGGGTTCTGGAACAGCTTCTTAGGCCAGAGAGTAATGAAGTACTAGGGCGGGGGTGGGGAGCGAGGAAGTCATGTCACAGGAACACAGGAGTCAGCTTGAAGGGGTGCCAACTGGGACAACATGAATATCAAAATAATTTAAGGCAGTAATAAAATGTGAGAGAATAGGGATTCCTATATAAATAGTAAATTAATACACAAATTGGAGGGATGAATGGCTCTTGCTTGCAGTCGAAGGCTACATGCCAACTAGCAAGAGTGGAGGCAGTGATGGAGTTGGAGAAACCAACATTCTGCACTATCACAGAAAATAGTCTTTAATTGATATTAAATCTAGAGGAAAATTTTGATGAGAAGCAGGATATTTTCATTCCCTTCCCTTAATGTGTCTCCCTACAGACTGCTTATTATTTGCAAGAAGGAAAGTAATAGTAAAGTGGCGGAATGAGAAATACCTTGACTAGATGATCAAAATTTTAATCCCCAATGAGGACTTGATATGATACTTACAGAGAGAAATAACATCACCTCCATAGTATTCTGGAAGAGAACAGAGAAGGTGAATCTGTTCATGACAAAGTATTAGACAAAAACAAAATACAGAACATTCTATTTAAAGGAGGGAAGGGGAAATATATTCTTTGAAAAGTCAATATCCCTTCTTTCTGATTACCAGGAGCTCCCCTTTTCAATCCCCCAGCTGTTTTAGTTATGCCACTAGGCTCACACACTTCTGAGACTGTGCCAACATCTGGGGCCAAGTAGCATGAAGACAGAGAGGGAAAAGCACTTCACTAGGATTGCAGCTATCTTTCTTAGAAAGTTTCTCGCCTCGCAGAGTTTTGGCCCCTGTGGGCTCTCTCCATCTCTGCCACCACTGCCATGAGACTGCTTGAGGGCTGGAGAGTGAGAGGACAGACAGACAGAAAGAAAAGGAAATGTCTGCACTCTGTCTCATCATTAGGAATTCCTGCTCCTTGAGCCCAAATGAGAGGGCTTCTCCTGAAGGTCTCTTTTGTTCTGCGGATAACCACCTTTTGGGATTCAGGCTGTGTTGAGTTCAAGCAGGGAGATACCAAAGGAAAGAAAAATCCCAAGTTGGGTGGTATTTCAAATTCTGGTCTTCTTCCCCAATCTGCCTGCTACTATTTACTTTTCTAAGTCCTACAACAATTACTCTAGGCATTCTGTCCAGGCTGCACAGTTGCCCACTGAGGGACAGATATAGTGGGGTGTGCTTATATCATTCTACCCAGAACCACAAGTGCTCTAAATAGCTTTTTATGTTGATTTTTAGTTTAATTCAGTTGCAGTGAGAGAACATACTCTGTAATACTGCAGTGTTTTAAATTTTATTGATCATCTTTTCATGGCCCAATATGTGGTCTCTCTTGGTAAACATTTAATATGCACTTGTAAAGAAAATGTACTCCAATGTTTTGGGGTATAATGTTCTAGAAATGCCAATTAGGTCATATCGACTCATAACACTGTTCATACTTTTCTGTATCTTTACAGATTTGTTGTTGCTTATTTCTCCTATCAATTATGGAAGAGGAGTAGGAAATCTTCAACTGGGGTACAAGATTTGTCTATTAATCTCTTTAATTCTTTCATTTTTGGCTTTTATGTGTTTTGGAACTCTGTTATTAGCATATTTGTAATTTTTCTGTCTTAATATATTCTTTTATTCATATAGTATATTCACCTTTAATGGCACTCCTTTTCTTGATGTCTATTTGTCTAATATTTTTATTTACTTGATATATGTTTCTGTCCTTTAACTTTCTGTTTGTTTTTATTTAAAGTGTGTCTCTTGTAGACAGCATATATTCAGTCCTTTTTAAATCTACTTTGACAATGTTTCTCTTTTATTTGGAACGCTTAGATCATTTACGCTTATAATAGTTGTTGATATAATTGGATTTAGTTCAACTATTATATTATTTTCTGTATGTCTTACCTGTTCTTCTTCTCCCTTTCCTACTTTTTTTGATCAAATATATTTTAGTATTCCATTTTAAGATACTGATTTGCATTTTTAGAGTACACATTGATGGACACAAGATTTAGGACCTTTCAATAATCTGTCATGAACTGTCTTTTGAGCCTCATGCTCTATCAGCTGTGCTCAGTCCTCTTTCTGCCCTATGCTTTGTCCACTTTAAACTTATTACGCCATCTTATAACCTTCTATGGTGATGTCATGCCTTCTAGGTACTACAATATACTCATAAACTCAAATGAAATTACTAAAAGTAAAAAGCTAGTCACTGTGGCTGGCCAACTGCATCCAATAACATAACAAAGGAAGCAAATGCGGAGTTATGATTTTCAACATTGTAGCCTCTTCTCGATTTTCAACACTGTAGCCTCTTCTTGCCTCACCTTGTTTATTCCTTAATGTCAGTGGGGAGGTATTCTTGCACTACTGCAGCACCATTTATTTTGTAAAATATCCATAAAGAAAAAATTTACCTGGTATTGCAGGGATTGGTTTAATAATAAATAAAAGCAGAAATAGCTAGTTGAGGCTTTTGAGATTGAGCTGATTAAGGCTTTATACTCTCCAGTAAAAATTTTGAACATAAAGAGAATCTGAATCTCTCAGTGGTTAGTATACTAGCTATAATAAAAGGAAGTGGCCAATCCAGGGTGCATTCATGTGGATCAACAGAAGACATAGAGAAAGAGGACTGCCCAGAATGAAGCTAAAGAAAAGATAATCTAGACATGACCAAGACAAAGCCATTTGTCACAGCTACTTCTGAGTATGATCTCCATCAACTCTCTAGTGAAAAGGTTAAGAAGCAAACTGTGGTTATAGCATTTCCTAATTGTAGACTGGTGTCTCTACTGATATATACATCCATATATATTAACATAACCACATATTAAATTGTGTATAATTTTTTCCATAGTGTGGGTTGTGGTATCTTTAACGTATACTTTTGTTTAAAGTCTCAAGTTAAAAGAATCTTCTTGGGGCACCTGGGTGGCTCAGTCGGTTAAGTGTCCGACTTCAGCTCAGGTCATGATCTCACGGCTCATGAGTTCGAGCCCCGCGTCAGGCTCTGTGCTGACAGCTCAGAGCCTGGAGCCTGTTTCAGATTCTGTGTCTCCCTCTCTCTCTCTGACCCTCCCCTGTTCATCCTCTCTCTCTGTCTCAAAAGTAAATAAACGTTAAAAAAAAAAAATTAAAAAAAAAAAAAAAGAATCTTCTCAAGTATGTTAAAATGAAACACTTAAATCAAATGGTTTCAATTATTAATGCATGAAAGATTATATTACTCAGTCTGGATAGATCAGTTTGCTACATCCATTACAGAATAATAAATAAATAAGACTTACTCCTACTTGTGTATGTCACACTTTATAGTTTCTTATGGTGTTTTCCCCACCTAGCCAGCCTTTTTTCCTTTTCTATAATCGGATAGCCTCTAAGCATTTTTAAGACCCACCCTTATATTATTGTCCATGTTAGGCCATTCATGGAGAGTGTTAAGTAATTTGTTATTCCTTCTTCCATGCTCCCATAGCACTGTGTTCTTACTTCTATCAAAATTCTTATCATTAATATTAGATTCATCCCTTTGTGTCCTATTTCTCCCCAATCTACGAACACACTTCTAGCATTTACTGCAGAGTGGGAAAAGAACAGACAACGAAAAGAGCAGAGAATGAAAAGGGCAGAAAACATGAAGAAAGGAAGAATACCATATTTTGTTCAATGACAAATAAACCCTTTCTTCACATTTTAATGTCTCTGAAATAGGGCTATTCTTACAGTCCTTTGTCTCTTACAGTCAAAATCTAAGTGACAATCATGATGTAGCTGTTACTGCCTCCATGTGCATGAACTTGGTCATTTTGATTAGCATGTCTAAATAATTGCAAACCCACTTGGAGCCCACTTTATGAAGGAATACAAGTCATAGTTGTCTTAAAACTTTGTCATCATATTCTGGTATATTTTTAAAAGGTTTACCATCAAAATGTGCAGAACCTGTATCAGTAGCTTGGAAGAAATTCCCAGAAACTACATGGAAAATTATTTTAAGAAATGTTGTATTGCCAATGATCTTGATAAAATATTATGTGGATAAACACTAACACTGATTTGTTTTAAAGTTAAGAAGGGACTTAGATGAATCTAATGCACATATAGAGATACATGGAGAACTTTAAGAATACCTTAGCCACCTTATTTTACCTAGGGTTTCTGCTTTGGGTATTCATAAATGTAATATGTGATTAAAAAAAATACACACACACACACACACACACACACACACACACACACACACACACTGCATGTCCAAGTAAGGTTTTAAAAGCTCTTTCAGGAAGCAAAGATAAAGATTCTATACATCAAAAAGACATTTGTTTAGCTGACAATATTTTTGTTTACATCTTACAATCAACTGCAAGATAGATTAAGTGGAATGTGTAAATAATCATCAGCTTATGAGTACTGATTAACAGAATTCATATTAAGAAAAATTTTGCAAAATTATCCATAATGTTTGAAACCTGTACATGCTTTAGATAAGTTTTTCTTATCTAGAGAACAGTCTCCTGAATAACATGGTTTCTTTTTTTTTTTTATTTTTTAATGTTTATTTATTTTTGAGAGAGAGACAAAGCATGAGCAGGAAGGGGCAGAGAGAGAAGGAGACACAGAATCTGAAGCAGGCTCCAGGCTCTGAGCTATCGGCAAAGAGCCTGATGTGGGACTTGAACTCACGGACCATGAAATCATGACCTGAGCTGAAGTCATACACTGAACCGACTGAGCCACCCAGGCACCCCTCTATTATTATTTTCAATACCAAATTTTTTTGAAGTAGAGAGTCAGAAAATAACTTAATTTCCAGAGAAAGGATAAATGCTCTGAACAGTTCCCATAGAGAACATCTCAGCATCAGCTAGGATTGTTGAATTCTCAAGAGGACAGCATGACAGCTAAGAAAATAATACTTTTATTTCAACTATTAGATACTCTGAGCTGTTCTTATTTAATGTTAAAAGTCATATCATCATCATAGCACCTATTTTGCTGAATGCCTCCCATCTTAATTTAGTGAGAAAAACACATGACAAACACCTTTCCACAGTAAACACTCAAATTAGTAGAATGGACAAATGCTCTGGTTGAATCAGTTACATTCATAAATGTAACAACTCTGAGTGATAATAGAATGAAATGTATCAAGACGGGAAAGAACCTTTCAAATAAGAACAAAAATCCAGACACCACTTACATTCAACATGAGTACTTTGGCACTATTTTAAGGAAAAGCATATGGGCCCAGGTGCTCAGACAAGATCTTTCTTAGAGTAATTAATTATATTTTCGGAAGCTGCTTTCCTCTGCAACATTAACCAATCATGAGCCTCTTTTCCTCTTCTTTCCAAAACATACCTAACTGGGAGTGGTAAAAGCTCAAATGTAGGCTTCTACTTCTTTCTATGGTAGAGTAAGAAAAGCCCTGACTTAACCCCATACTATTAACAATTAGATAGCTGTACAAAACTGTTGTCAGACACTGGGTAGCAGACAGTTCAAGACGGTAATCCCCAAAAGAGAAGCGAACAAGGCAAGCTGCATAATCACTCTGGTAGACTGCTTGGAGCCAATTTTCAAGTTATATGGGTAAATTGGTTGTGGTGCCAACTCCAACATGAGAAGAGTGGGTGGCCTTCCCACACAACACCAAGCGATTGTCACACATCAGCAGGATGCCCAAGAATTCAACTCAATTCAGGCACTATCTACCCAGAGATAGCATCAGATGCCACAGGTTAAAGATTCAGTTCTTTAAGACTGCTCCAATCCCCCTGATTTAGATGCTAGTTGCAAACCCAGGTTAATACCTGTGCTTCTGTCCAACTAGCTATAAATCAGAGGTTCCCATGACCTTCCCCTTGGGCTCGATTAATTTGCTACAGTAGCTCACAGAACTCAGAGAAACATTTTACTTACTAGATCACCAGTTTATTATAAAAGAAGATAACTCAGGAACAGTCAGATAGAGGAGCTACATAGGGCAAGGTATAGGGAAACAGCACAGAACTTCCATGTCCTCTTCTGGTGCACCATTCTCCCCAAATCTCCATGTGTCCACCAACCCAGAAGCTCTCCAATCCCTGTCCTCTCGGGTTTTCATGGAGGCTTTATTATCTTGTCATAATTCATTAAATTAGTGGCTCCTGATTCAACCCCCAGGCCCTCACCTCCTTCCAGAGGTCAGGGATGGGACACAAAGTTCCAACTCTCTAGTTACATGGTTGGTTCTCCTGGCAACCAGCCGCTATCTGCAGGTGAGGTCTAGAAGTCACCTCATTAACACAAGAGACAACTTTGTCACTCTCAACACTTAGGAAATCCGAAGTCTTTGGAGAACTGTGAGTCAAGAACACTGGATGAAGACCAATCTATGTGAGATATCTATTCTGGTCCTATCACAATATCACAATGCAATGAGGGAAGTGAGAGCCCACTTGCCTCAACTAGAGCCCAATGGCTCCACAAAATTGAGGGAACTGAAATTCTGTTTTTCTTGTGGTCATAAAACATATTCTGTATTATTTAAAGGTATTGGTATTTATTTTATGGACCAGCACACAGTCTATCCTAAGAAGCTAGGAAAAGAATAAGTTGAACTCAAAGTAAGAAAAAAGAAATAATAACTGCAGAAATTAATGAAATAAAAATATAGACCAGTAGAAAACCAGTAAAACGAACAACAGTTTCATTGAAAACAAAATCAAGAAAACTGATGAACTTCTGGTTCATCAGAAAACTGATGAAGCATCTAAGAAAAACTAACAGTCAACATTTTTTAAATCCTATTTATCCTGGTCTTACTAGGATTAGGAGTAAGAATGCCCACTCTTACCACTTATATTCAACATCAAACAGGAGGTACTAGTCAAGTTCAGTAAGTCAAGAAAATGAAATACAAGGCACTCATATTGGAAAAAAGGTAAAACTTTTTATTCATAAATGACATGGTCAGGTGTAAAGAAAATTGTAAAGAATCATAAATAAATAAGTAAATAAATAAGCAAGCAAGCTACTTCAACTAAGGAGTGAGTTTAACAAGGTCACAGGTAGGAATTCAATTGCTTTTTGTAAAAAGCAAATTTTGTTTAAACAAAGAATTATTTGTATATATGAGAGATTAGACCATAAATTTTTAAAATACCTTTCATAATAGTGTCAGAGCTATGAAATATATAGGGATACATTTAAATATATACCTCCTATATACTGAAAACTACATTATTGAAAGCTACTAAAGTATAGATAAGTAAGTGGAGAGATATACTGTATTCATGGATTGGAAGAGTCCAATATTCTTAAAATATAAATTCTCCCTAAATTTATCTATAGATTTAATACAATCCCAGTCATAATGGCAGCAAGCTTTTATAGAAACTAATGAGCACATATTAAAAATTTATACAGAAATGCAAAGTGAACTACAATAACCAAAATTTTTTGAAAATGAGAAAAGTAAATAACATAAATTACCTGAGTTCAAGACTTGTTATAAAGTTATAACAGTTATGACACTCTACTATTGGCAAAAGGATAGACAAAAAAAAATAAAGGAAGCAGAAAAGGATGTCCAGAATTAAACCTAACATTTACAGTCAACTGATTTTTCCAACAAAGGCAGTAAGATAATTAAATGGAGAAAGGATAGTTTTTTCAACAAATTGTGATAAAAACTAGCACTTTTTTTTCTATTTTTTTCACCAAAACCACAGTGTTTTGATTACTGATTACTGTAGCTTTATAGTAAGTCTTCATTTATCTGTCTATTCTCCATTTTTAGTCAACATTTTTTGAGTTTTCTCCATATAAATTTGGAATCAGTTTGTCAATATCCATAAAACAACTTGCTGGAATTTTGATTGGGATTGCATCAAATCTATAGACCAATGTGAGATGAACTGACATCTTCCCATCTATTCATGAATGTGGAGTATCTCTCCATTTGTTTAGGTCTCCTTTGAGGTATTTCATAAGAGTGTTATAGTTTTCCTCTTGTAGAATTTGTACACATTTTCTTAGATTTATACCTAAGTATTACATTTTGTGGGCTGCTAATATAAATGATACTGTGTTTTAATTTCAAATTCCACTTGTTCATTCTTGGTATATAGGAAAGCAATTGACTTTTGTATATTAGCCTTGTGCACCTTTATTTTTAATAGTTCCAACAGGAAACATCCTAAATGGATGCTTGGGATGGATAAACACATAGTATCTGCCTATGACGGATGCTACTCCACCACCATATATAAAAATTAACTGTGGATACACTGCACAACATGGACACATCTCAAAAACATTAGTCTGAGCAAAAGAAGATTCGAATGAGTTTATGCTGTATGACTACACATGTGAAACTTCAGAAAAGACAAACCTAATTACAGTGACAGAAAGTAGATCAGTTGTCTTGGGCGGGTGGTGTTGGAGTGAGTGCAAGTGAGTGGGAGTGAGTGGGAGTGAGTGGGAGTGAGTGGGAAAGGACACAAGCGAAGTTCATGAAGTGATGGAAATATACATCTTGCTTGTGTGGTGATTATACAGGTGTGTAAATTTGCTAACTTCCTTTCTACTTACACTAGCTTGCATGGTTTCTATTATTACAGTAGGACGCTAACTGAGAAAGAACGGGAGGCTGCCTGGCAAACCAGTAGGGAAGTGCTTTCCAGGAGAAAGGACAGTGCGCACAAAGTTACTGTAGGAGGAGAAAGTGTGACACACGTGACAGGCCTTGTTAGTCAGTGTTACAGATTCTATCAATCACAGAAAACGGACATTTCTACATAAAAATGTTCTTAAAGTGTGTCTCCATTTTCTAATACTATAGAGAAAAGGCAACATTTTCCAAAAGTTCTCTCCACTTGAACACGAAGAAAACTATGCTGAGCCAAAATCAAGTGGAAAAAATAAAAGTTACTTTGTAGAATGTGATTTCATTTTAAGTACATAGAAGGAAAAAAAAAGACATTTAATTATTAACATCAAATGAAGGGAAAATAAAACGACCAAACAAAAACAGCAATACTTTAAGTCAATGCCCAATAGGCCTTCCTCTTTTAGGAAGGTTTCAACAGACTCGTAAGCCTTGATAGCAGCAAAAGGAAGCTGTGCCATTATTTTTGCTTTGCCCTAATGCTGAGTTAGAATACTAGAGGGGTTAGTGTTTGCTTCTTCAATGTGTGGGGGTGTGTTCCAAGTCCTAACTTGTTAGATGGATAAATGCCAAAGTCATGGAAGCAGAGTAAATCCTTCATGGCAGGCTCAGTGTGTAGATTCATTCAACATTAGACATGATGCCACTGCTCCCCAAAATGAGAAGTTCAATTATAACAGAATTAAAAATGGAATCTTCTGAGAGCCATAAAGTATTTATAATGTCATATGATTTCTCTGGCTGCAGTACAGGCATTCTAGAATGTGTATTTTATTATTATTTTTTTAACCAAATTTAGGTTGAAAAACAAACTGTTATCAATCCCTCCTCTCCCGCCCCCCCCCCCCCCCCGCCACTCTACCCACCCCACCTGACCACTACCAATGCCACATCAGTATTTGGATACAGAGGATACGTCAACAGGTCATTCCATAGCAGCAAAGGTTCACATTAAGCTTAGAAAAACATGCATTAGACACCCCTATTGCATGCAGGTATCCCCATAGGAATTTCTGTAACCTTAGAGAAGATTTGGAGATACTTCTAATGGGAAGAAGAGAATTCATTGAAAAAAATAAAAATAACCCATGCCCTTAGAAGTCCTGATTCTTCCAGAGAGTCTGGCTATACAAAATTCAGGATTAAACATATCTCTTGAATCAGAAACAACAAGATGCAAAATTTATACAGGTGAAAATACAACTAGTAAACAGCTAAGAGAAAATGTTCACCATTAATGGTAATCAGAAAAGCATTAATGAAAAACATGGAGGAGGCTTTTTCCCCCTTAGACCATTAACAAAAAATAAGAGGTAATTCCAAATACAATCAAGGACACAGTGAATGATATGGCCTAAACTTGCTAGTTGCAGTGAAAATTTACATAACATTTTTAGAAAGAAATTTGGCGATGTGAAATAAGACCCCTACCTTTTTTTATCAAGCAGCTTATTTCTAGATGCTTATCCCAAGGATATGTTTAGATGACAGAACTTAATGATGAAAGATTTTTACTATAACATTTTTTATAATATCGGAAAATTAGAAACTACTTGAAGTTCAATGACGTGGAAATGATTAAATCGTGGTATGAAATGTGCTAGAATGTACAGTAGTATAAAAATACTGTTATGCTATCGTGAAATGTGATATGTAGAATAAATTAAATCACATTGTAATTGCAGTAGTGGTTAAAAACTTGCGCTTTTGAACAAAGACTGGAAGGAGATAAAGAAAATGCTAAATTAAGTTAGGTAAAAGCCTTACGAATATCTTTTTCTTTTTCCTAAGACTTTTGTAATATTTTATTTTTTTATAATAAATTAAATAGGAGTATGTAATCTTCTGGGTTATCAAAGGTTACAGTAAAGGAGTAAACAAATCACTAACAGTTAAAAACTACAGAAGAAACCATCTCGTTATGAGGAAAGTGGTTGTAACGTGACCATGAGAGCATCAAAACTGATTAATTTGGTGGAAATTTTAAAAAACATGATAGATTTCTGGACATCAGATTTAAGCTTAAGGAGGAGAAAGAGCTCCTAAGTTTCATTTAAAAGCCCTAGAATGGAGTTCTGGCTTTACCATTATATACATATAGCATCAGGCAAATCACGTAAAGATATGTTTACCTGTGTGCACAAGGAGGATGATGGTAATGCTCCCGACTCATCACTTGGTATAGTTTTAAGAATTATAGGAGATAACGCAAAAGAAAGTCTTTTGTAAACCAAATATTGGCTATGGGCATTTGTCACCATTCATAGCTTGGACTAAGTTTCTACCACACTAACCTCCTCAGGAGGTCGACATTGTGAGGAAGTATCACATTAGATATTCTGTGGCCTTAGAAGAATGTCTAGAGAGACTGATCCACGGTCAGCATAACTTCAAATTGGTCCAATCACCTATAACAATTGCGATTTCCATAAATGATCATCTAGGATAAGAAAAAGAAGGCCTGAACAGAACTTTCTCAATTTTCTTTGAGGAAAAAGATGAAGAAAGAAGGCAACAGAGAGATCTTCTTCAGAACACACAGAACCAGGGGCACCTGGCTGGCTCAGTTGGTACGGCATGCAACTCTTGATCTCCTGGTCATGAGTTTGAGCACCATGCTGGGCCTAAAACTTAGGAAGGGAGAGACGGAGGAAAGGAGGGAGGAAGAAAAAAGAACAATTCGTAATACTGATAACCAAATTTCCCTTCAAGGTGGATACCTATCTGGCAGTGATCAAGAGGTAGAGACCAACAAAGCTTCCTATGGAAAAGAGTGTTCCTTCTTGGTGATGCAATGGAGACCAGTCTCCTTGAATTGCCAGATCAATGGTGCAGACGGCGTATGTTAGCAGCTAAGCAGAGGCAAAGCAACCAAAGGTTTGTGGTCACTGGTAAACTCTTTTTTTTTTTTTAATTTTTAAAGTTTATTTATTTTGAGAGATAAAGAGAGAGCGAGCAAGCAGGGGAGGGGCAGAGAGAGAGGGGGAGAGAATCCCAAGCAGGCTTCGCACCATTAGCACAGTGCCGAATGTTGGGCTTGAGCCCGCAAATCATGAAATCAGGAGTTGAGTCGAAACTAAGAGTCAGGCATTTAACCCACTGAGCCACCCAGGTGCCCCAATGGTAAACTTTTAACAAATGTTGAGAGAAAGTTTAACAGTGGTGAGAGGAGCTAAGCAACCTAGAAGCTTCTACTAGTAATAATGTTTCAGAACCTAAATCTTGTGCAATTGTTAAAAGCTTTCTTTCTCAAACTTTTTGCTCTGCCTGCTAGCTGAAGGGAAGGGGTTCTTGTGCAAACTGACCGCCAGTTTCAGTAATATAAGTAAGTCACGGCACGGCAACCATACTGCTTCCAAAAGAATTTTCTTGGCTTGATTTTAAAACTGATTGCATCCTCTGTTGGCAAGTGGATCTGCTCATCCCTGAAGGAAGACTAAAAATTTCTGATTTGGTTGCCAAATATTCTCAGAAATTCTAAATATATTTACTTAACAAACATATCTCAATCAGTGCCAAGCACTCCTCTAAACACGATGTAAATATTAACTCTTAATCTGAGAGGCCCTCTTTCTGTGGAGTCATGAGGGCATCCCCGCACAGAGTAATTTTCAATGGCTCTGCACTAGCTGTAAACATCGCCTTGTCTAGTCTGTCCCCCCACCCCCAACCACCCTCCAGCTGCTGACGATTCCCCACAGTGTGTTCTCAGGGGCTTTGTCCTGACGAGATGTAAATGGCTTCTCTCTCCTCCCCAGGGAGCCTGGCCATTAGAAATGTTTTCCTTTATTTGAATTGATCCCACTACAGGCAGAGAGAACATTTGCTCACGACTCTTTCATCTCTTCTACCTTCCTGATGTTTCTACCTTTCCCATCTGCAAGCCTGACGAGCATACTGTAAGACAGATCTGTTACTCTGTGATAGAGATGGCTACTTTTCAAAAATCTTCAATCAAATTTTACTCCCTCAAGCCTTTTTTTTTTTTTTTTGGCTTTCCATTCTTTCTTATTGGTTAACACCTTTCTAATAATCAGGTGTCCAAAGTCTTATCACTTTGCAGGTTCAGTTTCCAGGTGCTGTTTACTGTGACTCTAGGGCTTTTGAGGCATTTCTGCCTTTCACTAGATATGTCTGTTTCCCATCATTTATCTCCAGGCACTTAGCTCCTTCCTATTTTCAACTTTAGTTATTTTCTGTGCCCCATTTTCAGTCTTACTGGGTTACATCTCTCATTGCTTGTCAATCTATAATGCAGGTAACACTTCAAGGCTTATAATTACTTGGTAATACAACTCCTACGTTACTTAATTCTTCAAAATCACTTTTGGAACTTAATAAATGCCAATAACAGCTAACAGTTTTATATTAGTAATGATAAAAGAGCTAGCATTTACTGAACACTTTTCACATGCCAGGCACCATGCTACGTGCTTTCATGAATACTCTTACAGTAAATCATAATCTGTAGATGCTATTGTCATCTTCTTTCTGTAGACAAAGAGATCTGAGATTTAGAAAAATTAAGTAGCTTGCTCAAAATCAGAGCTAGTAATTTGAACCCAAGTTGTGAACTTAATCATTAACCTCACATGGTTTTTGCCTATATTTAATAAGGACCACATAAAGAGGCTTTAGTTTTGTTTACGATTTTGAGTAATAAAAAATAGCTCATCTCGTTGTTTTCAACAATGAAAATGCCTTGATAATTAGCTTACTCTTTACAAAGAGTACTTCAGGCTCATGATAGAGAATTTTAACATGGTTACTTTACAGAGACGTGAAGCATAAACCCTCAAGGAGACTTTTCAGAGATTATGTAGCCTGGATGTCTTATTTGAAAAGGGAGGACCCTGAGGCACAGTTCTGTAAGTGACTTGATGAAGTTTACAGAATTAGTTCACAGCAGAGCATGGATTCCAGCCCTCCTTCCACTCCAAGATCTTGCCTCCGTGTTGAGGGGAAGCGGCAACCCAGGAACCACCCAAGCAGTGAGGCATCTCTGGGCCCCTGTGGCTCTCTCTGGGCCAGAGCACCAGAGCCTGCTACTCTGTATCTCACTTGCAGATGAAACCTTGCATTTCTGCCCTGGCAGTGTTGCTTCTGCTATCACCCACATGCCTGTCTTCCATCAGGGCCTTGGCCAGTTCTGGGCCCTGTGCCTGGCCTGATATGGACGACAGCTTAGGGAGGCTGCTTATTAGTGTCCCTGCTCCGACTACCAACATGCTGCTAGAGTCCTGCTCCATCTCCTCTGCTGGCTGTCCCCTCCCCTTCTCCACCTGCTGTCTTAAGCCATCAGTCCTCTGAGACCCAGGCCATCTCCCACACACCCCCTAAAGCCTCCTGAACCACCTCAGGCCAAAAGTGATCTCTCCCACCTCTTAAACACTGGAGCTCCGATTTCCCAAGCCACTCATTTACCACTTATCATATGCTGCTGTGTATTGTCTGTTTGGTATCTTTTATCTAAGAGCCTGGCTTGCCTCGAGGGCAGAGATCATCTCTTATTCATCATTGTATCCACCACATTGCTTAGCCTAGGGCCCAGAACAAAATAGGTGTTCTATAAATGTTGATTGATTTATTGTACGTGGAAATGAAAATGACTTCCTTGCTTCTATGGTGACCCAAGAAAAGAAAGTAAGTTTTCTGAGACCCATGAGATCAACTGAGAAAATACTTTTAGAACCCTCAAAAGAAAAATAATTTGAAGTACTTATGATTGTACGAACAAGTCTGTGTCTAACATCTGTTAAAATAGTTAAAAAGGTTTGTCTTGTTAATGGCTATTAGGCCAAGAAAACTAAAACCAATGTTCACTCTACAGATTTGGATGTTTATTTTTCATTGAGTTTTTCAAACCAATTATACATACAGATACGGCTTGAATATTAGACTGGTTACTTGCTATCAGGTTACCAAAACTAGGGAAAACCCAAAGTCATAATCCTGAAATTCTCATTATGTAGTGCATTTATTTTACTGGGTTTGAACATTCTGTTGAGATGAGGCAACATATTTTCATGGCCTTCCTCATTATAGTAACATCTTGCACCTCAACAACTAATCAAACCTTTATAGGTAAGACTTTAATTCAGAAATACCATCTTTCAGTTGTTTTCTTCCATTGGCAATATCTGGCTCTTTTTTATCCTGAGAATGAGGGAAAGCTTTGGAGTATATTTTTCTGGTATCTCCATATCTTTTATCAACAGACTGATCATTTGGACTGAAGCTGATTTGGTTGATATGCTGCACCATGTTTTGGTTGGCAACTATTGAATAAATTGGGTCTTATCATTGTCTAACACATCTTTCACTCTGTATCATAGAAGAATGATTTTAGAAATCAACTCATCCAGTTCTTTTACAGGGAGATATGGAAACCAAGAAAGATAACTTACCCACAGCCATACATTTTTACTGACACCAATCCGTAAAGTAATTATTTTTATTATAGCATAAGTTCTTTTAACAATTAGCCTGACAGGCAATAAACTTTAAATATGTTTTTAGGATTATTCTCTGGTGGAATTGCACTCTGGGTAAAATACAGAAATAATAAGATAGAAATAATAATAGAAATAATTTAAACCCACAGATAAGGAAACTCCTTAATAACAAAGACAAGCTTTCAAAAGTGTGATTGGTGGGGGTAGCAGAGCCCTGTGATGGCTGCAGGGTTCCCATCCTGCTAAGAAAGGACCAAACTTGAAATCACGTTAGTTTGTCTTCAGCATCCCCAACGGCCCTTTCTGTGGTCCTTCCCCTCTCACTGGTGGCTTCTCCTCTCCTTACCCACCTTTTCAGATGTTCTATGCCCAATCTCCCTCTATCAAACAAGGAATTAAGCATTCAGTTACTTAGTGTAAATTTCAACCTGTTATTTTAATCAGACTTTTCCATCTTATTTAAAAAGTTATTTATTTATTTTGAGAGAGTGTGAGCATGCACATGCGAGCAGGGGAACGGCAGAGAGAGGGAGAGACAGAACCCCAAGCAGGCTTCGTGCTGCCGGTGAAGAGCCCAACATGGGGCTGAATCTCACTAACTGTGAGATCATGACCTGAGTCATAATCAAAAGTCAGACACCTAATCTACTGAACCACCCAGGCACCCCCAGACTTTTCCATCTTAAGTGAGTCCTTGATGATTCTTATACCATCAAGCAAGTGGAAAAATGTTTTTGGACTTCCTAAAATCATACATATGGCCAGTGAGGAATCTAAAGTTGATTTAGTAATATGTAGCCAGTAAGTAAGGACCTGTCAGAAGAATCATCTATCCTTTCCCTACTCCTGGCCCTTTAGATGCCAACTTCCTCCCTTGAAAGGATAAAACAGGGTCTGGTGACCATTCCCAAGAATGGATTGAGACAGAAGAAATTATAGCCTATTGTTACAAGCACCTCCTAGATATGAATTCAGTCTTCCCTTGACTTGGGTCTTTTTGGCAGGTTTTCTCTTATTGCCTCTGCACCAACTAAGCTAAGTGATCCTAAGTCAGTCATCCACCAATATTCATTAACTTCTCATCTGTTTCCCAAATCACATCTTGTACTTTCTAGCATATATTATAATGATTATATTAACAGTTTTATGACATGATCATCACACCTTTTCCATCATTCTGGAATAAATACATGTTACATCTATTCTTTCCACCATGATGATAATTTCTGACAATATGACATTGGAGAATATGTCTTCACTCATAGGTATTATTTAACTATATCTTATAATTAAGAGCATGAAATTTATAAGACTACTATATAATGTACATTTGTAATCATAATAACTCAATATTTTAGGGCTTTACAATTCACACTGATTACAATTTCACCTTATTTTACAAGTTACAATGATTCCTTGAGATAGAGGAGGGAAAGCAATTACTATCATCATGCCTATTTAACAGTTAAAAAGACTGAGACTCTGTCACTTGCTTGGTGGCATTGGCCTCTCTACTTTTTCTACTTCTCCTAGAGGGGAAAAAAGAAACTGGCATTTGGTGACCATCCATTACATGTTAGGCACCATGTTACAAGTGTTTTATAAATGAGATCTTTGGCAACTTGCCCAGTTTCCAATGGCCAGTCAATATAGAACTGACCTCTCTTCCTTCTTCCCCCATCCTGAACCTCATGGCTGATCATCTGAACAACTGTCTCATCAACACCTTTGATTCTCCTTACGCTTCAGTATTTCCACCTTACCTCCTTAGCAAAGCCCAATTCGTTTCACTGTTGTAATTTACTTTCTCTGCTTCCATATCCAGGCATCAGTTTGTTGCTTGAGAGAAACCATACAACCCAAATTCATGTTCTCTAAACACACATCTCCCCTGCCTCTTTTTATTTATTCTTGGTCAGCTCCTCCTTTGTTCTTCCCACAGCGATTTCCTCTTCATGCCTCACTTTGCTTTCACTCAACACATGATCAGAGTCCCTCTGCCACCCAAAAATCTAGCCATTATTCATGGTCTTCCTCGGCTTCCAGAATGCCTAACTACAAATTTAAACAGAACCACAGATGCTTCTCCCCTTCTTTCTTCCTTCCAGTTTCAGAAGAGACAGCCCTCTTCTTACTCTACAATAAATTCACTTGTTCTTTTGACCCATTTGTTCATTTGTTCTTATTATCACAATTCTTGGGCTTCCTGATTTTATCCCACCATGCACCCTAACAAGCTCAAATCTCTCACATTTTCAGAAAAACATACTCCTCTTTAGCCTCAAGACTTCTCTTACCAGAACTCCCCCACCCCTTTTCCCTCTTGCCACCAAAACCCATAAAAGACAACAAAACAAAAATCTAGGTTACAGTTACCGTATCTTGAATTTACACTCAGCTCACTGCAATTTCATTGTTTTTCCCCAACTTCATCACTGAAAACTCTTTCCCTAGAGCAACCAAATATATCAGCAAGGCTATTCTCAGCTTACTGATTTTCTGCCTCTATATAACTCTCTGTTCAAGGGAAGAGGTCCAGTTAGAACTACACTGAGTTCCCACGTAAGTGGGAAGGCTTATGCAAATATCCTTCTCTTCTCCTCTAGGATCAGGCAACTTTACAGCCTTCTATAATCCCAAGATTAACCTATCTAGTAAACAGGGCTATCCATTCATTCTCTCCTTCTCCCCATATCCCTGTAATTTTCCCTCACTTGTACCATAGTTGATATATAAGATTTATACATTTTAGTATTTATCAAGTATATACTTAATACTTATCAAATCTACTAATGCAGAATATAAGGAAGGACGCCAGTGACATCCTTGCTGCCACCGTATTCAAAGAGGTCATGTTCACTGGATGCCCATCCTCTTTTATCATACATCATGACTGGAGACATAACCATCCACTCAGGCAATAAAACCAAAAATTCTGACTCAATCTTGAGTCATCTTCTCCTTTCTTTCCTCTCCAACAAATCAATCACTGAGAGCTGTATTACCTCCTAAATTCTTTTAGAGTCTGTCACATATTCTCTAGTCCTATTACCAATTACCAAAGGGCTAGAGTGACTCTTCACAACTTTTACCCAGAGCAGTGGTTCTCCAAGGCAACTGTGCCTCCCAGGGGACACTTGGAAAAGCTCTAAAGATGTTTTTAGTTGTCACAGCGGGGCATGGGGTGAGGCTATTTCTAATAGCTAGTGAGTATTAGGTACTACAAACATCCCACAATGCAAGAGAACCCCTCACAAACACACACACAACACAGAATTTTGTGTCCCCAAACGTCAATGGTGCCAATACCTAGAAACCTTTACACAGCCTATGGTAACAGCCTCTTAGTAGGTCTCTCTTCCTTCAGTTTTATCCCCCTTAAATCTATCACACAGAGCCCTAGAGTGATTTATCTAAAATGGAAATCTGTCCACTCAACTATCCTGCTTACAACTCTAATAGTTTACATTGTCCTCTAGGATAAGGTCACCTTGTGCCACTCTTCACTTACATTCCCCCTGCCCCTTCCTGACTCTCCACGCCTCTTTACTATCCAACAATAAAATACTTTTCATTTCCCACCTAGTTTGTGGCTTTCTTATCTGTATTCATGCAGTTTCTCTCTTTGAACTGCAGTGTTGTTTTTTTTTTTTCTTATTCTCCCTTATCTTTCTAACTCCTTTCCCTCTTTAAGACTGAGCCCACACAGCATTTCCTTCAAGAAACCTTCTGCTGTGGGTCTTCCTTCCCCCCACATGCTGAGATGTATTTCCAAAACAGCTTGAACCAATATGAGTTTAACATTAGCTCTATTATACTGCATTTAAGTTTCTGGGTTCTGATCCACTGCCATTTAGACTAAGTTGCCTGAAGGAGAGTCTGTGAGGGCTGTATCTTCTACATTTTTTTAATGTGGCACATAAAAAATGCTTTAAAAAAAAAAAACAATCAGTGAATGTTAACTTACGCTGACATAAGAGCTCTACACTTTACAGAATTCTTTCACATGTAAAATCCTATTTGATTATAATTCTGTCAAAGAATGTAGCTGGGACAGACCTAACAATACTAGTTTTTTTATATCATTAAACGGGCTCAGAACTTGAAATCATTTACCCACAGTGACTTGGTTTATAAGTGGCAGAATTAACAATGGAATCCAGATCTTTGGCTGTCATGCCCTATGCCCTTTCCAAAATCCCAGACTAGTTGGCCTCACCTACACACTCACTTCATCACTACCACCTCCACCACACAGGAGACACAGATATACTTATACATTTGTGTATACATATTTATACCTGTGAAGGCACATGTGTGTGTCTATTTATATATGTTTACATAAATATGGCCTATATATATACCTTTTGCATCTTAACATATAATGCATAATACATACACATACACGAATAGAAAATCTATGAGATTACATATACCTTAGCTCTTTTAATTCTTACAATTATTTTTTTAATGTTATTTTTGAGAGAGAGATAGAGCGAGAGAGAAAGAGAGTGAGAGCATGTGAAGGAGGGGCAGAGAAAGACAGGGGGACAGAGAATCCCAAGCGGGCTCTGTGCTGACAGCAGACAGCCCAATGAGGGGTTCAAACTCACACATTGCGAGATCATGACCTGAGCCCATGTCTGATGCTTAACCAACTGAGCCACCCAGTCTTACAACTCTTGATCAGAGCATTCATTTCATTCATACCTCATCCTAAGTTAACTGTGGAAGCTAGTTAACTAGTCACATCTTCAGGAAAGAAGAGGTGCAAAGAGTACCAGATGATGAAAACTGGCAAGTCGTCTGTATTTGGTTTGGCTTACTCAGAGACACATTCTCATATTCCACTTACCCTTTTGCAAACAGTGTCACCACGTGACCTGAGATGCAAATAGACAAGTGGAGACCACAGACCTCACGACTGTCCAGGCCTCTCAGAGATAACTAAACACAGCTTCGATGAATGTCTTCTATCTTGAAGAAAGTGCAATTTTTGTGAATGTCTGGTAAAAAAATTCAACTTCAAGTATCAAGCACAGAATATAGCATCTAGTCCCTAAACAAAACAGACCTATTCCTCTATGATGAGGTGTATTAAACAGATTTTCTCCCTTGTGTGAGCTCACCATTGGTATTCATTAGATTCAAAAGAGCAAGTGCACAAAGGGAAGATGCTGGAGAGAAACTGTCAGATCTTTCTGGATGTGGAAACAGACCCGTGTACAATATTTGAAGAGGATAGTTTGATTTTTCCTAAAAGCCTGGTTAGGTAACCCACTTACCTTGTGGTAACCCACAAGGAAGCTTTACAAATTAACTTTAATGAATGTATTAAGCATGATCATCTGCTGAAAGCCTCAGCTATGAAACAATATAACCCAACAAAGATAGTTAACAAACTGGGGAGACATAGCTTCAACAGTACAGTACATATAATAACAAAAGAATCCATGTACTTGAAGCAACTGCTGGGCAATTAGTGGAAAATATTTTATTTTCAGATAAATTTATTTAATTATTTTATGTACCTGAGATGCGGAGAGCCATTTAATATCTTGCATGTTATGTTTTTATTTCTTCATGAAGATCAAGGAATGAAGCAGTCATTAATTTGAAAGAAAAAATGGATTAATCAAGAACAAAATATTTTCCTATGGGTAGAGCATGTGTGTTCTGGATTTTAAGGACGAGTCTTAGATCCTAAATGGTCTCCAGTGAAACCATCTAAAATTTAAGTTTCCCAATTATCCCAATGTTTTACAAATTTCATTGACTATTGTCATGAGAATTCTTCTACGTTATGATTTTTGCTTCTAGAAATATATCAACATTTTCAACTCCGGCAAGCTTAATATTCCAGGTTTTCTTAAAATAAGTCTCATCTATGAAACTCACATACATTAAAGGATATTTGAATTAGTAAAGAATTTTCAGTTGGCAAAATAACACCCCCTTAGAGTTGGTTCTGAAAGGATTTAAATCTGCAGTTACACAACTTCTGTTAGATAGAACTGAAGTTACACTTATGGTAGACATTTTCAGGATACAAGTGTTTTACAAAATAAGGTGCCCTTACCTATTGACTTACTTCTTCCCATAGTCTGAGGTTTCAGTATTGAGTACACCAGCAGATTTGATACAACCCAGAAAGGCTTGGGAGAGGAAGTAATGCATTTTTGACATTCTCCATATGCTGAGAGCCTGTGTGCTATGCCAGTTCTTGTAAGTGAGCAGTGGCGGCTAACTGGATATTCAATTCAGCCATTTCCAGAACTAACATTCATAAGCAGGGATAAACCTGAACAATATGACAAGATGGCCCAAGACACCTCACACCAATAAGGTGATGGATGATATTGGCAATTCATGGAAGTATGCTGAAATATGGTCTTAGAAACTTAGTAGGTCTGTAAAATGTTTTGTTATTCAAGTGTGCATTAATTCCTTCATTTAACAGGAGTTTACCAAGCACAAATCCAGACACTGTTGCAGCTGGATGTTGAGGCATACGACTGCAGAAGACAGAGCCACTACCCCAGTCAGGCCTCAGTGCACTGGAGAAGACAGACTGGCAGAGACAAGTAAATTGCAACTGCATCATAAGGTCTGAAACAGGGACATGAATGAAGAACCATGGGAGCACTGGGACAGGAAACAAGTGCGCATTAAGGAGTTGACAACTCTTTCTGACAGGTGGTGATTTTTGAGATGGATTTTAAAGGATGAGAATACATTTTCCGAGGACTTAGTGAAAGGCATTCCAGACTATAAGAACAGCATGTACACAGGAACGAAAATTTATTAAGCCTGAAAAATTAAATTCCATGTGCCTAGAACAAGAAGAGGTTGTCGACTTTAAGGAAGAAAAAAAAATGGGCCAAAAGGTAGCTCAAGTATGATTATGAGATTTTACACATCAAGTTAATTTACATGCACAAGTAAATGTTCAACATTCACTTATGAGGAAAATGGTGAGAAAGGAGCAGGTATAGGGAGGTGTGTGTGTGTATTCATATGCATATAAACACATATACACACAAGGGATCCAAGTTACAAGTTACATATATTTTTCCAGAAAATATGGTATTTGCCTTACAATTTCTTCCGAGTCAGAGAAGCATGAAACAGGCCCATGCAGAAAAGGCCCTTTATGGTGAGCTTTAACATTTACTACCTTATTTGGTAATCAAACACTCTGTTTCTTACTGTCTTCTATTGTTTTCTTGAGCCATTAAATAAAATGTAACATCACTGAATCTTTTGGAGTGTCTTTCTGTCTCCCCAGTTATTATGCTAACTCTTTGAGGGCCTAGACTGCCTTGTACAATTTTAATTTTTTTAAACAGCTAATACACTTACTTTAGAACATACCAGCCTCATCATTTCCAGTCTATGTCTGACATTAATTGGTTCAAGAAGAGTGACTTCATTGACTTATAAAATGAGTATATTTAAAACCATCTGATACTTTTGAAATGGGCTCTTGCAACAAAATAAATGACAGTGCTGAGTTACAACAAAGAGAATAAAGGAAATATCCATGAATCTATATTTATATCCATGACTGGAAGTGAGGGAGGGAAGAAGAAAGGAAGGGGAGAGAAATAAAGAAGGGTCAGCTCATTCTTACTAGTGAATTCCAATTCATAAATTAAAAGGAATGAGAAAAGCGAGAGTTACCATTAGGCCAACATCACAGACATACTTGTTGCAGGCAAGAATCATCAACGGATGCTAAAATTAGTATGCAAAAGTATGATGAGTAATAAAAGATTTGTATAGTCTCAGAGTATTGCCCCACTTATTAATTAAAAAGAGAATACTAACTTAATAGTGGGTAAACCTGGCAGATAGCACCTTTACCAAGGGATCCAAGTTACAATCACCAGTAATAAGTTACAGCAACATCACACCTCCTGGTAAGATGCACCGAGACTGTCATGTTACCTGTGGTATTCTAGCCCAAAACGTGTAACCACCATCTAATCATGACAAAACCTCAAGGAGAAATTGAGGAATATTCTAAAATGACAAATTCTCTTCAAAAGCATCAAGATAATGAAAGACCAAACCACCATTATGAATGGGGGAAATTAAGAACAGCTAAGTGCAACGTGGCAATTGTCCAGAAGGACACTAGTGGGAAATTGGCAAAATTGCAACACAGTCTGTAGATCCATTAACCAGATTGTATCAAATGTTAACTTTATTTCTATAATTGAACTATGGCTATATATGCTAACATTAGAGGAATCTGGGTGAAGGCAATGTGGCAATCATCTGTACTATTTTTGTAACTTTTTATCTAAAAATGTTACAAACTAAAAAGTTATTTAAAACCATAAATGGGCTCTTGTTATAGATTGAACATCTCCAACAACTATATTTTTGTAACAGCTGCAGTGAGATTAACTTTTGCTTTGCAACTCTTTAGCTGAAACTTTTATATACATCAAAGCAATAGAAATACACATGTAAGTAACATCCTCACAAAGCAGCAGACCTTTCTAGCTGGAGATTTAGCTCTCTTGTACTGCTAAGAAAGCTGGTCACAGTTAATACAATATGTAGGATTTAGAGCGAAGGAGAAAATAACAAATCTTAAAAGGCAAAAGAAGCCTATGAATGCAAAAGCATTATTAATTTACAAGGATTTATTGAGTATCTACGTGCTAATTACTTTACCAAGACAAAGAAGTAGAATACACAGTCTTTGAACCAGAGACCTTTATAATCTGGTTCAGGAAACAGGATGAATATATGAAGTGAAGCAACAGCTCATGTTAGAGTGATTCTTATTTCCTACTCCTGGCATTTCACACGAAGGCATTTTCACTAGAGTAACACTCTTGACCACTGTATTAGTCATCCTGGGCTGTCATAAAAACAAACAAACAAAAACAAACAAACAAAAAAACAACAAGAGGTGGAGTGGCTTGGACAACAGAAATGCATTTTCTCACAGTTCTGGCAGCTGGAAGTCCAAGATCAAGATGTCAAGAGGGCTGGTTTCTCCTAAGGCCTCTTTTCTTGGCTTTCAGAAAGCTGACTTTTCACTGTGATCTCACATGACCTTTTTTCACATGATCTGCATCCCTGGTGTCTCTCTTCTTATAAGGAAACCAGTCCTATTGGATTGACCTCATTTAACCTTAATTATCTCCTGAAAGGTCCTATCTCCAAATACAGTCACAATGGGGGTTAGTTAGGGCTCAACATGTGAATTAGAGCAAAGAGGAGACACAATTCAGTCCATAAAAGCCACCCTGAAAGAAGACTGACTGGTATAGACTACCAAGAAGTACTGAGCAAGTGCAGCCTTTTTAAAAAAAATTTAAATTTTTAATTAATTTATTTTTTAATGTTTATTTATTTTTGAGAGAGAGAGAGAGAGAGAGCGAGAGTGAGAGTGAGCAGGGGAGGGGCAGACAGAGAGGGAGACATGAATCCGAAGCAGGCTCCAGGCTCTGAGCTGTCAGCACAGAGCCCGATGCGGGGCTCAAACCCACGAACCGCGAGATCATGACCTGAGCCCAAGTCAGACACTTAACCTATTGAGCCACCCAGGCACCCCTCTGCCCTTCTGTTCTTCAATTCTGCCTGACTGTGAGAAATGTGTGTTTCCAACTGCTCTGTTGCCCAGGAGGTAAACTTAGCAAGACAGTCTCTGCTCCTCTAGATACAGGTGCATGTATGGGGAGGTAGAATCTCTGTGACCAGGTTAAGCAAGCTTGATTAGGCCAGGGTAAAATATTACCAAACCTGCTGTGCCAAAACTTCTCCTAAATAAAGCTTTATCAGTTAATCTTAGAAAGAGATAGGATTTGTATCTCAATTTGCCTGATCCCTGTGCCTCTTAGCTGGTTCTGAATTGAGTCAAAAAGTACTATTTGTGGGGCTTCCTTGTACCATAATATCATATTTACGTATCTCACCTGTTACATGATATAAAATATACTAGACAGTATGACTAAATAGTTCTCAGATATCTTTCTGGTACAAAACACTTTAACACCGTTTCATAAAAAAAATGACTTTATGAACAAGACAAGAATGCCCACTCTTACCACTTTTATTCAACATAGTCCTGGAAGTCCTACCCAGATCAATTAGGCAAGGAAAGAAAAATTAAAGCCACCCCAATCAGAGCAGAAGAAGTGTAAATGTCTCTATGTGCAGATGACATGATATTATACATAGAAAATCCTCAAAACTCCACAAACACACACAAAACTGTTAGAACTAATAAACACATTCAGTAAAGTTGCAGGATACAAAATCAATTTGTAAAAATCACTTGCATTTTTATACACTAATGGGAACCATCAGAAAATGAAACCAAAAACAAGACAAGAAATAAAAGACCATCACAAGAGTCAGTGAGGATGTGGAGAAAAGGGAATCTTCATGCACTGTTGGTGGGGATGTAATTTGGTGCAGCCAACATACATGTACTGTCATAGATTTCTCAAAAGCTTGAAAATTAAACTACCCTATGATCTAGCTACCCCCTTCTACATATTTATCCAAATTAAACAAAATCATTAACTCCAAGAGAGATCTGCACCCCCATGTTGACCACAGTACTATTTGTAATAGTCAAGACATGGAAACAACCTAAGTGTCCATCGACAGAGGAATGAATTAAGAAAATGGACAAAGATAGAATATTATTCAATTATAAAAAGAAGGAAATCCTACCATTTACAACACCATGGATAGAACTTGAGGGTATTAGGCTGAGGGAACTAATTCAGAAGAAAGACAAATAGTATATGATATCACTTATATATGGAATAAAAAAAAAAGAACTCATCAGATACAGACAACAGATTGGAGGTTGCCAGAGGCAAGCAGGGCAAAATGGGTGACAGTAGGCAATAGATACAAACTTGTGGTTTTAAGGTAAATAAGTCCTGGGGATGTAATGGTAATGTATAGCACGGTGACCACAGTTAACAATACTGTGTATCTAAAAGTGCTTAGAGAGTAGACCTTAAAAGCTCCCATCACAAAACTCTATTACTATGTGTGGTGATGGATGTTAACTTACTGTGTGATCATTTCACAATATGTATACTTATCAAATCATTATGTTGTGTACCTACAATTAATACAATGTTGGGGGCGCCTGGGTGGCTTAGTCAGTTAAGCCTCCAACTTTGGCTCGGATCATCCTCTCACAGTTCATGAGATTGAGCCCTGCATCGGGCTCTGTCCTGACAGTGCAGAGTCTGGAGCTTGCTTTGAGTTCTGTGTTTCCCTCTTTCTCTACCCTTCCCCTGCTTGTACTCTCACTCTGTCAAAAAAAAACCAAAAAACAAAAACAAACATTAAAAAAATAATAAAATTAATACAATGTTGTATGTCAACTATACTTGAATTAAAGAACATTAAAATTAAAAAAAAATGATGGTCATATTGTTTTGTTTTCACAAAAAAGATAATTACATAATCATTTAATTTCCAGTGAACCAACTTCTTTCACATTTGGCTATTAATTTTTTAAAATTTTTTGATATTTATTTGTTTTTGAGAGAGACAGAATGTGAGCAGATGAAGGGCAGAGAGAGAGGGAGACACAGAATCCGAAGCAGTCTCCAGGTCTGAGCTGTCAGCACAGACTGACGCGGGGCTTGAACTCACAGACCATGAGATCATGACCTGAGCCAAAGTTGGCCACTTAACCAACTGAGCCACCCAGGCACCCCATATTTGGCTATTAATTTCAGATTAGAGCCACAAATAAAGAGCCAGATAAACTCATTTTTACTATAATTTGTGCTTTATAAGTATGGATGACACAAAAATGTCATGTTTAGATGCTACTTCAGTAACTGTATTTGCACATCTATTTGTTTTTATATTTAAATTTTAGTTAGTTAACATATAGTGCAATACTGGTTTCAGGAGTAGAATTCAGTGATTCATCACTTGCATACAACACCCTGTGCTCATCCCAACAAGTTGCACATCTATTTTAATACTTCCTATGTGCAGCACTATTTCTGAAAAACCACATCACTAGCTCAGTGAGAACTACTGGTAGCAACACGAGATGAGCCTTTCCTTCAATGGTGATTACACAGAAAATGAGAAGGCAACAATAGTAATAGATATATATTTTTATACACAGTGAACACCTATACTTTATGTGGATATGAATGCTTTTTGCTTTAAAATAAGTTTAACAACTGAAAATAACCTCCTCTTAGTTTATTTAAGACATCAGCGCCCCATGCTACGATGTTTACAACCGACCTGTTACATGTGGGAAGTATTCATACTAACATGCTACATAATTTTCACATGTCTTGAGACTCTGTCAAACCAATCTGCATGGACAAAACAATCTATTTCTGAATTACCCATTTGTTAGTGTTCAGAAGTAGAAAGACTCTTTTGGCAATAATTAACAAGGTATGCCCATGCATATTAGCACATGAAGATTAAATTTTTAACACTCAACTTCATTTCATGCTGAAACAAATCCTATTGTGCTAACTCTATGCTAAACTACGGCATCTCATTCATTATTACCTAATTAACCTACTAATAGCCACATCATAGGAGTTTGTATCTATAATTATTTTAGATATTGGTTTTAAGAGCTATTAAAAGGAATGTGATCATATTGATTTCCAAAATCTGGGAAACCAGATTGTTGCAATGTATACATAGGAAAATGCCCTGCCCATTGGATATTGTCTGTTACAGCCTATAAGTCATTTCTTAGAGTCCCCATTTTAATCTATATATGAAATACTCAAAGTGTATACTGGAAAAAAATAGTGAGGCAATATTCCCAGATATTTGAGAGCCAAAGCTAAGTAACTGGTACCAACAACATAAAATACATTTCTTGTTTTGTATTATTTTTTAAGCCTGCCCAAATAGGAACAAAGTTTTGAAAACAAAATCGGAACATTCAAGATGAGATCGTTTATGAAGCCCATCACAATGTCCAGAAAGAGAAGTTCTCCGTGAGAACCATACAGCATTATCAAAATTCAAAACTTGTTGCTTGAATGATAATCTATGCATTATGAATACATTGGTTTCTAAGTTCTCTTTCCACCTCAATTGCACAGCTGCCCTGTGACTGCTTGGATCTGACTGAGAAGTTTGTACTTGTTTTCCATGCAAAACCGCAGACAGCCAGTCTTCCGTTTCCTCACAAGGGCAATAAAGAAAAGACTGGTGTCCCTTAGGAAAGGTATTGGCGGTGGAAAATGCTGGCAGGGTCCTCCATGAGCTGCTGCTACTGCACCGTTTACCACTAGATGTCCTGTGGACTAAGCAAGAAGAACACTGGTGCATATATTTGCATTCTTATCCTAGCAATGGATGTTTCTGGTTCTAATAATTTAGCTCTCGGTTTCCAAAATAGCCTGGTCAACCATTTTCTGCTACATTTCCTATTGACAGCGGCAAAATGAAATACAGCGATGGAGGTTATGTAATGAAGCCCAGCATGCCATTTGTCATGCTTGCAAATAATTATAGAATTATGATTGAAATATTTATCTCAGAACCTTTCATAACGAGGAAGGAATACACATATGCACACACACAATTAGAACTCCCCTTATCGCAAAGATAGATCTTTTAATTAAGCTTCATTTTTCTCATTTAGCAGGCTCAACAGGCTGTCTTGTTATAGATTTCCTTCCTTTTTTGTGAAGGGTAATACATGGGTATAGCAAAACAATTATAGTTTATTCAGGGGAACCGTTCACACTGTGTTATCTTCCATGACTGCTAAGCAAATTAAAGTTGAAATTTTACTGTCTGTCAATTTGGGTGATTATTATGGTGAATCTGTGAAGTACAGAAGGTATTTAAAAGCAGTGTGATGCCTTTCTAAAATTCCACCTCCTAACAAGGCATAAAAGTACCTGCAGATACCACTGATGTGTGCCAACGTGTGATGTGAAGGGACGTGTTTAGCTACAATTGTTTCGGTACGGCGGAAAACTGGCAGTGCATCCACTCCAATCCCCGACGTTGTCAGAAAAGGAGCTGGAGGAATAAACCGTTCTCAGTGGTGCCTAGTGAGAACCCCACAGATATGAGGGCCAACAGCAAATGCCTTCCCTGGCAGCACTGTGACCTGCTGGCAGGACGGGAACCTCGGCACGGATGCCAAGGCTTAGGGATCATCATCACCAAGGTCTGTAATTCCCAAATCCAGTCTTTTTTGGAATTGGATTAAATGCAGTGAAAACCATTTTTGAGTGGAAAAATTAAGAGCCAATGAAAATTACTTTACAGTTTTAGAAACATTACACTGCATATTACCAAAAAAAAAATTTTGTGAAGTATCCTTGGCCTCCCCAAACAAAAGTGTATGCCATATTGCAACAGTGCACAAGTGCCCTATTAGACATTCGGAGAACATGAAACCAAGCTGATGCATGAGATTCCAGGTGCAAGTAACCCTGCAACCCCGTGAAGCAAGAGGTGTCTTTTTTCTTAAATGAGTGGGTTAGAACTCTCCCAAGACAATTGCCTTTGTTTTCCCCCTTGGCTAGCTTGCTTTGGCTGTGGCACCCTTAACTATCTCCCCAGCAGCCACAGGCCGTGACAAAGGGAAGAGATGTGATGAACTGCAAACTTTCTCAGCTTTGCTGAGATGCACCTCACGAACAAGGTTGTGGGGGGGGGGGGGGGGGAGGCAATCCTTCTTTAGCATAACCTGCAGCTGCCACAAATTAGGTGCCTTCCATTGGGACTCCAAGCTAAGCATTTAAAAAGGACTTTTCTGAATCACTTTCCAGTTTCTAAGACCTTTGAGCTGATTTCTCAGGGCCAAAGAGAAGAGACTGGAAGGCAGGGGAGGACAGAGTGGGAAAGGGAAATTCATTGCTTTGTAATTTTACCGGACAAATATTTATCGAGCACCTATTTGTGGCATGTTTTATCAAAGTTGATCCTGTACTGCTTTGCATTCACGCAGGACAATGGGACTCAGAGAAAAATCCAAAAAGCAATTTTTAAATCTGATCACACAATGAGGCAAAGGGAATGTTGAGGTACTGGGCAAGAAGTAAGGTTAAAAATGTTGTGTTCCGCAGTGTGTACAGTTCCAAGTCACTGAAGCTGACAATACACTTTCTTGCCTCCACTCCTTTGTTCATGGGGAGCTCTCTCCCTGCAAACTTCCATGTATCCATCTTTGCTTATTAATTTTACCAACTTTCAAGGCCCATTTTGCACACCAGTTCCTACATAGAGCTTTTTCAAATTTACTCACCTGTCTACAATTTATGTATCATTTGAACGATGATGATTCCAAGTTGACACTTCTTTAGGACTCTGGTCTTATTCCATCATGTATTATTAATGAAATTGGTTTTCCTCATAAAGAAATGGTATTTTCTTAGGGACAGGTCCATTTTTGTAAAGATTTGAATGACTTATACCAAATAAACTCTTGTTGAGTATTTGTTCAGCTGAGTAAGTTTACCTTTTTATGGTATTACAGACTTGTAGCAAAGTCAATGCTAGAAATCAGGCCTACAAACATGCTGTTGCTATTGAGGGCTGGCCTACTCTCCACTGTTCCTAGGTTGATATGCTAATTAACTCTTTAACACAATAACCAAATGGGATGATCACATTTCCAAATGTGAAGTTTATATGTATCTAAATATACTAGATTAAATCCAAACTGCCCATAGATAGTAAGGAGTTCGGTCTTAGGAGAAGAGAAAAATGCTAATTCATTATTATTTTAAAGTGATTTCTAGGGGCGCCTGGGTGGCTCAGTTGGTTGAGCGTCCAACTTCAGCTCAGGTCATGATCTCACGGTTTGTGAGTTCAAGCCCTGTGTCAGGCTCTGTGCTGACAGCTCAGAGCCTGGAGCCTGCTTCAGATTCTGTGTCTCCTTCTCTCTCTGCCCCTCCCCCACTTTTGCTCTGTCTCTATCAAAAATAAATAAATGTAATAAAAAAATTAAAAAAATAATAAAGTGATTTCTAAAGATCTTTTATTATTTTAATGTTTATCTTTGAGAGAGAAAGACGGAGCAGGATCAGGGGAAGGACAGATAGAGAGGGAGACACAGAATTCAAAGCACACTCCAGGCTCTGAGCTGTCAGCACAGAGCCCACCGCGGGCCTTGAACGCATGAACTGTGAGAACATGACCTGAGCCAAAGTCAGAGGCTCAACTGACTGAGGCACCCAGGTGCCCCTCAAGGTTCATTTTTTAAATGGCAAATAATTACAATTCTAATTGTTAAGTAACAATAATTTTAGTTAAAATCAAATCATTTAAAATGGTGAAAGTTAAAAATATTAAGAAACACCAGCAAATAAAAAGTCACATTTCTTTAAAAAAAAATTTAAACCAGACCAATAATTTTTAGATCAAATAGATGATGAATTGGTCAGATTGCACCATTTTATTTGATATACCAAGATAACTGAAAAGAAAATCAGATCCATAAAAATTACTTGAGTTATTTGGTCCAATATAATTGTGTGATGATTCACTTTTTGTTCAATTATCAGCCCTTATGATAATTGGGCTTTTTTATCATGAAAGTTTTTATAATGAGAACACTTGTTTCCTTCATTGAGCTTACTTCAACTTTTTATTGTTTTTTGTTGTTTCCTTAACTAGACTGTAAATTTCATCAAGGCAGGGAACATAACTTTTTCTCATTGCTCTTTTTCTAGCGCTTTCTATAGGACATAAAGAGTAGGTATTCAGTTAATGTTTTATGAATGAATACAAATCAAAGAATGAGTGAATGAAGCAAAATTTTAGAAGCTAAAACTATATCACATCACTATGTAGTCTGTATTAAATATGGTATAGGACAGTTAAAAGGTGAAAAATTCAGCCAATCAACCAATTGTTAGGTCATGCCTCGCTCAAATTAATTACTTAATTATTTTATTGCATGATATATCCTTTGAGTTCATATCATCCAAATCCATGGAGAAATGACCCTCTAGTAAGCCAGGCTATATCTGATAACATAAATGGCAAGACCTTTCAGAAACTTTAATGCAAACAAGATGTTCATATATTCATATTGGAATTTTATGCTTATAACAAAATCAATATTTCTGCATTTTCAAAATTCCATCTTCATTTAGTCTATAAATCTCCACTGCAAGGATTCAATAAATCAGAATCAATAAACATAAGGAATCACTTGATGCAAAGCATTTAAATAGTTTAGGAGAGAAAGAAGGAGGGAGGGAGGGGAGTAATATATATCATGAGAAGAGAATAATAAATATACTAATAAAGTAGCAACTGCCCCATGCATACACACACACAAGCGCACGTGCACACACACACACACACAGTGGACGTTACCTTGAGACATACAGGCAGCTACATGAGCAATATAAAAACATCCTCGTTTCCACTAAAATAGTATCTTCAATTCTGGAATCGAGGGGAAAATAGAATCTATTTTATAAAGATAAATTTCAGACATGTCTATGACTGTTGATTGACTTAGTATTTAATATTTATGAACTGGAGAAAGTTCATTAGGGCAGTATTTAAATAGAATTCCATGAAATAGATACAGCACATTTAATTCCACACTTCAAATTTATCATCTAGTTCTACATGGATAGTGAATTATTTTGTATATTATTAATAGAAAATCTAAGAGAAGCTATTAGTAAGCAAGGTTTGCATATTCTCTGTTTTTCTGGAAGAGTTTTTTTTTTTTTTGTAATGGAGAAGAAAAAGGAAGCAAAGCATAAAACTAAAGCATCTCCTTTGTTCACTTGAGTAACTACTTCTCCATATTCCTTTTATGCTGTCTGGATTTCCAAATGTGCCCTTATCATTTTTAGCAAGTGAAAATTGAGAAGAAAAACAGAAATGTAATATGTATTATTATATTTTAATGTGATGTTCTACTTTTCTGTTTGTAGATATTGAAGTTTTTGTCTTACTTCATTAAACATTTAATAAATCACCACCAGTTTTGTGACAGATTTTAGCCATAACACAAACAGCAGGAGGTATCAACCCAGCTCAGTTCATATAGGCATATAATATCAGTGTCTACATCATCATGCCCTGCAGGCATATTGGCAGAACGACCAATGGAAGGTAAGCTTTTTCCGACAAAGCTTCGAAAATAAAGTTTTCTTCTTTTATCTTACTACAAATCAATTGGAGCCCTTACAGCAAAATCCTATAAAATAACTTCAAACACCACTTCTTAGTCTAAAAATTTGTATTATGGCTATAACTCTTTGAAGTATTATGACTGAAGTTTGGAGAAAAATGATTTAAGTGCTATCTGCTAGACATCAGAGCTTCAAAAATTCTCTCAGTTTTTCTTGACACATAAACTACTACTCACTGTATGTTTTAGAATTTTTTTCTTGCTTTTAACCACCTAACCCAGTTTGCTTGATAAAAGTTATTTAACTGCAGTTTATCCAATTGAATTAATACTCTTTAAAGGTTCACCAACTTACAATTGATTATTTTACTTTGGCTAAGTTTTTTTTTTCCTCCCATTCTGTTAGAGTTTGGGAATTCTTTATAAAGAATTTCCAGACTCTCAAGCATGTTGACTTTAAATTAAAAAAAAAACAACAAAAAGCAAAAAGCACTGAGAAAAGTGTACAACATGGGGTTAAAGGCACTGTGATTCCTCCTCAGAAGTTAAATGTTAGCGAAAACTCTGAAGTTTCCTGATGGAAAAGTCTCCCTTACACTGAGGGGGTGATGTGACCAAGGACACCTTCTGCAAAAAACATAAGACTTCTCAAGCCTCTGCGGCCACTGGATGGGAAAATGTTGCTCAGGATTCAAGTCACTGCATACTCACCAACATTCTTCAATTACTAGAGTGGAAACTTTCATAGTTTAAATTTTTTAAAACAAGACACACAAAAAGTTTAGTTTGAAAAAGAGGATTCCATTCAACAAGCTCTTAGTGAGTATCTACCGTATGCATGTACCTCTGTGAGAGGTTATGGGGGGGAGGGGTGCAAAAATGGAAGAAAAAATAAAAAGAGTCCCTGACCTCAACAGATTGCATTTGACTTAATACGTAAAGAATCCTTTGGTTTTGGGCTACCTGGGTGGCTTAGTTGGGCATCCGACTCTTGATTTCTGCTCAGGTCATGATCTCATGGTTCATGAGTTTAAGCCCTGCATTGGGCTCTCTGCTGACAGCGCAGAGCCTGCTTAGGATTCTCTCTTCCTCTCTGTCCCTCCCCTGCTCACTAATGCTTGTGCTCTTTCTCTTTGTCTCTCAAAATAAATAAACTTTTTTTTAAATCCTTTGGTTTTTATCCTATATCCCTGAAGAATATTTTCAGTTGAGTCTCTTTTAAAATAAAATTATGCTTTGCAGAGTCCAAAATAAATCATATAGCTAATATAGGTTCTGTAATCATATGTTCATATATGGCATATATTCATATATTCAAAGCAGCATTATTTTTAATAGGCAAAGGCTAGAAGCAAAACAAGTGTCCATTGATGGGATGCACAAACTAAATATATATTTGCATAAAGTGATTATCCATCTTTGAAAAGAAAAAATTCTGCCACTTTTGATAACATGGATAAACCTTGAGTAAACTGTGCCATGTAATAAACTGGTCACAGGAAAACAAATGCTGTATGATTTCACTTATATAAGGTACCTAAGTAATAAATTCATACAGACAGAAAGCAGAATGGTGGTAGCAAGGGGCTGGGAGGAAGGAGAAATGGGGTGGAGTTTCAGTTTTGCTAAATGAAAAGAATCCTGGAGATTGCACAACAACATGAATATTCTTTTTCTTTTTAATTTTTTTTAATGTTTATTCATTTTTGAAGGACACAGAGAGAGCGCAAGCAGGGGTGGTACAGAGAGAGAGGGGGACACAGAATTGAAGCAGGCTCCAGGCTCTGGGCTGTCAGCACACAGCCCAATGCGGGGCTCAAACTCACCAACTATGAGATCATGACCTGAGCTGAAGCTGGACACTTAACCGACTGAGCCACCCAGGCGCCCCAACAACGTGAGTATTCTTAATGCTACTAAAGTGTACATGTAAAAATTGTTAGGATGGTTGATTTAATGTGTAGTTTACCACAATTAATAAAAAAAATTTTAATGTTTATTTATTTTGTGAGAGGGTGTGTGCACACGTGTGTACGCATAAGTTGGGGAAGGGCAGAAAGAGGGGCTATGAGCTCAGAGCCTGATTTGGGGCTCGACCCCATGACCATGAAATCACAACCTGAACCAAAATCAAGACTCAGACGTTCAACTGACTGAGCCACCCAGGTGCCCCTGAACAATTTTTCTTTTTTTTTTTTTTTATTTTAGAAAAAATCACTCCACATTAGCAGAGCAGGGGCAGAAAGAGACAGAGGGAGAGAGAGGATCCCCAGCAGCCTGTCCACTATAAACATGGATCCCAACTTGGAGCTCCATCCCAACAACTAGGAGATTGTGATCTGAGTCGAAATCAAGAGCTGGATGCTCAATTGACCGAGCCATCCAGGCGCGCCCCCTGCTGCCAAAAAATTTGTATATATAACACCCATTCTGAGTTCACGGTTATATAAAAACAAGTGGTGGGCCAAGTTAGTTTGCCAAATCCCGGTCTAATATGTGCACAGGTAGCAAGTGAATCCCAAATATCTCAACTGCTAGTCCAGCAACTCAATACATACAAATTCTTTCAATGATTCTCTGTAAATGACACATGAAATGCCACAAAATAGACACAGATCAAGTACCATGGGAGTTTAGAGGAGGAAAAGATGCATCTAGCTGTGGAGATCAGCAAAGCTAGTGTCGACTTTTGTCAACAAGAAGAAGGTCTAACTCAGATAGCTAAGCTTTTGCACCGATAGTATTTTAGATATACACAGATGGAGAAAGAAGTCCAACACAGACCAAAAGGTCAGCCCAAAAGGGAAAATAAAGTGTTCAATTTAAGAGCAATACAGGAAGTCAGAAGTAAGACTGGAAATTTTATTTGGGGTTACATCAAAAAAGTCATTAAATAAAGAACTTTGACTCCTTAGGCAATGAAGAACAAAGAAAGGTTTTTGTACAGACTGATGGATGGCAAGACCAACAATACATACTAACACAATTTGTTTCTATGTGTGTCCTCTGGAGTACAGAAAATATTTAAAGCAGGGAGACTAGCGAAGTGGCTACTGCAATAGCAATGATAAGTAGCCCTCTGACAGGATAAGAACAGCCGAGTTCAAGAGAAGCTAGGGGGTTTGAGACATGTGGTAGAGCTGAAATATATGGGATTTAACCACTGGTTGTGAAGACAAAAGAAGAGACAAATTCAAAACAATATTAAGATTTTTAACCTGGTGGTTAGGGAGAAAGGCAAGTTTAGGTGAAAAGATGTGAGTTCATTTGATCACGCTAACTGTGAGGTAACAGTACATGAAGGTGTATCATGGGTTGCAAGGAGAGAAGAGTATATACACTGTGGGAGGGGGGTGGTCATTCATAAAATAATACTAAAGAGTAATGAATATGGCGAGATTTCCAAGGAACATAGAGAAGGCCAGGAATTGAACCTTGAAGAATAATGACATTAAGAAGTAGAAAGAAGAAGATCCAGAGAAGGAGTTCGAGATATGGCTCAGAACGGTGGGAGCAGGGAGGGACTCATATTTAGTTAATACCTAACAACTGTGCTAGGGATAACACACACGTAGGTCACCTACTTTTAATCTTTAAGCCAACTCTATCCGGTATTATCTGTTCCTCCTTTTAGAGGTGAGAAAACAGAGGCTCAGAAAGTGAAATAATGTGACCCAGTAACAAAGTAAGCGGCAGACCTGGGATCCCCACCCCAGTCCTTAGAAGGAAAACCAGGTGGGCACATATCACTAAAGACAAAGAAGTAGAGTGTTTCAAGAATGCTTTGGTATCAGCATCATTACATGCACATAGACAGTACGGAGAATAAACACTGAGAAAACTAACTAAATGGCTGTGAGATTTGCTTACAAGGAAGTCACTGAGTTGCTTCCTTCCAGTGCCAGAAACGAAAACTAGATCCCAAATGTTTAAAGAACAAGAGGTGGCTTGTAAGTGATGAGCTTGTAAGTTACTTACATGTAACACCCAGTGCTTATCACAAAAAGGGCCCTTCTTAATGCCCATCACCCATCTATCCCCTGGGTGCATTTTTAGACCAGAGATCAGAAAGAGCATTTGGAGATCAGATAGAATGAGGATAGCTCAGCTCAGCTACCCATAGCTAAAAAGGCCTAAGATAAAGGCAAGTAATAAATTTGGATATTTATAATTACTAAGCGTAAGGAAATTTTTTACATAGAATATGCTAGCTTGGGTCAGTCCACAAAATAGTCATCTGTACTTTCTCAGTATGTTTTACTCAACAAAGACTCTCTTTTTAGCAGTTTAATATATGCTGCATAAACCGGTTATATAAAGCAAGGAACGAGGCTGGAGGGCTCCCACTCCAATTTGACAACACCATCTTGCCTTCACACCACCTGTCATATCTATCAACATTTTAACTAATGTCAGAGTTCTTCTTTTGCTAATGAGCTGCTACACAGAGAAGTGCTTCTCCTCCCAGTCCGCCAGCTACAGTATAATGAGGTGGAGAGAAAGGCGTGATCTTCCTCTCAGAAGCCCCTCTTTGCTCAGAAGACCATCACTGTTCTTTTTCTCTTTTGTCACGGACCCAAATTTGGTTAGTTGAGGCCCTTTTAGATGTGTTTTTGCTTTGATGTGATTAAAAAAAAAAAATCTCTCCTCCATCTAAAGGTCACCCCCCCCAGGTTGATGTTGGTCGTAGCCCAAGAGTTATCTGTATGGTTACACAAAGTGGCTGTGCTCTATCTGAGCACTTTGCCAGCCCTCCCCTCTCCCAAACGTTACAGTCTCTTCTTCCAAAGAGATACCTTTTTACATTCTTCTCTCTGTAATATCAAAAATGAAATACTGTACTTCCCCCATTTCCCTCACCTATGTTTATGGTCACGGTGTTCTACCTGGAAGCTACCTCTCCCCGCCACACATGTAGTTAACTCCTCCTCTTCCTTTAAGAGTCAGTTAGGGCATCACCTCCTCAAGAAAGCCTTCCCTGAATGCCTAGGCTGAGTCAGGCACCCCTTCTCTGGGCTGGCATTCTATTTTGCACATGCCTCAGTCCTGGCAATGACATCATCATATCAAAATGACTAATTTTTATGCCTTTCCCCAAACTAGACCATAATCTCATTACATACAAAGTACTGTGTCTTATTTAGTTTTATCCCCAGTACTTAGCACAGTGAACTGGAGGTGCTTCAGGGACAACTCTGCTGACAAACAGGATGCCACACCCATCTACTTGCAGTAACAGATGTCTGGCATTCCCTCCATCGGCTAGTACTTCCTTGGTTTAAGTCTCCAACTAGAATAAATTCAGATGAACTACCACTTATCCTGGATAGAAGAAACTTCATTAGTCTTTCCCAAAATTTGCTTTTCAGAACACTGATGCTGATAAGCCACAGGGCCCCATCCTTGTTCCCACGCATTTAGGAAATGCTTTCATACTATCCAAACACTTGGAAATTCACAAAGCACATTAGATTTAAACAGCTCTAAGAAGTCAAATCTGTTTTAACCCTATGTTTCCAAAATCATTTATTTGACAAAATCCTTACGGGGGGAGGGGAGGGACCTATCACCCATTAACATCCCACAGACTTCGTATTCCTCAGAAAATACTTTGAGAAACACTGCATTATTAAGCAGTCATTCTAGCAGTCATTTCATTTACATGCTGCAAGTCAGAGGTAGATTCTTCTTGAGAGACCATCTTAGCTCCTCTAACATTTCTTTAGCTCTTGTTCATAAAGATTATTTCAGAAATAGACATGTGGAGGGGCGCCTGGGTGGATCAGTCGGTTGGCAGCCGACTTCAGCTCATGTCATGATCTCACAGCTCACGAGTTTGAGCCCCGCATCAGGCTCTGTGCTGGTAACTCAGAGCCTGGATCCCGCTTCAGATTCTGTGTCTCCCGGTCTCTCTGCCCCTCCCCCGCTCACACTCTGTCTCTGTCTCTCAAAAATAAATAAATATTAAAAAAAAAGAAAGAAAGAAAGAAATAGACATGTGGATTTGACTATGGGCATATGAAAGATTGGTTACTCTAAAAGATAATTTTGTGAAAAGGACACATTTTTGTAGTGAATTTTTCTTATCACTACATCCCAGGCATTATTCAAGTGCTCTGAGAGCCCATGGAAGATTATTTTATTCTTAGTACCATCTCCTCACTTTTACCAGTCATGGTGAGATAGCTGGAAACATTTATTTTGCTAACAGTTGGTCCATCTGGCATACTGTCAGGTGTAACCACTAAAAAACATCCGTATTTTCTGTCAAGAAGTGTTCTGCATGATACTGATCCCGGCTTCATGGACACAAGTACATGTACAGGTATTCAGACATAGACACGCCTTTACTTGTCTATAAATTGGTGGTGAAAATTAAAGCAAGCACCTACGGGTGTTTAATTTGGTGCACCCAAGAATTTATTTATTTTTTACCTAAAATTAGCATTTTCTGTCATTCTTGAGGCTATTCCAGCACTTTCTGTGACAGCACCCATCAGAGGAAAAGATAGGTTTCCAATTTTATAACACTGGAGGGATATCTGAATCAAAAATGAATCAAAGTTAACATATTTACTAAGGGTCTATTATTGGCCAAATTCTGCATGTCACTATGAGGACTACAAGAGTACTTTTTTTGTTTACCAACAATGCATATAGACAAGTCATTCTATGTATATATTTTAAAATGTGTTGGCTCAGATGAGGTTGCTCAGTATAGAAACTGAACGATAGCTGTTCTAAACAACATATTCACTTTCCTGAACTAGAAAGAGGGGATTCAAAGCTTTATGGGCATTGTTTACACAACCCTTTTTGATTCAGTACAGACCGTCTCAAAGACCATCTGAAGACAATGGGGCAAGTTGATGAGTTAGGAGATAATTACATATATGTTACCTAATTGCCTTAAGTCAAACTCATTTTCCAACCCTACAACAATTTCCTGACATTCCTAATAAGATCACAATAAATGTAATAAAAAAATGTGTCCTAAATAAATTCCTAATATGATTTCAATAAATGCAAATTCAACAGCATTTTCAAGTACCTTTCTGACCCCTTTTATTAAACCCTATACTCCCCATAAGACTTACCACTCATAATTGTTGTTCCCTCTTTTCTTTGCTGGTGTTTAGGCTGTCTGAGAACATAGATTTTTCTTTCTCATTGTTCGCCCCTGTGTCTGACACAGGAAATGTGAAATTAATCTTTGTGGAATGAATTAATATTTTCTAAGTGTCAACTATTGCCTTTCTCTTGTGTTAAACTATGGGCCCCTTCAAAGGAGATATTTTTTTCCTATTTTATCATTTCATCAACCCCCAGTGGATATTTTCACTGAATTGACATTTAAAATTTCTTGGGTCTGTGTTCTATCTGCCCTCCTAGAATAACTTTCTTGAGGTCAATGATGGTATTTTACTCATCTTTTTATCCCAATCATTTAATACATTCCCTGATGATTAGAAGGTGAATGACAGTTATAAATGAATAGAGGAATAAATGGAGTAAAATTTACAAGCTAGTACGCTAGGCAGACACAAGTAAATCTAATACAAAGATGAGTGTAACAGTATCATTACAGTGATGGAAACAAAATGCACTAAGCAAGTATTGGGATAGATGAGATTTAGTAAGATTGGTCAGGGGGTGCCTGGGTGGCTCAGTCGGTTAAGCATCTGACTTCAGCTCAGGTCATGATCTCACGGTTTGTGGGTTTGACCCCTGTGTTGGGCTCTGTGCTGACAGCTTGGAGCCTGGAGCCTGCTTCGGGTTCTGTGTGTCCCCTCTCCCTGCCCCTCCTATGCTCATGCTCTCTGTCTCTCAATAATAAATAATAAATTTTACAAAATTAAAAACAAAAAAAGATTGGTCAGATCTGCAAATACTTCATACAGAAGTCTTTGACCAAGACCTTCAAGGATGAATAAAACTTAAACAAGCAAAGATGGGGCAAAAGCACTAAGAAGAAAATAAAAAGAGCACTTGCATTTGGAAGAAGAGGAGAAAGGTAAAAGGGGAGTTATGGCTAAATCACACTAGAGCCAACTTTGAAAAGAGGCAGGAGAGATGCACTGAGAGATGTGGTAAGAAATAAGTGTTCTGGTAAGACTACCAAAGACTCTTTTTAAAAGTTTTTAAAGTTTACTTTTATTTGAGAGAGAGAGTGAGTGCAAGGGGAGGAGGGACAAAGAGAATCCCAAGAGAATCTGCACTGACAGTGCAGAGCCTGACGTAGGGCTCAAACTCATGAACTGTCAGATCATGACCTGAGCAGAGACCAAGAGTCAGACGATTAACCGAGTAAGCCACCAACGTGCCCCAGGTTATTAAGGACTTTAAATGCCACTGGATTCAAAGTGGAACAGAACTTTTCCCCATTGCCTTTGAGTTTCATCTGAGAACAATGGGTAATAAACATACCACATTTTTAAAGTGTAGTCCAAGATATTTTGATGTAACACTTATTCAAAGTTAACCAAACTCTGTCACTATCAATGCTGTATTTAACAGCTAGATGTTTATTGAGAAGATCTTCTGAGGGAAGAATTATGATCAGTTGGGAGTGCTGTGGCATTTTTTCTTCCCACCAACACCAACCTCAAGCCAAGGGAAGGAGACTCTGAAGAACACTTCTAAGTCCTAAAAGTACCTGCAGAAGAAGAGATTTCATTCTCAAATTCAAGTCAGATGCTTTTTTATAGCTAAAAACTAGTAGGCCTCCCCATGCTTCTGTCACAGCAGAACTCAAAAATGTTCTTGGGCAAGCCTTAGGCATGTATCCAGGGGCCAAGAGGCTATGTGATGAGTAGAGTGGCTGCTGCCTGCTTGAGGCTGGCTAGAGCTGCCAGAGAAGGCAAGGCAAGCAACAAGAGAAAGGTGGCTATCAAATGCTGCCATTTGATGAAGCAAGGATGTCTAAGATTTCCCATAGGCCAGCCACATGGATGCCTGATTCCAGTCATCTCCATTGAACTCTGCTAGTAAAAGGAGATCACAGGGGAAAAGGACAGGGGATCTACCATGGGAAGGCAGGAACTGAGGTCAGTAAGACTCTCCCAAGTCAGGGAACAGCACAATGCAGAAGGCCACACAAGGTCTCCCAAGGAAGACATAAATGTGCCCCAGCAGAGGGCACTAACATTGGGATGCTGCCATTCCAGAGCATTAACATTCCCAGAGAGCTGCAAATGGTACCCCCGTTCTCTCTCCCTTCCTCTCTATCTGTACTTTGGAGGATCTAAATGGGAAAAGAGAATTTGGATTCAGAAAAACAAGTGGCAAGGGCCTCCTATTCCCCCATTAGTTCTAGACCTTAGCTAAACAGAGGGAAGTTGCTTAGAATCAAATAGGAAACAGAAGTTTTGATGTATATTGGAGTGGAATACATACCAAAAAAGATGACTTCTAATACCCGAAATCGACAGAAATTAATAGATTCTGCCCAAAATACCATCAAGGGTGATGGCAATGGCAGAAAAAGATAAAGCCATTTCCGGATGGTTTCAATCCATCTAATAAGCTGCGTTGAACTTTTTCTGCTTATGATGGAAGGTCAACATTTTTAAAGAAAGAAATGTTACAAACTGATTTGTGCTCTAGAGATCCCCTTTATGACTGTATAGATTATTGAGAGAATGGACGCTTGCCTCTGTGTCAGAGCTTCATAAACTTCAATTGTACTATTCAATTTCCCCACATGGCAAGAGTGGAATGAATCTGTGAAAAAGGAAGGTATTTCTTCCCCTTCATACTAATTCCCAAAACAGATAGCATACAAAGTCCTTAATAAACCATCAAAAGTGCCCAGTAGGAAATATTTTAAAACATTTCATCTGCCCACTGGACCTTAACGGACTCATGAGTAGTGTAATATGTGGAAATCCTACCTTTCAGCCTGTAGACTCTTTTTTGTTTGTGCATCATGAAAATGCTTTGTGCTTAAAATTCTCTCTTGAGAAAATGGTTTAACGGACACACCTTGGCAAAGACCAAGTGAATCCACAGATATACCTCTGAAACTACTGCCTTCACCCCTGGGCCTCTGTTCTCTGCTGCAGGAGATGAATGTGCACAAAAAACTAATGCAGATACTAAGTAGATGCCTCAGTCCTATTCATCAGTGTTATGAAGATATAAAAATAAGACTTAGACAATGCAATCAGGAATTTGATATATTTAGCTGGTCACAAGCTGAATTTTGCTCGTCACTGCTATAAAGAGGTGAGGAAAAGCTTTTTAAAAAACTGTTTTTAAGATGCAAGGTGTAGGGAGTTAAGATCATCCCTATAACTTGCTAAAACTGATTCTAACAATACACAGTGCCACTTTCCATCTGTTGGATGCTTATGCAACCCATCGTCACTGGCAATGAGAGCTGGGTCAGGACCGATTACCTTTCTCCCCAAACCTCTATTTCCAAGGCCTACACAAGCCCTGCAGGGCATATCACCACCAGACCTCTTCCTCCAAATTAGAGCCATGTCAGCCTGGTGGTTACCACCCACACCTGGTGGTCTCTTGCTCTCTCTTTTTCCTCCTATCAGTCCTCTTTGGTCTGAAATATAGAACCTCTCCTTTTCATCTGGCAATTCCAATGCCAAGAGATAGATTTTCTGAATAGTATCATTAAACTATAATAGAATCCTAAATAGTACATTTTAGACAAAGCAATCACCTGTAATGGTATGGGCACCAGGTCTTACTGTTCTGGGTCTCTGGACATCATGCTGCCATTCACTACTACCAACAGACAGTTCAACTACAAGTTATAGTTCAAATGACTCAAAACAGACCAACCTGAAATTAGGATTCTGGGTTTTATTCCATTATTGTCATTTTTTTTAAGTTTATTTACTTTTGAGAGAGAGAGAGAGAGAGCACACAAGTGGGGGAGAGGCAGAAAGAGAGAGGGGGAGACACAGAATCTGAAGTAGGTTCCAGGCTCCGAGCTGTCAGCACAGAGCCTGACATGGGGCTCAAACCCACAAACCATGAGATCATGGCCTGAGCCGGAGTCGGATGTTCAACTGACTGAGCCACCCAGGTGCCCCCTGAATCTTTTTTATATCAATAAACAAACACTATAACGTGGAAAAAAACATGGTAAGAACTGGTCTTTATTTCTGTGTGAATACCTGCTTGGTCTTTTGTTTGCTGTCTTGCTTCTAAACCCATGGCAACTGAATGCATCAGGCTTTTTCAGGTCAGAAGCAAGGCAGGCAAAAACCAGGAATTAGTGGGCACCAGAGCAGAGGTCAAGAGAATAGCTACAAGGTAAGGAGGAATCCTAGATACCAAATCAACCATCTCCTTAAGCTTCACATACACCTCCAGCTGGAATAACCAACACCAATGATTGCCAGGCTGACATGGAACAAACCATCTCACCTGGTAACCCCTGACACAGATCTGAACCTCAACTTGTCATGTTCAATCTATCCTGAAATGGCCTAATAGTAATGGGTCAGTTACCATTTCTACATCATGATTTTCTAATTAATAAAAAAGGGAATCATTATGAAAGCCTGCCTCTAATCTCCTCTATTGTCTACTTTGAAGATAAGTAAATTAATACCTATGAAACAGCACAAGTTATAAAACGGAGGACTTTGTTAATTTCATTCAAGCATTAGGTGAAATACAACAACCACATACCAGCATTGTTTGCCGTGGTAGTGATCTTAAATTCTGCATGCTACCTATTTAACCAGGGACTTAGAGGAAAATTTAGGATTTGATAGTGTCTTGATCACTGATGACATCATGGTTATAAAGCAAATCATACAACAAACTCAACCAAATCAATAAACCTTTTCAGTGTATCCAAACAAATAAGGGTGGGGTGTTAAAAGCTAGCACAGCAGTGTGGCTGTGGAATGTGGCACCAGCCTGGCACATTCAAGTAAGTACTGACAGTTCTTAAAGCGCAGTCAGTGCTCTGTACATGTTACTTCCTTTCCTGCACTTTACATCAGCTGCCCTCTCATCTTTAATCTGGTTTTTAAATCTTTCCTGTATATTTGGTCATTTAGTGTTTACTGAGCATCTACTGTGTGCAGGACTCTGTTCCAGGCCCTGGAAGTCTAGTGATGAGCACGAGGGGCACTGTCTCTGCCCTCTTGTGCTTGCATTTTAGGGAAGAAATATACAACATGTAAAAAATAAATATGACCACCTCAGAGTGTGAAACCTGTAGAAAAGATCACTGTAATAGACAGGGAGGAAATATGCCTCTGAGCAGGTGACATTAGAACCAACAATGAGGGGGCTTGCCTCTCCTGTCTCCTGATAAACCCATGGCACCAAGAACTGGTAACTAGTAAATCATCAAGGGTTTGTTGAATGCGTGAGTGAAAGAATGAATACAGAGAAGGGCTCACAGATGTTTGAATGTGCGCAAAAGGAGAGAGGTGAACAAATGCAGGAATGCTGATTGGGTACAAGAGAAAGACAAGGAAATGTGGCCTCAGCACAAGCTAGGAAAGAAGTGGTAGGAGGGGATGGAAGAGAGGGAAGCAGGGCCAGACCGTGTTTCTCGTTAGACATTGACACCCCAGGCTCATCAGCAACCCGTATTTGCAAACCACCTGTCAAGAGAGTTACCACTGCAGATGGCAAACCCACACCTGTTTTCCCAATTCTGAGGGAGCATCCTGTCCTTTGTGCAGTGCCTGTGACACAGTGAGATCCTGTGCACATCCTGTCTTCACACAAGCTCTAGCTCCTACCTGTACCACCTCTCACTAAACCCTCAGCTCCTCTCGGAGAGGCCATGTCTCCTCCCCAAACCTCCCTCTGTGATAACCTCCCCCTTGAACCCACTGCCTCCCCTTCATCACACTCATCCTCCATTTCTACCTTGTAAGATATCGTCTGTGCCCACTAGATGGATCCTGCACATTCAGGGCAGGAGCTGTGTCAACTTGCTCATCACTGCTGCACGGGGTAAAACTCAGTGAATATGCTCAGAAGAATAAACTAACTCCAACCTTGACTTAAAAGAACTGGAGGAAACATATTTAAATTTTTCCTAGTTTTGGACTGAGAAACAGTTAACCATAGACTCCAACCTTACAACTACATGTTCTGGAAGAAGGCAAAAGAAGGCAAGTGTACTCGGCTCTTTTCCTGATTCGGACAGCGTGTGACTTCAAGCAAATAATTTAGCCTTGCCTGTGTCTGGGAGTGAGAGCAGGACAGGAGAGCCTCACCACCACAGGACGGGTTTGAAGGAGGGGACAGAACGGAATATAAAGAGGGAGGCAGGGAGAAAGAAGGGCCTAAAGTTCCCCGGGACTTTTAAGTAGCATGTCTACTGGATCTCAAAGTTATAACCACAAATCCTAAGGCTTCTTTGTATCTACAAGCCGTTTTAGGAAATCAGCTTCAGTTTGTTTCAGAGCAAAGCTAATGGAGCAAACGCATGTGAAGGAAGGCGTCCTTGGCTGGGATAAAGGTCAGCCATAAACAGAAAGTTGCAATGACAGCTTAATCATTGCTTATTAGGCTAACAGTTTTTTTAATTAAATATTTAAAACTGAGAGAGAGTCATAAGGAAGAAGTTTACATGTGTATTTTTCCCCCTGACATCAATACTGCCATTGATGAGCAGATCCAATTTAGTTTCACTCGGAGAGTGCAGACAATGGTCAGTTTTCCTCCAGCTGGCTTATTTTACAAGCATTAATGAACAATTAACCAACACTGGCACTCTTTCCGTCTGTAATCCTGTAGTAGGATCACTAATCTCTACCACTAGCAGCTAATGATGAAGGTCTCTTAAGCTTTACTTCTTATCTCAGCCAGTTCTTAATACTTGCATAAGTATGCTTTCTGAGGAGGGGGGCCCCCTACTGCTATGCAACCCCGAGAACAAAAGCCCAGAGACATTTTTGAAGGGGTTTCTGTTCAATAACACTTCTATGCTTATGTTTGCCTTCCTCCTACAACAAACACCAGTGATCAACAGAGGGCCCTGCGGGTCACGGAGGGCTCTGTGTTTCCATACTTCTAATACTTATAAGAATGTATTCAGACGGCATTATACACAACCCCACCCCCAATCACACAGGCAGACACCCTAAAGTGGGGAGGGAAATGTGGACTAAATAGAATCAAACGCTATTTTTCTCCGTGAGTCAGCTTTGATTTAGGATCGAATTACACTGAGTTTGAAACCACATTGTCATTAAAAATGTATAGGGCAGAGGCAGATTTATCTCGAAAACCCCACACAGGATAGGTCTTGGTTTCTCTGAATTTAATACAACTTATATTCAATTGTCTCTCTCTAGTGGGGCAGAAACCAATTCACCGTTTCATTAGAACTCCTCCACAGGGTCAAGATTTAAAGAAAACGCAGGGTCAAGATAAAACAAAAAGTCCAACTGTAGAGAGGCACAACTGGAGGATAATGGCTCAGGCTGAAACGACACACTTTTCATTCTTAACCACCTTTCAGACTCTTACAGCTTGCCGGGAAAGTTATTATTTCAAGGAAACATGGACCTGAGACTTGATTCCAAGACCAAGTTGCTGGAAAGGGTTTTGTGGACACAGGTGTCACCGGGCTTCAAGCACCGGGGTGGAAGAGAAGGAGCAGACAGCGAGCAGGACCTGTGCACGGTGCTTCTGATTCCACGTGCAAAGACACAGAGCGAACAACAGCACATGCCCAGACAGGGCTGAAACACCAAACCGGGCATTTTCTATAGTTTTTGGTCCTTGTAAAGTCCTAGCGTCGCGTCAACGATATTGATCTGGAAGCAGCAAAAAAGAGCAGGGTAACGTGGCAGGTGACATGTGTGCTGAGGCACCGAGCAATGCAATGCAATGCACCTGAAGGGGATGGGACCTGCTCTCTGGAAGATGACGACCAGGAAGACCGGTATCTTTCCACAAGCTCTACCTACACACACTGCCTGGAACGGAACGCAATTTGGACACTTCTAGACATAGGATGCTCTAAAATTATTAAGTAAAAAGTTGAACTATTCCACAACTCGGACCCAAAATGAAGGGAGTATTTTTCATACACCATCTCACTTGTTAATTTCTCCTTTTGGAATGCTGAGGCACTCCTCTTCTCCCCTAACGTTCAGAGCTGCCGGCAGGAGAAAGGGGGCTTAGTGGGCAGAGCCCTGGACTCAAAGTTTGGAGGCTGAGTCCTATTCACACACAGCCTCTGACCCTTGTGTGATTTATACAAGTCACTTAACCTCTCTGCCCTTCTGTTTCCTCATTCATTCCACAGACACAATGCTACCTGCCCCTCCCCACCTCCGTGGAGCCATGAGAGGGAGTGACCTATGTCAGCGAAGCATTTGAAAACGCCATGCGTCAGTGCGAGGCTCAGACAGCGTAAAACATTGTAATAGGCCTGCCGCGCGGTAACACACACAATGAAAATACGGACAGACTAGAAGTTACGGAAACATGGAGGTCAGGAGCATTTGCCACTGGAAATTTAGTAGCTGTGTGCTTTGAAAGTGAGTCTCGGTGACAGGATATTGAGTTTATTTGCTCTTTAGGAATCACTGGGCTTATCTAATTAAGTTAAGCGATTGTTTGGACAGGAGTAGTAAAGTTTAAAAAGGAGTGGATGAAGTTGTGGGGTCTTGTGACTCACAGATGGGTGCTTATTAACCCTCAATTAGAAAGAATTAATTCAAGATTATCTACTACTCTTCCTCCCAGAAACACACTCTACTGCCCCACAAATGCTCAGTTCCACTCCTTATCTTTCCATACTGATTCTCACCTTCTCCCCTTTACTCAGTTTTGTATTCCAATTTACATTTTACCTACCTCCCCCATCAAGTATTCCATAACATTCCAGTGTGTACCTACATATGTACATTTCTATCCCACACAATTCCTAGGACAACACTGGACACAGTGGCGAAGTCCAATGGACTCTTCTGCCGTGATGTGAAAGAATGTGGCCTAGAAAATCAGTTCCTGAAACACACCAGCTATTTCCTGCCTCAGGATCATTGTACATGCTGTTCCTTATGCCTGGCACCTGCTCTCTGCATCCCCACCCCTGCCACCATCACTCTGTCCTTTTCCTATCCTTCTGGTCTTGAGTGCAATCTAGTCACAGAGGCTGACCACCCAATATAAAGCAGCCTCCTCACTTCACTCTTCTCTCACATGTCATATTCTTCCTTAACAGCAGTTATTGCAATTTGTAATTACATATTTCCTATTTCTTTTACTTCATTATTATGTCTTCACTACCACAATGTATGCCCCTTTCATTTGTAACACAAGAAGTTTATCTGTTTTGCTCACGACCATTCAATATTTGTTGGATTCATTGGTTATGATGTCATCCAATTTTTAGCCAATATTGCCTAGTGCCTGTTCAGCAGCCCTCATCATTCTCCCTGAAGTAGTTAACATCTCCCTTTCTACCAATGTTGCAACTTGTTTATCAGGATCCCCCAAAAGGAGCACAGTATGTTTTATATTTTATAGTACTTTTTTGTTAAGACTCTTACCAAACAAACTCAGTTTCTTATCTCCACTCTTAAATTTGGGGTAAAGACCAACGGGCTGGCAAGAGAACAATGAAATAATACTACAAATACTGTGTCCAAAGGACCCCAGCCCACAGAAAAGCTGTCAGTGTCCCAAGACAGAGCTCTGGCATTTCACTGTCCTGAGTCAGGGTTTCATGCCTCATCCACTCAAAGACCCTCCTTGAGAAACCGAACATGGCCCTTCCTCACCATTTCCTTTGTTCCATGGCTTGGTATGAGGGACCAACCATTAGTTCTAATCAAACTTTTCCTGGACTCTCAGAGGAATCTGTCAGAATTTCAATAAATAGCACACTCTCCACCTCAGATTCCCCAACATAAGCTTGAGGTTAGTGCCTGTTCTGGGACCTTGATACTTAGTAATACATTTACACCCCACCTGACAAGGTTACTTTAAGAACCAAATGCATTGAAAAGCACTGTGCACTCATGATTGGTATACAAATGTTAGATTTATCACTGCCACAGCAATGTTGCAAAGTACTAGAGGCATTAGATATATATGTCCTGTCACTGCTGTGGGCTGCCAAGCTTTCACAATATTTATAAACAAGTACGGTGATGGTATCAGATAGGGTGGTTTTGCCTGTAAGTAACAGCTCCACCAAAGGATGCTCAAATGTCACAATAAGTCCTGAGGTAGGGAGGCTCCAAGGCTCTGAATTGGTTAATTCAGAGGCTCAATTTTGTTATCAAGGATCCAGGTTTCTCCTTCCACTCTGCCATCCTTAACATGTCCACAAGGCCACATGTTTGCAAGTATCACATCTTCATGCACCAATATCCAGAAGTTTCCAGCAGATTTCCTTTCATATTCATTTCCATCGTGTGGAACCAGGTTAAATAGGCAACCCTAAATAAATCACCTGCTTGGGAATGGATTTCTCAAGACTGTCTTGGACCAGTCAAGACTAACCCAACTAGAACTACAGGCAAGGGCCACTTCAGCCAGGGTGTGTGGAAAGTTGATGCAGTTTGGGTAGGCAGCCAACACTGTTTGCTACAGTGACATAATGAAGGCTGAGCCCCTAATTGTTCCCCAAGCCAAACATTATTTAGACACATTCATATAGGTCAGTGAAACGTCTCCATGGGAACTAGTGTATTTTGAGGTGACATATTCTTCCTTCAGATGCTACTCCTTCCATAACATTGGCAAAAAGTTTTGCTTCCTCTATGGACCTGGAAAATTGTCCCATCCCTGGTTAAGAAAATGACAGTTGCTAAGTCCTGGGATGGCCAGACTATGCATGGAGAAGATTCAACTGCAGACAAACATTAAAAAAAAACAAAAACAAAAACCCAAAAAACCACAATGGGTTATTTTCATGCTATTATACTGCCAACTGGCTGGAGGCCCTGAGACTCTTGCCTCATTTCATCTGATGTGCTTATTAACCAACCAAAATACACATTTTCACATGATGCCTACAGGCAACGAGACTGTTTTTGAAAACTGCCACGTTTTCAAATTCAAATTTAATCTTGTCAATCCACTGCTTAAAATCCTTCAATGGCTCCTGACCACGGTTGGGGGAAGTTCAGCTTCTAAACGTGGGCCCTGCTTACCTTTACAACCTTCTTTCTTGCCATACCTCTCCTCTCCCAGTATCAAAGTTATGGGAATAGAAAATATTAAGCATATATATCTATTCTAAAAATTAGTTGTCATATTTGGGAAACAATTTTTTAAAGGAAATAAATTAAAGGTCCAAGAGTAAGGTATTGGTTACATTAATTATGATAGATTCATATGATGACTATAAAGCCGCCATTTAAAATCATGCTGTAGAATATTTAATGATACGAGGACAAGTTCATACAAGATATTGGTAAATGAGGGGGTTATCGAAATCTAGGTACCAGTATGACCCTAATTTATAATATATATGAATAGACATGTATAGGAAAAGAACTAGAATATTATATAAAAAATCTTAACAATGGCTATTTATGAAGAATAAGATAAAAAGAAGACTAAGTTTATTCTTTGGACTTTTATCTAGTTTCGAAATTTTATATAGTGAACATGTACTCCTTTGACCATCAGAAAGAAATTCCTGGAAAAAGAAATTGAAGTGCAAAATACATAAGTGGCCGCACTACAAATAAATGCTTCTTCATCTTTCTTCCATCAGTGTCATAGCCGGCCTCACCCCACTTCCCGGACCATGCTTACATTCAAGCACACATTTAGCAGCACTTAACCTCTACCTGGCTGTTGGTTTACTGCAGTGTCATGGACAACACCCACATGAGAGAATTCAGGGCCTGGAATTTAATTAAAACCCAAATGTTTCCAAATTTGATAGAGAAGATTGTGGGCTGATGGCCCCTCACTGGACTTTTCTTAGGGTACACATCAGACTGTTCTTTGAACTACAGCTACGCCATTGTAGCTACTCTTCCTGTTAGAGTCTACAACTTAGCTGTCTTTTATATTTGCTGAGGCATGTAGCACAGTGCCTTGATCATTGCACATGCTCAATAAATAACTCTTTAGCTGAATACAAATGATCTACCAACTATTGGATTGATATATCAGTTATCAGATCAACTGATTTCAGGGTTCCTGGGTGGCTCAGCCGGTTGAACATCCGACTTCAGCTCAGGTCAAGATCTCAGGGTTCTTGAGTTCAAGCCCCACATTGCGCTCACTGCTGTCAGTGCAGAGCCCACTTGGGATCCTCTGTCCTCCACCACGCCCCCCCCCCCCCCGTCTCTCTGCTCCTCCCCCACTCATTCATTCATTCTCTCTCTCTCTCTAGGGCAAACAAACAATTAAAAAAAAAAGACAATGGATTTCTGAGTGTCCATAGTTCCCAGGAACTGTGCTAGGTCTTAACAACAGCAATAGAGGTAAAGTATCTCTGCTTTCAAGTAACGTCCAGCCTGATAGGAAGGCAAAGCTACTGCAAATAAGGCACGTATGTGCTAAATTGTGTCATATTGATATAAATGAAATAGAAACTCAGAGTTGAGAAAGATGAGCATAGACTAGAATACAAAGCAATTGTAAAATAGGATCTGCTCTCTGGCCAGACACCACATCCTCAAGCCCACCTACCAGGCTTCCCCTGACTCCTGCCCATCCAACATGACAGGTTCTGCCCCAATTCAATCCACTGAGTCAACCAACCTATTGAGCCCATATACCTAACTTTTCCTGCACAAGGAAAACTGTAATTATCTACTAAAAAGCAGAACACAGCACTTTATCCCTACTTGCCTAAGGCTACTGAGTGTAGGGGTGGTTCTAGAGAGAGGACTGATGCATTCCAGGTTATTCCAGAAGTTCAAGTGTACGATGACTTAGACCTTGGACAGGGCTCCCTCCCTTTTGAGAATTTCACTTTATCCCATACTTTCATTGACTCAGCTAACCAGCTAGCAATTCCACAAATACTCCTATTTCAGTCTAGAAGGGGAGATAACTTATGTATATAATACACAAAGTAAGTTAAGAAGGTGTTAGTTGCCTTATGAGAGGTGTAGATGAAGTGCTAGCTAGAAGTCAGTAAGTGCCCTGGGGCGCCTGGGTGGCGCAGTCGGTTAAGCGTCCGACTTCAGCCAGGTCACGATCTCGCGGTCCGTGAGTTCGAGCCCCACGTCAGGCTCTGGGCTGATGGCTCGGAGCCTGGAGCCTGTTTCCGATTCTGTGTCTCCCTCTCTCTCTGCCCCTCCCCCGTTCATGCTCTGTCTCTCTCTGTCCCAAAAATAAATAAAAAACGTTGAAAAAAAAAATTAAAAAAAAAAAAAAAAAAAAAAAAAAGAAGCCAGTAAGTGCCCTACCAATATCGGAGAATATGTTGCAGCCAAAAGAGATAGATGGGAGAGCAACAGGTAGAAGTCATGGGGAAACTGCATTATCAAAGCAAGTTAAATATGTTTCTCTCTCTCTCTCTCTCTCTCTCTCTCTCTCTCTCTCACACACACAGGCACTGAGAGGAGTAGGAATAGCTTGATTTGGTAGGAGGACAGAGAGTACAAATGTAAACTTGGACACTCATGCAGAGGGAATTGGACTTCATTGTTGAGATCATAGGGAGCCAAGGAATCCGTCTAAGGAGGGGAAGTAACAGACTACCACCCAATTTTTACTTGCAGGTGCCAAAAAAGAGGAATGCCTACGAAATGGCTCTCTTACCTAACGGTTCAATTTTGTCTATTCAGAATAAGTACATTCTGTAAGTATGCCTACAAAGTGTACCTTTCATTTTCACTGACAACTGCCATCCCCCATCTCCTCCTTACAAAGGAGTTTTAGGGCTTGTGCTATGGTAGTCCTAGAATGTTCCCACTCTGTCTTGGCTGTGTCATGTCATCAACCTAAAAATAGATGCTAATTAACAAGGTTATTTCTAACTTACATTGTTAAAAGAGAGGAAAACAGTGATGAAATGCACGGCATATCAAATTAACCAGAGATGGAACCAGCTTCTAGTTCAAAACTCCCACCTCGCAGACATTGAATTCACTAAATAGTCTCCTTTTTTGTAAATCAGATAGTAATTATCCAAATTTCCTATCCCTGATGTGATAATATAGTGTGAGGAGACATGCCCCAACAGAACACAAATTGACTTTGGGAGTCCAGATGCTGCATGGAGTGTGTGGATGGTAAAGCAAATATCTCACTCTATTATCTGTTGTCTCTGAACCAACAGATTACATGGTTCACTGACTAGCTGAATAACTTTTAGACAGTTTGCTCATGTCTATTTACACATATTCCACAGAAATATATTAACAACTGAGGAACAGCTGTAAAAATTATATGGCAAGATGGATAGAGGAGAGCAAGAATCTCTCTGTGTACATTTCTGCAGAGAAGACGCAAGTTTTACATGGTAAAGGAAATGGGGAAAAACACACATATGCACATTTCTATGTTGCTGCAACTACAAAGTGTGAATTCCATACAGTAATAGAGACAGTCAAAGAAAGCACATCATAAAATCTCCTGGGGACTCCTTACATCTACCTGGGATATTACTATAATATTGATTTTTACAGCCATGGGTTTGTGCTCTAAAATATTTTACTGGACAATTGTATTTCTTACCACTGTTCATACTCATTTGACAACCATAGAAATAACCAAAGTTTTCTGGCTTGTACTTTTCCTTAGAAAATATTTACTTTCAAATCAGAACTCAATTTTAATACCCTCTGCAAGTCATGTATATCTCACACTCAAGGAAATTATTAACAGATAGAAGATCCTCCTATCTACTACAAGAACCCTGGTCACTAAATACTGTGTAAAACTTTTTTCAGATAAATGTTGCCTATCACTTCATAAAATTTCCAACTTAAACTATGTAAGCAAATGGATGGCTGGATGGCATTGGGATTGTGTTGCCCTAAAATCCAGTGGAAAATAGGCTCCATGACGTTTAAGTCTGAAAAACACTACATACTGGATTTCCTTCCAATGATTCAGACACACCACTCCCTTCTAGAAGCATTATCTTCCTTTGAGTCCTGGGATGTTCCACGTTTCTTTTGTTCCTCTATGGCAGCCCTTCCCAACCTCCTTGGCAAACCTATCCTCATCTAAAAACCATGAAATATGGGAGTTTTCTCCAAGGTTTAGTAATTGGCCCTTTGTTTAGTACTGCCTCGCAGTAATTAGCTGTATCTGATTCTTCTATTTCAGTTACAGATGACAACTCCATTTGCTGGGAGCTCTAGACACATACATACATTTTCCCGTTCAATGGCGCCACTTGAAGACCTCCAACTCAACACATCTAAAATCCCCCAATCCCTGGTCCAACTTAGATCTGCCTTCAGTTCCCTAGTCCAGGGATGGCACCATTGTCCTTCACCTAGACAAGACAGAAGAACCCCAGCAGATGTCTTTGATGCCTCAGTCTTCCTTCCCTCCAAAATCAAATCTCTCAGACTAGGAATACCTTCACTCTTTCATGTAGTCCTACTGCTGACTGCTTCTACCACCATTCCTACAGCGGGCTCTCTCCCACTGGATTTCTGCAGTCACCTCCTAACTAGTTTCCCCAACGCGTTCCCTATAGCATAAGTAAAAATAATATCTTTAAATGCAAATGTCATTGGTCAATCTCCCATCTAAAACTCTTCAAAGGCTTCCCATGGGCTTTTGGGATAAAGACTACAATTGTTAAAAAGACTGTGCTTGATCCTGCCCCTGCTTTCTCTCACCAGCCTGATCTCATGCCCACCTGTGATGCTCGCCTCATCCTACCTCAGATGCTTTGTACACACTGTTGTCTCTGCCTAGACTGTCCCCATCCTGTCCTTTCATTTTCTTCATTTCTACACATGCTTTAGATTTCAACTCCTTTCCAAAGTTTGCTGTTTTGTATCAATTACAATTGGCTACAAAGATTTTCTTTCTCCTTTGCCATACTACTAACTCCTTATGGGGTATTTTGTTTTTATACTCCTCCAGTGTCTAGTACACTGGTGGGCACAGAAGTGACTCGCCTAAGATGTGTTCACCCTGGAGATGAAGTAAGAACTGGGTAACTGTGGCTGGTAAAGAAGAGCGCAGCACAGAAGAGTGGTGAAAATCCAGGCCCCAAGAAGCAAAACCTGGGGACCATTTCATACTACTTCAAGTTCCTAAGGCTAAAAGTTTAGTTATTGAACTGGCCTCCACATTACAGAGTCCAGTTTCCCCTGATGCTTTTCAGATTCTGTAAGTCAATTATCTTTAAACCCTTTCTGAAGTTCAAATGTTATCCTTTGCACCTAGGAGCATGTTCTCAAAACCACGAAAGAGAACATTTCTGAGGACCCAATGAAACTTCACTAAAGCTATGACCAAAAAAGTCACCTTCCTGTTTCCCAAACAAACCAACAGACAACAAAAGTCAGAGAACTGTGATGATAGTGCTAATGCCAACAGGTTTCAGAACCTGAACATCCAACTCATCCATGTCTTTCAGTGAGTCGTGATGCTAAGGATTCTTTACCGTGTGAATCGAACTTTCTTAAACTCTCTCAGACTTTTAAAAGCCCAGATTGTAATACAGTCTCTTGGTGCTCAGGCCCATTAATTAAGATGTTGGTGTATTATTTAAATGCCATTAAGTCAATTTTGGAAAGAAGGAAGTCAGGTAACTCTAACAATCCCTGGACATTCCAGTTTTCCCATTAAGGTCCAGCTAAATGAAACTCATAGATTAAGGCAAAGATTTTTTTTTTCTTCATTTGTTTTCACTAGCCAGATCTCTCTTCATATTGCCCATAATCTAGATTTTGATTACAGTCAGTAAAAATCACCACTGTGTATGATTCAATCGCCTTAAGCTGTTCTTTGTTCAAAAGGCACATAAAGAAGTTGCTAACAGGGAAAAAAAAAAATAAATTCTACTTCAGACAAAAAATATCTGATATGTCCAAGTTCATATCCACTCCAGCTTTGTGTCTATTTCATCAGTACCCAGGAATCTAGCGTTCGTGGCTACTTTTCTCTTTGGGCTGAATATCATTGAAACTGTTCTTATAAACAGAAATCATATGAAGAACATGTCCTGCATTCCAAGTGAAAATTAAAATGATTTCCAAGCTTTATTTCAAAGCACGTAACTATTGCTATCTGTTGCTGGTCTAGTTACTTAAAGCCAAGTTGTAAAAGCAAAGTTCCAGGACTAATTACCTTTCCTTTTTGCTGCTCTGCTGCCAAAGCTGCAATCACGGAGGATAATCTTCAGAAGCTTGGCTTTGTTGCTAGAGCAACCAACCCAACTTGAAGCATTTTTCAATATGTTCCTCTGGAGTATTTTAAATCACAATAAGACATAACTGATCTAGCCCACCGTAACAAGTGCTAAGCACATTTTTACAATTCTGATCTAGTTATAAGAAAATTCGGAACCTAGTCTGGCAAGAATTTTAAACAACAAACACTCTTTGTGTGGAAACCACATGGCATGTGCCACCTTCAGGCCAGTATTCCATTTCCCCAGGGTGAGTGGTCACAATCAAAAGGAAAAGGCTGACAAGAAAATTTCTGCTTCTTGCAGCTCAGACCCTCCAGCCATCTCAGAATTTAAATGCATCACAGCCCAATTTTACAATGCCCTACATTTCTGTTTACTTGTACTGATCAGGAGATAAGCAGATTCTGCAAACCTGATTGAAAATTAAGAAACTTGGGCATCTGTATCTGAATTCATCTAACTAATAACAACGAGCTCCTTGTTGCCACTAACCAGTTTTTAGGGTGTTTTTTAATTGTTTTCTACATTATATCAAGGAGACTGACACACTTTTTGGAAGTGGGATAGGTATTAATTTTAAATAGTAACAAACACACCACACATAAAACCAGAATCCCTACATAACTGTACAATTTCAGTAATAGTCCCCCTGTATTTGCTGCCTATCCACTTTCTACAGAGCACAAACCATTTTTACACAGCATCCAGGAGAACAGGCATCTGCATGTAGCTGTGGCCTCCACTGAGAAAGAAAAAAATAGGCTTTTTAGTCAGTCAGTCAGTAAGTCAGGGGTTATTTATCAGGTACATAAACAGTACTGGAAGCAATAAGCATATGACACATTTCTACCTCAAACAGATAAAAAAAAAATCTAATGATTTTATATGGGGTTAATAAAATGGGGGGGGGGGGAAATGTTTACTGGGCTTTGGAGAAACCAGGCAACAGAGGATTATATTAGTAATAGTTCATTGAAAAGGTAAGGAAATAGGCTCTGGCAAGTTAAATAACTTGCATGGCTCCTGCTTGAACAGACCCTCAAATCAAAGATGGCTGTCTTTACTAAAACCACTTTTCCAAGGCTAGGGTACATATGTACCAACCTTTGATCCCTAGACTATGAGATAAAGTGTCCCAGTAATAGTAATAATATAGTAGCATTACTGGAAAACTGTATTAGTTTTAACTGTTAATTGAGTTGGCTTTCATTTACTTGAAGCCCAGTGGGTGAGTTCAACATTTTTTTTTAGGAGGCCCTCAAACGATGTTTCAATGATTCTTCCTTAAAGGACATTCTTTTTTCTTGACATGTTAAGGGTAGATGCCATTTGGGTCCTCCTCAGTAAATTGAATGATGATTGTCAATGTACTATGCGCCATTAAAGACAACACACATTCATTTTTTTAGTGGTAGTTTTTAAATGCATAGCTCTCAAATTGTTCTCACTATGGTGATTCCATTTCTTTGAATATAAAATTTGGCCTCTACCACTTTGCCCCTTCTTACCTTTTATGGATGTTTGTTCAGATGTTCCATCACCTAAAAGGCCTTTCTACTTTCCTCTAAAATAACATGGTAAAAATAAAATAAAGTAACACTTAATACCAAGCTCAGTATAATAAAAATACTTTAAGACTCCACCATTTTACAAAATCTATTTCTAAGAAACCATAATACAATGATTTTTCCTCTTTGAGATCTTTCAGATTGTAAGATTCATTCTGCTTTGTCATTTAGTAGCTTCACACAAGGATATGTCTTGCTTCTCCAACTAAATGCCATGCTTCTAAAGGAAAGGGATCTTTTTTATTTATATCTGAATTGCCTATGATATGTTTAGGAATAGATTAAGTATGTTGTAACTATTATTTGAGAAGATAAAAATAAAGATGAAAGTCTTTGTGAAGTATGACATCTGTACTTAAATTACTTTTCTCTTTGTGGTTCATTAAAAAAAAATCTTGATATTTTCAGGTAAGACTTTTACATAATTAAAGAGGTGAATTGATCATTCAGTAAATATTTATTAAACATCTACTATGAGCCCAATGCCATGCTACGTGTTACAAGAAATATAAAATTATAAATAATATATGCCTCCTATCCACAAGTGCCTGTAATCTAGTCAGGTCTAATGGCAGATTTTGCTACTATCAGATATAATCAGATACAAGTTAATGGAATGACTAAATACATAAGCTGCCCCCCAAAATGTATAATCCAAATTTTAAAACAGAACAGTTCAAGAAGTTGGATACAAAATTATTTACACAGAAAATTAAGTTTTAAATATTATGAAAAAAGCCAAGCAATTAAGTAGTAAGTACTTCTTAAAGTAAAACAGACAAAATAAATATCTATGAAATTACATTTACTGATTTTAGGTTTTTCTTTCATATCAAATCAGCACCAGTTCTATTGCTTAAACAACAACAACAAAAACCCACACAACCAAAAACAAGTAAAACCCTCTGCGAACAAGTTCCTTACTTTCCATCTCACTGCTATGTTGTTAATTTAGACACTCATCATTTCTCATCTGACTCCATAGCTTAATTGGTCTCCACATCTTCAATCTCAGCACTACAAGAGTTCCTAAAGTACCAGTTACAATCATGTTATTCTCTTACTGTAAAGTCTCCAGGGTACTGCCTTGCCTAATCCATAACATGATGTGCAAGACCCTCCACAGTCTGGTCCTAGTCATTCCATCTTCTTCCACTACCATGCCCACACACCCTTCTAGTCCAGACATAGCAACATTTCTGGGGTACTCACTTTCAATTCACTCCATCAAAAAACCTATTAAGCAACTGTGCAAAACCTGTTGCTAAGCACTGGGAATATAGATGAGCTCAGAGTCCAGTGCCGGGAACAGAGAAGTTGTCAAATGGGCAAGCAGTCATCAGCAGCAATGACAAATGCTGCTGCTAGCTTGGCTTGCTCATGTCCCTGGATTTGTAGAATAAGAAGGAAACAAGCCCAAATGGACTCAGACATTTTATTACTTAGCCAAAACAGGAACTGCATGGTGTCAGTTACCCACATCCCTGTTCCCACAGGATGATACTACGCTGGAGGGACCAGACAACAGATGGCATGGGTGGTAGGTTGCTTGCCCATGGAGGAGCCAACTCAAAACTATAGACATGCAGTTTGATAGACTTACAGAACCCTGCAGCTGTACTCGAACAGGAGGGGAACAGGAAATGAGGTGGAAAGTCCTTTGCTCAACTGAAACACAGGAGATAATGAAAAACTTCCTCATGGCAGCTCCCACAAGACATAAGACCTTGTGCCTTGTGGTAGCTCCTCACCAGGCTCATCTCTATTACTCTAGGAGGAATCACAGGGCATGTGTCAAGATTCAGGGTCAGGTCATGGTCAAGCCTTGCCTTCTTGGCCTAAGTGGAAATGTGTAAGGTTGCCAGGGTACCATGACTGAGCCACCCCCCTACACAGGTAAAGAAAATAGCAGCAAGACGTGTAAGGATAGAAAAATGCTCAGCATGCTGGGGGAGCACATTGGAGGGGGCCTGGCACAGTGACACAATGGGCCTTTGCACACACTTGACCTGCCTAAATGTTTCTCCCCCCCCTGCATGTTTGTCCAACTTAAGTCTAGAATGAAAAGTTCCTACCACCTCCTCTGGTACCTTATCCCACCATTCTAGGATGTATAAATTGCTCTTTTCTATGTTCATAGCCCTTAGATCAGGCCTGTGTTTATTATTTGCCATCAACCATTCATTCTTTCATAGGCCAGGCACTGCCTCAGGCACTGTCAAAACGGCAGTGAACAAAACAGAAAGATCCTTCCCCCATGGAGCTTCCATTTGTTCTGTTCTCTCCTGTCTATTCTATTCATAGTTCCAGTCAAACTCTCAAACTCGTGAAATGGTCTATTAGTCAGGATCTCTTGACTGATCAGGAACATTATTTCCTTTCTTAATTTACATTTAAGTTAAAGTAGGAGAAACAAATCTCTAATGCCATTTTATATTTGTACAACACTGTAATCAAATTTCATAAAACTTGGTTTTGCCACAGAGCTCATAAAAGAAAAATATTATATCAATGAGAGTTGTGCTCATCATTCTCCTATCAAAGACCCTCATGTTGAGGATAGAGAAGGCTTCTTCAGTTCAACTTAGGACTTAAATTCAAAACAAAACATTGGAAAAGTTTTCTTTTCCAATTTACAATACTATCAGATGTAACCAAATTCTTCCTTCTCTTATTGCAGCGCCTTTGAATTCCTCAGTCTGAGTTTTGGATTAGAAAACAGACTTTCTCCTAAGTTGACTTGTGCTCAAAAGCCTTTTTTCTCTCTGATTAGTGAAAACAACTTAACCATCTCATCAACTTGTCCATGACAAGATCTAACCCCACTGAAAGGAGTCAAATGTCAATTCTTTAAAGATTAGAATTTTCTTCTTAATCGATGTTTCTAAAGATGCAAAAACAAATTTGTGGTAAGAGCTGTGGGAAATCATTACAAACATGACAGAAAAAAAAGAATTAGGGGAACTTTATACCAACAAATTTGACAAACTAGGTGAAACAAATTCCTAAAAAATGCAAATTATTAAAACTGTATTAAGAAATCAATTACTAAGAAAGTAAATCTTAAATGTACTCACCATTCCAAAAAAAAAAAAAAAAAAGGTAACGATGTGAGGTGATGAATATGTTAACTTGATTGTAGTAATAATCATAGAGTGTGTGTGTGTGTGTATCTCAAATCATCACATTAGACACCTTTAACATACACAATTTTCACTTGTCAATAAAGATCAGGAGAAAAAGAATAGAATTTATGGATCAATATATATCAAATAAAAAAATGTAAATAATTTAGATTCCCCCCCCCATAAATTTTTAAAAATTAAAATTTTACAAGGCTTTACTGATTGAGTTCTAAAAACATTTAGGGATGAAATAATAAGAATCCTTTCAGAAACCAGAGGTAGAACTTCATTTTATAAGACCAGTATTACCCTGATACCAAAGCCAGACAAAGACATCACAATAAAGTACAGACTAATAACCATCATGACTAGAGATGCAAAAATTCAGAAAACGTTAACACACTAAATCCAACAATACATAAAATAAATTATACACCATAACCAAGTAGGACTTACCCCCAAAAAAGGGGGTGGGGGGTAGGATCCAAAGACCAATTGATGTAATACACCGTAGTAATAAAGAACAAAAAAACCCCATGATTGTTTAAATTGACACAGAAAAAGCACTCACAGCACTCAAGCCCATTCATGATTAAAAAGAAAAACAATCTTTCAACAAACTAGGAACAGATGGGTACTTCCACAAACCTATAACAACATCTATGACAAACCTACAGTTAAAATATATTTAAGAGTGAAAGACTGAACACTTTCCCCCTGAGAACAGGAACAAGGCAAAGATGTTTCCTCTGATCACTTTTATTTAGCACTGTACTGTAGGTTCTAGCCAGTGCAATAAGGCAAGGAGAAGAAATTAAAGATCCCAGTTTGGAATGGAAGACATAAAACTGTCCTCTTTCACACAGGACGTGATTCTGGAGAAAAAAAATCTTAAGGAACTTAAATAAAAATCTACTGGAAATAATAAGCAAGTTTTGCAAGGTCACAGGATACAATGACAATATACAAAAAATAATTGTATTTTATATAATAGCAATTAATTCTAAAATAAACTTAATTCCACTCACACTAGCATCAAAAATATTCATTAACATATTTTAAAGTAGAATTTCTGAAAACTACAAAATATTGCTCAAGTTTTTTTTTTAATCTGAATAAACGAAGAGATATCATTTTCATGGATTCTAAGAATCAATATCACTAAGATGGCAATCTCCCTAAATTTCTCTATAAGTTCAATGCATTCCCAATCAAAATCCCAGCAGAAATGTTTTGTGGAAATTGACAAGTTTAATTTAGATAAAAATCAAAGAGCCAAAATCAGACAAAACAATTTTGAAAAAGCAGAACACAGTTAGAGGACTGATAATACCTGATTTCAGACTTATTATAAAGTTGTGTGGTATTGGGAGAAGGATAGAGCTGTAGAAGAGACTACAAAGCCCAGAAACAGACTTTCACATCTAAGGTCAAGTGAATTTCTACAAACTACATTTGTAGAAATTCAATGGGGAAAGGATAGTCTTTTCAACAAATAGTGCTGGAACAATTGGATATCCATATGCCAAAAACAAAAAACAAACAAACAAAAAAACAAGAAGAAAAAAAGCCTTTTATCTTTTTCAAAGAAAAATCAGGAAAAGAGGAGGGGGAGGGTGAAGAGAGAGAACTTAGACCTTTACCTCACACCATACACAAAAATCAATTTAAAATAGATTGTAGACCTAAATAAAAGAGTTAAAACTAAACCTTCTTGAACAAAAAACAGGAGAAAATCTTTGCAATCTTGAAGTATGCCAAACTTTCGTAAGTGCAACACCAAAAGCAAAATCCATTTAAGAAAAAAAAACAGATAAATTAGACCTCATCGATACAGAAAACATTTGCTCCCCAAAAGAGACGACTAATAAAATGAAAACAGACAGGCACAGATAGGCAGCTAATATTTGCAAATAGTATAACTGATCAAGGACTTTCATCCAGAATATATAAAGAACTCTAATAATTCAACAATAAGTAGACAAAAATAACTTTAAAGTAAGCTAAAGATTTAAGTAGACATTTCAGTGAAGAAGATAGATGGCTAATAAGCACATTAAAAGATGCCTAACATTATTAACTATTAAACAAATCCAAGTTAAGAGAATAAGATACTACTATCCATTAGCATGACTGTGGTCAAAAGCATAACAATGTTAAATATTAGCAAGGATGTGACGGACCTAGAGACCTCACACATTGCCACTGGGAATGTAAAATGGTACAACCACTTTGGAAAACAGGTTTGGAAGTTGTTCTTGTTGTTAGGTTAAACATAAACCTACCATATGACCAGCAATTCCATTCCTAGGGAGCGTGCACACAAAGCCTTCTTCATGAATGTTCATAGCAGCCTTATCTGTAAGAGGCAAAACCTAGAAACAACCTAAGGGTCTGCCATTAACATGTAAGTGTTAGCCATTGATGACTGGCTCAACAAAATGTGGTCTATCCACAGAATGAAATACTGCTCAGTAATGAAAAGAAATTAACTACTGTTAAATGCCATAACATAGATCAAACTCAAAAACTTTACACTGAGTAACAAAAGCCAGACACAAACAACTACATGTTGTACAATTCTGTTTATGCAAAATGTTTAGTGATGGCAAAATAACAGAGACAAAAAGCAGAGCAGTGGTTGCCTACAGTGAGGGGTAGGTGCAGGGATTAGCCTCAAATAGGAGATCAATTTTGGGGGGGGGGGGAGAGAAGAGTTGTTCTAAAAACTAGATCGTGATGAAGATGCACAACTGTATGCAGTTACTAAAATCATCAAACACTAACACCTACAATGATCAGATTTATGGTTTATAAATCATATCTCAATAAATCTGAAAAGATAAAAGTCCATGCCTAGGTTAGAAGAATCTCTGGAGAAATAAATATTGTCTCAGTATTTAAGGAAGGGATTCCTGATCACCACAACCATCTGAAACTAGAATGAGCTCCCTTAGAAGGTAATGAGTTTCCCATCACTAAAGATGTACTAGCATTGGCTAGCCATCCATGTGGAAAAAAATATTATCAAAATGGTTTATTCAGATATAGAATAGATGATTGGACTAAAACATCTTTAAAGTCTCCTACAACTTTTATATTCTATAGTTTTTCAGTCTAATGTTTGCAAGAGAAATCTCAATTATCATTGATAATTACTGAAACTCTTTAAAATGCTATTATCTAAAGAATGCCACATTTAGGCAGCTCTTGTACCAATTTATGGGTCTCCCCACATGCCTATGAAATAGGTAGCCCCTTCACAGGCAGGGCATGATTAGAAGTGGATTCAACAATTAGGGTTCAACAATTAGGTGTCATTCAGCTCAACTTTTTCTGTTTGTTTTCTAAGTATAGGTTTTTATTGTGCTTTCCTCTCATTTTTAAAATGTATTTGGTGTGTACACATGCATCTCTATAATAACAACTATTATGGATATTTAGGACATCACACAGAAATCTCTGAAGCAGATGTTCACTTTGCAGTATCAAAGGCATGAAAAAAGGTAACAGAAAAAAACCAGATAACTTATGCAATCTTTTTATTAACCATTTTGGTTTTGGGGAAAGTTTTGTTCTATATAGTTATTTCACCACGTATCATGTGTGTTAGTGTTTGTGTGTGCACATGCCCATTAGTTAATTTTGTAAGCCTTTTCTTTGTATGTTCTATTTGAGTTAACAGAGCATCTAAGTAAAGAGGGAAGGGTGGACAGATGGAAACAGGTAATAAAAATAACAAAGATAAAAGAGTGGGAAAGGCCAGAGGTAGAAGAAAATTTAACTGCAACAAGGCAGCTGTCACAGCCACTGAAACAGGGTGGAGATTCACCCCTTGTCCTCCACAATCAGCATAAACTCATCAATCCCTAGGGAAACATTGGCAGGGCAAAGGTAGAGAGCTCAAATTAAGACGGAGAAAATGCAGCAGGCTGGTATTTCCCATTCACTCATGAATCTCATGGTAAAGATGATGGTGCTAAGTTGCCATTTATTGAGTGTTCACTCTGTGACAAGTAGTGATTCTTCAAAGCACTTTATCAGCTTCAGACTATTTAATTCTCATAACAAACATTAATGGTAAGTCTGAAGTTGCTTCTTCTGTAACATCAAAATGGTAAAGTCACACAGGTGAATTAACTTTTCCAGAGTCAAGCACCAAGCAGGTGGAAGAAACAGGATTCAAACTCAGGTCCGTCTGGCCCTCAAGACATTGTTTTTACTCCGCACACATACTGCCCCATTCCACAAATATTTGAAGAGTACCTACCATCTCTAAATCAGTGGACTTAAGTACACCATCATAGTCATGACCCCTGCCCTTACTGTGGAGAGCCAAAGACAGGTGCTATTTGGGACAGACTGCTATTTGGGACAATTCTCAGTCCCCATATTTAGTCCATTAATCCCCCAGTGTGCAGCTTCCTTTCCTACTCCATGACCACCAAGAACCTTCACTTCAGGATTAAATCCCTCTTCTTCCTAAGAACACAAGAGGTGTTCAAGAAGTCCAACCAAATCCAGCACTCAAACAGGAAAATCTGTCACAGAAATGTTATCAAGGGAGTGCCGTAGAGGCTGAACTTAGGTGGCGTTAACAATTTCCTAAACAATGTTAAGGCAGGAAAAGTGGGGTTTGCGTTGGCAGACCTAACAAAGTTCCAGAGAGAGGAAAATGTGGGCCTATTAAAGCTCACAGCATTGAAACTCACAACCTTGTCTACAGAAATAGGATAAGCAACAAATCCAGCAGGCTGTGATTATCAGGAGATGGTACAATGATAGTCTCGTGTGCATTCTGATTGAAAATTCAGCTGCATAACCTTCCATGAACTGTTTATCTTACATACTTATTTAACTAACATTCAAACTGACAAGACTCCTATTCTGGGCCTTCTTTTTATACTTTCATGTACCAACGATCAGATGAAGCTCAGATACCACAAACTTTGCATGTTTTTGATTTTGCACATAAACTGAAGGTTAGAATTCTAGTCTGTGTCCTCAGTCACTCAATTCTTTTAGATCTTTGAACATGACTTCAAACCCTGCCAAAACACAACCCAAATACAGACTTGCTTGTGTGTCTGTACAAATACGTAAAAGAAATGGGTATGTCAACTTTCAATGGATACCAGCCTAATTGAAGCTTTAACTACTGTCAGTGAACAAAGGCAGCCAGTGCTAACTACGTCTGCTTTGTTCAAGGGTAAGAAGACATTCAGAAACATGAGGAACGAGTAAGTGCAGGTAGCACAATGGAAAGAAGCCAAAAACTTCACTGGCTGCTTCAATCCACACCGACTTCTCCCTGTTCTGGCTCCCACTGCACTTGTAACAGCCACCTTAAGTAATTAATTAAACACACTTGTAGCTGTACAAAGTATTCGTTTCTTGTTCGTGCAATGTTGGTCTCACAAAGAAAATATTATAGGTATAGGATATTTCAGCACTTTCATACACAGTACTTCATCTTCTCTGCACAGGGCCCACTGAAGTAGATCTATGTAGACACGTAGAACTATCTTGATTTCACAGCTCACAAAATTGAGGCTGAAGAAGTCATTTATGCAACAGTGTTCACTAGGTGGAGATCAGGGAATCTAAGCCAAGGCCCAGGCTCCATAGCTTTGATTCTTTTCCTAGTCTCATACCACCTTAACTTGACAGCAATGAGATTTTTATTTCTTCTATTACTACAGAGCTAGAAAAATGTTGAGTAAATACTTGCTTGTAAGACTCCCACCTCTACTCCTCCACAGGTAAAGCAATCTGTAGTAAACAAAGTGTAGCCTCTTAATTATGCTGTGACAGTCCATTGGAAAACTGTGTGATTATGTGTGGTGAGGGTTGTTAAGTAGACTTATTGTAGTCATCTTTTCAGAATATATACACGTATCGAATTGTTATGTTGTACAGCTGAAATGAAGACAGTGAACCCTTGAACAATATGGAGGTTGGGGTGTGGAACCCCTACATCCTCAAAAATTCAGGGGCACCTGGGTGGCTCAGTTGGTTAAGCGTCCGACTACAGCTCAGGTCACGATCTCACCATTCCCAAGTTCAAGCCCCGCATTGGGCTCTGTGCTGATATCTCAGAGCTTGGAGCCTGTTTTGAATTCTATGTGTCTCTCTCGCTCTTGCTCTCTCTCGCTCGCTCTCTCTCTCTCTCTCTGCCCCTCCCCCACTCAGGCTCTGTCTCTCACTCTCAAAAATAAACATTAAAATTTTAAAAAGAAATTCATTAAAATTTTAAAAAGAAATTTTCACTCCCCAAATATCTAATTACTAATAGCTTCCTGTTGACTAGAAGCCTTACTAATAACATAAACAATTAATGCCTATTTTGTATATTATATGTAGCTTATACTGTATTCTTACAATAAAGTAAGCTAGAGAAAATATTTAAAAATTTTTAAGGGGAAATACATTTATAGTACTGTATCCATCAAAAAACATCCATGTATAAGTGGACCCGTGCAGTTCAAGTCCAAGCTGTTCAAGAGCCAATTATATAATGTTATAGGTCAATTGTATCTCAATTAAAAAATCCATTAGACCAAAGAAGTACAGGGAGCTTAGAGAAAACATAACTTTTCAGCTTCCAGGCACTATAGTGACTACTCAGATTTCTTTAAATCTTCAGTGAGTTAAGTGGTCTTAACTGTTTGCATGTCAGGTTCAAACTGTACCCTCCCCTGCTGACTGCTCACACAGGTTGATGGACCATTAAATGGTGATAATCCATCAAGGGTGGGAAACCCAAAGTCCAGTACAGACACTCTGATTTTCACATAATTGCTACATTTAGCTCCTGTTCCCCCCATTTTTCTACAGCCCTCCTTAGACATAGCTTTTTTGTCTCTACATTCCAATCTCTCTCCCCTGAATGTTTTTTCTCCTGCTGGGTCACTCTGGAAATATTGTAATAGGTGTTATAACAGCTTTTTTCCATGGTATTTCACCAAAACAAAAAGACATATAGTCCCTGAAAACAACACACAATCAACCTGAATGGAATAGCGTTGGCGTGCACTGGTCTCACTCACCCACACCTCACCCTTACCCCAACGGAAAAGTCAAAATTACTGAATTTAACATAAGCAAGATCAAATGTGGCAGTGTATGTTTAAGGACAACTCTCTTAGGTTCTTAGAATTCATATTAGGAGGCCAGCATCACAACTGTGCAGCACTATAAAGAGAAAACAGAAGGTGAGGTATGCAGCGTTTGAAGCCTCACCCTGTACCATGCAGCTCTGTATCCTAGTTGCCTAATGTGGTGGCTCTCAAGGTGGATGGGGCCACGCATTTCATGCCTCTTTCCCTCACCCACAGCCTCCAATCAACACAGATATATTCCGGGTCCTTAATCAAGGAACTGCTCTGAGCTACTTAATCTGGAAAATGCTAAGGCATTTTCATGTACAGGATGTGCACGTTTACTCTGCATTCCAAGTAACACACATGCATTTTAACAAAAGCTTTCTAAAATCTCTGCATTAACTCAAAGGCTTGTGTTAAGGGTGAAAAGTTCAAACAATAGGACAGGGAAGCCTCCAATGACATCATGCTTTCAAGACAATGGACTCTTTCACCTTTATTGGCCAAAAGCTCCAGATAAACTCAAATGCTAGCAAATTCACCAAAACAAATCACTTTAGGTCAGATAGGTAGTTGTAGCATTTTTCCTCTGAGTATTTTTCAGTTAAAGTCAAGGTGGACAAATTTAATGTAAGTCGTTGAACATTTATTGGGCACCTACTTTGTAGGGCCCTATGGTCCATGCTAGGAATACAAACATGGATAAGGGGCTGCTCCTGCCCTCAGAGATTAATGTGTTGAATTAATCACTCATCTAATTCACTGTCTAAACCTCTAAGTCTTTCAAAAGTTAGCATATTTTTGTAGTTCTTTATTAAAAATTAAAGAACTATACTCCATCACCACCACCAATTTCCTTTAAACTCTCTATTCCAATCAAATTCATAAGCTCACCCACACTTTGAGTGTTAAAGTTAATCCCAAGGGACCATGTGTAGCAAAAACACAGCTGACAATGTGCATGAGTTTATAAGCTCTAGGCCCTAAGTAGTCCCAAAAAGTCAGATTTCTACACCACCCAAACTAGGTAAGCAGTAACTGCTTATCAATTATCAAATAGGGTATTATTCGGATCCTGCTTTCACTTCTCTGTGATCGTATCCGAAACACCAGTGGGCCAGGGCCCACTGCATGCAGCCCAGGGGCAGTAGTCCCTTTGTGACAAGCACTTTCTTCACCACCTGCACCAACGATGAGGCCATGAAGATTCTCAAGTGTCTGAGCACTCCCTTACGGCCGACTTCCTACAGCAGAATTTCTTCACCCTTTTCCTTTACTCAGGGCTTAACTTTGCCTTTCTTCTCAGCCACACACCACCCAGTCATCCTATTTGGACCTCAGGACTATTTTCCACTTACACTGCACCGATTCTCTGAAGCTAGGCCTGGTATGGTACAACCTCTCCTGGCGGCTCCATCCTGGCACAGTTCAGACCACCCAGGGAATTGGGAGGCAGTGGTGCGAGCTATTTTGTTTCCCTCCCCACAAAATAACGTTCATGGTTTCGGATTTCAATGGCCATTATTTAGAATTGATATTAACATATGTTATGGGCAACTTAGAACTTCTTTAAAAGATAAAATCTGAGAGAATACAATGCTCTAGACACAAGACAGAAATGCAACAGAAATAAAAACAGAAATACAAAGAGACATTTTTATACTACCAAAATAACAAAGGCTGAAATGGAGCCCACTCTGTTATAGCAAAGCAGTGGCCCTCAAAGAAAAGTATTTATGGAGTTCTACATGAACAGCAACCATAGGCCACTGACTGGCATGAACAGTTTGCAGTAGTCATTTCCAGCCTGTCACCCTGCTTTAGGTTGGTCATCTAAAGTTACCTAGAGGAGTGAATATATAGAATAATAAACCATCTCAACAAGCCAGTCCAAAATCATTCTAGATACTATGCCATCAACTTACCACCCACACTTTGTATATCCCTGCAACTTCCCATTACCGTTCATAAAAGAGGTCTTGAAAAGAATAGCACAGTGTGGTCAACTCTTCTTATAACTCATCTCATAGCATGTTTCCAGCAAAAAAGAACCAGATGAGCTACCAAATGCAATGTCATTAATTTAACATCCTCAAAAATGTTGAGGAAGAAAGTGACTCATTTTATTATCAAAAAAAAAAAAAAAAAGTACAGAGTTTCTAACTGCACCAAGCACTGAGCTGATGTTCTCACTAGCAAACTGCATGACCTCAGTGACTTCTAGAAACTTAGACTTGACTGTCAATCCACTGTAGAGACAGAGAGCCCTAAGATGGAGACACTGACCCACTACACAAATATCTACAGAGGCAACGTCAGTCATTGCTCCAAGTATTTTAGAGATGGAACTTGCAAAGGTAGACTATGGGAACTGAGGTAAGAGACAATAAGCTTAAGAAAATTCTCTTTTGAGTGATGGAAAACAAAGGCAGCAGAACTAGATTCCTCTGTGCTTCATACGGGGAGCGTGCAGGGGAATGAGAGAAGACCATGAGCACTTTCCTGATCCAGAGACAAAGGTTTCAGTGAGAAAGTGGGACTTCAAGAGACATAAAAATGGTGTGGGCAAGGAATTCAGTTAGGCTGTGGAGAGAAAGATGTTCTAGGTGTCTTCATTCAAAATTCATGTACTTTTTCAAAGCTGCTAAGGTATATTGAAAGATTAAGAGGTGAACCACAATAATGATCTGAGGGTACACAAATGGAAATAAAGTCTCCAGTACTCCTCCCTACACACTATTAAATCACCCCTCTAACCCATATTCATTCATTGAACAAATATTATTTGAGTTCCTATTCTGTGCGAGGTATGTGCTAAATATTATGGATGATAAAGGAGTCACATAAGAACCTGCTCTCAGGGAACTTACTAGAAGTGGCAATAATGATAAAATTTATTAAAATAAATTGTCAGGAGACAGAGCTAAGTGCCTTAAGGAGATGAAGTGTTATGAGAGCTCAAGTTCAAAGGGTTCTCAGACAACTCAAATCCCATCTTCTCTGAGAATTATGGCCATCCCCTTTGAATTTCCTCCACATTTTGTTCACTTGACACTTGCCTTTTACTATCTTACAATAGTAGGTAGGGAAGTTCGTGTGTATAGGTCTTATCTCTCCAAGTAGACTATACAGGTTTCCCCCACTCTCCAAAAGTAGAGAATTTCTATGAAAACATTTGTAAGTCAAAATGGTGTCAAGTGAAGAAGCCATTACCATCAACTTATGTGGAAATTTTTTGAACCCAACCCAAAAAACAACCTCTCTTAGGCTCTCTTGACACCTTGGAACATGTTTTGCTAATGGAGGCACAAAACAAATCGAGATAAAGCACAGAGGCTCACAAACAGTTCAAAGCTTCTAATGGCTTGATGCTGAGATGCTGAGTATAGCTCCCCAGGATGGAGCCTGGCAAAGCCCCTCTCACTGCTTGGGAAACACACACTACCTACATCAGGACTCACTGCAGAGCAAACACTGAATGCTATTTTCACATTTCACCCCTTTTCCTAAAAACAAAAATCTACTTTGGATTCCTTCTGGTTAGCAAACACAGGTACATACTAATGTAGGTCATTCAGAAAACACAAGTGGCATAATGAGAACTTTCCAAACATGGGAGGATACCTGTATAAGGTACTTATGACTACATCTTCCTTCTCAGTAATCCCCCAGCCCCAAAACCAAAATACTTAGCATAGTGCTGTGTGCATACTAAGTTCTCAACCAATACTTGTTAGAAGGACTAGAGTTTCTTAAACTTTTAACAGTCCCAGATGCAAGATTTATTTTTTTGTGCCTACCTTCTGCTAGATTTTTGACTTCCTAGGGCAGGAATTGTGTCTTACTGGTTTTTGTAAGCCTCCTATGCTCAGTCTGGTACATGTCAACATTCAATAAATGTTTGCTGAATGAATCCATGTTCAATGGCAAACTTTCTAGAAGTATCATAATGACACCTTACATACATATAGGGATTTACTGAGTTTATAAAATTGCTCTAAAATACATGATCTCCTTTAATCCTCTCAACAGTACCTGCGGAGTTGCCACCAAGATGACCACTGAACAGATAATATACAATAATGCTCATGGAAGTTTAGTCACCAAGCAGCTAAGAGGCAGAGCTGAAACTTGCAGGTGTGAGAGGCTCTGTATCAAGTCTCTCATTCTACCACAGAAATCACTGAATTTCATGGTAGAGTGACTTAGTTTGCCCTTGGACTGCCAGACACAGTTTGGTATGATGATACAGCAGCAATCAGGTGACATGTAAAGTCCCTTTCTTCTTTAATGTCATTCCACAACAACAGGGTCACTTCAACCACTGATCCAAGCCTAGTGGATTTTGGCTGCGTCGAGTGGCTGATCTTGGTTCAAATGACAGACTGAACTACAATGAGCCATCTCAATGAAAGAAAGTCAAATCTGTTCAAGTGATTCATGTAAGGAAAGAAAATCTTAAATGATGGGTCAAATGCCAAGTTTTTGTATGATGTGCGCAGAACAGTAAGTAGGCAATCTAGGTCCAGGATGGAATCCATGTCAAAACTGACCTCAGTGGAACTCAAAAGGTCCACAAATTGCCTGACATGGGCTTTTAGGATATCCCTACCCATGTGCTCTCCAGGCTTCTAAAAAACACCAGTGACTCCCCCAAACTCATCTAGTATAGCAAATAAACTCGAGTTTTCACCCCAACTCAAAACTCAGCCATTCTAACCCTTCTTCAGCCATCAATAGACATAAGCTGCTTTTTAATGCGTTCCTTGTACTAGCCTTGTCTCCTGTCAGCAGCCAGAAGTTGGTTTTTTTTTATCAGGAGTAAGATTCAAAGAGCCTGCCCTGCAGCAATCCCATACTGCACTTCTCTGTCAGAATCCTAATGACGGATTCCAAATACTTAAGAGACAGTCTCCAGCTGTAAAAGTGAGGAGTTTCCGGGGGCCTGTCGAGTTCCCTGACCCCAGACCTATTTTTATATTTTGATCTTGGGGACCGTGCCTCGTGACTTTCAGAACCCTCAAGTTATCCCCGGGGTTACAGAGCCCTAGCTTAACCAGTCATAGCAAGACTTAAAACAGGGCAGCCAGGATCAAAGTGGCCAACAAACTAGTGCATTAGCCACCAGACCAGCCCCCGAGAGAACCGCATTAAGCTGCACTGAGCAAGTGGTTAAACTCTTCTCATGGAAAAAAAAAAAAAAAAAAAAAAAAACTCAACACTCAAGGCTTTTCACTGCATACATCTGAATAACCATTTAACAGCTACCCCTATTTTGATATAAAATGTAACAACGGTAGTTTCATGTTCTGACTGAAGTAAAGAGAAAACAACACCATGATTTAAATTTTTTTAATTTCAAGCTGCCTGAAGTGCCAAAGTTCAGTGTTACTTGCTCTATGTGTTCTTCCAAATGATATTAAACAGACTTTCCCCTATTCAAACAGGGAGCATGGGTGAGAGACAGAGACAGACAGAGAGAGGGAGGGACGGAGGGAGAAAGGGAAAAAGAGAGAAAGAGAGAAAGAGACAGAGAAAGAGAGAGAGAAAGAGAGAAAGAGCAAGAGAGAAAGAGAGAAAGAGACAAAGAAAGAGAGAAAGAGAAAAGAAAGAGAAAGAAAGAGAAAGAAGGAAAGAAAGACCCTGATGAGTCTGGATTAAGAATAACATAGCACAGAGAGGTTCTGTCAATGAACTGACACTTCATTTTTCCCTCCATTGTCTTCCTACCCAAAGAGCAGGAGACTAGCAACTGGGATGATCACATGAAGGCGGGAAAAACACAACTGTCAGGCTCCAAGGACAAAGCCTACTTTTAACAATACCATTCCTTAAATCCAGACATTAGAGCCGAAGGAATGAGAAAAAAGCAACTCACTCATGGATAGCTTACTGAGGATACTGCAGAAGATTATGCTAATCTTCACTTCATTGTCCTCTGCAAAATGTTTTCATATCAAGCCTTTTATCTGGGGAAGAAGAGATGCCCAACCTCTCAACTCAGTAACAGCGAGCACTTTCTGTGTGGTTTCTGCGTAATTAACACCAGCACTAGACCTTTTCATTTGTGCTACTCAAGCTTAGGGCCTTTTGAGGGTGTCCACGGGGGAGCGGCCCTCACCCTTTGCCTGTGGCCCGGGAGCCACAGCTTACGCTTAGATCTGCGTGCCATCTGTTAATGGCAGAGGGAGCAAAACTTGAGCTAACTTTTCCTTGACTGCCAGAGAATGCAAGAGACCAAATCCACCAGCGTGAGATGAGCAAATTATTACTAGAACAAAACAAAACAAAACAAAACCTAACCTAGGAATTCAGACCAACTGCTTCATTTTCCGTATCAGATTTGTGCCTCATTATAAAGTAGCTTTCATTCAGGACTTAAATGGCATGAAAGCACTAGCTGAGGTGGGAACTTGAATGGGCCAAGGGAAGCTTATTTATTATTTATTAATTGAGTTATTATTTTTGAAGGATTGTGCTTCAGTATCCACCTCATTTTGTTTCAGACTTATGTCAGAGATGAGCCACATGCCAGCTCCTGGCTACCCAGAGGCTACAGGCAGCCCCCATGGGAACATAAGATTTAAGGATAAATTTTCCTCTCTAATCGATTTCCCTGGCTTTGGTTGGTGGAGGTCAAATTCATATGAATACCATAAAAGCCAATCATCATAATGATGAACGTCATGTGAAAGTGTCAAAAAGAGCCTGTAGCACATGATGTTTTTGTTTGTTGTGATTGTTGGTGTGAGAAATTAGTCATTAGGAGTTTCCCCAGAACATCTAAAATGAAAGATTAATATATATAACAACACATTTTCCTTCAGATGGATGCCACGAGTCTAGAGATGAAGCACTATTGCCATACTTTTTACCTCTTCTCTGAAAAACTTTGACTACACTTACTAGATGCAGCCTACTGTTTTTATTCTGCTTCAAACTCAGCCTAGTTTTTACCCCACTTCAAACTAACTTTATGATCATGGTGGGAGGTGGGGGGTGGGGAAGTCTGGTTGACTCAAAACCTTTATTGATTTAACAAGGTCACACAAGATGACAGATTCCCAAACTGGGGCCAAAAATCCTTCAGGAATCCCCACCCCCACCCAAATAGATGTTACTACTCCTGAAATGAATTATGTGCAATGATTTTTTAGCCTAATGGAAACCAAACTCACACGTAAAGTATTTCATTATCTTCCAAAATGTGGGCACCATAAAGATAATAAAAGAGATCTTGATTGAAGAAAATGTGAGAACCACAAAACCAGAGGGTCTTTAAGATCTTTCAGCTTTGTACTTCGATAGGAGTGTCCTTTTCTAGCTGAGGTGGTGCTCTTGGTAGCAAGCTCCAGAGTTAGTGCTCCATATGTGTAGCATGTACTCTTTGGCAGTGCTATGTTCTCAACAGATTTTTGTTGAATTAATCCAAACGAGTTAGCAGGGTTCCAATTAATTGGTATGAACCAGCACTGTTTACCTCTCAAACATACTACCGTTCAAACACACTACCACTCTGAAGAGCTAAAAAAAAAAAAAAAAGGAAAAAAAATGCCACTGTCCCTCAATAGTCCTGCTCACTGAAGAAGGCTGCTTTAGGGCAGTGGGTATTCACTGTGGGGACTAGGGAAATGTCTGTGTGCCCCTGACCACCATCATGGTCAATGCCAGAAGGCTTGCTCTTTAGCCATTTCACACCAAATGTTCTGTCTTTCAAAAATGGGGGTCTCTCCTGCTTTTTTAAAAAATTTTTTTAATGTTTGTTTATTTTTGAGATAGAGACAGAGCATGAACGGGGGAGGGTCAAAGAGAGAGGGAGACACAGAATCTGAAGCATGAAGCAGACTTCAGGCACCAAGCTGTCAGCACGGAGCCCAATGCGGGGCTCTAACTCACAAACTATGAGATCATGACCTGAGCCAAAGTCAGAAGCTCAACTGACTGAGCCACCCAGGTGCCCCTCTCTTGCTTTTCTAAATTTGTTAGTATTTATAACAAACAGTGATCACACTATACACTGCCAAGCAATCACCTTGTAGATTCCTCTTAAAAGATTTGGAGGGAGGGGTGCCTGGGTGGCTCGGTTGGCTAAGTGCCTGACTTTGGCTCAGGTTATGATCTCATGGTTCATGAGTTCAATCCCTGCATCAGGCTCTGTGCTGACACCTCAGTGCCTGGAGCCTGCCTCGGATTCTGTGTCTCCCTCTGTCTCTCTCTCTGCCCCTCCCCTGCTCATACTCTGTCTCGCTCTCAAAAATAAACATTTTTTTTTTATTTTAAAAAAAGAGTTGGAGGGAAAAAAGTTTTTGAAGGAAAAATAAATGAAAGAAGATAAAGAGCAAGGCTGTGAGAAATAGTCTGAATTCTCTCTCTTCAAAATGCTAAATATTTGTTAGATTGCATTTTGGGTAATCAAAAATGTACACATCCCACTTGTAATTATAATACATCTTTTCTTCATTACTGTGTTCAGACATGAATATTACAAATTGTTTTTAAACTCTTAACTTTAGGTAAACCTTAAAGAAGATTTTTCTCTTTGAGATTGTGGTGAAAGATGAGATGACCAAGAACAAAATAAAGGTCTTATAATATATTCTTTGTTCCTTTTATGGAAGTTTATTTTTCTACTTTTTCCATATACATATGCATGCATGCACACACACACACACACACACACACACACACACACACACACAAAACTCTTTCTAGTATCTAAGGTTATAACTTGACAGTGCTTTAAATAAAAAGGATCAAAAAGTCATTGCATGATCATCTAAACTCAACTACAGTAAGTAAGCATGTAAATCTTCACAGTGTAAGACAGAGATCCTCTAAAGTTGGGACACCCCCTAACAGCGAAAGCAGATAAATGTAAAAGGCCACCTGCTTCATCCACTAACCATTTGGTAGAATTAAACTATTGCAGTGCAGCTCAATCTTGGAAAAACTGCATAGCTGTGAAAATACCATTTACTGACTACCCAGAGCTTGACTTAGTATAAGCTATTTAGACCACATGAAATCTGCAATGCACGGTTAGATCTTTACAAATTTCATGAAATCTTTTTCGGATATCCAAAAAATCCTGAACTGCTTGAATCTTTTGTATCCTAGCACTGGGGACTGACCCATAATCTCTTTCCCAGCCAGGATACCAAGTCTGGACCCAACCTTGTCACTGATTCCGGCAGCTGCTTCAATTCACCAGAGGGGATGGCAGCAATCCTACTTCTAAAAGAACCCCACAAGGGCTTACGTTCATGATGCCTTGAAGAGAGCCTGAAAGAAAGGTCAAAGGTGAAGAAAAGATAAAGTGCCAAACAAGGAGATCAGTAACATAGGGTCTTCTTGATGAAATCCTAATGTCTGATTCTTCGGGCTGCAAGCATCATAATTGCATTTCCAAAAAAGCCTCAGTTTTATCAGCATTTGTGTACGCATGTATGCCTATGTTTGTGAGTGTGAGTGTGAGTGTGTGTGTGTGTGTGTGTGTGTGCAGTGTGGGTTTTGTTTTTAGGTCGGATCACTGTGCATCTAAAAGCCTTATTCAGCTGTCCTTGTCCTGAGTACTTTGTCTTACACAGGCCGCATTACTCTTGTAAACAGAGGCTGCATCAAAGTGAGAGCAGAGAGAGTCACATCAGTGGATTAAGGTCTTCTGCATGATAAAGTAGCTACCTAGGGGGGGATAAACTTAATATGTGAAAGAATGTTATTGAGAGGAATAAAGTACCAAAACTCTGTCATTCTCTTCATAATGTCCTAATCTAATGCCTGACACTGGGGCCTTAGGCCAGGGTTAGTGTTAATCAATGAAATACCCATCTGTGTTCCCTGTCCTTATCGCTATTTAAAACTAGCCTAAACTCAATTATTGTCCCTTAGAGACCAAGATGGGATATTAAGTTGATTGAAAGGAATTGTGTCCCACAAAGAAATCCCAGTGTTAAAATGCAGAGGTGTCAACATTGCTAACTAAATTTCAGCTAAACAGAGATTAGAAGCTAATTCTTGGAACATGAAAAACTTGCAGAGATGACATCTGGTTAAAAATCCTTATTTGAAAACAGATAAATTCTGGTCAACAGAGTAATCAATCCAGAGCAGACTGTGTGTTTTAGAAGAGATTGTGTCTCGTGTAACGTGTATGACATCATCAATATACATTCAAACAAGGATTCAGATCTTGGGGCTGAAGGTGAATAAGAGATCAACATTCTCGAATTCATAACTGCTAACAATCATGATGATCATTACAAGGATATGTAACTTCTTCCTTGAATAACTAAAAGGTACTATCCAAAGCTGCCTTATTCATGATGACATTAAAAAGTATTTTTAAAAGGGGAACGAGGGGCGCCTGGGTGGCTCAGTCGATTGAGCCTCCAACTTCGGCTCAGGTCATGATCTCATGGTTTACAGGTTCGAGCCCCATGTTGGGCTCTATGCTGACAGCTCGGTGCCTGAAGCCTGCTTTGGGTTCTGTGTCTCCCTCTCTCTCTGCCCCTTCCCCATCACGCTCTGTCTCTCTCTCCTTCAAAAATAAACATCAAAAAAAATTTTTTTAAAGGAGAACAAGGCGAGGAGGAGAGAGGGCAAGGAGGCATCCTATAGCTCAAGGATGCCCATAATGGTCTTACTAACATTTGGGTACAAAATGGTAGCTTTTGTCATTCATATTCTTCTCTGCTTTGTTTTCGCCTAGGTTTAATGGCAGCTTGCTTTTAGTTCTCTATAACCAGATCTCACAGCACACGTATTGAATATCCCTTTCAGAAGCTTAAAAAAAAAACAAAACAAACAATAATGCCACTCTTAAATATGTAACAAAGTCTAAAGCTGAGTGAACATGCTTTTATCATACTTCTTGAGCCTATATACACATTCAAGTGCCAACAGATTCATAGGATACCATATAATAATAATAAAGTTATAATTAAAATCTTCCCTGCTAACTACTAAGTGCAAAAGTATCCTCATTCCTTGTTGCAATACTAGCCGTAAGCATACTAATGAATACCAATTAGCAATACTAGTTAAAACAGGCATGATTCTAATACAAGAATGGACTGCCAAGCCAGGAGAATGGAACAGAGGACTCAGGAGTAAATTGTATGTGTGATCCGTGATAGAGGAGAAATCACAAGTCAGGAGAAGAGAGGAATGTTGGCTCACTGAACAGTGTTTACTGGCCAGCAGGATAAGCTGCCAGTTTGGTCAATACCTCGTACCATGTACCCATATCAATTCCAAGTAAGTTTTAAAAGTTCTGTCATGTTTTAAAATTAATCAGTCAACAGCAAGAAGAAACAGTATCAAATACCCAAGTTTTGGAGAGACATCACTCTAAGCTTAAAATAGTGAAAGAAATTACCAAGTAAAAACTATCTGATTTAACTACATATAAATTTTAAGTCATTCAAAGGAACTAAAACTGCAAAGTGAACAGCAAACTAGGGAAATATTTGTAGCAAATATCACATAAAAAGGCCCAATGTCTCACACGCGGAGACGAAGGACTGTAAACTCCTATAGAACAGGGAGATCTTTGTTCAGCTAATCATAACCAGTTTTGCTTGGAATTCTCCCTAGTCAAGGTCAAAACTCATCTAATTGAACATCAGCACCTTGGGCAGATCGAGAATAATTTTTAGAGGCCTTGCTTTTGCATGATCTTTTACACTGCCTCTCTCCAACAGGGGTTCCCGAGGTTGGAGGCTAAATAGTCCATACATCTGTTTTCAATGGTTCAAAACCATTTATCCTCAGCTTTCCATTTAGAACTTTGGTTGATGCCAAGTAGTATCTGCCTCCTTAGTGTGGCCACCAGCAGCCAGCTGACGGGTTAACCCTGTACTTTTTCAGAGGGAGAGGAAGTAAGGAGAGAATTAAAAAGACACTTGGAAATCTCAGCTAACAGCTTTGCGCACAAAGTTTTTAGGAAGCCCAGGCTCGTCTCAATCCCCTGCTGCAGATAAAATTCTTCGCTCATATCTCAAGTGCTCAGGCAGTCAGGAAACCAAGAACAAAAGACTAAATAGGGAAACACGTTCCAACGTGCTGATATTAATATACAAAATAACTTCAACCACCTCACTGTAATTGCAGAGAACAGTACATAATAGTGTCACCCTCTTTACATATGACAAATAGGGAAATGGCCTTTGTAAAAGCCAGTTATTCAAGAGCAGCCAGGATGAAGGCGGAATGCCATGTGTCAGAGCCAGAGAGGGAAATGGTTCTGAAGTCAAGAGCATCTGGAATAGCCTCCAAATGTCATACTGGGGAAAAAAAAATGAAAGAAAAAAAGATTGTCATCTTTCAGGGGCTGAAGTGGGAGCTGAAGTGCTCTCCCTCAATTAGGCGAAGTGTGGTGCAGCTGATTAACCTGAATGTTACCTTGGTAACCCAAGAATTACACTGTAAATGAAATATGTGTCGATGATAGGTACCTTTAATCAGACAAGAGGCACACGAGCATTTTGAGCCAGAGAGCCATAAATCGGGTTTCTAGCACTTTAATCATTCATGAAATAACAGTCTTTTTTGACAAGAGGCAAGCATGGCCACTAGTTATTAAGTAAGCAGTAACAGAACATGTGCTGTAGCAGAACCACGAAATATCCAAGGTTTGACTCCAGGCATGATAGATGTAAATACAGTGCCTGTGGAATATAGTTATTATAATACTGATATATAAAGCAGAGATTATTAAAGTGCCTCAGTTTTTCAGTGGGGCCTAGGTTTTAAAAGGCTATGCTGCAATAAACATTGCTCTCCTTCTTAAAAACCATCCGAACAAAGAAATAAACATCACTAGTATTTGCTGCATTGACATTCTTTCTCTGCATATTACCCATCCCTGAAAGAGTTTCCATACAAAAGATAAAATCTAAATCCTTCAGTGTGTGTCACTGCGTGCAGTTGTGTGTGTTGCAACATTTCCCCTTTAAAAGAACCATTACCCTATTTTTTAAAAATAATTAAATTCTGGGCTCCATTCGTTTCTCATACTTCTATTGAATTCTGAAAGTCTCTCTTGGCCATCCACAGTGCTGGGAGCACTGATAAACATTTGAAAACTAAATGAAGCTTTTAAAGAGCTCAAAACTGCCTCCAGGACATGCTTGTGACCATCATCTTGAACTTGAGTCTAAAGAGTAAAGACCTAGGGCCATATTTAGAGCTTTAAAGACATGTTTTAAAATTGATGGCAAGTCTTTTAAAACCTGTGATCAGGTGAGGGGGAAAAGGTCAGCCATTCATCCTTTTTTGTGGCTATGCCCTTGCCAAGGCGCACTCCTTCCAAAGATCTCACTCCTTTGGTTTGGTTAGATAGAGAAAGCGATAGACAGATAGATAGACAGACATATACCTCAATTCCCTCTCTCTTTAGAATGTTTATGTTACTCATTTAACCCTTAAATCATTTAGTACCCTAAGGCAGTGTTTCTTAAAGTGTATTCTGGAGAATTCTCTGACTGACATTTATAAGACAGCTTCACCAAAAGGGTTCAGGGCCAAATAAAATATTGAATTAAACAAAATTTAACATGTTTCTTTAGAAAGGACTTTTTGGAACCTTTTGTGCTAATATTTTTTGGCCTCCTGCCAGACACTGAGCCCTGGGTGGGCAACACCAGCCACGGCCCTTGCCATCAGGGAGGAACATTACACGTAGCCCACTCAAATGTGTAGGTTAAAATGTCATCCTGAATTATCTGGCACTTTATTTTTCAGGGCCTTTCAACATCCTCTGCACAAGAGACCAAGGACGCATAGAGTATTAACACCCCCAGTTCTCCCCACAAATTTACGTGTGTTTCTTATCTAAAGAGTGGGACTGCCTTCTCAGCACTTCGGGCTTGAAAACACAATCCTCTTCCCCTTCTCTCTCACCATCAAAGCCAGTTGCTATCAAACCCTTGCAATCTCTGCTCCACCTGCAGACACACACCGCAGTGCTGGTTTATATTCTCAGCCGTCCTCACCTAGTCCAATAATGTTACCACTTACTCCATCCCTCATCTCAAGGTCCCTCCTCCCCCAACACAATCACACATATCTCTGCTCTCACACATACCATCTAAGAGATCCTACACGAGTTTTCTTGGCCTCAACAACTAGACTAAAAATTGGGGTTTCCAATCTTAGGTCCTAACAATAATCCTCTCTCCTCTCCCCCTGCTTTTGCCCTCAAAGTTCCAGGAACATCCCTCAAGTTAAGAACTGCAACCTTGCCAAGAGAGAGCCTTGGCCCATGCATGCCATCCTTTTTCCAGCTTACATCCCACAGCTTGGAGGAAGTCTGTCCTGACCCTCCCATCAGAGCTCCTTTCTCTTCATGCAGCACTTCAATTGTATTTGTAGCCTAGCACTTATACAGTCTATACCCTGTATTCAAAGCTTTTTATGTATTTGTCAGTCTTACCTCCTACCTAGTGAGATGCTGAAAAACTGAACGTATCTTTTTACCCCACAGCATCTGGTACCAGACACATAGTAGGCAGTCACTACACTTTTGTTGAACCAACCAGAAACAAATTAGACTAGAGAGACTTTGGTTCAACATAGGATACATAACAGGGTTTGATCAGCACTCAACAGTTATCAGCTTGAAAACCGCTTCTCCAAGGCTGGCCTGGCAAGCCCTACCAGGCATATACTGAAAAGTTCAAGGGCTACTGAGGGAACAGTAAGAAGTTTTAGGTGCACTTTAATAACATCACTCCTTAAAGAGTTAATGTGCCAATTTCAGTCGGAACAGATATCTTGAGTTCCCATGTATCTGTCAGAAAACATTGGAGAAAGGGGAAGGAATGTATCAATAGCCAATTGAAACACCATCAGCTCTCAACCACTTCCACTGGCAATGACATATTGCACGGAGGGTCATTGCTTCTCTCTACTTTAATCAGCTATGAACTGAGGGAGTCCAAAGGTTCTACAGCAGACCTAGGATGAGGTCCTAGTGTACGGTGTTCTATATGGCTCTAGAAAAAAGACGTGGAAGAAAAGAAAAAAGTAGAAAGAATGGAAAAATTATAGGCAAGTTGACTTACTCCAGAGTTTTATCAAACAGATGATCATGCAATTTTTTTACTACACTGACAACTCCTTGGAAAAAGCAGCGCCTTATTTTTTTTCCTAAATCTTCTGGTACATTATAGATGGACAATAAATGTTTTTCAAATGGAAATAAAGCAACAACCCACTGATAGTAGCTGATTAACAGTTGTCTGTTCAATAGCTCATTTCCTATTAAGTACTCATCCATCACAAGGATCTCAAAAGAACCTTTAAACAAAACCTCTCATTTTGAAGTTGCTGTACACCTGGGTAGCGATGAAATCCTCAAGTGTCTACCTGACAGAGTGATATCAGGAAGCAACAGGAAGCAGCCAGAAAGGCAGGTAGCAGATGCCAAAATTAGGAGGCAGTTTACACTCTTCCAGAGAAAGAACTGTAAAAGGAGTGATGGATTGCAGCACAAAGAGAAGCCTTTAACTAGGATTTGCTCGGCATGGCATCCAGTAAGTAGCATCAACTGCATTCAGTGGAGTAAAAAAAAAAAAGTGTCTGTATGCTGAGATGTCAGCTTGTAAAAGTGTCAGTCTCCAAAATAAATCAAGCAGCAAATGGAAAACATATAAATAACTATACCTGATGCCAGCAACACTAAGCAAGGGGGGAAAAAACATTTTAAAGGAATTGTCCTTGTTAACCACACAGTGATTTGGGCTTAGCTCAAGGGTTTTCTACATTAGCAAATGAAGTTTTCCAGTGTTCTATAAAAGAGATGGTGGTTACAGGGTCTGCTGAAAAAAGCACTGATGGAAAAGGCCAAAATCTGGGACTTTGCCTTAACTCTGTTAATGTAACACAACCTGTCTGTGCCTCACAAGAATGTTTACCTTTCAGCTTCCTCCTCATAAAATGGAGACTGAGAACTCTGTTCTCTCCTTTCCTTTGCCACACCTCACCTATTCACACAATTTAGAAGCCTGTGGTGACAATGACACCACAATTATACGCTCAAATTCTGGGGATAGGGCCCAACTGTTACCTAAAGAATAAACTGCATGACTTCAGGGAGGATCAGGAGGGCCCTCCACCCAACAAACACTTGACCATCTGCTCAACGCTGCGAAAAAGTCCTCTAACAGGAGTCAAAACCTTAACATCCTATGGTAGAAAATGCAAATGTTCCTGAAAGGGACACTACACAAGCCTGAGGAGGTGGCATCAGGATGCAGATGAGACCATTAGCTTTAGGGGCAAGAGATCTGCACTGTTACCCTAATTTAACACTGTTTTAAGTGTGGGGTTTCAATTGAGTCCCCATTTCCTCATCTGTGGGGGACGAATGGGGTAAGAGGTGAAATATCCACAGGTCAGCTGAAAGCAGTAAATGATAGAAACAGCTTATCTATTGCACAGATAAGAAAACGTTTTTGCCAAGCATGGGTAGGGACAGAGTCTCAGCAATCAAACAGAAATCCTGATTGTCTACAGGGCGGATGAGAGGAGAAATAAATAATCTTACGGTTATTGCAGAATCAGAAGAGTTCTGCTTGTTTCCATATCTGTGCTCCCAGCATCTGGTGCCTTGCCTCCAAAGGTTAGAACTATTGAAGGTCTTCGAGAGTCAATGGGAAGACTTCATCAACTTTAATATATGTAAATTTCTGGATAATGGGCCTCAACTTCTGCCCACATCACTATCCAGCTGGTTGCCTGAGATCTGAGATATTTCCTTAAAACCCACATGGCACCATATTCAAAAGGGGGAGGATAAGGTATTGAGAACCAAGAATGCTAATATCCCACTTCCACTCCCTCTCTCAAGGACTTGCATTTGCTACCAGTTACCTAAGTGCCTACATGACACAAGACCCATTGACATGCCCACCTTGTGATATTAAGTCGTGAAGTTATTTTCCACCTAAGTGATTTAAATCCTGAATTGTCACTGGCATTTGAAAGAAACATTGATGGGGCACCTGGGTGGTTCAGTCTGTTAAGCGTCCAACTATTGATTTTGGCTCAAGTCATGATCTCACAGTTCCTGAGGTCAAGCCCCACGATAGGCTCTGTGCTTCAGTGTGGAGCCTGCTTGGGATTTTCTCTCCTTCTCTCTCTGACCCCTCCTGCTCATGCATGCTGGTTTGTGCTAGCGCTCTGTCTCCCCGGCCCCCTCTCATAAATAAACAAATAAACGTTGAAAAAAGAAAGAAGCATCTAGGATTAAATTTAAATGGCTATTTCTGAACCAATATACTTATATTTACACGGTCCATATTTAAAAATATACACTTCCACAAAATTATCACCTCCAGTGATGTGAACTTATTCTGTCAAATGGCTTCTATTATAGAGTGTTCCCTTCAGGATCCCTTCATTTTAACCTCATTTCTCTTCTTTGGCCTTCTCCTAAAGTAATAAACCAATTTATAATTAGGAAGATTTCTATGTTAGAATATTTGAATTGGTTACAAGGTCACCTGCTGCATCTAAAGTAATTACTTAATGGTGAATAATCCAACTAGCTCAGGCCAACAGATCATTCAATAACATTCCTAATTTTCTAACAAATTGTCTTATTTCCTACACATATAGATTTTCTGTCATGCAAATATTCTTCCACTAGCCCCACCTCCATCTCACTATAACGAGCAATACTCTGTAGGTAAAAAGAGGCCAGTGTATTACACGTGTTCTATTGCTCCAATAAGTAAAAGGGATTGACTTGTTTATAACAGCCCATGTGGTCTGTTAATTTGGCATTTCATCTGGCTCTGTTTGACTGCAGGGACTAAAATGAAGCCTGCGTTCATTTTTCATTTTTCCAGAAATTTAAAATCAACAGGATAATTTCTCAACTACCCAAACTTTCCACTACTAGGAATTTATCCAAAGGATACAGGAGTGCTGATCCACAGGGGCACATGTAGTCCAAGGTTTATACCCCAACTTTGGTACCTGAGATGAAAAAAGACGAAGGCAGATCTTTACTTTGTATTTTCAGTCCATTCAGCATCATGGCCTGGTTTTTTCCACGGCTGATTAGTCCCATCGTGATTAGTCCCATGATTATTTACTGTTACAACTCTCACAGCCTGCAGATAAATCCTTCACTTAAAAAAAAAAAAAATCAAGGAAAAATTAAGAGTCCCTACATTATAATTTCAGAAACAAAATCTTGATCATAATGTTAACAACCTTAACAGCTTCGTGGAAGGAGAGAGCTCCTTTTTCTGGGCCTTCTAGAAAGCAGACTCAGCTTGAGGTATTTTCAAAATGTGCTTCATGAAACTTAACATCATGATACTCATTCCTAAAACCTTCAGAAACCTTCTGGTTGCAGCCTGATTCAAATGTAAACTTTACTCTTATGGAGTCTAAATTTTCAAACTTGTTATTCTTCAATTTTTTTTTTCAATCTATCGTTTTCTTTTTCCACTCCTTCAAAAATCTTTTATGGCCTTTCTTATGAGGGTACGTCTACAGCCATCTACTTTTCTTCATATAATTCCTTAACACTTCTCTCATAAGACCTTTCCAGAACTACTAGAGTACATCCAAAACATGACAAAAGAACAATCTGCCACCTGCAACAAGAATCAATGACCTTTCAAGCCCTTTTCAAATCAAGGATCTGGGATTCTTTGATTCCATTCTTCTGCCTAGACCTTGAACTAGGGTATAACCAGTGGGAACAAAAAAGATGGAAAAAAAATCCCTGACAATTAAAGTCACCAGTAGAAAACTAAGCATAACCCCCAAAGGGACACTTATCACAAAGAGAACTATCACGTTGTCTTCATGTCTCATGCACCTATAGTTGTTTTTTTTTTTTAAGGGCGGGACTACAAAAACAGCCAGCATTTATACTCCTCTGAACTGCTTTGTATTTGGCATAAATCTTGCAAAGCTCAGTTTCCTAAAATATTTAAGGAGAAAAGTAGAAAATAAATCTTACATCTTTTCTGTAAGCTATTTAATACTTTGGAGCATTGCTAACTGGGTTAGGGGAAATACAAGAGAAGGATCAGAAGGACCATCTGGCACAAGCCAAGGGAGCAAATGTTTGTTGAACATTCACTGTATGACAGACATAAGGTCAGAGCTTCACAGGCATTACCTCATTTATCCTCAAGACAACTCTGTGAGGTGGATACTGTTTTTATCTTCATTTTACCCATGAGTAAATAGAGAGTTGGAGAAAGAAGCTAGGTGACTTGCTCCATGCCCAACACCAATATAAGTGAAACTGGGATCTAAACCCAAGCCTAACCACTCCAGAAACCACGATTTTAACCACTCTTTAAAACTGAACAACTCTAAGGTTTACAGCTAATATCTGGAGAACTTATTATGATTCCATTTTAGTTGTTAGGTGATGATAATCACACTCACTGGTGCCCAACCCTTCAGCTTAGACTGGAAGCCAGTAGATATTCTATAAGTTAGAGCATAATGATGATATCTTCCTGTCCAGAATTGCCAAAGTAAACCCAACAGAAGCCCAGCTGCCAGAGATATGCCATCAAATAAATCCAACACCAAACGTGATCTTCACGTTCTGCCAGCCATGTGGCCCTGTACATATGGTGGCCTTGCTCCCTAGCAGGAGAAACATAGGGGGAAACTACTCGAATGATGAAAAACAGCAGGTATTTAAATGCTTCCGCTCAGACAGCAGGTAGCTTGTTACCTGAAATGCCCAGGATCCATCACTTGGCAAGGAGGGCACAAATACCAGACAATGATTTCAGGAACCCAGCAGGAAAATACCACTGTGTACAAATTCAGGGTGGAGAGAGAGGTTTTCTGTTTCAGATCTGGGTTACCTGTAGCACCCCACTTCCTCCTTCATCTTATACCTCCCTCATAACAGTGAGCTCAGAACTTTTCTCAAAAAAATCTGAACAGGTCCAGGTCACTCTCTCCCCTACCACTTTGGAGAGCTGCAACACAACAGGAACTAAGGGATTCTCAGCAAGCAATACAGAATTGCTGATATGCTGACATTATGGAAGCCTATAGGAACCCCAATTCAGCTCACCAGCTTCACAAGAGACTGAAGGAGGGTATTGCTATGTGTGACTCTCTGTCTGTTAACTACAAAGTTTGATTAACAAGGAACTTTATCTGATGACTTATGGCTAAGTAACACTGTAACTCAGTTGTTCATCATTCGTTCATTCTCTCTCTCTGACCCCCAACTGCTGCCCTCTTGCAATGGACAAATCAATAAGGTTCTCCTACTTCTACGAAGAACTTTGATAGGATTAGAAACCATGAAGATGCCAGATAACACCGCCAGTTCAGGCTCTGCTTTTGAAGGTTTTGCGTTACTTATTTGCAGATTATGTACTTGAATAAAAGCTACTTGAAGACTATGAGTTCAAGTGATCTGTTCTCTATCAGGATTACCAAAAGCATTAAAGAGTAATAAATCAGCGGAGAAAAAAACAAAAGTGGCTCCTGACAAACATCTATGTTCTCCCTCACTGCCGAGATAAATGCAACACTGCTTTGTAATAGAGGCTGAGAAATGTGGTTAGTCTTTTGAGGGAAGGAGGAATGTCACTTGTTGTTGTAAAAGGGGTTTATGTTTAGCTGATTTGATTACAAGTAGCAGACATCACATAAAACTCACTCAAGAAAACATTGGGGAGGGGTGCCTCAGTGGCTCAGTCAGTTAAGCATCCGACTTTTGGTTTCAATTCAGGTCATCTCACAGTTCGTGGGTTTGAGCCCTACGTCAGGCTCTGCACTGACAGCACAGAGCCTGCTTGGGATTCTCTCTCCTCTCTCTCTGCCCCTCCTCTGCTTGCATTCAAGGAAGGAAGGAAGGAAGGAAGGAAGGAAGGAAGGAAGGAAGGAAGGAAGGAAGGAAAAGAAAAGAAGAGAAGAAAAGAGAAGAAAAGAAAAGAAAAGAAAAGAAAAGAAAAGAAAAGAAAAGAAAAGCACCTGGGTGGTTCAGTTGGCTAGCTTCCAACTTCTGCTCAGGTCATGATCTCACTGTTTGTGGGTTCAAGCTCCGCATTAGGCTCTGTGCTGACAGCTAAGAGCCTGGAGCCTACTTTAGATTCTGTGTCTCCCTCTCTCTGCCCCTCTCCTGCTCATGCGCATGCTCTTGCTCTCTGGCTCTCTCTCTCAAAAATAAACTTAAGACAAGAGAAGAGAAAGGGGGAAGGGAGGGAAGGGAGAAAGAAAGAGAAAGAGAGAAAGAGGGAGGGAGGGAGGGAAGAAGAATGAATGTTGGGAGGTAATAAGTGAGTTAACGTAAGGATATGTGTGAGTAACAACAAAGAGATCTTAAAGGAATCCCAGAAATGCAACAGGCTTCACTGGGTAAATCCCATTAACTCTAGGGAACAACTCATTTCACGTGTGAGTCTTCATGATCTGTCTCTGACTTAGGATGAGTGGCAGCTCACTCTCCTGCCCATCAGGCAGTTTCCTTGGCTGTCCTTAGCCTGCACATGGCCCAGCATGAACTTACCCTACCTTACGCTATCTTTTAATGCACGCTGTTTTGTCCAATCTTCTCACGAGCAACTTCTACAACTCCTCAAAAGAATCCAATTGGCCCAGTCCATTTTTCATAGCTAGTCTTGGGTCTCTCCATGACCTTCTCCTGGTATCTAGCTAAAATAAATCCATCTCAATAAAAAAAAAAAGAAAAGAAAAAAAAAGACAAGAGGTAATTATTAGCCAGATAATTGCTTGGGAGGTGAGAGGCTGGGAAAAATTAGGAGGTCCTTTGTGCATTCTATTGTCATTGTAAATATACTCTTTATTTGATTTTCTAGTCCTACTTTATTTTTTTCTTAAGTTGGTGAATTATCTACACAATAAATTCAGAACTAGGTATTTCTTTTGGTCCTACTCTACAACCTGGGACAAATAACTTCAGTGAGCCTATCTGTAAAGTGAGAGAATATTCCTTAGTCGCCTCTTTCTCTTTCATAAAATACAATGAATTGGGATCAGCCCCTAGAAAATCTCAGGTGAGGATCTCTGGAGGTAAAAGGAAATGCTGTTTCCCTCTATCACTTGAGGTGGGAATTTTCTGGGATAACTGCTGTTCACTTTCTCTAAGAACACTGGCAAGGCTTTACATCCAGGTATACACATATTAAAAATCCACTTCCTGACAGCTTCCCAGAATGGGCTCCCAAGATGAGCAATTAGCATGGAAAATTATATGAGCCCCAAATATAACTTCCCATTTTGCTAATTATTCTTCCTTTTTGGCTGTGTAATTTTGATGAGGGCAATCACTTGGAAAACCTATGCATAGGGGATTTTGAAATTTCTGAGTTCAAATAAAATGACATACATAATTAGAACATTAGGTAGTATTTTCCATGAGTATAAAGTGTACTAGAATCTCAGTGATGAGCTCATGAAGATAAAGCTTAAATCCATCCATTGGTTTGAAAATTGCTATCTTGAGCTAGGAAAAGTGCATGCTGATGAAATGTGAATGCTAAATGGTAATAATGATGATAATGCATCTCATTGACTTAGTGCTATAACCTGTTCAAAGCTTAATGCATTGGGACTTAATGCATAGATTCTCTGAAAAGAAAGGAACATGAATAGCTATAGCCCTAGGGTAAACTTGTGTGTTTTGATCAACTACTCCATGCTCTTCCTAAACAACACAGTTTTTGTATAGTCACATGTCTACAAAGGAAAAAGATCATGAAAAGTGTGTGTTGCTACCCAGACTAACTGTTATCCACATAGAAAGACCATCCCCATTTTCAAGCTCTAAATACTTTTGCTTCCATAGCAAAGGGTTTAGGATTCTATAAATTACTCAGTTACCTTAACCCCCCTATTCTATCTTCATACTTGCTTTAAGTACCTACCCAACAAGTAAAGGCAAGGTAAAGACTAATAAAGGGTTATTTTAAATCATATGGGAAGAAGATTTTAAAATAATGAAATACAGAGGCACCTAGTGGCTCAGGTGGTTAAGCATGCAACTCTTGATTTTGGCTCAGGTCATGATCTCACGCTTTCGGGAGCTCAAGCCCAATGTTGGGCTCTGCACACTGACCATATAGAGCCTGTTTGGGATTCTCCCTTTCTCTCTACCCTCCCCCACTCATGCTGTTTCAAAATAAATAAACTTTAAAAAAATAAAATAATGAAATATAAATTATTGTCAGGACCAGAGATTTATGGGAAGCTTAGAGTTAGTTGAAAAAAAAAAAAAAGATAGTAATTCAGCAAAAATACTGACTGCTGTATTTACATAAATGGAATGAACTATATAAAAAATATAAAGATACTACAAGTTAAGTTATGACTTCGGGGGCACCTAGGTAACTCAAGTCAGTTGAGCGTCCAACTCTTGGTTTCAGCTCAGGTCGGGGTCATGATCTCATGGTTCATGAGTTTGAGTCCCACATTAGGCTCTGTGCTGACAGCACGGAACCTACTTGGTATTTTTCTCTATCCCTCTCTCTCTGCCCCCCCCCCCCCGCAGCTCGCTTTCTCAGTCTCTCAAAATAAATAAACTTAAAATAAAAAATAAAAGTTAATTTATGACTTCAAAGTATGGCTACTCCTTTTAAATACTCCAAACAGTAAGCATTATATTTCTTTGTGTGTGCACACAACACACACACACACTCAGAGTCATAGGCATTCAATATAAACATCTAAAAATCATTTTTATTTCCAACCCATGAATTCACCTCCTTGAAAAGTTAAAACATTTTGGACAAAAATAAAGATAGGCACATAGTTTTTCACATCGACAAAAAATTTGTAAATGTTTCTCTCAGTCACATTTTCATCCTAAGAGTCTCACAGTCTTTAGCAAAGTCAACTAGTTGCACTATGAGAAACTAAATAAAGGAAGATGAGGAGAGAAGGAGGGAGGATACAGAGAGATGAGGAAGTCAAGCAAGGAGAAAAGGAAAGAAAGAAGAAAAGGATGGCTTAGGAAATTCTTAGATGCAAGGCTATTTCTATTTTTGACACTAAGTACATGTTCAAATGTTTCTTCACTTGATGTGCTGTATCTTCTGGGTGTTGTCATTCTTAAAACTTAACATTCCCAAAGTCATGATCTGACATCCTAGCCCACTCCTCCCTGCTCATGGCCAAGGCCACAAATGTCCCATACAAAACAGCTACAGCTATTTTTCAACGACTCAGATTCCTGCCAAGGTCCACCTCTGTCTCTATAATCTGCACCTAGAGGCCTGATGTGCTGGCGTATGTTCTGTCCTGTCACCTCCTCCCTGGATATGCCTCCCCCTCTTGTCCCTTCAGAACAACACTTCTACTAGACAGCATGCTTGGCTTTCACTTGGGTTTCATTCCTGCCTCAAATCTCCCTAAACTTTATGATCTGGAACCTTCATGCCAGGTACCAGACATGTCTACTGGCCTGGATTCTCACTTGTCTATGGGTGGAGTTCCAAGTCCTGGTGTCTCTGAAAACCACTGCTGGCAGGACTGGAATCATTACAAGGTGCTCTATGGTTTCTATTACTCAACTTGTCAAGACCTCCTACACCCAGTTCCACAGTCGGGGGGAGGGAGGTCGTCCCATACAACACAATTCTCAGACATCAGCAGGGCGTCTAAGAATTCAACTCAGTTCTGACACTACCTGGAGATGGTATCCTAGAGATAGTATCGGATTCCACAGGTTAAGGACTCAGTCCTACAAGACTGCTCCTCTCCCCTACTTCAGAGGCCAGTTGCAAGCCCTAAACTATTACCTGTGTTTCTAATCTACCTGCTACAGATGGAAAGTTCTGAGAGCCTCCTCCTTAGGTTCTTTAATTTGTTAAAGCAGCTCACAGACCTCAGGGAAACACATTTACCAGTTTACTAAAGGATACAATAAAGGATTTGAACCAACAGCCAGATGAAGAGATAGAGTATGGGGAAAGGGTGTGGAGCATCCATGCCTTCTCCAAGTGTGCCATTCTCCCCAATCTCCATGTATTCACCAACCCAGAATCTCTTCGAACCTAGTTCTTTTGGGTTTTTATGGTGAATTCATTGCACAGTCATGACTGACAAAGCCATTGACCATTGGTGGATTCAACCTCCAGCCTCTCTCCCCTCCCCAGAGATGGGATTAGACCTCCAAGTTTCAACTCTTTAATCACAGAGTTGATCCTCCTGACAACCAGCCCCCGGTGTTGGGCAGTGTCGAAAAGTCACCGTCATTAATGTAACAAAAGACACCTTCATCACTTGCCACACTTAGGAAATTCCAAGGGTTTGGGGAGCTGTGAGCCAAGAACTGCGGACAAATAACAAATATATATGAGAAATATATTTTCATCGTCTGAATGACCAAATATGGATTTCTCACAAATCACAAAATCGTACCTCCCCACAGTTTCATCATCAGAAAAATAAAAATAACATCCAAGTCCACAAGGATACTCTATTAAATTTTTTAAATTTTGTGAGAAATACTTTATAGATATGTCAAGAACTATATTAATGTTAGTGATTTTCAAAGTTCTGTGGGATTATATCAGACAAGGAAAAAAATAAAAACTTTGCCTTGTGTTAAATTACATCCTATACCAAAACTAGAACTCCTCCTGCCAGAGCTATGACATAAAGCAGTATTATACCTGTCGTGTTCATGATAAGATTAACTATTTCTTGTTCAGTTATTTATCTCATGGCCAACAGAAAAAGGAGTTTTATGTTTACTACTGTAGTTCAACAAGAGGCCAGAGGGAAGTTTTGTAAGAAAAGGACAAATATCAAGAAAAGGGAGACAGTACTATAAATAACACGAAAATGACTCCCCCAGAGTATCTAGGACATGGATGGAACTCTCCCCATAATTCAGTGGCTGTGGAACAAAGAGAGTCCTGGCTCACAGGAGAGATGCATGACAACAAGGACATGAGGCTCCAACGAGGTCCATTGTCCATCACATTAAAATCTATGGTGTGGTCAGTGAGGTCTCCTGGTTTCTTATGTGCTCACAAAAAAACACCTTACTAAGTGGGCAAGGGATTACTTTTTTATGTTTTAACATCACATGGTAGTTAAAGCCACTCATCAGGAAGCTCCGACAGCATCTCAGACCTAATTTTAGGAAGAGAAGAAACTCAGGAGTCCATTATTTCAGAGAAAAAAACCTGCATCTGAGAGCACTCAGCACCATCAGTACAGTTATTTCTGAGGTTAAACCAAATAAAACCTTCAGAAGTGTGAGTAACTGCCCTGAAATTTCTTTTCCTGTCAGGAGCACTAATACTAAATTAGATTTAGGATTGCAGATGCAAGAAATCACCGTGGGAAGTTTTCCCTCCTTTTTTTTTCTTTTTCCAAGAAATTCTTCACCATAGACACTTGGATTAGCAGCACTGTCATTTCTATTACTGGGTGCCCAAATTAGTTAAACTATCACAACGTATAGTCTTTACAAGCAAGAATATAGTTTCTATTGTTCAGAGTTAGTTGTCAAAGAGAGAGATGCTAGTGATCATGTAATACTTCCCTGCCTCATTATTTTTCAAGTGAAATCTTACTAGGTCTGTGGTGTGTATTATGATGTCAGTTCATGCCATGATTTATATGTGAGGAGAATGTTTTCTATCTGTGAGACAGGCAATACTTTGCTTTTCAACACTTCCAGGGATTAAAGAATATGCATATGAACAAAAAAATGCACAACCAAAGTTCACACATTCAACAGGCATCAATACAGGTGAGGCACAAAGAAGTTAGGTAGCTTGCCCACAGTCCCAGTTAATAAATGGCCACGAAGAGCCTCGGGACCAGTCCTCTCTAGCCTAAAACCCTGTTTCTTTCTGCTACCTCACACTGTTGCCTCCTCAGGAATCTCACAAACTCTAGGGGTAGATAAGACAGAGATGCACATTCACTCAGCATTTATTCATTTGTTCAACAACTATCTACTGCATGCCTACCCAAGTGACCAGCATTGCCTCAAGTATAGGGGAAAGTGGGATGTTGGCCAAAAAGAGGGACGAAGTGTGATATGTAGTCATGGGATGTATTTGGTAGGCTTCCAACAGAAGGTAACAGTTAAGATACTTCCTGAAGGTTCTCTGCCCCTCCCCAGTGTACTCACTTGCAGTCTTTCTCAAAAAAGATAAACATAAAAACAAATATGTCCTGAAGGATAGATCCATGAGTGGGTATGGACCAGGAGAGGAGCTTCATTTTCAGTGAGGTGAATGGTGTGAAGGTGTTTACAGAGAAAGGAAAATAGCATGATATGAATGGAATATAGGCAGTTTAAAATGTTGAAAAATGCAGCTGGGGGCCACAGCCTAGAGAGCTTTAACGGCCAAAATTAGAAGACTACATTTTATTTATTAGGCAATGGGAAATCACTGAAGATGTTTAGCTAAGAAGTTACTTAATCAGACTTGTGTTTTTGAACGATGAATCTGGAAGAAGTGTGTATGTTTGAATTGAATGGCAGCAGGAAAGAGCCCAGTGGCCCTAAAATGATGGCAGTGGTCCAGGGTAGAGATAGGGAACGGTGTTGGGGCAGGGATAGTAAGTGAATAAGGAGGTAGATGGAATGCTTTATATGAATAAGCTCAGAAAATCTATTGCAACAATTTGTAGGCAATTCCCCCTAATAAATAACATTCTCTAGAAATACAAGGAAAAATACAAGCATCCTTTTGATGAGTCCATCAACTCTCCAACAGCTCAGCAGTCACTCAACTCATAAAGCTGCCTGAATCTAGAAAATACCAACTATCTTGGCTTGGCATCACCTCACAGTCCATCCCTAGACATGACTCATTCTCAGCCACATCACTGTCCCCTCTAACTCTGAGGCAGGAAAGAGCAGAAAGAAGAGACCAAGAAGGGTCAGTTGCAGGATGCCTGGGTGGCTCAACCAGTTAAGTGTCAGACTTTGGCTCAGCTCATGGTTTCTCAGTTTGTGGGTTTGAGCCCTGCTTTGGGCTCTGTGCTGACAGCCTGGAGCCTGGAGCCTGCTTTGGATTCTGTATCCCTTTCTCTCTCTGCCCCTCCCCCATTCGTGCTCTGTCTCTCTCAAAAATAAATAAGTATTTTAAAAAAATAATAAGGGCCAGTTGCATGTGGACTTCAAGCAGTTTCTCCAGGTGGGATGACTGCACTAAATCATCCGCACTCCTTCACATGGATCCCCTCCTGCCCACAGCATGCACGGAGAGGCGAGCAGACTTTTTTTTTTTTTCCTCTTAGTCATGCAATTCTCTCATGCAATTAAATCATCGCATAAACCTATGGAACACCACTGGGGCTAGGTGCTCGTATATGGTCCCCGTCAGTGTACAGAATTAAAACTGCAGCCACAGAAGAGAGGAAGGCTACTGGGCTCAAATGGAGACAAGACCTATGACTCGGCCCTACAGCCTGAACCAACTTGTGGAAGCCGTGACTCACACCAGACCAAGGCTGGAAAGTTTGGATTCCTGGCCCTCTCTGAAAACTGAAAAGTAAACTCTGGGCTGAGTGCTTCTTTGACCCTTGCATTAAAGGGACCCTTGCATTAAAGGGACCCTTGCATTAAAGGGACCCTTGCATAAAGAGATGAAGAGAGCAGAGATAGAAATGAAGGCCGCACTTCTCTTTTTAAGAGCCTCTTTCTAGAGCAGGCCAGACAGCAGTGTGCAGAATCTCAGGCAATAAAGGAGTCAGTAGGGACTCTAACACACCAACAGCAAGTTTATGCCGATGAAAAACATGAGCTTACATAATAAAGTTGGGGCAGAAATTGTTGTGAGTGGTGTGAGAAGAAATGTTTTGCTGACTGCTGTTGAAACGGGTAACAGACTTTGCATATTATATCACCATTTTTTGTTGTGTTTCACATGCAGTGTTTTTCTGCTCTTGACTTTGAGGTGTGAGGGGGAGGCTCTAATCATATGGCCTTGTGCAGATGCTCTATTTGCATTTCTATTAATCCAGGCCCTCCTGGAGATGCTGGAGCAGAGACACAGCATGCTTTGTGTTTGAACTTGTGAGAACCCATACCACCGCTTAATAACTTAATACATATGTATAGCCTCCCTCAGACAGCCCACTAGGAGGCAGAAGCAAGAGGAGGTGCTACCAGCTTGCGGGGCTCTACGGAAATGTGTTCTGACAGGAAGGAGCACCTTGCTCAGCAAAGAGTCCCCGTGCCTTAATCCCAGCTAGCCAACCCACCTGCCTGCCTGGGGAAGCCTTTTTTTTTTTTTTTTTTTCAAGCTTGTACCCAAAGCATTAGCTCTCACACAGTGATCAGAAATATCCAGGTGAGGCTGCCTGGCCCCTCACAGTATTTAACTTGGTAACATGGCAACGGCTGTTCCTTTGTTTCTGGCGGGAGTTAGGGGATGCAAAATTTTAAAAAGCAGGTACCATAGGGAAGCAGCATGGCAGGTATGGTGTTGAAAGCACTGGCCTTACAATCCAGCAGACCTGTTCCTGAACCCCAGCTGCACCTCTGAATAGTTGGATGATCTTAGCAGGTCACTTGACTTTTCTAAGTCTTGGTTTTCTCATCCCAACTAACAGGGTCAACACCTATCTCACAGGGCTGCCATCAAAATTCAAAGAGATGGTACCAGTGAAGCACCTGCCATAGATTGGTTATTTAATAAATTGTAGCTGTTACTATTATATCATTTTGCTGTGATCACCTGGTTTCCCAATTTTGCCAGTTTATTTATCCATGGACTGTTTTTGCAGAGGCAAACTGAAGGAAGGGCAGGATGGGGGAAGGCAAATGGTTTTGTTCAATGAAGACTTTTGCCCTGTCAGAGTGATGCCATGAACTCAACTGTTTCTGAGAAAACTCCTCTCTGCCAAGTTTGTGCAGAAATAGACATCATTTTTAAATATATTCAGGGTTTCCTTCTGCTTTTTTGTATTTTATGCTGGGAAAAATCTATGAAGTTGGCAAACATAAATGAAAAATCACTCAAAAGTCATCTAAGAGCCTTCCCAAAGAAGTCCATCGGAGCAGCCTGTGTGGCCATCCTTACTTGGGCTAAATATCCCAAGAATTACTTTTGACTGATGAGATTACATAGGATTCTAGAAAGAGATTTCACCACCTGTTAAGATTTCCCCAAGATTATATGAATAAGTAATGTTCCCTCCTTTGCTTTTCTTTGTTCCCCCTGAAATAAACTAGAGCTGTCAGAAGTCACAATTACAGATCTCCCCCATTGAGTTTTTTCAAGTGTTGGTGTCATATGCATAGGGTCTAATACATTGTGTACATTCATCTGATAAAGGACCAAGAGTCAGAACAACGCCTGGCAGAGATGATGTTCTACTTGTGTAAAGTAGCACCTACCTGGGCCCTTTCAGTACCTGCCTCAAACGTGGCAGAGAAGAGAGAATTTTAACAAAAATTAACTAGAGGGCTGACAGCACTTGTCCAGGTGACTCTCAACTAAATAAATCAGCATTGCTAATATTAGGAAGGATGAGTCAGGTCAAAGGAAAACATGATTGTTGGTAATTTTTTTAAACTACCAACAAGGATGACTGTGTTCATTTTAGGATTCTGCGTAAGACCTCATACAAATTAGATGCTAAGTACGAAAATCACAGTAATTTCTTTCCAAAAGGTAACTTCTTAGAATCCATCCAAAACACAATGACAACTGGCTTGTCCAGAGTATACCACCATCAGTTTTGCCAGATGACTGGGGTGGTAACCAATGTCCAGACCCCTGTCCCAGGCCCCCCACCCCCATTATCCCCACCACGCAATGTTACTTGGAATACCTACATGCACTTTCTAGTTTCCTTGTTCTACTTCTTCCACAATGCCTGCCTAACTAGATGGTAGATTTTGACCCAGCTCCTCACCTTGATTTGCCCCTGCTTTATTTATACCAACTCTAAGCTTTGGTTACTCACCTCCTTTGATGCCTGTGAACACGATTATCTCATTTCTTCCCCCAATACCAGAGGCAATAAGGAAAGTTGGTAACAAAGAATAATCCTACATTAGGTCCAGTTTTATCCGAAGTCTGAAATTCAGCAACACTTTTCTGATTCCGGTTTCACTCTGACTTCCTGGAGGTTAGCACCTTTGTACTGATAAAAATGAATGTCCTTTGGCATTCCCATGTTCTATCTGCCTCCAGAAGCCTCTATTTTTCCTCTATTCTCTAGCATTGTTATTTCTGCCAAGAGCTTGACTTATGATGTGGTAACTATACCTACATAGCTCCTTTCTTATATTAAGTTCAAGAATACTAAGAGGAAAACAAGCACTAAGCTTTGGGAAAAGCAACCAAACCAAATGTGGGCTCTAGAGTCAGACTCCCTGGACTCAGTTCCCAGCTGTGACATTTGCTATCTGTTTACACTGACCAACTCATTTTCTGTCTTTATGATACAGTGTCTTTTTTCATCAAATGGGGATAAGAGTAGCTACCCCATAAGGTAGTTGTGGTTATGAAATGAGTTAATGCATATAACGCTCTTGCAATATTGCCTATCACATAGTATGTGTTCAATTAATATTTTCTGTAATATCATCACTATTATCTTATAGACCTATGATTCCTTTTTCCTCATATTTTAAAATACTGTCACTTTTGTGTATTTCTGAAATTTTTTTTTTTATAATCTAGAGCCACTTATTGTTACCACATTAAGTCCACATGCAGGCCTCATGTCAAACCTTTACATTTTTTTTTAATATTTAGTTATTTTTGAGAGAGAGACAGAGTGAGAGCAGGGGAGGTCAGAGAGAGAGGGAGACACAGAATCTGAAGCAGGCTTCAGGCTCCGAGCTGTCAGCACAGAGCCCAATGTGGGGCTCAAACCCACGAGCCATGAGATCATGACCTGAGCCGAAGTCAGATGCTCAACTGACTGAGCCACCCAGGCGCCCCTACATTTCTTTATAAGGTAAAAATTGGATTCTCTGAAGTTTTTCAGAAATGCCTGAATTTTTCTGTGGGACCATCACACACTCACAGAAACACAGAAATACTGGTGGTCTTTTTTTTTTTTTTTTTTTTTTTATAAATTTTTTTTTTTTTTCAACGTTTATTTTATTTTTGGGACAGAGAGAGACAGAGCATGAACGGGGAGGGACAGAGAGAGAGGGAGACACAGAATCGGAAACAGGCTCCAGGCTCTGAGCCATCAGCCCAGAGCCTGACGCGGGGCTCGAACTCACGGACCGTGAGATCGTGACCTGGCTGAAGTCGGACGCTTAACCGACTGCGCCACCCAGGCGCCCCATACTGGTGGTCTTTAGTACACACCAACAAGGGTAAGTTTTCATTCACTAAATACATTGACTAAAAACCCAGCAAACTATTAAATAGCGTTGTGCAAATAAAAGCTGTCAACTAACCAGAATGGATTGTTAATGCTTTAGGTGGGGATTAAGGCAGGAGAGGGCTACGTGTATCTTAATCCAGTAAAAGGACCCAGGACAGAAGCTCACTCATAACAAGAATGTGAGCATGGAAATACCAGAGGATACAGTTAGAGCTGAATTAGGGCAAAATATAAACAGAGCAACAAAGCAGAATGAGGCTGAGGTTCACAGTGGAGAGTCCTGTGACAAAGCCAGATCGACAACATTTTTTTTTTTTTTCAAAGTTTTTTTTTTTTTTTTTTTTTTTATTTATTTTTGGGACAGAGAGAGACAGAGCATGAACGGGGGAGGGGCAGAGAGAGAGGGAGACACAGAATCAGAAACAGGCTCCAGGCTCCGAGCCATCAGCCCAGAGCCTGATGCGGGGCTCGAACTCACGGACCGCGAGATCGTGACCTGGCTGAAGTCGGACGCTTAACCGACTGCGCCACCCAGGCGCCCCAGATCGACAACATTTTAACACTGACTGGTCATTTCAGAAGGCCTACTGTCTGCCTTTCCTCCAAGCCATGCTTTGGAAAACTTAAATTATTTCTCAGTTATTTGACCAAATCCCAAGGGATCAAAGATTTGTTAGAAAAGAAGGAAAAAAGGAAGGGAAGAGGGAAGGAAGAAGAGAAATTTTCTAGTAAATATCCTCAGTTCAGTACGATTTCCGTCCAATTTGATGTACTTTATGCATATGTAATTATGAAAATAAAATTAATTTTCATAATGTTGGCAATGAATTACGACAAGTTCTTCAAGGAGCGAAGATTAAAATGAGTCACGACATGAAGATTAAAATGTGTTCACCATACTCTAAGGCCAAAAATGTTCTGAAATGTTTCAGCCACAAAGTTAAAGAGATTTTCTAGCTCACTCTAAGTAATCCAAAATTTCACCAATTAGAATAGGGATGGCAAAAAAAAAAAAACCAAAAAAAAAACACCTCATTACATAACAACTGTAATATATTGGTAGGAGCTGCCTGGATTATTGTGTTAAGAAGGATTCTGGGGCCAATCCAAGTTGAGCAGAAATGCATTCTGTGAACAATTAGTTCTATCTGCCATGGGTGGTATTGGTGGCATATACTTTTTGTTTGCATTATTCTGGACGGTGAACAAGACGTTCTCTGAGAATTCTAATGAAAATAAAGATTTTGCTACGTGTGTTTCCACTAATGTTAAACAAATAGTTAACATCCACTGTTAGTCAGAGAAACGACAAAATTTTCAGTAAAAAGTTCCAGAGAACTCCATGATACACTTTTCTCATGATTTTCAAGTTTTAACTTGGTTTCAAAAATTTTAAATACTAGTTCAGTTCTTCTGCACATTTACAATATTTTTGGAGTTAACAAATAACCATGACCCCAAATACAGATGTCCCACTGGTCCCAACAATAACCATAAATTTGAAAACACTGTAGCCTCGTCTTCCTGACATCATCATCTAAAGGAGTTTGCAATTTAGGCACATCCTATTTGAGTTAATGAAGGTCCCAAAATTGTAAATGCTGGGCTCCCCAATTATTCTTACTTGCTTATAGGCATCTAATTCCACATCTTAGAGATAAATCATGTTATCATTTAGATTACTGGCCCTTAGCTTTTTGACCTTCCATGCATGTTTAAGTCTTTTTAGTTTGGCTTCTCTCCTTAATTAGGAGAAGCAGGCTTGTATTTTGAGAAGTGTCACTGTTTAAAACAATGTGAATTTTACATTACACATTTGCCTTGAAGCATCTGCAATGCACTCATTTTTATAAATCAAAACAAGAATTTAAAACCAACCAACTATTAGGTTCTATAGCCAAAACTATGTTGTTCTTAACCCTGTTGGTATAAAAATTCAAATTCCTTTGTTGAAGATTGGTTCATACAATACATTATTCTCCTAAATCTCTTTATTTCTGGGGAGTTCAAAAGGAACAAAAACAAGACTTGCAGAAAAGCACCAAATTAGCAATTAAAGTCTCTAATATAAGACCTAAACTGTAATGCTCCATTCCAAAAGATTAAATATTAAAACTTTGGAACAGTTTATTCAATTCCATAGAACAGAAAGGGCAGCAGAGAAAGTGCAAACTTCAACATTAGTTGCTGAGTTTAGTGTTGCTTACAGTTTTCTTCTTTACTCTCAATCCTGTTACAAATAATGCAAACCTGTTTTTATTAATTTACATTAAGTTCATTTAACACTGATGAAACAGACCAGAAATGTATAATGAGGAACATTTAACAAGCTCCCGAATTAGGGCTAATCATGCTCTGTTTACGAGAGCTTATTTCATTCTTGGAAAATATCCTGGTAGAAAGCTCCATCCTTATTTAACAAGTAAAAAGGAGAGACTCACCAGCTACCGATAACAAAGAAATGAACAAGCTTAATAATCTCCAATTTGGTTTTCCACTCCACTTAATGATGGAGGCAATTCGAGCTCTGTGGCCAGAGTACATGAGGAAGCATCCACAAGTACTAAAAATTTAATTAAAAGTCAGAAAGCCATTGCAATGAAGACTCAGCAGAAAGCCATTTATTTTTAAAATCTAATATATTCTTCATGACTAAAGGCTAAAGCACATGCTGACTTACACATTTAGCTGTAACTGATTTAAGCTACTTGATGATTTTTTTTCTTTTCTTTTTTTCTTTTTCTTTTTTTTTCCCCCTGCTCACAGGGTGGTGCTCAATTTGCAATGGAGTAAATTGGCAGAATTTAATTTGGTGGATTTTTTTAACTCTGTAAAAAGAATCCTCATTAAAGCTACACAATCAGCTGTATACTTTTTTTTTTTCATCATTAACTAGCCTAACTGCAGGTAAAAGAGATACAATTATGGATTTATATAAATCCGATTGTCAATTTACAGCTGAATGACTGGTGAGTTACCTCATTTTAAATAGGTTATTTTTTCCCCTTAACCTTTCTTTGTTTTAATGAGGATTCAGTTTGTCACTGTCTGAGAAGTCTGCTAGCAGGAAGTTTCTTGGAAATTATAAGGAATAAAAAGTAGGAACAGGAGAAGATACTTGGCTAAATTTCAGATTTGCTCATAGACTCCACATTTGAAATTCATCTCCAGCGCAGTGTATTTATTGTCCATCAGGCGCCATCTTGTAGTGCAGAAAGCCAGAAAAACAAGAACACCTAAGGAAGGCCTTAAGAATGAAGGGGAGTAGCAAGCAATTTCCCCAGATGGAATAGAATTGCAAAGGACATTACTTAAATTGTGCCTTTCATGCGACCTTGAAATGGATATATTTTTCCCTATTTTTTCATACCTTGTTCAAAAAAATAAGGCTTTGAAGCAACTGAATGCTCCCAAAAGCAAAACTTCTGCTACCCCAAGAGATGTGACTGGGACCTCTCTACCCTACAGCCCAAAGCTTCCTATATGGCTAATACTGCTGTTAAAACCTACATTCACTCAGGCCACTCTGGGTGGCTCAGTTGGTTAAGCATCCGACTTCGGCTCAGGTCATGATCCCATGGTTCATGGGTTCAAGCCCCATGTCGGGCTCTGTGCTGACAGCTCAGAGCCTGGAGCCCGCTTTGGATTCTGTGTTTCCCTCTCTCTCTCTGCCCCTCCCCTGCTCGTGCTCTCCCTCTTTCAAAGATAAACAAACATTACAAAAAAAAACCCTACATTCCCTCTGGGTAAAAGTAACTCTGTAGAACTCAGTGACCAACCTTCTACTCCTTTCTCTGAGATCACTGTTTGGGGGGCTTCTCAAGTCCATGGCATTCTTGGCCCTTTTTCCTCTCTGCTTTCTTCAGTCTAGATTAAATAGCAAATCTGTCCCCCTAGTTAGCTAATACTAATCCACTAGCATTGACTAAATTGGGGTGACCTCCTAGGGCTGGTCATCTCATTTTACCTCTGACACTTCCTACAGAGGAGACAGAAAAGGGGGAATTTTTCTAAAGGGGCAGCATAAACCTCCAGTCTTTCCCCCTCTCACACAAGAACATCATTATATATGGTAGTTATTTTTGTTCGTCAATGGGAACACGGTACATGATTAGGATTAGCTGGTTTTTAAATGTAAGGTCTAGGAAAATAGTTCTAGACCAGCTCTCATCATTTATCTTCAGCTGTTCTATGCTCCCACATTTAGGCACTGGCCCAGGAGAGATGGAAAACCAGATGATCCTATTAACTCCCATTTTTTCTGGTGCCCCTAAATGTGAAGATTGCAGACGTTTTTAGAATGTGAACTCATTTGTTTTACTAGACATCTTTGGGACCAAGGTTTATGAAATTATGATGCATAGGTACATAACTGACCAAAAACTAGCCTTCTGCTTCTGCAAAAATGTTTGATTCCTACTCCATTGTAATTTCCAAATAATCTGAATCCTACTAATAATTGGAACCAATAGCTCTCTTCCGTAACTTCTTGCTGCTAATCCCTCCCTGAGGATATGGAGAGCCAAACCACTTCTCATTGAAAATTGGATCCAATTTCCCTTACTAAAAAGCAACCACAATGGTACCTAACTAACAATCCAGGCTTTATCTGAAAATGCCCATATTCAAAGAATCTCCTACACATGTATGATCTACAGGAGTAGGTTCAGACCAGAAAGATGATCCCTGTGCTATGAACCTACCTTCAGGACAATAAAATATTTTTCAAACTTTTCATTAAATAACATAGAGCTTTCAGCAGTTGGTAGCCAGAATGAAGTATGATGGTCTGTTCCTAAGTGCTTGTGAAGCATGAACCTCTCCGCCAAGGAGAAGACTAAGGAATTCCAAAGGAACCTTCAGTTCTCATTAATCTTGCAATGCTCTTCATCACAGACATGTTGCCTAACATCATAGTGACCTCAACTCATCCTATGGCTGCTCTACTGCCATACTCTAATATAAAAATCCTGATGACTTAAGATTCATATCCATAACAACTGCCAAAACTACCAAAATAGTCTGTAAGGAGACTAAGTATCCATGACAAATGAGACCCAGAGATTTTAGTTCATCATTTTTGTGAAGTGTTCCTCAAAGGCTTAAAAAAAATTCAATGATGATAAAATAGGGTTTTCACTAAAACAACACTCATCATCAGAACTGTAGGTTCCTCTTCCTTCCCATTACCAGTCTTATTTCAACACTGCCATTTATATCTTCTTCCCAACACTTTGTTCCATTGTATCCATAGTTACATATGCCAGATTTTTCTGGTTCCTAATATCTAAACTCTCTTTCCAGTGGACAATAATGTAATTAAGCCTCGGGGAGCTACAGAGGACATTTATTCTAGCTCTTAGAGTACAAGAAAGAACATAGACTAAGTATACTAACCAGCCACACACAATATAGAAAGCATTCACTCCAATGGCTGATTTGGTATGATACCTCAGAAGAACTGAGAGCAGTCTTGTCAGCCTATTGTCCAATGCCCACACAAGTAACCCAGTGGCCTTCTGATGGCAGCTTTCTCCATCACTCATGGTCCTTGTTTCCTCAGTTATTCTTCTGCTGGTTAAATCTGAACTAACTTTAGTCCTTAAAAGAAGCCACATTCATCCATGTACCACAATGCTAAGTCATTCAAAGGTCAAATCTATGTTCTATATTGCTCACACTGGCTGAAGAAGCAGAGACACAAAAGCAGTAACATAGAAGTCACTTTTCTAGAATGGAAGGCCCTAGCATGGGCAATGGGTGGAGGCCAAGACCAGGGGTATGCTCTCCATGTAGCTTGAGTGTCCATGATTGCTTGAATCCGATTGCTCTTCTTTTCCCTGGGATCATAGTACTCTTTCCCAGATTCTCCTTCTGCTCATGGTCTCTCTTGGTTTTTGTTTTAAATCTTGATAAATATTTTGCATTTTCTACTCTAGAAGGAACAAATAGAACGTTGATATTAACAGTTCTATTGTGCTTTCAGAATTTGGTGATTGATGTTAAGTAGCAGGTTTCTAGCCTGACATCCAGATGGATGATGATAGCATCAATTGCGATAAATAATAGGAATGCAAAGGGCAGAAGGGAAGGAAGGAGTTGGGGCATGTTCCATTTGAGGTACCTATGGAAAAATTAGGTGGAAATGTACAGCAGCAAGTTGAATATCCACACCAAAAGTTGGAAATGTAGATTTAGACATTTACAGCAAAAGGGTGGTAATAAAATTGTATGAATGCATGAAATAACCTAGATGGCTTTTATTAAAAATAGTAATAATAAGATCAGTGGGCTAAGGCCAAAACCACTGAGAAACTTCATGAGATAAGATCTAAAGAGGAATCCAGGAGAGAGATTTAAAAGGGACACCTTGTCCAACCTCAACCCGAAGCACATTTTAGTATTAAGACACAAAGTGAAATGTATCTGCCTACATGGGTGTGTGTGCACACGCACCTGTGCATAAGGCTTATATGAGAATGGAGAAAAGTACTTGAAGGATGTACACCAGATTGTGTATGTAGGTATAAACAAGGCTGAGAGAGAAAAGGAAGGGGTAGGAGTAGAGAAAGAGGAAAAAGGCAGTGAAGACAATAAAAAGCAAGTCAGAACAACTTTAAACGATCCCATTTATGTAAAACTCTGTGTGTGCATACATACTTTCACATAAAGAAAGTAGGAATAAAAATGAAAAAGAATAGAACTGGCTGTGTTTATTCTCTCTCAGGATTGTCCAGGATATACTCCAAAGGAAAAAGCAAACTGCACATTAATGTGCATAGTATGGTCCTACTTAGTACGATTTTTTTTGAATTATGCATGAGCATGTATTTACGTATCTGTACATAAGAAAAAAAGGAGTAAAATGTGAGAGGCCCAAACCAGTCAGCTAACACAGAATCCTTGAAAAGCATGGGGCTGGAAATGGAAGGGGCAGTAATAATTCGTGTTCTCCTTATTCATCTTTACATCATTTCACTTATAACAAGAACAGATTACTTTGTAGTTTAGAAAACATAAAATGAAAAAGTTAAAAAATCAGAGCAGTGGTCGCCTGAAATTTAAATTCAGCTGCAGTTGCCAGCTCCTCATTAGTGAAGACCACCACATCTTTTCTTTTGAATGCCCTATTACTCACTGTTGAGCCAGAGGCTAAATTTTGTTAATGGTTCCTGTGGCTACTTTTTTGGAAAACCTACTCAGTATCACCTTAACTCCTTTTATGCCTTATCTTTTTAGGCATCTTTGTTTCTTTATTTTCAAATGCAGCCCATTTTATATAACAACTCTTAAACACATTTGGCACCTTAACTATTTATTCCTCTTTGAGTTTTTCAATATGCGTGAGAAAGTCCTGTCTATATTATCTTTGGAAAAGTAAATGAGTCCATTATTAGAATTAACCTTGCTTAAATTAACCAATGTGGCTAATATGTTCTCAAATTCTAAGTGATGCAATTATTTTTATACATTATGTTTATAGATTATATATTTGTATATATGTTTTCCAAAAATGTAATTTTTAAAAAAAATTTTAGAGAGAGATGTGAGCAGGGGAGAGAGGGTAGAGAGGGGGAGAGGGGGAGAGGGGGAGAGAGGGGGAGAGAGAGAGAGAGAGAGAGAGAGAGAGAGAGAGAGAGAGAGAGAGAGAGAGAATGCCAAGCAGGCTCCACACTCAGCATGGAGCCCAACATGGGGCTCAATCCCAAGACCTGGGATCATGTCCTGAGCTGAAATCAAGAGTTGAGTGTTCATCCAACTGAGCCATCCAGGTGCCCCTCCAAATCTATAATTTAGATTAAAGAAATATGGGAGCTAAAAAAAAATTGGGGGACTATTTGTACTTTAATGATTACTAGAAATTAACAACTGTCCCTTGGAAATTTCCAGGATCGGGTTCCCCGAAGGGAATTCCATATAAATACTGAGAGAACACTGCCACAGAGAACAACACATTCACATATCCTTTGGCAAACTGCTTGGACTGATGTCAAAAGTAAGATTTAACAAATGATTTCAATTACATGGTGAAGACAAACATAAAATCTGCCTGAATGGGTCATGTCTTTTCCCTCTTCTGCAATGAATGACATCATCTTTTTTATTTATTCCACTAGAAGTTCATTCAAGGTGAAACTGGCTTTTATCAAGGATAGAGCCAAGACTTTCAGATTTCACACACAACTCTGAAAAGTGGCCAAGAACTACTGCCCTCTCCTAGGATCTCAACAGGGATTTAAGTCAGCAGAGTATCAATTCAGCTCAAGAAAATTTTGATGCCTGGTTCCAGCTCAGGAAATTAAGGAAATATAAATTAAGCTCCAGTTTTAAACAGGGCCATTATTGAAAAACTAAAATATATGTATCAGTTTGGTTCATAGTTTGATAAAATTCACTGACTAGGTTCAAACTGAATTCCAGAAGATGCAGAAGTGTTTAAAAGTATGACATAGGTACCAGAAAAAAAATGCAGCTTATTACTAACATTCTAGTTTTTTAAGAGATTTTCCTTCTGCTGGACATTATGGTTAGTATTTTGTTTTTCTAAGCAATAAAGTATACTTAGTGTACCTTTACCTTGCGAAGAAGGATTTCACTGCCACCAACCTGAATCTTCTTTCTATAGAAGATGACACTAGAAAGCAAAGGATGACCCCAATGTGGACCAACCAGAAATTCCTTTTTGGAGGATCTGGGTGCGGAGAGCTAGACATTTGACAAGGCAAAATGAAGTGGAAAGGGGACATGGTCAAGATGCACCTGTCATATGAAAAGAGTTCAAGACTTCATGACAGGCTGTACCCTGGCATTGGTTTAATAAGAAGACACAGTACGCAATCATTTAAGCATGCAAAAACTTTGGTTCATAGGTCTCCTGAAATTCTAGAACTTTTCTTCCTTTATTAATATCAAGGACTCCTTGACAGGATCTCCCATCAGTCCTGGATAGCCCACGTTTCAGAAATCTACATCATGCCCCTAATTCCTGAAGACTTGGGTTTTTTGTTCTCTTCCTCTTACTTTAATTGTGCAGAAGTAAATGCAACATAAGCAATGTAAAAATCAAGTCTTGCTAGTTAAATATAAGAACACAGAGCAAAATATCTGAGAAAGGTTACACCTCTTTAAAGATGCAAATTGATAATGGAGCTCAATATCAAAACAACAGAGTGCTGTTAATTTTTTAAAAAGGTGCAAATTGCTAATCTTACTTAAGGCTTTTTTTTTTTGAATTGCTTATTAAGAGTCCTAGCACACACACACAAAAATTAAACAAAATAAACTCTTAAAAACAGAAGGAAAGAGGGCTAACCGTGAGCTGCACTATAATCCTTTGGTTCATTTTTGGACTTGGTTTCAATAACAGTTGTTGAAGTTTGGAGACTTTATATTATTTATCCCATGGTCAGTCTTGAAGTCCCCACACTTGGGTTTATCCATTATCTATTTCCACAACAGTGTTGCATAACAACCACCAAACCTCAGTGATATATAACAAACATTATTTAGCTTCCAAGTTTGGGATTCAGCTAATCTCAGCTGATTATGACTGGCCTCACTCATCATCTGCAGGTTAACTGTGGGTTGACTAGAAAGCTCTGTTGATGTTAGCTTAGCCTGCGCACATATCTGGGGTCACTTCTGTTGACTGAGTACTGACTGGGGTGACAGGGCAACCAGTCTCTGCTCCATGTATTTCACCCTCCAGCAGGCTAGCCCATGCATGTTCTCATGGCCATGACAGCGGAGCAACACTTGAAGCACAAATGTGTAGGCATTTTTTTTCAAACATCTGCAAGTATCACATAGATGAAGAGTTGTTTTGTAGTCATGCTGTGGAGGTGAGATGGACACTGCCTCTCCACCTTCCCCAGTTAATAGGTTGGATGTCAAGACTGATGATATTTCACACACCAAGATAATTTGAAAGAAAGCTTATCATTCATACAAGAGACTTCTTGGGGGAACAGAGTAGACACAAGACAATCTGGAATAGCATAAGAGGAGAAAGAAGGTTGCGCTTTTACATTGGCTGGCTGACAGGTGGGAATGGAGAAGGATTTGTCATGCAGGTTAAGGAGTTCAAACTTCCCATTGATGCGAAAAGCTCAGGAGGCGCATATGTATTTTCTTGTAAAAGCCAGATGTACATTGGTAGAGAAGTGAACGGTGGAAGTCTAAATGTGTCAATGGTCAAACATCAAAATTATAGTCAAACTAATTACATTCCACTGGCCAAAGAAAGTCATGTGGCAACTCAGAATCTAAAGGCAGAGAAATCAACTCCAATGAGAGGAATTACAATGCCATATGCTCAAAGTGCATAGATACAGCAAGGATGCAAAAGTCAGACTACTAATGCAATCAATCTAATGCACCTGATGAAGACTCAAGACAAGGGCATCATTGCCTCCGCAAAAATATTCGGATACTTATGATGAAACAATGTGTTATGCACTCAAGACACTGGAGAAGTGCAGGGAGAATCATAAACCCCTAGAGTTAATGAATTTTATGTGACCTTGAAAAAGAAAAAAAAAAACATGTAATCTAAAAAATGTCAACTGAATTAACAGATTGAGTTGTAGAGTACAGGAAGTGCTGCTAGACCTCAAATTTGATGTCTGTCATTTAAATCACCATGTTAGGTCATATCCTAATTCAGGGTAATTATCTCTTAGTGAATCCTCCTGAGGAAAAAGAATCCTAACCTGGTCAGAAGACTCCATAAAATTTATCAGTTTGACATCCTTCCCTACTCCATTATTTGAATGTGAGAAACCTACAACAATTTTAATGTTGACCGAAGTAAAATACAGCAAGAAGGGAAAGCCTGCTAATCAGACTTCTCAAGTCTCTCCCTCCACATGTAATAATTTAATATAAAATAATGTACTTTTCAGGTTATCCACCATTCTGCATTATTTCTCCCTCCACCCAATCAACAATTACAGGGGACTTGGTCTATATAATGATTAAGTGAAATTCTCTTGAGCTTTCCCTCAACACCACCACCACTACCCACATACACATTATGGGGACACTGTTTCCCATCATCTGCCTCCTTCAGAAGCTTTAGAGTAGAACCAATGATTATCTTGAGAACCACCAGTGTTGGACAGACAAGTCAGCCCAATCCAAGAAAGAAAACAGAAGTACCACGATTTAGAACACCTTCTCCAAGAAGCTGAAAAGAGGCTTCAAATTTTAGATTCTTTAGGAAAGATCCTACTACAAAAGGATCCTACTACAAAAGGCAACACTAGGAGATAAAAAAAGGATGGAACTCAAGACAATTTGAAATCCTAGGGAGTAAATATGCCAATGAAAGCAAACGTTTCCTAATGTCCACTGCCTTTCACCTTCCACATCCAATCAGTCACCAATTCTGTCCATTTGACTTCTGTAATGTCAAACAGATCTATTCACTATTATCCATCCCCTTACCCTACACATAATCCAGATACTTAAGTGCCATCCACCCATGGCTCCCCAGTACTTACAGGATTCCTTTACTCCATCACACAGAATGTAAGACTCTCCACCAAACTGTCTCTTTCCCATATCTCTAGTCTCATCACTTGCCACTATATCCCCGCATCTCCCATCTGCATTTCCCTGGACCCACCACATGCATTTAAGGCTTCATGTTTCCATAATTCATCTCTCACCCAGTAATACCCTTCATGGTTTCAAACTACTTCCAATAAGCCTCCAAATCATTCTTTATGTCCCAGTCCAAATGCCTCTTGCATAGTGAATTTTTCCCACATCTTTCAGACACTATTATTTCAGATCTCTGCATGTTCATAATGCTTTCCACTTAATTCTGTTTTAGCCCCATCATAACTGTATCATAATAATTGTTGACCTATTTATTTCTCGTTAGACTATGAGATCTTTGAAAGCAGGGATGATCTCAATCTCGTTATATCTGTCAATGTATCTGCAACAACTTGTCTCTTCTATCTGTGCCCTTACCACCATACCTGATACCTACTAGACATTAACTTAATCCATGTCTGATAAATGAATCAATACATAAATTCATTATTTCTTCCTGACAGACCTCTTCTCTCCCTCAGACCAGTAGAGTGGTGTTCCAATGGCAGTCACTTGGACAAACTCAACATGGAACTTTCTATCAGCAACTACCTACAAACTTGTGAGAGGTAGAAACTAAAAGATCAAGACACCAAAAGAAGCATAACGAAAGACACATGGAAAAGTCAAACAGAGTGACAGAAACGTAGAATTGGCAGAACCAGAAGAGATAAATAACAGATTAAAAAGAGTTTGGATAGGCAAGAAGAAAAATAAAGGTAAGAATTATGACCATAAAGGAGAGCCACACCATGGGAAGTAAAGAGATTTGAAAAAACATAGGGAAAGGAAGGAGGACAAAACTAAGGAAACCCATAAGATCCAGTTCAAAGGAAAGTGAAAAGACTTACTTAAGAAGTATAGTGTTAAAAAGTAAATGAACTAGACATTTTTTAAGTGTTAAACTCTACCCAAAACAGTATGACGGGAAATCTTCACACAATGAAACTTACAACAAGTGAAGAAAAGGCTTAACAAGTCTTTTGCTTGTGTTTAGATGGTATAAAATACTAACTCATAATTAAAGCACTTTACCAACACTCATTAAAGTAGGTAGGTCAACATTATTGGCTGGTTTTAAGAGAAAACAACCCCTGGAGTTAGAAAGATACCTCCACAGGATCGCACAATGAGTTTTCCTCCAAAAGAGAATTGTAGATCACACAGAGACAGTTACAGAAAGAATAGATTTAGGATAAAACTCCAAGGGCATAAAGAAAAGGAAAATATAAATGACCAAAGGCCCGATAAGTCATGTGCAAGTTTATTAATTGGTTCCTGAAAAAATGGCCAGGGTTTTAAACATACCACCTGTGTCCATCAAGTTGTATCCTAGGATACCGAGAGCCAAGCCCATGATAGAAAGAGAGCTCCATTTGGCAACAAACTTAAGTTCCTTCAGTTTCCTGATTTACAGGTAAGGACAGAGATACGATGAGAACCCAAAAGAGTGTTCTGGCAGGGTCAGGAATCCAACCCAGGTTCAAGTGGATAACACTTCTAATAGCTTGTCTCTTCCTTGCTGATATCCCCCCTGTAAATTAAGTCCTCTATATACATGAGAGGGCTTTCCAGCAATGTCACTGAAAACTCTGTGACATCTGAGTCATCTGGGTCCCCAATGTACTTCTTCCAGAGCTCTTATGTCTGTACCGTAATCACGGGTCTACCATGTGCATACCTTGAGTTCAGGGTTGGTGGTGTCCTCCTCACCTCTTCCCACAAAGCACCCATCAAAATGCCCATTGTGTTGTAAATGATAAATAAATTAAGTGAAATAATGGATGAATAAGTGAATGAGAACATTACAAATACTGCTTGATCTTTAAACCAAGCCCCCTGAGGGCTTGGGACAACTCTCTGGGCACCTAGCTACAATTTGAAATATTCACCACTAGATGGCACTATTTTAATGAGGTAGTAGAGCCTTTATTCTGACCTCCTTACTATCTGTTACCAGTGTATGCTCTAAAGAAAGAGTAACAACTATTATTCCCAAAGTTAAATTTTCTAACCCCGAAATTGCTCTTAAATTTCCATAGTACTCGAATGCTTGCCTTGTCCCAAGAATGTTTTCCAATATATTCTCACTTTCCCCCAATCCCATTGTCATGACCACATAAATAACCATTAGGAAGTTGGCTCCTTTCAATACCTCCTCCATAAGACTGGAAAACTTCCCTTGTGAGGATTTTCGAGTAATATACAGGGTCTCTAAAATCATATCCATGGGACAAAGGCAGCCCCAGACGATAACCACATTAAGCAGGTGCCTGTCCCATCATATTTGTAGTCTGTCAAAGTTTAGACTCCAAGGTCATAGTCACCACTGCCAATAAGAACAAAGCTCAGTAGCAGTAACAGGCAGTCAACACTGAGTGGATCTCAACACACTGCCAGCAGGCTCTAGGAGATAGAGAACCCAGAATGCACCCTGATAAAAGTGGAGTAGTAAAGTGGCAGGCAAGAAGGAGGATGATTTCCCTCAGCTCCCCCACCCCCAGTAGCAATGGTTACTCCTAGGGGCCAAAGCATTAATTCCCCTTCATTGGGTATCAAAAAAACCATTTTCCTTGCACAAAGATAAAAATCAATTAGGGACGTTGCCTTAACCACATATATAAATAAGGTTACTACTATAAAAACGTACACTTGCTACCCTGTCTTTATTCATTTTTCCTAAGCCTGATGCTGGGAAAGGAGGTCTATTTATTTTGGATAGTTTCATCAAGAAGGTCTTCCAGGTCATGCTGATCTTTGGACTCTCAGAATATCCTCTACAGGTAGCTGCTTTCAGGTTCAAGCTTGCCCCCTATGGCTTCTTCTTCTGACCTTCTATACATCACTGCCCATAGCACTATTTAGTGCCTTGCACTGTTGAAAACAAATTGTCCCACCCACTCAACCGAACTCTGGGAGGTCAAAGATCATGCCATTTGTATCTTTTTAATCCATTTTCATTGCCTAGCACAAAGTCCTGTGGAATAAGTATCAGGAAGATGAAGTGGCCTGAGTTTGAGGTAGAACTCAGCAATACACTCACCTTCACTAGAGATGACAACATGGCTGAACATCTTAAGCAGCATCCAAATCTAGGTCACCTAAACCTGACATATTTAGATCACACACAACATATCCTATCCCCATTCCCCTAAATTTGTTTCTCCTCTTGACATTCCCCTTTCAACCAATGGCACCATGGTTCTTCCAATAATCCAAACTTAAAACCTCAATGTTTGCCTTGTTCTCCTTTCTTGTCTCATCCTTGGTGGTATCCATGGTCTTCCCTTGTGTCTCCATAGCCATTAACTCAGGCACCCACTGCCCTCCAGCTTTGTAACCTGTCTCTCCACTATATTATAAGACTTTTGAGGATAAAGGTCCTTTATTTACTGATTTTCATATTTTCCTTGGGGCCTTTCATTATAGGGTACTTTATTCAGTAACTTGAGAATATAAGTTAAATGCAGCCAATAAAGCAATAAGTAAGAAAGGACATGTACTTATATACACAGAGAGAGAGAGTATGATGAAGATCAGGAAAGTTTAAGTAAAAAGTGAAAGCTTGAGCTTGAACTAGCCTATACCTACTACAAGCTTTCCAAAGGTATTTTTCATTTAGAAAAAAGATTTTTGTTTTCTTGTATTACAAAATGCAATACTATACGGAGTACTACATAGATTACTTTCTCTCAACTATAAAACCATTGAAAAGAAAAATAGATTTGGGCACAGAGGAGATACACAGTTTAGTATTCAACTATTGTTAGAAGTGAAAGAATACCTATGTTCCATACCTTCCCTTGCCTCCTGCCCAAGAGACTTACTAATCTGATTTATGATTTCAGAAAACATGGTAAAGGATGGATGCACCATGCCTTCCAGGATTACATGTGTATTTTAGTAGAAGATGTCAATGAATCTCTCTCCAAGGGTAATGCATTCTGAAACTTTTAGTACCTCAGGCAGCTGGCTCACAAGCGCTATTCCCTGCCCATCTGATGACATCACACAAGCTCTTGCTTTGTCATCAGCAGACACTTTATATACTGCACACATCGGAGTGTCTCAGGCATGGAATAATAATACTGGCCTCCCCCTTCCCTTAAAGGAGGACTGTCAGGAATCTCAGGGAAACAAAAATGGTCAAGAGTACAGGCTCTGTAGAAAGATCTGACCATTGTTATATTGTTGTTGCAGCTGTTGTTACTGCCATTAATTATATTCTGTACTTTTAGTATTCAGGATTTTCCTGGGCTATACTAATACTTACATCCAAGATGTCAGGGGTATCATCACCACTACAAAAAAAAACAAAAACAAAAAACAAAAAACCTGACTCTGAGTTCTAGGGCATACCAACCTGAAATTGAAATAGTAACTGGAATACTTGCTAGTGAACAAAGCCTGAGGTCTCCCTAAAAATTCAATTAACTACCCATATCCCTTACAGTCCCTATGACACCAACCCACTATCCACAGCTAGTGTTCACTGGGCTATGTATTATACGCCAGATACTATGCAAAGATCTCTACACACATGACCACATCTAATCTTCACAAAAACCTTGAGGAGTATATTATGTTAAGTACCCCATTTCCAGAAGAGGAAATTGAGAATCAGAGGGTAATCCTGCCTCAGGTCACAAGGCCAACACAGAGAAAATCTATCTGACTCATTTTATCCTTCTTTCCTCCAACTTCCTACAAAGACGAGTCCTATTTTGTTTTCAGTTTGTTTTTAAATCCCTACCTTGATATTAGACAGTATTATATCAGTAAATTGATTTCTGACACTCAAGAAGAAATCACTCATTTAAGTGCTTGGGTACAATTCTATATCCATCAGCTAAACTTTGCCAATATTCCTACACTATGAGAAAACTGAATATATTGATAGAATAAAAAAATACTCAGTAGGTAACTTAAGACCAAGGTAGTCACTTTACAAATGAGAGAAATTAAGCCCACAGGTAAAATAGGTCTTGCTCAAAGTAACATAGCAGGAAGGAATTAGAACATGGAGCACTCACTTCTCTTCCCAAAGTGCTCAACTCACCCACTGAGACTAACTCTGAAGAGCATGAAATTATTGTGAATAATGGAGTCTTCCTTACAGATAGCATAGCGGTTGTACTCCCCTGTATATTATGATGTTTAAGCTTAAATTTTTTTAAAAACCTTTCTGACAAGGGAAAGACTGCCTCTTTTAGGGCTAGCCAATTGTTACAGGTAGCAAAGAACCAAGCCAGGAGCTTGCCTTTGGATGCAAACTAAGCAGTCCAAAACAAAAGTCCTCTATCTAGACTACATACCTCAAAAGGCAATCATCCCACAGTCAGGTAACAAGCAACAAGAGACCACCCCTAATGCCCTATTGTAAAGTAGCCAATCCTGAATTCTTTACCCTGCCCTACCTGGCCTTCCCTTGGTAATCCCAATAAACCTGTTTCTGCTCCTATTTCTGCTTCCTGGTGTTCCTCTGTGGCCCTGGGTGGCAAGCCATGCCACTTGTTTCTAGAAAAATCATGCATTTTATTAAACTCTTCTTTCAGTGGCATTGACCTCTCCATTTCATCACTCAGTCACCTTCATATATTAAGACCCGGCCACAGAACAGTGGTGAAAGGCAAAGGCTCTGGAATCAGACCCAACACACTTAACCTGACTCCCATCACTAAATGACCTGGACAGCTAGTGAGGTCTTAGAAGAGCTCTGGTGATTGAGTGAGACTTCACCAGGCTGACAGGGCAAGAAAGAGCATTCTAGGCAGAGGACACATTCAAGGCATAATCACAAAGGCATGAAAGAGCATAGAGTACTCAAAGAGGCATAAAAGGAAGATATTGCTAAGTCATAATGACCACAGCACAATTTGGGAAGCATGAGGAAGCTGGAAAGCTAAGCAGAGGCCAACGATAAGTCAGGCTAAGGGCTTGCACTTTATTCTACAGGTGATGAGGAATAAGGGACAGGTTGTAAGCAGGGCAGAGATAGGATTAGATAGGACTTTTAGATACTTCTGGTTATCTATCACCTTCTGTTGCTTTCCACCTATCTGCAATGGCCTTACATCTCCTCTTCAAGTCAAATTCCAGATTAATGCAAGGTCCTGCTCCTAATTCATCACTGTTGGAAAGCCTTGTCTGGCTATCCCATCCCGTGGCACTCCCCTCTTTCTCTGCAAGACTTCCTCAGCAAGTCTGCTCAGATCTGTCATGACTCACTAGTTACTACTTGAATAGTCCTCCAGAGACAAGTATCTGTGAAGCCCTAAATGATGGATTCTTTCAGGGTAGGACCCTGTACTCTGCTTTGGGGTCCCCTTTCCATAGCCCACACCCAGACACTGCTCTCCATTGTCAGCTTGTTGTCAAGCTGAGGGCCCCCCTGCAGGTGTCAGAGAATTCATAGATTACTTATCCTGCACACACTCCACGTGTTCAAAAAACAGGAAATATTTCTTCTGAAATCCTGTACTTCTCCAGAATACAAGGATTCCCAGGGAAACTAGGCCACCTGATTCTTAGTTCTCCAGGGGCCTTGTTTCCACTAGCAGAAACACAAGAAGCTGCTATAAGGGCAAAGCTATTCAATTAGCTCTAGTTGAAGCTTCCTCTTTCCCCACAGGTGTAAATTGGGTGCCTTGCATGTTGTTTTGAACTTAACTCAACCTAAGAAGGTATTTATTTCCAGACTGTCTCTGGCTCCAAAGAGGAAGGCAAAGACACATTCAGGGCCTGCAGTTTACCCTGCATGCCCCAATCCTCTACCTGGGGAAAATCATGTACAGGGAGGGTTTCACTAAGCAAGTTACAGGTCAATTCTTCTTCCTAGGCCTGCAGAGAAGAGTATAACAGCAGTTTCTGAGGTATTTTTAAAGTGGTTAAGAATGTAAACAGCATATGACTGCCAGGCACTAAAGTGAGTTTCTCTCAGGAAAAAGCAAAGTAATTGTAAAATCAGCATTATAGAAGCCTACACTTTTCAAAAGAAGTCTGATCTAAGGATGCATCAAATCTTCTGGCAAAACTCTTACCCAAATAGAACAGAAACAAGCATGTTTTCTCTAGTTGTTGCTTCGAAATAACGTAAGCTACATTCATACCACTGTCCTTCAATGGCTCCCTTTTCATATTCAGTATATAATGTGCTTCATGATCTGCCCCTGTGCCCTGGCTAGTTTCATCTCCCGCCACCCCTCAACATACCCCCTCTACCTCTCCCAAACTGGTCTCTGCATTTCTTCAAATGGGTCATATTCTAGCACATCTCCATTCCTTTTCCTACACTACTTTTGCTTTATTTAGAGCTTGTTTCCACACATCCTCATTTCCACAGTTTTCTGGTTCTCCTATTCTCAAGTACAATAACCAAACTTCATTAGTGTCTCAAGTACTCCTGGCATTACATTAGGCTCCAGTATAATAAATACGAGACGTGCCTCCAAACTCCGGCTCAGGCAGCATCCTCTCCAGAAACCATCTTCATCTCTTTTTCTTCAGGAGCCAAGGAGGATTCCTTCCTCTTCAGCACTTTACTACAGGGCTTATCAGACTCCACTGTAACCAGTTATTTATTGATTAGGTCTCCTGCCAGGATGTGAGATACTTCAAGTCGCAAACAGTGTCTTCCATTTCTGTCCCCATAAGCCCCATCCCTAAAACATGATGACACTTAGCATGTGCTCAATAAATGCCTATCTAGTGAATCAAAAAATGGATGACTACAGAGATAGACTTTACATGGCAAGAAACACACCTGTGTCTGTGCAGATCAACTTGCAGGCATGTACTTAAATTCCCAGCCACATTTTAACTGATTGTGGTTCAAAAAGTTACTAAACCTCTACCTTCATCTATTTAACAAATAGAACAATGATCTAGTATGACTAAGCTTATGCCCTCATACAACTTATATTCTGGGGGGGGGGGGGAGAGACAAAAAACAAAGAAACAGGCAAGTAAAACAACTGTAAATTCTAACAAGCACTATAAAGAAAGGAAGATATAAAGATGGAAAATGACAGAGAAAGGGAAGATCTTTCTGAGATGATGACCCCAAAGTGGGATGGACTAGCAGCTGAGGAACTAGCCAAGAGAAAACAGGGGCACAGAATTGCAGGGAGTTAGAAAAGTGTATGCAGAAGCCCTGAGGTAGGAAAGAATGGGCATCTTCAAGGCCTAAAGGACTATCAATGGATTAAAGCACGGTAAAGGAAAGGAAGAGCAGACAGTGGGTTAGAAAGGCCTGCAAAGGAAAGGCCAACGTGACCTTGCATGCAGGGGAAGGTAAGGAATTTGGAGTTTTTCCCCCAGATATGATAGGGAAAATATGGAAGGACCTTAGCAAGAAAATTACCTAATCAGATTTGTATTTAAGAAGATCACCTTTTCTGGGGCACCTCGGTGGCTTAGTCAGATAAACGTCTGACTTTGGCTCATGTCACAATCCCACTTGTTTGTTGCTTCAAGCCCCACATCAGGCTCTGTGCTGACAGCTCAGAACCTGAAGCCTGCTTCAGATTCTCCTTCTCTCTCTGCCTCTCCTCACTCCCACTGTCTCTCTCAAAATTAATGTAAAAAAAAAAAAAGATTTGAAAAAAAAAGATCATCTTTTCTGATAAACGGAGGGCAGAATGGATCATATTTAGAAATAAGCACATCACTCAACTATTCCTACTTTTTTCTAGGAAAAGCCTGGTATTTTCCAATCTCCAACTTAGCAACACAAAGTGGCCAAGGTAGATTTATTCCTCTTCCAGACCAAATGTGAGTCCTACTGATAACATCAAGGTAAAGGTAAGGCAAGGGGAAACTGTCAGAAGCCTGGTAGAGATTAAGCAACCAGAGCAAGTGCTCTCCTTCCCACCAGAACTGAGACTACACTCCTTAACCTAGAAATACCAGGCACTGGCCTGCAGAACCCCTTCTGCTCCTTGGGAAGCACCAGGAGGGATCCATTGAAGTCCCAACCACAGGAGATAAACCAACATTACCAAATTGCACCATAAATGCTCTATAAACTACAGTATCATTGGAATCACAGTCTAACCAAAGTAAGCCACGATCTGTTTGCTAAACTTAGGGTGACTGCCTACTAAAATATAGGTTCAAGAGTTACCTAACTTAATATCAAGTATGTTCAAGATACAATATTTAAAAAGGCATCACACCAAAATCCATGAAAATCACAAATTGAAGGAAGAAAAAAAAATTAACTGACACCAATACCACCACCAATCAGATATTGGAATTGAGTGACAAAGATTTCACCATCATAAAAATACTTCAATAGCAAGTACAACTTCTCTTAGAACAAGTCAAAAAATACCAAATCTCAGCAAAGGAACAGAAATTATAAATAAAACCCAAATAGAAATTATAAGAATGAAGAATGTAACAGAAAATTTTAAATCTCTTAGAGGTCTTAATTGTACAGTGGCTATCACAGAATATGGAGTCAGTAAACTTGAGAATATATTCATAGATTTTACCCAATCTGAAAAGACAGTAGAATTGGGGGGTGTGAGGGGTTGGGGGAGAAAGCCTCAGGGACCTATGAGACACTAACAAGTGACCCAACGTGCATATCACCAAAGTCTCAAAAGGACAGGAAAAGAGAGTGGTACTAAAATTGTATTCAAAGATGTAATGTCTGAAAAGTTCCCAAATTTGGCAAAAACAAAAACAAAAACAAAAACAAAAAACCCCACATAAACCTACGCCTCTAAGAAGGTGAAAATAAACAAAAATCCACAGCAACACACATCGTAATTAAACTTTTGAAAACCAAAGAAAAAATCTTGAAGGCAGCTAGACAGAAATGACTTATTACTTATAAGGGAATACCAATGCAAATTACAGCGGATTTCTCATCAGAAGCCATGAAGGCCAGAAGAAAGTGGCACATTTTTTAAGTGCAGAAAGCGAAGAACCATCAATTGTGAATTCTACATCTAGCAAAACTAGATGTATCTTTTGAGAATAAAAGGGATATCAAGACATTGTAAGATAAAAGGTAAATTAACAGTATTTGTCACTAGCAGTCCCACCCTTAAAGAATGGCAAAAGAGGGTACCCCTGAATAAACATTACTCTGGTCATGCTGAACCAAGATTAAAGGCAAGACACATTATGTATTCTAAGAACATAAAAATATTCAGCACATGAAAAGATAAAATCCCAAGATCTGGCATCAAACCAAAAATTATTAGGCATTCAAAGAGCAAGAAAAACCTGGCACATGATGAGAAGTCAATGAAAACCAGCCAAGAAAGGACACAAATAATACAATTAGTAGACAAGAACATTAAAAACAGTTATTATAATTGCATTTCATGTGTTCAGGAAGCTAGAAGAAAGATTGAGCATGTTAACTAGAAATATGGAAAATATTTTTTAAAAACCTCTAGTAAATTTTTACAAGTAGAAACTACAGAGGTGCCTAGGTGGCTCAGGTGATTAAATGTCCAACTTCAGCTCAGGTCATGATCTCACAGTCTGTGGGTTTGAGCCCTGTGTCAGGCTCTGTACTGATAGCTCAGAGCCTGGAGCCTGCTTTGAATTCTGTAACCCTCACTCTCGGCCACTCCCCCACTTGTGCTCACTCTCAAAAATAAATATTTTTAAAAACACATTAAAAATAAATAAATAAATAAATAATAAAATAAAAACTACAGTCTGAGATGAAAAGTGTACAAGGTAAGAATAAATTACAAGTTGCGGGGGGAAAAAATGAGTAATCTTGAAGACATACAATAGAAATTACCCCAAAACAGCATAAAAAGACAAAAAAAGACAAGTCCAAGTGACCTAATTTATGAATAATTAGTCTCTAAAGAAAACGAAACAAATATTTGAGAAATAATGGTTAAATATTTTGTAAGTTAATGAAAATTATATACCCAAAGATTAAAGAAGGTCAACGGAGTCCAAGAAACTTGGATAAAGTTACACAAAGACATACTAACATCAAAATGTTGAAAACCAACAAAAAGAAATGACAAATTACAGAAATAACCATAGCATTGACAGCAGACTTCTCATCAGAAACAATGGAAGCCAAAAGATAATGGAGCAACATCTTCAGTCTTGAAAGTAAAAATACCTTTAAAGCCAGAATTCTATACTAAGAAAAAATCTGGGGGCGCCTGGGTGGCTCAGTCGGTTGAGCGTCCAACTTCAGCTCGGGTCATGATCTCACAGTCTGTGAGTTCGAGCCCCGTGTCGGGCTCTGTGGTGACAGCTCAGAGCCTAGGGCCTACTTCAGATTCTGTGTCTCCCTCTCTCTCTGACCCTCCCCCGTTCATGCTCTCTCTCTGCCTCAAAAATAAATAAACGTTAAAAAAATTTAAAAAAAAAAAAGAAAAAATCTGTTTCAAAAATGAACATGAAATAATGACATTTTCAGATCTATAAAAACTAAACCAATTCATTAGCAGCAGATCTGCACTGCAGTAACTATTAAAGGAAGTCAATCAAACAAAAGAAAAAAGGTAATGGACAGAAATCTAGACAAATCTACACAAAGCAATGAAGAACACAAGAAGTGGTAAATAAGTCTGGGTAAATATAACAGTATTTTATCTTTTTACTCACTTAAAATATAAATGACATTTTAAAACAAAAATAGTAACACTACATTATGGCATTCATAACAAATACAGTAATAAGATATAGAACAATGATAGTCTAGATGCCAGGAGAATTGAATTAGAAGTATACTGCTCCATGGTTCTTTTCTTTTAAATATTTGTTTGTTTTTGAGAGAGATAAAGAGCAAGGGAGGGACAGAGAGAGAGAGGGCAGATGATCTGCAGCAGGCTCTGTGCTGACAGCAGAGAACCGGACAAAGGGCTAGAACCCACAAACTATGAGGTCATGACCTGAGCCGAGGTCAGACATTTAACTGACTGAGCACCCCCAGGCTCCCCTCTATGGTTCTTATAAGACACATGTAGTTGATTACTTAAAAACAGACTGTGATAAATTAAAGGTGGATACCATAAATCCTAAATAAACACTGAAGTAAAACATCAAAAAATTATAGCTCAATTGTCAATAAAGGGAATAAAGTTACTTTAAAAAATAGTTGATCTAAACAAAAGCAGAGAAGAGTTGAGATGGAACAAAGAAGAGGTAGCAAGATGGTACATTTTAACGCAACCATATCCTCAACATAGAATCCCCTTGAAGGGATTGATTCTCACTGACCAAACTGGGGACAATGTGGGCCTTAAAATAAAAATATTAGTGAACTATAACCTGTTAAAATATTTAAAAACCAGGAGTCCATATGAATAAAGCAAGTGAATAAACTAAGTCTGATGAGGAATGAAGTACTTACTTAGTTTCAAAGTGTGTCTCTTCCAAAATACCTATAATTACAAAGCTAAAAAGAGCAACTTTATAGTTAAAGAGCCTGGAATTTAGGGGACTGTATCTTCTACATATGTTTCATTATTCATTGTTTACCTCTTCTTAACTATCTTCAAGAGTGGAGCAGTTTTAGTGATACATCAGAAATAGTCGCGTGAAGTCCTTTGGTTTCCAAGCCTGTATAAAATTGTTTTTAAACGAAAATCTTACTTAGAAACATAGGGTTTAACAATTAAATGCAGTATTTTTTTTCAGAGAAGAATACTGCAAAACCTTATTTTTTTAACATGTTCTTACATCAATAGATATAATGAAGATGTTTTACTGAACTAAAATACCGAAATTGGCCGACTATGTAGTGTAAGGCATAAAATTTCATGTGCTGCCTTGGTATCTTAGAGCCTGATGGCTCCGAAGGCTTAAGCTCCCCTGCCCTCACCAAGTAGATCCTTCCCACAGTGGAAAGGCTCCCCACTCAACTAGTTTCCCTGTGAGCAGGACCAGCTGCTCTCCACCTGCTCAACCCCACTGCTTTTGCTTCCCAGACAGCCTGTAAAATTATTCAAACAAGCCCATCATATCACCTTGCAGGAACCAGGGGTCCCCTCATCCTCTTGTTACTACAGAGCCTGCCTACCACAGCCCCTACTTGTTCAGTCTGCTTCCAAGTGCAACCCAACACTGTATCACTTCTTATTTAAAAAAAAATCCCAGAGGAATCAAAACATTGCAAAAATAAAAGCTGTGAAATCACTAGAATAAACATAGGCAGCTTTACATATAAACTTCAATTGGAAAGATCTGGGTAAACAAGACAAAAACTAGAAACAAAAAATGAAAAACTGTCCACATAGACACAAATATCTGTACAAAAAAAAATGCTTAAGTAAAGCCAAAAGATAAAATACTTGGAAAAATATATGTGATATGAATGCCAAAAGCTTATTTCCTAATTTTAAAAGACATTAAATCAATTTTTAAAAACTACAACAGACAATAGTCAAAGGCCATAAATAGTTCATAATAAAACTAAGACAAAGGTCTTATAAACATATGGAACATTGTTCAACTTCTTAAATTCAAAGAAATGTAAATCAAAATGAGATGTCATATTTCACCTATCTGGAAAAAATTTAAAAAAAACAATACCCAGAGTTGGCAATACTGTGTGGAAATAAAAACTTATTCAAGTTCCTTTGGAACTTCCACTAAATATTTACTCAAGTATAAATTTACATAATATTTTTAGATAGTAATTTGGCCATACCTGTTAAACTTCTAAACATCCATATACTTTAACCTAGCCATTGCCTTGTTGGAAATTTTTTTTATGAATATGTATACTCAAAATATATGCCAAGATACAGATACATCTGTATAAATGCTGGTCATTATAAAACGAGGAAATGATCTAAATGTCCATCAACAGGAACCAAGTTAATATACTCTGGTACATTCATGCAATGGAATTCCATGCAGCCAATAAAAATAATGAGATTGGTCTAGAAGTGGTTAAGTAGAAAAAGCTCCTGTATATATTATTACATTTTAAAAGTTATGTAGACAGTGATATGCACAGTATGACCCCATTTGTGTCAATTACACATATTAAGAAGTATACATGTATTATGTACCCATATACATACATATAACATACACCCTATATATATTTCTACACATATAGGTATATACATAAAACTTTTCTGTAAGTGTATTTACAAAAGAATGAGGAGAAAGGAGATATTTTCTTTTCTTTTTTTTAAGTTCATTTATTTTTTGGGGGGAGGGGTAGAGAAAGAGGGAGAGAGAGAATCCCAAGCAGGCTCCTCACTGTCTGTGCAGAACTGGACACAGGGCTTGATCCCACAAACTGAGATCATGACTTGAGCCAAAATCAAGAGTCAGACACCTAACTGACTCAGTCACCCAGGTACCCCTATTTTATTTTCATTGTATGCCTTTCTGTAAGGTCAATTTATTAGTTGCATGGGGGAAAAAATGTATTTTTATATATACATGTGTGTGTAAGTGTGATTAACTTACATAAGATACTTGGCACAAAGTAGAAATACCCAATAAATGTTCATTTTATTCCCCATAACACGAAGAGCTAATAATTCTCTAGAATCCACCCAACTCTTTTTAATTTGAGCTCATAGCTTTTGTCAATAAAGAATAATTCAGGATCTTAAAGTGGAAAATTTCTAGACAGAGACAACACAGATCATCCTCCTAACTTCATTTTTCCTTTACTAAAAAAAGCTATTTAAAATTCCAATTTTTTAAAGGAGACATAAAACAAGCACAAGTCAGGGAGAGGGGCAAAGGTAAAGAGAGATTCCCAAACAGGCCCTACACCCAGCACAGAGCCCAAACGCGGGGCTCAAACTCATGAACCCTGAGATCATGACCTGAGCCAAAAATCAAGAGCCAGATGCTTAACTAACTGAGCTACTCTGATGTCCCTAAAATTTCAACTTTTGATCACTTAATTTTTTTCTTCTAAAATCCTAAGTGCTGGCATTGTTGTTGTGGTTTTTGTTTCCAATTAGCTTCCCTTACCCCCAGTCTTGATACAAAGAAGAAAACCCATGAGTAATCTCTTGATTATCAAAAATAGAAATTTTTACCCCAAAGGGTACATATTTTGTTGATGGTTTTCTGCATTACCTCTGTTCATTCCTCAAAAAAGAAGCAAGCTTTGAGTCATGAGCAGCAATAGCTAATGTTATTAAATAAACAAACAAACATCATCTTATCTAAGAGAACACTGAGGTACTACCTGGGCTTTCAGCAGCACTCATTGCCTGGACCAGCCTCCTCCCAGCACTAGAGCTGTTAGTGCCAGGATCCAGGCCAAATTCCAAACCAGAACCCCACCTCCAAGTGCTCTTATCATTTCTTAATTGCAGTTCTGTAGTTCATTACTGCCTGCCACTTAGTATTCCTGCATGTTGCTAAACAGCTGCCATATTGTTTCCCTAGAGATACGTTCCTGAATATCCTTACCTATTTCACAAGGCTGTTGCAAAGCTTAATTAATTAGTGTTTCCTGAATGCCTTGAGTTTCCAGATGAAAAGTGCTAAGTTGAAGTGTAGAGTCTTGTTAAATCTCCAGTTTCATCCTGGAGATCGAAGTATCTCACCTGGGCTTGACTCCTGACAGGGCACATTCCACTCCGCTGTGCCTTGTGTAGCCATCAACTCAATCCAGCCTTCTGAGAGATGAGAGGTTATTCAAGACATCACACAAGGCTACAGGCCAAAACCACATTCTTCTTCTTCAACTAGTCTAAGTGTGATTAAGGTAGGATTGAATTTTCTCATAGAAAACAACAAAATAACCTTGTCAGATTCCAGAATGGACCTAAAACTCTTTTTTGGCATCTGGGCCAAAAAGGTCAAGAAAGCCGCAGAACAGAAAGTTGAAAAGAAAAAATAAAGTGCCATTGCCAACTTGTGATAAAAAAAGAGAAAGGCTATGAAAAACATGAAAGATTTCAGATAAGCAAAAGAAATGAAGAGGCATTTCAAAGAATAAGATATCCAAAAGGCCAAAAACCAATAAAGAGCTATGTAGAATCACAAGTGAACAGCAATATGCAAATTAAAATACTAAAATATTCCCCACCTGATTGGTGAAAACCTTACCATTCCGTGTTTGCAAGGATGCAGAGTCAAGCGAAATGTTAAAAACTGTTGGTAACCAAATAAATTGGCACAATCACTTGAGAACAATTTAATAAAGCTGAACATAGGACCACCCTATGACCCATCATTCTACTTCTTGTTAAAGAAACTTTTGCACATGTGCACATAGAAAAATTAAAAGCATTCATGGCAGCCTCATTCTGTAATTACCAAAAAAAAAAAAAAAAAAAAGTAAAACAACTCAATGTTCATCAGGAATAGACTAAAAAATACGGTATGGTATCATTAAGTAAGGCAATACTCCATAACTGTGAAGATTAAGGAACTAGGTGATCCCCTCAATATGGATAAATTTCATAAACACAATGTTGGGTGAAAAAAGACAATTGCTACAAATCCATAAAGATAACTTTATGGGAGTATAAAAATGTGCAGAAGCATACCATGTTGTTTAGGTATACATAGTTATGAAATAAAGTTTCAAGAAAATACATACCAATGATAAACTCCACCTACAGGAAAGGGGGTGGTGGAGGACATCAGGAATTTAGGGAAAGCACAGAGGGTTTCAACACAGTGGTGGATAGACAGGGGTTAACTATACTATGCTTGATACATTTTTATCTTCGCACCTTTTATATGCATGCAGTATTTCTTAATAAAGACTATTCATCAATAACCTTTATATGTTTATACGACCAAAGATCTTCATAACAATTTAATGTTTAAGAAGGGACACAAAGAAACTTAAAAGTCAAGATATGGTGAGTCCATAGAAAAGACCTTGAAGAAAAGGAAGTTTAAAGTGTAGCACATCAAGTCCACACTTCATGATGTCTGTAGGGACGCACCTGCGCTGCACGCAACCTTGCCTTAGTATGCCAGCATTACCTTCTAAATAGCACTGGCAGAGCACATGTTCTTGAAATCTGTTATTGCATAGACAATCTTACAGCTACATTAAAGTTATATTTGGAAATTTCAGTGTTTAAGTTTATTTTGAGAGAGAGAGAGAGAGAATGCAATTGAGTGCACAAGTGGAGAAGGGACAGAGACAGAGTCAGAGAGAGAGAATCCCAAGCAGGCTTCGCATTGTCAGCACAGAGCCCAATGTGGGGCTGAACTCACAAATCATGACATCATGACCTGAACCAAAGCTGGATGCCTAACCCACTGAGCCACCCAAGCCCCCTTCAGTGTTTATTTTAAATGATTTATTAATGTTTTTAATGTTTTTATTTATTTTATCTGTGTCTGTGTGGGAGAGGGGGAGGGGGAATATGAGTGGGGGGGAGAGGGAGAATATGAGTAGCAGAGGGGCAGAGAGAGAGGGAGACACAGAATCTGAAGCAGGCTCCAGGCTCTGAGCTGTCAGCACACAGCCCAACAAAGGTCTTGAGCCGACAAGCTGTGAAATCATGACCTGAGCCAAAGTCAAACCCTTAACCGACTGAGCCACCCAGGCACTCCTCAGCATTTCTTTTTTAAAAAGAAAAGAAAAACACAAATTTCCCCAGCCCTTATAACAGTGATTTGCCAATATCTTATGGGAGTCGATATGTCATGTAGAATTCAAATATCTACACATAAAATTGATCATTTACAATGGGAGGATACACTCCTACCTTTCCTCCCCTTCTCTGTGGCCGTGTCCAAGCACCTCTACAGGGTTCTAGGACTTAACACAACTGGAATATCATTGCTCTAAAATGGCACTTTCTGAAGTATGTTTTGCAGAAACATCACTACTGAGAAATGTTCTGTATTAGTTGGATATCATGGTCATACATGTTTGAGATGTGCTACACACTCTATTCTTCTTGGATGTTCACAATGCCTATTAAAGACTCAGACAAGTCCTGTATACAAAGAAACTGCCTTGACTTTGTTTTACCCAGTATTTCTCAAACTTAGGTGATCACAGAACACTCCTCCTTGCAAAAGATCTGTTATTACTATTCCACAGAACACTAAGCACTTTTAGAAATACTTGGTTTAGACCATGAAACCAATGTATCTTTCAAAATCCTATCTTCTGAAATTTTGTTCATTTTCAGTATAATAAACCTGCAGTTTCTAACAAGGTTTTTACATTGTCCCAGTCCTTATTTTTTCAAATGCATTTTTTCAAGTACTTTCCCTACTAAAAACATACACATTGCAATGCCTCCAGCAAGACTTTTCTTTCTCAAGATCATTTTCACTATGTAGGGATCTGTGTGTATGGGTGGTACCATATTAATTTTAGGACTTTTTTTCCTCTTTTTTAAAATTTTTAATGTTTATTTATTTTTGAGAGAGAGGCCAGCACAGAGTCCAACGTGGTGCACGAACTCTCCAACCATGAGACCATGATCTGAAGTCAGACGTCCAACCTTCCTAGCCACTCAGGCACCCCTTTTTTTTCTATTTCTGTAAAAAATGTCATTGGGATTTGATAGGGATTGTACCAAATCTGTAGATCACTTTGGGTAATAGGGACATTTTAACAATATTAAGTCTTCCTATCCTAGGACATGGGATGTTTTTCCACTTATTTGTAACTTCTTTAATTTCCTTCAACAATCTTTCATAGTTCTCCATGTGCAAGTGTTTGACCTCCTTCATTAAGTTTATAACTAAGTACTTTATTCTTCTTGATTCTATTGCAACAGGGACTGTTTTTAGTTTCTTTAGTTTTTAGTTTCTTATTAGTGAATATAAATGCAACTGATTTTTATATATTGATCTTGTATCCTGCAACTTTACTGAATCCATTTATTAGTTTAAATAGATTTTTTGTGTGTGGCACATTTAAGGTCTTCTGCATATATTATGCCATCTACAAATAGATAAATTTACTTCTTCCCTTTCTATTCTGATGTTTTCTATGCATCACACTTCCAGATTTTAAAATATATTACAAAAGTACCGTTGTTAAAACAATATGGTAACAGCATAATAACAGACATACAGACCAATGGAACAGAATAGAGAGTCCAAAAATAATTCACACATTTACCGTCAATTGATCTTCCACAGGCTACCAAGAATACACAATGGGACAAAGACAGTCTCTGAATAACCCAATTCAAAAATGGCCAAAGAACTTGAATAGACATTTCTCCGAAGATGACATCCAAATGGTCAACAGGCATATGGAAGATGCTCAACATTTCTAATCACTGGGGAAATCAAAGCCACAATGAATTATCACCTCACACCTGTTAGGATAGCTGTTACAAACAAAACCAAAAACAAAAAACAACAATTGTTGGCAAATATGTGGCAAAATTGGAGCACTCTTACACAGTTGATAGAAATGTAAAATGGCACAGCTGCTAAGGCAACAGTATGGAGGCTCCTCAGACAAATAAAAAAATAGAACTACCATATGACCCAGCAAACTCACTTCTGGGTATGTATCCAAAAGAACTGAAATCAGGATCTCCAAGAGAGAGCTGTGCTTCTACATTCACTGCAGCATTATTCACAAAAGCCAAGGAATGGAAACAACTTTAACGTCCACTGATGAATAAACGGATCAAGAAAATGTGGCATCAACATACAATGGAATACTATTCTGACCTTAAAAAAGAAGGTAATCCTGCCATATGTGATACCATGGACAAACTTGATAGTGATTATGCTAAACGAGGCAAGACAATCACAGCAGGCCCAATACTGCATGATTTGACTTATAGGAGGTATCTAAAATAATCAAACTCAGAGTGCAATGGTGGTTGGGAGGGGTTGGGGGAGGGGGAAACGGCTGCTCAGTGAGTATAAAGTGTCAGTTACACCAGTTCTAGAAATCTTCTGTACAACAGTGTGCAGTGGTTAGCAATACTGTATTACACATTAAAAAAAATTTTAAGACAGCCCTCATGTTGAATGTTCTTACAATTTTTAAGTAAAAAAATAAACTTTCACATTGCATGTTGGTTATCTATTTATTTGTTCAATACACAGATAGTGAGTGCTTACCCATAATGGGCATTTTAAATGCAAGGATGCCTAAGACCCACATTTTATCTTTAAAGAGTTAAAGAACTGTGTTGCTTTTTTTAAAAGGCAGGCATGCAATTGGCAAAATAAAGCAATTTCTTTAAGCAGATATTTAACTTAAGTGAATTTGATATTTATGCAATATATCAAGTCCCTAAAAGTTTTCAAGCTCATTTCTGATGGCATGTTTAATGGTATGAGTGCATCTATGGCTGAAGTAGATACTTAATACTTGCTGAATTAACGAATGAACCAGCACACAAACTGTATGGAGCAAACACATTTAGAGACCAGTAGAGAACTGAGCCAGAGAGATTAGCAGCACTGGAAAGGTCTAGCAAAGCTGTGCTAAGGGCAATATCCACAAAACATTTTAATGAAGTACAGGTTAAGTTTCCATCCTAGCTATTTGTTTTAATTGCCTACCTCTTTAAAAAATAGGGCTTATTTTTCAAAATTAAAATTCCCATTAAAATGCTAGAGTTTACCAAATCCAAAGAGGGGGCTTGGGTATTTTCTGGAAATGTTTTCATTAGTCTCTTTTACTTGCAAGATGTATTGCCAAAATTGCAGAACACGGATTTAGGAATTTATAAGAAACTAAGGTGTGACAGTAAGATAATTACAAAATTTTCCTTTGAAATAAGGGACTTTCCCTCATTTTTGAAACAAGAGATTTAATTCAAGCAAGTACATAACCCAGTCTCCCTCAACTAACCCCAAACAGTCTTCAGATATGTGAATAAATAGCCCTCATCTGACTGCCTGCCTTTCATGAATAAATGTCAAGTGAGCAGATGTGGAAGCCTTTTCTTAGGGCTTTTAAAGGATGAACATGAGCCTGGGTAGCTCAATCCGTTAAGCATCCAACTCTTAATTTCAGCTCAGGTCATGGCTCGTGTTGACAGTGTGGAGTCTGCTTGGGATTCTCTCTCTCCTCCTCTCTCTGTCCCTCCCCCACCTGCACGTGCACACATGCATGCATTCTCCTTCAAAATGAATAAACATTAAAAAAAAAAAAAAGGGATGAACATTTAACACTACTAGGTGACATTAATGACCTCAGTAGTCCAAACATTCTAGGCTCTTGGGAAATTGTGGAGTTCTCTTTTGATATTTTTTTAATTGTTTATTTTTGGGAGAGGGTAAGTTGGGGAAGGGCAGAGAGAAGGGGACAGAGGATCCAAAGCGGGCTCTGTGCTGACAGACTGACAGCAGCGAGCCGGATGCGGGGCTCAAACTCACAAAAGGGTGAGATCATGACCTGAGCTGAAGTCAGTCACTCAGCCAACTGAGCCACCCAGGTGCCCCTTGATATTTTCTTAATAATAGTGGAGCCAAGTCTACTGAAAACAATTGTCTAACTTACGTTGGCAACTGAAAAATAAGGTATTGAAGACCTAAGATATCTTTCTGTGCTTTTCTAGCTTGCCAACATTATCTGAGCCTTTTTGATATACTACATACAAACCTCTTCCTTCAGTACATACACTCATTTGGTGTATTTCTATGCTTGCAAATCTTGAGCCACTCAATTCATTCAATCAAGATCATTATACAAGTAGTGAGGAAAGTCCAAAGAAATATATAATTAGTTATTTGCCCTTGGAGAGCTTACAGTCTCACTGGAGACATAAGAGATCAAACACTTCTAGTTTAACAACAACATGGCAACCAAGTGATATAAGAAAATAAATGGAGAAAAAGAAAAAAAAATAAACAGTAAGGGACAAAATTCTAGGGTAGGAAAATGGGTGATACAAGTATTCAATTGTCTACAAGTTTAGGCAAAGGTAAGGCTGCAGGAAGATGAACTGGTCACGGAAATTTCACATGAAGGAAACCTGACCAACCTGACAGGGACAAAAGGATTAGAGAAGTTAAAAAGAGGTGTAACAACCTAACTATAGACAGAAAAGTTGGTGAAAAAAAAGGTTCATAGAAAGCTGGATCTAATACAAAACATCCAAGATCAACTGACTAAACCAGAAAGTTTACTTATAAAAACCCAAGCAAAAAAGAAAACCAAAGTGTATCAGAAACACTGCTCAGCACCTGAGCACAGCTTCCTTTGTGAAAGTCACACACATCCTTAAATCCCTAAATATCAAGCATTTGTTAATATGCATTTACTTTTTTAAAAGAAATGGGTGGAAGAACTGTGGAATCTGAACAGAAGTTCTATTACATTCCAAAACATTCACATTGTGGAATTCCTTTGTACTTCACCCATACTGGCCCGGTGGAAAAAGTCTTTTTTTTTTTTCCTAGGCCTATTTCCTAATTTTACCAAAGACAGTGGGATAGGAATATGTGAAGGAATTCGATCCAAAGCACATCATTCTTCAGGTGAATCCATATTTACAAGAATGTCTATATAAAAAATAAAAATATAGAAATGACTTCCTAGACATATTTATTGAGTTAGGCTTTACCAGACAACAATTTCTTCAACTTTTTCATCATGATCTTCCACAGCATCGTTCTGAATGAAGTCTTCTGCCAAATTCTTAAATTGTCAATGTAGTATATAGGTTATAGAAAATGAACCAATTTATATTTATTTTGTAGTATCCAGTGATATTGTATTAGGTACAGTCTGGGACTACAGAAAAAGTACTTAATTTGAGGAAGCTAAGACAACATTTGAAAAAATTAACAATCAATTGCATTTACATAATTGAATGCTGTAGTTGGTATGATTCAGACTAGACAGGCAGAGAGCAGAAATAATGATGAGAGTGTCAATAGTTAGAAAGAAGGACTTTCCATGTTCTTGAGTTGTACAATCGAGGACAAAGGAAAAAAAAGAATGTTCATGTCATGTAGATATGATAGCAAGAAGACAAGTCCATATATGGAAGAGACGTTATGTGCTAGGAAAAAATGAAACAGAAAAGAATAAGCAGAGTAAAGCTGTAGTGTAGAACATGAGTTGTCCAACTCCAGCCAGCAGTCTATTTTTCTAAGTTAGGTTTTATTGGAACAAAGCCAGACTCCTTTGTTTACAAATAGTCTATGGTTGGTTGTTGTTTTTTTTTTTTTTTTAATGCTTATTTTGAGAGAGGGAGAGCACAAGCAGGAAAGGGGTAGAGAGAGAGGGAGAAAGAGAGAAACCCAAGCAGGCTCCACCCTGCCAGCACAGAGCCCAATGCAGGGCTTGAACCCACCAACCGGGAGATCATGACCTGACCTGAAACCAAGAGTTGGACATTTAACTGAATAAGCCACCCAGACGTCTCTCTACAGTTGCTTTCGTACAACAGTAGAGATAAATAGTTGTGATAGTAACTCTAAGACTCATAAAGCTTGAAGTATTGATTTTCTGGCCCTTCTCAGGCAAGTCTGCCAGTCTCTGGTGTAGCACATGTAAGTATTTAGGAAGATAGAAGAAAACAAACACAGGGTTCCGAAACTCCTGCAGGTAAGTTAGGTTTCCTTATACTGCCCCAGCCACACAAATAATAGATCCCATTATGGGTTGTCTTACAAAGGACAGATCATAGATGACTTTGAAAACTAGGCAGAAAGACTCATAGCTGATGTAGTAGGTGATGTAGTAAGACAGGAAAAAGATAATCTAGAAGACCAACTGAGAATGAGGGCAAAAAGGAAACCTGAAGGAAAGGCACCAGTTACAATATTGCATAAAACCAAGTAGTGGTTCTCATTCAAAAATGATTTTCAAAAGATGACTCAAGTCATGGTGATAGCATAAGAAGGGTAGTAGAAGGGACAGCACATCAGAGTAGGAGAAATACAGTTGGGATCTACTTCCAGCTCTGGATCTTTGGCATAGAGACACTTGATAGGTCTCTACTTACTCATTTATAATGCTAGGAAGTAGGTGAAAACATTAATATGTACTTTTTTTTTTTTTAAAGGATCTACTGGTGCCCAGCACTGAGCAAAGGCAATTCACAAATTTATCTCTAATCTTCACAAAGGGCACTTTTTTTTTGTTTTAGTTATTTATTTATTTATTTAGAGAAATTACATGAGAGCAAGGGAGGGGCAGAGAGTGAGGCGGAGAGAATCCCAAGCAGGCTCCACCCTGTCAGTGCAGAGTTCAATGCCAGGCTCAAAGTCACAAACCACAAGACCACAAGATAATGGCTTGGGCCGAAATCAAGAGTCAGATGCTTAACCACCCAGGTGCCCCTTCACAAAGGGCTTTAAGATAAGCATTGCCAAGCCCATTTCACTGATGAAGGAGCTGAAGCTCAGAAAGGTTTAGTCAATTCCTGATAGGACATAACAAGTAAAGCAACAATAATTTGGAAATTTAGAATTGGTCTCTGCATGCACAGGGCATCATGTAGCACAAATATTCATTACCATATAAAGGTTAATCACTACTTCATTCTGGGGAGTCCTGTATCATCTTCCTGTAAAGCATTTAGGTAATCAAGACTTCCCTTCCCTCTGCCCCTCCAAAACAACGTATTAGTGCTTGCCAAATATCCACATGCTCCTTTATATTGCCAGATGCCCTTGTATTAACTTGTCTGTGTTTTAAGCCAGGAAGATGTGGGTAGAAGTGATATAGGCCACTTCTATACTTACATCCTAAAAACAAAGTGACAGACATATATAGTGCTTTATAGTTTCCAATGGACAGGCTTTCATATATAAATTATCTCATTTGACTCTCACAACAAATAACAACTGGAGTTATTACTATCAGAAACATGATTACAGATAATGGATTTTAGTCACAAGCATATTAATTTGATTATCCAGTAGGTAAGAGGACGATTCTGAAGACACTATGTCTTTCATTTCTTTGTCCCAGCACCCACCCATGCCTGAAGCCATCTGGTGCATATCTGTTGACTGTAATAATTTTTGTGTATAAACATGGCTCCAACTGGACACACACAGGCAGTTCTTGTCAAAAGAATTATCTCAGAAATCATTTAAAAGTTAGCAGTTTTTCGTAGCTCAATCACATTTTATCATTTTTCCTCCCTTAACAGAAGTTCTTCCACTTATAACCAATGTCAGCTTTAGTTCATTTTACATAGCACAGCGTAATTTCTCTTTCTCTTCTGATCCCAACCCTTTACTTCCTACCCTGCTTAGTAATGACTTCATAGACAGAGTGAACCAGCCTCCTACTCCCACCCCATACTGGGCAAATCTGAGCCAACATCCTTTATAGACCCCTTCTCCTGGGATGGTTTAGGAGGATCCTGGGATCCCTCCTCTGAATCCGTGTGGATATCTCAGAATGTTAAGGAAACTTAGTTGGATTCTATTCTGGATACCATTAAACTGCACGACTCTCTTGCTTATTCTCTGAACTGGCTCTCTGCCCCCCCCTCACCACCACTTCCAATGGAATTTAGTGACAAAATGGCTTCTGCTACCAGCCAGCCTTGTGTGATAACAAAAATGAAAATGAATGGTGATGAAAAAAAAAAAAAATCAAAAGCTTTGCTCTCTGAGATATAATTTAGTGTCTGGCAGGAATAATTCAAGAAAATTGTGTCCACTTCCTGATCACATAACTAAACAAACAATGAGGGGGGATATCCTGCTGAGAGACATTTTCACATTAAAAGGTGCTAAAAATGGGCTAGATCTCCTCACAGCCCTGCTGGAGGCCTCCGTTCAATTTTTAGTCATTTCCTCTCTGTCCCCAGCCTGGTAGCAACTGGCGAGGCAGAGGGAAAAGGCTGCACCTCCATGCTGATCCACTTAGCAATTCCAGCCATGATTGGGCAAGGAAGGAGTCACATCTGTTCTAGCCATTTCCAGACGGTTGTGGAGAGGGAAGCAGAGAAAGACAAGAAGAAAAGAGAAAAGATTAGAAATCTTCTTAGGACTCTTCTTAGGTCAAGATCTAAAATGAGTCAGACTCATTCTCTGTGGTTCTGCATCAGAGGATCCATGTGGATTAGGCCTTCACCGTTGACCAGATGCTACAGAAAAGACAGAAATTAAAATGCTGAGACATCCAGCATGAGACAGAGCCTCTCTTGCAAAGCTATCAGTGCTGAGACTTATGAACAAACATTTTATGAAAATGCCCAAGTCAGAGACCATGGTTGATAGCCTTCTGTAAGTATTTATTCAGGCAGAACTTCCTCTAGAATATCATGTCCTCTGCATCAACACCGTTCGCACAGGAACAATCCAACAAATAGTTTGAGCACCTCCTCCAGACCAGGCATTATACCAGAGTTGGGTATGTAAAGATGGGCACCTCCTCCAGACCAGGCATTATACCAGAGTTGGGTATGTAAACACGGAGGACCCTTGCCCTTTGGATTCAAAGCCTGGGGCAGAGTTTCCCAACCATGGCACTATTGACATATGGAGCAGAGTAATTTTTTGTTGTGACCCTATCCTGTGTAATGCAGGATGGTTAGCACTTCTGCAGCATCCCTGGCCTCTACATACTACATGATAGCACAAATGAGGCTGAGTGACTGGCAAGATTTGACATAGCAAAATGTGTCCAGACATTGCCAAATGTGCCCTGAAGGGAGGTGGGCAAGATTTCACACCAACTAGCCTAAAGAGACAAGGCTTTGTAATCAAATCATCACAATACAATGGAGAAGGGTTACTTTGTAGGAAGTACTGTGAGAGCACTTGGAAGGGAGCACTTTGAGTGGAGGAAGGCGAAGATGAATGCCTCTATTGTGTTAAGCACACTCCAGTGGGCAAGTACAGAAAAGAACAAACACTGGTAATAACAGACAACAAATAGCACTAACTGAGCACTTTCTATGTGTACACACGGTTATAAGCATTTTGCAGATTCATTTACTCATTTCCTCCTCACAACAGTCCTAGTGGGTAGATTCTATCATTATCCTCATTTTAAAATAAGCAGGCATAGAGGCACCTAGGTGGCTCAGTTGATTGAGCATCCAAATCTTGATTTCATCCCAGGGGAGTGGGATGGAGCCCTGTGTTGGGCTCTGTGCTGAGCGTGGAACCTGCTTAAGATTCTCATTCATTCATTCATCCATTCTCTCTCTCTCTCTCTCTCTCTCTGCCTCCCTCCCTCCCTCCCTCTGCCCCTCTCCCCAACTCGCACACTAAGAATAAAAAAAAATTAAGTAAGCAGGCATAGAGAGATTAAGTAACTCGTCTAAGTCACAGAGCCAGTAACTCATGGAAGGGAGATTTAAAACCCAGGCAGCATAGCTCAATCATAGTGCTAAAATAATTTAAAAATTTAAAAAGGCAGTCTGGCCTCAGCAAACATGTTTTTAAACAAAATAGGTAAGACGACAAAAGAGACCTGAACATACAAAAAGGAGAAGCACGCCAGGAGTGAGAAGACAGGGGGAGAAAGCAGTTTGTATTATAAACATCAAACTTGTTAAGAGACTAGAGTTAATTATTCCTGCCACAAAAAAGAAATGGTAATTACGTGATACAATAGAGGTGTTAGCTAACACTACGGTGCTAATCATATTACAATATAAAAATCAAATCAACGTGTTGTACACCTGAAACTTACCCAATATTATATGTCAAATATATTTCAATTTAGGAAGGAAGGGAAGGAAGGGAAGGAAGGGAAGGAAGGGAAGGAAGGGAAGGAAGGGAAGGAAGGGAGGAAAGCAAACATGAAGCAAAAAGAGGCAATGCTTAACTACTTTGGGAATCTGTATCTTAGAGACAACATGACTACAAGGAAATTAGGCACAGGTGACAATTTGCATGCAAATTTGCACTTGCAAGATTCGTGGATCTAATATAGTTTGAACAGAATATTTAACCTCAAAACCAAGATAATTCTACTTAGTATAGCCCAATTTTCTGTATTTCTCAAGATGGGGTACCCACAGGGTACACAGCAGGGTACTAAGGGGGATATCAAGCTTCAGGATAAATATAGCTTATTTTTGGAGTGTTCATGGTTTCCAAAGTTTACTCTTTTACAAAAATAGAACAGGCATACTGTAAATTTTGCACTCATTGTTAAGAGAAACTCAAGGTTTCAGGAAAATTCAAGCTTGGAATGCCACTGCAAGCTCTTCCCCCACACCTCCGCCTCCAGGGGTATGCATGCATTCTCAGTCTCTAATTTGAGGGAAAGAGGCCAAGAATCTCATCCTAAAGCATGATGAGCATTTTTGGTTGGTTGGGTAGGGTTCTTAGATTTTGCAAGTTAAAAGAGGTGGGCCAGGGTCTTATTTTCAGTTTAAAACCAAGCCAGCCCAGATGGACTGTGCCATCATGAACAGGCTTAGGGTAAAATATGTGGCAGTCTGTGTGGCCAGCTAATGGTGCAAGTTTGGTAGAGTATCCTAAATCAATTTAGAGCCAGTGGCTTGGGATCAGCATTCTAAGAAGAAAGCAGAACTGAGGCGCCTGGGTGGTTCAGTCAGTTAAGCATTCGACTTCGGCTCAGGTCATGATTTCACAGCTTGTGAGTTCCAGCCTCATGTCAGGCTCTGTGCTGGCAGCTCAGACCCTGGAGCCTGCTTCATATTGTGTCTCTGTCTCTCTCTGTGCCCTTCCGCCACTTGTGGTCTCTCTCCCTCTCTCTCTCAAAAATAAACATTAAAAAAAATTTAAAAAAAGGAATCAGAACCCAGTCTTGAACACAGACTGCCCCATCAGTGTCCTGCCTTAATTACAAAGCTCAAGATCAGCCAGGCCTGCTGTCAATGCTCATCTCAGGCCTTTATATTTGTTCTTCCCTCTGCCCCATAAGCTCTTCCCCAGGGAGTCTTCTGATTCTCACCCTCACCTCCTTCAGGTCACTACGCAAGACCACCTCCTTCAGTGAGGCCTTCCTTGACCGCCCTACTTAAAATCAGAAATCCCCGCTTCTGCTTAATTCTTGTCCATAACACACCTACTACTACCTAATAGTCTACATACAGGACTTGTTAATTTTCTTTTATTGTATATCATCCACCACTTCCAGAATGTTAGCTCCCTAAAGATAGGAATTTTTGTGTGCTTTATTCCCCACTGATATTCTTTAGCACCTAGAAAATAGCAATAAATATTTAAAAGAGTGAATCAATTATATCATTTAATCTTCACAGAAATTACGTCTTTTAATGCCTCTCTTAGGTGTGAATCCTGTCATCAGTGTTGTTTAGATAAGGACAATAAATAACCTTAGTCCAAGAGTCTTAGCTCGGCTGCTGTTAACACAATACCATATACTGAGTGGCTTAAACAACAGAAACTCACTTCTCACAGTAATGGAAGGTAAAAATCTGAGATGGCAACATCAACATAGTACAGATTCTGGGGAGAACCCTCTTCTGAGTTGCAAAGACCCATGTTCTTGCTGTGTCTTCACATGCAAGAAAGAAAGAAGGTGGATCTCTTGCCCTTCTGTTGAGGACACTGAGCCTATCATGGAGGCTCCACCCTCATGACCTGGTGGTTACCTCTCAAAGCCCCCACCTCCTAATACCATCCTACTGGAGATTAGGGTTTCAACATAGGAATCCTGGGAGGACACAAACATGCATCTGTAACACCAAGTATACAATCACATATGTTGGCACCCTTTCTAAAATTGATACTATCACTCCTTTACTAGATGAGGAGATTGAGATTCAGACAGTAAATAACTTGCTCAAGGACACAGAATGAAGCACTAAACTCAGGTCTATCTAGCTCCAAAGTTATGTGCTTATAAACTCAATGAATATTTTGATGACAAAAATAATTATTAGTAGTACTATTATTATCACACTCTTCATTAGGAAAAATGATTTCCCATCCATTAACTCACTGGATAGTCACAACAGCCCCAAGAAGAAGTTAGCAAAGCTGTCATACTCCCACTCCTTACAAATGTGAAAACTGAGAGTCTGAAATATTGAACAACTTATCCAAGATCACATACCTAGAAGGGGGAGACTGAGGGGACACTATGAAAACTCACTGCTGCCATCAACAGCTTTGGCCAAAGTCATCCATTTATACACCCAAATGACATGACTCCAAGTCTAGCAATCCTGCACAAAGTCAGGCTAAGTTACAGCATTTTTCGTACCTATTAATTTTTTCCATTACATATAAATACTTACATCCAAGCTGCAGATCCAGTCTCCAAACCTGCAAGACTGGACAGTTCCATACTTGAGTAAATAGAACAAAGGCAAGGAACTTAGCCCCAATATAAAATGCTTCAAGGAAGGGGGCGGTAATGTGTCCTAGCTCCAGGGGGTGGCAGCAGTGACAAGAAGAACAAAGTCTTCAAAGTTGGACACAGACACTCTTTCTAGAGCAGTCTGTGGGATAAGTTAAGGATTATTCTATACAGCTCAGTTCTATTGGTGAGATAGGGCAAACATTTTATACGAGTAAAATCCTGAAGAATTTTTTAACACATGAGAAAGCAGACACTAAGAAAGACTAAAGCTAGGGGTGCCTGGGCAGCTCACTTGGTAAGTGTCTGACTCTGGATTTTGGCTCAGATCATGATCTCATGGTTTGTGGGATTGAGCCCCACACTGGGCTCTGCACTGACAGCAAGGAGCCTTCTTGGGATTCTCTATCTCCCTCTCTCTCTGCCTTTCCCCAGCTTGCACATACAGATGCACACTCACCCTCACAAAATAAATAAACTTTAAAAATAAAAATAAAGACTACGGCTAGATTTATTGATAGTACAGACCTTTGGGGACTAAGGTATTGCTCTTGGATATTGTCCGTTGGAAAGCTATTTGGGGAAGGATGCATTATCCCACTCTCAAACTATCTACTGGGAGTAGATTCCACATCCCAGACCGCACTGTATTTTGATTGTTTACATGTGTTCTCTGATCCCCATCCCCACCTCACTTACATGTAAATTCCTTGAAGGCAACCACTGGGCTATGTTTCTCTTTGTATCTCAAGTACTCAGCACAATTTCTGCTGCGCATGACAATTATTTGTCAAATAAAATTAAATAAGATTTCATCATGGCATTTGTGTAGGGGCCTAAGCTCCTGCTACTAGCCAACTGAGAACTTCTATATAAACAAATATTGCTCTATTTTTTATTCCCAGTATTAGCACGGAGCCTGGTACATTGTAAGCTTTCCAAAAATTTTTGCAGTGAATGTTTGGATAGATGAATGGATGTTACTAGAGTTCACAATTCATCTCCTTAATGCAGTGCAACATTTTAAAAAGATAAGGGACGCTTAGCTCCCAGATCTTGGTTTCTAATACTACTTTTTAATACAACAAACCAGAGATTCTTGGATAAGTGATTCCAGGTTGAGTACGGGGCTGGCTGGGACAGAGAATATGCAAGATGAGTCTGGAACATCTTACAATGTGGGAAAGTAAGGAAGTACTCAAAAAAAAAAAAAAAATGGAGTTTGCCAAAGCGACACAGGAGCCAATGATAAAGCTCCCAAAAGCTAAAACAATTTAAGCAACCCAACAAATAAAGTAGTACTGGATTATAACCCAAAGCATAAAATGAATAATGATATAAATGACTGAATAAAGAAGTTAGAAAAAAAGGGGTGCCTTGGTGGCTCAGCTGGTTAAGCATCTGACTCTTGATTTCAGCTCATGTCATGATCTCATGGTTTGTAAGACTGAGCCCCAAATCAGACTCCACGCAGTCTGCTTGGGATTCTCTCTCCCTTTCTCTCTTTGCCCCCATGCACTCTCTCTGTCTCTCTTCCAAAATAAATATGCAAACATTAAAAAAAAAAAAAAAAGATCACAAATTTTGGGGCACCTAGGTGGCTCAGTTGCTTCAGTGTCTGACTCTTGACTTCAGCTCAGGTCATATCTCCCAGTTCATGGGTTTGAGCCCCATGTTGGGCTCCACACTGACAGTGCAGAGCCAGCTTGGAATTCTAGCTCTCCCTCTCTCTCAGCCCCTTCCCTGCACATGTGCTTGCTCTCTCTCTCTCTCTCAAAATAAGTAAATAAATGAATAAGTAAATAAATTAATAAATAAATAAGTTGGACAAAAGAAGAATACTCCAGGCATAAGAATTCTCAGTCATGTGGGGTGCCCAGCTGGCTCACTCAGTACAGCATGTGACTCTTCCTCTCGGGGGTTGATATCGAGCCCCACATTGGTGTAGAGGTTACTTAAAATCTTTTTTAAAAAGAAGAATTCTAAGTAATTTATATAGATATCTGCACCCTCCTAGTGGTGGAAGATAACTCCCCACATCTTAAGTGTGGGCTGGGCACAGTGACTTCCTTCCAAAAGGAACAGTATGCAAAGGGGGGGGGGAGGGGGGAGTCACTTTACAACAGAGAAAGGACACACACACCGTCACTCAGGTGATCAAGGCTAACAACCATAGTGACACCACTTTGATAACGTACACTTGATAGGATGTGATGAGAATGGCACTTTACCTCTGTGTTTCTCCCCAAATTCCGTAACCCCCATCTAATGATAGGAACAACATAAGACAAATGAAAGGATTTTCCCTGAAAAATCCAACCACTACTTAAAAGTGTCAAGGCCATCAAAATCAAGAAACTTATATCCAGGAGGACAAATAAATGTAATGTGGTATCCTGGATTAGATCCTGGAACAGACAACAGGGAAAATCCAAGAAAATCTGAGCAAGCTATAGTCTTAGGGCACCTGGGTGTCTCAGTTGGTTAAATGTCTGACATCAGCTCAGGTCATGATTTCACAGTTCATGAGTTTGAGACACACATCAAGCTCACTGCTATCAGCACAGAGCTTGCTTTGAATTTCCTGTCCCTCCCACACGCATTCTCGCTTTCAATAAATAAATAAATAAATAAATAAATAAATAAATAAATAAAATGAACAAACTTAAAAAAAGCTGAAAATAATTTTTAAAATGTGTCAATACTGGTTAATTGTGACAAAGGTACTATACTAATGGAAGATGTTAATAATGAGGGAAATTGGGTAGGATGTATATGGGAACTTCCCGTACTATCTCCACAAGAACTATTCTAAAAATCAAAAGCTTATTTTTTTTTAAAGTATAGGAAAAAAAATACAGCATACTTAAAATGATACCCTGGTGCTCCTTCACAAGAGATTTTGGTAAAATCTATACAAAAAATGAGTTACTTAAGGACTTAATTTCTGCAATAACACTTCTAAAATAAAGTTCTCTTATCAGAGCAGTTAGATGGCCACTACTGTCTACTATGTTCATCATTTCTAGGTCCTCAGATAATATTGTTTCCTTTCCCCATAGTGAGCTATTGTAACCTACCACAAAGTGATGATTTGTAAGGCTTCATCTATAAAGTCACTTTTCTATGATTGAGGTGGTTACTGAAATTCTTCCTACTTGGGATTTTCCCCCATAGACAAGGAAGACCTCCTAGTAAGTACTCTGGCCTCTGCTGGCCTGTGTTACCATTCCCTTCTCTTCCAATGACTGCCTCCCTCTCCCCTTCAAGCTCCACAATCACTGTTCGCCTCTCTGAATACACCCTGAGAAACCAAAATAATAGTTGAGCCTGGGGGTTGGCCAGTCATGGGAAGGAGGGCTGGACAGGTGCAGAAACCCAGCTGCTGGGCCTACCTCAGACTTGGCCTTTTCTTTCATTGATCTGAGTCATTTCCTCTGCCCCCTCTTTATCCAATTGAGATGAAAATTTGCCTTTCTATTTGAGTCGCAATGCTCCTTTGGTGTCTAAAGTCTACCTTTATCCTTTTGGATTCGTCACTGATTCTGAAGGGAAAGATAAAGTTAAGCCCATGGAGCCTGCCTAAGGCCTCAAACTACTCAGCATGGCGGGAGGCCACAGTAAAGCCCTTTCTCCCTCTTCTCCTCGAAGTAAGCCTGTCCATCAACAATTACCCGCCATTTGTAGAGCCAGTGGCGTGAACACCTTCCCAAACCCCCAAACTGAAAAGCAGCCCCCTGAGAAACCTAGGTATTTGCAAGCACCCGTCCAAGAGTCAAATTAATGAAATGGAAGCAGGTATCAATGAACCATATTTGAATGTATTCCTCAAGCAACACTCATTAACATGTGAAGCCCATTTATTTAAGACCAGCCATTTCTCAAACTGAGAATTCCTGTTTTATTTCACTTTGATGCAACTCTAAATTAGATTGTAAACAAGGACCTGTGAGGAAACCGAATCAAACGCAACTTTCATAATTATTAGAAGCGTTCACTCTCATTAACAAGGGGTAATTGTTTCTGTTTTGTAAATTGATCTCAGATGAAAGGAGTTAGTTAATAATTTATACTGTACTATGGAAAGGGGGCTGTGAAAAGACTCTACGGAAGGATTTGAATTAAACAGCCTTTCACCCTTTTAATATCTCACAAGAGATTCTTCTGCACTGGTTCATTTAATTTAGTGGACACCGCAGTGTGGCCCATTGATTGTGGACAAAACTTCTGAAGGGCCTGGTGTGCACCCCTGTTAAAACGTGGGAAGAGAGTAAAGTTGGATGTGAATTAATTTGATTCTGTACATAATTCTTTTTCAATGGGATTCTGTGTCCCATTGCAAAGGCATGAAAAAAGGAGACACTGAGTTTGATTGCTCAATATTCATCTACATTTTCCTCTCTATGGGCACAATATGCTTGGCTTAATTAACTTTTCTCAAAGGTGAAGCAGTGCGCACCATCTGCTGTGAGACAATCACATTTGTATGCCTCTCAGAATAATCCTTTTACTACTGAAAACAGCTATCATATAGTAGCCAAAACCAAAACTTTCAAACATTTTTGGCCTGGGAGCGAAAGACCAAATCCATTCTGGTCCAGAAGCACAGGACTGGGAGACAGCGTGGAGCACAGGCAACGGTTGTTAGTTTGTTACAGGCCAGCCCCTTGCTCACGAGTGATTTTGAGTTTGCCTTGTCTTCCCTACGCCACCAAATTAAAAATTCTACATGCTTCATTTAAAGCCCAGCTCAAGAACAACTGCACAGCGGGAGCATCCTCCTTTTCTCCTACCTCTTAATTTCAAACCTACAGAAGAATAGGAAAGTGCACCATGAAAAGAATCATCAAGTCACTCAAAATCCCAATGCAAAATATTGAGGCAAAGTTTAGCCATTTAATTTTTTAATCAAGCCTCAAGGACCACACAGTGTTATCAAGGGCCTGCTGAACTTGCTCGAAAGCTGGGTCATTATTTGATCTTTGTGGCTGGTAATCTGATTATCTCATTGTGGAGGTAAACTTCAGACCCAATCTTGTTAGCAGCTGGCGAAGTTGGATTACTACAGCTACTGAACTGGAAAATGAACTGGGCAGTCCAGCTTTAGCCTGGCTCTCTTTGAGCCCACAGTTGGCTACTTCAGGGTATATACTTGTGTGTCTGAATCAGCACTTGATTCTAGAATCTCACACTGCAGTGTAAACATATTCTCTAATGATAACATCAAGCCAGGACTCTGATACACAAGCAGGCGGTCACATATACACACCTATATTCCAGCCAGCATGCGCACATACCCACACCCACACAATCAGCTCCAAGGGATCCAACACAGGTAATGTCTGTTCAGAAAAGTAGATGGCCCAAGATATTTAATGAAGGAAATTAATGAGCAGCATTCTCGGCTTTGAGATTCACACTCAACAGAGTTGCTAAAATATGCAAATACTCACAAGAGTTGTGTGGTCCCTGCTTAAGACACTCACAGTTTTGCTTGTGGTCTCACTGAGGCATTGACTGCTTTTACAGTGAATGCCCAGCCCCGTCAAAGCCCAGAAAGTCTTGAAACATAGCTTGAAAGAGTTCAAAGGATCTAAAAGACAAAAAAGGACTAAGCTGGGATTTTTATGTACACTGAAAAGAAGAATAAAATATAAGTTCCTTAATGCAGGCTGTTATGGCAATGTTACCCATATCAAAGCGTTCTGGTGCTACGGAAGAGTGCTGAAAATTTTCTTGCACACCATATGCAAAAGAGAAATAGGAACAATTTAGGCCGGCGGTGATTTTGTGACATGAAACATTGAATGCTCTTTTTTGACACACTATTGAGTGAACAAGGAATTCAAAGAGTTTGAACTCGAACAAGTTTTCTGCCTCAATAAGCCATAATCAGCCCCAAAGAACTGAGTGCTCCTCAGAGTAGTGGCCTGCTCTCAGGCTGCCCATGGTGGGGTTTGCTGGCTATTATAACATGCATCAAAGCAAGAGCTCTTATGTTGGCTTTCCTCTTATCAATTCCGCTAAAACCTCAAGTCTTTGGTGCAATTTCTGAAACCAGAAAGCCGATCGGCGGCATTCCCAAATATCAACATCTCCCACAATCATCACAGAACCACATTAGTATACAGAGCAAGTTAGACAGGGAGGCAACTAAAAAAGAAGGTATCTTTGCTGGGTGTGTGATATCACAGACATTATTTAGTAGCACGTACAATGGTCCTTGATTTATTTCCAAAGTCTAGTGAATGAGGCAATCTTGCTCTATGATTCGAGTAGAGGCAACAAAGTGGATTTTTACAAGAGATTGCTTGCTTGGAAAAGAATAGCCTTTTTTCTTTTTTTGGGTTTTTTTTTTTTTTTTTTTTGACTTGGAAAAGAATAGCCAGATTTAAAAATACCTCTTTGCATTTTAATTTCCTTTAAGTATTTTCAGGAAGTTGAATTCATTTTTACGGTTTCTCTACCAAAGTTGAAATTTTAATTTTAGCCAGAAAATGTGCAGAAAATCTGCACATTTACCAAAAAAAATCTGCCATTTATATAATGATTACTTTTTAGCATCTAACAAATTTCAGTAGCATGATACAGAAACGTGGAAATATATCATTAATGATAAAAGACTGTCAAAGAGGAGTGCTTAAGACCAAGATCTATTTTTCAGCATGTTCAGTGATAATGGAGTTTATCACTACCAAACTGTCATAATCACAATGTAATAAACCACGCTGATGAAACTATAGGCAAAATAACAATCTGGTCTGTTTCTAAACAAATTTGCTATGCTGTTTTACAGGACTGATTGTGCCTCTGTTTCAAAGCAGTGACCAATTTTTAGAATAATAACATCGATTTCTTAGCCTGACAACGACAGGGGCTATAGGATCTGTTTTAGCAGCGCAATATAACAACTTTGTAGCAAGGAAACTAAAGTGTAATTTTTTTTAAAAATCCTAATTTTCAATGAGAATTTCAGCCAAGATATAAATGCCCAAATCAAATCTGTAACTAGTGCTTGCTATATAGTAAGCTCTTTGCACACATTGCTAGGAGAAATGTTCTTCTCATCTTCAAACAAAAAGCAATCCTCTGTTTGGGGTTGTTCAGCAAGCCCCCAAATTACAGTGGATGGTTTTCTGAGAAAGATGGGGGAGGACGGATAAATTCTTAGGCCTAAATTTAGATCTACATTTGCAACGAACACCTTTTAATTAAGCATGACATTTGACACAATCAATTTTGAAGTTACCTACACACCTTCACACCTATGAAAATTGTTGTAAATCCTCAGTGCAACTTAACATACAGCATCTAACATGCACAGCAGTCTACCTGTGATAGACACATCCATACAAGAAGCATTTGTTTTTTAAGAATGTGGATGTGGTTTATTTTCCGAATTGTCTTTTTTTACCTTTATAAAATGATCTAAATCATTTTATGTTAGCACATGTCAATTTTCCTAAATCCTTTTGACCATATCTTGCACACATTTTTGTCATCCAAGGCTACAATAAAACTGATCTATCCACTAGTAGAAGAGATAAAATAAAAATAAATGTCAAAAGACATTTATGGGATTTGTCAGAAGTCATCAAATGTAATGCTCCTCCTATAAAAACACATAATTTTGTATTATAAGTTTAAGAACATGAATAGAAAAACAAGTTTTGTATTTAAATTGTCAATATCTTCATCAAGAAACATGCATTTAAAACAAAATATACAGGAATGAAAAGTTCAGCCTAGAGAATACAGTCAATAATTTTAAAAATAAAGTGAATATATAGAGGAAAACTAAGAATATAGCTACAATTTGCTACACTCTGGTGACATAACTCAAGATTCTCAAGATAAGGTATATGAAAGCAAGTCTATCAAAACCTTATATTATGAAATAGACTGAGCAAAGCAACTATGACTTAAGTGTAAAAAATGGATACAATTGGGGCGCCTGGCTGGCTCAGTGAGTAGAGCATGCAACTCAGTCTCAGGGTTGTGAGTTCAAGCCCCACGTTGAGTATAGAGATTACTTAAAAATAAAACTTTTACAATGTTTATAGCAGCACTTTCAACAATAGCCAAATTATGCAAAGAGCCTAAATGTCCATCAACTGACGAATGGATAAAGAAACTGTGGTTTATATACACAATGGAATACTACATGGCAATGAGAAAGAATGAAATATGGCCTTTTGTAGCAACGTGGATGGAACTGGAGAGTGTGATGCTAAGTGAAATAAGTCATACAGAGAAAGACAGATACCGTATGTTTTCACTCTTATGTGGATCCTGAGAAACTTAACAGAAGTCCATGGGGGGAGAGGAAGAAAAAATAAATAAAAATAAAACCTTTAAAAAAAAAAGAAAATGGATAAAGTTATTCTTTTTGCATTTAAGGAAATGCACCCATTTTTAAGTCAATATAATAGTTCCCCTCCATTTCTTTGCCTGTGTACAAAGTAAAATAAATTTAATTAATGAAATTAATACAAGTAAGTGTTGCTCTTCAGGTACTCACCTTAGGAAGTCACTTTCATTCCAACAATTCTGCCATTGCTTAGAGGATATTCTTACACTACTTTTTGAGAAATGCTTTAGAGATGGCTTCCAAACACCCAAGAAAACAGAGATTACTGTTGCTTAGTAGTCAAGAAGCCAAATCTTTTATTTTAAAGAACCAAAATTGTTTTATCTACTTTGACTACCTTTCCAAATTATTCACCCAATTTGGTCGTGAATGACTCAATGGTTTCCATAACACCAAATCCTCTTGCACAGAATGACACTACCACATTCAACAATCTCATAGTAACATTCCACACTTTCTGACAGCAATTCCAGAACAAGAGCAATGAATTTGTTTGAATGATAACAAACTTCACTGGAATAAGTACAGAATTATGCAGGTTACAACTATGACAAGGGTCACATTTCCTTATGATCATCTTTCTCATGTATACGTGGGTATTTAGGAAGATAATGTTTTATCAATCATCAAAAAACTCAATAAATGTTTGCTATTATCATTATATTGTATACTGAAGGACTTGTAGCACTGGTGACTATCACCTCTCTACGGGATTGAAATGGCCAAATAATAATGAACAGACCTCAGTGAACTGTCCATGTAGATGAATTCAGTTTGGGGTTTTTTATATTACAATATAAAGGAGCTAACTTTTCTCTTTGACTGGAAGACTCCCTCTGACCTGTTCACTGATTAGTCTGTTGACTGCAGGTGCAATTCCCCACAACTCTGTCATATCATTTAAAGCTTTCCTTTAGTATAAGTATCTTGTGTTTCCTTGATACCTACAGCATGTAGTCTTTAAATCCTCTGTACTATATAGTCTGAGTCACTTGTTTGGAAATAGTGCTACCATGTTGGATTGTATTACTTTTGACAAAAGTCATTCCAAAACTAATGACTGTGGGTATAGTGTGTTTCTCAGTGAGTTAGTGAGTAGATACTGTGGTATCTACTTCATGGCTCCATGAAATCTCTTCTTCAGAGCTGATTTACCCATCTCCCAGCTACTGGGGGGATTTAAGTCTATGGTAATGATCCCAGTAAGCAATGCTAACACACTGCTAGGATAGCTCCTGAAAGCCTAGAAAATCAGTGGCTCATACCTAGTAAACTAGAAATTACAGAATTACTGTAATTTGGGAAAAGGGAATTTAAAAGATCATACAAGTTGGTATGCTAGAATGGATATACGACTTAAGAAAATCCCCCAACCAATTATGTTCATTAAAGGGACCAGAGTACATTTCATTTACCAAACTTATGGATATGGAATGTGCTAGGAAAAGAGATACCAGCATTACTGAGCAGCTCAGTGGTGCACTCTGTAGGCCAAGGCTGGTGGCAGAAGATACTGCTATAGAACAGAGATTCTAGAATCCTGGAATAAAAGAAGTCAAGTTGTAACACAGAACCAACCAAAGCAAAGTGGGCCCAATTATTGAGACGAATGGTAACACAGGAGTGACAGCCAGGACACCACAACCTCCAGAGAGATACGGAGATGGTTATTGGAACAGTGTTCACAAGGGCAAAAAAAGGTGGGCAGGCAACAAAGGATTTCCTAAATTTATACACTCAAAGATACATAATTAGGGAACCAAGAGCAGCCACCAAAGTCAAGTCACAATTTCTCACCTGACCGAGCCAGTTCTCAAATCCAGAACCCCTTTTAGACAAAAGACAGGCCAAGTCCCTAGGAGAATGAATCCTGCAACACTGCCTCAGATGTATTCAATAGTACTTCTCCAGTCCTTCCCTAAAGAAATGTATGGCTGTTTACTTGAATAACCATGCAATAGAAGAGGGGGAATATTCAGACCTTTTGAGAACTGTTGGACACAGGGTCTGAGAAGACATGGCTATCTGGGGACCCAAAGCACCATCATGGCTTTCTTTTTAGAGTGAGGCCATAAGGAAGCACTTTAATAATATGAAGTTGTAGCCAAGCTCTGGCTCATGTTGGGTCTACTCAATCCATTGATCACTACTTCAACCCAGTGGTGATCATTTCCTAGTCTCCAAATATGTAATTGGACTGGACATAGTTTGTAATTGGCAGAACCCACATTTGACTCCTTGACCCATGGGGTAAGAGCTATTGTAAGGCAGAAAACCATGCAAAAGCCTTAGAAATTTCCTTCTACTCCTAGCCTACTCCTAGGACAGTAAATAAAAAATGGCATCATATCCTGATGAGAATGGCAAGATTAATACGATGCTAAGGATTTAAAGCATGTAAGGGTGATGGTTCCTCTTGTATCTCCATTTAACTCACCAATCTGGCCCCTAAAAAAATCCAACAGATCATGGTGCATGAGAGCAGAGTACTATAAACCAAGCAGTAGCCATAATTGCAGCTGCTGTGCCAAATGTGGTATCTTTACCAGCACAGAAAAACACAGCGTCAGGCCCTTGGTATGAGGCCACTGATCCGGGGAATGTATTCCTTTCCATTCCTATAAAAAGATCAGAAGTAGTTTACATTCTCATGGGACTGACAATATACATTTATCGTTTTCCCCTAGGACTATGTTAACTCTCCATCCCCATCTAATAATCTAGTCCAAAGGGACCTCCATTGTCTAGACCAGTAGTTCTGGACCATGGGAAATTTTGCTCCAAAGAAAACATCTGGTAATGTAAGAAAACATTTTTGTGTGTCACAGCTAAGGGAGGCGAGAAGTCAGGCTACTGGCATCTTGTGGGTTGAGGCAAGGGACACTGCTAAACATCTTAAAATGCACAGGACAGCCCTCCCACAAGATACTACACAGCTGGGGAATCTGGGGCAAAGATATGCCATCTGCAGCAGAGATGCACACACCACTTCAAAAGCAACTCCTACCATTTAACAGGAATCTGATAGGGGCATCAAGTAACCATGCAGCCAAAGCTTCCCATCATGAGCTAATGACAAAAGTCATTAGGTTGAGAAGGCACAGCAACAATCCAAAATGAGATGGAAGCCATGCTTTCAGCATTGGGAATGAATACAACCAGAAATCACAAGTAGGCTGCATGAACAGGTGAGTCATGTCCTGCCTGTTGTCCACCACTATTGCACTGACATCTCCCACTCACTTTTCAACCACAGCTGTATGGAATGGGGAGGGGTTACTTAAGAGTAGCTGATGGTGGAAAAAGAATGTAAAGTTTGGTTCATAGATGGATTTTGGTACATACTCTCAGTATGTGGTAAAAGCCAAAAATAGACTTCTGTTGTACAACATCCCACTCAGGAGTGATCGTGACAGAAAGCAAGGAGGTAAAATCCTCCCAATGGACAGAGCTCCAGGTAGTGTATTTTGTCATCCATCTCCTGTGAAAAGAGTAGTAGCCCAGGGTAAGAACTATACATAGACCTATGGGCAGCAGATAATGTCCTAGCTGTCTTTTCAGAGAGGCTTGGGGGGAATGGATTGGAGGATTAAGAACAAGGCAGTCTAAGGACAAGGCATTCAGAAGGATACGTGAGAGTGAGCACAAAATGTGAAAATCTTTGTATTTCACGTTCACTATCACCAGAAGGCATTCACCATGGAAGAGTTACTAAATAGCCAGAGATAGTAGGACTTAGCCAGTTGATGTCCTGAAACCCCTGTCATTTCCTGTAACAGTGCTAGCATAGTTCATTAATGAAGTAAACAGGGCAGCAGGGATGCAGGATATGGATGGGCCTAATATTATGGGCTTCCACTTACCATGGTTGATCTAGTTACCACCGCTGCTCAATGTTCAACCTGGCAGCAACTGAGATCCATGCTAAGTCCCTAACACGGCACCATTCCTTGAGCCCAAATAGCCCCTTTGTGACAAGATAGATAGCTGCGAAGTCTTGCATCCTTGAAGGAGTAGAGATTCACCTTATATGGGATCATCCCTGGGAACAACACGGAATCATGGCCTAAGCCAGTACTAATACCCAAGGACTCAGAGGGCGCTTAATTCACCAACATGAGATCCCACAAAATACTCCATCAAACCAAGGGACCTGCTTTATAGCAAAGGTGTAGCTGTAGACACATAACCATGGCATCCACATACCACACCATCCAGAGCCTCTGACCTTATAGGCAGTGGAATGGCCTCTTAAAGATGCAACTAACTGAAGGGATTCCTCTTCCATCTATTATGTAGAAAGCTGGAAAGAGCATCACTACTACCTGAACAACAACAAATCCAGATAAAGCACAAAATCTTAATTTTTCTTGAATCCACCAGAGCTAAAAGTCACATGGCAGCCAAGAAGCCAGAAATATAAAGAAAAGCCTTTCTAAGGTGACAAACACACAAACGCTGGCTCAGTTGTGATAGAGCAAAGGAGAATAGACTCGAGGTACCAAGAAAGGATCTAAGAATTATTCAACTAAAATTTTTAACAAATTGTTAGACTGAGTGTACCGTAGTATCAGAGTGTAGTGTTACTGATGTCTGCAGAAACAAAGAGAGCTCACGTGGCCCTTCTCCTCTGACTTACCGTTGTACATAAAATACATTCAGGGCAGACCGTCAGAGAAAGTTTCCTATGGTGGTGCAGGATGAGAGGACAGGAAGAGCTCCACAGCAATAAAAGCCTGAAGCCCTGCCCCACCCTGCTTCTCTATGGACAAAGCTTTAGTCTGCTGGGAAAAGCAGCCTCCAAGACTCAACGGTACAAGGCCTGCCTAAGACTAAGGCTGGGGGCACCTGGGTGGCTCAGTTGGTTGAAGGTCCAACTTCAGCTCAGGTCATGATCTTGCAATTTGAGAGTTCAAGTCCTGTTATCAGGCTCTGTGCTGTCAGCTGAGAGCCTGCTTCAGATCCTCGGTCTCCTTCTCTCTGCCTCTCTATGCTTGTGCGTGCGCTTTCTCTCTCTCAAAAATAAATAAACATCTTTTTTTTTTTTTTTAAAAAAAGGACTAAGGCCAAGCCAGTATATTAGAGAACTTTCCCAACTCCCACCACCAAGCTACCAAGTCTCACTTGTAACTTCAATACCACTGACTTCAACAGTAATTATACAAAAAACAGAAACTCAGTAAAGATAAAAGAGATATGAGCAATACTATTAACCAGCTTGACATAACTGACACCCAACACTACCAGAATACACATTCTCTGACGTGCTCGTGGGTCATTCACCAAACAATATTCCAGGATATAAATCATGCCCTCCTCCAAAGTTGAAATAATTCGAATGACATTAACTACGTTCTCTGGCAATGGCAGAATTAAACTAGAAATCAAAACCAGAAATATACCTAAAAAAATTATAATATTTAGAAATTAAACAGAGCAAGAACAAGGCATAAAGAGAAAGGTATAGTATTAAATTCTTTCATTAGAGAAAAAGGGGGTCTCAAATCAATGATCTAAGCTTTCATTATAAGAAACAAAAAGAAGTGCAAATTAAACTGAAGGCGAGCAGGAGAAAAGCAATAATAGGGACAAGAGGAGAAATCAATAAATTCAAAAATAGAAATAAAATCAGTGAAACAAAAAGTTATTTCCTTGAAAAGATAGATAAAATTGGTAAAACTCCAGCCAGACTGATTCAGAAAAAAGGAGAGAAGATGCAAATTACCAACATCAGAAACAAAAGAGGAGATATCACCACAGATCATACAGTCATAGGTAAGTGAATATTACAATCTTAGGGCCATTTATTTGACAAAATAGATGAAATGGACAAAACCTTTACAAGACACAAACTACCAAAGCTTACTCAAGAGGAAGGTAATTTGAGTTTTGCCGTATCTACTAAAGAAAATAAATTTGTAGTTAAAACTTCCTACTAAGAAATCCACAGGCCCAGATAGCTTTACTAGCAAAATTACTCAAACTTTTAACAGTATGTCAATTCCACATACCCTCTGCTTAAAAAATAGAAATGAGCACTTCCTGTCTCATTTTATAAGCTACCCATAACCCTGACAACGAAGGGTTACAACATTACAATACAACATTACATTACAACAAACCATTATCTTTCATGAATATAGATACAAAGATCTTCACTAAACATCAGCTAATTAAATCCAGCGTACATTTGTAAAAATTATATAGCATAACCAAATAGAGTTTATCCCAGGAATGCAAGACTAAACATTTGAAAACATCAAACAATGTAATTCATCATATCAAAAGACTGAGGAAAAAATTGTTATGATCGTCTTAATAGCAGCAGGAAAACAAATCCGATAAAAATCAACATCCATTCACCATAAAACCCCTCGGCAAACCAGAAACATAAGAGAGAGGCCTCACTCCATAAAGGGCTTCTACAAAACACCTGTGGCTTACGTCATCCACAATGTTAAAGACTAAATGTTTTCAGCAGTGCACCTGGAGGTCCCATGGATCTGCCTCTTGCTTCCACAGTGCTTGGGCACAGCAGTCCCGGGGACCCCGTCTTCCAGCCTCCCACCACCTCACAACCCCCTCTCTAGTCCCAACCTTGGGAACCATCGTGGGCCCCCTGTGCCTCCCGGACCGGAAGACCCCGTGTTTTGCGCTCGGCTCCTCACAGCGGATCAAGCACGAGCCCCGGGGCCGGTCGGAAAGCCTCCCCTCGAGGGGCCGCCGCCCAGCCGCCCACCGCCTGGTCAACACGCAGCCGCAGGCTCGCGCACCCACCTCTCTCCCGCTTCTCTTTCCGCCGCCAGGAGGTGGCTCCGGAGCGCGGCCCGCTTCTCGAGAGCCGGTGGAGGTGAAGCCAGAAGGCCTCTCCTGAACAGGCAGAGCCACGGCGGCGGCCGGCCTCCTCCGGGACGAGCAGAGGCACAAGCCGTCCCAAGAAGAGCTGGGGGAAAGCCCTGGACGCCACGCGAGCCACCAGGGGCCTGGAGCGAACCCTGAACCGGCCCTTTATCTGCGCGCCCGTTTCCAACCGCGCAGGCGCCCATCTCCGGGGCCTCCTGCAGAACCGCCGGGGGGTCAGCAGGTGAAGCTCATCCAGAAGATGGAGACCACCTGACTCACCTGGGAGGCCGGCGGCCCCGGGCCGGGCTGGGCGGGCACAGCTGCCAAACGCCCAGCCTCCGGCACCACGAGGAGCCTCCGGAGCCCGGCAGGCTTTGAGGGGCCCCTCTGGCACCCCGGCCCTGGTGTCAGGGCCTCTGGCTGAGGCTCGCCCTGCGGCCCCAAGGCAGGTTTTTGACCACCGCGGAGCCCTCGCCCAGGCCTGGGCCAGGTGGAAACAGTAAAGTTTTTGTACCCCCTCCCAAGTAAAGAAGAAAAAGGACAAGAAAGATTAAATGTTTCCCCCCTAAAATCAGCTACAAGGCAGAGATGTGTCTGCTCTTACCATTTGTGGTTGACATTGAAATGTAGAACATAGCCAGTTAGAGAAAGCAAGAAAAAGAAATAAAAGCCATACCACTTAGAAAGGAAGAAATAAAATCACACACACTCTCTCTGCAGATAAACGCTAATTTAAGGAGAAAATCTTAAAGAATCTTCAAAAAAGCAAATAAGACTAATAGGTCAGTTTAATAGGTCAGTTTAGCAAGATCACAATATATACAAACAACGAGCAACTGAGAATTGAATTTTTAAAAAGTACCATTTACATTGTCAGCAAAAACATTAAATACTTGGGTATAAATTTGACGAACTATGTACAGACGTTGAAAAGTACAAGACCTAAATGAATAGATACACATATTTAATGATTAGAATATTCAATATTCTTAAATTTTTTTTCAACGTTTATTTTATTTTATTTTTTTTTTGAAAGAGAGAGTGGCAGAGTGTGAGCAGAGGAAGGGCAGAAAGAGAGGGAGACACAGAATCTGAAGCAGGCTCCAGGCTCTGAGTTGTCAGCACAGAACTTGACACGGGGCTGGAACTCACAGCCTTGAGATCACGACCTGAGCTAAAGTCAGACTGTTAACCGGCTGAGCCACACAGATGCCTGGAAGATAAAATATTCTTAATATGTCATTTCCTACCAAATAGATTTATAGATTCAACACAGTTCAAATCAAGATCCCAGCAGGTTGTAGAAATCTTTAAGCTGATTCTAAAATATATATGAGGGGGTGTCTGGGGGCTCAGTCGGTTAAGCATCCAACTTTTGATTTCAGCTCAGGTCATGATCTCACAGTTTCTGAGTTGGAGCCCCTTGTGAGGCTCTGCACTGACAGCGAGGAGCCTGCTCGGGATTCCCTCTCCCTCTCTGCCCCTCCCCTACGTGTGCATGTGTACATGTGCTCTCACTCTTTCTCAAAAACAAATAAACATTAAAAGAAAAGTTAAATAAAATATATATTAAGAAATATAGAAGTCCAGCCCCCCTCTCTCAATTTCGGACAGCTGTGAAGGACCATCTGGTTTCAGAGCTCCTGGTAAAGTGAGCTGAGGCCTCAATGGCGGGTGTACGGTGCAGCAGTTTGTCCTTTGGCCCAAGCCCACTTCCCTCACTTCCTTATGGGCGTGTCTACTGAGACCACGCCCCTGTAGACCTTCTATGCACAAACAAGTCTCCACCTCCCAGTCAGTATCCAGGGAACCTAATCTAATTCAATAGGTTTGAATGAGTTTCTTTTTTTTTTTTTTTTTAATTTTTTTTTTAACGTTTATTTATTTTTGAGACAGAGAGAGACAGAGCATGAACGGGGGAGGGGCAGAGAGAGAGGGAGACACAGAATCGGAAGCAGGCTCCAGTCTCTGAGCCCTCAGCCCAGAGCCTGACGCGGGGCTCGAACTCCCGGACCGCCAGATCGTGACCTGAGCCGAAGTCGGACGTGTAACCAACTAAGCCACCCAGACGCCCCTGAATGAGTTTCTATAAATGAAAATGTTGAACATGTAAGGGATGATTTGCTGTGTTTAAAAAAAAAAAAAAAATCAGCCCAATGTGACATAGAAAATGTGTCAAGTCAATTTAGGAATATTATCTATGATTTTAGTCATTATTCCTAAAGAAGCCTATAAAAAAATGTATGTATGCACTATACGATTACATTTATATAATTTTGAAATGACAAATTATAGAAATGGAGAGCAGTTGAGTGGTCGCCAGGAGTTAAAGGGTGTCAGAGGTAGGGAAGTAGATGATGTCATAAAAGGACAACATGAAGGATCCTTATGGTGATGGAAATGTTTGGTATCTTGACTGTATCAATGTCAATATCTTGGTTGTGATATTGTAATTGACAGTTTTGCAAGATGTTACTATTGAGGGGAACTGGTTAAAGGGAACATGGGATCTCTTTGTATTATTTCTCACAGCTGTGTGTGAATCTACAATTATGTCAAAACTAAAAGTTTAATTAAGAAAAAATAAATACAGGGGCGCCTGGGTGGCTCAGTAGGCTGAGCATCAGACTTCAGCTCAGACCATGATCTCGTGGTTCGTGAATTCGAGCCCTGCATCAGGCTCTGTGCTGACAGCCCAGAGCCTGGAGCCTGCTTCGTTTTCTGTGTCTCCCTCTCTCTCTCTGCCCTTCCCCTGCTCACACTCTGTCTCTCCCTCTGTCTCAAAAATAAATAAACATTTTAAAGTTTTTTTTAAAAAAGGAAAAGACAAATACATATGTGTCTATGGAAAACATTAATGGACAGCTTTTAAAAAACTGAGCTTGAGTGAGGTTATTCCAGCATAATTCCAAGACAGGATAGAGTAAAAGATAATATGAACCTTTTGCAAATTATAATTTACTAGTTTAATTACTTTCATTTGGAGGCTCACGGAATCTTCCTTTACTCACAGAAGTGGTATGATCCGAACACAGATTTTAAGAGGGCTTTATAAATCTAAGTAGGAATAAACCAGGGTCATCTTATGTACGCACTTTGAATTTTTTATGTCTTTGAAAAAATCTATAACCAATATATATTTATAACCACCTTATAAATGTTAATTTTTAAAACCAAGTTTCTGAGATTTGTGCCTGCTTCTGAAAAGACCTCTAAACTAACAGAAATGGAATTAAAGCAGACACTGACCAAGTTCCATACTCAATCCTTGACTTCTGAGAGTAAGCATATCACGATTTTAAAAGATGGTTATCAAGGGTGGTGGGGAGAAAGAGAGACAGACAGAGATATCTAATTGAAAGGAATTTAAATTCTACTCATTTCAAAATTTCCTATACATTAACAGATAAAAGGACCATTTACTGTTGATTGTTAGATAACATTCCTTATACGGGTTTGTTGTTTTTTTTGTTTGTTTGTTTGTTTGTTTTTTGGTGTTTTGGTTTGGTTTTGTTTAGAGAGAGAACATGCAGAGCCCAGTGTGGGGCTTGATCTTACCACCAACCGTAAGACCATGACCTGAGCCAAAATCGAGAGTCGGACCCTCAACTGACTGAGCCACCTGGGCGCCTCATTATGTTTTAAAGTTATAGGTAATTTTTGCCACTAATTTGTATTACAAGAATTTTAAAATAATTGTTTCAACCAATATCAAAAAGTATTAACTTTTTAAATGATAAAATTTAACAGCTAATATAGGATACATCCATACAATAGAATACTCTGCAGCAGTTAGAAATAACTTCACCTTTCTGTGAATAATTGAAAGGATCTCTGAGATATCTTAAGTGAAAATAGCTAGGCCAAGAAAAGAATAATGTAAGTGGTAAATGTAAAAATTAAAAATAAAATAATTCATATACACAGAGCATAACTGTGGGAAAATATACAAGAAACCAATAAACAGCAGATACCTCCTAAACAGGAGCAGAGGTGGGAGGTAGATGTGTTTTTTACTGCATACCTTCTTGGATCTTCAAATTTTGTAGCAGGTACACATATTACTTTGAATAAGAGTTTTAGCAATATTTATCATTAAAATAAAGTTTTTTAAAATATTTAACATGTGAATAAATGTAAATAAATTATCGATTTAAAATTAGTACCATCGGAATCATATAAATAAGCATGGATTTTGAAGTAGAATTCCTAGTAGCTATAATCTGCCATTTACTGGATATTGTGGCCTTGGGCAAGTTATTTAATTGTTTTATCCTCAGACTTTTGTAAAGTGGGTATTCTAATGTGCATCATTAAGGCTTATTCAGTGGATTAAATGTAATCCATAAAAATAGCCCTACAGAAGGCACACAACTGGGGCACCTGGGTGGCTCAGTTGGCAAGCGACCGACTCTTGGTTTCAGCTCAGGTCATGATCTCTTGGTCGAGTCCTGTGTCAGGCTCTATGCTGAGCAGGGATCCTGCTTGAGATTCTCTCTCTCTCTCTCTCTCTCTCTCTCTCTCTCTCTCTCTCCCCACCCCCCCACCCCGGCCCCTCTCCCCTGCTCACACTCTGTCTCTCTAAAATAAAAAAAAAAATTTTTTTTAATTTTTTAAAGGCACAGTAGCAGCTACTTCCCTCTCTCATTATCCTACTCAAAATCCCTACTCTCATTATCTACACTGTTGTGGCCCTGGGATGCTGAAAAACTAGAAAAATTTCTCGGCAGTTATAGTCTTATATGTGATAATGTTTCTGGAGGTCAATAGAACATGAGAACCCCAGTGGTGTTCCCTATTCTTTTTCTACATCCTCCACGCGGTCAAGGCCAGCAGTGAAGCACCTCAACCTCAAAGCTTCATTAAAATTCTAGAGTAGATACTTAATGATATTGTCTTAGTTTGGGTTCCATCAAAAACAGTCTGAGACAAGACCATAGGTACAAATGATTTCTTGGAAGGTGATTCCAAGGTGAGGGAACCAGGAGTGGAAGAGAAGAAAGGAGGAAAACACAAAATAAGGCTGTATTACCAGCCTCCCTACTATAAGCAACAAAGATTCGATCAAGTCAGGACCACGTGAGAAACACACAATGATCACCCCGCCCCAAATTGTCTACCCAAAAGACAGGAGGCTGGAGCCTTTATCCACTGTGTTTCATCCCCCACTGGTTGAGGGTTGAGCTTGGGGGCCTTAACATCCCCACACTTTGGGGCCTGCATGGGGAATTGAACAGACTCTTGCGGCATCAAAGAAAGCCCTAGGGAAGAGAACGGAAAGAAACACAGTGCACACATGGAGCATGGTATCGTCAGCACAAGGTGAGTATGAACTTGAATGGAACTGTCCACTGGAGTTGCAGCTGTAAACAGAGGTGGGCTGAGGAGATATGACATAGGGTGCCAGAGGCATTTGCTACATACGTCATCCAGAAAAATTTTGGCCAAGTTACAGCTGCTAAAAGAACAAACATGCCACAATTGTCATAATTTTCTTTCCTGTCTTCCTTCTCGAGTATGGCAGTAACAATTACATGTTTAAAGCTTGTGGCAAAGCTTCAGTGATCCAAATGCTGGGAACGTACTTGTGCATATTTCTTTGACAGGCCAGAGCTGCTGAGCCGCCATGACATTGACTTCTGTATGTTTACTACTTTCAACAGCTCTTACGCTATGCTCACTTTTCTAAAAAAATGGGCTGAATATTCTTATTTCAGATGGCTGATAAATGACATGTTTACCTCTTCTCCCTCCCCAAAATGCAAAAATTACAGAATAAATACATTTTTAAAAAATCCACTGCAGTGCCAGAAGCAGAGGAGAGGTGCCACCTACAAATCAAAACAAGGAGAAATTTCTGGAGACGGGAAAGTCAACAAGAAAAAGGCTGACAGAGACAACAGCATTTGGCTTCTTCTCTGCTCTTTGACCTTATTTTCCCTGCCACAGGAACAGCTGCGAACACAGTCACCTCCATTTCAAAAACGAAAATAAACAGAGACCATATCTGAACAAGGAGAAAATGCATCTGAAAGAATAAAAAGGTAGACCAAAGGAAACGCTGAAAGATTTTAGAAATGAAGGAAGCTGTGCTACCAGACACTAAAATGAACAATAAGAGTGTGGCACATAACTAAGTGCTCTTGAACTTCCAGCAATGCACCCAAGCATATACATAGATGGCTGTTCACATCAGTGCGGAAAGAGTAATGATTCAATAAATGGTGCTGGGGTCACTGGTTAGCTACGTAAGAGGGGGGAAAGTTGATCCTTACATTGTTATTCACAAAAATAAATCATTTTCATGTAGACTGGGAATCAAAATTTTTAAACAAAATCATGTAAATTTTAAATGTGTACAGTCTAGCAGTGATGGGAGAAGAGGGAACTTTCTGGCATAAAAGCAAGACATGATCATCAAAACACCAATGATATGCCATTTTTACCAAGGAAATATGGCCCTCAGTCATTGCAATAAAAAGCAAAAATTGATGCAAACTCTCTGGGTGGCATTTTGATGGTAGGTATCAAAAGTGTTAAAAATACATATGCCTTTTAATCAAGAGAAATAATTAAGAATGTGAGAATATAATTGGCTGTAAGAATATTCATCATCACAATACTCTCAGGGAAAGACTGACAACTATCTAAGGTGCACTAGTGGTGAATTAGTGAAACAACAGGATCACAACAACAGGATCAAAATAAAGACATGTTGGTAAAAGAAACAGAAACAGATTTTGAAAGAATATATACTATCTTTCATAATGTGGACCATCTGCTCTGTTCACAAGTATATGCCAAGTGTCTAGTACACGGTAGGGTCTCATTAAATATGTCAAGTGCATGACTGGTGAAATGTAATTATATACATTATAAACACAACTAGCCATACAGAAACATTAATTACAAAGACTGTACAATACAGTACAGTTGTTTAATGTACAATTGTACATTAAACAATATGTTTAATGTTAAACACACTTAAGATAAATCTTAATAATAAATGAAAATATCTATGTCATACAGTTAAACAAAAGGCAGAAGACAAATTATAAACATAGTGAAAATGGTTAGAAAAACAGACTGGAGTGCCTGGGTGGCTCAGTCAGTTGAGTGTCCAACTTTGGCTCAGGTCATAGTCTCATGGTTCGCGAGTTCGAGCCCCACCTTGGGCTCTGGGCTGACAGCTCAGAGCCTGGAGCCTGCTTCGGATTTTGTGTCTCCCTCTCTCTCTGCCCTTCCCGCACTTGTGCCCTATCTCTCAAAAGTAAATAAACACTAGGGGCGCCTGGGTGGCTCAGTCGGTTAAGCGGCTGGCTTCGGCTCAGGTCATGATCTCGCGGTCGGTGAGTTCGAGCCCCGCGTCGGGCTCTGTGCTGACAGCTCAGAGCCTGGAGCCTGTTTCAGATTCTGTGTCTCCCTCTCTCTGACCCTCCCCTGTTCATGCTCTGTCTCTCTCTGTCTCCAAAATAAATAAACGTTAAAAAAAATTTTTTTTTAAAGTAAAGAAACATTAAAAAAAAGAAAAAGAAAAACAGACCAGAGACTGATTTCTGTGAATAGAATTATCATTGATTTTATTTTTCTTCTTTCTCTCTTTCTACATTTACCAAATTTGTTGCCAATGAACATTTTGTAATGGGAAAGAAAATCTTTTAAATAAGTTGCATGCTCTAGAATACTAATTTAAAATTATATTTTAGAAGAATACTCGAGCTGAGAAAGTGTTCACAGTATACTATTAAATTAAAACAATACACTGGAAATACTGCAGTCAGTGTGATTCCAATTATATGTATATACATATACACGTACAGAGGAAAGGAACAATAATTAAAATCCTAAAGGCTTGATTTCTGGGGAATAAAATTTTTTTCACTTCTTCCTTGTAATCTTCTGTATTTTCCAAATTTTCTACAAAAAGAAAACCTCTCTTGTAATCAGGAGGATGGGCAGCAGGAAGGAGAGGAAGAGGTGTTTTTGCTTTTCAGAAATGAAAAATATATGGATGGGTTGAAGGTCAAGCCATCAATCCTTAACAGATTCTTTTAGCTTTGTGGGAATCCATTCTCAATGATAAACTTATTTTTCCCTCAAGTACATATTTTCTACAACTGTTCATGCTTATGTCTCTGAACACTATTAAAATATTAATGTATTCTTCTCATGTTGTCCTCTCATGTTGCCCACTTTCTATCTGAGCAATAAATCTATACTTTTCTAACCTCTGAAAGAGCATGGAAACTTGCCTAAGGTGACACAATTACTTACTGGTGGCAATAGGCCTAGACCACAGTAGTCCTGGCTCCTAGTCCAAGATTGTCCTCTTGGGAAACAAGTCTCTAAAATTCATTCAACAATTTTGAAATATTTGTCCTTGACATACTCTTCTTCAAGTAGCAACAAGGAAAGTTTGACCACTTCGATTATGGACCCAATTCCAAACAGCCTCCAAAGACTCCTGTCTTTTGGAGGAAGAAGACACACTAAGATCATTAAACACCAGTGTGCCCACAATACTAGGTACCTAAGGAATGTTTAATCACTACTTTTTATTTGGTTGTTATCCTGCTTCATCAGTGGGTAGAAAGCCTACAACATGAATTGCGGAACCAGGAAAGTCTAGCTTAGGCCACCACCTACAGTCTCCTTATCCATGTTGAAAGTCCCCTGGAATTCTGTAAAGCTTCCACAAGCACCAGGACACCGACACACTTAGGGAGAAACAGCAACCATTCACACATATGTAAGAAATACACACACTTCACACACATAGCGTTATGTCAACACCCCTCCCCACGAAAAACAAAAAACAAAACAAAACAGATTTCAACAATCTGTCAAATCCATAAATGGCATGCCATCTAATAACTTGTAATAGGTTGTAAAACACATCAGTCTTTCAAATGGTAAATTTCCATCAACTATTAATGAAATAGCATCACTCTCTTTTTAAAAATTCCTCAAGTCTAGCATTTGAAATCTCAGCCAACTCAGAACCCTTTAAACATCAAATCCAACTTCCCATTCACAGTAAACACCATGTTCAGAAAGCATCATTAGCCCTAAGTTAGTTAATGAAATATTTGCTGCTATTTCTTCCCATCATAATAAGAAATGCTACTCAACAGGGGATGATTAAAAAACCCATATGCCCCATAAACCTCATGAATATAGCTCTCTCAGTTGCTTTAAGTATCAATCACAAAAAGAGAACTAATACTGTGGCTTAATATTCTTTTTACTTTGCTAAAAACCTCTCAACCACCACATACACACACACACAAAAAAAAAAAAAGGCAGTAAAATCTAATTAACTTCTTTGCAAGTTAGTGCACAATTTATATCCTAGTATGTGTATACAGGCCATTTTAATTTCCAACCAAAGGAAGTAAGAACAGAGGCCTTTGGGTCTCCCTTGCTGTGCCTTCTACTACCATAACCCTAATCATGTTACAAAAAAGAAAATTAGCAATATCCCAAACTAAAGATTTCCATTGTAAGCTTTTTAATCCATCATTAATTTTCTCTTTACTCATAAGACAGAATTTCACATTCTGGAATTTAAGAGTGCTAAGATAAATAACCTTTTATGCTTATAGGAAGCAGATTAACTTTTGAGGAAATTACTGTTTCTTCTTAGAAAGACAAAATAGTATATCAAGGAAAAAAATACTAATTGATGGCTTTCTAAATAAAGCATGATCATTGAGCAATACTAAATTGGTTGTCTTGTGTGCCAAATTAATCTCTTCATTATATGGAACCAGGCTGGCTATTTTATGTTTCAATCCATCTTTAAGAGCAGCATTTGATTAATCAAGTTAATGATGACAGTTTTTAGCCAGTGACAAATGATACATTTATTCGGGCCCTTTTTCAGATGATACAAGCTATTGTGAGCAAAAGAAAAAGAAGCATCAATTTGGAAGATTAGATTAGATGCCTAGTTTAAACTCTTCACTTACCCTAGCAAATGAGATTAGAAGTAAAGACTGGGTTCATGAGTAAATCTCTATCGTAAAAAATAATTATCATCAAATATAAGGCATACAAACTCTTTCAGATTATTTTATGTTAAGGAACATATAAAACGTTGCATATTGGGGATAATTCAAAGTTGGTGGATTTAGAGGCACCTGGGTGGCTCAGTCGGTTAAGCGTCCGACTTCAGCTCAGGTCATGATCTCGCAGTTCTTGAGTTCAAGCCCCGCAACGGGCTCTGGTGCTGACAGCTCAGAGTCTGGAGCCTCCTTCAGATTCTGTGTCTCCCTCTCTCTCTGCCCCTCCCCCACTCACTCTGTCTCTCTATCCTTCAAAAATAAATAAACATTAAACAAAATTAAAGTTGGTGGATTTCAAAAACAATGAGACCAAACAATTTCAGTTAAGCTACCAGCAAGGTAACTTTAACTAAAATCAGAATTGTTTAAGACGAGTCCTCTTGAAAGTAAGTCCTAATACAGAATGAGAGCAAGGCTCATGTGCTTCCTTTATTAAAGGTAACTATGTAAGTAGTCTGAATAGTCCAATTTATCCATTTATGGCAAAAGCTCTAATACAAGGGTTGGCAAACTATAGCCCAACCCCCAGGCCAAATCCAGCCTGCCTCCAGTTTTTGTAAATAAAGTTTTATTGGAACAGTCACCACAGTTCATTTATGTATCATCTATAGCTGGTTTCACACTATAAAGGCAGAGTTGAATCATTGCAACAGAGACCATATGGCCCACAAAAGTCTAAATTATCTACTACATGGCCCTTTACAGAAACTTTGCTAACCCCTGCTCTAATATACTGGTTTTCAGATCTTTACCAGTAGAACCCTTTCCAATGAAATCTTACAAGACAATAAAACATCTGAAAGCAATATTTTTAGTATACATTAATTTTATAAATTAAAATGTACAAAATTTACTTAATATGAAGTCAATCAATGAGAACAGCCAGCAGTTTTGTTGAACACAAAATTAGAAATTGGGAGTGGCATGAAAAGATGCTCAATATCGGTCAATATCAGGGAAATACAAATCAAAGCCACACTGAGATACCACCTCACACCTGTCAGAGTGGCTAAAATGAACAACTCAGGAAACAACAGATGCTGGAGAGGATGTGGAGAAATGGGAACCCTCTTGCACTGTTGGTGGGAATGCAAACTCGTGCAGCTGCTCTGGAAAACAGTGTGGAGGTTCCTCAAAAAATTAAAAATAAAGCTACCCTTTGACCCAGCCATAGCAATACTAGGAACTTACCCAAGGGATACAGGAGTGCTGATGCACAGGGGCACGTGTACCCCAATGTTTATAGCAGCACTTTCAACAATAGCCAAATCATGGAAAGAGCCCAAAGGCTCATCAATGGATGAATGGATAAAGAAGATGTGGTTTACTCAGGTATCACCTCATGCCAGTCAGAGTGGCCAAAATGAACAAATCAAGAGACTATAGATGCTGGAGAGGATGTGGAGAAACGGGAACCCTCTTGCACTGTTGGTGGGAATGTAAATTGGTGCAGCCACTCTGGAAAACAGTGTGGAGGTTCCTCAGAAAATTAAAAATAGACCTACCCTATGACCCAGCAATAGCACTGCTAGGAATTTACCCAAGGGATACAGGAGTACTGATGCATAGGGGCACTTGTACCCCAATGTTTATAGCAGCACTCTCAACAATAGCCAATTATGGAAAGAGCCTAAATGTCCATCAACTGATGAATGGATAAAGAAATTGTGGTTTATATACACAATGGAGTACTACGTGGCAATGAGAAAGAATGAAATATGGCCCTTTGTAGCAACATGGATGGAACTGGAGAGTATTATGCTAAGTGAAATAAGCTATACAGAAAAAGACAGATACCATATGTTTTCACTCTTATGTGGATCCTGAGAAACTTAACAGAAGCCCATGGGGGAGGGGAAGGAAAAAAAAAAAAAGAGGTTAGAGTGGGAGAGAGGTTAGAGTGGGAGAGAGCCAAAGCATAAGAGACTCTTAAAAACTGAGAACAAACTGAGGGTTGATGGGGGGTGGGAGGGAGGGGAGGGTGGGTGATGGATATTGAGGAGGGCACCTTTTGGGATGAGCACTGGGTGTTGTATGGAAACCAATTTGACAATAAATTTCATAAAAAAGAAAGAAGATGTGGTTTATATATGCAATGGAATACTACTTGGCAATGAGAAAAGATGAAATCTTGCCATTTGCAGCAACATGTATGAAACTGGAGGGTATTATGCTAAGTAAAAGAAGTCAGTCAGTGAAAGACAGATACCATATGTTTTCACTCAGATGTGGATCTTGAGAAACTGAACAGAAGACCACAGTTTCAAGCAGAGAGAGAGGCAAATCCATAAAACACTCTTAAATACAGAGAACAAACTGAGGGCTGATGGGGGGCTGGGAGAGAGGGGAAAATGGGTGATGGGCATTGAGGAGGGCACTTGTTGGGATGAGCACTGGGTGTTGTATGTAAGCAATGAATCATGGGAACCTACCCCCAAAACCAAAAGCACACTGTATACAATGTATGTTAGCTAACTTGACAATAAATTATATTTAAAAAATAAATAAATAAAAATAAAAGATCTTTTCCTATTGATGAATTAATAACTTAAAAAAAAGAAGGAAATTGGGAGTGGCAGATAACAGCCACAGTCATAGCTGTATCCCTGTTTTTTGTTTTGTTGTATTTTGTTTAGTTGCAGAGAATTGATTCACACAGATAAGTGGTTGCAAATAGTAACAGTTGTTTTTTAAAGCTCCCTTGCAACTCAGGATATTCAAAGATTGAAAGATGATAGAGGTTTATTCCAAGGAACCGTAGAAGTTAACCTGGCAGCCCAAGTTAACACACTGCTGATCTCCAATGTATTAAAAATCAGTACCTAGCACTTCTGTTATATGTGACTTTTATTTCTATCTTAAAAATAGATTTTTTAATTTAAAGGAATTTTTAGCTTGCCATAAAGGTTAATTATAAAGTACATAAAACTGCATGCCAAATACTCCTTCCCTATTTCTGAAAAATGGTTTTCCCAAATTTGAAAAACGCAGTCTTAGTAGGAGCTTCCATGCTCCCTGATGATAACCTACCCAGCCACAGTGATGGGCCCAAGCCAACCCACACCTGTTCCCAGAATTACTTGCCTGGGCATCAGGGGAAGACACTTCCACTTCCTCACTGATGTTGAAGCAGAAAAATATAAGGCCCAATGTTGCCAGAGATGGTACTTGTCATCTTGTAGAAGAATTCGACGTAAGAGAATGTTACTGATAGACCAAGAGAAAACAGAGGTAAGTGATGGAAAGAGTGTTAGTGCCACTGAATGCTATGCTTCCAGTTGTCCTTAAGACCTTGCTGCATCCCTGTCCTCTTTGTGGTTTGATTATAAAAGCCAATAAATTCCCACTCTTCGTGTCTGAGGTTCTTTGAACTAGATTTGAATTGAGTATCCTAACTGATACACACACACACACACACACACACACACACACACACACACACACACACACAGGTCTTCATTGCAAATGGATCTGTGAAAGTCTGGAAGGACACCTGTGAAAATAAATACTTGATGCCCACTGTATAAACTCCTTTTCTAAATTTGTGTAATCCTCCTCTTCCACATACATCTTAAGGGGAAGAATCAAGTTTCACTACATAATCTGAAATCGTAATAGTAATAATAATAACTAACATTTCATATATTTATCATCATTTCTAAGCAATTTGCCTCAAATAACTTATTTAATTTTAACTACAACCCCATGAAGCAGTTATAACTATTATCCCTACTTTACAGAAAAGGAAACCGAGATGCAGAGAGGTCAAGTAACCTGCCAAGAGTTACAACCAATAAATAGATGAACATATTGCAACCCAAGAACTTTGGTTCCAGAGTCCCTACTCATAATTTCTTCTTGACATTGTCCCTGAAAATCCCAGATAGTTGTTTTCCGAACCCTCATTGCATCTAGGCTATGCTAAACAAAGCACCCAGCCCAGGCTTGCAGGGACCAGGAAGATGTGTGTCTGCGGTGGTGATGGCAGGGACAGGAGGATGGAGATCCTGAGAAGCAACAACAGTGGGGCCGGGGCCAGCACCGTCCACACAGTGGCCACAACAGTGATGGCCTCCATGTTATTTTGGATGTTGCGTTTTGTTACCTCCTGTCTGTATCATCCTCAACACGGTTCTCCCTTTCCAAGATTCAGAAAGCTACCAAATATTTTTTTTAAGGTTTATTTTTGAGAGAGAGACAGAGCATGAGCAAGGGAGGGACAGAGAGAGAGGGAGACACAGAATCCGAAGCAGGCTCCAGGCTCTGAGCTATCAGCACAGGGACCAATGCGGGGCTTGAACTCACGAACCATGAGATCATGACCTGAGCCGAAATCAAGAGTCAGACGCTTAATCAACTGAGTGCCTAGAATTTATTCTTTTTAAGTTTATTTATTTATTTTGAGAGAAAGAGAGAGTGCGCACAAGCAAGGAAGGGGCAGAGAGAGAGGAAGAGAGAGAATTCCAAGCAGGCTCCTTGCAGTTAGGACAGAACCCGACTTGGGGCTCAATCCCACCAACTGTGAGATCATGACCTGAGCCAAAACCAAGACCAAGAGTCAGATGCTTAACCACCTGAGCCACTCAGGCTCCCCAGGGACCGAGAATTTAAATGTATATAATGGCATCAAAAATAAAACATCAATACATGGGGCACCTGGGGTAGGTTAAGTGTCCTGTGTCAGCTCAGGTCATGGTCTCATGGTTCACGGGTTCAAACCCCGTGTCAGGCTTTGTGCTGACAGCTCAGAGCCTGGATACTGCTTCAGATTCTGTGTCTTCTTCTCTCTGTGCCCCTGCCCCACTCATGCTCTGTCTCTTCCTGTCTCTCAAAAATAAATAAACATTAAAAAAATTGTTTTGACAAAAATAAAAGTAAAACATCAATACAATAAAAGTTCTATTCCGATATGACCCGCTTGTCACTTTTCAAGTAATTAGATTCTGGTTCTGAATGAGGAAGGCAATATTTTACATCTTCTCTGTAGGTTCAGAAGTCCATGAAATGTTTCTTCACACAGCTGAAGGAATTACAAATGATCTACTCCTGAATATACACGCATTCTCTCTTCTCTGTTTTTATTACATTTTAAATAAGACTTTAAAAATGCTAACTTATCAGAAATACACTAGAGGAAAAAGAAACAGCACGGATGTAACCCCCTACTAATGAGGCACTAATGCATAATTATTATAATACATGTACTTCTCTCCACAGACGAATATTTATAAACACTGAAACAGTCTAGTTTGCAGTGAAATCTCATGTACAGATTGTTTTTCTCTTGTGGTTTGTCCTTTTTTCTTATTGTGGCAATATTTAATGAATTTCACAGGCTCTGCTCATTCTCTGAAAATACTGAATGAACCTATATACATAAAATGCACTGCCTTCAATGAGTATATAGAGATGAGATATTAAGCTACATTAAACACACCACCCCACCATCAGTAAAATTAGTCAGTCATCTCAATTTTAAATACTTAGCCTTGCTAAAAGAAAACTTGGGTGAATTAGGTAATTTCAGAAGACAGAGTTTAGGGAGGTGATCTGGAAAAGACTACAATTAAAGTAATTCAGATTAATGCTCATGAGGTTTGAGGAAGCCCATTAAATAGAACCCTTTACTCAGCCAGAGTTCCAAACCAGTTGAGAGCTACACAAGAGATAGAGATCAGACTATCAGCAGGATTATTAGCAAAGGCCAGTCAAGGTGGAAGGACATGACTTAGGTGTGTCATCAATGGATGGAAGTAAATTCATTCACTCAACTCTGTGCAGTGCAGAAATGCAGACCTATCCGGCCATTAGGAACATCAAGCATTGAAGGAATGCATTCTCCAAGACCCCATTGTGTAAATACTACCATCTGTTCATCCAAGTTCTACTTTAGAACCTTTACATAGAAAATCAGATTGGAATGTGTGCAGTTGAACACACACACACACACACACACACACACACACACATACAAACACATGAGTGTGAGCACACATGCACGCACACACATGCACACATGCACACAGGAGAAAATGGCCAGGCTTTGTACGCCCAGTTCCTCTTCCAAACCCCCTAGATAGATAAATCACGGTACCTCTGTGAATTCCTCTGTGGATTGGACTAAAGGGTAGGGCAAGAGGAAGATTCTTCCCTATAGAAACTAGAGGTTTGAGCAGTGATTCCCATAAATGCAAATGATTATTAACTGATTGCAGTCAAGTATATTTTGCTCTCTTTCAAATGCAGGTTGAGAATATAGACACATGGCTATATGCTTCACTTCTCTTCAGTTTTATTGGTCAAGATTACAACCATAAGTCTATAGACATGTACCAAATATGTATCTATAGACTCATTTTAGGGACAGAGCTTGAGCCCAAAATCCTAATTCCTTAAACTGAGATTCAACTGCTGACTAAGGAAAGTTAACACTGAGCTAAAGCATTCTATAAATTACATTCAGCATTGTATGAATACCATTATTCATTCCTTCAATAAACTTTTATTGAGAGTCTACTATATACCAAACAGTGGGGTAAGCCATGGAGATACAAAGATGACCAATTAAAACTCCTGACTTTTAAGAAAATAGGTTCCCCTTAAAAAAGTTCAAAGAGGGGCGCCTGGGTGGCTCAGTCGGTTAAGCGTCCGACTTCAGTTCAGGTCACGATCTCACGGTCCGTAGGTTCGAGCCCCGCGTCCGGCTCTGGGCTGATGGCTCGGAGCCTGGAGCCTCCTTCCGATTCTGTGTCTCCCTCTCTCTCTGCCCCTCCCCCATTCATGCTCTGTCTCTCTCTGTCTCAAAAATAAAGGTTAAAAAAAATTTAAAAAAAAAAGTTCAAAGAAATAATGTATCAAATTACATTCAAGAAATTATGCTACCAAAACATTAAAAGTTTAGAAAATCCCAATACATAAGATAATTCATGAAAAAAAATATCCTCTCCAATCAAAGAGGTATAAGTTGAACCACTAAAGAAGGAGTATCAAGATATCTGGGTGGCCATCCAGACAAAACAAATTTTATCCATTTTCACACCTTAAGCCAAACTAAATTCAAAATGGATCAAATATCTTTAAGTGTATAAAAATAAAATCTTAAAAATTATAGAAGAAAACATGCAGAAATTTTTTATAATCTTAGAACAGGGAAAGTTTTTCCAGTTATGACTCAAAACCTAAAAGCTATGTTCTCATCTCGAGGCTTGACTAGGGAAGGACCCACTTGCAAACTCCCTCATGTGGTTGCCAGAATTCATGGCAGCTACTTCTTCAAGACCAGCAACAAAGAGAACAAGCTTCTGCTGCTCTCAGTCTCTAACCTCTAAAGTCCCATTTAAAGGGCTCACCTGATTAGGTCAGGTCCACCCAGGATGTCCCTTTTGCTTAACTTGAAATTAAGTGGTTAAGGACTTTAATTAGATCTACAAAATCTCTTTATCCCTGACATATTCTCTTTGTTAGAAGGAAGTCACAGGTTCTGCCCTCATCTAAGGAGAGGAAATTATATAAGGGTATCACTCAATAGGGATCGCCTTAGGATGTGTGCCATATCTCCTTAATATATAAAGAGTTCCCAAAAAATCTGTAAGGAAAAGATCCAGTAGAAAAACTGGCAAAGAAAGTGGATATCTGAAAAGTACACATACCAGATAAAGCATACAAGTGGCCCTTAAACATACGCAAAAATTCAACCTCATACATGCCAATAAAAATGCCTTTAAAAAATTTTTTTAATGTTTATTCAATTTTAAGAGAGAGACAAAGCACGAGCCGGGGGGCGGGGGGTGGGCAGAGAGAGAGGGAGACTCTCTCTGAAGAATCCGAATCAGGCTCCAGGCTGTGAGCAGTCATCACGAGCCCGACATGGGGCTCAAACTCACGAACTGTGAGATCATGACCTGAACTGTGAGATCATGACCTGAGCCGAAGTTGGATGCTTAACCGACTGAACCACTCAGGTGCCCCAGAAAAATACGTTTTTAAAAAACCTATCAGAGATGCCTAGGTGGCTCAGCTGGTTAAGCCTCTGACTTCAGCTCAGGTCATGATCTCAACAATTAGTAAGTCTGAGCCCCACGTCCGGCTCTGTGCTGACAGCTCAGATCCTAGAGCCTGCTTCAGATTCTGTCTCCCTCTCTACCTCTGCCCTTCCTCTGCTTATGCTCTCTCTTTCTCTCTCTCTCTCTCTCAAAAAAAAAAAAAAAAAAAAAAAAACAGCAAATAAACATTAAAAAAAAGAAAAAAGAAAAAACTATCCTATTGGCAAAGATATGAAACTGTTAATGTATTATTTGTGAGATAATATGCACTTTTAAGCATTGCTTAGCAGAAGTGTAAATTTGTTTAATACTTATGGAAAACAATTGATAATTGGCAATATTGATAAATTTAATGTCCCATGTGGCCTAGAAATTCCATTTTAAAAATTTTACCATGAAGATCTATCAGCACACACATGAAATTACATTGATTTCAGCAACATTTATAAAAGCAAAAGATTGGAAACAACCCAGATACCAGATGTCCACGAACAAAACTGACTATGGTACATTCATATAGTAGGATAGTATGCAACTACTAAAAAGCATGAAGATGTATACCAAATACTTCTATGGAAAAAAATAATGTGTAGAATAATATATATAACAGCTATCTTTTGTTTTAAAAGAAGAGGAAAATAGTCTAATTTGTATTTGCTGCCAGATGCATAAATAGATCCTAGAGGATATGGATATATACTTGGAGGGGATATATCTGCCTTTACATATATATGTGGTAGAAAAATGATAGGTAGTTGTACATAGAATCTTTTTTAGCTCATACCCTGTGGTTGTTTCTCTGAGGCTACCCTTGCATAGGCAAACCTTCAGTCTTAAATTCAATCAGAACTAAAGTCTTATTATTCCAATATTTAAGGTGGGAAAATTCCAAAAGATATGCAACAGTAAACTGGTTATTGCTAAATCCATAATTTCCCAAAGTCACCATATTCCTACTTTTACTGCATTTTCTCCCTCTTCCTGTTCTTCGAAATCCCACCTCTACACCTGAGGGATCCTAGCCATACATACCAAGTAGTTATGTACTGGATGGAACAAGATTGCACGGGGACCTCTGAACATTATCTCCTGGTATGCTCAACAAATAATCCCTTAACTAACTTCCATAGAACTTTACAGTTGGAAAGTATTTTTCAGACACCTGTAATTGTCTAAGTTGACTTCAGAGAACGTGGCAATTTGAACTCCTGTATTATCTCTACTCCCTCTGGCCCCCTACTAAAATGACAAAAGAGGAATTGAAGGCTACAAACCTACAAGGACAAAGAGGACAGAAAAGGAAACAAAAACAGAAGAGAGATTTTCTTATCTCACTTGAAGTGAACAAGTGGTCGTTCATTTCACAAAGCCAGAAAATCTGAAGCCCGAACCTGTAGAAGGAAAAACTAAGAAAAAGCAACCTTATTCACCTTATTCATGCCACCAGAACCCCAGGAAAGCAAAGAAGGACAAGGCACCAGGAGAGTTGGATGGGTAGACTGTATAAAGCTTTGTTGTTCACAGTCTGTGGACCAGCTACCATAGGCGTCTCTAAAATGCTTGTTAGAAATACAGAATTCCAGGGGCACCTGGGTGGTTCAGTCAATTAAGTGCCTGGCTCTTGGTTTTGACTCAGGTCATGATCACAATGGTCATGGGTTCCAGCCACACATATCAGGCTCTGTGCTGACAGTGGAGCCTGCCTTAGGATTCTCTCTCTCCTTCTCTCTCTGCCCCTCCTCCACTCTCATGCATGCGCTCTCTCTCTCTCTCTCTCAAAATAAATAAATAAAATTTTAAGTTTTATTTATTTTGAGATAGAGCGCATATGCACAAACAAAGGAGGGGCAGAGAGAAGGAGAGAGAGAATCCCAAGCAGGCTCCACACTGTCAGTGCAGAGCCCAATGTAAGGCTTGAACTCACGAACTGTGAGATCATGACCCGAGTTGAAGTCAAATGCTTAACCAACTGAGTCACCCAGACACCCCAATAAATAAAGTAAAAAAAAGAAAAGAAAAAAGAAATCCAGGTACTGCTCTAGACCTACTAATTTGCTTAAGATTCCAAGGTGATCTGTAAACACATTAAAGGTTGTGAGGCATTGGTATAAAGAGCCGTTCAATTCCCAGAACTGCCCCCACATCCTACAGAGCCATGAAACTGCTCTCTCCCACCCTAGCAGGAGATAAGAGGTTTTCTTCTTGGCAGGCTGAACACTCAGGGCCGCTGGCATAGCTGAAGACAGGACTGAAGTGACAATGAACAGAGCTTCTGCTCAAATCTACGTCGTGAAGAGCAAAGCCCACAGAGCCTTTACCCTGTTCAGCTCTCCAAGGCCTAGCAACAGGCTGCCATTCCCAGGTAAACCGTGACACATTTCCCCTTGGAGGAAACCAGCTAGCCCCCAAAGAGAAGACCTACCCACACTGACATTTGGGGATTCCCAATGAAAAGTCAGTTCCTCACTTTATTATGTCAACAGTAGAAAGAGAGCAAAGCACACAAATCTGACCCGTGTCAGAGAAGAAGGTGGTTTTTTTAAATATAGCCTGTTTTCTGTCTCAGATTAATCTCTGGCCCAGCACCTATAGTGAAAATGCCAAGTGCTCCAATCCATTGGTAATTGCTGTCTGTGACACTCAGGCAGGAAACAAAGATGTCATTCATTTGCAATATATTCCAAAAAGTGTGGGAGGGGATGTAGTCCTACAGGTAGTAAAAAGTATTAATACTATACTAACAACCAACATTTACTGAGAGATCATGATTTGTACTTTCCCTGTACTACCTCAATTACATCTTCACAACTGAGGAAAATACTATTATTACCCCATTTCCACAGATGAGGAAAATGAGAGTAGAGGGATTCATAGACTACCAGATGAAACAGCAGATTGAATGCACACCTCCCACTCTTGCTCCCTTTAAATACATCACACACTTTATTTAAGTGAGATAGGGTAAACAGGAGAGGGGGCAAGATCTTTGCAAAACGGTGAATACACTGAGAATGGCAAATGACTTAGCAGACCCGAGAGCACTGAATCCTAAACCGGTGGTGGGGGAAACAGCAAACCAAATACTTCATAAAGCAGTACCCCTGCAAATACAAATCAAAACCACGATGAGACACCGCCTCCCACCTCTCAGAATGGCTAAATATAACACAAGAAACAATAGGTGTTGGCAAGGATGCAAAGAAAGGGGAACCTCCTTGTATTATTGGTGGGAATGCAAACTGGTGCAGCCACTCTGGAAAAAAGTATGGAGGTTCCTCAAGAAACTAAAAATAGAACTACACTACCATCCAGAAATTGCACTGGTAGGTATTTACCCAAAGGATACAAAAATACAGATTCTAAGGGTACATGCACCCCGGTGCTTATAGCAATATTATCAACAATAGCCAAACTATGGAAAGAGTCCAAATGTCCATCAACTGATGAATGGATAAAGAGGATGTGGTGTGTGTGTGTGTGTGTGTGTGTGTGTGTGTGTGTATGTATATGTATATGTATATGTATGTGTATCTGTTACACACACACACACACACACACACACACACACACACACACACACTGGAATATTACTCAGCCATCAAAAAGAATGAAAGCTTGCCATTTGCAATGATGTGTATGGAGCTAGAATGTATTATGCTAAGTGAAATAACTCAATCAGAGAAAGAGAAATACAATATGATTTCACTTATATGTGAAATTTAAAGAACAAAACAGAGGAACAATGGGAAGAAGGGGGAAAAGAGGAGAGAGGGAAACAAACCACCAGAGACTCTTAACAATAGAGAACAAACTGAGGGTTGATGGAGGGAGGCAGGTGGGAGATGGGCTAGATGGGTATTAAGGAGGGCACTCGTTGTGATGAGCATGGTGTTGTATGTAAGTGATGAATCACTAAACTCTACTCCTGTAACCAATATTGCACTGCATAGTAACTAACTGAAATTTACATTAAAAAAAAAAAAAGGCAGAACGCTGCAATGATCAGGAGTAAGAATTTCAGGTTCTTTTGGAAGCAGAGGTGAAAGGGAAAAGCACTAAAAATAAAGAGAATTAGCTGAAACCTTTGTTTGAGAAGCAGTTGGATCCCCCATACCTCCTCCTCCAGCCCTGCCCCCTCTCTCATCTAGGAAAAAAGATGAGATTTCATACTTGGGGGGAGGGTTGGTAACAAGGTCCTTGACCTGGGGACCCCATATACAGTGAAGGGCATGAGTTCTGTACTGAAAACAGATTTCTCTCCTTGGTTCCCAGAGCACTGGCAATGGAGCACTCACCCTTCAGGCAGGAGATCATAGGAGTGTCTGCAACCCCATTAGACTCTAACTAGTGCAAGAGAAAAGGCCTAAAGACACTGACACTACAGGTTCTCCAGGAAACAGATCTCTCTACAGGGAAGTCACAGTGACAACCTGGGTTCATGGGCTTAGAGCCACCAATCCACTTGAAACAATATGCAATTATTCACTACAAGATTGGCAAAGCGCAGGATATGTGGTAGTACTCAATACTGGCGAGGATATAGGGAAGCAGACTCCCTCATACACAAGTGGTGAAAATGTAAATTGGCATAACCTCTTTGGAAAGCGATTGGACAGTACATTTCACAGCAATTTAACTGCCAGTGGTTTACCCTTCAGCAATTTCACTAGCAATTTACTTGCAAAAATAAGCCAAACTATATACACAAAGATGTTCACTGAAGCATTGTTTATCATAAAAACTGAAAGAGGGGCACCTGGGTGGCTCAGTCCATTGGGCGTCCGACTTCGCCTCAGGTCATGATCTCACGGCTTGTGAGTTTGAGCCCCGTGTTGGGCTCCGTGCTGGCAGCTTGGGGCCTGGAGCCTGCTTTGGATTCTGTCTGTCTGTCTGTCTGTCTGTCTGTCTCGCTCTCTCCCCCTCCCCCACTCACGCTCTGTCTCTCTCAAAAATGAATAAACGTTAAGAAAATTTTTTTTAACTGAAAGAAAAAAAAACTTAACCACCAGTAAAAAAAGAAAAATGGTTTAAGACACTCAGTAATATACACAAACACTAAAAAGAATGAAGTAGATCTATATGTATTGATGTGGCATGATTTCCAAGGTACAGTGAAAAGTAAAAACAAATTACATGCAGAAAAGTAAATATAATCTACTACCTTTTCTATTTAAAACACATATATAGGGCACCTGGGTGATTCAGTCAGTTAAGTCTGTCACTCTTGATTTCGACTCAGGTCATGATCTCGTGGTTCATGGGTTCAAGCCCATCATCAGGCTCCACGCTGACAGTACAGAGCCTGCTTGGGATTCTCCCACTCTCCCTCTCTCTCTCTGCTCTTCCCCCATTCATTCTCTCTCCCTCCCTCTCTCTCAAAATAAATACACTTTAAAAAATAAAATAAATAAAATTAAATATGTATATATATTGATATTTACACACAGTCACACCTATTTATACAAACATACCTGTGCTTGTACTTGGAAAGAAAATTTTGTGTGCACTTCTGAAAACTTAACAATAGCTACATCTAAAGACAGAAATCGTGGGTCTGGGATGGGAGGAAGATTTGTTTTTTATTGCATCCATGTGATTGATTTTTTTTTACCATGTACATGTATTTTTCCATTTAAAAAGCAAACAAAATATTGAAAGGACATTTTAAAAGTTATTTTAAAGTCATGAACCTTTATCTGAACCCTTAGCTACTATTAGAAATAAAATATTCTAATCTAGAATTCTCTCTTGACAGTGGGACTTGCAAAATTAAAACCCAACAAGTCTAAAACTAAGCTCCTGATGTGGCCACCTCACCCACAACTGCTGCCACCATGAAACACATTTCTGTTCCTACATTCCCTAATCTGTCCACTCTTCATCCAGCCTCTCGTATCAGAAACCTGGAAGTTGTACAAGACTTTACCTTTCCCCTCGACCCCTATATCCAATCTCCAAATGCAATCAATTCTACCCCCTTGACTGCTCATGAGTCTACACCCAACCAGCCATCCCCTCTGCCTTAATGAACACAAGTTATCATACTTCCCCCAGATTATTCTAGTGTCCTTTTTACTCACTCTGCAGCCAGTATCTCTTGAATCCATATTCCACGCAATTGCCAAGGTGACTTCTCCATAGCCCCAGTTTGATCAGCCTTTCCCCTGCTGAAAATTCATCAGTAGTTCTTTGTCTTCTTATGGCATAATTGCAATCTGGCCCATGCCTGCCTCGTCTACACCCCCCCCCCACTCTACCCCGTCCCCCTCAACACACAAGCCTGCCTCTTCAAATACTTGCATGCTCCTAATTTCACTATGCAGGCCCCATGTTCTTCCTTCTTCCTGAAGTATTTTTGCCCACTTCTGCACCCAATTGACATTATTCCTCAGTGTTGTTTTGCTTGGTACCTCAACTGTGATTATGAACCCCTCTATATTTATATGAACCTCTTTTATTTTCCTATCTTCAAATCCAGGCACATAAAGAGCTCTCAGTCAATACCTGCTGAATCAATGAAGAAAGCTAAAAAAGAAAAAAAAAACACAAAAACAAAAACCCAGGTATCATTCTTTTATTTTTAACATGTTTGTTTATTTTTGAGACATTGAGAGAGGGACAGCGCACATGAGCAGGGGAGGGGCAGATAGGGTGGGGGACAGAGGATCCAAAGGGGGCTCTGTGCTGACAGCAGCGAGTCCACTGCAGGGCTCAAACTCACAAACCATGAGACCGTGACCTGAGCTGAAGCAGGACACTTAACTGACTGAGCCACCCCAGGCACCCCAACCAGGTATCATTCTAATGCAGGTGATGACAACTTCTCTAGCTTCCTATAAGGTCTTTTCTTGAAAACAGTGATTCTTGTCAATGTATCTTTTGATTGTTGTCCACGCCACTTGTTCTTCTAACTCACATATTAAAGATAACTTTAGTGAATAATGTTTTTACACGATGCCTTAACAATTAAAGCAGCCAAACCACCCACTGAGGGGCATTACCAATGAGATGTGACAAAATCAGTATAAATGGCTCAGGTAAGAAAGGAATGGCTTTCAACCAATTAAAGCTAATATAAATAAACTATAAAATATTAAAGAACAGTTCACAGTCTACCTGTGGTTGGTCCTTTAAACTTGTAGCAATGTGTATAAGGGAAACACTTCAATTCATTTCACCTGGGAAAGATTCTAAATCATAGTAAATAATGCTTGCTACAACAATGGAACCAGGAAAAGAAAACTCAAACTATATAAAGCCCTTACGTGGAATGTAAAACATTCAAAGCTCAACTCATTTTCCTGTTGCCTAAATGTCCTGTAGTTGCAGAAACATTCTCCATCACCTTGACAGCTTTCTTTTGTATACAAATTTTATTTACCTGAATTATTAATGCTGCTTTGTTTGTGCCCATATCTTAATTTTCCTCTCTTCATTCACCTGTCATGAGTGTTGTGATTCACATCTCAGGAGATGATGAGCAAAATATTTCTTTGGGAAACTGGGTAGTGTCACCGATGTTTTTGTACTGGTAAGAGATTATTCTGTTTTCCCAGTTAAAAAAAAAAACAGCATTTCTCCTTTTTTTTATAAACTGTCAATCACTGAAATTACACATTTAACTGTATCGAATGGATAAAAGATAGACTTTTAAGTGCGGATTTTGTGTCAGAGGAGAAAAAATAGTACACACAGAATCCAGTGAACAAGCAATTCGCAATATAAAATATGTGTCTTCAGGAAAAATTCCTCAGGCCAAGCATAGCAAACAGCAATTAGTAATGTTCATGAGAGTATTATGTTCATCATACAGCAAAAATGTTCATGTTTTTGCTAGTATCACCTGATGTAATACACAATGTTGAGTCTCAAAACCTATTTTATTTAGCCAGAAGTTTTGCTGAAGCAAAAGTTGTAGACAGAAATACTCAAGGACTGAGATGATAGCAAGACAAAGTAGTCAACTGTCATTGAAAAGGAGGGGGGTGATTAACAGTCTTTCACATTTTCTGTTTAAAAATGTGCTTGTAGTTTATTATTTTACAATCAACTAAACTTTAATAACTGAAGAGGAAGAGAAAGTAAATCAGTCTTTTGGCAAGAGTTCCCTGCAACTTTTTAGGAAGAAAAAGGTCTCACCAGCTCCCAATGAAATTACAAAGATTCAGTTGAGATTTTAGAAGACCATATGTACAAACACCCTATGATTTCAAACAGATAAGCTCATTGAGAGGAAAAAAGTTTTGTCTTTGATTTCTTTTAGAATGATAAAATGAAAGGGACAGTAATACATATTTTAAGCCCTGTGAATTCACAATGGGGCTTTAGAATAAAGAGGTAAAAACCTTTGAACTAACAAAGGTCCATCACCATGCACTTTTTTTTTCACACAGGCGACTTGTGAAGGAAATTATGCTAGATGGAGGGACCAGCTGGCTCTTGCCACTATACCTTTAGCAACATAACCCATTTCCAGACTGTATCAATCCAGCCAGAATGGACCATATCATTGACTTCTGTTGGACCTCTCCTTTTATCGCATAGAGCTGTTTTTAGTCCAGTGCCCTGTGAAAGCATTCACTCACTGGCTTACATCTGAGTATCTCTTTGTACTGACCCAAAGCCTGAAGTCTACAGACTGCATTAAGTTGATTAAAGTAGTCCCAGAGACTACTTAGGCTTTTATACTGCCCTTAGATTAAAGAAAGGAAAAAAAAAAGCCTCTTCTTCTGAGGACATTTCAGTTTTGGTTGGGGAGGTAATTTGGATGAGGTGTTGGGTTTTCTGGAATTTTTTTCTAGTCTCCCTTATTTTTCCTGTAATTTCCAAAGAACTGCACAAAAACACAAAGGCCCTTATATCAGAAAAAGACAGGAGGCTTTTATTACAAATGATTTCTAATTACTCCTTTGTTCCAAAGACAGCAGTTACAGCTATTGAAACAAGAAGCCATCACTATGTCTTAATGAAGCATTCCTCTTGGGCCCTGGGAAAAGAGCCCTATGTAAGTATTAGTAAGTTCCCTAAATGTAACTGAATGGAAATGGCTCCTTGGTCAAATTCAAAATCTAAAGGAAAAACTGGAGGCCAAAAAGTCAAATAGTCTGCAAGTGAACTAATCACAAGCCCACGAAAGAATCAAGAAAATGAAATGGGACACAGCACTATTTGATGTGTATTCTCTAGCATGCTGGAAAAGGTAAAGCATAGTGGTTAAGAACATGGGGACAAGCTAATTTGAATAGCTTCACCAATTATGTGACCTTGCATAAGTTAATGTCAAAAGCTCAGTTTTCTAAACTGTAAAATTGAGGATAATAACAGTATCTACCTTGTTGGGCTATAAAAGAAAAAAGAAAAGACTTTAAATTTTTTTTTTCAACATTTTTTATTTATTTTTGGGACAGAGAGAGACAGAGCATGAACGGGGGAGGGGCAGAGAGAGGGAGACACAGAATCGGAAACAGGCTCCAGGCTCCGAGCCATCAGCCCAGAGCCTGACGCGGGGCTCGAACTCACGGACCGCGAGATCGTGACCTGGCTGAAGTCGGACGCTTAACCGACTGCGCCACCCAGGCGCCCCATTTTTTTTAAATTTTTTTTTTCAACATTTTTTATTTAGAAAAGACTTTAAGAGAAAAGGTATCCTGAGTATTTAGTGCAATTCTTGGTACATAGGAACACTTTAACAATTTCTATTCCATATGAAATATTTTCTAAAGTTCAATGAGGCAAATTTAGAAGTAACACATAATATGGTTTAAGACACTAGGCTTAGCTCCAAATGATCTGGATTTTAGTGCTGGCTGTGCCATTTATTTGCTATGTAACTACAAGCCAATTTTGAAGCCTCAATATCTTCATCTGTAAAATGAGGGAATTACACTAGATTATAGATTCATGTATCCAATGCCTTCTCAGCACCATCACTCTATATGTTCAAAATTGAATTACTGCTATTTCCCTGAACTCTGTTCCACTGGGCCAAAAAATAACTTTTATTTCTCTTTCCTAGCCCTACATCTGAATAAACTTTTCCATTTCAGTAAACAGCACTGCCGTTTACCTAGTCCTTCAAGAAAAAAACCTTAAAGTCATCCTTGACACCTCTTTTTTTTCCCTATCCCATACCAAACCCAATAGCAAGTCCTATTGGCACCTACCCACAATACATATCCAGAATTTGACTACATCCATCTTACATCCACAGCCGTCTTTCTACTCCAGATCACCATCATCTCTGCCATGGATTACTGCAATAGCCTTCTCCCTGTTGGATTGTACCTTTTACAATTATGAAATATTCTTCTTATCACCAATAGTGCTTTTTACCTTAAAGGTCTACTTTGTCTGATATCAGTAAGGCTGAAACAGCTTTCTTTGGTCAGTGTTTTTAAGCTTATCTTTTTCTAGCCTTTTAACCTTTCTATGTCCTCAAATATTTGCATTCTTTATTCTCTGTAAGCAACATATAGTTAGGTTTTATATTTTCATCCAGTCTTACAATTTGTCTCTTACGTGGAGACATTACAACTTATACCACAGAAATACAAGAGATTATAAGAGCTACTATGTACAACTTAATGCCAAAAAATTAGACAACCCAAAAGAAATGGAAAAATTCCTAGAAACACACAACTTAGCAAGACTGAATGAAGAATAACTAGAAAATCTGAATAAGCCAATTACTAGTAAGGAGACTGAATCAGCAATCAAAAACTCCCAACACAGAAAAACCAGAACAAAAAGGCTTCACCAGTGATTTTTACCAAACATTTGAAAAGTTAACACCAAGCCTTCTTAAATTCTTCCAAAAAATCAAAGAGGAGAGAAACTCATGAACTCATTTTATGAGGCAAGATTCATCCTTCTACCAAAATCAGAAAGGATAAAACTAGAAAAGAAAACTACAGGCCAATATCCTTAATAAATACAGATGCAAAAATTCTCAAAAACAAATTCTCAATAAAACGCTAGCAAACTGAATTCAGTAGCACATTAAAAGGATCATTCACCATGACCAAGTACGATTTACACCTGAGATGCAAGGATGGCTCAACATATGGAAATCAGTCAATGTGATACATCCCATTAATAGAATGAAAAAGAATCATATGATCATCTCAATAGACGCAGAAAAAAACACCTGACAAAATTCAACATCCATTCATGATTTAAAAAAAAAAAAAAAAAAAAAACCTCTTAACAAATTAGACATAGCAGGAACACATCCCAACATAATAAGGATATGTAACAAGCCCATAGCTAACATCATACTAAATAGTGAAAAGATGAAAGCTTTTCCTCTACGATCAAGAACAAGACAAGGGTACCTCCTCTGACCACTCCTATTCAACACAGTACTGGAAATCCTACATAGATTTACAGACAACATGATTTTATACATAGAAAATCCTAGGGGCGCCTGGGTGGCGCAGTCGGTTAAGCGTCCGACTTCAGCCAGGTCACGATCTCGCGGTCCGTGAGTTCGAGCCCCGCGTCAGGCTCTGGGCTGATGGCTCGGAGCCTGGAGCCTGTTTCCGATTCTGTGTCTCCCTCTCTCTCTGCCCCTCCCCCGTTCATGCTCTGTCTCTCTCTGTCCCAAAAATAAATAAAAAACGTTGAAAAAAAAAAATAAAAAATAAAAAGAAAATCCTAAAGACTCAACCAAAAAACTGTTGGATACAATCAATAAATTCAGTAAAATTGTAGGATACAGAATAAACATACAAAATCAGTACCATTTCTATACCCTAACAAAATTTCTGAAAAAGAAATCGATCTCATTTACAATAGCATCAAAAAAATAAAATACTTAGGAATAAATGTAACTAAGGATGTGAAAGAGCTCTATTCTAAAAATTATAAGACATTGGTAAAAGAAATTGAAGAAGACACAAGTAAATGGAAAAGTATCCGTGTTCATAAATTGGAAGTATTAGTATTATTAAAATGTCACTACTATCAAAAGCCATCCATAGAGTCAATGTAATCCCTATCAAGATTCCAAAGGCATTTTTTTTACAGAAGTAGAAAAAACACTCCTAAAATTTGGAACCACAAAATAAACCACAACAAATTGGTACAGCCAGTATGGAAAACAATATGGAGAATCTTCAAAAAATTAGGAATAGAACTACCATAAAATCCAGCAATTCCACTTCTGAGAAACAGAAGGTATCATAATTCCTGATTTCAAGCTATACTATAAAGCTTTGGTACTCAAAACAGTATAGTACTGGCATAAAAACAAATAGGCCAATAGAACAGAATCAAAAGCCCATGAATAAACCTAAGCATGTATGGCAAACTTATATTTGCTACCAGAAACACGAATACTCAATGGAGAAAAGACAGTCTCTACAATAAATTGTCACAATGGGATAATTAGATATTCATGTATAAAAGAATAAAAATGGATCCATTTATTACACACAAAAATTAACTCAAAATAGATTAAACAATTAAATGTAAGATCTGAAACCATGAAATTCCTAGAAGAAAACATAGGAATAAATATCCTTGACATGAGTCATGGCAATGATCTTTTTGGATATGACACCTATCTGATGAAAGGTTAACATCTAAAACATAAATAAGTTGTACAACTCAATAGAAAAAAAAAACCACAAAAACAAAAACAGAAACAGAAACAGAAACAAATAACCCAATTAAAAAATGGACAAAGAACCTGAATAGACAGTTCTGCAAAGAAGATACAAGAAAAGCCATTAGGTACATGAAAAGATGATCAACATCACTAGTCCTACAAATTAAGATACACATTAAATACAAATTAAAACCACAATGAGATATCACCTCACACCTGTTAGAATGGCCATCATGAAAAAAATAAGAGATAACAAATGAATGGCATGAATGTGGAGAAAAGGTGGATTACTATTGGTGGGATTACAAATTGGTACAGCCAGTATGGAAAACAATATGGAGAATCCTCAAAAAATTAGGAACAGAACCACCACACAAACCAGCAATTCCACTTCTGAGAATATATCCAAAGGAAACATTAACTCAAAAAGATACCTGCACCCCTATATTTATAGCAACATTATTTACAATAGCCAAGACATGAAAACAATTTAAGTGTCCATCAGTGAATGAATATGGAATATTATTCAGCCACAAAAAATGAGGAAAACCTACCATTTGTGACAACATGGATGAAACTTGAAGGCATTTTGCTAAGTGAAATAAATCAGACAAAGACAAATTCTGCATGATCCAATATGTAGAATCTAAAAACAAACAAACAAAACAAACACAAACCAAGCTCATAGAAAAAGTTATCAGACTTGTGGTTACCAGAGGCAGGGGGTGGGAAGAAGGGGAATTGGAGGAAGATAGCCAAAAGGTACAAACTTCCAGTTATGAGATAAATAAGCACTAGGGATGTAACGCACAACATGATGACTATAGCTAACAGTGATGTATGATATGCAGGAAAGCTGCTAAAAGAGTAAATACTAAGAATTCTTACCACAAGAAGAAAAAATTTCCCCTTTATTCTTTCCCTCTTTCTTTTCTTTTTATTCTATTAATTTGAGAAGATGAATGTCAGCTGAACCTACTGTGGTAAGAATTTCACAATATACGTATTGTATATTGTACCATCATATTGTACATCTTCAATTTATACAGTGATGTGTGTCAATTATTTCTCAATAAAACTAGGGGTAGGGTAAAGATGCTATTCCATTGCCTTCTGATTTCCATGGTCTAAGTCAAGAAGTCAGCTGTAAGTCTTGTTGATGTTCCTTTGAAAGTAATCTTTCTCTGGCTTAATTTTTTTTAAACATTTATCAATGTTTTTGTGTCTTACATGTTTATTTGTTTATTTTTGAGAGAGAGAGAGTAAACAGGAGAGGGGAAGAGGGAGAGAGAGAATCTCAAGCACACTCTGTGCTGTCAGTGCAGAGTTGATATGGGGCTTGAACTCACGAACCATAAGATCATAACCTGAACCAAAATCAAGAGTCAGATGCTTAACCAACTGAACCACCCAGGCACCCCTTTCTCTGGCCTAATTTAAGACTTTCTCTCATTTTTAATTTTTTTTATGTTTTATTTTATATTTATGAGAGAGAGACAGAGGATGAGCAGGAGAGGAAAAGAGAGCAGAGACAGAATCTGAAGCAGGCTCCAGGCTCTGAGCTGTCAGCACAGAGCCCAATGTGGGGCATGAATTCACAGGCAGTGAGATCATAACCTGAGCTAAAGTCAGACTCCCAACCGACTGAGCCACCCAGGCACCCCACTACTCATTAGGTTTTAAGCAGTTTTATATATGAGATTCCAGATACTGTTTTCATTGTACTTATACTACTTAAATCTGTGGATTGATACTTATAATAGTTTTGGAAAACTGGTAGTCATTAACTCTTCAAATTAACTCTCCAAATATCACTTATAGTCTAATCTCTCCTCATTTCCTTCTGGGACTTCCGTTACGTGTCCTTTTCAGAATGTCCCTGTTGCACTTACCTGTTTTTGTATTATTTTTCTCTCTGTGCTTTTGTGTGGGTATTTTCTATTGGCTTGTTTTCCAATTCCAAAAAACCATAGAGTCTCCAGAAAACCTTTTTTTATTTCAGCAATAGCAAGGGCAGCTATTGGCAGAATCAATCTTTTCAAGCCAACCCAAGATTGAGCTGGACTAGGGCTGTGATGAAGTTTTGGGAAAACCCAATCTAGTTCTCTTGATCCTGTTCCTAAGGCATGATTTCCCAGGACTTTTAATTATAACCTTGGGATGACTTTGATTTACCAAATCTGAAAGTCTGAGATAGATTCAGTTCTTCTCTTCAGAGGTTTACCACTTAGCTCTTTAGCTTTCTACTCCACACAGCTTCAAATGGGGCAAATGTCTTCAAAGAAAGATGAGATAATGTGTCGGAGATTCCTTAAATCTCCCCTTTTGTTATTTTAGCCTCAAAAAAGCCCAAATTTCTGCTGGTTTCTCTGCCTCCCAGGAATGGTCTCTTGCCAAAAGCCAGGTCTGGATTTTAAAACTCTAGATGCACTCAGATTTAGTAAGTATCTCAAATTAAAAAGTACCTGTAGATCAATTCACCACTCTTTCTAGAGAATTCATCCCTTGCCTACTTTCCTTTTAATCCTCCTCCCCTGGAATGCTCTTTGTTTCCTGAGCATCACAAGACTATGAGATATTTCACTCTACTTTTTGGAAGCTTTCAAACTAGCTCCTTAATCTCCTGTAAAACTTCGAAACTCAGCAAATGTCTTATAGGGAAAACTGGCCATGCATCTGACATGTCTCCAGTCTTGAATTTTGTCACTCTAGCTTCACACAATCACTAAAACCTTTATTTTCCCAGAAGTAGGTTCAGCCTGGGACAAATTCTGATCCTTAGGCCATGCCTACAATCATCACCTGCCCTCAGAGGGGGATAATCATCAGCTTCTCTCTCTGAAACTGTAGTCTAACTTGTCCTCCCATATCTCTCAGGCACTTTTTATATCATCAGTTTTAAAATTCACCCAGTTTTTCATAATTGTTTTCAACAGGAACACTGCCTTGCCACAATCTACATCATCATGCTCAAAAGGAGAAATCTACACAAATCTCCTAAAAGTCTTCGCTGCTTCCATTCTGGCCACAGTGTAAGCTATTTGCCACACAGAAACCAGGATGATCCTTTTAAATCATAAATCAGATCATGTCACTCCCACTGCACTTATAATAAAATCTAAACTCCTTATCATGTCTTCAAGGACCTATATGTTCCTGTCCTGATACCTTCCTAACCTCATCTCTTAGCTTTCTTCTCTTTGTTCACTGCACTCTAGCAGAGTGAACAGAACATGAATACTGGATACATATTGTGGGTAACTGCTCCAGGCCTTCTAGTTATTCCTCAAGCACACTTACTGGAAATCCATTCCTGTCCCCATCCCACTCTATCCCATTACATACTCTGTATAAGACCAGGGACATTGTCTACCTTGTTCCATACTTTACTCCCAGCACCTAAAATAGTGTCTGGCCATATTATAGATATTAGATAAATATTTACTTAATAATTGAATGAATAAAATCAAAGCCACTTCGGCTGAAATGTGGCTGGGGCTCTGAAGCCCTAACAATTACCTCATCTTTACTGATGATGATAACCTAGTTAATTTAGAATTGACCACATATTTTTCATAAAATTTTAATTAAACTCTTAGAGGAATACTGAAACATATACAAAGCAACATGGGGTTCCAAGTATCATAGTTTAGAAATGAAATGGATCACTAAGATTCCTTCCAGTTCTAATAGTCTAGCCAAAAATAACATATTAGGGGAAAAATGACAACTGAATGTCCTAAAAGATCTGTTTCACTGATACTGTTTTTTTTTTTTTTCTGGCAAGAAAGATACATGCCCTTAAATGCCATAATAATCAAGAAAAACTATGTCCTTACTTTACAGCTCCAACTTATTTTCTAGTGAAACCTTTTTGATTCAGTGTCAGGTTTTAGAAACCCAACTGAAATTAGTTCTAGGCTTCTTTCTGAACAAAAAGGACACTCTTCTCCAGAATGCATTAGAACCTATACAATTAGATATGCTTGTGGCAATTTCACACGTGTGGCTTAAGTTTTTGCAGGTTTGCAGTTTGGGTCCTTAAGAGCTTAGGCACAGAGTTATATAAGTTTCATCTGTGGGTAAGAAGGAAAAATAAAGTAAAATGTTCCCACTGACCTATGCTCTACTTTCCCTGCAGATAAAAAGGGACTTCTGTTTATGGAACTTCACAAAAGTAATGACTACATAACGTCCAAAGAACTCTAGTCCCTGGAAAGAAGTGCATTTCATCAAATTAGGTCATTAGTAATCATTCACACAGACCTGGTATTTTCTTCTCACCTCCATGAAAAATATCAGTTTGTTCTTTGTGTGCGTGTGCAACTTCCCATTATTCCTCAGGACAAGATTTCCCTGAAGTACCAGTTTAGAAGACACAAGGGCTGTTAGGTACACCTTTGGTACCTATCCCTTTTCACTGCAATACATATCTTTCATGATTTTATTGACCAAAGTAGGGCATGATTTGGTTTATTTGCTTAAATAAAATAACATAGAAAGGATGAGTCATTATAAAGATAAAACTTAATCAAGCTAAAACTTAAAATGAGAAATAATTACCTCAGACTATGGAAAAATTATTTGGGGACAACCTAATTCCATAACCAGAAGGTAAATTATGGGTGAGATAATGAAAAAATTTTGGTGTTTATTCTTAGCTCATCTTATTAGCATCATCAAATATTATGGTAACACCAATCACAGCCCACAACTAATACTGTATATCTAAAAAAAAAATCAAGGTAATTTGAGATTTACACAAGTTCTACCGACTTTTTACAATTAACCTTGATGCATTTTTAACTCTCAAGTACTCATGTTATATATAGGTAATCATATATATATGTATATATATATATATATATATATATATATATATATATATACATATGTGTGTGTGTATATACATATATATACATATATATATATATATATATATATGTGTGTGTGTGTGTGTATAGCAAAACACCTGAGAATTTTTCATGACTAACACAGACTTCTCAGAGACAAAGATGATTTCTCTTCAAATTAGCCTTTAGGATTCAGATACTTAAAATGCTTCTTACTTCTGGGATCAAAATTTAAAACACTTTGACTCTAGATTTTTAGGAACATGGTAACCAAATTAATAAAAACTGTTACTTCTGACTTCTAAGGGCTAGCCTATAAATCAGAAGTTTCAAATGGTGACCAGGAGAGACCAAATTCAACACATAGATAAGTTTTATTTGATCTACACAGTGATTTTTTTAATTTGAATTCATTATCAACATTTAAAAGTCAGGAAATTTCACTTTAAAAATCCAGGTATCAAGCTTTTCTTGAGAAAGACCATATAGGCTGTGCTCTGCACAGAGAATCAACCTAAGTAGTAAGTGAGGCTGACATGCAACACATACTTATTTGTTGTGCCAGGTCTGTATCCACAAAATGAAGGAGTGCCTTTATCTAATTTGTAAAAAGATGCTACACAGTCTGGAATGATACTGACTCTGGGCCTTCATTCCCACATGGCAGCAATTACCTGCCGCCTGACAAAGAACGTAAGTTTGAAATTACTCCAGTCCCCACCACTCCCTATTACCCACCTGCTTCACTATATTTGGGGATCTGCCTGGTTTCTATACAGACATTTCAATTTACAACTTTTGGTCATCGTAAAAAGGAAATGATATTTTTGATTTATTCATCTAAATAATGTAAGTTTAGATTTATGTTGCAGAGGCAGGGTGTTCAGCTCCTGATAACAATACAGATACTCAGTAATCAGGCTTTACAATCAGATAGATCTGGATATCTGTTTAACATTGGAAAGTTATAGGAACTTTCATGTATCAATTCCTTTATCTAGGAAATTAGTCTAATATTACTATTTTGTGAGTTTGCAGAAGACTAAATGAGATTACATGTAATATAATGCTTAGTGTATATTAAGTACTTTTTTAAAGTGTGATTTCATGTTAAATGCTGGAATGACACCCTCTCTCTGGCCCTGAAGAAAAGGGCCTTGTGAGTTATTTCTGGAATTTTAAATTTCATGAATATTTGTTCAAATTTATTAGACTATAAAGCATAAAGCATGAAGGCAGGGATCGTGTCTACCTTTCATTGTTTTCTCCCCAACACTGGCACATAGTAAGAACTTTAAACTTGCTAGTAGGATAAATAAAAAATGAAATGACTTTCCAGGCTGCACTGGGAGTTGGGAAAAGAGCAAACTCCTCCTCACTCCCTAATCCATGGCATACTTTTCCAACATGAATTGAGAGATACAATTAAAATAGTATTCAATGTCAAATGAAAGGCAAATGAAATATGCAGGTAAACAGTGTAAACAAAATTAAACATTTGTCTTGGGTTGACGTAGATTTTCCTGGTCAATTAAACTGTATGATATCACGATACATTAAAGCAAAAACAGGAAGGGTCCAACCACCCCCACCATTTAAGATGCACAAGGAGGCTATTAATAAAAGCATTAACTCAGGTCATGTGATCCAGAAACCCAATGAAAGAGCTACCAACTGTCACTTTTCAAGTGGCCCCAGGAAGAATAGGGTAACAGACACCAGAAGATATATTTAAAGATAAGAATTTTGGAGCCTAATGCACTCTTTATAAAAGAATGGGCCAAGGGCAGAGTTCAATGACTTTTGAACACTGTCTCCTCTTTAAAATAAAACAAAAACAACAAGTTGGTGTGCCCAGAAGACTAAGCTACTCAATTGTCCTCTGTGGACAGAAATACACTGAGACTTTGCCAGGGTTTCCTCAATGAAAAAAAAATAATAAAGTAGTTGACACCTCCTAGTTAGCCAGCTTGAATCTAAAATGTAAAGGCAAGTGAGATTGTTTTTTTAACCCTTTCTTTGAAAGCATGCAAACTGGTATGATATACTTTAGGTATCCAGGACCCTCATTTTTACATTAGTGCAACTGGAAAAGAGATGCTACCTCCATGTGTGCAATGTAGCACAAAGGTATGATCACTGAGGCATACAACCAGAATGTGTCAGTTCAGAGGGGAAAAAAATCTCCCATCTCTGGCAAAATATTTTACACTAAAATCTACAGCTATTCCATTGCAAGACTTACTAAGTGATATACCCAGGGGAGAACGTGCTTCATGTTGCAATAATAATAAGGTCTGGTTTGTACAAGGAATGGTTTGATCTACCCTCTTTTTAAAGGATAATGAAATTTTTTTAGCTGTTCAAAAACTGGGTAATTTGTGATCATATATTCCCTAATATGGAAGGTTCTAGTGGCTTCACTTTAATCACCTAGGTCTTATGCCGTTGGAAAAAAATATATTAGATGTTGCTTTGATACATAAATGCTTTGTTTTTTAAAAAAGAAAAGAGATTTTTCTATTTCTACCAGTGAAAAGGCTATGAGCAGAGCTGCCATTCGTTGACTCCTGTTATTTGAGTAGGTGCCTGTAAAGGGCCAGGTGGTGTTTATGCAGATGACTGAGCAAGTTACAATGTGTTCTTCCTTTTGGATAAAACATTAGTGTATCAGATGTGACAAATCAGATGTTCATCTTCCGCACTTCTGCATTATTTTACATTGAGAATTAGATGATGTGCTGGCTTAGCTTTTTGCTTTTCTTTTTTTCTTGAGAATGAGTTCATAAATAAAGTTCTCTCTACACCCTGCATAATCACAGTCTCACAGAATAACTAACTGGCTAGGTAATATGATAATTACAGCCATATCTATCTTGCATTGTACAAGAGAAAAAGCACGTGTTCTGGGTAACAAAAAGCACACCACTCATATCCTCTAAGAGCTATTTAATATGTTACCCATCCTTATACTCTCACTGTCAAAGGAAAACATGATCTTCTCATTCTGACATCGTGGGGTGAGCCACCTGAGGAAATTAACATCCTAGAAATGGATGCTAGCATCCATGTCCACCTAGGAAGTTAGCATCTTCTGAACACCAACATGCAAGGCTCAAAACCGTTGTCCAATTGTACAAAGCAAATGCCTACTTCCAATCCAAAGGGATACCTTTGGTAGGTTACATAGAATTTTTAAATCAGACTTTAAAAGAGCCCCCAAATCATTTTTAAATGAACTGACAACACTCCCATCTGCAGAGACAGCATTTGCCCCCACTTAGTATCACCATGCTTTCAAACCCCTCCAACTCCCCCTGGCTACTCTCCACACTACCATTTTGTCCAAGAAAAGACAGCCAGAGAATCCCCATGAAGACAGATTTCCAAAAAGAACAAATGAAAGCTTGCATTGTTTTGTGTACTCGAAATCTTTATTTTGAGAGCTCCTGTGAAGAATTAGAATAGCACTCAGTGTGGCTAGGGAGAAATTAATAGATTAAGGTAAGTGAATAGCTTAAGAACTCTTAAAAGTTTTATTAATGCTCTTAATTCATGCATTCACTCAACAAATATTTATTGAGCTTCTATCATATGCAGTTCAAGATAAGGCCTTTTTAACCAGGGGACAATGACAGAGGAGTTATAAGCATATAAGAAAAACATAAATATACTAAAGAAATTTCAGAGGGTAAGTGGCATCACAGAAGAATTTATAGAAAAGATGTTTTTTGCTGAACCCTGGAGGATGGATAGGCTCTAAGACATGAAGAGTAGCTGGAAAGAAAGAAGGATAGGAGGAAGGCCTCATAATTCCACACCTCTAATAACATATGACTACCATGCCACCACTATTAATAATAATTTTATGGGGTGCCTGGGTGGCTCAGTTTGTTGAGCGTCCGACTTTGGCTCAGGTCATGATCTCGCGGTCTGTGAGTTCGAGCCCCGCGTCAGGCTCTGTGCTGACTGCTCAGAGCCTGGGGCCTGTTTCAGATTCTGTGTCTCCCTCTCTCTCTGACCCTCCCCCATTCATGCTCTGTCTCTCTCTGTCTCAAATATAAATAAACGTTAAAAAAAATTTTTTTTAATTTATTAAAGGACTGATTAGCTCATGTATTTCATAAAATACATTTGATATATTTTCATATATTTTACATATTTATTAAAATGTTGATATTTTAACATTATATTTTGATGCATTTAATATATCTTATTTACTAATAACTATTGCTGTAATTATTATTATTACGTAATAATAATTCATGCATTTTAGCAATATTACCCCTCACAAAAGCTCCCATTTACAAAGTATTTTTCCTTGTGCCATGAACTATTCTAAGGTATATAGCTACTCAGTAAACTCTCACAACAATCCTGGGCAATAAGTACTATTAGCATTCCCATTTTACAAATAGAAAGGGAAGAGAGATTAACTAACTTGCCCAAAGTCACTACAAGAATGTGGAAAAACGGGGCGCCTGAGTGACTCAGTCAGTTAAGCGTCCAGCTTTGGCTCAAGTCATGATCTCATGGTCTGTGAGTTTGAGCCCTGCATTGGGTTCTGGGCTGACAGCTCAGAGCCTAGAGCCTGCTTCAGATTCTGTGTCTCCTCTCTCTGCCCCTCCCCCGCTCATACTCTGTCTCTCTCTCTCAAAAATAAACATTAAAAAATTAAAAAAAAAAAAAAAAAAAAAAAGAATGTGGTGGAAGAACTGAATTCTAAGCAAAACAGTCTGGACTCCAGAGCCCATGCTTATGACTATGCTCTATTACCACAGAATGAGCCATGCTGTGGACCTTCCTGAGGGTCACATGGCTGTTGGCAGAAGTCAGTTCCTAGTATTGCAGGACTGAGGTCCACCTTTCTTGCTGACTGTCAGCTGGGGGCCAGTCTTAGCTCCCAGAGACCCTGCAGTTCCTTGCCATGAGGCCCCCACACAATATAATAGCTTACTTCTCTCCAGCCCAGGAGAATCTCTCTCCAGAGTGCTAAAACAGAGTCCATTATAATCAAGGAAGTGATTATCCCATCACCTCTGCCATATAATGCAACCGAATTAAGGAAGTGACTTTCTCATCATAAAAACAGACCCCATTCATGCTCAAGAGAAGGAGATTACTTATGCAAAGCATGTATACCAGGGAATCTTGAGGGCCATCTTAGAATTCTATCTGCTGCAGTGTGTTCCCAGAAGCACATCCTGGGACAAGGATTGATATGAAAGTTATTTATGAAGAAGCCTTCCAAGAAAAAACAGCAAAGGAATGGGGAAGTGGGCAAAAATGTTAAGGGAGCCGAACAGGATGCCATTACTCAGCAAAGTCTCATGAGGGATAACCTTAACTCCATTCTACCAGTGGGTTGCACCGTTTAGGTTACAACTAAGGGCTGTCCAGATCCAGAGTGAGGGCCCTGGAGTATTATACCCCCGTCCCAACTGACCATTGGTTTGGGGGCTATCCGCCAAGGATGTAAATTCCTAGACTTTTCGGGCATTTGCAGGCAAACTATACACTCACAGCCTAAAAGCAGCTTTCTGGCAAAACAATGCAGGTGCTGGCTTTCAGGAGTGAAAGCCTCTGGGGGTCAACATGAACAAAATGGCAAAGGGATCTGAAGAAATAGTAGGGGAATGTTAAAATCATCTGTTACATGAACTTTTGATAAACAACTTTTAAGTATCAAAATTACATCATTGTGTTGTAAAAGAAATTACACGAATGTAATAAATTGTTTAATGAAATTGTGTAGGCTTCTGGTTTTGTCAAAATAATAAGCTAAGTTAATATGGATACCCCCCCCCCACACACACATACATACAATATAGTACAGAAATGCAGAATAAATCTGAAAAGAAAGAAGCTGAAAATGATTCTTTAAACCTCTGTATGAAGCCCTGAACACACTCTCAACCTGAACATGCACAAAATCTACCAGAATCAGCACAGCAAAGGCTTTGAGGACTGAACCTCTGTAGACCACCAAGGAAGGTGCACAAACTGTGAAAACCAGAATAGTGCTGCAGAGTCTTTGAAAACTAAACTGACATCTAAGCCCACAGAAACCAAGTCAGGACTTGAAATATAAGTCTCATGGTGTTAACTGCTTGCTTTTAAAAAAAAGAGAAGCAGCAGCAGCCGACACCATTCTCCAGATTTTAACTGAGCTCCGAATCTCAAAACACAGTATTCAAAATGGCCAACATACAGTCCAAAATTATTCAACATGCAAAGAACTAGGAAAATCTAAACAACTGAAAGAAAGAGGCAATCAACACACAACAACACTAAGATGACCACAAATATTGGAATTATCAAACCAAAAAAAGCTATGGCAGTTATTATAGCCAGGCCATATGGAGTAAGGGCAAACAACTACCTAGAAACAAATGGAATTTAGGCATTTTCAGTAAAGAAATAGAAGCTACACAATAAGTACTAAGTGAAAATTCTAAAACTGAAAAATACAATAACAGATTTTTTTTAACTCAATAGACAGATCTCAGTAGTAGTACAGAGATAAGAGAGCCGGTAAACTTGAAGACAGATCAGTAGAAATTATCCAATCAGAATAACAAGGGGCGAAGGTTCAATAATAAACAAAGCTTCATATTGGAACAATATCACAAGGTCTACTACTCATCCTCCTGGAGTCCCAGAAGGAGGGAAAAGAAAATGGTACCAACAAATATATAAATAATGGCTGAAGATGCCCCAAATTTGGTGAAAGACATACATTTACAGATCCAAGAATCTCAGTAAACCAAAGAGGATAAATTTAAAGAAAACCACGCCAAGACATATAATTAAAATGCTAAAAGCTTTACCCAATTCTGCTTTCCTCACCCTTCACAGGTATGTCTCCTGAAAACACCCCACCACAAACCTCCACATATAAATACCAGAGTCTCAGAGCCTGCTTCCTGGGGAATCCCACCCGTGATATAGCAAAATTAAGTTTACCTCTAGAGAGGCAGAGGAGAGGATGGAATTTGAGACATGAATAGAAAAAAGTTTATAAGCTTAACCTGGCTATATATTATATTATTTTACTTTTTGTATGTTTGAAATAGTTTACAATTTCGAAAAACATACGTATGTCTCCAGCAGACATTGTGATACATATCACAGTAATTTAAGCCAATTATTTCTGCCAGTCACATAGTAACTTCTCGAAAATCCACAGTATGCAATGTAGTTAATAATCTGGACCAAGGGTGGGGCGAAACCTTTAAATATTGAGATGTCAAGTGAAATTGTCTACACGTGCTTAGCTAATTTTTTCTGAAAGTCGCTTGTAAAAAATATTTTTAAAGTCTAGAGAGAAAAATAACTCTGCAATAAAAACAAATATTCTATTCTTACAAGACCAAAATGATAGACTTTTCTAACAGAATTTCCTTTCATTAGGTTTTTAATAGCAATTTGCAAGAAAGACTATCAAAAAGAGGTTTAGGCTGCCACTGACACCTCGGGTCCTGGCAATGTACACCCCTTGGGCCACACCAGTAGGCCAGCCTGTCCAGCCTTTACCATGCTGGTCAAAAAAGGCACCAAGTGCATCAAATACCTGATTTTTGGATTTAACTTCATTTTTCTGGCTTGCCAGGATTGTATTCCTTGCCATTGGACTTAGCTCTGAATCGACTTTGAGGCCAAGAGCATCTTGGAGCTGGAAATAATCATTCCAGCTTCTACAGTGGAGTATATATTCTGATTACAGCTGGTGCCTCAGGATGCTGGTGGGGTTTCTCGGCTGCTAGGCTGCTGTGCAGGAGCCCCAGTGCATGCTGGGATTATTCTTTGGCTTCCTCTTGGTGACATTTGCCATTGAAATAGCTGCAGCCAGCTGGGATATTCCCACAAAGATGAGGTGATTAAGTCCAGGAGTTTTACAAGGATACCTACACCAAGCTGAAAACCAAGGACAAGCCCCAGCGGGATGCTAAAAGCCATCCACTCTGCATTGGACTACTGTGGTTTGGCTGGAGGAGTGGAACAATTTATCTCCGACATCTGCCCCCAAAAGGATTTACTCTCAAACATCCCAGTGAAGCACTGCTCTGAGGCCATCAAAGAGGTCTTTGACAACAAATCCCACATCATCAGTGCATGGGCTTTGGGACTGCTGTGGTGATAATATCTGGAAGTCTTCAGTATGACCCTGTGCTGTGCTATCCACAGGAGCCGAGAGAGAATCTAGAGTCAGATTGTGCCCCTGAAAAGCAAAGTTTACCCCTGGAGGTGGGTGATTATTTCCTTGGGTGTTTTTTTTCCCCCGGGAGTCAGGGGGGATGCACTAACTTTAGTATTAATTCTGCATTTCTAAACAAAAAAAAATTATCCTATGTTTGTCTTTTTGATGCTTTGTTCAATACTGGTATTCACAGTAGCTTTGGTTTGTATTTTTTGGTTATTTGGTTTTGCTTATGTTAAGCAGAAATCCTGAAATGAAAGGTATCATATTTGCTATACTGTAGACAAAAGATATTGTACACAGAGAATTTTTTTACTTTAAAGAGATTTTAAAATGTCTATCACATTTAATCAAGTTGTAACTTATGTTGAAGAAAATTTCATACATAATAAAAGATTATATGACAATTAAAAAGTTTATACTGCACTCTTATATTATTTCATGTTATCAATAAAATGTCTTTAGTTATGAATCCTCACGTTCCATGGCCACAACATGAAAATGAGCCATAATTTCACCCTTTCACTACTTTACATATTAGTCCTTGGAACTGTTCAAATTACAGGATGTCAAATCAAAAAACTGGTAGGGAAAACTGCTATCTTGTAACTTTATGGAAGTGAAAAAGCTGTTGGCCCTATGAATCATCAGGTGGTAAATTCACCTTCTGCATCCTCACCCTATTCACAGATTCCAAAACTAGCTGAGGACATTGGAAAGAGCCTGCTTAGTAAGAAATCTTTCTCTCTTTCTAATGTGTGCACACGCATGCACACGAGCACACACACACATACACACATGTGGCTTCAAGTTCACAAGCCTGTCAGCAGAGTGGGTGTGGAGAAGGGAAAGGATCTCTAAAAGCCATATATATATGTTCCAAAAAAAAAAAAAAAACCCAAAAAACAAAACTGCCCACAAGGACTGAACTTCCAGGAGTACAGGTATATGAAGTGAAGGACAGAGTAAGCAAAATTCTGTGTTTGCAGAATAGATTAAACATCAAAAAGAAAAGAAGAGACCAAAAAGATATTCTCCTTAGAGTAAAATCTTTTGTTTAGTTATTTTTAATGCTTTCCCACAGAGAATAGAATATGAAACCAGGGAGCCCAATCTTATCTCAGAGAGAGAGCATTAAAGGGCATAAGAAAGAGGACTCAAGAGTTATTCAATGGACAAAAGGTTGAAGAGCTTTGGTGGTATTTTTTTCCAGAGGACAACTTACACTACAGGAGCCTGAGGGAAAGAGTAAGAAGTCTTGGATAAAGGCTAAGACTGGTAAGAAAGTCTTGAGCTAAAAAAGAGGAATGGCCTTGTGGTAGTCAGCCAGAGTCAGTTTCAAGGGTTGCCATCTGCTTCTTGGTACTGGAGCTCTATCAGTGCTTGTTTCTAATCCTATGTCGGAAAAACAAGGCAATGTCACCAGATGAGATTCAGACTATCCAAGGAAACCAGACATCGTAGGTCTGTCAGCACTGGGTAAGTGACCACAATGTAAAGCATACTCTATCCAGATCTGCATGTCTTTATTAAGAAAACAAATTCCAAGTCTCTTGATTTCAAGGACTTTCTTACCCTATACAGGAGAAAAGACATCTGTGTGGGGTAACAGATGATTTTTAAAAACTATAAGCTGATGTCTCCCATTAACTACTGCTGTGTAACATGTAAGAGTTAAGTACTTGAGGGAAGTAGAAGAAAGCAAGGATGGAAGAGATTCAGATGATGACCAGAATGAGAAAAAAGAACAATGGGAAACTATTTCCCAGAGGAGGGAAGTTTCACACATTTCTTATAAGTAATAGGTGTCATGGTTCCACAGAGAAGAGGAAGAGGAAGATAAAACAGACAAAAAATATTGTCACCTTCTAGAGTTCCAAGGCAGAAATGAGAAGAGGATGCTTGAGATTTTCCTGAAGCATTTACTAAGATGTATTCAAAACAAAACAAAACAAAATGCAATCAAAATGGGAAGCAGTTAGAGATTTAGCACAGATAGTTTTCATTTGGCGAATAAGAGACCTGAAAAGGGGCATGATTACAGCTTCAGGGGGAATTGCGGAGAATGGGTTAAAACTGTCAAGAACTATGAAGAGTCTGAGATTTTAATTTACTTGCAAGCCTACAAGTGAGCCTGCAGAAGTCATGAGCTCCTGCATCAGAGACAAAGGTCCTACTTTTTCATGGCACAACCAGACACCTGCACATCAGTTTTGTTTTGGTTACCCCTACTCCCCAAATGCCACAGGGGTGATACAGAAGGGCTGGTGGATCCCGCACATACAGTAGGTTTGCATCACATCTGAGGAATACTGAGCTGAGGAAACCCAAATCTTCTATAATGAGCAGCAAGCAAGTCTGTCTGATCTTTGCTCCAATAGAAGGTATCATTTTATTATACTGGACAGTAAGCAAACCTGCATACTTGAAAAGATCATCCAGAACAAAAAGGCAGTTGGTCTTTCTGCTCACAAGATATTAAAAAATGCAAGAGACCTATAGAGAGTGGTCTCTGTACAAGTAGAGGATGGGAAGACACTCAAAATGAATGCATAGGAAGTCAAGATGTCAGAGATGAAGGAATATAACAGAGCAGGAAATATAATAAGTGAGGAGAAAAGAATACAGCTTCTTTGCAGAAGAATCAGCAAAAATGTATTATGATCTGAAGGTCTGAATCTTTGGAACGGGTGTTGAAAGGAAAGAAGTAGGAAAGAAAGGATCCAACAAAACTACTCTGTATTGGTTAACTATTACTATGTAGTAAATTACCTCAAAACATAATGACTCACAATAATAAACACCTATTATCTCACACAGTTTCATGGGTCAGGAATCTGGGGGCAGCTTAGCTGGCTGGTTCTGGTTCAGAGTCAGTCATGAGGTTGCAGTCTAGAGGTTGGCTAAGGCTACAGTCACCTGAAGGCTTCACTGGGTCTGGCCGATCTGTTTCCACACTGATGATTCATTCACATGCCTGGCAAGTTAGCACTGGCTGTGGTCAAGAAGCCTCAGCACCTACCCCTCCCCAAGGAGAACATCGTAACATGCAAGCCAGCTTCCCCAAGAGTGAGTGATCCAAGAGAAATCAAGAAAGAAGTCACAATGCTTTTTATGATTTAGTCTCAGAAGGCACTAATATTCTGATATTCTAGTCATTAGAAGCAAGTCACTAAGTCCAACTCACACTCAAGAGGAAGAGAATTGAGCTCACATCTTAAAGAGTACAGTAACAAAGACTTTATGGATACATTTTAAAACCACCACACACTCCAAGTGTATGTACTTGACACAATGAAGGAGCATATTATTAGTAAGCAATATATGATGTGGCCACTAGTAAGACTGTAGTTGAAGCAGACAGGTCCCAGAGTAGGGTGTGGGTAGGTGGGCTGCTTTTGGTGTGTTTAAGATAATATTCTAGAGAGGCAAAATTTCTAATTTGTTTCTTGGTTACAATGTATATTTTCTCAGGGTGCCTAGGTGGCTCAGTGGGTTAAGCATCTGACCAGCTCAGGCCATGATCTTGTGGTTTGTGGGTTTAAGCCCCGCATCGGGCTCTGTGCTGACAGCTCAGAGCCTGGAGCCTGTTTCAGATTTTGTGTCTCCCTCTCTCTGACCCTCCCCCGTTCATGCTCTGTCTCTCTCTGTCTCAAAAATAAATAAAGTAGGGGGCGCCTGGGTGGCTCGGTCAGTTAAGTGTCCGACTTCGGCTCAGGTCATGATCTCATGGGTCCGTGAGTTCAAGCCCCGCGTCGGGCTCTGTGCTGACAGCTCAGAGTCTGGAGACTGCTTCAGATTCTGTGTCTCCCTCTCTCTCTCCCCCTCCCCCCGCTCAAAAATAAGTATTAAAATTTTTTAATGTATATTTTCTCTTTCTTATCTCTTTTCCTTATCACTAGTACCTAGTTCTTTGTACATAGATGATCACAGATTTTTTTTTGTTTTATTTTGATTCAGCTATAATGCAAGTTGATGTTCCCATAGCAATTTTTAAAAAGCAAGCACTGCTGTCCAGGCAGAGGGGAAAAATTGATCCAGATGCTGAGGAGAAAATTGTGTTGATCTCTAACAGAGATTTATTATACTGAGGTTACAATCCGTTCCTTTCAGAGTCACAGGGTTCTTGTGGTCAGGTTGAAGAGCCAAAACCCTCTAATCTATGGCAGAACTCAATTTCCTCCATGGATTTATCACTTCCTAATGTTTTGGCTTATTGCTTAATAGTGCCCTGATGATGAGATCTGTATGTATGCAGACAACTCTGTCAGTGCATCAGTGAGACTATAGTCAAGAACACCAGGTGGAATCCTATGACAATATCCCGGATATGAAATAATAAAGGCCTGAATGCAGGCAGTCATATTGAAAATAAAATAGAAGGGTAGGTTTCGAGAGAGTCCTGAGAGAGGATACTCAGAGCTTGGCAACCACTTTGAAGTAGGAGATGAGGGAAAGGAAAAGTAGAGGAAAACTCAGATATGTCTGGTTAGTCCTGGATGGCCCATGGCTTTGGCAGTTTTAGCCGTGAAAGTGTTGTGTCCTGGGAAACCCCTCAGTCCCAGGCACAGGTACATTTGAATGCCCTGTGATAGGAATACCATTAACTTAAATACACAATACAGGAGTAGGAATGCTTTTGCCGTGGAAAATAAATTCTGTATGGACACAGTGAATTTAAGACAACTGCAGAGGACACAAGGAAAAAAAAAACAGAAATGCCTTTTTAGAGCCCAGTGAGAGGCTGGAGCTGGACATGGACAACTGTCAGGCATTCCATGAAAACTGATGTCAGTTCTCAGGAGATGAGAATCTCCTAGGGAGGCTTCTATAGTAAAAGGAAAAGGAGGGTGAGAAGAGGACTCAGGTTTGGGGCAGGGAAAGTGAGGGATGTGCATGCTCATGGAGAAAGAGAACTCATCAAAGAAACTGAGAGGAAAGTGGGAAAAATAAGAGATGGTGATTGTCACAGAAACCAAGGAAAGAGGGAATTTTTTTACAAGATCCAAATGAAGGGCAAAAATGTCAAATGGTGTAGAGAAGAATCCACTGGGTCCTGGAAATTGGGTCTATTTCCTGTGGTGATGGGAAGGGAAGCAGACATTAGAGAGCAGTGCTAAGACTGTAAGGATCGCACCTGGGACCGGATAGCTCAGGGCGTCACATCCAACAAATACATGCCCATTGGAGCCCCTGAAAACTGAGAGAGCAAAACCATGCACTATCACTTTCCACTCACTCTCTATTCCCAGGACCTGAGAAAACACTCAACCTTTACTGACAGCTTTATTTTAAAAACAACTCATATTTCTTGAAAACCTAGTATGTATCAGGCACTTGATATGCCTTATCTCATTTAATCCTACAGCAACTCAATTAGGAACTTATGAATATACATTATTTTGCTCCTCTTCAAGTTCTCTCCATTAAAAAAAATATATATGTAATGGCAAAAACTGAATACTTTTCTACAATGCGCCCTGTTCCAAGAACATCCCCCTAGTCTTTGAGATTGTTCAGTATCTCTGAATCCTGAGTCTCCATTGTCTGCTTTGATTCCCAAGAATTAAATGAATTTTTTTTCTTATAAAAATTGTTCAAGGGCGCCTGGGTAGCTCAGTCAGTTAAGCATCCGACTCTTGATTTTGACTCAGGTCATGATCTCATGGTTCATGAGATCAAGACCCACGTCAGGCTCTGTGATTCTCTCTCTTCCTCCCTCTCTCTCAAAATAAACAAACATTTTTTAAAAATAAAAATAATTTTTAAGATACCTTTGAATTCTCTTATAATTTTCTGAGGCAAATAACCCCACCCACTTTATGCTAGCAACCAGGTTAAGAAAGGCTACACTTCCATTTTTTCTAGAAGCATACTTAAACTCAATATGGGCATTCAAATACCCATAGCTCTGCAATATCACACTCACAACCTCTGCAATTAAATAGTTTGCTAATTGTTTTTGTTGGTAACTTCCATTTACCTACTAAATTATCAACTTCTGGATGTCTGAAACCAAACATCATATTCTTCTCATTCCCTGCAATACCTTATAAATTATTGGGCACCACAGGCATTTATTAATATTTGATGGTTGAGTAGTAATACTCAGATGCAAAATAGTGACCAGAACACGCATGCATCCTCTCTGTGATAGTCTTCCTGATGTTTCTGGGCTGGGACACCAATATTTAACCATGTTAGTTTGAGCTTTCTCACAAAATCAGTTCATTAGTCATAGAATTAATTTATACACTGGGGTGCCTGGGTGGCTCAGTCTGTCGAGCATCTGACTTCAGCTCAGGTCATGATCTCGCGGTTCATGAGTTCGAGCACTGAGTCAGGCTCTGTGCTGACAGCTCAGAGCCTGGAGCCTGCTTCAGATTCTGTGTCTCCCTCTCTCTCTGCCCTTCCTCTGCTCAAGCTCTGTGTCTCTCCCAAAAATAAATAAACATTAAAAAAATTTTTTAACAAGAATTAAGTTATACACTGGTGGAAAATGGAAGCACACATAAACAAAAATGTACCATACGTGGTAGTGGTCGTAAAAGATAAAATGAATAAATACCCATAATATGAACTGGTATCATCTCAAAAACTTTACTCTTAAAGATTAATATAAACTTTATTTATGTTTACAGTTATAAAAGCTTCTGTATACGTTTCCCCTATGATACTGGTCATAGAAATAATACCATATTCCCAAGTCAAGAAAAACTAAAACTCTCAAAGCTAGAACATACATAAGGAACTAATGAAACAGACTCCATTTTTCCCTCTCTGTATTACTGAAATTGAAAAAACTCCAGAGTTATCAATTCTTCTGTAAGACATGCAGGTCTAGGCTTGTATAACTACAATTTCTGCTAACTGGCCACAGGCTAGTATTTTCACACCTTTTTTGTACTAAATGGTTAGAACTGATCACTCCACCGGAAGCTGTCAGTGAGACATCTTCATTTAAAAATCTTAATACATGCAGCAATAAGATTGAATTTTTACAATTTTTCCTGTTTTTTCGCATTTCAGTAAACTCTTACAAGTATGCCGTCCATTTTTCCCTTTTGTACAATTATGCACACATAAATACCTATTAAAATGACTGAATAAAATTTTATTCAATTTGTTACATAGAATCAGTATGTTTCTCGTCTGCACAATTCTTTGGATAATCAATCACCCGATTTTTTTTGTTAAGTGCTTCAGCTTGCTCACCTAACTTGGTAAAAAACCAGTTTGCTAAAAATAAAAGAGAAAGAAAAAAAAGAAAAAACAAGTAAGGGATGGGGGGGAGGAGGGCGGGGGAGGGAGGGAGTAAAACACCAAGCTTTGCTAATAAATAGTTCTCAGAAATATCAGCTCCCAATTTACTACTTGTACACAATGGGCCAGTTGGAACTTGCATGGTGATCCAATTTGCCACAGCTCTTGTTTTTAGTCTTTGTGGAGAAGCTGTGTGAGCACAGTGGGGGCCGCTCCCCCGCATCCCCTGAGTCAATCAGTGGGCTTTTGTTTCCTGCTGGTCAAAAATATCAGGTGGCTTTGAGAGTCTAATTATCAATGAAAAATTAAATTCAATACAGAAATGTAGCCACAATACCCCTCTCCTCACCCTTCCTGCGCCCTCCCCACCCCAGGCATGTGATGGAGTATCACGTTATTCCTTAGGATTCCAAAAAGACAGCAAGGAAAAGAGGCTCCAGCCTGGGGAAGCAAGCAGAAGAGTAAGTGATTTATTTTAGCTTTCTCCTTTTTTGGTGGAGGACGGTTCTAATTACCATGGACATTCTGGAAATGAGAAGTGGGAGGGAGTTTCCTCTTAGAATTGCTAGGCCACATGTATCTCAACGTTGCTTCATAAAATTTTCTGGCCACAGTTTCCAGCAGAAATTGAATAAACAGAAATGAAAGAATATATACGTTATTTTGGATAACTCTAATTTACTTGATAATCCAAGTATGCTCTTTTCTGATGCAGGGAAGGAATTTACTGTTTATTAAAGTATATTCTTACCTCTTCTAAATTATCAACTTCTGAATTTCAGAATGTTTTCTGAATTTCTGAATATCAACAACCTCTTCTGAAGTTATTCCACTCAGTTTGGGAAACACAAAGTTGAAAAAAGCAAGCCTGTAACACTTTTAATTCAGGCTTCAAAGGTCAACATAGATACAGGTTCCTCACTTCATATTCTAAGTTAGCATAGAATTTGAGCCCACCAAATCCAGGCATGGTACAGCTTTAGTTTTGTGCACATATATTTTCTTTTAATACTCTCATCTTAAAAAAAAAAGTACTTTATAGATAGGTGATCAGTTAAGGTTATATAAGTGATCAATTAAGGTTATAGTTAAAATCCTACTCAAAATATACACTCTGACCAATCTTTCCTTTAAGATACTCCCCTGCCAAAATGAAACATTAAAGTTAAAGCCATTTGAAACAACCCTTTTCAAGGTGCTAAAATATTTCAATTGTAATGTCATCGTACATTATTTTCAAATCCCACAATAAGTATTATGGTTGATTCACAAATACCATTGAAGTGTGAAGTGTTGTTCCATATGAGGAACTATTAAGAGATGGTATCAATCTTGGGTTAAATATCTCTGGAGATTATTTAATAAGACAACACACCTTTCTCTATGAGCCCAAAAAGTATAAAAAGCCTTGAATATATCATTAGGTAAGTTTGGACTAGAAATTGCCACAGTGCTCCAAACTTCTTAAGATACCAGTTATATAATTGTCAATCTGTTTTCAGGATCACAAAGGCCCAATAACCAAATTACAGTTAAATCTGTCCAAGGACATTGTGGGAACTTGATCATAAATATAATCATTGAAGAAACAAGAGGGGAATACTATTAAATCCATTACTATAACACGTGGATGTATACATTTTAATTTTTCATGTTTTAAATAAAACTTCCCATTTTTGCAAATATAAGTACTCAAAACAGAGAAGATAAATTCTTTTTGGTCTTTTAAGACTCTAACACTACTTTGAATAGGGAGACATTTTCTATATACTGAGGAATGTGTTATTGCTATTCATTTGAAACTTATTTTAAATGATCATATATAACTAAAGAATAGTCTATCTGTGAACATGGCATTATTAATAGAGCAGAACAGTTGTTTGGTGTTCTTTAGCTTTTATACATTTATCTGAGTTTTGCTATTTTATCTTAATACCTAAGACACAACATATATGCACACAGCAGTGTACCACATCAGAAACACGAACTTGGACAAGGGTCATTCTTTACAAATGAACACAAGGTAAAATTCTAACCATTAAAAACAATTAACACTCAGATATAATATAAGCAGAAGATTATTTTTTCAATCTGCTTCAAACCTATAACAACCAAAGACATCTCAAAGATTGTTGAGGCACCTGGGTGACTCAGTCAGCTAAGCAGCTGACTTCGGCTCAGGTCATGATCTCATGGTTTGTGAGTTGGAGCCCTGCATCGGGCTCTCTGCTGTCAGCACAGAGCCTACTTCAGATCCTCTATCCCCCTCTCTCTGTCCCTCCCCTGCTTGCCCTCTCTTTCTCTCTTTTTCTCTAAAATCAGTAAACATTTCTTTTAATCTCAAAAAAAAAAAAGATTGTGTTTCTGTCTTGATACATCTTTGTTGAACTTGGCTTAACTAAATGGGTACAAATAACCTTTTCTCATCTCATTCATTCTCTCAGACTCTACTGAATAAAATCAACTTTATCATTAAAATTTCTTGGCTGCATAGAATATTATCCTTTTCCTTTTAATGGATTCTTCATTGCCTTCCTGGAGTTTTTTTCTTTAAGTAAAAATATGATTTTACTTAAAATTGAAAAGTATTATAATATTACATATCTATTAGTATAAATGGCATGCTTTACATTAAGACAAAACTTAACCAACATAAATGAGGATCTCTTTTTTCTTTTTTTAATGTTTATTTATTTTTGAAGGAGAGAGAGACAGAGTGTGAGCGGGGGAGCAGGCAGAGAGAGAGAGAGATACAGAATCTGAAGCAGGCTCCAGGCTATGAGCTGTCAGCACAGAGCCCAATGCAGGGCTCGAACCCACAAACCACGAGATCATGACCTGAGCCGAAGTCAGACGCTCAACCAACTGAGCCACGCAGGCGCCCCAGTGAGGATCTCTTTAAGTGAGATATAAGGTAGGGGTAAGCACTTTATGCAAATTCATCTCAGGTTTTCTAGTCTTCCTGACACCCAGAATCTTCTAAAAAAAAGAAGCTGCATAGGCGATTTAAAGTTGCATCATGCGTCTTAAATGATAAATTATTAAAGGACTTAATGGACAATGCATTAGAAAGAAAACAGGGAAATTACAGAATAATTTAATGTTGCAAAGAAACAGAACAACTTGCAGGACATTAAACACTCTATTTTGACGTGGAATGCCTGAAGCTAAAGCAATTAAAGCCGCAAAATACTGCTGGCTGACATGATGTGTCTGTAAATTTGTCATTCATTGGCAAAGGTTTGTACCAATCACTAGGAATGTTCACAGTAAAATGATCCATGTACCATAAAATGCTTTCAGTGAAGTCCTCTAAAAATGTAGTCTTGTCTCATTTCAGGTATCTGATCCTTTATGCACTGTAAATTTTTGGTTTAATGAAAGAATATTCTATGGAAATGACCTTACAATTGAGGATTAGTTCCTCACATACTACTTACATCTATGTTTATTTCATAAAGGAGAGAGGTCGTTTTTGACACACCCCACAGCAGGAAAAGAAAATACAAGCTGGAACTTGACATTATATTGAATTTGGTTATGTTTTTCCCTCTATCTCCCAAAGAAGGCCTATATCAAACTCTAGAAACAGCGTCTAACAGGGCCATACTGAATTCTAGCCAGTGACCTGATTTATCCCAGCTTAGAAATAGTGGTATTCTCCCACAGGAGGTAGGAGACAAAACACACAGTAATCCCTGAAAGGTACTGTTGCTATGGAAGAGAAGGGGATGCCTGCTGAGACTGAAAGTCACAGAGTATCTGGGCAGTTGAGAAAATGTAGGCCCATCCTCGACTGCCAAAGCCTGAAGACTCTCTTTGCCAAGACTCCCTGGTCATTTGGCATCGCAGAGAAACACTGGACAGAACCCCAGCAGAAGATATAAGGAGACCAGACACAGTTTCATATTCATCTATCAGTGCTCTCCAATTATCCTTTCAAATTAGATGAACCAGTAATAAACTAGGAGCTAAGGCAGTGTTTTAATAAATACCAAAAATTACTTCATGATAAAATAGTCAAAATAGTTGGTGAATGCCAACTCTTACATTTCTTAGACATTTCACCAATAAATTTTATTTAATTTTCCCAAAGTCTATGAATGGGAGACATCTTTCTCTTTCTCTCTCCATATATACATATACATGCATATATATAAAATTTTATATATTCATACCATATACTTATATTGCATACATACACATACATAAATGTATTGTGTGTGTATGTATATATATATATATATATATATATATATATATATAATATTTTTTAGAAAGGAGCTAGCTCATAAGATTTCACAGCTCCAATTTCCCTTTCTAAAATCTTATATTCGAGCCTTTCTTTGCTGCTATAGAAAAGAAATAGGGGATTAATATGTTTTGGAGAAAAATCCTCATAAACCACAGGCTCCATTTCATAAATAAGAAACTGTACAGGAGATTCTGATCTGCCAAACATTTAATATTTTACACATTAACATTGTGTTGGAAATCCCAACCAATCACACTTCAATATTATGCCTAAATTAAACAAATTAGAAATTTAAATTTATATATGCAGATACTAAAAAGAAAAAAAAAATCCTGATTCTAGAGTTTAATCCTGACGGCCTCATACATAATTTACAAGACAAGAATGTTAGTTTGCAGGAGCTCAATAAACCTTTATTGAGCATCTCTGACAGGCACTAAGGGAATTTTTTTAATGTGCATTGTATGTCTTCAAAAGGCTTAGTCTAAGGAGAAAGACAAGTAATCAAATATACAAAATAACAGCAAAAGTACTAAATGGAGGCTAAAATGGATTTTTTTTTTTAACGTTTTTATTTATTTTTGAGACAGAGAGAGACAGAGCATGAATGGGGAGGGGCAGGGAGAGAGGGAGACACAGAATTGGAAGCAGGTTCCAGGCTCTGAGCCATCAGCCCAGAGCCCGACGCGGGGCTCGAACTCACGGACCATGAGATCGTGACCTGAGCCGAAGTCGGACGCCTAACCGACTGAGCCACCCAGGCGCCCCTAAAATGGATTTTAAAAAGAAGAAAGAGTAGAAAGAGCAGGAGGAGAAAGGAAACAAAGAAAGCAGAGAAAAGACACTGACATAGAGAAGGGAAAGGGTAGAATGACTCCAGAAATTGGCTCAAGCCCCATTCCGTGTATTTGTGCAGGAATCTATCCGGCTCTGCCCCTTGCTGTCCACAACCAACACTTTCACAGTGGTTGAGGAGTATGTAAGTCTCACCGAGGTATGCACCATGTGCACACTAATAAGTATTAGGATCTACTTCTTTCCTAGAGTTATAACTTAGAAAAGGGATAGATAGTCTTGAAGTTTATATTCCAGCAAGACAATTTCTAAGTTGAAAAGGTGATAACACGTTTTGATGTTTCACAAACAGTAAGTATGAATCGTAGCGATGTTAGATAGCGTGAGTCGATTTGAGCGCCCTAAGAAATAAAATAATTCTAAAATAATCTCCAACTTTGAACAGCAATAACCATAGGTTTTTCTTTAATTTGGAAACTTAGAAAATATTCTAATGTTGTTTTTCCTAAGCCTTAATACAGTAGGAGGGAGTTGAAATGTGGTCTTCTTTGTTGTAGACATGTTGTATCTATGATGTGCAATATTAATCCCATTTGTACCATAAAAAGTACGATCCACTTGAGCCTTGGTCTCTTGTGAATTATGAATCATTGTAGTACTCTGAGGATAGTTGTCATGTGTCTAAAGTTCCTATTTGTTTCTTCAATCTTTTCTTCAAATACCTTGGTACTGAAAGCATCTAGGAAATTTGAAGCCCCATATGAAATACATTAATGAATTCTTTCCACATATTCTTCAGTCTTTCCATAAGAACCAGAAGATCCCCAAATGAAATAATACTAGTTCCATTTTATACCTCAGAAGGAAAGGCTACTTATTCCAGTCTTATTCCTTCGGTAAGTAGCTAAAATACCCAATTAATAGGGTTTAACCGTCAGACAGAATTTGTTTTCAGAATAATGAAAATGTGTTGTCATTACATTTTTATTCCCTTGTGTGTGTTTTTTGAGATGTGATTCATTATAACTTATTTTAGCTGTTCTGTTTTCTAATTCTTCATATTTTCACATCTTTTCCAACAAAATAATAATACATAAATAATACCTGACAAGATTTTACAGATTATTCTCTATTGCTATGCTTTTGTTCTCCAAGCATCTTAAAATATGGGTGCAGTAAAATCCAAAGAGAAACTAGACGTGAGCTTTCTTATATGAAAAAGCATCCTTTTTCTCTCTTCTCCTGCCACACGCATTTCAGATTCCAGTTAACAGTGCATTAAGCAATACAGAAGAGTAATTTTGAGCCCAAACATCATGCCAAATACTTCCAGTGCAAAATAGTTGCTAAACGTAGCTTCATTTTGAAAGTCACTGTTTTCATTAACAGTGTCTTCCAACAGCCTTGTTTCAATAGTACTACTATTAACCATGAAATTTAGCTGCTTCTGTTTACTCTTTGAATTATATGTATTAAATTGCCAACTCAATTTATTTTCCCGGTTGTCATTACCCTGTTAAGAGTATTGTTAATAAGCTAAAGGTCTCTCTATTCCTTTTCTTAGCTTATGTAGCTGCCTGAATTTACTTACCAATACAATTTAGAATATAGGATCCAATGGAAAGTGGAGTCAATTCCTGACATGGGCCTTCACTCCTATCCCTATTAAAGAGCCTCACTGTTAGAAAAGAGTTGGGAAAGGAGTATTCTGTGCATTTCTCTACTTGCTACACATGATCAGCAACAAGTAAGTCTAGTGAGTCAAATAACTACTTTGGAGCTATGACAAAAATGGAAGTTGAATAAAAAGGCCAGTGGTACACTTAGTTCAAGAATAAGCTGATGTCCTATAGCTGGTACAATTTTATCAGTGCTGTCTTCTTATTGACATCTACAAGCTGTTAGCCAAAAACCACCTGAAAATTAAAATTAGATTTTTTTAGGGGTGCCTGGGTTGTTCAGTCAGTTAAGTGTCCGACTTCGGCTCAGGTCATGATCTCGCGGTCCGTGAGTTTGAGCCGCTCATCGGGCTCTGTGCTGACAGCTCAGAGCCTGGAGCCTGTTTCAGATTCTGTGTCTCCCTCTCTCTCTGACCCTTCCCCCGTTCATGCTCTGTCTCTCTCTGTCTCAAAAATAAATAAACTTTAAAAAAAATTTAATAAAAAAAATTAGATCTTTTTAAATTTTGCACTATATCACCAACAGTCAACAGTGTTAACAAATACTCATTGTGCCCCTATGGTTATGCTAGGTACTTGAAACACAATGAAAGATCAGATATGCTTCTTCCCTTCAAGAAATATATATCAACTTGCAAACATCTCTTGGATAGAATATTTTTAATTAATTGGTGACTTCACATTCAATTGTATAAACTTTTTTTGGTTCCTACTTTAGCATAGGCCCTGACCTAAGGATTGGAGACAAAAAGACATATATAACACATACTGAGGATAACATTAGATGTTAATTCACTAGTTATGATCAGGAAATATGTACAGATTAATGTTCTTGATAACCATCCAGAATTTTGAAACCAGTGCTTAGAGAGATGTGATGGCACTTTTCTTTAATTAGAGACTTTGAGTGTTGTGTTTCATTATTCCCTTACCAATCCACAAGGACTATTTCATATCTTGCTAAGGAAAACTACCATTAAGAACTTTCTTTTTTTTTTTAAGTTTATTTATTTATTTTGAGAGAGACAGAGACAGTGCAAGTTGGGGAGGGGCAGAGAGGGAGGGAGAGAGAGAATTCCAAGCAGGATCCATGCTGTCAGCACAGAGCCCGATGTGGGGCTTGAACCCATAAAACTATGAGATCATGACCTGAGCTGAAACCAAGAGTCAGACACTTAACTGACTAAGCCACCCAGGCACCCCTACCATTAAGAACTTTCAAAGGTAAAGACCAATATCTCTCATCCTAGAATGCAACTGGAAAGTAAACTTCAAGGGTAAAGTTATCAGCTGGAAAATTAGTTGAGATAAGTGTTTATGTACATACTGTGTATTTATAGTAGGATGAAACCTTTCCTTAACGAGGAAGTATGCAAAGTTTTACAACACTGGTGTTAAGTTGTGGGGGATTCCTAAAATGTTGCAACAGATACAACTCAGCCAATTTTTAAAAAACATGAAATTGATAAGGCAGTGAAACAGATTCTCACCCATGTCACATAATGGGTTCTCTTAAACAGATTCACTTTCATATAATTATAGAAGGGCCGATCTTAGTAGACTGCAAGCCAATCACAGTCCTTCTCTCTCTAGGGAATATAGAATAAAGCTGCCAAAAGCCAAAAGTTGAGTTTTCTATAGATGTGGCCAAGTTGCCATGTAAGCAGTGGGAGTGTATGTCTTTCCTAAAACTAACATCACAAATATGTGTGGTTAAGATACCTCAAAAATCTGCTCTATGCATAATGCCCCACACCATATATACTCTTAGAACAATCTTGAGAAACTCTAACACTCACTCCACTGCTATCTTAGACAACAGTCACTCCAAGAGGCTCCTAGTGAAAGATAACATTTGTCCAAAAAAGAATTTTTTTGAAGTATGATATATGTTATATTTCCAGCTTTCATCCAAATAAAAGTGTCATTCTATCCTTTGAGTGATGAGGAACTACACAGTCACGAAATTCTTTCTGCCCATGGAGCAAGTTAAGCCAGAAAAAGGGCGGGCCGGGGGATGGGAAGAAGGTTAATAAATATGGACTGAGGGACAAGACTAAACATTGTTTTTCTAGGTCAATTGTTCTAAGTTTGTTTTTAAAGGCCTATCCGCATTGCTTTGAAGAACACCATCTGACTCTCAGTATATTCCAAACACAGAACAAGAATTTTGATTATATCAGGGTCTAACTATATAACAATAGAAAATATGCAAACCAATTGAATTAAGCTTTCTTTTAAAATGTTAAATTTTCAATTTAAGGGGATATATTAAAGACATATTTCTGTGTCTTTTCTAAACACTCCTTATTCATATCACCAATGCATTAAGAATTATTATGACTCTTATAGACCATATAGAAATCATTCTATAATGAATACAATCCCTCATCTCCAAAACCAATTTTTTTTTCAAGTAAGCTTTACCCCCAACATGGAACTTGAATTCATGATCCCAAGATCAAGAACCACATGCTCGACTGAGTGAGCCATTCAGCCAAGCACCACCCCACAATATTTCTTTAATGCATATTTTTAACACAAGCATCTTGGACTGGAAAACTGACTACAGAGAAAGAGGGGTTTTTGTTTGTCTTGTTTTGTTTTTAACATCATAGCATTTTGACTCGTAAAGCCTAAGGTATTATATTTTTGTGATGCCGATATGGGGAAGTAAAGAAACATTTACATTATGGGCTCTGTGCTACAATGAAAGATATGTACTCTAGACTACAAAACAGAAGAACCATGATTTGATCTTCCCCATAACTAAGCATGTTAGAGAGAGTGCCTCAAAATGGGTTTTAATTATGTTCTGTTCCATAAAGTATTTCGAGTCAACAGAGTGATAAACTGATACTTCACATTACCCATGTAACTCCAAATAGAGTTTTCAAATCTGAACTCCATGTAGAAATCAACCGCAAAGCATTTCAGCATTTTCAAACACTTAAAAGTGCCACAAAATTTTCGTGGACGTTGAAATCTTTTCTATCCATCACAGACTTGTATAGATATTTATACAGGAGAATAAGGCTAAGTGCAGATACGCAAATCAGTGCAAGTTGGCCTATATAGATAAAGAGATGCTTGTGTTTGCATATGGATATTCATGAAAATTAGGGGGAAAAACGTCAAAACTAAATAAATATTTAATATGTCAGCACCTGTCATATAGTTTTTTGTGTGTGTGCTTTACTACTATTGACTAGCAGTAGTCCTGCTACTCTAACCAACTTCATTAAAGAATAAAAGAAAAGTAATAAGTCATTTCACACTCTGTCTGACCATTATACAATAATAGCAAGATTTCATGCAAGGGTACAACATTATGCCCATCTGCAATCACAGTCTCTTTGCAAAAATCTCAATTCACACTTCACATGCAGCTAACCTTGTTACCATCCCTTCCTAAATCCATCAGTGTTGCAGCTGCACGTCTTCACAGCCCAACATCTTAAAATTCATCACTTTGGCACCTTAGCATCACTATAGGTCAAGATAAAGAATCCAACCAAGAATAATTAAAGGGCACCCAGATGTTTAGTTTACTTATCTCAAGCCTTTCCTTTAACATATGTGAATTGCCTATGTGTACTATTTCTTTCATATTTTTAAGATATGTGCAATGTGATTATTTTAAGGGTATGAGACCTGGTACAATACATTTCAGACTTTTTTTTTTTACAAGTATAGTTCTTTGTAGTTGAAATTTGAACAAGAGGCGTGATAATGAGTAGGTTGAGGGAAGGAAAGGTGTTATCTCATTAAGGTAATTACTAAGACATCCCCACCATTATATCGGTTTGAAAATGTGGCAATTAAAGCGCCCTACATGGGCTCCTGGAGACAAGAGAACAAGACAGTTCTCTTGGAACTTCTATGTTACGGTTAATGTGTGTCATGTAAATGAAAGGGTAGACTACTGCTATTTCCTTCTTTTCCTTAAGGCCCACCCCCACCCTCAAATTTCTTTGTGGGTTATGTTTCTTTTTTCTTTTTTCTTTAACCTGAATTTAGTTCTGATGAAAAGTGCCAGATTGACAGTCCTAGAAGGCAAAGCCTTCTATTTACCCACAGAATAGTTGGAGCACAGAAAACAGTAGGGCAAGATAGGCAGGCAACATGCTACCAACCTAAATCAGAAGAGACCTAACCTCTTCCTCCCTCTTCAGCCAGGCAAGTCTCCTCCCGTGATAAGAAGGCTTCATCATACCCATAGTCAGGGAATCTCAAAACATATATAAAAAAAAGGGTGAGTGGTGTTCTTAGCTTACTTTGCCACAACATATACAGGCTAACTCAAGTTGCTTTCAATTCACTAAGGCTGAATTTGCACTATTCACTGTAACCACTACCTTTGGTCAGGGGTAATCCATTTCCCCTTTTGAGATGATCATCTTGCTATTTCATTGCTTCCACTACCCTAAACAAGATAAATAATAAATGTGACACAGCAAATAACATATAGGACCTGATCTCCAAGATCTTGCTTTCATGCTCATTCAAGCATTATTTATCTCAAATTAAGGAAAGCAATTTGAACGTCCAGCTATTGAAGAAGAGTTGACTGGATTATGACATATTTATGGAAGAGAATACATATATCAAGTATGATACTTACAAAAGTTTAAAATAATACAGAGAAACACTTGTACTACATGGGAAAAACATAAATAATATCCCAGATGAAATAGATCACAACTATATAAAAATTCACGGCAAAAATCTACAAATAACAAATCAAATATTAGTAGTGGCTTTCTTTGAGTGATAAAAGATGGACTTTTTCTCTTCTCTTGACTCTTCAGTATTTTATAATTTTTTACAGTGAGCATGCACTACTTTTTCAATAGGAAAGTTATTTAATAATCTTTACAAAACATCCCAAGTTTCTTTTGCAGTAGGATTTGACCACATAAGTTTAACTCCATTAAAATTGAAAGTCAAGAAGCATCTGAAAACGCTGTAATCTTGTAGTATCTCTTTCCTTAACCTTTATCTTCACAGAAAAAAAGTGGGAGAAGGGGTAGGGGTGGAAAGAAAAAAAACTAACCTAATATGTTGTAGAAAGAACTAAAGCTTAGTATAGGTATTAAACTAGATGACCTTTGAGATTCCTTCCAACCTTGGGTTTCCATCAAGATCAGTTCTGCTTAAAATCCAATTACCTATTAATGTGGATGTTGGAAAAGATCTTTTTTGCCAAGTTTCTGAACAGAACCAAGTTAAAGTCATGCTCCCCTTACGGGACTAAATCATTCATAGGATTAAAAAAAAAAAAAAAATAGCCTGTAAAACATGTTGCCAAATAAAGGCAACGCCCTGAAATGCCAGGGAGGTATGAAACACCACTGTTAATAAGAAACGTTTTGAATAGTTGGGTTTTTTTTTTTTTTAAGTCCTGTTCCAAAACAGTAATATGCAATAAATTTACAAGCTTAATTCAACTTTTCAGCATTGACATCCTTCAATAGCAATGTTTGGTCCATCACCTTCGCCCCTTAAAAACATCCCAGACATATAAAATGGCAAAGCAAAAATCAGAGGATAAAAGCTGAGTGAGAATGGCGGGCAGAATAGACTCTACGAACCTACGCCTTTTTAAAAGTCTCCAGGCAGGCCAGGGCTTTCCGCTCTGGAATTCACTCACCTGACGCTCCTCACCAGATTCCTGGCCAGCATGTCTATTACCAATTCCTGAAATGAAAGTAGTCGTTATTGCTTTACTAAACGGGGTGGGAAAGTCTTGGTGTTTATATAAATTCTAATCGAATCCTACCCTAATAAATATCTTCGTGGGAGCACTTTCCACAAGTGAAACTAATTGTACCTTCTTTGAGGATAATTAGGCCACAGGACGCACGGTAACATGTGCAGAGCTGCATAATGTCAACCCTTAGGCACCGTCAGGGGCGAAAGGTTTAAACCAAAAATGGTAACAAGAGAGAAGTTGACGAAAAAAATAACAAGTTTGGGCTGGGTCTCTGCAGCCGGGCCGACCTGGGAAAACTCCACCCGGGGACTGAATGACTAGCAAAGAGTAAGCAGAGTCAAAGGAAACCCGGAAACCCAAGTGATTGGGCAGTTGCTTTCTTTCCTGCACTCTGAGTGGACACGGGTGGGAGGGGGAGGGCAGCAGAAGGCTGACACATGATGGGAATGGGTGGAGCTATCTCCAGCTGCAAACAATTGGTTCTTGATAATAGGCTATAACATAAATCTAGAGAATAACGTGGAGGATTCCAAAATACGGATTGCCAGAAATTTCTAAAGCAATCCGGAAAAGAAGAAAGACAAAATTAAACATCCCATGCCTGCATTTATTCATTTGGGCTTAATGTGACTTTCTGGTTAAATCTATTGATGCATAGCAATGAAAGATTATGTGACAATTATACATTTATTTACATATGAGTATGTTTCATGTAATCCCACAATGTGGTCACTCAAGTCTGGTGAGGAAGTAGGAGTCTCTTTGAAATCCTCTTAATGGAAACGATTTGGTAAGCTTCCATTACTAGAACGGTTTGTGGGGAGGGGGTACTTGGGTGGCTCAGTCAGTTAAGCCTGGGACTTCGGCTCAGGTCATGATCACAGTTTGTGGGTTCAAGCCCCATGTTAGGCTCTGTGCTGACAGCTCAAAGCCTAGAGCCTGCTTCCAATTTTGTATCTCCCTCTTTCTCGGCTCCTCCCCTGCTCATGCTCTGTCTCTCTTTCACAAATAATAAACATTAAAAATAAAACAAAATAGAATAGTTTGTAGGAAATGGAACAGGTGAATAACAATGTGAGGTTTTGTTTTCTTTTGTTTTGTTTTCAGTGGACAACTCTCTTTGTTGATATCTAGGCTAGGACTTTCCTGCCCAATGACCTGCAGATGCCCAGCTTGGGGAAGTAGGAGGTGATGCAAGAGGAAGTTGGGCAATCAGCTCCTTCAGTCTATTAGCAAACATCATTTGATCTTTCAGAAATTATGACATGCCAATTTTCTCAAATGAGAACTATTAGAAAATCAAAAGCTTTGAATTAGATTATTAGAAAGTGATTTAGGGACACCTGGGAGACTCAGTTGGTTAAGCATCCGACTCTTGATTTCAGCTCAGCTCTTGATCTCCGTGCCATGAGTTCACGCTCCACGCTGGGTGTGGAGCCTACTTGAAAAAAAGAAAAGAAATGAGTGATTTCATAGCAGTTCATACAACCAGAAACCTCTCTACAGAAAAAAAGATCTACTGTGATCTGTTCACCTGGAAGACTTCCACTTTCACATCAAGCTTAGCCTCCCTTCAGCAGGAAGTAGCTCTGACTTCCATAGCCTTTTCCTAACACTATCAGCAAGTTGGCTTTTAAATTATGAAATAATTTTGATCTAAAATGGAACCAGAGAATCTAAAATGGGAAATCTCATTCAAGTGCCCACAGGAAAAAAAACTTAAGGACTGAGAGACTGATTTCCTGTAAATGCCTGATCTACAGAAAGCTGGTAATGTTGGGATTATCTTTCAAGACAGGGAGCTGGTCAGGAGCTACCTCATATCAACCTCAGAGAAAAAATTTACTTATGGTTTCCAGAGACATGAACAAAAAATAACCCAGGTTGGGTTGATCTTAAAGAATAACCTGAGTTGAGCTTTATTTGTATGACTGGACTGGTTTTGTCTGCTCAGGGAATTTTCAAAGCTGGTTTCTGTTTTTTACTTTAACAGATTCTAACTGAACTCTCTCCCCTTTACATTTCCTGCCCATTTATACAGCCTGTCCCAGACCCTCAGCACGCTCACCTGTAGCTTGGTACAGTTTGCAAGTCCTGAATTCCAATTACTCTGCTATACCCAAATAAACTCATCTTTTTGACAATTTTGAGCTTGACTCAGTTTACCTCATTTTTCAGTTAACATTCCTTGACATCAGAAGTAGGATCCAAAGGAGTCAACCCTCAAAGAACAACCCTTGGAATCCAGCGAGGTACCCACAAGGAGTCCCTTACATTTATTACCTCTGCGGGTCATTGTCTCCTTTCAATTTAGTGAAGTCTTTTCTTGGATTCCAAGCTCCTTGCCTTTGGTTGAGCTCTCTGACTTTACTCGGGATCTGTTTAAAAGCTTTGTCCCTTTTGGTAAATACTCGTTCGTTGTGTTATTAGAAGCACACTAGAATTTCAGTATAGTTTCTTTGGAATTCTTAAGAGCAAAACAATTTTTTTTAAACATGATATTAGTGAGCATGGGTTGAGCAAATAAATTATACTAGAGTGGTTGCCACCTCGTTTCAAAGACTTTGGTCTCGGAAGCAACAGACTCCCCTGAAAGGATAAGGTGGTCAGGGACAGGCCAGGTTGACATTAGTTTGCCTGCCAAATGCAACACAATTTCCATGCAACAAGGGGACACCTGGTCATGGGTCAGACAGCTAGCGCAAAGGCCATCTGCCAGGGGAGAAAAAAAGGGTATCCCGTGAAAGGCACATCATAAAACAAAACACAACTCCCAGCCCTGAAACTCCCAACCCTGAAAGCATACCCATCAGGCTATTTAAGAGTATTGTTTTCTGTTGCTCTCAAGGAAACCTCTGAGACACAGGATCCCAGTCATCTAAATGCACTAAGGGTGGCCCTCCTTCAGGGACCCTGGATGGTTTTATGTGAAAAAATTATGGCCTCTCCTCATGCGCATTTTTAACTAAATTGACCAATCTTACTAAAGGTAATTTAGAACTTCAGTGCCTATTATGGGGAACTTCCAATCTCCCCAAACTTGCTTTTTTCCAGACTAAATTAGAAGACTGCAGGAATAGAATTAAACAATCGGAATGGGATAGCTATTTTAATTGGTACCTGGAGGCTTCTGAACATATTCAGGATTCGAAAATTGCCTCTTTACAAAATACTATTTCTAAGTAACTGAAGCAAATAAACTACTGGAAGACGATCTGAGAAAAAATCTGAAGCCTCTTCCTTGGCAACACTGGCCCAGGCCCCAGGTTGTTCCACCTCTTCTAGATTCACCTCTGTCTTCTTCTAACCCTTTCCTTTATCTGAACTCCCCTTCTTCTCTATTGCTGAAACGTTACCAACCAAGTCTGTTAAAACTCTGCCTTTTAAAATTAGGTCTTCTGAGGATCCAGCTAAACCATTAATTTCTTATGTCCCATGCACCAAATCTGAACTTAGAGCTTTATATAGTAAAATATTTTCCCAAGGTAACCGAGGATCCTCATAGACTTGCAGAAAAATTCAACATTGTAATTCAAACTTATCAACCTCACTTCTATCTTTGTCAATTAGTCCATGTGTTTGTTGGAGAAAGTCAAGCCCAGCATTGGATGAAAACTGCTAATGTGGAAAGTCCTGAACAATCTTTAGAATTCCAAGTAACTCAGCCACCAGCTCTTTTATACAACTAAGCTCATGCCATAGCCAAATGGCTGCATCTTGCCATCCCAAGGGCTCTCCCTAAACCAGTAGACTGGAGCAAAATTCAGGCATGCATCCAAAAGCCTGCCAAATCTGTTCATGATTGCTACAGCAGACTCCACGTTTATTTTAAATTCTGGACTCCCTAGAGGTGTTGACTCAGGGTGGCCTTTAATTCAATGTTTATAAATGGCTTAAACAGAGATCTATCTGTTAGTCAATAGAACCTGTGTAGACTGGGAAACAATGTATATCCCTGATCTTGCCAATCTGGCTCATCAGTTAGCCTGCACCCTAGAAGATGAATTGAAAACAAAGGCAAATCCAAACCAACAGCAAATAAAATTTTAAATTTCCAATTTCAAAAGATGGAATCTCACAAACTCTCTCTATGAAACTCTGTCATTATTCACACAAACAAACAAACAACAACAACAACAAAAACCCTGGCCTTTGGAGAAAGGATTGCTACAAATAAAAAAGCTCTAGACAACTACAGCCTTCCATGAGCCCGGGGCCAGACTCATCCCAATGATGGGACTCTGAAGAAACACAATGACTGTTCATTCTACCATTCAATAGGCTGGGGGAACTACTCTCCAGATTGGGAACCAACCCCTTACAATATTAATCAACACAGGAGCTATTCTACCAGTGGTCAACCCCTCTACAATTAAACAGGTCTTCCCTCAGAGTAATACATTTACTCAAATCGTGGGAATCTCAAGTAAACCACAATATGTCCCTATTTCTAAACCTATACCTCTTTGTTTGGGACCTTTGCAAGATAAACATCCATTTCTCTTCAATGAATCTGCTCCTGACCACTTATTAGGATAAGATTTCTTTCTCTTGAAAATGAGAAATAACTTTTGAGTTCAAATCTCCTGAACTAAAATCCCTTGAGCCTAATCCCCAATAAATTCCAAACCCTTTTTCTTTCACATGTACTTTACAAACCAATAAAGATCAAATTTCAGACTCATTTCCATTATTAGATTTAGTGTCCCCTACTCTATGGGCAAAGTCCTCTACAGACATAGGTAGAATTCATAGTGCCCCCCTCCCCCTTAAGATCCAAATTGACCCCTCAAAACCTCTCCCCCAAATTAGCCAATACCTATGAACAAGGAAGCTTCACATAAAAACCTATCATAGAAGGCTAAAAGGCACAGGGATTTATTATTCCTTGTGCCAGCCTTTTTAATATCCTTATTTTACCTGTAAGAAAACCTAATAGTCAAGAATAGAGATTTGTCCAAGATCTCTGAGCAATACATAATAACATTGTTATTCCCTGCCATTTTGTAATCCCTAATCCCCATACATTATTAGCATCCATCCCTACCAAAAGCAAAATTTTCACTGTAATCCACTTATGCTGTGCATTCTTTAGTATTCTAATCAATAAGGCTAGCCAATATCTTTTTGGTTTTACTTGGAAAGGATAAGAGTATACCTGGACAGTACTGAATACTAAAAGTCCTCTATACTTCTCACAAATTTTAAAAGCTGATTTAGACAAAATAAAATTTTCTGGAGATTCCACCTTACTATAATATGTAGACTATTTACTTCTCTGCTCACCTTCTAAGGTCTCCTCACAAGAAGACAATATTTGCCTGTTAAAACTCTTACCACTAAGGGAAACAAAGTCTCAAAGAAAAAGTTGCAATTTGTTCAAACTCAAGCCAGATATTTAAGACATTTAATCTCAAAACAAGGGTTACATCTAGGCCCTGGTAGACCTCATGGCAACTCGAGTTTCCCAAAACCTAAAACCAAATGTCAGTTACAGAGCTTTCTTGAGCTAGTTATTGTTGCAATCGGATTCCAAACTTCTTAATGGCCCAGCCCCTATGTGTCTTATTAAAAACTACTAAACCTGACCCTATTACCTAGGAAAACAAAGATGAATTGGCTTTCAAAACCTTGAAATAAATCTTAATGAATCTACCTGTCCTTGGATATCAAAACTATCAACTACCTTTTTTTCTCCTTTTTGTATTTGAAAAGGAGGGAAATACCCCCAGAGTACTTACCCAAAAAAACGGAGGCTACCACACCAAACTCTAGGTTATTACAGCCAACATTAGATCCCACAACCCCACACTCCATGCCTTAGAGCTGTCACTTCTGGGAAAGGCCACTGAAGAAATAGTTATAGGATCCTCCTTGACAGCCTTTTACCTCATGCTATCAAAGCTCTCTAGAACTCAAGCCACACCCAACACTTTGCATTAAGCCATCTTTTATAAAATTTTCTTGCTAACCTCCCCTCATATCACTGTTTGTTGTATCAATCTCAACCCTGCCACTCCTCTTCCTTATTTCATGAGTCAAGTCCCTATGACTATTTGACTTTGACAGATCATTAACCTCTCCTGATAACTTATAAGAAACCTCCTTGGCAAATGTTGATTTCTCATGGTTTACTGATAGCTCTTACCTGATAAATGAAAATGGTAAATAGTGTGCTAAATGTGCATTATCAACACCTTTTGAGGTCATTGAGGCTGCACACTTACCTTTGGCTGTTTCAGCCCGACAAGCTGAATTACATGCTCTTACTCAAGCATGTACTCTAGCTAAGGGTAAATCTACAAACATCTATACTAACAGTTAATATACTTTCAGACTAGCCCATTATTTTGGAATGTTATGGAAACAACAAAGTTTCCTTCCTTCCAGCAAAGACAAAATTAAAAATTGTCCTTGTGGGGCACCTGGGTGGCTCAGTCGGTTGAGCGTCCAACTTCGGCTCAGGTCATGATCTCACAGCTCCTGAGTTCGAGCCCCACGTCAGGCTCTGTGCTGACAGTTCAGAGCCTGGAGGCTGCTTCAAATTCTGTGCCTCCCTCTCTCTCTGCCCCCAACCCACTCACATTCTGTCTCTGTCTCTCTCAAAAATAAATGAACATTAAAAATTGTCCTTGTGTCCAAAATTTATTAGATACTATACTCCTGCCAGCAGTTCTGGCTATTATTAAAGGCCCTGGGCATTCTAAGTCTGACTCTCTGGAAGCCAAAGGAAACCATTCACAGATGTCTTTGCAAAAAATGCTGCTTTTACAGGATCCATAGAGCAAACCTCTATCACGGTCCAGAAAACTGCTTCCTCTGGTGACAACCTAAGAGATATACAACAATTAGCCCCTAAAAAAAATAAAAAATAAAAAATAAATTGAGGTGTAAAGGCTATTGGTATCATGAAGAAAAGAAATTCTGGTTTCTGACAACCAGTCCTGCCAGAAAATCTAAAATTTCCATTATTAACTATCATACATGAATTAAATCATTGGTCAACTGATAAAATGATAATGTTTATGAATCAATAATGGTGGGAAACATCTGCAAGGCACAAAAAAAAGTTTTTTTTTTCTTGTTCCACCTGTCCTAAATTTAACCCAAGGAAACTCATCCATACTGCCCCTAGACATTTTAGTTTACCCAGTGGACCATTTGAGGCTTGACAAACGGATATCATACAACTGCCCCCATCTCATGGATATAAGTGCATTCCAGTAATGGTTTGCATGGTTTCAAACTGGACTGAAGATTTCCCATGTAGACAGGTGACTCTTCTGCAGCTAAAATCCTATTGGAAAAGATTATTTCCCCCTTGGTCTTCATACTAATGGGGAAATTCATTTTACTGGCCAAATACTTCAACAAGCCTGTGCTGTCTGCTCAATTCTGCAACATTTTCATTGTGTTTGTTGTCCTCAACATTCAGGACTGGTCTAACATACAAATGGAATTATTGACTCAGCTAAATTAGTGGAAACCATCCAAATACCTTGGGCAAAAGCATTGCTTTTGATCCTTCTAAATCTTAGACCTACTTTCTTTTGGATGCATAAACTTTCACATTTTAAAATAATTACAGGATAGCCAATGCACTTAGTCCCTGCTTCTTTTAACCCAAAACTAACAAAGAGGTGTATACGTTAATTTTGCAAACACCCAATGAAGTCCATAGAAAATAATCATGCTCTGGTAGAACAGTCTTTCCATGGAGCGCTCTCTGGAGATGAAGACGTCAAACATCATACCTTTAGTCTGGAGATTTTGTCTATTGGAAAAGACATCGCTAAAAAGACTCTCTTCAACCTTGCTGAAAATGTCCCTACCAGGTATTAATTAATCTCTGTGCAGCCAGACCTCAAGGAATAGATATCTGGGATTCATACACCACATCTAAAGAAATACCCCAAATCTGAATGAAGCTGTACACCAACTGGTGATCTGAAACTGAAAATTTGTAGGAACTGAAGCAGATGGCATCTGAAGTAGACAGCTTACTCAAGATATGCGTATCAGGCCTATATAACTTTCTTGTTTGTTTGTTTTTAATTACTCTCTGTTTTGTTAAATCAGATCATTCAGGCTTTTAATTGTTCTTTCCTTAGTTTTTGTGCCAGACCAAGTATTACTCATGATGAACCTGAATTGGTGGCCTGGCCACTGTCTTTATCTTTGCTGTCTTTAGATAACAAAACCAACCTGGTAAAGGGGCACCTGGGTGGCTCAGTCAGTTAAGCGTCCAACTTCAGCTCAGGTCATGATCTTGCAGTTTGTGAGTTTGAGCCCTGCATAGGGCTCTGTTCTGACAGCTCGGAGCCTGGAGCCTGCTTCTGATTCTTTGCCTCTCTCTGTTTCTGCCCCTCCCCCACTCATGCTCTGTCTCTGTCTCTCTGTCTCTCTGTGTCTCAAAAATAAATAAGCATTTAAAAAAAGTTTTAAATAATAAAATAAGAAAAGAAAAGAAGAAAAGAAAAGAAAAGAAAGAAAAGAAAAGAAAAGAAAAGAAAAGAAAAGAAAAGAAAAAAGAAAAGAAAAGAAAAGAAAACCAATCTGGTAAATAATGTAAGATTTTCCTTTGGTACCTTTGAGACCACACATGTTATTCCTTCTAGAAGACTGGTACCAAATACTATGGCTTTCCATTGTGTGCTACCCACTCATAAAGGGTTATCTCTCACTCAGGTCTGGACTCTTATGCAGAATTTTTCTTTATGTTTCACAAACAGTGACAGAAATGGCAAAATTCTAGGATATCTCCCATTAAATATTTGTGACCATACTATTTTATATGATCCAAATCCACATGAACTCCCTCCCTATTTGGCGTCCAGAAGACTATATCATCTCCTCCATTAATATATCTCAACGGTGGGGCAATGAAAGCCATAATAATGCCAGAAAATGGGAAGCTAATGTGTTCTCATTCAGTGGTATTTCACTGGGAGTTAGCCAAGAATCTGATGAATGGTGGAAACTTACTTTTTCCCTAGATATCTTCCAGATCTCCAACAAAACCTTACTTATGCTAGATCAGTTCGCTTGTGTCTTCAAATCTACTTTCTTCTACTTCTATAGATATTTAAGATGCTTACATAACCATTCCCATAGTGCTCATAAACCAGATTGTCAAGAACTTTGTATAAATGATCATATTTCTGATCGTGAGATTCCCTCTTTCATTCCAGGAATAAGAATCTGGGCAAAGAGAACCAATTATGCCTTAGTCTTAGAATACACTGGGTATTTCTTTTTGTGTGGAAGAAACATATATTCTATACTTCTCCTTAATTGGAAAGGAGGTTGTAGGATCATTACCCTCACCCCTAATGCCAAAATTAGAAAAACTCTTCCCTCTACTACTTATATACCTACTCTGAGGTCTTTCTCCTGTCAAGCTAAAAGGACATGTTGGAACTGGGAATGTTATAATTTGGGGTGGCTGCCTACCTATAACCCTACGGTAGACAGAAAGGGTTTGGGGCATGCTTTCGCCAGAGCTCTTTTTCCTTAGACCGGGAGTAGCAGACCTTGAAAAAGCAATTCACAATCTTTTCTATAGTCATGTCTACCACTTTCAATGCTTCTGTTCAAGCTTTTGAATATCAACAAACCCAAGCAGACAGCCTTGAAAGTAATCCTATGAAACCACAGAGCCCTAAACCTCCTCACTGCCCCACAGGGGGAAGCTGCACCTTACTTGGAGAAGAATGCTGTTTTTATGTCAATAAGTCAGGGAAAATAATGCAAGAACTAAAAATAACAAAAGACAATATCAAGCTGTTAGCAGAAGTTGGCCAAGCTCCCAGAACCTGGGACATTTTCAATCTATTTAACATAGGCAATTGGGGAAAATGGTTGAGAGGTGCATTTCAATCAATAGCTATCAGTGGGCTTTTGGTCCTCAGTTTAATCTTTTTTATCAAATTTCTACTATTTTGTATTAGTACAAATGCCTTCTTCCCAAATGTATATACTATTTTTTTTTTTCCTTTCAAAGGCTTTTCCTGAAACTCAACTGACCACAGAAACTAAATGGTCCACTTTAGAGGGATATAACTGAAATTCTTAATTTTCAATCATCTTGTTGCTCAAATGAGCCCAAAGAAATTCCATATCACTTCCCTCCTCCCTGTGACAAGACTCCTGAGGATGGCCTTTCTCAGCTTCATGGTAAATGACACCTGGCAGTCCTCCTCGGCTTCACAGGACATACAATGCAATCCACCTTTGACAAAAATTAACAAGCAACACCTGAATGACATAACTGATCAATGGTGCTTTCTATTAAAGATCTTGATCAAAAGGGGGAAATGTAACAGAATTTCAAACTAAAATGGAACCAGAGGATATAAAATGTAAAATCTCACACGTGTGCCCTCAGGAAAACAATATTTAGGGACTGAGAGACTGATTTCCCATAATTTCCTGATTTATAAAAAGCTGATAATGTTGGAATTTTCTTAAGTTGATAGAGAGTTGGTCAGGAGTTACTTCATATCAACCTTGGGGAATTTGGGGTTATGGTTTCCAGAGACATGAACAAGAAATGACCCAGGTCTGGTTGATCTTACAAAACAAGCTGAATTGAGCTTTATTTGTATGACTGGACTGGTTTTGTCTGCTCAGGGAATTTTCAAAGCTGGTCTCCATTTGTTTTTTTATTTTAAAAGATTCTAACTGAACTCTCCTCTCTTTACATTCTCTACCCATAAATATAGCCTGCCCCAAAACCTCAATACGCTTGCCTGTAGCTTGCTACAGTTATCATGTCCCAAATTGCAGTTCCTCTGCTACTCCCAAACAAACTAATCTGTTTGACGATTTTGAGCTTGCCTCTTTTTTTTTTTTTTTTTTTTTTTTTTTTTTGTCGACAGAATGTAGACTAGTTTTCCATCGTGGGTACGGTGCAGCATAGGAGTGGGGAATCAAGGTACCACCAATGCCTAATTTCTCTCCCCTAAGGCGGCATTATAAATACATATTACTCTATAGATAACTTTCCCTCCCATTTCAGGTAAAGATGCGCACCCTGTAACACTGCTTCCTACAGCCCCCAGGCTCTTTGGGGGCTCCCCAGGGGTGCCGGAACCTACAAAATGTAAGTAATCCGTGCCACTGCAAGTCTCTATCCGCTCTAAATTCCATTTAGCAATTCCATCCCTCTAACTGTAATGGGGAGGGGGCAGGTAATCAACAAAGAGGAGTTGGCTTCAAGAACTGAGGGAAAATCTGAAGGAGGCAGTCTTTTGCAGCCACGAGGCCCTTTGAGGGGAGGAGGAAAGTAAAGGGAATACAGAAATGAGCTCCCACCTGGGCAAAGATTTACATGATTACCGGAAAAGGAGAAGTCTTTATAATCTCTCCCGAGTCCACCGAGATGTGAGAGAAGGGCCCTGCTCTGTAGGCCCAGCCCAAGCACGGATCGTGAAAGCATCTGGACTCCTGCCCCTGCTCTATAGGGTCCCTGTCCTAATGCACGCATTCCTCCCTGAAACACGGTCGGTAACCGGGCGCGGGGACTTGTGGCCGCGGGGCTGTCCTGGGGCAGAGGAGCGCAGAATCTCGGCTGGGGCGCGCACGCTGGGAGATCCGGTGCGGAGCCCTAGCGCGGCCGCGGACCTTAGGAACCTCCGCTCAAACCGCGGGCTGCAATGTGTGTGTGAATCGTTAGCAGAAGGCGGGAGGACCGCCACATCTAGGGCCTCTGCAGTAAAGAATCGAGTCTGGCGGCCAGATATAGGGGCGGGTGGGGGCGGGAATCCATCAGCTCCACAAAGTAACAAAGCCCTTTTATCGTAAATCAAGTTCAACCTCGCGCTCTGGAAGGTCCTCTTCTTTTGGTGGAGCTCCCGCGGAGGCGACCCGCTGTCCTGGACCCGATAGTAGCGGAAGCGGGGAGACTCTCACCCGGGAGGAGGACCGGGGTGAGAGCGCGGTGGAGATCCGGCCTTTCGCTCCACCCTCCCGGCTGGGCAGCCGCCTCGGGAACGCTTCTCTCGGGCTTCCGTCCGCCGAGGCGGCGGTTCGCGGAGCAGTCAGGGCAGCGCGAGCGAAGGAAGTAAAAAGTGCCATTTAGAGCGATTCCACTGGCGACCTCGCTGCGGCCGCGGCGCAAGGGCTTCGAAGCAACAGACCTGAGGCCCCACTCCTCCCCAGTCGGCTTCCACTAAGAACTTATTAAATAGGGACGGTTTAGAGTTGATCTGTCACTGAGCACTACTTACCCCGAGATCTTTGGGTTTTTGAATTACTTTATTGATCTGAAGATTTTCTTCTTTGGAATGTGACCCTGTTTGGACTTAGAGCTAATCAGGAAACGCTGCCAGGAGGGCTCTTTGTAATCACCTCGCGGACCTCCCCCGCTGGTGCCGTCGACCCTTCCCCGGCGCGCCCCTTGCGGTCGCCTAGGCTTTGCAGGGAACCCATCAGCCCCCGGCTCTCCGCTCCACCGCGCGCCCTGGGAGCTGTCTGTGGTGCTAGGAGAGAGAACTCAGGAGAGGGAGGCCGGGGGGAAGAGACCAGGAGACAGAGAGGAAACACTGAGAATGCAGTGTTGGCCAAGACGGTCCGCCCCGTAACATTCGGACTGATAGAGACCTTCAAAATTCAGCCGGAAGGAGGGGAGGAACAAAGTCCCTTCTGGGTCACCGCACCGCCCTGAGGCAGCTGACCTGTTTTTCCAATGCAAGAGGCCAGTGACACCTCCCTTTCTCTGAAAGCGCACACACCCAACTCTACACACGAACCCCCCACTCGGCCCTGGGGGTGTTCAGCCTGCCAGAAGTAAGAAGGAAGGGGCACTGGGCTCTGGCCATGCTCCAGGGAAACAATCAAGTGGTAGAGAGTAAGGCTGGAACTAGCCAAGAAAGTGGGACAAGACAAAGACCTAGTGGGAAACTCAAGGAGCCCAGAAGCACTTTCCAGGGCCCATGAGGTAAACCCTGGGAAAGCCCCTACTCATCCCTCTGCCCGCACCTCTCTAGCCAACAGCCAAGGCAACAGGCAGCTTTCCCACACTAAGGATTCCGAGCTACGGAGGAAACATCAATCCCCTTGGAGGCTCCACCCTGCCCTTGCCCATTCCCACCAGTGGAGAAAAGTCAATCTCTTTCCAAGCCTGTTGACTTCAAGCCGTGCCTGGCTCTTTAGAAAACTAAGCAGCTCTCTTCCAGTGTATTTTTGTAACCACATGGCTTAACAGGAACTAAAGTTTCCCTAGCCCTGGGGAGAGCTTTTCCAAATATTTTTAGAAAGTTAAAAAATGTAACAAAACAAACTACTCACAAGCTGCAGTTTAAAGCGGGGAGGTGGGATTCAGCAGACTCCTGGGGAAGGGCTGCCTAGGTAGGAGTCAGAAGGCAGGGAGAAAGGAGGAGGGAAGTCTTGGTTTGAAGGTAAGTGGGTTTTATTTGCAACAGAGGAAATCCGCTGTCTAATTTGCCATGTGTGGGCTTTCATTTTAAGGGGTGGAGCAAAAATAAACTGATACAAGGTGTAGGTATATTTGCTGGAGGCTAGAGACAGGCTGCAATCGTTACTTTACAACTCACTGAAAATTGCTGGCTTGGACTAAACTAGCTGGCTGCTGGCCGGGGAGTTAACTTTTTACTTCACCTGACTACAGATTTCTGCTAGGTTTGCTGTGGTCCCAGAGCGGATATTGGAGTGGGCAAATCTAAGGGGGTCATTGTGGGTGTGTAAACATCTCTCTGAAACAAGTTCGTTTTCCTGGGTTTCTGGAGGAAGCAAAGATTGCCACTGCAATTCCCTGATTTACCAGTCCCCACCTTAATCAAAGGCGCAATCCAAATAAAATCCAACCGTGGAGTGCCCTTCAGACACCAAGTGAAGCTAAGGAAAAAGAAAAGGAGCACAGCTCCCAGGGACAGCTGTCCTCTGGGCTTCCATAACTGACTCCAGATCTCCCATGAGAAAAGACCTTTGCCTGTTATCTTTGTTCCTGCTTCTCAGAAAACCTAGGGTTGCACTCCTCATTTCTTAGCCAACCCCCATCTTTGTTGGACAAGCACAGAGGAACAGAGGACCCCTCTTGAGGAAAACGATGGGTTTGCATTTGACTTTTAAGCCATAGTTTGGGGACATTTAGATAGAAGGGCACCTGATGAAGTGCCCTTGGCAGTGCTGCAGCAGAAAGAAAAGAATGAAAAGAAGAAATCCAGCACTCAGTTTTCTTCCTGAAACAACACCCATCCCTAATATCCAGTTTGCCAACTTTTATGCGGCAGGAAATAACTAAAACAAATTCAGAGGGGAACTGACACTTTTAGCTCCCCAGTTTAGGGGATTGAAGAAAACATGACTCTGATGAAAAGCAAATTTAGGAGGACTCTGGGGGATCCAGAGTAATGGCTAACAGCAGTGGAATATAAGGCTAATTAAGAAAACTTGGTCTGTATAGACATAGCGCTTCCCCCTGCATTGTCCACCTATGGAGTCCAAGTTCAGCCTTGAGAGCGAAGGGGCAACAGGCAGGCTCCTCCGCAGAGTGGCTGGTGAGCTGCGGGCTGACTGCTGGTAGCAGATGGGTGCTGTGGCATTGCTTGTATTTGTAAGTTTGTTTATGGTTTTTCCCAACTGGACCTGGGGTCATTCTTCATAGGGAATGTGTGATGTGTGAACTCCAGTGACTTCCAGGTCCCTCTTGTGCCCGAAGCTGACTGGCCCCGGGGCCAGTGCAGACAAAAGCTGTAGTACACACACCCCTCTCCTCCCCCTCCCCGCAAGACGTGGAGAGTGCCCTTTTAGGCCCAGGCAGACTATTTTTGAGGCATTTAAACTTGACTGTAAAACCCACCAGCAGCTAAGATGGAACAAGGAGAGTCTGCTAGAGTGCCCAGGCACTGGGCATTCCCCACTGGACACAGTGGTGCCCAGTTTCCAGCCCAACCCAACTATCTTGAGTGTGCCCCCAGCTCAGCAGGAAGAAAATGAGAAGGGCCAGTCCAGACCCTTTTGTTAGAATCAAACAAGACCAAGACCACTTTTGAAGCAAATTGATGAGCTAAATAGAAATCTGCAAACCACTCCCTAATTAGCCAAAGACTGATCAAGGCGCCTGAGGCAATTTCCTCCTGGATTTCACCCCTTTCTTCCCTTCTTCCTTCCCACCCCTCCCCAATCCACACTCCCACAGCACTCCACTTTTTAAAAAATGTTTTTAACTCTACTAAGGTTCAACATCAGAGAAAGTTGGAGGATGGGTCTGGATGTGTTCTGGCTGTGTGTCCCTTTGACACGGACCAGGGCAGGAGTGAAGCTAGAGATATGAGAATACCCACCTGGGGGATCTAACTCTGGCTCTCAGGAAATACCCTTGGGGCTGCAGAAGGTGGGAGCAGCCCTAGAACTGAACCCCTGTTTTGTTGTTCCCTTAGATAGTCTTGAGTGCTGAGCCTGGTGGGGAGCCAGTCTGGGGGGGTGCACCTGCAGCCCTCGCAGAGATGCTACAAGTATTTACACATCCGTTCACACACGCTCCCAGAGACCTCCATCCTCTGGGCAGGGCCCCTCATTTTGTGGTCCCAACCCATCCATGGGTGCGGATAAAAAGCTTGGCAAGCCTGTCGTGGCCAGACTTGGATTCCTGCTCCAAGGCATCCCAGCACAACAAACTCACTAGGACAAGAGCCTCGGCGCGCGGCGCGGAGGTGGGGGCTGGATGCCCGCTGGGGAACGAGAACGCAAGGATCAAAGCCGCAACGAGGGTTTGTTAGCCGGGCCTCTCCGAGTCCCCCGGGCGTCCTAATTGCGCGCCCTGCAGCCGCCCGCTCGCAGGCTGTCCCGCCGCGTGGGCGCCGGGCTGCGGGCTGCAGAACAGCTGCGAGGCCCGAGGAGCGTCCACCCGCCCGCAGCCCAGCGCTGGGGACCCTCATTGCCCCGGGAAGAGCCTAGGAGAAGGAGGAGGAGGGGCCGGCAGACCGCGGCTGCCCGGCAGTCTGGGAGCGGGGGAAGTTGGCCGCCCCACTCAGCCAGCACCAGCGGCCTACAAGCGGAGACTTTTCCTCCTCCGCCTCCCGGGCTGCTCTGAAATCATCCTCTTAAAAAGAAAGGAATTCACACATCAAATAACGACTCGGAAGAGACCAGCGTGAAAACTGGAGCTGCTTTTATAGAACTCAACCCAAAGTCGTTACAGATTTTGTAAATTCCTAATATGATGGGAGGGATTTTTTCCCCCTAAACCAAGTCAGGCATTTCATCATAGTACGTTCTGCTTTAGTAAAATCAGCTCCCTTGAATTTCATCGCTTGTTAAAAAAAGATAAACTTTATTTTTGTAATTTTCAATCACAAAAAAATCTATATTTTTGTCTAAGCATTTATTTTACTGAATCAAAAAGACATGAAAAGAAAAATCATGTTTTACTAACGTATATAAGTGACTCTTTTTTGGACAACATATAATAAATATGATATATCACTTATCACTCAGTCTTTCAAATGTACATTTTTTTTTTCATATTATGGAGCATGCCACTTTTCCAAAAGAAAAAAGGTCATGAGAAATCAGTGCAAAGTTCTCAGTTACCCTCCTCTTTTCTCTGGGGCAGACGGAATGTCCACAGCAACGCCCTGTGCCTCGGAATCTGAGGCTGGCTGTCCATCTACAATTCTCTCTGCCCCTACGGCTTCCTCTCCGTGCCCTTCCTTCTTCCCTCCTTTCCCCTCCCCCCTCCCTCCCTCCTGCTTGTCCGTAAAGTCATTTTTAAAAAGAACTTGAGGTTTTGTTTTTGTTGATGTTTTCACTTACTGGTCGCACTTTCTGGGGGGCAGCATTTTCGCCAGTCACACTGCTGTGGGGAGCTTTCCAGCCCTGTTTCTGGGGGTGGGGAGATGGAGAGTGGAGGGCTGGCTCCTCTTTGGGGCCCCCCCCTCCCATTGGTGTGCGGCTTCTTCTCTCACTTCCCTGCTTCCCGGGGTCGCTATCGAGAGAGGCCTCGCGGCCTTGAGCGGGGAGAGGAGGGGCAGCTGTCCGGTCGGGGAGGGGGCGGGGAAGGGACCGCGGCGCTGTCAGTCGCTCGTTCTTCACCGGGGGTGCGGGGTGCCTGGGATGGGGTTGGACAAGGGATTGAGGGCCGGCTGTCCCCCAGGCCCCAGGCCGTGGATGAGCACGCGGGGCACCAGGGGCCGCTGCAGCTGGGGGTGGGGCGCGGGAGGAGTCCGGTACATGCTGCTGTACATGGCTGCGGCGGCCGCGGCGGCCGTGGTGCTGTCCATGCTGCCCAGCAGGCTTGGGTGGTAGAAATAAGGCGACGGAAACATCCTCTGCAGGGCCGAGTAGTTTCCCGCCTCGGCCAGCAGCTCCAGGCCCACCGCGGTCTGCCGCTTCCACTTGGTCCTGAAAAAAAGCAGGCGTGCAGGCACCCCGCCGCTGTGGGCTCCGTCCAGGCACCAAGGCCCCTTCTCTCATCCTCTCCTGCCTTCTCTTTCTCGGGGGACAGGAAAACCGAGAGCTCTGAGAACCAGGAATGAACCGCACCTCCTAGCCCCCTCCCCCACGATCTTGCTCACAGAGTAACCCAAATTCAAGTCAACTTTGTAAATTACACCCTTAATATCTGAGACACTCATAAATGAAATTCTACAAGCTTTGCTGCCTTTACCTGACCCTCTGCTCTGCTGTTGCCCCCTTTATAATTAGGCTACTTCCTGAAACTTTCCTGAAGGCCAACTGGGACCACTCTTTCTATAGGCGGGTCTTCTCCTCCTCCTCTAATTCCTTTCCCCAAGTGGCCCCCCCAACAATCCCAGAGTGTCCACTCTCTGCCCCTCCCCCCTTCCTCCAGGCCTAGTGAGTAGAAACCATAAACAAAGGGACACAGAGACTCCTGAGCCCCTCTCAGTCCCCCAGCGCTGTGGAGATACATCTCTCTCCCCATTCTGATAGGACCTTACAGCGGGTGGGGCGGATGGGGGGGAGGCTTGGGGCAAGGGAGGCAGCAAGGTTTCAAAATGGAATTGGTTTGAGGGAGGACTCTCCCAAGGTGACAGTACCTTGGGGCCATTTCAGGAGGGGAAAAATGCATTTCAAGATATTCTCTCCTCTGGGAGAGAGTAACAATTAAAACCTGTGATCAGCTCTTCTCAGTCTCCTCCCTCCCCCACCATACCCCGCTAGGAAGAAGAGGCGATCAGGCCTTTGCTCAAATGCCCCACGAAAGAACTCAGGGCTGGTGGGCCATCCGTACCCGGCAGCTTCAGCCAAATTAATAAACATGTCGCCCATTTTAAATTGGCTACAAATGACACTAATGTTTTCCGACAGAATTAGGGTGGCTGAAACCGTATGTAATGAGACAGAAAATTATGGTAAAGATGACAACTGGATGGGCATTTCCAACCACACTTATGGACGATTAGAAGACAAATGAGAGAAGAGGAGGAGACCAAAATTAAAAAAAAAAAAAAATCGAGACAAGGGAGACAACTGCCAGGCTTGGAAACACAGCATAACTTCAGCCTCAGATTGCCTGGGCTCGCACTACACTTCAAGGGCCCGCAAGCCCTTTCCTGATTTCCTTTCAACAGAAGCAGTGATTCCTGGCAGGCTCTGAGGTGACAAATACAGGGGACAGACCCTCGGTCTGGATGCCTGGCCGGCTGCCTCATAAGCCGAGGCAAGGACATTTAAGCTGAGGCCAGTGGGGCAGTTCCTCCCGGACCGAAATAGCCAGGCTGTGTGGCCAGCTGTAGACATTCGGAACCAGCCTGGGGCAGGCCCAAAGGGTGCACGGCACGGGCTCTATAGGCCTGAGTGTCAGCTGCACAGATGTCTCAATTTGAGAAGGTGTGGCTTGATCGATTTGGGGGCAGGGGGGGGTGGATTCCAGCCACTGGGGTTTGAGAGGGAAAGCAGCATATGTTAAGACACTCAGCAATGCAAAATGTTCCAAACTCCAGCTGCCTATCGGTCCCTCTCACCTTGGGGATGTGGCTAATCCCTGTTCCAGCCTGGAAGCCCACCCCCCCTCAACCCCCAGGGCCCACTCTGGGGCCTCTATCTGAGTTCCTGGGGTCTCCCGGGGCCAGGAGGGGAGAAGATTGGCACGATGGTCATGACCTAGATGGCCAGATGCCTTTGCTCCCTGCCACAGCCTCCCTTACCTGCGGTTCTGGTACCAGGTCTTGACTTGGGTGTCGGTGAGGTTGAGTGCAGCTGCCAGGTCCATGCGGTCCTGCACACTCAGGTACTTCTGCCGCTCAAAGCTACGCTCCAGTTGATTGAGTTGGTGGTCAGAGAAAGCTGTCCTGGCTTTTCGAGGCTTTTTGGCTCTCACAGGGGGACTCTCCCGGCTACTTGTAATCTCCCGGTCTCCTTCCTCCTTTGTTCCTATGGTAGAAACCCATAGCCGTAAGGTACTGTGGAATAGGAAGGGGGAAATGCCTTCCTGGCACACACTTCCACATCCCCAACTCAGCTGCTGGTCTCAGGGGACTATACTCTGCCACCCTCATCACACACATACTTGGACCCTATCCAGTATGAAGAAAGAAGACCAAGGCCAAGGAGTTTGGAACTTTGTGCGGCGCTCCTAAAAGGGTTCTAAAAGGTTGTCTGATCTTCCCATCTTTGGAAGTCAAAAAGAAAAAACAATATTTTACAATATAGTAGGGTCCTTTCGTTATTGTTTCCTTCACTGGGGGGAGGGCGCTGTCCTATTCCTTAACCGTTTTCACTATGACCTCATTTTTGCCTGATTTGGGAGTTTTCAAAAGATCTTTCCACTCTGTTTTGTTTTGTTTTGTTTTGAGGAAGGGACACCTTTTTCATTTCACTTTTTCTGTTTATTGAAAGTTACAGGCACTTGTTTTCCTTTTTCAGATGCACTTGGCAAATGTTGGAATCAAGTTCTCTGCAGTTGCTTGCATTGAGTCTTGTAAAGCTTCAGAGAGAATATGTCACCCAGACACCAAGCAGAGCTCAAAATCACTGAGCCCATCCAGGTGACAGCCCAGAGATTTCCGGATTCTATTTGTCAACTTTGGTTTTTTACTGAAATGCTGGGAAATCGATATGTCAGCCCCTCTCTGTTTGTACCCGTTTTTGCTGCGCTCCTTGATCTTCCCTGCAGGAAGAACAATAATCTCTCTAATTGACCCACTGGGGAGGTTGGTGCACAAAAAATCGCCAGACCAGACTGTACATCTGTTTTGGGCACTATTATGCTAATGTGATAATAGTAAACCGAGGAGCCAGTATCCTACCTTCCAGATAGTCAGCACGCATCTTTCCCAGAGATGGCAAAGGTTAATAATAATAACAATAAACTTATTAGTAAGGGAAAAAAATAACTCTCCTGGCACATTAAAACTCTTTTGTCATGCAAAGACCAGAACACTTCCTTATAAAATTGTATGAGTAGAAAATGGAAAAAGGGAGTTGAAGGATAGTTTCAATTGTCATCTTCTGATTTTACAAAAATAAATAAATCCAAATTCCATCCAATTTTATTTTCATAAGCGCCACTTCCCAATTACTTGCAGGGAGACGAAAATCTTACTAAAATACAAAGATTCAGTTGGGGCCATGGAGTCAGAAGGGTATTTTAAAAACTGAAAAACTATAAATTTTTACCATATCGGCTTCCCTATATCAATCACAATCTAATTTTAAAAAGTTGCTTTGTTACTCAACTCGGAAAATTTTCCCTCATTAAATCTGATGATTCCTGTGACGGTGTTCAGAAAATATGGTGTGCTGGGGGGGGGGGGGGAAGAACGAAATAATTTACATTAAAGAATAAACTCTTTCTGCACACACCCCTAAACACCACGCTAGCTAAGCGCGTTCCTCTCTCCCACCTCCCCCCATTCCCACCCCCAAGGTCTCAGCTAGAAAAATCTCAAGTACTTCCCTTTTATCAATGAAAGTATGCCCGTCAGATCCCCTCCGCCTCCGCCCTATTCCTAATACATTGAAATTAAGTAAAACAAAGAAAGGAGTAGGACTGCGGGGAGGTTGAGAGGTGGCAATGTAACAATAAACCGAACTTCGGACGAGTCCTCCAGTCGCGCGCCCAGGCCTCCCTCCCGCTAGCAGTTTTCGACCCGGGCACGATCGCCCCAGAAGCTCCCGGAGTAACCCCGCATCGGAGACTCGCAGGGGTCCGAAGGGGAGACCGAGAACCAGAGGACCAGAAGCTACACGGCTCAGCCAGCCAGCCGAGGCGGCGCGACTCACCGTGGCATTTGATGTCGCTCTGGGAATCTTCCCGCTTGTCGAGTTTGGTTTTGCTGTCCTCCTGCTCGAGCTTTGGCCTGAAGCTCTCGTGCGCCGCATTGCTCTCCTGCTTCGGGGTGTGGTGGGGAGAGGAGACGCTGGTGCTGTAAGGCGCACACGCCGCCAGAGGTTTGCTGTCGCCCAAGATGTCCTTGATTAAAAAAGAAGAGGTGGAAGTCCTGGGGGCCGAGGCGGCCGGGCCCAGCTGCTGGGCCGGTGGCTGCTGCTGCGGCGGCGGCGGCGGCTGCTGTTGGGGTGAAGGCTGCAAACTTTGCGTGGGGGCCGCGGCTGGCGGCGGCGGCTGCTGGCTGTGGTGGAGGTGGTGGTGATGCTGGGGCCCCTCTGCTACCAGATGCGGCTCCGGGGGCTCCATGGTGACGGAGATGGGAGAAGAAGGCGCCGTTCCTACGGTATCAATCTCCGAACAGGGGGACGGAGTGGCCTGACTCCTAAAATCCGCGGTCCTGGCCTCGCCGAGCGGGCGGAAATCTCCATTCATCATGCCGGGGCTGCCCGAACTGGCACTGGACAAAATCGTGTCTATTCCAAAACTCGACCCGCTGGCCCCTTCCATTGTTGTCATTTCTACATGAGGTCCGCGCCACTTCGCCGCTCAGCAGCCGCCGCGACCGAGCAAAGGAAGCTATCGATCGTAAAACAAAATAAACACTAAACAATGTTGTCGCCGCTTTGAAAAAACAAAAAAGTGGGGCAGAGGAGGGAAGGAAGGATAATCGGGAGGTGGCAATCGGTGGACACTTTGGACACTTTTTGTTTTCCTTATTCATAAAGTAAGGGTGAGGAGAAGGGGAGAAGGGGAGACAGAGGGGGAAAGTTACAAAAATAGTCGAGGAAGAACGGAGCCTGCGCTCCAGGGACCACCGCGCACGTGCGGGAGGCGGTGGCGGCGCAGGGGACCCAGACGAAGACGCAGGCGGCAGGAGGTGACCCCGACGCCGCCGCCGCTGCCGCCGCCGCCTGGGTCTGCCCACAGCCTGGCACCAGGCGGCAGCGGCGGCGGCGGACCTGGCAGGTGCAGCGCCCTCGAAGCCCCGGCGGTCGCGCGCGCCCTCGGAGCTCCCGGGCAGCTCCCCGAGGTGGCTGCCGCGGGCGACTCGGCCGCTCTGGAGCCGAGTTTCTGAACTTTCTCGGAAAGTTGTGAAGACACCGCCGCAGTGGTCGCGGCCACGCAGGACGGAGAGGAAGAGAAGGAAAAGAAGGAGCAGGCGCAGGCGGAGGCGGCGGCGGAGACGCGGCGCCGAGCGACTCCGGCCGCTGCCGGGCGCGTTCGCTTGTAATCCGGCTGCGAGCGGGCGGCGCCGACCCCCTCACGTGACGTCACGGCCACTGCCGCCGCTCTCCGCGCTGCGCGGGGCCCGCGCCCCCGCCACCGAGGCCGCGCGCCGGGCCCCGCGCTCCCATTGGCCGCGCCCGCGCGAGCAAGCGACGCCGACGTACTGGGAGCCAATGGACGCGCGACTCTCGAGCCCGTCAGCGAGCGCGGCTCGGACCCCGCTGCTCTTTTGAGAACCTGCTCAACCCTTTGCCTGCAGCCCAAAGCCCAACACCTAGTCCTGCGGTGGTGCCGGTGTCCACAATCACGTGCGCGGGCAAAGGCGGAGAGGAGAGCCGGGGTAGACTAGAGAGGGGAACCAAGGGGGTAAAATTAGAAACAACAACAAAAAAATCCACCTAGAGAGTAGCAACGATGTGTCCGTTTTCTAACGAAGTCCGGGGAGGGAGGAGAGAAAGGACCGTGAGGGAAAAGGAATCTGGCTGGCTTACCTTTGGACTCCAGCGCGTCCGCCCTCGCAGCATCCCCAGACACGCGCTTAAATAGTCCGAGGGCACTGAGAGCAGAGGAAGGGGATCCCTGAAGGAATCCACGGGAAAGTGTGTAACTCCAGCAGCCGGACCGCTGGGTGGGCCGGTGGACTCGGACCTCCGATTTGGCCCCCAAAGAGACCAGGGGCCCGGGCTGTGGCCCTGCTGGGCGGCCGGCCTCCGAGGGGGGTTGAACGCATCCACCCGGCACTCACGGGAGGCGTGGGGTGGGGAAGGGGCCTGCTGCTCAAAACCGCGGACCCAAGTGTGGTCACCAATCAGGGCCCGTGCTGCAAAAAAATGCCTGGCCAGACACTTTCTCCTGAGCGGGGTAAATAATGCCCCGAGGCGTTCTCTAGCGGCGCGGGCGGCGATGGTTCACCGCACTGTCAGTCTGGAGCGGGGCTCAGGAACCCAGGTGGCGGGTCCGCAGCGCGCACTCCGCCTCGCCACCAGCCAGTTCTCTCCTCTCTCACTCTCTCTCCCTCCCTCCTTCCGCCCCCCCCCCCCCCCCCCCCACCTATCCGTCCGCTCATTTGGAAAGGAAACAGTCACTGCGGATCCACTTGGGACCTGGAGCGTGGCTTGACTGTGACGCCTCGTCGGAGGGTATCAACTTACATTATTTTCTCTAGGACGTCTCCAACCTGTCTCTTGTTGAATGTCAGAGTAATGGGAAGTGCCAGTGACAAGACGGCGTATTACTCCTGATTAAGTGCCGTGTCAACCTAATTAGCAGAGTAATTATAAGGTGCTAATGAATGATTCAAAGTTCTTTGAGTTACATTTTACTCCAAATTACCATTTTAAGAACCCTATGAATCTGAGTGGCTGGCATCGCTTCCGTGACTAGGTGCAGAATGATGGTAGGAAATGGCCTTTAAAGTCTCCAAGGGCCGGACCGAAATCTGGGGTTTAGTTGCAGTTCTGAAAGTCTTATTCTGGGGGACAGATTTTTTCTGTTGAGGACGGGGGTGGGGCCGCGTGGTGTCGGGGAGGCAAATGACCTCCTGGGACGAGATACTGCCTTTCTGTCGGAACGGCATCGTGTGAGCCCTCAGTCAGGAAGGGAGGAGGTTGGAGACTCACCCTCCCTGCGTTTTCCTAGGGAATTCGCTGTGTTTGACCCAGAAAAAGCCCGCGCTATTGCAAGGCTGTGTTGAGCTGTTTCTTATCTTTATGCCGTTTTTTTTTTTTCTTTCTTTCTTTCGTCCTTTTTTTTTTTTTTTTTTCCACGGGTCGGTCTCTGAGGAGAACAGCAGGGAGAGAAAAGACCAAGGCGAGGAGATGTACAATCCTGGCAGCTCTCGCTTTTCTCCTAAGGCGAGGGGAGTTTGGCAGAGGAGTCGGGGTTGGTGAGCCGAGGCGGGGACGCGGGGCGAGCTGCGGGCCAAGGCCGTAGCGGGCCGGAGGCGCCGCGGAGAGCCCCTGGAGAGCGCGCGGCGGGCCCGCGGGGTGGGGGTGAGCTCCTCAGCGCTGGGAGGCCGCAGAGGGCCTGGGTGATGCCCGGAGAGGGGTTGAATCCGCCGCCTTCAACGAGGCAACTGCTCACTGACCAGACGCTCCTGGGAGCCTGCCAGCCGCGCGTCGGCCTGCCAGCGGGACGGGTATTTCGGAACCACCGGCCCCGGACTTCCGCGCGCATCTAATCTTAGGGAAGCCCCTGGCGTCACATACATGCGGCCAGGAAGCCGAACACTCTAGTGGCCTCGGCATCCCGCACCCCTGGCGTGTGTGGGAAGCGCGTTGGGGCTGCCCAGACTACAGGTGTATGCTACACGTTATTCTCCCCTCAAATACCAACCAGGGATCTTCTCATTCTGACATCACCTACCACTTCCCAAATGAAGTGCGTTCGCCCCCAAACCCGGGGTACCACCCGCACTTCCCTCTCTGACTCTTCTGGGGGGGAAGCGGGGAGGAGGAAAAAAACAAATTTTGATCCAGAACTAACCGGCACTGCACAAATCAGGTATTCTCGACCTTGATAAATTATTCATTTAAGCCTGTTTTTGTTTCGCTCTGACGCCTAAAATGACTCAAGAGCTCAAAAGGCTTCTTGCACAGATTGTGTTGGGCAGTTTAACAGGATTTTTAGCTTGGAATAATTCACAACATTAGCAGGGAAGAGAGAGAGGTGGCCGTATGAGAAAATAAAAACGAAATCTAAAAAGAAAGGAAGAGAGGAAGGTGGAAGTTTTAGAAAAAAAATAGCGTTCCTTTTGTGAAAACTCTAAAAAGCAAAGAAACCGGAAGCCCAGTAGGCCCCACCTTGTGCGTGTCTCAGATTATGTTTTCTTAAGAAAAGGTTAAGACCATAGAAGATTTCTTTGGGTGAGATGTTAGGAGATCAGCTTTCAGGAACAACAATTGTGAGGGGAAAATATGACCTTGACTTTTATCAAGGCTCCTATCTTTGGGTCCCTACTAGAGAGGAAATGCTAGTGGTGGCCTGAATATCTATCTAAAAGAGACCCAAAGACCGCATTGCAAACTTAATGAAAGCCAAATTCTTCAGAGCTGGACTTTTGTTTCTTAACTTTTCTTAGTTCTTTTTTCTCCACACACACTCCTCTTTTGCCATTTTTTTTTCCTGACAGTGTATATAATCTAAACACCCAGGAAATCATGTACCGTCTAGCAGAGCAAACATAATTAACTTTTCATTAAAAATAAAAATTCAGAAATAGAACAGGGTGTAGACTAATAACATTTTCAATTCCCAAGTATAGGAAAGGAAATGCATTAACTGGATTTAATCTCAGAATTTCCCACTGAATTTAAGACACAAATAAACATAGTCCCTAAAGCAACATAAGTTTGAAAATGTTCTTCCATTTCCAGGCCTTCATGTCCTTAAAGAAAAAGACACGAGAAAGAAAGAAAATTATTTAATTTTTGGAAGATTTTGGAATTCTTGCACAGAAAACAGTTATTTGCCAAATGTGGATAATAGAGAACAAACTTTTCCTTCTCCTTTAAAGGATATGTCAGTCCTGATTACCACTAAAGATGCTCCCTCCCTGCCAAAATCATGATTCAAACATTCATGTATTTAACAAGTTTTGTTCTTTAATATATATATATATACTTTCTTCATTCATTTTGACAAGAGAGTTTTGGGATTGTGTTTAAACTGGAGCATCGGTTTTTAAAGGAACTGAACTTTGAAGAAATGCATCTCTAGATTACGTTGAACTTGGAACTGGTGTTTCTTCTTATCATGTTTAATTCGAACGTTTCTAAAGGTCCACATGATGACAATGCCAATTTACAGGAAAGAAGTGCAGAGGCGCTTCCGTCCACAGGGCGGCGCCAAGAGGCCCCAGCCGAGAAAGCCCGCTATTGTTTCTTTCTATAAAAGATGCCAGATGCACATATAAGCTCTCCCCCTAGTAAGGCTGACTCCCTGACCACATCCTGACCTCTCAGCGTTTGAAAGCTAGAGGAGCATGGGAAGTTTTCTTTATTTTTCTTTTCAGTATATAAAGATATTTCCAACTGCTTAAGGACTTGATGCATATTTGCTTAGAAATATAATGTAATCAAGAGAAAGACTTGGAAATACTGAAATTGAGTCCCTTAAATAGACAGAAACCAGGAAAGTGGCGACGGGAGCCAAGAGAGACAAGTAGAGTAGATGAAAAAGAATAAGGTCACTGAAAACTGTTTTAACAGAATAATAAGTTAAAATGATAGCCTTTGCAAATACTAATCGTCCTAGAGGAATAAAAGTTTTGAGAGATAGTGCTGGTATCATAATAAAATCTGTGAGAGCTATAAGTTCATCACAGCTTTAAAGATTAGCAGAGACCTAGTGAAGCTGGCAGTCCTTTGGGAGTCAGATATATGTTGTGCCAGAACAATCAGGAGGCAGGCCAGTGGAGATAGTAGAGAAAGAATGCTGGAAGAGAGAGTTTTAATCTCATTTTGCCACTTTCCAATGCTCTTGAGCAAGGCACTTAACCTTTCTGATGACCACTTTTCTTGTCCATTAAAGGGAAGAATAGTCCTTGCCTAGAATAGAGTGGTTGTGATGACCAAATAAGACCTTCTATGTAAAATCTCCTTGCAAATTGTGAAGCAAGAGATTGACAAGTGGACAACGCGAAGGTGGCAGTTATTTCCAGCTACAGGTACCGTACAGCAACCATATTTAATTCCCCTTCTTCCTTCCCTCACTCATTTTGTTCACTCACTCAGTCAATAAACACTGTGTGTGCATTCTCTGCCAGGGGCTTGAGAATGAGACACTAGCCCACCTCAGAGGGCTGCTGAGAGCTTGAACATGATGGAAATTGTCATAAATGCCATGACGCCTGCTATCATGAGGATACAAAAGAGAGACTGGGAGTCCTGCCTTGGAAGGAGTTGGGGGAACAGAGAGGTTTCCTGAAGGAAATGAAGTGTATCTTTGGTCATGAAAAAAAGCAGGTACATCCCAAGTAGAGAGATATATAGAGGGATTTGTAGGGTAGCTAAGAGTATTAATGGTGCAATAATGTCCACAAATCGTCCAAACCTTTACTCTCCTGACAATGGGGCTGGGCAGCAATTTGTGGGCATATGTTGGCTGTAGAGATCTCTGCTGCAGGAAGGTACGAAATTCTCTTAGAGCACTGTGGAGGGAACAGAAACTGACTACGCATGCCTACAGACCTCCGCAGCAGAACTTTGCAGCACGTTTGATGTGATCTCGAGATGGTCAAATCTCCCCCACAAACTAAATGTAACCACTCTTCTCCACCTCTACTCCCACTTCCTTTCTTCTTTCTACGGGTCCACATGTGTAGGGAGAAAGAAGTCTTCCTTAGAGGCAGGGGTGGAGATACAGAAGATGACAAAGTGGAGGCAGTTGGAGGAGGAGGGGGGAGGAGGATTTTACTTCACCCCTCCTAAACTAAATCATTGTCCATTGAAGACCAGCTCCTGGGAAATGAAAGGGCCCCCGGGTGACACAGCCACGCCCCACTATAAAAATAATTCTGAGGCCGCTAAGGTTCAGTAAGGTAGTTGGAGCTTGTATCAACTCCTGAGGTTAAGAGCGAATGTTGGGGCGGAGGCAGAGGAGAAAAGAAAGCCTCAGAGCGCTGGGCGAAGATGCCAATCAGAAAAGGGGAAATTCATTTGCGATGTTAATTAACAAGCGGCTAATTAAAACGGCACTTTGAGTGCTAATCAATCGCCTTATTAAGTTAGAGCCATCACTGGAACAAATTGAAAGCTCCCCGCCCCGGATCCTGCTTCTGGTGCGGGAGGGGCTGGATTCCCCAGACCTAGCGGGGTAGGCGACCGCTCAGGCAGCCGCTGAGGTCCACAGAATCTCCAACTGCCAGATTCAACCCTGCGGAACTGCCCGCTCCTGCCCTGGGACCTGATGAACTGGGCCAGTGTCTAGGAGGTGATTTCTAGTCCAGACGCACCGGGCGGGGGAGAAGGGATTGCGTGCGAGAACAACGGGATCAGCTAATGGGGACTTAGCTTCCCCGGAAGGAGCTCCCAAAAATGTGCAGAAATTCGAACTGTGGGCCGCAAGCAGGGAGAGGAAGCAATTCAGCCCGAGAGGGGGCGCTCTCTGGCCAGGACCACGCATCCCCATTTCCCGGGACCCAGCGATCGCTTTACTTTCAACGCTCTTAGGCCCTTGCCCACATCCATCTCAGCAACCAGGAAAGAACTGGCGGGTCTTCAGGCAGCAAGGACAGGGTAGCCAGCCACCTCGGCTCGGTCTCCTTGGACTCCTCAAGAACCGGGTGGGATGCGTAAAGGGGAGAGGGAGTGGGTGTGCTAATCATCTGGGACGCGGGCACACCACGTCCAGCCACTAACGTGCCTCCCAGCCAACCCATTCGCGTTTCCTCATGCCTTTGGTCTTCCAAATTCGCTAAGAGAATTAAGATTTTGAATCTCTATTTTTGAGGCGCCTTCCCCACTTCCTAATTGTTAAATGCCTACTTTTCACCAAATTCCCAAGGGAGAAGTAGTTGGCAACAAGAGGGGGCTGTGAATTTAAATGCTAATTAAATGGGTCCTTCTCCTGCAACTCCACCTGCCTGGCGGCCCTAGTTAAAGCAGAATGCACCGGGCGCGCACACCTCAACATTCCTGGGGTGCAGAGCAGAAGCTCAGTTGAAGAGGGACTCCGGCGGACTCCTGTATGGTTTGCTTCTTACGGCCTGCTACAGGGGAAAAAAGAAAAAAAGAAGAAGAAGAAGAAGACGCCATTAGAAGGAGGTCTTTTGCGTGGCGGGTGATAAGTGGCGTGGCCCAGGGTGTGGTTAATGTGTCTGCGATGACACACGAATGTTCTGAGCTGGCCTGTGGGCTTGCCTTCCCAGGGATGCGTCGGACTGCGCCTGCTAGTGGGTCTGAGCATGCTTGGGGTGTCCCGGGAGAACCGAAGGAACGGCTCCCACGTGCAAAGTTCGAAAGCATTAATATTTTCATCATATTATCATTATTCAATATAATAATATTTGCTCGGTTAGCGGCACTAATTAGGCCACATTAAAACTGTAGTGTCTCCCTAATGGTGCGTAATGTGCCCACACTCACATTTTTCTCTCTGAGGATGGGCAGCTCTTGGCTGGCAGAGAAGAGACAGACAAGCAGTGGGATAGATTAGGGTGTGCCGCCCCTTAGCGCGCGCGCACACACACACACACACACACACACCGCCAGGAATCTGCTGAGTGGGGTCCGCGGTCTCGGCAGGGTCGATGGGACCCTCTGCTGCGCATTCGGCCCAGCGCCGAGCACCCTGCAGCCTCCTCCCGCGCCTCGGTTCTTTGAACTCGGCGGATTGATTTTGCTACCTTTCCCCCTGGTGTGTGTGTGTGCCTTCAATTGGTTAGGTTTTCAAGGTTTGGGAGGGCCGATGTGAAAGAATTAAAATACTCTTAACCGGAGCCCCTTGGCCGAGAACTGGAGGTCCCGCCCCCTAGCTAGGTGCTTTTAGGACCCCCTTCCCGATGGGAATTCCTTTCCAAGACTCGAGGGGGAGAGTGTAAAAGAAGCTCCCGCAGAGCAGGTCCGGTCTGGGTCTTCTTCCTCTTC